>NC_050577.1:159307658-160610213 GCF_011100635.1 Trichosurus vulpecula | reverse complement strand
CTTAAGTTTACATTGTTTGTTATGGAAAGTAGCTTTCTGTATCTGAATGTTTATATTAGATGAAAAAATCCTGCAAAGCAATGCTTAATATCATAACTAGACACATAGCTCTCCATGTGTGAGTGAGTTTATAATGTCCAACCATAGTGAATACTCCTAATTTGTGTTACTGCCCTATTCTTAAATATATTGCTGTTCTTTATAGTGAAATATTGCCTATGAATGAAAAAAGATGCAACTCCACACACCAATTACACCTATAGGATTAATAGTTAGACTATGAGTGAGACAAACATATACGTATACACATACACACTTTTCCATTTCAGATTTCTGAGGTGGGGATTCTACTTACAGACAGGCAAGACTGCTAGTCCACAGAAGAGAATAGATAGGTTGATGTCCTCTATTATCTGTCACATGACATTTTGGTCCTATCCTACAATCATTGGCCTTTTGGTAGAGTTATTATTTAACAGTGTGTCCCCGACATAGAAGAATTTGAACCCCAGTGAAGATTGTTGGAGCATACAGGGGTATTCTCCTGACATGTGGTTCTGAGTCTTTTGAAGTTGCTTATAAACATGAACATTGCCATGGGGGAAAACATAGCCTGCTTGCTCTCTAATATATGTTTTGTTTTGATGAGTGTAGTAATGTGGTTTGATCAACAGTACTTTGTCTCAGTTTCAGATGCACATTTAAAAATAGCACCGATTTAGCATATATATACGTATAAGCATGCTTGTATCTATATACCTATAACATTCAATTAGTACAAGTTGAGTAATTGATATAGTTTCTCATCATTGATTTCTTGGGGGGGGGGGAGTTGATTGACGGAAGGGGAAGTTTTTCATTTGTTCTAGTCTTGGGACTTTCTTTCCCCCAGGTTATGAGCAGAAACTTTGCAATGGAATTACCAGTAATTCAGAAGACACTATGGCCTTTAAAATGTTGTCAGAATTAGTTAGAACTTCTTCTTGATGTACAGTGAATATAAAGTAGAATAAACTATCCATTTGAAGCAGTGGCCAAGCTTTCCAAGTAGAGATAAATCCATGTAATCTCAGACAATAATATTGTACTTTGAAATTTTCAAGGAAAAGAGGATTAGTTCAGTGGATTCCAATCCTTTCACATGCTTTAAGGAATGGATTTAGCATAACAGTATTTATACAATTGTGCAAAATAGAAAACAATATGTTTCTTTCACCGTGCTGCTTATGTTGAACTTTTAATAATTATGTATAAATCAAGACAAATTAGCACAGTAGATTATGAAATATTTATTGAGCTCCTCCTGTATGCAAAACATACAATTGGTGAAACAAGGGGGGATAAAAGCACATGCAAAGCCAAATAACAATAAAATATGTAAATAACATTTTTACAGCGATAGAAGAGATGTCACTGAGCAGCATATGATCAATTGAAGGCAACATATACTATAGGAGTACAGGTAATAGATATGTATATATGGACACATGTATGTAGGTCTCTATCACAATTTAGAATCTGTCATCCTTTTTCCCAGCCTTCTGAGGGTTATCAGAATGTAATTCCCCAAGACAGAAGAAGAGAACAGGCAGTATATCTTGCTGGGTGACAGTAATTAAGTACATAGGTAGTGGAACTGGGACCAAGGTATCAGGGAGAATGGTCAATGCACTGAAGTAGGGCCACCAGTTTGGAGTGAGTGGAAGGCCTTTCACTCTAAGTTTGACAATATCCAGTCATCCTAGTTAGCAGGAAATGCTTTCTGTAGTGCCTTCATCATAATATGCAAACTTACAGAAGCATGGGTCTAAAAGTGGTTCCTAATTTACACTGATTAACCAATTTATTCAATGAAAAAGAAATCTGACACATGTATTATTTGGTATAATGTAAACAAAACAGACTAAGTATTTGCAGGGTTTTTTTTTTCCTTTCATTTCAGTGATTTTGGATCAACTACCTTGATATAACCTTGGTCTTTATGGCCTTCCTCCACAGAATATTAGAAAATACCCAGATATAGAAACAATTGTGTATTTTCTTTTTCATTTCTTTGCTGTATGTGGATGTTTTGAGTGTTTTTTTTCACTTTTTGATATATTTTCTTGTTTATGCCATCTACTGCTTGTTTTAGTACCTCATTGGATATGTAATCTCAAATAATAATTGAAAAAGCACTATGTACATGCCCATACTACATCTATATATTATTTATAATATTTGCCAAATGTCACCCAAACTTTATTTGAAGTGTTTTAATGTGAAGAACTCATGACTTCTTATATCATTCCCAATCCAGTTTGGGATAGCTTTAGTGGACAAGAAGTTTCTTCCTTACCAATATATGACATTTCAATTTCTACTCATTGTTCCTAGTTCTGACCTCTAAGACCAGTAAGGATAGATATAACCTCTCTTCCACATCACAGTCCTTCCAATACTTGATAACAACTATCATATACCCCTGCTAAGTCATTTCTTCTCCTGGTGAAATGTCTTTATAAGCAGTAGGGAAGCACCTAGAAGACAAACACTGAAGAGTAGTGAAAGACAGGGGATTAGAAGTCATGGTGAGGACAAAGAACAGTCTTTTGAGTTGCAGGCCAGTGGGAGAGGTGAATTATGATCAGATAAAAGTGTTTCAAAGTTCATGAACATGGAAGCAGAACTCTTGAGGGGGATGGCAAGGTCAAGGGTGTGAATATTGTTGTGCATATTTGAAGTAGGCTGAAAGAGTTGATCATAGGAAATAAGTAAGTTGAACTTGGTGCTTAGAGTGTTTGAAAGAGTATCAGTATGCCTATTGATGTCCTCTAAGAGCATGAAGGTAGGAGTTGGGGAGGAGAGAAGGACTGGGAAGTAGGCACTGAATGTGTTGAGAAAGGAAGGAGCATTTACTGGAGATTGATAGACAACAGACACCAGAATCTTTATTGGGTGATAAATATAGATTGAATGAAATCAGAGGTTCAAAGGTAACTGAGTGAGAGTGATAGAGGGAAGGCCTGCAAGAGATAATGGGAAGTCAGGATTATTGTAGCTCCCTGATACTGACTAGTGCATTTGAGTGAAAGTGCAACCAGTGCTAGAAAGAGCGGCCAGTGAAGCTGTGACATCAGAAGGGAGCCAAGGACATAGAACACAGGACCAAGCACAGATTCTTGAGGCACTCCATTGGAGAGCATTCTACACTGATATGAGACCATTAATGACTACACTTTAGGTATGGCTATGCAACCAGTATTAAATTTAGCTTTGCTATTCTCTATTTTACCTCTTTCCATCTTGTTCATGAGAATTACATGACAGATTGCTTTTCTAAGTTCTACATTAGCTTTATCTGCTTCTGATTTGCCAGTCTGGTAACTCTGTCAAAAAAGAAAGAAAGAAGGAAAGAAAGAAAGAAAGAAACTAAGGTTCCTTGACGAGACTTGTTCTTAATGAAGCTATTCTGGTTTTGTTTTGGGGGGTTTTTTTTGTCTTTTGGTTTTTTTTTGTTGTTGTTATCAGTGTTTCCACCTCTAGATGTTCATTGACCTTTGCTTTAATGATGCATTTCTGGACTGTGGCAGAAATTGAAATCAAAATTATTGAAGCTTGCAGGTTCTACTTTCTCATTCTTTATTAAAAGTGGGGCACTTGGCCATTCTGCAATTCTGCAGCACCCTTCACATTCTCTACTTTTTTTAAAAAAAATATGCAATGTATCTATCAGCAACCATATCTAGCTATTCTTTTGTAATTAAAAAAATAATTTTTTTTGACATTCATTTGCCCTTCTCTTGCCCCTCCCCCAATTAGACAAAAGTTAATGAAAACACTCATTAGAAAACATGCACTGTCCAGCAAAACAAATTAGGCCATTAAAAAATGTAGGTCTCTCTCTGCATTCTAATTGACTACCCTTCTGGCAAAGGGTAAGAGGCATATTTCATTTTATCTCTTAGACTGGCAGTTTATTATTGTAATGATAAGAGTTCTAAAGTCTTTTAAGGGTTTTTTTTCTGAGTGTAACCCCAGTTCGAAAGCCCACTGATGTACAATTCTCCTCATTGGTGGGGAGCAATGTCTTACTACTGTCTTTTTGTAAATTCTTCTAGTTTTGATTACTTCATTGTGTATCAGTACTTCCCCTCATTCTTTCAATTTTCCCAGAAGTAAAGTCTTGACCTGCCAATTTGAACTCATCCAAGGCAGCTAAATGTTTTCTTACTACTTTCTGTTTTATTGGGTCTTCACTGTAGTTCTGTGTAAATCATGGGGTCAGAATCTTAGCACACCTTGACCTTACTTGTCCTTTACATTTCCCCTGAGTGGTGACTTCCCCATGTGTGGAATAGGAAAGGACAGTTGTGATATTTGCCCAAGGATGTGTCTGACTATTCATTCACACCTGTCCCATGCTCTACAAATGCCCGTGTATCTAATAATAATCATTGACGTTAGGTGCCGCAGGTGATACCATCCACATTTCAAGGAAGAAACTGGGGCAAAAAAAATTAAGTCTTATCATCATCGTACACTATAACAAGTAAGTTATTAAAGGGAAACTTCAAACCCAGATCACTTTTGATTTCAAATACAGAATTTTTCCCTTTGGACTATGAGCTAGCTCCTCGAGATCAGGGACTTTTCCCTCCACTCCTTCTTCTCTTTCTCTCCCTGGTCCTTATCACAGTGTATAACTGAGAGTACGTGCATAATGACTGCTTATTGACTTGACTTGCTGCTTTAGAAACATTAGTATTCCCTTTAACAGAACAGATCTGTACACTTTCAGCCAAAATATTTTTGTCCTTGTCTTTACATAAATTTTTGTTGGACATCCTAGACACCTTCCCATTTTTTTCATATTTCATTGCTCACATGAGATCTTCTGAGGCCAACAGTTCTGTCTGTCTAGTACATAGGCTGTTTACTTGCCGGGTCTCACACTTGCTACATGATCTGAATTCTTTCATAAAACTAGGAAAGAGAATAGAACTGGACCTCTGATTTCATCAGTCACTGGTATAGACCTCCAGATTAGGATACTTCCCTACTAATGCAGATAGGTTCCTTCTCTGCAATTTACAGTCTTAGAAAGTTGCTGAGAGTTGCTTAGGAAGTACTGAGAGGTCAAGTGATTTGCCTGACGGAGGTCACATAGCCACTGTGTGTCAGGGGCAGAACTGGAACACATGTCTTCCTGGATTTAAGACTAATTCTATATGTGCTGTTATAGTGGATTTCAGGAAATACCATTCCAATGTTATATGAGTGATTTCTCATGTCGCTTTCATTTGTACAGACTCAGTAGGCAGGAACAAAATAGTAATGTTTTTCATTTGAGATTAAATAGATAATGTCCTTCTTTCCTCCTAATTAAATAAAAAAGAGTAATTTGGAATTTTTATCTGTCTGATAAAGTTATAGAGATCATGCGCTTCAGGGAGAAACTGTTATTTTCCTGCAAAGTTTATTTCAGTCTCTGCTGAAATTGCTAAAAAGAAATCCTAGGATCCATTCATCAGGGGACTCTTAATTCAAGAAAGAAGCACAGAGTAACAGTAAAAGGCTTTAAAGAGTTTCTACCATTCCTAGTTTAAACATCAAGCCCATTGCTAGAATAGTATTTGTAATATTAGTTAGTATGACTGTTTTGCATTTAATCAATACATAGATTCATGGAAAAAGAAGGAACCATACAGTATGTCTGATCTAGCTCCTGACATTTCTCTAGCTGGAGGCTAGAGTCTGGTCACTCTCTGAAGGTTGGGAGCAGTGATAGCAGCCCGGTTCTTATTTGTAAGGTTATTGCAGTCAGTCTCCTCGTCCTGCGACGATTGTCACCTTCAACTTGGGATACATATCCATCATCTCTATTCCTGTGGCAACATCTCTGCTCATTCAGTGAAGAGTTAGTGAGTGATCAGGGATTCTTCTTTCCCTTATGTTTTTAGTGATGACTCACCCCTCTCTGCTGTGAAGTCCTTGTTGCCTAAAATTTTCTCTTGTATATAACAACGATAATAGTAGCAACAGTAACATGTTTACGTAGCATGTCAGAGTTCTTAGAATCATAAGACTTAGGAGCTGGGTGAAGAGCTATAATTACAGTGGGACAGCCAGAACCTTGATGAGGCTTTGGCTTCTGCAGTGGTATGCTTTGTTTTGGAAGGGAAATTCCATTTACTATGCCTATATCTCGTGATCTTCACCAGCCTGGGCCTGTGAACCTCACAGAGTAGAGGGGAGCAGAATTAAAGGCAGAAATAAAGTTAAAGCAGAGGAGGAGGAGTAGGCTGGTGTCACTTCACCCAGATCTGTGATTGCTATGGAACTGTATCACTTGGCACTCACCTGTCTTACTCCCAACCCTCATTGATCCCAGTCCAACCTCCTTGAGGGATGGCTCCCTCCCCAATCCGTGGCAACTGAATTTGTCCCAGGTGTCAAGACTTCTACTTATGACTCTGGTTGAGTAGGATCTTAGAGATCATCTAGTACCCAACTCTTCATTTATTTTTTTTCTTTTATGAATTAATTTATTTTTAGTTTTCAACATTCGCTTCCACAAGATTTTGAGTTCCAAATTTTTCTCCGCATCTCTCCCCTCCCCCCATCCCAAGATGACATGCATTCTGATTACCCCTTCGCCCAATCCATCTCTTCGTTTAAAGATAAGGAAAGTGGACTCACGATGGAGAATGCTATCTTCATTCAGAGAAAGAACTGCGAAGTTTGAATACAGACTGAGGCACACTACATGCTCGCCTTTTCTTCTTCTCTTTTGTTTTTGTTTTTGGGTTTTTTTTTTTTTTTTTGTTTTGTTTTTTTTTTTTTTTTTGGTTCTGTTTCTTCTTTCTCATGATTCATTCCATTGGTCAAAATTCTTCTCCACGACTTGACTAGAGCATAAATTAATTCAATGCGAAGTTATACATGACAGTTATATGAGACTTCATGCCATCTTGGGGAGGGAGGGGTGAGGGAGGGGAGAAAAACTGGAACTCAAAACTATGTAGAACCGTGTGTGGTAAACTAAAAATAAATAAAACACCTTTAAAAAAAATAAAAAAAAATAAATAAAATTAAAAAAAAAAAAAAGAATAGGAATAGCCAAAGTGAAGAAATTAGATGAGTTTATGGAAGAAGTGAATGCCTTTCAGCTGTTCTTGTTATCACTTCCATGGGATCAATAGATTACAGATTTAGATATCAACAGGATCTTAGAGGTTGTGGAAGATAGAAAATATGCAAAAAACAAAACTTTGTATTAAAAGTCTGGGTAAACAAAGGGTGTCTTTTTGTTTCAGCTATAATAGTGACCAACGCTTGAACTTGTCCAACAGAACTCTATATATGCATCATTTAATCATATAAGCAGTGACCAGTGCTTAACCCAGCTTGTGACTTTAAAGGTTGCGGTTCTAAGAGTAGGACAAATAAAAGACACTACCCTAATTAACTCATGGAACCTTCCATGTGGACTGAACCAGTGATGCCCAAAGTTTCCATAAAAATAGCTACAAAGGTAATTATTTGCCTGGATTTTTTGCCAAGAATTCCCCCCCCATTGCTATAAATGAGCTATCTGATCTTTATCACTTTGAATAAAAATGATTTTTGTTACCATGAAAAAAAAAAAAAAAAGATAAGGAAAGTGAGGTCCTGAGCACTTCAGTCATTTATCTGCATTCATACTGGTACTATGTATCAGAGCCAGATTAAAACTCAGTCATTATGACACCAAAGCTAATACTATTTTTCCACTACATGTAATGAGTATGTCCTTTGCACACACCCATACCCAAATAACAATAAGCTTAGGGATCTGTGGATCTTGGCTGCTTACCTTACTAACCCAGCCAATTTTTATGACAGATTAGTAAAGGGATACAACTTAATAATTTAGTTGCCAAATATAACCTGGCAAAATGATATTAATTTTAAAAAGGCACATAGTAGTTCTCTTGTTTTTGGCCTTCACCAATATAGTTCAGTGGAAGTTGAGTTTTGTAAAAAGGCTTCTTTATGGCAGAAGTAAACTTCTTGAAACAAAAGTGAGACAAAGGTGAGAAGGAATGTGAATTGCCCAATGATGCCCACGATGGGTTCTTTTCCAAAGTGACCCTCTTCAAGGAAGGTAAAACCCTTTTTCTTTGTTTCATTGGTTGCAAAGCCTCCCCACTCCCAAAAGAATCACAACCAGGTGGTCAGCCTACCAGACATGTGTCTCTCCCTGATTATCTAGGTTGGTCTTCCAAAAACAGGCTTGATCTATTACTCAAATCCTTTCCAGTATGGTAGAATCTAACAGAGTGTGTGCTTCACAAGCATCATCTTTGCAACAAGGGGTCACCTCCACATATCTATATGACATCAGAGTAGGACTTGGTGGATTTAGTTAGTGCTGCATCTAATTGCCCAGCCAAAATCTTGTAGTGTAATAATAGACAGATGCCCCTATATCTGATATCCATTGTTACTATAAAACATCTTAATAATCGGATGCTTCATTTTCTGTATTGATACTTTGTATGGCATGTAGAAACAGAGACTTCTTGTATGAGTTGATATGTTAAACTTTAAAAGTAAATGTATTTAGGCTTGCTCACTTGAGTATTTCCACAATCATCAGAAAGAAATATTGTGAATATTTGGGGGAGAGAGAAGAAAACAGACATTTACTATTTGCCTACTATGTTCCAGGGACTTTGCTTTACAGATGTTAACTAACTTGATCCTCACAACTACCCTGTTTGGTAGGTGCTATTATTAGCTGCATTTATACTTTATCTACTTGGGAAGATAGAAGTTGTGATTTATCCAGGGTCAGTAAGTATCTGAGGGCAAATATAAATTCAGGTATTACTAACTCCAGGTCTAGCACTCTTGTTACTCTGCCACCTAGGATAATAGTTTGAGGGAAATGTTACCAGGATAAAAAATATCTGTTGTTGTCTTCAATGATGTTTAGGGGTTACAATGTGACTCAAGGTGATAGAATGCTTTCTCTAATATTTGTATGTGGCAGAAAAAAAGTTGTACATTTTTGTCTTTTGCTTGTTTGAAGAGTAATGATGATATAGCTGTTCACAAATTGCAGTTATGATAAAAATTAGGCATAAAAGCCAATTAATGAGGTATTTGATAACTAATAGTTATTTCTGATTTGGGTATATTTTGACTGGTACGAATGAATAATTAACTTAACTATTCATTAAATGTGCTCCTTTTAAAAGATATTTAAAAGGTGCTGACTATTGTGATATATATCACAATATAGATCTATATCTACATATACAATATACATATATAATTGTGTATATAGTATATCATAAAGGTTGTATATATAAATATTGTGTATGTACTATCTATACAATACAAATTATATTTGATGTATGTACACATATATATACATATATACATACACACACATACACACACACACACACACACACACACACATATATACATATATATGGGGTATAATGAGGAAAGAACTTGTGAAGTCAGAATACCTGGGTTCTTCTGTTGCTTTGACACAGGCTAGGGAAATCACTTGACCTTTCTGAGCATGGAGGTCTTATGAAGATCACACTTTGTAACAAGGTGCTATAGAAATGTGAGGTATTATTGTAATGATTTTGTACAGCTCATAGCTAGTGCTCTTTCCTTCAGTGCTTATTTTTTTTTTTATTTCCGTCATTGGCAAAGATGCTCAATTTTCTAATTGCCTAGAGATAGGGACTGTACTTCATTCTGTGAGTATAGAAAAAGCTGGTGTAATTAAGGTGGGACTTTTTTACTGTTTTCTCTTTTGGAGCACTTATTCAATCAAGTGCCCTTGATGAGTCAGGCCTTTGTTTCTTTGATTAAATCAGGAGTCTTTGATGACCTCCTTACCTCAAGGGTAAGCCTAGTTTACATGGGTTTGAGTCACATGTTTGTGAAACCAGAAGTTTTTAGGTCATGTGGGTTTGAGTAGCATGTTGCAACGCCCTTTGACCCTGAACAGGTTATATAAACTCAGAGGTTGACATTTTTTCCTTTGGAGCTCCCACTCACTGGAAGAATGTCCTGTGACTTGAAGAGATCCTGGGCAGCTATTGTTAGGTGCCCCATGGCTTGTAAACCCATATGTTGATGCTTCTCTGGTAACTATGAATTGTGATTTGAATCAGACAAGTTCTGTCTGTTGATGTTTGTAATTTCTATTTGTATTTGCTCTAAAGTTCAGGGTTCTGGCTTTTCCTCCTGAACTAAGTGAGGTGTGTGTGTGTGTGTGTGTGTGTGTGTGTGTGTGTGTGTGTGTGTGTATTTGATTAAAGTGAGATTGTTAACACCTTAAAGTTACGTTCCTTAGTAAAGCAGATCAAAGAACCTGTGCTGGCAGTTCTTGTTGCTGGTCTTGTTGGCTCTTACACCTCAACAACAGCTGCTAGCCAAATTGTTGGAACAACTGATACAGAATGACACCTTTGGATTTTATGAATTTAAAGAGTTGATTAAAAAGTACTAGGAAGCTATATGACATCCAGAGTCACAGAGCTAGTCTGTGTCAGAGGCAGAATATGAACCCAAATCTCCTGGCCTCAAGACTTGCCTCTCTATTAACCATTCCATATGGCTTCTCATCAAATTAAATTTTACTCAGATATTTCTAGGTCAAGAATGATATACATTGAGACATTTAGGTGCCTTAATGGAAAAAACATTAAGCCTGGTCTGGAAGACCTGAGTTCTAACACAGACACTAGCTGTGTAACCCCTGCAACATCACTTAAATTCAGTCTGCCTCAGTTATTTAATCAGTAAAATAGAGATAAAAATAGCACCTACATCCCAAAGTTATTATGAAGATAAAATGAGGTAATATGCATTAAGCAATTTGCAAACCTGAAATTCTATATAAATGTTACCACTTGTTATCATTTTTACCACTAACACCACCATCACCACCGTCATCATTACTGTTATTATTCCTACTGTTTGTTATGCTACTTCCCTCATGGGGATACATCAAGAAAGGATGTTCTATATCTAAAAGCAGTGATGTCAAACTCAAGTTAAAACCAGAGACACCGAATCAAAGATAAGAATCTCTTTGGACTACATATTGACTTAGAAAACCACATATTAACATTACAAATTATCTGTCTTATTTTTATTTATTTTATTTCCCATGTACGTTTTAATTTGATTCAGGCCATACTCAGATGTTATGCATTGTGTTTAATATAAAACATGTGAAGAAGGGTAATATGAAATAAATCTGAAATGAAATGTGAAAATTGTCATTAAGTGCCAGGGTGAGAAATATATATTTGATCCTAGAGGCAATAAGGAGCCACTGAAGATTTTTGTGAAGTTCACTGATATTGTCAAAAAAGCAATTTGGAATATTTATTTGTTAGCTGTGTGGAGGATTTCTCCATAAAGTCCTATTCCAGGGCCTTATAGTGGTGTAGAGGTTACCCTGGATTTTTTAAGCCTATTCCAATAGAGTGTAAATTCTAAGAGGTTCTACCATGCTGGGAAGGCTTTGGCTATAGTTGTGGCAACAGATTAAGATTTCTTTATGAGGATACGTCTTGCTAAGTCTGAAGAGGGTCATCACCAACGTACAGGTCCCTTATCCTTTGGCCATCTTAATCCATGAAAAAAAAATACTTCAAGTCCTGTGTGGCAATTTCTTTTTGGGAAATAAAATTGACAGTGGAAAAAAGAAGGAAGTTGGAACTAAGAATTCTACACTTTTCGACCATATGTAAGCTTAAGGTGATGGTTAACAATCTATATGTGAGACTTTTGTGCAGTGAGCCAAAGAGTAGACGTGCTACTTAAGTAGTTAAAACATGCTGATTTTGAAATTTTTCTTAAATGAAACCAGGAGGCGGGAGGCTTCAGCTAAATGGAATGGTGGCTCACAGAGGCAAATAAAAGATTTGGTGGATTGGTTTTATCATATGCCCAAAGATAATAGTAAACATCCTTTAGTAAGACATTTGGTCATCTGTTAGTGTAATGCTCGTGATGAGCATTGGCCAAAAGGACACCATGCAGAGGTTTGAAGGTTATGTGTCAATATCTATTGCAGAAGATTTAAAAATATGTGGATTTAAATAAGAGCCTCTGAAATATATCAGCATATATTTTGATACTCAGAAACTAAGATGCAAAGGTTGGAACAAGTGAGCAAAGTGAAAAATAAATAGGGAACTATGGATTTTCAAGGAAGAATCAGAGAGACCAAAATCTTGTAGACTATATAAGACTCCTGCCTGTATATCTTGTATACTTTCTTTGAGATGGGAATTCATAGATTCTGTTTATGGAAAACACCACATAATATCACACATACACAGAGAGAATTCATTGTATTTTAACAGGCAGAAAACAACTTGTTACTAATTTGGGAGTCATTCCTGAATCAGTTGTCACTGTCAGGCCACTGACTTGCTAAAGAGAGATCAAATTAGTACAAAACTTGAAGGAATAATAAAAGCAATATAATTTGAGTTTTTCAAGAACCTTTCTGCTGTTTCAAAAAATAATAATCCCTTGCATAGGAGGACAATAAATTGAAGAAAATGTACAACACACACACACACACACACACACACACACACACACACACACACACACACACACCCTGTGCAAAGTCAGTCAACAAGCATTTTTATTAAGCACCTATGAATGTGAATGCCTCTGTTTCAAGGATAATAGAAAGATCACCTGCCAAAGACTCTCAGCATTCTGTCCTGAGTGGTAGAGATGATGTCTTTGACTTCCGTCACATTGCTAGTCACAACTCTGTACTACAGTCTTCAAGGTACTTATATATGTGTGTTTATAAACCTAGTGATGAGAATTAACAAAAGAGATCAAAATATACCTGAGGTTCTTTGAGTCTCTTGGTCACAAATTTACTGAGCCAGATTGAACAAGGAAGCACCTGTTTCTTGAGGAAAGGGTTGGCTGCATCTCACAGTTTATAAGTTCCAATTCATGTCTTCCACATGGACCAAAGGCAGTCATATAATATTCAGTGAAATAACCCAGGAAATGACTGGTTTTATTTGCTCCTGTACTTACAGCATATCCTTTCAAATGATGTAATGGCTGCTCTGAATATTATTTTATTATGACTTTGTCCACAAAGACACATCATCTTTCATGACAACTTAGGAATATTGAATGCACATAGGAATTAACACAGTATTCCTATGTACTATGTCCCCAGACCTGAATGAACACTCTTGAAATGAAGTCTGGATCCTTCTGACAAATTCTGCAAACCACCTGTGATTGCAAATAGTCCATTAATAGGAAAAAGAGGATTCTTTCAAGGATATTCAATCACTCAAGAAAATAAACGAAGTCTGCAGCTAATAAATTGAAAGAAGAACATGTTGAGAACTACTTAAAGGAACTTTTGTTTTATAGAAGACACTTGGATACTGGACTGGGAAATCTAAATGTCATTAGATAGGGAGGTGACACTAACCACAATGGGCTCTTCAAAGACAATTCTTGAAGCTGGGCTCCTTTTGGCAAACACGTCCCTTACCGGTATGAATAAACGTCTGAGGCATTTTGGACAAAGACTGAATTTCATTTTATTGTGGCTTTAGCCATATTACAATGCACACAAACTATTTTCCCTTATGCCAGACATGTGGAAGTGATCAGGATATGTAAATGATATCTGAAGGTGAGCTTATAGGTCTTGCCTAGAAACATGGACTATCAGTGGTTATAAATTACAACCACATCACAAAGACCAACTTTCCTTTTAACATAAGCTTCTTTACAGAATGATCAATGATAAATCAATAATGCAAGTAGTAATTTTTCTGAGGGTAAATTCCACTAAAAGTACTAAATAGTACTTCTTTGTGCCATTATATCTTGCTTTAATGACTGTTTGTTTAAAAAAAAAGGACATAAAGAATTACAGGTGGCTATAGAATTAATTTGGTAGCATTAGTACTATCTTACTCCTGAAAGTTTTAAGTAATAGGTTGCATTTTGTAATGATCCTTCAAAAAGTATAAAATTAACCTAAGAATACCGCAATTATTTTGTTGGAATTGAAAAGTCCATCCCCCCGCCCCTTTCTTTCTTACATGATATCAATTTGTTGTGGGTAACTTACATATTTATTATGCTTGTATATGTTTTTAATAACATTTTATAAATGTTTAAAGACATAAAGCTGAACCAAATCCCCTTGGAAAGGAAATAGATATAATAAAAAAGTGTTTTTCCTTTCTTGAACTGCTGAACAAAGCAGGTATTAGCCTCAGCACCAGGGTACTATGCCTCTGTGAATGGTTTATATACCATCTGCTGCATGTAATGCAGGATATTAACGTAACCTAAGTATCAAAGTGGTTTTTTCCCCAGCTTAAAAATGAAAAAAAAAAAACCAAATCAAGAACAAAACATGAAAATACCCCAAACTCATATTCAAGAGCAATCCTAACATCTACTTAATCCATAATGAAGTGCAGTACTCGAGAAAGATATAAATTTTGAATGAATGCATGAAGGCCTTGTTCTGTGGAGAACTTTGGGTTCTCCTATCTTTTATTAAGGACACAGTTTGTTACTATATGCTAACTTGAGAAAAAGAGAAAGCTTGCAAATTATTGTGTTTTTTTGAATTATTGCCTAAAAATACAGGTATAACTTGTGTGTACATAAGCATACCATTACTTTCTCAGTGATAGAAAGTATATTGCTGTGGTAATGATTTCCATGGAACTATTCTGTTTGAACTTGGATGTTCTTTTGCATGAAATAGTGCCCCTATTTGTTTATCTATGGGATTCCCCAAAGATTAATACCATCAGTGGTTATATTCTATAGCCTTTTACTTGAAACTGAACTTCACCTCCATCCCCTGGATGTTTTAGTCATGTGAATTAATGTGAGATAGATATATAGAGATAGACATGTTAGATAGACAGATAGGTAGACAGACAGAGATAGAGAGATGGATGGATGGATGGATAGATAGAGAGATAGATTATGTAGATAGGTAGGTAGTTAAACAGAGACAGACATACAGATAGATCAAGGACAAATTCTCTCAAAGTAGAGCAGGTAAATTTTTACCATACTGGATGGTGTTTACATCAACTATGTATTTATATATATACAAAATCAAAACATTTTTTCCCATTTTAAAATTTAATATTTTATTTGGCTACATGCCTTCTAACTCCATCAAGAGTAAGCTACTGTAGTTTCTACATTTGTCATGTGAAAGTTGGCAATCCATTCCTGAACAGGGAAAGCAAAGGAAGGAAGGAATGGAAAGTGATATAACCAGAACAGTGATGTTCTGGAATATCTGGAAGTATTATTCTCATTCAGAGGTAATAACTGGGATACAGCTAGAAGTCTCCCTTTCTCCGTAGTCTCGAAACTGGCTATTTCTAAGTCTGCTAATCACAGTTAAATATAATGGAAATAATAATGTATTTGAAGTCAAAAAACTAGAGTTCAATCTTGTTGCTCCTATTTACTGTCTGATGTTAGCTTCAGCAAATCACTTCACTAAAATTTTTTCTGGCTCTATATCTTATAATTAAAGAGTAGTGAAAAGAATGGTGGGATTGGAGTAAGGAAGCTTGAGTTTGAATTCTGAGTCTTACATGCCAGCTATGTGGATGTGGGAATATCACTTCACATTTCTGAGCCTTAGCTCTCTGGTTTATAAAATTGGATTAATAATATCTTCCCTGCCATCTTGAAGGAGTGTTGTGAGCATCACATAATACAGTATATGAAAGAAACAAAACACTTTGAAAGTAAAGTTCTATAAGAATAAATCCAATTTCTAAGGCTCTGTCACAGCAAACTTCTTGCATATATTCCTAGAGCAGAGCAGAGATGTGTTTTATCAAAAAACTGAACTTGGAAAGTATTACATCACACAAGAGTCATAACTGGGGGGAAAAAACCAGCAACTTAAATTGGATCTGTCTTAGATGCCCCCTCCCCACTGCCCCATCTTCCTTCCATGCCTCCATTTTTTGTCTTTGTATATCCAGTAGCTAACAAAGTACCTGACACATAATTGGTACTTAATAGATTCTTAATGATTGATTGCTTAACTAAATGACCATTGCCACTTCTAATATACTCATTCTTGTTATTACTTTTCTAACTCAAGGACAAAGATTTTCAGACTTTTTTATGTTAAAAGTTACATCTTTCAATTGGCCTCCACTAAAGTATTCTATCAAACAGATCTATTTTGAACCGTTTGATCAAGAAGGCAGGTATTATAAACAAATGCAGTATTAAGAAGCAGATAATTTCACTTCCTTCTGCTATAGGATGAACATTGAAAATGGAGTAGAGGAAAGATGTCTTGAGAACTCTTACATGGTACGCTAAGATATAATTATTTTCTGTAGTGCTAATCTGAATTTCATAAGTGTAATAAGGAATATCAAAAAATTTCCTGAGAAATACTTGTCATGATAAAAAAGTTTCTATAAGCGTTAAACATAGATATCATTAACTCTCAATCATCCACAATACTAGAATATGAGAATATGTAAGTTATTAATGTCAGTGTCGGATGAAGACAAAATCATTTTATTGTGGATGCTAAGAGGTAGAGCAGTTGAGTAAAGCTTTGTTGCATATAACCAATTCAACTATTTGGACAAATTGGATAGATATGGTACTGATTCAGCATCAGGAATACCTGACTTAAAACCTGTTTCTGAAATTTGTTTGCTCTGCAACTATGGAGAAATCATTTAACACTTCTGAGCTTCAGTTCCTATAAAAAAAAAGATGGTTCAGATTAAATGGCATCTAATGTCTCTTCTATGTCTAAATATATTGTTTTATAAACTGACTCATTATTATATTTTCATCATTACTGTCAAGAACACTAGCATACTATTATTGTGAGCCTAGCATTTGCAAAGAGTTGTGCCTGGTCTATGGAGACATATATGCAAAACCAGCACAATGTACTTAGATACACACACATACACATAAATATAATAGTAGCCTTTAAAACATCTTAAATATTAGTAGCCATTGACAAGTGTCAGGTAAATGGTAAAGATTGTGTCCTACAAGAGTTTAGAGGGAAGAAAAGATCATTGTGAGTTGGTATGAAGAAGCCTTCACAGAGGAAACTGGATTTTATTTGCATCTTGAAGTATAGCTCGGTAGGACTGAGACAATTAGAAAAGAGCAGAAAAATACATTTGAGGCACTGTTAATAGTGTGATCAAAAATACAGAGATGGGAACGTGCTTGGATAATCATGGAATTACAGACAACTGATTTGAGGCAATATGTTGCAGTGGAAAGAAAGTTGGCCTTGGAGGCATAGTGTCTGAGTTTTAATCACAGATCGGCTACCTACTTCTGTGCAAAGGCAAGCAATTTTACTTCTTTGGGCCTCAGTTTCCATATATGTAAAATGGGAAGGTTGGGATACATGATTTCTGTGTTCTCTTTAAGTTCTGTCTCTATGATCCTAGGACTGGTATTGGGTCTCCTCACTCAGATAATTCATAGCTCCACCAAAAATGGACCAGTGTGCTTGTCTTTCCACAACCCCTTCAACATTGACTATTTCCATATTTTATCATCTTTGCCAATTTTCAAGCGGGGAGATGAATGTTATGAGAGTGATTTTTGTTGCCTGGCACATGCTTTCTTCTTGTGCAGGGAACTTCAGCTAAACTACAGTAGACCTTCATCTCCTTAGGCCTGGACCTTTGCAGGAGCCTGATGATCCATCTCCATTTGAAGTCTTTTCTTTTCCCAGTCCATCCAAGGAGATCTTTGTAAAGTACAGGTCTCACCATGTTACCCCATTTTTCCATAAACTCAGAGTTTCCCTGTCGCCTCCAAGAGCAAATGGAGTGTATCCACAAATCTTAGAGCTGTTTTAAGCTTTTTAGTATAAAAATAGACTGAGAGTTTTAGGATACCCTGTATTAAATGTTCTGTTTTGTGTTCAAAGCTCCTCTTAATCTGTCCCCCTCCTACCTTTTCAATATTCTTATACATACTCTGTGATCCACTGGTGATTATCTTTTTTTTTTCCTTTTCCTCAAACAAAACATTCCATCTCTCAGCTCTGGGCTATGCCTAGTATTATTTCTTTCTTCTTCTCTGTCTCATGCCCTCCCTAGGTTCCATCAATTTCTAGCTAACATCCTACCCTGTACTATTCGCCTTTTTTGAGCCACATTATTGCTAGTACTTTTGCTTTGTCAGTTACTTTATCCTGAATATGTCTCGTTCATACATAGTTGTTTTCTGTTGTCTCCTCCTTTAGACTCTGTAGTTCTTGTGTGCAATGGCTCTTTAACTGCCTGTCTTTGAATCCCCAGCACTTAGCAGAATATATGGCACAGAGCAGGCTCTTGATAAATGATTGTTGATTGACATTCTTGGGGAGACTAGAGATCATGAAACTCTCTAAGAATGCAAGTTGTAAAACAGGTGCTACTCTGCATTGATTGAGGGAGTTTCTTTACCTTGTGTTCCCTACACTGATGAAATCATAGGTCCAGGCCCATATTCATCCCTCTCTGCCTTGCCTATAGGAAAAACAAGAAGCATAAATGTAACTTTATGAAAGGAAAACCTACAAAAACTCACAGATCTAGTTAAATGAATGGAGAGATACAGTTTGGGGATAGAGGGCTTGTTGAAAACAAAATTGAAAATAATTAGAAAAATAAAGTGCTTACATACTATACCTTGACCTATTTTATTATTGAAAACATATTTTTAAAAAACTTCCCAAAATATGTTTTCTTTTTTATCTAGGAATAGCGTGTAAAAAAGATTTTCTCTCCTCTGCGATTCTCCATGAATGAAGAATCAGGGTGGTTATGGTAACAATTATATAGTAGAACACAATATATATCCACTGAATATACAAATAAGTATAGCCTTTCTGGAAAATGAACACTATGGTACTGATTCATACATACATGCCAAATCACATCCCTTAAAACATGACTATGTAGTATATACTAAAACTCTAATATAACATGGCAAGTCTCTAGAATTCTAGATCCCTATACCAGGAATTTTAGTGTGTTATAAACTTATTTATTTAAGAGATTTAATTACAACAGTGTATAGTTCTCCCCCAAATTATTCAAATAGCAGGAAGCAGTTGTATATAAGACAATATGCCTGGAAAATGGCCACATAATAACGTTTATATGGAACCTACTATGTGCAAGGTACTGTGCTGAACACTTTATAATTATCTCATTTGATCCTCATAGCAACCCTGGAAGGTAATTTCTATTACTGTCCCCAATTTACAGTTGGGGAAATTGAGCCAAAGGGAGGTTAATTGACTTGCCTAGGGTCAGACACCTAGGAAGCGCCTGAGGCTGGATTTCAACAGGCAGTTTTCAGAAAAAGAAACCAAATCTATCATCACAAAATATTCCAAATGACTATTGATTCAAGAAATGCAGATTAAAACAACTCTGAGATGGCACATCACATCTATCAGATTTGCTAACATGACAGAAAAGGAAGATGACAAATGCTGGAGGGGATTTGGAAAAATTGGGACACTAATTCACTCTTGGTGGAGTTGTGAACTGGTCCAACCATTCTGGCGAATAATTTGGAATATAGAGGCTATAAAACTGTGCACATCCTTTGACACAGCAATACTACTACCAGCTCTGTATCCCAAAGAGATCAAAGAAAAGGGAAAGTGACTTATTTGTGCAAAAAATATTTGTAGCAGTTCTTTTTGTGGTGGCAAAGAATTGGAAATCAAAATGATGCCCACCACTAAGGGAATGGCTGAACAAATTGTGGTATATGATTGTGATGAAATAGCATCATGCTATAAGAAATGGTAAGCAGTATACTTTCAGAAAAACCTAGGAAGATTTACATGAACTCATGCAATATGAAGTGAGCAGAATGAGAACATTGTACACAGTAATATTTTAGGAGGCTGTACTGTAAATGACTTGGCTACACTGTCCAAGACAATGATCCAAGACATTTCCAAAGGACCCATTATGAAAAATGTTATTCACCTCCAGAGAGAGAGAACTGATAAAGTCTGAGAGTAAATTGCAACATATTTTTTAAATTTATTTTTCTTGTTTGTTTGTGTGCATGTGTGTGTTTTCTTTTGCAATGTGGTTAATGTGGAAATACGTTTTGCATAACTTCACATGAATACTCGCAATCATGTTGCTTGCTTTCTCAATAGGTGGGGGAGGGAGAAAGAATTTGCAACTCAAATATTCAAAACTAAATGTTAATTTTTTTACATGTAATTAGAAAAATATTTAACAAAATTAATTTAAAAAAAGTGGTCGCACAAATTTAAATGAACACTTTCCTCAATATTTTTCAAGGTTATTTATTATTAAGATCATACTCTAAAAGTGATATTGTAAAAACCACATGGAAGCATCAAAGGAGCACACCAAAGTTGTTGGATGCTAGTTTTATGGCGTTATGGAAAAAAGCTTGGACAGTTATATCATTTTCCAGTTCAGAAGATTTTTTTCCTCTTTGCCAGTGAAAAGGAATATTGTACCACCCAAATCTTAATACATGCCATTAAGGGAAATGAATCCAGATATGATTTTCCTATAGTCCAAACTTTTGCTTGCCCTTACTAACTGGCTTTGGAAGAATGTGGCTTCAGAATAGAGTCAACTGTAGGGATCTGTTAGAATCAAAGGAATTTCTTGACTTCCTCATTCCACATTTGACTTAGGACATAGATAGGTCAATGTTTCAGTTTCTGTGCATAGAAAGCAGCAGCTACATTTGTTTAATCTGCATTTAAATAACCATTCAAGACACTTTCAGATAAGATACTGGTACCCTATTGGTCTATCTTGCTGTCTCCCATACACAAATAAGCTCCTATTTTTTAAAAGATAATAAATGATCTCATTTTCTTGATAGGTATTCGTCTTACTCAAAGAATGTTTTCTATTAAATACAGGAAGCAGAAAACATTTGTGGTGGAAACTCCAATAGAAAACATATTTGCACCACCTCTGATCTCTGTTACAATTTGGATAGACAGTTTTTCAATTGGCTGTTTCTTGTCTTCAGAGGTCTTAACATTTACACTAATTTGGATGATTGTTTAAGTGGTTTATGCAAGTCGACAGCAAACCACAAAATAAATTCTAATGCACATCTTAGGCCTGGATTGTAATTGACTGAAAAGGATTCATCATTGGTACCCAACAATGCAAGGTAGGTGGAATTTTCTAAGTGTTTAAGAGAAGATGACTGAAAGAATTCAGGGTTCTGAGAAAATAATTAGGGATATTGAACCCACAGTTTCATATCCAGGCTTTCTAAAATTTACCATTTTTCATGCCAAGTCAAGTGATAAGGATGTTGTGAAAATTTAATACTTGTTAGTGTTGGTGAATCACTTTGCTCATAAATAGAAACTGCTATAAAAGTTCAGAGCATTCTTCTGTGGGGCAATTATGGTTCACACATGCAGTGCTCTTAGATACTTTTCCAGATATAAGGATTCACACGTCAAGATATTTACAGTACGGTGGATCCATATGATAAAGTATTTCATCAAAATATTTGCTTCAGATTAGGACGCTAAATTATATGCGGAGAGGCAGAATAAGGATGGAGGGTGGTGATGGTGGAGATCAGTGTCTAGGGGAAAAAAATGTTGGCTATAATTTAGAAAGCTGAAACCAAATATCGACCTATTATAATGGCAAGCCAACTCACAAGTCCTTCATTCAGACAGCCCTTGTGGGAGGGGAAAAAGAGAGAGCTCCATAGGGCATTCTAAAATTTGGTGATGGAAACAGCAACCCACATAAATGAATGATAATTATTTCACTTTCCTGTGTACCCCTGAAAGAACTCTCCAACCCCCACAGAGACCTACCAAAGGAAGCCTGAGAAGGATTACTAAAAGCCCCATATCTGACTCACAGGATGTACAACTGAACTGTCTTGTGGTGAAGCTACCAAAATGGGTTACTTCTTTCTTTTCCATATATGTATTTTTTTAAGCTAGCAAGGCATGCATAATTCAGGACTCATGAGGGTATTGCTGTTGGAGTTAGTGGTTACTTTTTCTTAGAAATATTTTGAGGAAGACGTATTACTGTAATTGTCTCTGTGGATATATAGGAAGTTGTCTTGCAAATCCTTTGAGTTTCAAAAATGGTACGTATCCCAAAATTTGATTTTTTAGATAAGTAAATAAATCTAGATTCTAGCCAAGAGGCTAGAATCGTCTCTGTTACTAAAGAATAGCTATCAAACATTCCAAAAGAAAAAAAACATGACTTTTTAAAAGTGAGTATCAGAATTTTCAGATTCTAGAACAATTTACTCTGATTACCAGGCATGTGGATTGAAAACATTAGTAAAGGTAGTATCATAGGCAGCTAGGTGGCAAAATAGATAGAGTGCTGTCCCTGGAGTCAGGAAGACTCATCCTCATGAATTCAAATCTGGCCTCAGACTCTTACTAGCTGTATGACCCTGGGCAGGTAACTTAACTCTGTTTCAGTTTCCTAAAACGAGCTGAAGAAGGAAATGATAAACCACTCCAGTATCTTTGCCAAGAAAGCCCCAAATAGGGTCATGAAGAGTCAGACATGACTGAAAAAACTGAACAACAACAATAAAACCAACAGAATTAAAGTCCAAAGCCTATGGTGCTTTGGACTTTAGACTATTAGACTCGAGTCCTATGACCCTTGATCTTCTGAATGTTGCTGCCGGGCTATCTAGCATAGAGAGCTTAGATTCCTAGTGTCATGGATACACATCCATTTGGGAGATGTTAAGGGTTTGCTTCTGGGAGATTGGAGGACTGAAGCACCCATGTACTGATAAGTTTGTAGCAGCATTTTTCCATTGACTGTATAGCTATATACAGCTACTAGGGCAGATTAGAATCTTCAGTCCCTGGACCTAAAATGGACAATAGATAACAAAAAACCCAAATTCTCAGGCTCATCTCTCATGGACTCATATTCACAGGGAAGATGAAGGCCTAAGTCCTTCCCTCCCTTATCACGTAGAGTGAATGATATCACCACTTCTTTCAGATGGGAATACAGCAAAAAACTGTGGACATGTACTGAGCTAGGACATTTTAAAAACACCGATAGTTATGGCCATAGAAAGAAGGGGGTGGAGGGTAGGGGGATGGGACTGCTTTCAAACCCATGCTAGGCCATTACAGAATGTATATGTATATTCTAGTCTAGTCTACAGTCTCCTAGAAACAAGTTTCTGCTGCCTTCCAAGTGAATAATAACATTTTAGGAAACTGTTGGGGTCCACATGTATATTCAACCTCCTCCGATTATTGCTATCCACTGAATCAATCAGTAACCACATACTAAGATTCGTTACACTACCACCTTGAATATATCTAAAGGATTTCTTGATAGCTGATAAATTTGGTATGCATTATTTTCAAATGATCTGGTTACATTAAGTACTGACAAATAATTTCTTCTGGTATCTGAAGAATATCCATATTCTATAGATACTCCAAGGGGTTACATTGAGAGTCTATTCAATGTCATCTGTGATTATATATAATTCCCTATTAAATAACACAGCCAAATGGGATGATTTTCTCCAAGGAGAACTCAAAAGGTATCAATACTAATCTAAAATACTTAAACCTCTGCTTTTGCTTGATAAATTTTCAAGCTATCTAGTTTGGCCTTGGGCATGGAGTCATAGACAAAGAAAATTTGAGAAAGCCCTTTCCCAAATTGAAGAAAGGAACCAGAGAATTCAGGAAGTAGCCTTTTATCTCACTAGTTTCTCCCTGAAGTTAAACATGACAAGAACATTTAAAAATATAGTATATGTCAGAAACTGATATTACATTAAGTCCCATGAGCTTTTCTCAAAAACTGAAGCTTTTTCCAAACATACAAAGTGAAGAGATTTTGGAATGGCTGAGCTGTTCATTCAGGCAATTTTAAAGATTAGTGGATGATTGTGGAAATGGGCAAAATAAATAGATTGGTTTAGTTTACCCACAAAATATAGACAAGGTCTGATTCAGAACTTGAATTAAGCATGTTTGAGGTTTGAGGAAGCATGGTGAAGTCTTCTTGTTGGTCAAAACTTTCTCTATTTCTAAACTGGCAAGATGTTGGCACAATTTTCTCCATTTCTCCCTGTTTTCAGCAGTCTAATATGATTTAATTTATTATATTTGTGTTGAAATAAATACAGAGAACAAAAAGGAACATTCAGGTTTAATTAGACTAAAATATAATATTTAATAATATTCTTTAAAATATGCTTACACCAAAATAAATGCTTCTCTTATTTACTTCATATTGCTGTGGTTATCATGGGTTTCTTCTTATTGAAACCATTCATTCTGCATGCAATAAATGACTTTTGTTTCTTTGCTCCTTATGTTCGTTTATTGCTCCAAATTGAACTGAAGGTGGAATGAATCAACTAAAACATACACATTCAGAGTATTAGTACTCTAGACTGAACCTATAGGGTAGTGATTTGAGTAGGATAAGATTTTGCATTGATGCCTATATCCCATTATGATGGCATATTACCATGATTAGGAGCTTTGTATTGTGTTTAGAAAAGTTTTGCCTCTCATTAATACATATATCTGTATGTATCTGTATAATTTTAATTAGACACTAACAAGCACAGTATATTTTGCATGGGCAAAACTGTATTCATTTATACAATGAAGGTTTCATTTCTTTTCAGCTATTTCACCCTTCAAATTTTGAATTTCCTAGTAGTGAAATTAATGAGGAGACAATAGAAAGTTGTCCATCTCTTCACAGGATCTAGGAGGAGTGGGTTATGTTTTTCATCAAGTTGGTAGCATAAAGGACCTTTCTCACCCTATGGTGCTTTTTATTTTAGCATTGAGATGACACAGTTTCAAGATTGAACCATATGCACATTTTCTTAACACTCTCTGGTGAATCAGAAATATTTAGTATATGTTAGTTTTTGTATTCTAATTGAAATGGTTATTTAGAGATTTTTGAACATCATTCTTTAAAATTCAGTGTGATATTGTATTTCAGCATCAGCAACTCAATTTCTTTCTTTCACCATCTGTCTTTCTTTTTCTCTCTGCCAAAAATCAATAGAACTCATTGAACAAAATTGAACTGTTCAGTAACCTGACCATATTGGAAATTGTTTTTTTTCTTCTTTTTTTAGTTCACAGTACATTGACCTAGTTCTTACTCTGAATCAATTTAATTA
This sequence comes from Trichosurus vulpecula, assembly GCF_011100635.1. Taxonomy (NCBI): domain Eukaryota; kingdom Metazoa; phylum Chordata; class Mammalia; order Diprotodontia; family Phalangeridae; genus Trichosurus; species Trichosurus vulpecula. The sequence goes on along the minus strand of NC_050577.1, from coordinate 160,584,935 downwards.
ACTAAGCCCTTTGGTTAATTTTTTAAAATGCACATTTACCAAATTGTAAACATCAAATGAGTGTTACAAAAGCAGCCAAAGTGTTGGCGTTTCAACATTTATAATTTTAAGATAGTAACACTTGGCAAACATTAAGTGGTAGGCTATTTTTGAGCCAAGCACGCCTGGGGAACCTTTTGCATAATAGATTGTTTCATAAAGATCAATTGAGATACATGACCTCTCCATTCAGTGGGATGGAATAATTGAAATAACAAATGCTTTTTAATAGCTGATAATGTATTCAAAAATTTATGTTGATAAGTTGATGTCATTCTTGAGACACATCTGCAGAATCATTCAAGAATGCCCCAACAAAATTTCTGTTCTTGTTTCGTGTATGAAATTTAAGTAAAATTTCAGTCTTGTGTGTCTAATTCATTTGATTATAATTGTTGCTATGATAAACAGATACTTCAGTGAAATCTCAAATGGCTATAATGGTTAATATTTTTAGAGAGGATGGTTATTACACATAATGGTGCTTCGGGAAAAAGAAAGGCTCCTATGAAGTTTTGTTAACTCACTAAAAATGTTGAAAACTTAAACCATCTGTAAAAATAGAGGTCATATCACAGACTTTATGCATTTTGCAAAGATAAAAAAAGTCTATTTTTCATTTAAAAAACTGAAGCAGTGCAGTTTTTAAAAACAGGAAGCTGGTCTAGATGAAAGACAATATACCTAGTGAAAAGAAAATATGACATTTTGCTTTTTGGTGTTATCATTGCAAGCTGGTGATTCATCATAACCAAGGGTGCCCAGATGACTTTACCTTTTATACCTTGCAGGAGAATTGTGCTAACAATACTGTTTTCATCTGAAGTCTCACTCATCTTCTCAATTAGATCATTAAAATTGAGAAGGCTTAGTGAAGTCTTGCCTATATTTTTCATTTTCCTTTAAGTTGTTGTCTGTGTGTGCATTTTCTTTTTAAGGAAAGGCCCAATGGGAGAATCTTCATTTTTTGAGGCAATTGGGGTTAAGTAGCTTGCCCTGGGTCACAGAGCAACTAAGTGTCTCAGGCCTGATCTGAACTCGGGCCCTTCTGATTCTAGGGCTGGTGCTGTCGACACATGGCTGCTCCAGAATCTTTATTCTTTATGCAAGTATAGGTGCATATTTTTGTTAAATGGAACATGAGTCAAGGGAGGCATCATGGTTATGTTCTACCTCCTCTCCTGACAAGATTTTATGATGAGAGTAGAAAATCCTGAATCTAAATCTTACACCTACCACTTACTAGTTGTGTGACCCTGGATAAATCTCTTAGTCTATTTGAGTCTCATCGTGCTTATGCATAAAAATGGTGACAATAAGTGTTTTGTAATTTTAAGTTGAAAATAAATCTAATAGCTGTTAAGTTTTTCTACTAGATTGGAGGCTCCTTGAGGCCATACACCATCTTTTCTATTTTTTTGTATCTTCCTCAGCACCTAGGACAGGGCTTTGAATTTGCTAAATATTTGATACATTTTCTATGAGTTTGAATAAAAGCAATACATATACAATTATTATTTTATTTTACATTGTATTATTTTAAATCCACTTTTCATTATGTGCATATTTCATCAGGGATACTTCTTTTTTCCAGTGATGTATACTATTTTGGATGTCTAAATTCAGCTATTCCCAAATGTTTAGTCGTCAGGTGAATATCTCTCCTATTCTGGTAGTGGTCTAGTAGAGTCCCACTACTTGAAAGGAATTATGGTAGATGCTGGAAATTTTAAAAAACAAATGAAATAGTCCATGTTGTCAAAGAGTTTGTAATCTACTGGCATAAATAGCATCTACATAGATAAGTGAATAAAAAATTTATTCAAAATTAATCCAGAGGAATTTGTGATAGTCAGCTCTACTACAGGGAGTGGAGGGATTGCAAAGGGCTTTTTATAGGAAGAAGTCGAGTCCTGATTGGTGCAAATAATGAATTCCTTGTATTCAAATTCACAGTAATCACAGTTATGTAAAATATGGTAATTGGTTCTAGCCCTGTGGCAATACGCAGAGCAAATTTGAATAAAGTGACCCCTTCTGGGGATTCATTATTGTCCTTGGCGCTCTTCCTTTGTTCTGGGGGGAGGGGGTGGGAAATGACATCAGGAGGGTGATGTCTTCACTGCAAATAAATTGGATTTAAGTGAGGCAGAGCTGTGCAGTCTTAACTCACACTAAGGGGAACCTAGTAGTACTTGATCTCAGCCTTGAATGGAAATAGGGATTCCAAGAAATGAAGAGGGAGAATGTTGCAAGGAATGTTCCACTCCAATCTGTGCAAAGTTGGATAGATAGGAGGTGGATTGTCTTGTATAGGGAATAGTAAGAAAGCCAGTTTGGACGGAAGGTAGACAGTGTGAGAGGAAATACTATGAAATAAATCTGGAAAGACAGATTTTGAAAATGCATAATTGGCAAATAGAGGAGCTTTCATTTTATCCCAGAGACATTAGAGAGATGCTGAATCTCCTTGATCAGAGAAATGACCTGGTTAGATCTGTGCTTTAGGAAAATGAACTAGTCATGTAATGGAGGGTGAATGGGTGAAGGGGGAGTCTGGTATTTAGACTAGTGTGATGCAGTTATCAATTGTTCTTATTATACTCTAGGCTAAGAGACTTAAAGTAGATCTAATGCTGGTTACCAATTTTTTGCTATGATAGTTTTTCCATCTGAGTTCTGTAAATGACTTCCTCCTAAGATGTTAAAGTAAAATAATTTTTTTTAAATCAGCATATTTAAGCTCTCCTTTTATCAGATGGATCTGCAATTGGTATATGAACCCAGAGGTCTTACATTAAAGATATATCTTATAGAAAACAGTCATGTTTTTGTGGTATCAAATGTCAGAACTGAAAGAGATTTTACAGATGATCTTTTCCCACTCCTTCATTTTATAGATGGGCAATCAGAGGCTGACAGAGATTACATGACTTTCTCTAGATTAAATATCTAGTTACTAGCAGAGCAGAGAATAGAACTCAGGTCTTAAGATTGTTGCTGTCACATGTTTTCCTTACATTTGATATCCGCCCCTTCAAATCTCACAGTGAGACATATGATCATGGTTACTACCTATTCTGAATAATGTGGTTAAAGGAAAAATTCATTTTCCATTGTAGTCATCTTATTTATATTTGTCTAAACCCTTACATGGAAATAAAAATCATGGAACTGCTGTGGTTTGAAAAGCGGAAAGTAAGACTTTATTATGACCCTGACAAAAAAATTAAATTAACTCCAGAGCGTAGCAACTCAAAAGAAAAAAAAAAGTAATAATATTGTGGATTTGTACACTAAGACCCTGAAGAAAAGTCAAGTTATATAAATAAATAAGTAAAGAAAGGCTTTGAATTGTAGGAAAAAAAAAAGAGGGGAGGGCTGTTACCTCTTTGACTAGAGTAATATCTGGCAAGTCATTAGACAGTCACTAATTGGTTCTTATCAGATTCTGAAATTCATTGCAACAAATACTAATGAAGCATTTGCTAGATATTATGCTAATTGCTACAGATAAAAGATGAAATACCCAGTAGCTTTTTCCCTCTAGGCATTTGCAGTGTGTTAGAGGTAGGTAAGGTGTATACCCAAGTTACCTGCAAGGCAAGTTAGGAAATGTTCAGTATGTAAGATAGATCCAGAATGATATGAGAGATTCCAGGAAAGGTTAATCTTTTGTACTGTTTTAGAACTTTACTGACACTCACATGAATCTCCTCCCTCCCCCTTGATATTGTCTCTCCCCTCCCCCATCAGAATAAATGCTTCTTGAAGGCAGGGACTGTCATTGGCTAATATTTGTATCCCCAATGCCCAGCATAGTACCTGGCATGTAAATAGTATTTAATAAATGCTTTATCATCCATTCATCATTTAAGTGTGTGATCATTCCACTCCATTAAAGTTTCTATTTTACATTATCTAATGAGCTTGTTGTACAATATTGTTAAATAATCAAGCTAGTAAAATTATGTTAGTAAGGTACATAAGTAGGAGGATATATAATTTGTTTAGTCTTGGGGAGATCAGTGTTGAAACCCAAATCTGCATATGTGTAAATATGCACATATGCATACAAATCAATTTTGCATACACTTGGCTTTGCTACCTGCTACCTGTGTGATCATCAAGTCATTTAGTTTCTCTGACATTTGATTTCCTGAAATAAAATGATAGGGTTGAACCTATCTAGGACTGTGCTGTTTTTCTTTTTTCTTTTTCTTGTTTATCAGTAATACATGTTGGGTTTGGAAGTAGAATGTAGATGATGTATGTAAGTTAGAGAGGAGCTTGACTGTTTAAGATAACATTGTGTAAATCTTTCTGTACATTAAGTGGATCAGAAAACAGTTGGAAGCTATAACAATAAAAGATTGTTAAAATAGAATAGACTAGAAGGATGCCATGTCAGCATGTGAGTTATAAACAGAACAAAAAGATATTTTTTTTAATGTAGCTCATGCTAAAGAAGGAAATTAAAGTGAGTCTGGTTTAGTTTGAATTCATCATTTCTGCAGAACTCATCTGAAAGAGGGAAAAATTCAATATGAAGTCTAGGTTTGTCATAGTTCTTGCAGAATCAGTGTCCCCATCTTGGGACTTACAAACCTTGAGTTTTTTTCATTTAAGTATGTTTAAGTCCTTAGAGAGAAGGAGAGACCAGTGTTCCTCTCCTCTGGAAATTCTTCCTTTGTTGAGCAAGATATGGTTGTCCAAACTCTGAGACTAAAGATTAAAGGAGCCTAAATCTAGAATGTGCCCCCAGAGGCCATCTCTAGGTCACTCCTCTCATTTTACAAATAAGGTAACTGAGGTGCAGCGAGTTTAAATTATGTGTCCAGGGTCATAGAGGTAGTAGTAGGCACAAAAGGCAAGATTTGAACTTAGGCCTTCTAACTCTAGCCCTTGTGTGTTTTCCTCTGGGCAGTGCTGAGCTAGCTCCATTTTCCTCTCATAATGAACTATCCTCAGTCATTGCTTAAACTCATGTCTATGTTTTCAGTCTTCTATACTTTCGTTTTCTTTTTTTTTTTCTTTTTTTCTTTTGCAGAGGGGAAGGCAGGGCAATTGGGGTTAAGTGACTTGCTCAAGGTCACACAGCTAGTAAATGTGTCAAGTGTCTGAGGCCGGGAATTGAACTCGGGTACTCCTGACTCCAGGGCCAGTGCTCTACTCACTGCGCCACCTAGCTGCCCCATATACTTTTGTTTGTTTTCAAAATGATCAGAATGTTAGCTATCCTTTTCCAAATTAGGCCTTCCGGAGCAATAATCTTATTGTTTGCATTCTACACAGCTTCATGTTATCTACTTTACTGTGGATATGTTGTATTCTACTTGATAGAATGTGTGCTTCTTGAAAGAAGGGGTTGTTTCATTATTTTTTTTTGTCCTCAATGCCTAATGCAGTGCCTGGCACACAGTAGACATTTAATAAATGCTGAATGTTTGATTCATATCAGGTTTCATTACAATTTAACAAACACTTAAAATGCTTTCTTTGAGACATTCACTGTAATTGGCATTGCACATACAAAGGAAAAAGGAAACAGTTCCATTCCCTCAAGAAGTTTGCATTCTATTAGGGAGAATGCAACTATATGAACAATTAAGTAAATACAAAGGATGTATAAAATGATATAAAGTAATTTCCAGAAAGACATAGTAACAGTAATGGAGTTTGGCATCAATCTTTCTTGCTTCCCCTTCATACTGGCACCTTCCCTCTGAAATGAATTACCTCTGAATTTTCATATACATCCTGCTTGTGCAGAGTTATTTGTATGTCATAGCTATTAGAGTGTGGGCCCCTTAAAGTCGAGACCATTTTTGCCTTTCTTTGTCTTCTCAGCACTTAGCACAGGGCCTGGTCCATAAAATGCTTGACTTCACTTAACATTCTTATTTGCTGTGCTCTCTTTTGTTCCTTTTTATTTTTGGGTGGGGGGTGGGGCACAGTTTCATCCCATAATTACATCCTATAATTTTTTTTTTCGATGGGGGAAGGCAAGGCAACTGGGGCTAAGGACTTGCCCAAGGTCGCACAGCTAGTAAGGGTCAAGTATCTGAGGCCAAATTTGAACTCGGGTCCTCCTGACTCCAGGGCTGGTGCTCTATTCACTGCACCACCTAGTTGTGACTACATCCTATAATTTTTAAATGTGTAAGATACTGGGAGATTCATTACTTGTTATCTCCACAGCCATTACCTGTCAAATTTAATCCCACATGAACGAATGATGACTGGTTACATAAAAGTACCAGTGTTGGCCTACTTATGATTGTCTATATTTGGAGAATTGTCGATAGGCAATTATAATGATAATTTTTCAACATCACGAGCTTTTTTTCTGTAGGCTCCCTCATAGAATGTAAGTCAGGTCTGAGATTGCCATTTTGATTTTTCTATTTTTTGGTATATCGACTTGAAATAGCGTAGCATAATGGGAAAACGCCATGCTACATGTTAGACAGGGATTCTCAGTTCCAACATGAGCTTTACATTTGTGTGTGTGCATACATATGCACGTGTGTATTTATGTATGTGTATATATATATATATATATATATATAAATAAAACATATATGTATATAGGAATGGTTCATTCGACTGTGAGCTCCTTGAGAACAGAGACTACATTTTAATTTTTTTGTGTGTGTTTGGAACTTTCTTTATGTCCCTATCACGTAGCACATAACAGGCACCCAGTAAATCCTTATGGACTGACTGTCATATATTTACCTACCTACAAGTCAGGTGTGTGACTTAGCAATGTTATGACCTCGGGCAAATATGTTTGAGTTACCTTGAATAAAATTAAATGTTTGGTTAAATAATGTCTATGTTCCTTTAAACTTTAAATTCTATAATTTTATTATTTCTCTGTTGCAATTGCCCTTTGGATAAATATTGTTTAAAGTAATAACATGAAATTTTCTTTCGCATATTAAATAATTTAAAAACAATAGAACAATAGAAAATGGGATGCTGTGTCAGCATTTGAGCTGTTTGCTGTTGAAAGATTGCTTCCAACAGAAAATGTTTGTGTTGTTAATCTTACCAGTTTAAATATAAATAATCAGAATTAATAAAGCTAAATAATTAGGACCTGGTATTGCTTGATGAGCCTCTGTTAATCTTAGTCATTTAAGCACTATCAATTTGCTTTTCTCATGTCTCAGTAGAAAAAATCCAGCACTTATAAACAGAGTGGAGGTCTCTTACCATTAGAAGACTGCACGTTTATATAGTTAAATGGATGTTGCAAAAATGAAAGAGAGACATAAGGATTTGTTGAAGTGCTTAGTTGTAAGCCACTTATACTAGGAGACACCGGAGAAATTTTGTTCCATTGATATAATTTATAGGCCACGTAAAGGGTGGGATACTGAGGGGTGGATATGTGTAAGGGGAATTAATTTTGAACTCTCGCTCTCCACCAGAGGATATTTGTAGCTGCCCAGAGTCAGTCAATTACCCAAGTCTTTGCTTACTACTTCAGCATGTTGTGGATGTCATCATTAATGAAGTACAAGTTGGAATAGTATATCAGGAGCACAAGATTCATGACCATGAGGATGGACCATGAACATGCCTGAATGTTTTGGAATCGCAAAGTCTGAAAAACTCTCTATGTAGAAGGCAGAGGAAGTATAGACTCCAGAGGATCAAATCCAAGAACCAATACTCCCAATTCAATATAGTAGCAATTATATTCCAAAATCAGTAAGCCCATTTCAATGTAGCAACAAGGAAATTATAACACAGTATTATAGCAAGGAGCCAAGTCATCCTGTAACCTCCGCACCCCTGCTAGGGCCTTCCTGTAAATAATCACTCACGAATACTAACTCTCAGCTTAGCACTCTCTTCTGCAGCTCTGCTGATGCTGGTTCTCTCAACATCTGTTCTTCAGCTCCCTCTTGATGTCTGCTGCCTCAATGTCTTCCTCTCAGTCCTGCTGCTCTCACTTCCTCTTCAATTCTCTTCTCCTCTTCAATTCTGGGCTCTCCTTTTATACAGTCCTAGCCAGCATCTGATTGGCTAGAACTCACGTCTCTAATTGGCTGAATTCATGATTGGCTAGAACTTAGCACACATACCATTGGCCCTGGTCTTAGCAACTCCCCTTGGGGTCCTGGGGCTTCATGCCCACATCTGCTTAACGTGTAGTAAGTAGGGGCTTTAGGCCTACTCACAAACAAAGATGTAATCAAGCTTTCCCACCTAGCCCCACCTGAGGCCTATTGAATGGGTGGGGAAGATTACATTAATACTACAAATAGGCAGTCTATAACCCTTAAACTCTTTGACTTACCAAAGACTGTGATAATGGATATTAACTAGACTGTGAGGGATTAGAATGGCAAGTGATAGTGGAAATTAAATGAACCATACTGGCTCTATCTTGTGATTCAATTCTGGATCTAGCTCACTTCCCTTTTTATTCAATTATGAGTCTAGTGCAATTCCCATCTTGTGAGAAAATTTTATTCAATTTTAGGAATTGTGAAAAAAAAATTTATTGCGTTGTTTGAACCTAGCCCTGGTTGGCTAGAAAGCTGCACCACCCCTATGTCCCTTAACTAAGGACCTAGGTTATGCTAACTAAAAATTCAGTCAAATCCAAAGATTAATGTGATGAGTTTTCCAACAATTATTCATCTCAAGCTTGCCATATGTCTTATCTGAAAACTGGCCCCATACTAGTTAATCAATTACTTTTCCATGCTCCTTTGATTAAATACATACACTTGTGGGGTATGGGACACCTCCTTTTCTAGTTTCAAGGAATTGCACCTGTTTGCTCTTCTCCTTCCAACATGGAAAGTCACTAGTTTTCAAACTCCAATTAGAAATCAGATTACCTAATTTTGTATCCTGGTTAATTATTTTCTTTTAATTAATTATTCTTATTTGATTAATTTTTAATGCATAAAAGTCCATCTCTCCCTGTATTCAGGGTCCAGTACCAAAGCTGAGAAAAGCCACTAGTCCCTAATGTGTTGGACAATTGGTATGCATTATTTATAAATCGATATACTCAGAAACTCAAACCTTGATTTCCTCAGTCATTTCATCTTTCACTACCATAAATGTAAGCTTCATGAGAGCATTTATCTAAACTTTCTATTTCTTCCAGTAGCTAGCATAGTTCTCTGAGAATTTTGTGCTGATTGCAGTGTAGAATGTAAGAGAAAAATCTATCAAGGAATAGTCAAAATATTTATCTATAGCAATAACAGTCTGGTTGAAATCAGATAACATAAATTTGAAATGGATGCAGTCACCTCAGTTTTGTGACTTTCTCCAGAGGCATCAACAGTATATGAGAAAGTATAGAGAAGATGGATGATAGCGCTTAAGATGAATCTACATAGTGAGGTAAGAACAGAAGAGACAAGGATTCAGGAGTCAAGGAATTCAAGTAAAGGGCAATATTAAGTTGAACTGATTATCTGTGCAGATTTTGAAGTAGGAAAATGAAGACAGAGGTTATATGATGCATCTAGCTATTGCTGCACACTTCTTTGGTCAAGTCCATATTTGCAGAAATTTTCTGGAGAGTTGCTTCCAAATAACCACACATTGTGGAAGTGTATTTACTACACTTTCATTGGTAAAGAACTTATCCTCTGATGACTTTGGTATGAAACTGTTCTTACCTTATTAAGCACATTAATTCATGTTGAGTCTTAAATTTCCATTTAAGAAATTGTAACTGATCTCATAGAAATGCATATATGCAGAATCAGAAATTAACTACCATTTACTTCCTAATCCCAACCTTCAAATCTTAGCAGAAGTGTATGTTATGTAGAGCTTTAACTCACAAAGCTCATCAAAGCCTTCATCCAGGGTACTGATACAGGACGAGGCTCTTCCTCCTCTCTGGACAGTAGTATCTGGAGAGACTGGTGCTTCTTCCTATACAAAGAACCAGCTGGCTGTGTAGACTGGCAGAGGACTACAAAAGCTGGAGGACCACAATAAGACAAGAAGATATTGATGAAGTACTGTGCATCTTTGTGTATTCAGAGATGTGAATGTAAATTCATGATTAGAATGCATTTTGGTTAAGCCTTAGACAGTTTTCCAAAGTTGCTTTTAGATACCCAAAAGCTTTATTTAATTAGCCAACAAGACTTTCACTTTCCATTCCTAAATTTAACATTCTTACTCCCTGACCCCACCCCTAAGCCACCACACATCTCCCTACTATTCTTTATGTAATAAAAACAAGAACAAAAATAATAATTGGCATTTACATACCACTTTAGGGCTTTCAGAGTGTTCTTCAAATAGGTCATTTTGTCCTCACAACTACCTGAGTTATTGTGTTGGCTTGTCAGGGTCATACTACTAATTGTCTGTGGCTGAATTTGAACTCAATTCTTCCTGACTTCAGGGCAGCAAGTGGCAAGTGTTGGTGTTCAAGTCAGGAAGATAAGTTCAAAGCTAGTCTTGGACACTTATCAGCTGTGTGACCCACCTTGCTTAACCTCTGTTTGTCTTGATCCAGAAGGAAATGGCAAACTACTCCAGTGTCTTTGCCAAGAAAACTCCAGGGGACATTATGGTCCATGGGGCCATGAAGAATTGGACGTGACTGAATAGCAACAATAGCTTCCTGTTGTCAGGTTCAATGCTGTATCCGCTGTACTACCTACACGTCTTATACGTGTGTGTAACGGCAAGTCAGTGACTTCACAATCCATTTACCTTGGAAAACTATCAAATAATACAATCACTGGAATTCACTGTTGAAAGGGACCTCAGATTTCCTAGCTGTCTTTTCCTCATGTTCCCCTAATGGAGACTGTGTGCAATATTTCATGATGTGTGGCATGGCTCAAGGCTGTACTGTTGCATTTCATCTCCATCTGGGATAGATATTTTACAGTCTCATTTGCCCATATCTTACAGGCTTACCTGGGCTTTTTGTGAAAAAAAAATTGGTTTAGCCTTGAATGAAGAAAAGTTTCATCAGTAAAATTTATCTTTTTTTCCCCCAATTTTAGTTATTCTAGTATTTTCTTATTGTCTTGCAAGTAAGTAAAAAGATTTTTTTTGGTAGAAAAATGATCAGATTTTTTTTTTACTTACTGTTCAGATGACTTCTAGAAGCCACATTCTAGAGAAATTAATAATAGCCACTCTGTGAGTTTGAGGATTAAATAGGTTCTTTTACAGAAGTGCTTTGTGGAATCTTGTTATGACTTTGATTTAATTTTCAACCATATTTGCCTTTGTGCTTTAGTGAAAGTAATAATGTTTTATTGTCAGCTTGAAAGATACTTGAAATACTTTACTTCCCCATACCAATAGCCACTGCAACAGTTATCAAACAATTTGGGGCATCGATATCTACTCTTGAAAACCACAGAATCAAAAACACAATGAAAGTGATCTTTGAAATGTATGTGTGGAGCAACTTCCAATACTGATATGATGGAGAAGTAATTAAATATGGAGAAGCCAGCTCAGTCAAGGTCAGGCATTCTGATCTTGTATCAGTGGAAGCACACATGAATGAGTGTTTCTGTCACAGAATAAAATATAGAAATTTTGGCTTGTCCCAAATGATTTGGAAACAATTGTAAGCAAAAGGTACAAGTTATTTTTCTTCCCAAAGAGAATGGGGGAGACTATTCCTTTAAGATGAACTTTTTGTACTTAATGAAATGATGATACAGACTCATAGGGGCATCAGATGAGAATTCATCTAGTAAAGGTCTGTGGAAGAAAAGTCAGATAGCAGTATCCAATGTCTCCCTGCTGAGGAATGCTGAAGCTGTTATTTGTTGACCAGATAATAATTGCAGAAAGATCTTAGGGCCATGTATTTAGGAGGTAACCAAGAATCACCTAATATTTGTCAGTCTCTATAACTAATGCTCATTTCTGGTGATTGACGTGGGCAAAGACAGTAATGGCAGAAGCACTCTATCAAGCATTGATAAAGATTACAGAGACTTGGGCAAGAAACTGAAGACCAAAAGGGCACAGGTGGTGTTTTCATCAGTGCTACTGATCAAAGGCAAGAGTTTCAGAAGAAAAAGGCAAATTTGGGAAGGAAACATCTGGTTCAGAACTTGGAGTCTGGGAATGGGATTTGGATTTCTGGACTCAAGCTCAGTATAAGAATGATGGGCTCTTGGCCAGAGATGGAATGGACCTAAAAAAGCCTGGTAAGAATACATTTGCCTAGTGTCTTACAAATCTAATTAAAAGGACTTTTAACTGAAATGGAAGAGAAGGAAGAAAACTGCTTACATATGGACACCAACCTAGAGCAAATAGGGGGTAGATAGAATATAGGAAGAAAAATATTTAGTAGAGACCCACAGAAATTCACAGGAGATAAAATTCAAGAAAAGATCATCCATAAAAACTCCTGTACTCAGAAATCTATTTACCAATTCAAAAAGCATAGTTAACAATAACAAGAAATACAATAATGCTTACTATATGCCACGCACTGTGACAGTGCTTTACAATTATTATTGCATTTAGTCCTCTCAACCCTGGGCATTAGGCATTATTATTATTCCCAGTTATAGATGAAGAAACTGAGGCAAACAAAGTTAAGTAACTTGCCCAAGGTCACACAGCCGGTAAGTGTCTGAGGCCAAATTTGAAGTCAAGTCCTCCTGATTCCAGGACTGATGCTCTATACCACCTAACTGCCCCAAATAAGCAGGTTGAACTAGAGCTCCTAAGGAAGGGAGGTAAATTTTATATTATAAATATTACTAAAAATTATTGAGATAGTTCTATGTCTGGAATAAGATTCTGGAAAAGTATACATTTTTTTTTCAAAAAGAATAAAATGGCTGAAAAGGAAGGCAGCCAAAGTGATATTAATGTTAAGAAAATGTACTTTTGTATACCCTTCCACAGCATCCAATGACTCCAGTGTGAATTGAAACCTAGAGATAACATTGAGTTTTCAAAGGTTACAGATATTCTGAAAATTCTGATAAATTCTTCCATAATGGAAAATTCAAAAATTGAATATACTCCCATTAATATACTGTTTGATTTCCAAGGTCCAGATGAAAGTCAATACAGAAAGACTTATTGGTGAGTTGGCTGCTTGGTTATAAATTTCTTGGCCGTAACAATGCGCAAAATAAAGAAAAAACAAAATGTCCCTTAATCTTGTTAGACTGCCTTTTGCTTTGCTTTTTCCTCCTTTGGAAGAAGACATTTCTAGTTATCAGTTCCTAGACTATAACTTAACTAGTGGTATTTTAAATGTTAAATGTTTGTTCAATGATCAATTAGTGAGCATATCACCAAAGTAAATCAATAATATCACTCAAAATTCTCACTAGAAATGAAACCAGCAGAGTAAAGTGATTTTGTAGCTAAATGGAAGGATGGCCCATAGCCTCTGCTTGGAGGGGAAGATGAAAACGTTAGTTGAGGTATTTTTACAGTGTATCCAAAGGTAACAAAACACATCATTTGATTGGGCATTCAGACATGTTGTTTTGGAGTGATCATGATGAGCTTTTGGGGGGGGAAGATAATAAGTAGGAAAATGTGTATGGCTTTTTGAGGTTGATTCTCAATGTAACTGAAAGAGAAAAGGTATCAAATGTCCTTCAATATGTCAAATGAAGCTATAGTGTATCAACATGAGTGATTCCCTCAGTGATTGAGATCATAACTCATCTGTTCCTTTCCATCCTTTGTCTCTGGTCCATATTCTCCTCTAAATTCTATATGGAAATTCCACCCAGCAATGGAAAAATGAATCAAGAAGTAGTTATTATGTGCTAGGCACTGTACTACAGGCTCAGGAAAAGCCTGAGATTACAAAGAAAAGGAAAAACAAAAACTCTGCCCTTAAGGAATATATATTCTTATGGGGGAAACAATATATAAATATATGTATGAAGGATATTGTCATCATTGCCATCTTCATACTCAAAGACCAAAATGACATCTTGAATAGTAACACGGTATGGGTGATATCATTTGACTCATGTGTAAGTTGGATTTAATTCAGAGTATGAGGAAAGTAACCTTAGAAGACAAGGCACTAGTCAATACAAAGGTGTGGTAACTGGAGATGGAGCATTATGTGCAAAAATAGCAAGTGAACTGATGCATCTACATTACAAGGTGCATGGAAACCATAAAGTACAATACTAGAAACGCTAAAACTGTTGGATTTGGGTGCTAACAAGGGGCCACTGGAATTTATTGAGTAGAGTGGTGTCATGGTCAGACATGCTGTTGAGGAAGATCATTTTTTGCAGCTGAGCCAAGGATGGCTCCAGGAAAGGCAGACTTGAAGTAAGGAGACCAGTTAGGAAGACCATTGGAGTAATCCATGTGGAAGGTTATGAGTGCCTTACTGTGGGGGTATCTGTGTGAAAGAAAGAGGAAATGATATGCCAGAAATGTTTTACAGGCAGAAATGAAAAGAATTATCAATAAATCGGTTGGGTGAGTTAACCGTGAGTGAAGAGTTGGAGATTACTAGAGTATGACTGAAGTTACAAGCTGGTGACTGGGAAGGGGGTGATGGCTTTGATAGTAATAAGGAAGTTTGGAAGAGGGAAGGGTTTTGAAAGAAGCTTAGTGAGTTCTGTTTTGGATACATTGCTTTTAAGGTGCCTATGGGATATCCAGTTTGAAATGTCTCATAGGCAGAACCAGAGCTCAGGAGAGAGACTAGGCCAGGATGTATAGATCTGGGAAACATCTGGAAAATTCATCTAATTCTCTTGACACTATGTGAATGCCAATGGAATGTATAAGCTGTCCATTAGTTATCCTTCATTCTGGCCCCATAAATAGCTTACCTTCTTTTCTGGTTATACATCTCTCTGATAATGTTCTATATCATCTGTAGCTTAAACCCACCACTCCCTTCGCATGACTCTGCCTTAATTCTTTTAAGACTGTATACATAATATGGTATATTTAAAGTCTTGCAGCCATATAGAATCACTAAAATGTATATTGTGTTAAAAAAAAAAAAGAAAACCTAGATCTTTGTCCCAGCAGAAGATTGAAATTGTTGTTTTTTTTTTTTAAAGGCACACATGATGCACCTTTTTGAAAAGACCAACTATTCAGTTCTCAGCCCAACTCACTGGTTTTGTGTGATGTCTATCCCAGATATATGTTGAAGGACCAACCTTATAGATTTTCCATCCACAGCCATCTAAATATAGCAATTTAGAAAATAGAAAAACATATACTTCTTCTTTAAATTGTGGGTAATTAGTATAAGAAATTGGAAGTAATTATAGAAGCTCCACTTCACTGAATCTAGCAAAATGTAATCTACAAACAGGAATATGTGATTTGGCCACATCACTGTACATTCCTAATTATAGTATCTAAAAAGGATCTTGAAAGGTAGAATAGTACACCAACATGAAGTATAGTAAGGGTAAATATAGGATCTAGTTATTACGTTTCTTCATAAATATAAGATGGAGGATAGCTGGACGTATAATAATTCACTCGAAAAAGATCTAGGGTTTTAGGGGACCTCTCCTGTTGCCTACAAATACACCTGTCTTACCATCTTTAAAAAAAAAAAGACTAACCCTCAACTCTCTCAAGTTGTCATCCTATATAGTCCCTGCCTATCACTGCCAAACTCTTGTTTGGCAAAAAGCTGCTTACATGTAGTGCCATTTTTTTCTCCACACCCCATTCATTTCTCAAAGGCTTCTTTTAGCATTGCTTTTAGGCAGTCTTTTAGCCTTGCTATTCACCTGAAATTGTTATCTCCAGGGTTAATAACAATCCCTGAAAAGTTAAATCTAATTACTTTTTTTCTTTATTCTTGTTTGTCTCCAGTTTGTCAGCAGTGTTTGTCCCTGTTGATCATTACCTCTTCCTGAACACATCTCTTTCCTGTTTGTTTGTTTGCTTTTTTCATGGTCTTCCTTTTGGACCTGTCTGACATTTCATTTCAGTCTCCTTGACCAAACATCATTCATTTCATACCTCTTCTGTATAGGTGTATCTCAGGGCCTTGTCTTGGGTACTCTGCTCCATACATACTGTCTTGTCCTTAAGCTAGGAAACTGAGTCAAATCTGTTAAAATTTAATGCTCAGTTTGTCTGAAAAAAATCTGGTGGTGAAAGCAAATTGCAAATACAGCGACTACAAAAATTAATATAATTGTGGAATGCATTAAGATGTGAATAGCTTCCAGAAATAAAGAAATGATAGCTCCACTCTATTCTATCCTGCACATATCACTTCTGTATTTTTTTTAATAGTTCTAGATACCACAGTTCAAGTGATAAACTGGAGAGCATCCAGAGGAAGGAAAAAAAAAGGAGAAAGTATTAAGGGCCTTGAGTTCTTGACCTGTGAGGATCAATTAGAGGAACTGGGGAATATTTAGCCTGTAAAAGAAAAGACTTACAGGAGATATGATAATCAAGGGTGGTCATAAAGAAGAAGGAATAGACTTTTACATTTGCCTCAGGGTACAAAGCCAAGAACCTTGTATAGAAGTTTCAAAGAGTTAAATTTCATCTCAATATAAGAGGGAAAGTCCTAACAATTATAAATATCCCAAACTGGAATGGACTACCTCAACAGGCAGTGATTCCCTCTCATTGGAGGACATTAAGCAAAGGTTGAGTATAGTAAAGAGAAGATTCCTGAACAGGTATAGGTTGGGCTCGATGAACTTAAATGACCTTTCAAACTGAAATTCTGGTATTTTGTCATTTTTCAGGCTAAAAATATTGCCTTTTACCATAAATAATGTACTTAGTACATTTCAGTATGTCACTTTTATTATTCATGCAAGGTTTTAAGGATTAATATAATAGGCTATGCCAGTGCTGTCCAAAATATGGCCTGCCTGCAGTGTGATTTTATGCAGCCTGCCTGTGGGTTTTAATTTTCACAAGTGAAAAAATAAAGTAATAATTTGCATGGAATGCATATTAGATTTTTAATTCCATTCACTAATAAATAATCTCATTGATGTAATTTTCTTTGGTGTTTTCAAGCAGTATTATGGTCGGAACGTATTGCACAGAATTTTCGATTGATCTGTGGGATCTGTTCTGTTTGTACAATGCAGATTAGTCAGTATGCACCTACATTTATATTGTTGTGTTGTCACTTTGTTGTTTTGTGTTTGCTTTCATGCTTTGCGCCATCACCTGTCGTATTGATGACGCACATTCCCCAACTTTCTATTAGTGTACTGTATTTTTTATTCTGGGTGTGGCCCTTGAATAATTATTTTATTTTATTGAGGCCCTAAGATAACCTAAGGTTGGACAGCCCTGTGCTGTGCTATCAGAATTGTAATAACTATATGGAATACAAAGGAAACTTTTATACATATATGTGATTTTTCCAGAACTATAGTACAAGTTCCTTGAAGGAAAAATCTATTTCATTTTTAATTTGTATCTAGAATTTAACAGTGCCTTGCACCTAGTAGGTACTTAAGAAATATTTGTTGAGTAAAATTGCATAGTGAATTCTTATGGCATTGTATGTGAAAGAAAATATTGAATATGTGTTCATTCTTCACTCCCTTATTCATATACACTTTAGTCCAACTACACAAATAGACTAATCTCACTTTACCCTCCTTAGAGGGCTCCATAGAGAACATGATTCTATTGATACATAATTAACTGCTTTTCTATTTGCTTCTTCCTCTCATATCCTTACTTTCTTGAAATCACAAAAATCAAATTCCAGCCAGAAGATACTCTAGATGTATTAGTCAGTATGAGATGAAGGATATCATACTAGAGAGAGTTTCCAGGAATGCCATATCTTCTGACTTTTTGGTGGGGAGTGGGAGTAGGGTAGCTGGAGGAAGGTAGAGGAAATTTTCAAATAAGCATAGTCAAGCAAAACGTACTCTCACATAGGACTTGTCCAAAAATGGTGTTAAATTAATGCATATTAGTCCATCACTTCTCTGTTAGGATGTGGACAGTGATCATCATTATTAGTCCTCTGGAATTGTGGTTGATCAGAGTTCCTAAGACTTTATTAGTCCAAAAGACAGTTCATTATAATTCTCCCTACATCAATTCTTCTTCACAATTTCCCTATTTCTCTCAAAGGCATTGTCATCCTTTTATTCACCTTTGGTTTCAACCTTAGAGTCATTTTCAACTCTTCAAACTTCTTCATATCCAACTGGTTGCCTAACCTTGTTGATTCTGTTCGTATAACATCTCTTACATCTGTTCCTTTCTCTCTACTCACATGGCCACCACCTTAGTTGAGTACCTCACAATCTCTCCTCTTGGCTATAATTAGCCTCCTAATCAGTCTCCCTGACTCTGTTATATTCCCTCCTCCACACAGTTGCTACCTTTATATTTTTAAATCATAGATTTGGCCATATCACAGCCACAGTCAAGAATTTGACTCCCTTTCATTTTGAAGATAAAATGCAAACTCAACTTTGGGGCATTTAAAGTCTTTTATGATCTAACAACTTCTAGCAACTTCTCTTTCTAGACTGAGTTGACGGTTCCCGCCCCGCCCCCCATCCCCCACCATCATATTCTATATACTAGTCAAACTGGTCTAATTGCTATTTCCAGTGTATGACTTCTGTTTCCCACACGTGTGATGGTCCATAGACTGAAACACTCTTCATCTTCACATCTCTCTCTTGGAATTCCAAATTCCCTTCAAGGTTTGTCATAAGTGCTCCCTCCTACCAGAGTCCTTTCTTGATCTCTCAAGTTGTTAATGCTCTCCCACTGATCCTCAAAATTAATACAAATATATTTCACATTTGCTTAGGATCATGGCTTTAGATCTAGAAAGGAACTTGTATCTTTGTGAGTCCAACCCCCTCATTGTCTTGATGAGGAATTAGGCCCAGAAAGGTTCTGTTACTTGCCTAGTCACAATGATACTAAACTGTCTGCCTGTACATGGTTCCCTGTCACCCAGTAGAAAATTAACTCTTTCAGGGTAAAAATGATTTCTTTTTTGTTTTTTGTATACTAAGAGCCTAGCATAATAGTTTACAAATAAGGAATTGTTGACTGAGAGAATGCATTAATGAAAAGTCGTTCCGAAACTTGAAACAAATATCACTTAGATCTATATATACCCACTTTCCCTTGAAAGGAGGGAAGAGGAGTGAAAATGTGGTTTCATTAACCTGTGGAAATGCCAGGTGAAGAATTTCATCTACCAAAGTAGGCTGGAAGCTTTTTATCTTAGAGAATTGCCCCATACTAGAGAACAAGAAGTTTAAATGATTTGCCCAGGGGTCACACACCTCTGTGTGTGTATACATATACACGTATATGTTTGTGTGTACACACACATGCATATATGTATATATATACACACATATATGCATGTGAATATTTATGTGTGTGTGTGTACACACACACACACACACACACACACACAAAGAGAGAAAGAGAGAGAGAGACTTTGAACCCGCATCTGCCTTTCTCCCACACCAGCTGTGTATAGATTATTTAGACAATAGAAACTTGGGAGGGGGTGTATGAAATGATCTAATGGCTCTTTCTTTATTTCACTATGTACATTCATAGGACATCACCTTCACTGAATCTCTGTGCCAGTTTCATTGTCTGTTAAGGAAAAATAGTGTGGAGGAATAGGGTTGGGGACAGCCTGGGATTCATCCTATTTTCAGATTCCCACAGTTGCTGGTATCTCCCTCCCCCACTCCTCCCACACACACAAATCCTTATGTGTACTTTGCACATATTTTGTATTAACTTTTATATATATACTATTTCCCCTATAGAATATACTGCCTGATGATAGGAATTGTTTTGTTTTTTTATCTGTGTCCCCAGAGCCTAGTCAAACTACCTATTAGAGCCACATAAATGATTGTTACTGAATTGATTTCTAGCTTCCGATTCTCACACTCTTATTGTCATTTTCAACATCGCCCCTTCCCTTAACCCACATATCTAATAAATTATTGGATCTTGTACTTTCTACCTCCCCAACTTCTCTCCTATCTGTCCCTTTTTCATGGCCACCACTCCAGGCTTCATCACCTCTTGTCTGGAGTATAGCAATAGCCTCCTAAAAAGTCTCTGCCTCAGGACTCTATCCTCTGCAATTTATGCTTCCCAGAATTGTTATCTCTTTCCCCTACCTAATAAAATGTAGTGGCTCCCTACTGTCTACTCTTTATTGACTCCCCATTTAGAATTAAATTTATATCTTCTTTTTTTTATTCTTTTTTAATTTTTTAAAATTTTTTTCAATTTATTTAATATATTTAGTTTTCATCATTGATTTTCACAAAAGTTTGAATTACAAATTTTTTCCCCATATCTACCCTCCCCCCACTCCAAGATGGCATATATTCTGGTTGCCCCATTCCCCAATCAGCCCTCCCATCTGTCACCCCAATACCCTCTCATCCCCCTTTCCCTTCTTCTCTTGTAGGGCAAGATAAATTTCTATGCCCCATTGCTGTGTATTTTATTTCTTAGTTGCATGCAAAAACTTTTTTTTGTTGTTGTTGTTTTTGAACGTCTGTTTTTAAAACTTTGAGTTCCAAATTCTCTCCCCTCTTCCCTCCCCACCCACCCTCCCTAAGAAGGCAAGCAATTCAACACAGGCTACATGCGTATCATTATGTAAAACTATTCCACAATACTCATGTTGTGAAAGATTAACTATGTTTTGCTCCTTCCTATCCTATCCCCCTTTATTGAGTTTTCTCCCTTGACCCTGTCCCTTTTCGAAAGTGTTTGTTTTTGATTACCTCCTCCCCCCATCTGCCCTCCCTTCTATCATCCTCCCTTTTTTATCTTCTTCCTCCTTCTTTCCTGTGGGGTAAGATACCCAATTGAGTGTGTATGGTATTCCCTCCTTAGGTCAAATCCAATGAGAGCAAGATTTACTCATTCCCCCTCACCTGTCCCCTCTTCCCTTCCTACAGAACCACTTTTTCTTGCCACTTTTATGCGAGATAATTTACCCCATTCTATCTCTCCCTTTGTCCCTCTCTCAATATATTCCTCTTTTATCCCTTAAATTGATTTTATCTTTTTAGATATCATCCCTTCATATTCAACTCACACTGTGCCCTTTGTGTGTATATATATGTATATATAGACACACATATGTATATATATGTATACATATATATATACATATATATATATATATATATATGCATATTCCTTTCAGCTACTATGATATTGAGGTCTCATGAATCATACACATCATCTTTCTATGTAGGAATGTAAACAAAACAGTTCAACTTTAGTAAGTCCCTTGTGATTTCTCTTTCTTGTTTACCTTTTCATGCTTCTCTTGATTCTTGTTTTTGAAAGTCAAATTTTCTATTCAGCTCTGGTCTTTTCACTGAGAAAGATTGAAAGTCCTCTATTTTATTGAAAATTCATATTTTGCCTTGGAGCATGATACTCAGGTTTGCTGGGTACGTGATTCTTGGTTTTAATCCTAGTTCCATTGACCTCCAGAATATCGTATTCCAAGCCCTTCGGTCCCTTAAGTGGAAGCTGCCAGATCCTGTGTTATCCTGATTGTTTTTCCACAATATACAAATTGTTTCTTTCTGGCTGCTTGCAGTATTTTCTCCTTGACCTGGGAGCTCTGGAATTTGGTGACAATGTTCCTAGGAGTTTTCTTTTTGGGATCTATTTGAGGAGGCGATCTGTGGATTCTTTCAATTTCTATTTTACCATCTGGCTCTAGAATATCAGGGCAGTTCTCCTTGATAATTTCTTGAAAGATGATATCTAGGCTCTTTTTTTGATCATGGCTTTCAGATAGTCCAATAATTTTTAAATTATCTCTCCTGGATCTATTTTCCAGGTCAGTGGTTTTTCCAAGGAGATATTTCACATTGTCTTCCATTTTTTCATTCCTTTGGTTCTGTTTTAGAATATCTTGATTTCTCATCAAGTTACTAGCTTCCACTTGCTCCAGTCTCATTTTTAAGGTAGTATTTTCTTCAGTGGTATTTTGGACCTCCTTTTCCATTTGGGTAATTCTGCCTTTCAAGGCATTCTTCTCCTCATTGGCTTTTTGGAGCTCTTTTGCCATTTGAGTTAGTCTATTTTTAAAGGTGTTGTTTTCTTCAATATTTTTTTCAGTATGATTTTGGGTCTCTTTTAGCAAGTCATTGATTTGTTTTTCATGGTTTTCTTGCATCATTCTCATTTCTTGTCCCAATTTTTCCTCTACTTCTCTAACTTGCTTTTCCAACTCCTTTTTGAGCTCTTCCATGGCCTGAGACCAGTTCATGTTTTTCTTGGAGGCTTTTGGTGTAGGCTCTTGCACTTTGTTGACTTCTTCAGGCTGTATGTTTTGGTCTTCTTCGTCACCAAAGAAAGATTCCAAAGTCTGAGACTGAATCTGGGTGCGTGTTTCACTGCCTGGCCATGTTCCCAGCCAACTTACTTAACCCTTGAGTTTTTTGTCAGGATATGACTGCTTGTAGAGCAAAGAGTACTTTGTTCCAAGCTTGAGGGGAATGTGCCATTGATTTCAGAGCTATTTCTATACAGCCAGCTCTGCCATCCCAGCACTCCTCCTTCCTCAAGAACCGCCAACATCTTCAGCAGGCTCTTCACTCCTGCTCTGATCTGCCACTTAATTCCTTCCACCACATGGGCCTGGGGTCAGAAGTAACTGCAGCTGTAGTTCTGTAGCTGCACCTCCCCTGCTGCCCCTGGGGCGGTGGCCAAACCGTGAACTCTGTCTCCCGCTGCTTTTCCCACTAACCTTCTCTGTTGCCTTTGGTGTTTTTGGGTTGAGAAGTCTGGTAACTGCCACAGCTCACTGATTCAGGGTGCTAGGGACTGTTCTGCCCGTCTCCTGGTCTGGCTGGTCCTGCTGCCTCCCATGCTGAGCTCCGCTCCCCTCCACTCGGAGAGTGATAGACCTCATCCAGCAACCATCCAGGCTGTCCTGGGCTGGATCCCTGCTTCCCTCTGCTATTTTGTGGGTTCTGCAGTTCTAGATTTTGTTCAGAGCCATTTTTTAATAGGTTTTTGGAGGGATGTGGTGGGGAGCTCACGCAAGTCCCTGCTTTCCAGCCATCATCTTGGCTTCACCCCCGGAAGTCCAATTTATATCTTCTTTATCTCATCATTTTACTGCTATTTTGTATAAATTTAATAAAGTACCCATTTGTTATACTGTAGTGCATCCATATGTGTGTATAATTAATAAATAAATAAATATATACATATGGGGGTACATGCTGAGCTCCCCCCCCATTTTTACTGATAGGAATAGCAATTTAAAAAGTTTGACAACACTGCTCTAAAGGATCCAATAATTATTTATTTAGAGCAAAAATGACCTCTCAGGTTATTTGATTTTACATTTATGGAAACTTAGACCCACAAAGGTAAAGTGACTTAACTAAGCTCCCACAGGTGATAAGTGGCACGGTCAGATTTTACTCATATATCATCTTATTCATAATTCTGTCTTCCTTCTGTAGCTCCCCTTTAAATATATTAGGAGCTTTTGTAGTTCAGAAAAATATATTTTTATAATTTCCAGTAATTTACAAAATCTCTACTTTTATTTGTGGTATCAATAATTTATATATATGAAAGTGAACATCACCTGACTGTGCAACAAAAAAACGGTGTCTTCAAAATAGTTCTCATGAGGGTCCATTTGTGGCACAAAGAATCTAGTGGTATCTGTGGGAATTTTTGTCCCCTTAAAATAAGCTATGGATCAAAATAAGAAAGCATTGACATGAGGAATGTACCATGGCCTAGGATATTTTCAGTATAGGGTTACTCTAGATGAAATTTGATTAAGACAATAATCCTCATGGGGAAAATGCCTTGGATTCTCCTATGAACAAGAATCTGTCAAGAAACTCAAATTGAGGATCTACCTACAGCCTTGGCTTTCCTTTACTCCATGTAAAGAGTGCTTACCTCTCTGTAGGAATTACATTTGTCTCACTAGACAACTTTTATTAATTTTTGGAGGGCAGGGGGATTACAAAGATGAGAAAAAAGACATGGTTCCTTTGCTCATGGAGTTTTCTGATGGTTAAAAGCCAAGGTTTATATGCCAGAAAGAATTTGCAAAAAGTTGCCCATTTGGGGATGACAGTCTTTGTTGAACCCACTCACCAACTCCAGGTTTTCTATGTTCCATATTGATTTCCTTTGCTTCGTTAGTACAAAATTTCTACATTTTCTTAGATAAGATTCATGATATTAAAAAGAATGCCTAGGTATTCTGAATTCAGAAAGCCATTTGGCCACATTTTCCATATCTTTGTGAATAAAATAGGTTTAATATTATGGATGGAAAGACAATAGATGGAACTGGATGAATGACTTAGAGTGAAAGAAAAGCCAGTGATGAATGATGGATATAAACCAAGAAGTTGGATTCTAATGAAGTGTACCAAGAATTCTACCCTGCACCCTATTGTTAACGATAGTTGTTAATGACTTTGAAGACGACATAATTTTGTTTATCCAATTTGCAGAAGACATGATCCCGGGTGAGAGAGAGGGCTAGTATGGTTAAAGGAGGAATCAGTATGTAAAATTATTTCAAATGTCCATAACAGTGATTGGGTCTAATTAGATTACATTTAAGGAGAGATACATGTAACATCCCAAAACAAATGAACAAAAAACAGCTGCACAAGTTTACAATTCAAGCAGCTTGGCTGATTAGTTCACATGAAAAGAACACAGGTTTTCGAGTGGTCTACAAGCTTAATATGCAAAAGATGCAAAAAAGCAACCACAATCTTAGGCTTTATTTACATTTATTAAGAAAAGTGGAAGCAAAGGAAGTGAGAGTTCTGCTTCCCTCTACCCTGCTTTGGTGACATTTTACTATTTGTATTTTGTCTCGTTTGCTCCATTTTTTAAAAAAGACATTAATGTCCTATAGTGCACCTGAAGCAAGGTGACTAGGAGGATAAGACAGGGATTCATGAGAACTGGCATAAAGGAAAGCTAGATGGCTCAGTGGAGAGAGCACTAGACTTGGAATCAAGAAGACTCACCTTCATGAGTTCAAATGTGACCTCAGACACTTAGTAGATATATGATACTGAACAAGTCACTTAACTCTTTTTGCCTCAGTTCCTCATTTGTAAAACGAGCTGAAGAAGGAAATGGTAAACCGTTTACACCAGTATCTTTGCCAAGAAAACCCCAAGATGAAGTCACAGAGAGTTGGACACGACTGAAAAATGACTGAACACCAACAATAAATTAGAAGACTGAAGATTTTTTTTTAATACTGAGAAGACAAGGGTTTTGCCTAATGACTACCTTTGAGTATTTCAAAAGCTGCAATATGGGAGAGGGTACAGACTTACTCTGCTTGAAAAAATTAGGCACAGTTATTAGAAGTTGAAAAGGAGCAAATTTTCTCTCAGTACAAGGAAAATTTTCTTATTAGTGAAAATTGATCAAACATGGATCTGTATTTAGCAGATTCTCCTTCACTGAGAATCTTTAGAAAAAGCCTTGATGACTACTTTTGAGGATGTTACAAAGGGGATTCCAGGCCAAGTATGGTTTGAGCGAGATGATGTTTGAAATCTTTTACCAGTTGTAGTTCTCTGACTTTATGAAACCTTAGTGTACACAGCCATTTCTTACACATACCTAATGAAACCATTTTCAAAGTTATCTCTAAAATTGGAGCATGCTATTCTTCAGATTGTGAAGAAGAAATATTATTGCCTAAGATTGCATTGAAAGCTGAACCAGCCCCTCTGAGTTCTTGACAGTTTTTTTTTCCATGTGATTGAATTATAGTTTCATTAGGTAATGCTCTTATCTGACTGCAAATTACTTTAAAGTCTGAGTGCTCTGCTGAAACTGGTGTGGAGGTGGTGTTCTAATTTTATATTTTTTTCCCAATTACTATGTCAGCTCCTTTGGAAATATAGCATAGGTTGACTGACAGAACTTTTATGTGGGAGTTTTGCATTTGAATTGTTTTACTATTTAGCAGGATTTATCTGTAGTATTTCCTTGGGAAAATATATTTGAAAAGATTGGAGTTTTGAAAAAGCATAACCTCTATTCTTTAATTATATCTTTTAAGTATAAGTCTAAAAAATACCACCGTTGCTCTAGTTATTAAGCAAGATAAGGCAAGTACTATAAGATTTATTTCTGGGTGTATAAAGAAAGAATCCTTTGGCTTAGTTATAGCCTGCATCAAAATATTAATCAAAATATTTTAAAAATTTTATCTTTGTGCCTTGATTACCTTTATTTAACGCATGTCCTTGATAGGAACCACATGATAAGACACTGAGTTTCCCTGGGAAGAGCAAAAGAAGAAAAACAAACAATGATTACCTTTTGAAAAAACATAAAATAACATTTATGGTTAGTGCTTTGGGGGAAAAGCAAACAAAAAATGATCTTTGCATAGGTTCAAACTGAATCTTTTTTTTCTTTCCATGTTTTTGGTTCCTTGAGGAGAAAATGGACTAGAAAATTTAATTACAGTTCACATAGAACTATCCTCCAGTATTTTTCTGCTCTTTTGTTTATTTCACCACACCACCCCGTATGTATACATATGTAAAAACTCATCAAAATGCAGCTAGGTGGTACAGTGGATAAAGTGCTGGGCCTGGAGTCAGGAATACCCATCTTTCTGATGCAAATCTGACTTTAGACAATATGTAACCCTGGGCAACCCTTAACCCTGTTTGCCTCAACTTCTTCATCTATAAAATGAATTGGAGAACAAAATGGCAAACCACTCCAGTATCTTTGCCAAGAAAACCCCAAATGAGGTCATGAA
Organism: Trichosurus vulpecula; assembly: GCF_011100635.1. Taxonomy (NCBI): domain Eukaryota; kingdom Metazoa; phylum Chordata; class Mammalia; order Diprotodontia; family Phalangeridae; genus Trichosurus; species Trichosurus vulpecula. The sequence continues at coordinate 160,558,099 of NC_050577.1, read as the reverse complement.
GAGTCAGATTCAGCTGAAAATGACTGACCAACAACAATTTAGTGGTCAAAGTCCCTTATATCTAGGTGATTGGTTACAAAGACAAAAATGTCTTTTGAGGTCTCCTGCCAGTAAGAAGCATACATTCTAATAGAGGAAACATGTACACATATAAGTGACTACAAAATAATGCACCAAAAAATTATAAGGAAAATTGATCAGGGTGTAGCTGAGTGTGCATAGGGGTAGCATGGGGGAAGGAAAACAGATAGTAAAAAACTCTACCTTTTTTTTCCCCAAGATGACTTTGGAACTGAACTTTAAAGAAAACCAGGGCTTCTCAGAGCAGATGAGAGAGTGAATTCCAAACACAGGATTGGAAAGGGAGGAAAGGTAGAGAGTGGGCTGAACTAATGCCAAAGCATCTTTTCTTCAGTCACTCTATGTTTCAGCCAAACTAGCTATCTTCTTTTACCTCACACATGATCTTCTTGTCTTTGCAGACTCCTTCTGTCACTCTTTAACCATGGAATGACGGAAGGAGAATTGGAAAGGTAGGCTCTTTAGCGAGACAGGTTGTGAAGGGCTTTAAATGCCAACCACAGGAGCTTTATGGATGAAAAAAAAGGCTTCTGTCAGAACTATACAACAGTAATCAATGTAAAAATTAGCAAATATCTAATAAATTCTGTTAATTAGACAGCCTGAATAATGTAAGTAATAAAATATTTTTCTTTTAATTAAACTTTTTTTCTTGCTCTATAAGGAAGTTCAGCATTGGGATTTTTCCAATTAGAGAGTCTATGTGAGTGAGAGTTTTTAAAAAAATCAACATTGTTATTTTTATTTTCTTAACAGATCTGCTCTCCAGAGTCCCCTTTAACCTTGATATATGTTAGTCAGTGTGTGGCCATCAACAAAAAAACTCATATGTGAGTTCTCAAATTAACATTCAACAGACTCAATACACATAGCTTCTGGGATTCCCACAGATGTTACTCATCTATCAACAATGAAGCATGGTGTCTTAAAGGCTGTGGGCATTTTAAAAAAAGCCAGGATTGCAGTTGATAGTTGATGGCAGTATATATGTATATTTGCACACAAACACACACAGATGGGACTCAGCATTAGTTAAAGAAATGTGAAGGAGATGTAGAGGCATTAATGTGAATGCTTTTAAAAAGAACAATTTTTAAATGCTGATAGCCAACCCACAAAACAGAGAATAGCAGTGTGGGCTAGTCTTCATTCAATTCAAATTGTACATTTTTGTCTGTGCATGCATTTCACGTCATACTAAAATTGTATAAAATATTTGCTTAAAATTTATCATGCCCTCATTCTCTGCTTAACAATTATTCTGCTGATAGATATTTTTTTTTTCTGAAATCTAAAGGGAAAATGATCCTCTCTGATTATTTTCAATCAGGTCTGGTATGTATAATATATTAGAAAAGCAACTTCTTTCAAAACCTGGTTGTTAAATTATAGGTGAAAAAGTTAGTTCAAAACAAGGTCTTAAAAATGATGACATAATAAACAGATTTTGGATTAAAAAGTAGCATACAAGATTCTTTTAAGACAAGAAGTTCTCAGAAGCACGAATGCTATGTTTTGGGATGAAGAGAAATGATTGCTATTTAAATAAAATGAAGGAAAGGAAGGGTTAAAATATACAGCTGGAGGGAAAAAATCCCACACATATCTCATCTTCTCAACATGAGTATATTGAAAATATAGAGACATATATGTACTTTTATCGATAAGTTCATAGTCTATTTGGAACTAAGTATGTATTGGGAGAATAAGATACGCTGATGCATAGTCAAGAGATAAGGTGACTTACTAAATCACCATACTCTCCAAATTTCTGTAGCTCGTGAAGAAACATTGCTATACTCTGATTCCAGTGATTTATTTAGAGCCACTAAATACAAGGTGATTACCTTTATCGTATGCTAACAATGTTTTTTTGTATAGTATCACACTTTTAGGGCTTTTCCTTTTTCACCTGCCATAGAGAAAATTTTGTAAAGCTACTGTTGTGATATAAAGATCAAAGACAGAGACTCAGAACTTGTTGTTGAGTTGTTTCAGTCGTGTCTGACTCTCTATGACCCCATTTAAGGTTTTCTTGGCAAAGATACTGGAATGGTTTGCCACTTTTTTTTTTCCAGCTCATTTTACAAATGAGGAACTGAGACAAACAGGGTTAAGTGACTTGCCCCGGGTCACACAGCTAGTAAGTGTCTGAAGTCAAATTTTAACTCAGGTCCTCCTGACTCTAGGCCCAGCATTATATCCACTGTGCCACCTAGCTGCCATTCTGAACTTGATCTCTGTCCAAACAGCCTAATGACAATTATCACAGCAGCAAAGAAACAATAAAGTCTTAGAAATGTAGAATTCTTTTCTAATGAGTAAAAAAAAAGTCTCTGGTCTATGATCCCTGGCTGTAATGGGAAAAAAATAACAAAAGTATGTTGTAATTTATAAAATTCCATTGGAAAGAATTATATAGAATTAAAAAGATACTTTGAATCATAACAACACACTCAGAAAAACAGTTTTGAGAGATACTTTCAGACACTACAACACTGATTCTTTTAAGTGTCTGTGAAATAGATAAGGGAAGGTATTTTACATATAGTGTAACCAAAGCCCAGAAATAGAAAATAACTTGCCAAGAATTCTACCATAAATTAGGAATGAAACTAAGAATGGACATTCAGATCCTACACAGAGAATGCTGACTTACCTAGAAGTTATATTAGTCATACTTTTGTTTCAAGAACCATTTAAAAAAATAGTTTAGATGAGTGCATTATAAAACTTTTTACTGACTTTAGTTTCAGAAGCTACCTTCATAGATCTCTATTGAGCACAACATGCTGGCTTTAAGTAATACTGCTTTTATCTGGAAAGTTAAAGTAAAATAACTGAACAATAAATCTGGCTGTATTCAGAGCTCATTAGCAAACAACTTAATTATTATTATTTTTCTTTTTTAAAATTTATCTTTAGTGTTCAACTTTCACTGTTATAAGATTTTGAGTTCTAAATACCCCACCTTGCTCCCCAAGATGGCATACAATGCAATATAGGCTATACATGTACAATTATATTAAACATATTTCTATATTAGTCATGCTGTGAAAAAAGAATAAAAGAGAAAAACCATGAAAAAGAAGAGAGAGAGAGAGAGGGAGGGAGGGAAGGAGGGAGAGAGAGAGAGAGAGAGAGAGAGAGAGAATGCTTCAATCTACATTCAGAGTCCAAAGTTCTTTCTCTGGATATGGATAGCATTTTCCGTGATGAGTCTTTTGGAATTGTCTTACATCATCGCATTGCTGCAAAGAGCTAAGTCCATCAAAGATTGTCATTGTACAATGTTGCTGTTACTGTGTACAGTGTTCTCTTGGTTCTGCTTACTTCACTCAGCATCAGTTCATCTAAGTCTTTACAGGTTTTTCTGAAATTTGACTGCTCATCATTTCCTATGGAATAATAAACAACTTAATTTATAAAAATATTTTTTTAAATGCCGAGGTCTACTGCATCCAGGGTCATTGCCATTTATCCATACCTATGTCTTGCCACTGGATTCAGATGACCCTGAAGAAACAGTGAGACTGATTGGTGACTTTGCACAGCCCTGCTTCTCTTAAATCCAATTCATTTTCAAGTCAAGGCATCACTCTCCTGATGTCATTGTTTCTCTTTGAGAACGAAAGACAAGCAACAACAAACAACCAAGGAAAGCAAGGGAAAAAAGACAGTATTCTGCAATTCCTTAAGGTAGTGCTTGATATAATGTAACACCATTTACAACTCTTCACTCAGAAGACATTGACAGAGTGGAAAAGGAGGCCTGTAGTGCCATCACTATAGTTGTTTGGTAGAGGACTAAAGTACCTACCCCCAGCACATTAATTTCCAGATATATGGAAGTCTCTCACCAGTCCAGTGTGGAGGTTTATGAATGCTTAGCTAGATACTAATTCTCCCTGATAACTGGTAAAATGAGGGGGAGAGAGGATGAGGAGGCCTTGCATCTCAGATGGAATTGGTTCATTGCTGAGCCTAATTAAAAGAGACACTTTTGGGGGGTGTGTTCCTGAACATGCTGATCACACAGAGGGGAGGATCCTATGTAATAAAAATCTTACATAGGAAAGGTGTTGATAGATAGGTCTTGAATTGGAAGGATGAGGTCAGTAGTTTACATCCCAAAGAGGAAAGCTGGACACTATCCATATGAAACAGCTGCTTTTGTAAAACATAATGTCTTGCACACAAATGAAATTATACTAGCTACTGTCATTTTGAGATTCCACAACTCTCTAGGAGAGGTGGACAATTAGACTCTCACATTTCAGACATGGTACTTCAGTATGAAAATAGTTTTCCTTGAAGTAAATCAGCAGCAACAAGACCCATCCAAGAAATACATTTCACAAACATCTGTCTCACATGTAACTAAACTCTATCTTTTTTTTTCTCATTTAAAGATTATGACTGAAATTCTAGGAAAGCTTCTAAATTTTTCTTCATAATACTATTTAATTGATCTAGGCTAATTTCACTAGTTAAATCTTTGCTACATTGATCTAACCAGGAAAAAAGTGCTTTGATTACCCTAAATTAAATACTTATAAAAATTATTCAAAGTGTAATATTTTAAATAAAATATTCATCATCTATTGAGAATATTATAAAAATATTTTAAAATCACTCTTAAAATTTTAAAAAGTGGCCATAGCTTTGAAAGACTAATAAGGAAATTTGTGTATTCACATTTCACAAATAATTAGTCCCCAATGTTTAAGATTTTAAAGAATTCCTGTTTTATATTATACTTCTATAAAATTTATATTTATTGAGAAAGCTGGATGCATGTTTGATATGGTGTTCCTGTGGTATTTGCAAATGAGATTTTCATTTTCATTGGTTAATATTACATAGAGTTTTCTCTCAATTTTTTTAGTTAAAAAATTCTTGTCCATTGACTTATATTTAAAAAGTTACCTTATCACAGAAGATAATTTGTAGACTTCAGATGTATCTAGATGTTTTTGGAATTATTTCATTTGAGCCAGTTTTTCTTCTCCATCTTGAAATAGGTACAACTTTTACCTTAGAGTTAAAAAGAAGAAATAAATAAAACAATATAAACACGAACTCAATGAAAGGAACTCAAATGAAATTAAATTTTGATTGGTAAATAACATATTTGGAGGGACAGTTGTTTGTTTCTTCTGTCACTTGACACATAAAAATGAATTATTTTGTCACAGATAATTATGTTTTGAAGATGAAATACTAGAACGAGCATTGCTTCTGAAGTCAATGGACCTGGATGTGAACATTAGCTCTGCCATATTCTGTTTGTGTGACTTTAGGCAAGCAAGCCACTCAATCTCTGCTTCTCACTTTCCAAATCAGTAAAATAAGAGGGTTGGATTAGACAATCTCTTGGAGTCCCTTCTATCTCTAATCTAGAATGTTAAGAACTTTTTTTCTTGAAGATATTTACATACTCATAACGGTAGAACTAGGCTGAATAAAAAAAAAAAACCTTCTTTTTCCATATAAGGAAATTGAGCCAAATTTTAAAAAAAAATCAAGTATAGCAATAATTTCAGAAATAAAACTACTTTTTCTTACTTTCTCATTTTATATATGTCACAAAACTACTACAAGGTAGAACTCTAACACTAGTGATAGTTTTTGTTCAGTCTTAAATCAATCTGCATAACCTTCCTGCTGTTCAGGAGATCTGGAATATTTGCTAGAATAATACTCCTTTATCCTCTGATGTCCAAGGAGATAACACAACTCTGTGCCTCTGTGTGTGTGTGTGTACATGCATCTGGTACTGCCTTGATTAGACCTTTCCTTAATTTCCACTCTTGAAAAATGGTACATTTGAAAAATGAGAATTTTCAACTACCTGTATCGATGCCCATATAGCAGTATCACTTGCTGGGTCTTGACAGCTAATGAAGTGCTGTAACAAGACTGATAAAGTATAATGCCTAATGAGTTGGTGGACCACAGCTTTTTTTAAGATAGAGATTTCCTAAATGAGGTGAGAGTAATTATGTTCATCAACCAGCTCAGTCATGAACTCTTAAACTAATCTTGTTGATTTTTTTTAGGTAAAAAGAATTCCCTTAGCCCTAGATTCTTGATAAAACAAAATGAAATAAAAAGATTAACTTTTATAAATGTAAATGGGAAAAGACAGAACTTTTATGTTTGCTTGATGTTCAAACTCTGTTAGAGTTTCTCCCACCTTTTGGCCTTTTCTAGAGGTGGCATAAAGCCTAATAGGAAACAAATGTCTGTTGTAAAGAATTCCCTCACATGAAAAAAAGGGAAAGAACCCTTGGAAATCTTATATAACTTTTTATTGCTCCTCTGGGGACACTGCAGAATCCTTAACCTCAGCTTTTCATGCAGCTTTTGTGGGGTTGTAAGAGTGCACAGATTATTATTCCATAAAATGCTTTTTAATTGTAAGGGCAGTGGGAAGGAGCCCCTTCTATCAGGTGTGATGGAAGAAACCAAAACCAGTAAAATGTTAGATTTAAGAATCGTTATTTACAAGGTTTAATTATTTAGTCTAAAGGTTAATGATGACCAGGTTGGTATAAAAAAGTGATTGACAGAGATAGCCTGCTGGACTGTTTATATACAAAATAAGTAAGTATGAGGAAAAGGAAAGACTTAAGGAACTAGTGGCCTGTAATAATATTACATGATTCAGTTGATGAGGCAAAAATACTCTGAGGGTTTCATTACCACTGAAAGGTACTAAAACATATTTCCTCCTCCTTGATGTGTAAGAGTCAAATTTTACACTTGGTGCTATTCTCTAAGACCAATGGGAGTTACTCAAGTATTTGAAATAATAAGCATAATGAAGAAATCACCTTAACACTCTAACCCTCAGGTTATATATAATTTTAACAATTTTAGAGATGCAATCGTCATTAGAAAGTCTCACTTGTGTGCTGATTTGGAAATAAAGGAAGTTGAATAGCTAACCATGCTTCTCACACCTTCTCTGTCCCTTACCAATTCCTTCCTTCCCACTCTCCACCCCCTTTCCTAGAAGTAAATCTGGTCCTGAATGGGCAATGAACGTGTGACCTGGATAGAATGGATCAATCTTTCCAGGAGTGTTATGCATAATAGGTACTCCACATTGATTTCTTGGCTCAAAATGAATTGAATTGAATTGAAAGAATACAAAGAGGCCATGGAAGTTTGGCAAATTTGAGCTTATGTTCCATTATAGAAAAGATCTGAAGTGTCTGCAGAAATTCTGAACCCAAATTCCATACTACACTTTATTGGAGTAACTGAATTGTTCTATTATTAACATGATATTGACTGATAATCAAAGAAGTAGTTTGGTTTTTTGTTTGGTTTGTTTTTAGCATCTGCTCTGTGCTAGGCAGTGTGCTAAGCCTTAGAGACATGAAGAAAGGCCAAAAACCAAACAAACAAACAAAAAAACCTCACAGTTCCTGTTCTTAAGAACTTTATAATCTAGTAGAGGAAACAAGATGTAAATAATGAAGTATATACAAGTATATAACAAGTTATATATAGGATAAATTGGAGATAATCTTAGAAGATACTGGCATTAAGAGGGGCCTGGAAAGGTTTCCTGGAGAAGGTAAAATTTTAGCTGCAACTTGAAGGAAATCATGAAATCCAGGAGTCAGTGATGGGAGACAGCCGGTGAAAATCCAGGAGTCAGGAGATGGAGTATTGTGTGGCAGGAGCAGCAAGGAGGCCAGTGTCACTGGATTGTAGAATATATAGAAGGTTAGTAATTTGTAAGAAGACTGGAAAGATAGGAGGTAACAAGGTTATGAAGGCCTTTAAAAACCAACAGAGAATTTTACATTTGATCCAAAAAGTGTTAGAGAGCCAGTTTATTAAATGGGGGAGAGGGGAAGGGTGGTGACATGGTCAGACTTGTGCTAAGGAAGAGACTTGAGGCAGGGAGACAAGCCACCTGGCTTTTGCCGTAGACGAGGCATGAGGTGATGATGATCTCAGCTAGGGTCCTGGTCATGTCAAAGGAGAGAAGGTGGCCTATAGGAGTGATATCGTGAAAGTAGAATTGGCAACAGATTGGATAGATGGGCAGGCAGAAAGATGCATGGCATAAAGAATAGTGTACTGGACTTTAAGAAAAGAAATCCTGAGTTCATATCCTATTTCATCATAATCATCTCATCATCATAATTATAGCTTTTACTTAGCATTTTTATATAGCATTTTTATCCATAAAACCTTCTTTGAATCAAAGTAGGAGCTATTGTCTACACTTTACAGATGAGGAAACTGAGGTAAGTAGTGAGTAAATTACTTTCCCTGCTGCTGTCTGAGGTCAAATTTGAACTCAGGTCTTCCTGACTCTAGGATCGAGGCTCAATCTACCTACCTTTTTAGGGTCTCAGTTTTCTTATGTGTAAAATCAGAAAGCTGTACTAGATTACCTGGAAGATTCCTTCCAGCTCTAAATCTATGATCATATGGCAACCCTCTAAGACTGCAGAGCAATTGCTAATCTGATAGAGGAAATTTCCTCACTCCGGGCACATAACAGTTAATAAGCATTTGAACCAGTTAAGGTATATAAAAGCTTATCTTTCTTCCTTCAGATTATTGATAAGATCTGTTCTTTTTTTCTGGTACTAAATTACACCCACATTACAACAAAAGAACTCCTCTTTATGGAGAGTATTATGCTTAATCTTATTAAAGGATTATAGATCACCAATTACATTAGCTTAAAAACAAGCTTTGGGAGTTTTTGTTTGTTTGCTTTTGCCTCCACTGTGATTCAAGTTATTTCTAAATTCTAAAGTTACTTCTTCATAAACAAAGTGAATTAGAGTAGTGACCTAATTATCCCCCTAATTGATGGGGGGGGAGGGGGTGGAAAAGAAGAAACTTTCTTTCCTCCACATACCCCAGGGAAAAAAGAATGGATGAAAGCATTTCATTTTATCTGTTATCTCCAAATGTGACTCCATTTTCTACCTCATGGTGTTAATCAACCAGTAAGTTTACTTTTAAAAAGTGAGTTCAGATTATGAATTCTCTGGTCCAACTTCTGACTTCTGCTCTCTGAATTTTCCTCAAGCTCTGTAATCTTTCCTTTCTCTATTTAACTATCTGAAGTGTGTCCAAAAGAGCGTAACACTTCATTCCAGAGAAGAAAAACTTGGACCACATATCTTTTCTTTTTAAGCAAGAAATGTGACTACTAAGATATTGCAAGGAAACTAGTTTTGAAATCTTTTCCCATAGAATGGAGGGATTCATCCAGTTGGTCCTTTTGCAGATTTGTTTGTTATTCTAATGATTAGGCTTTCTGTAGGCTTTATTTGTTCAAGGGTCCAAGAAAGAGATCAAAAGAGGGACCTGGGAATGATAGTGTAATTAAATTTCAACTGAATGTGGTAGAATGTAACCTGTATGAGGCCAGGGACTATACTTGATTTTGCCTGTATCACCTTTGCCTCCCACTCTGCTTTTCATTTAATAAATATTTGTGAATTGAACTGAACCCACAAAAATTAATTTATTCATTCATTCAATAAAATTTATAAAGTATCTTCAATGACTCTAGCTTTGATCTTAATTCCCATTGTAACTCATCCACTTTACTTTGAATATGCTTCAGTAGGCTTGTCACTTATGTAATATAACCAGACAAATGAAAAGATCCTTGTCAATTCTTTTTTTAGTGGAAAGGGGACAGGTCCCCACAGTCTGGAATGGATTGTTTTTAAGGTTAAATTCTAAGGTGACTACTTTGGAAGTCAGGCATTGAGATTCTCTGAATTGAATGTTGTAGCCTGTGATTAATTGCTGAGCTGCTAGATTTCACAGAGGGATTCAGCAGGTCTGAGGATTGTTAATGCATTTTCTCTGTTGCAATTGCCAGTTGTAGGGGGTTAGAAAATGTTTAACCATATAATTTGTAATACATAATTTCAATTATTCTGAATATGGATATAAATACATTGTATTGTAGATTTAATTTGCTCTTACCCACAAGAACCCATACATAGAGTTGGAGACATACACAGAGACAGAAAACTCTTCAACTTTAAGGAGTTTACACTTTAGTTGGGGAAAATGGGGCATGTATGATAGAAATAACTACAGTACATTCCAAAATAAGAATAAAGCTTTATTCCATATCCACCAAAATATTTATAGTTGCACTTTTTGTGGTAGTAAAAAAAAAAAAAGTGAAAACAAAGTAGATTCCTATTGACTAGGGAATGATTAAACAAATTGTGAAATATGCATACGATGGAATTACTATGTTGTAAGAAATTGTGAATATGAGTAAAGAGAAGCTTGAAGAAATTACATGAAGTGATACAACATGAAATAAGCAGAGCAAGGGAATAATATATAAAACTTTTATTGTTCTGCTGTTTCAGTCCCGATTCTTCGGGACCTCAGTTAGGCTTTTCTTGGCAAAGATACTGGAGAGGTTTGCAATATCCTTATACAGCTCATTTTACAGAAGAAGAAAGTGAGGCAAACAGGGTTAAGTGACTTATCCAGGTTCACACACCTAGTTGTGTCTGAGGCTGAATTTTAACTCCGGTCTTTCTGACTCCAGTCCTGGCACTATATCCACTGCACCTCTTAACTATCCGTAGTACAATCACTACAACAGTATAGATGAAAACAAACACAACACAATAAAAAATGAATATTGTGGAATTATAAAGAAAAATTACCACCACCCACCTCACACACACACACACACACACACACACACACACACACACACACACCCCTCATTTGCAGAGTTTGGGAGTCCATGGGTGTGAAACATTTCATATAATAATAGTTTTTATTTATAAGTTTTGCTTACTTTTTTTTCTTTTTCTGTTAAAAATTCTTTATTGTAAGGAATGGCTCTGTAGGAGACAGGAGAAGAAAGGAAATCTAGGCGATGTAAAACAAAAAGTATCAATTAAAACCTATTTTTAAAAAGAGTTAAGTCTGAAAGTTGAGGTCAAATTGTAAATGCTGATATAACTCAGTGCCAGTCTTTCTTTTCCCATCCACACTCATCCCCCCCCCCCCCATTTAGCTACAGAGGTTAATTCATATTTTGCTGCAGGAATGAGCAGCTGCCCTAGGAGCCTCTGTACATTGTAAGCAATTACACTTTTTGCATATAAATGAAAATAGGAATGATAATGACTGAAAAGCACTATGATAAAATGAGATTTGATTCATGCCAACATAGGAGATTAAGGCTTCTGTGGAGTAGTTACTCATTCTGGCTCAACCTGGGAGCAATGCTAATATTTTCTGAGCAATTTTGAAATATTCTCACCATATTCATGTGTAATAGGTGTTAGATAACTGAACTATCATCTTCCTTAATTCTCCAGATGTGGAAATTTTCCACAGTTTCATTACTGGCAAAATGAAGCATACAGTTTGCAAATATGTTAGAGAACACATGCTTTCTCAGAGGCATGCAAAATATGACAAAATTATTAGGAAAAAATTCTGTCCAGCACTGGGAAAAACATTCTGTAGTGTATGCAAATAATTTACCATGACTGTCTCAAAATCACTTTCACCTGGATTATGCAGAAAAGTTCCATCCATTTTCCATCATGCTAGACACAATGTGGTAGAAGAAATAAAGGATAAAGATGTGTCTTGGAATTAGGAAGACCTGGGTTCTGGTCTTGCCTTAACCTCACAGAGCCCCCAGGCACTCCCTAAAGCTAAATTACAGATGAGTTACTACTAGGCTTTGGTTTGGTTTGTTTTGGCTGGTATTGTAGATTTCAACCAAAATGAAAGCCTGGAGCTCCAGACACAGTACATGCTAAGTAAATATTGATAAAGGAAGCCAAGCCACAGAAGAGTTAGTAACCTCATTCAAGATTAGAAATATCTTAGGAAAATTAGAATTAGAGAAGCTTTAGCTAGAGAACACTGCTCCACCATTCTAACCATTAAAATGCCCCAAGATAAATACAGTAGAAATGGTAGAAAAGGGTCTATTTTTAATGCCATTACCATTATGATGGGACTATAATAATTTTATACTCAAAAGAGAAAATAATAACAATGAACATCTTCATTAATCATTTTGGTCTGTGTCTAGACTAGAGGAATTTCAATATTCGCTCACAGCGTAATACGTTTTAAATGCTCATTGTTGTTCTTTCAAGTATAGGTAAAAATTTTCATGGTACATTTGTTACTACATGAATAAATCACAACTATCAATCATCAGTGGTAATGAAGGAAAATAACCTATTCATTTGTGCATTCAGATCTTTTGTCATTCGACACAATGAGGATTCAGATCTCCTGAATGCCAGATTCCATGATCTCACACTTGCTGCTTTTATCTCTTCCTAAACACCCAAACCAGGGTTTGGACTTTCTGGATAGACATTTTTTAGTTCCCTGGCGTTTCACTGGTCCATCATCCTTGCTGCATGACAAACACACTGGTGAACTTCTGCGCAATAAACTGCTTCCTTTTCTTCTGTTACCCCTGACCTGTGAAGCACTTCATTTATCATTTGATGGCTAAGGGAAAGTCTCTATGTCATTCTTTCTTTGCATTCTGGGAAGAAGTTATAAATAATTCAAAAAGTTAATTTGATAGAGAGATCTGAGAGAACTGAGTCAAGAAATTTGGCTTCTTATCTTTATTTCCTGGCTAACTCCTAATTGACCAGATGACCTTGGGTCAATCATTTGACTTTTATGCCTTAATTTTGTCATTTGAGAGTATTGGACTTTTTGATCTCTAAAGTTACTTTCATCAAAAAGATTTTGTGAATTACAGTGATACACTGATAACAATCTACTAATAATATCAGCACCTTAATAAATATAATAACCAATTTACCAAAAAAAAAAGCATGATCCCTATATCTAATGAGTTTACAATTTGGTAGGAGAGAGACAGTGATAATGTTCTTCTAACAGCATGAGTATCCTAAGAAGTATGATAATAAATTGCCAAACATTTATTAAACACTATTTTCCAGTCACTATGCTAGGTCCTGGGGGAACACATAGAGGAGGGAGAGAATACCTTCTCTCAAGGTGTTTATGATAGATAGATAGATAGATAGATAGATAGATAGATGATAGATCTCATATGTGTATATATGTACATACACACACATATGCATATACACACATATATGAATATGAGGGAGACAGGGGAGGAGGGGCTATAAAATATGTTCCCAGATAAGTGTACAATATATACAAAATAAATTCAGTGATTTCAGGAAGCACTAATAACTGGGTGAATAAGGAAAAGCTTCTTGAAAAAAAAATGACTCTTGAGCTAAGCCTTGAAGGGAGTTAGGGAGTCCAAGGGACAGAACTGAGAAGGGAGATCATTTTGGGGCATCAGAGATAGCTTGTGCAAAGGTACATAGGTAGAAGATAGAAAATAAATAAATGAAACAGAATATAAGCCAGTTTTGCTACACTGAGAGTGAATAATGTGTTATCAGACTGGAGCCTGATTGTAAAGAACTGTAAATGCTTGGGGGGGGGGGCAGGGAAATTAGTGTGTATTTTATGCTAGAGCAGGATTTCTTAACCTTTTTTGTGTTGTAGACACCTTTGGAAGTATGGCTAAGCCTATAAATCCTGTATTTAAAAAAATTGATGAGAATAGTAAATTTCAGTTAGACTTTTGCCTGAATAAACATGTAATTTATTCCTCTCTAATTTCTGAATTTATCTCCAGATGTGAACCCCAAAGGTTGAGAATCCCTATACTAGAAGCCCTATGGTTTCTTTAGTAAAGTAGCGACAAAGTCCAATGGGCAATCTATGAGTGTCAATTGTATGTGCAGGATGGATTAGAGAGAGATTAGATGCAGGCAGACCAATGATTGTCCTCGTGAGAAGTGATCAGTGCCTGAATTAGGATGGTTGTGATGTGAATCAGGGATTGGGACAGACATGAACATATTGAGGTGAAAGAACCAAATAGGATTTGGCAATTATTGTGAGAGGATAAATCAAAATGAAGGGCCAATGATTTCTGGGTTGTAAACCTGGATGTCTGGAAGAATGATGGTGCCAGAAATAGGAAAATTAAGAAGATAGTGCGGTGGATTTAGGTGGAAAGAAAATGAGCTTGGTTTTAGAGATGTTAAATTTGAGATGCCTGTGGATCATTCCAGCAAATTTATCCAGAAGGCAGCTGGAAATATAAAATTGAATCTCAGGAGAGATTGAGTACTAGCTACAGAGATTTGGGTGTCAGCTCCACATAGGTAATAATTGAATCCATGAGAGCTGATGAGATCACACAGAGAGTGTGTAAAGAGAGAAGAGAGAGCCCTGGAGTATATCTACCTATGGAGGGTAGCATATGGATGATGATTCTGTAAAGAAGATTTAAAATGGTCAATCATGTAGGTAGCAGGTAATTGTAACAAAGTGTAATCAGAAACTCAAATGAATCTATCAAATGAGTAGTCCTACCAGGGATATGGATCACAGCCCATCTGCCTGTTCATCCTGTAAAACTCTTGTCCATATCCTTCTGTAAATTTGAAGTAAGAGGTTAATTTACCCAATGTCTAAGAGACTTTCCTTGCTTTCTCTGGAAATCTCAAGAATGTTATTGGAGTACTTGGGCTGTCCAGTTGTTATGGTCACCCATACCATGTGACCTGCTCATATCATATAGTTTCAGTCATATACTTCATATAGTTCATATAGCACATGCATCCTATCATGTATTTACCTGATGATGTAATTTATTTTTGCTCTTCTTCCCAGTTCCTTATTAGGTGCAACCAGCTCACTGTTCTTCCTTCTTGCCCTTTCTGCAATATTCATATTCTGTTCTTTAAAAATTGTTAGGTAATAAAGGGAGTGCTGGAAAGTAGCTAATTGTTAAATTTTCAGTGTGAACATTTACACTCAGAATTGGCAAACCTCACAAATTAAGGCTTGATTTATTATTTTGTTGATCATATAGACTTAAGAAAGTGAGAGAGAAAATATTAAAAATGCAAATTTAGCTTAATGTGTAGTAAGTATATTCTCCCCCCCACCCCACCCCAGCTAGTTGTTAAACATTTATCAGCACACTACTGGCTTATGTTTCCATGTCACTCAGTCATATAAAACATGTCAGTAAAATAGTGGTATTAAAAATGTGGGCCTTTGTTTCTTGGAGAAGTTTAGGGTTATTAAAGGAGCTTTTACATTTTCTGAAGCCAATGTGTCCCTCTTTCTTCTTCCTTTCATCTGCTGGCTCTCATTGAGACCTACCTCATCCTTGATAGCTTAGCCTCCCTGGCCACCCTCTCCATTAATTTCTTCTGCTTAACTAATAGTGGTGGAAGAGTTAAAATAATCCTTACTCATTATTTTTTTTTCATTTTCAATACCCAGCACAATGCTTAACAGATAATATGTGCTTAATTAGTGCTTGATGAGTAAGTGATTGGAAATGCTTACTCTTTTTCCTTTCAGTGGCCCTTTTGAGAAGGAGTTAGGGGATGTGGCTTTATCTCCTACCCAAACTGCCACAAGAGCTCCTTCCCCTGGCTACATCAGCTGCATGGCATGCAATGACCTTGTGGCTTCAAGCTCCAAGTCTGGGAAGCTGAATAATCCACAAGATTCTTGTAAAAATATAGATAGCCTCTGACTCTGGAATGGGTTGTATTACTGGTAGGGAGAGAGAAAGGCCTGTCTGTGCCCTCACTTCTACCTGTTAAATACCACCAAGTTTTCTGTTACCAACCTAAACATTTGACACCATTTCTAGGCATCCCTTTCTCCTCACAAACAAGTCTCCATTGTATCTTGCCACACACAGTCTGCTTCAGCTCTTTGAGGGAGTGTAAAGGAAACCCATCTCCATGCGTTGAAGCTGAGGACCCTTTCCTCTCCCTTTCCTCAACTCTGTCTCTTTTTTATAGGTCCATGTTTGTGTGAAAGAATTATAAAGATGTTGTATTAGGACCACAATTCCTTATTTTCCGTTTTTGTACCTGTATATTTATGTAAAAAGATGGTCAGGACATTATATTAGAAGCCAATTTTCCAAGTAACAGAATTTATTTCATTGATTGACATATGTCATAAAACAAAAAAGTTTCCTCAGGCAGTCTATGTATATTTTGTCATGTTTGGCTATGATCTATAATGATATCTTTTATATCAATATCTTTTTTTTATTTTTTGGGAGGAAAACATGAATGAGTTTAAAATGGTATAATCTGCCAAGCTATACTGCTTCTAATTGTCCAAAAAGCCCATGATTTGCACAACTGCTTCTTCCAAAAAGTTTGGGGAGTAGTCTCGTGAAGAGCTCTGGGCCTAGGGCAATCAAAAAAGGCTTCATGAAAGAGTTGGCAGTGGTGTTGGGTCTTGAATAATGCATAGATTTTTCAGGAGTAGGAATGGTTGGGAAGATATTCCAGTTCTGAGCCTGAGATAAGGAAAAAAGAATATTTAGGGAATGCTTAGTATAGCAGTTTTCCTGGTGATTACAGTATTCATGAGGAAAGTACAGAGATAAGATTGCAAAAGTTTAGTTGGAATGAGATTTTTTTTGTAGGGTCTTGAAGGTTGGAGTGAGAAGTTTGGATTTTATTAGCATAAAAAATGATAAACTCCTAAAAGTTTTAAGAGTTAAGAGAATAATAGAATCAAACCAGTATTATAGGAAAGATCATTTGAGACAGTGCTTGGGATTGGAAGCTAGAAGAGACAAGAGACAATCATATAGGAAGCAATGGGCCCAACATGGATTAATAAGAAGTTTAATTTGGATAATTGTAGCGGAAATAGAAATGAAAGGAGATTTTGAAGTAATACTAGCCAGGATTTGGCACTCATTTGATACAGGGATTGAAGAAGAAGGAGGAGTCAAAAATGACTAAAGTTCCTGTTTTATTTGGGACTTATTGAAAATCAAAAGAGTAAGAACAAAGTTCAAATCATGCATTAAGGCACAATCTTCAAGTCAAAATGAATAAAGAGAATTTGTCTGACTGTAGCAACTGGTGGAGTACTGTCACTCTCCATGCTATAAAATTTGTAGAAAAAGGCATAAAGGAAGTAAACAAATACAGGAACAGGGGACTACTGTTTGTATTTGAAGGTCAAGTATACAGAGGTCTCCACCCTACTTAAAAAAATAAAAAAGGCTGGTGCTGGTTGATCTTGCACTCTAAAACTGAGCATTAATTTCATTGACTTTTTGAAAGTTTGACCTGGTCATGGTAATACAATCATCTGTGAAATGCTAGGTTTACTTTAAAGATAATCAGAATACCAGAAAAATCATATCACTGCGTACTGTAAAGATGCATAGTAGCACATCATCAGTCTAAAAAAATGTTTCTTATAAATTCTACCAAATGAGAAAATTAATATAAGAATACTAGTTGACAAAGGCAATCAGTAACAGTATCCATAATATGCCATTATTGATTACTGACAGTGTCATCTCTTCATTCTCCTGCAACCAGTTCACAAAAATCAGCTAGAGACTACCTGAGAGGGAATTATGGTATTTAAGTGGAAAAATACTAAGAATTTAAAAGTAAGTAATTATTCTAAAAGAATAGAAATAGGATTTAGAATGCTTTAACTCAGGACCATGGACAAAACTCTGTTATTACAAATTAAAAGGACCTGAGAGCTATTTGCCGACCTGCTTTTTAAATATAATTTTCATGCACACTCATACTCACCACGCACAAAGAACATATACACTCCAAGTTTGTGACTTCAGAGGAGAAACCAGTGATGATGTTGAATTATAACCTAACTTGATGAAGATTGGGAGGTTTTTTTTCCCTCCCTTTCCATCTTGCAAAAAATTCAAAAGATAGAAAATAAGCTATCAGTTTGCATTGGCAAGGGGATTTCTACATCAGTGTTTCCCTACAGGGAGGAACTCACAGTTCTACACTAAGATAAATTTCTTACAAACAATTTTTAAATTTTATTTTGAATTAAACTGAAATTGGGCTTTAAAAATAGTAAAAGCCCTTTATATGTGAAGAAACTGCTATCCATGAATGAATTTGAAACTGCTATTTTGAAAGTTGCGGCTCCACCAAAATGAATCATATGTAACTATTAGATGAATTTGCATCCTTTGTGATTATTGTCTGTGTTTATCAAGAATGTAACAAATGCACTGGTTGTCTTCCTATGACTCTTTTAAGTTTCTTAGGGGTGGGAGTGGAGTGTAAGTGTACAAATTATAACAAATGAATCTGAGACACATAGTTCTGAGCATAAGCAATTTATTAGCAAAGCAAGCAATTACCAACAAAGTGAGATCTCAAGCCCCTCAGTGGTCATGGATGCATTAGAGTAAGTAGAGTAGTCTTTTATACAATTGGTAAAGGTATAAGGTGGACTTAAATTTGGTATGATTGTGCTGACTTGCTTGCAAAAGAGGGTTTCCAAAGTCCTTGGTAAAGGAGAAATAGAGTAGATCAATATTTTCTGGAAACCTGTGAGTTAACCCTCACACCGGAGTGGTTGGGTGCTAGGCTTATGACCAGGCAAAATATCTTATGACCATGTTGACTCATCCTCCCTCCCTTCTCAGGTAAGATAGATTGAGGCCAGGCTGTAGCTCAGAGAAATGGGGAAGTTAAACTCATAAACTCTAATGCTAAGGCCTATACAATTCAATCTAACTCTAATCCATAACTACTGATTCCAGTGATTAGATACAACTCTCCAACAAAAATTCATGAATAATGCAGAATAAAATGGGATATCATTTTTCAACTTCACTTTATATAGGAGTTGTCTCCTATTCTCTTTAAATAATTGGCTTCTCTCCATTTCTGGTCATCATGTTTTCTGTTATTTGTTTTATCCTACTTCATGCAAGTTGTTTGTATATACTCATGTTTCTTTACCCTTTGTAAATGGGTGTTTTGTATCTATTCTATAGGAATCCAAATATAATTTAATTACTCTCATTATACTAATTTTTAAAGCAATGTCACATAGAATTTTTTATAGTTCCCTTTATATAATGAACGAAGTTAAAAAAGTCTTGTTTACTACTTTTTTCTACTGAATTTGCTTTTCTTACAATTTACTTCAACAAAGATTTAAGTGCTTACTATGTACAACGCTACATGTTAGGTACCTGAGGTAGAAAGAAATATGTACCGCCAATTGTATACTTCAGCAAGATACAACCTAATAGAAGTGGGGGATGGTAGTAGTATATGCACCGGAGAAGATACACATAAAAGTACAAATTTCTTAGCCTTCATTTAAAACCCTCCACAAAAAATACTTCCATGGCTAATCTTAATGTTTCTCCCTATTCTTTTTTTTTTTTTTTTCAGCTGCATGCCATCTTTTACTTCACCTCCCTATTATGGGTAGAATTCTCCTACATGTCCTTTTAAAATCCTTTCTGTCTTTCAAAACAAATCCAAAACCACTTCATCCAGAAAGTCTTTCTTTTAACAACCTCTCCCTTGCTAAAGTTGGAAATTAACTCTCCCTCCTTGTAATTCTCAAAGGACAACTCTCATACATGGTCTAGTTAGGCATTTATTGTTCATTGCCTATATGACCAATCTACTTTTGGACAGTAAACTCCTAATGGTGATGACCAGATCTAATTTATTTTTCTGTTTTTTAGAACTCTATATTACTTATTGCATGTACTAGGTACTTAATAGTGTTTATTCAATGTAGAATCAGTACCACCTTCAGGAAGAGTGGAGAGCTCTAGACTGCCAATTGCATAATGAAAACACTAGCAAGAACTTCAATTACAACTGATTCCTTTGACTAAAACCCAAATGGAATCCAACTTATGATTGCCCAGGAATGTTTAGACTTACTATAGTGATAGGGCAGAACATCTGGACCTGAAAATAATGAGTATATATTTTATTTCACTGTATTCAGATGCACCAAAGCCAAACTGTTGGAGCAATGATTTAGTTTGATCTTTTTTGAAAGTAATTTGGTTGTGGCAATAACAGTGGTGGGATTCAGCTGGTGCTCACCAGTTTGGTAGAACCCGCACCTAATTTTCAGTTTAGTTCCTTGAAACTGTAGTTAGCAGGGGCAGGGCCTGTGCCTGCCACGTCAGCGGAGGGGATGGAGCCTTGGCTCCATTCCATGGAGAACCTGCTGTTAATTCATTTGAATCCCACCACTGAATACACATGATCTCACATGTAATAAATGGGGTGAAATAGATATTATACTTCTCTCATTCTTGAATATTTATTTCACTTTCCACCGTCTGGGTATCATTATTAAGAAAGGGTAAATTCAAGTTAAGTATCAAGAGCAATAAAAACAGAACCTTGAACATCAAAATCTAAAACTCAGAAGAAGATAGTTCAGAGATTAAGCAGCTGAAAGGCAAAAACATTGAATATGTCCACATTCCAGAGAAGGACACACAAGTTTAAAATAAGGGAGATAGAAAATTGAAGGCTTTCAACAGTGAGATCACTTAAAAAAGACAATTAATTCTAAACTGAGTGTTTTAGTCTGAGAAAATTCTAAAAGAAACTAAGTTTTATATTACTCACTATGAAGCCATGAGAGCCTCAACAAGACTTGTTTCTCATTTTTTTTTCTTTTAATATTTTATCGATGTATTGTGTTTTTGCACTGCAGACATTTAAAGTTTACTCCCACTTTGGAAGATCTTTTGTTGCAATATAAAACAGCTAAGTAAAACTAGTAATACATGACCTAATCTGAAAGTACATGCAACATCTCAGTTTTGTAGCACTCCCCTCTCTGTTTTTTATTTAATTAATAGAAAACTATTTCTCTTCCTTCTCCCATCTCATCGGCTAAAAAAAATAAAGCAAGAAAAGAAAAAAAGACATTTTTTTTTTTTGGTAATAAGCATTCATGGTCAAGCAAAACAAATTCCATCAGTGGGTGTATATAAAAGTATAAATGCCTTTTATTTATCACCTCTTTCTAAAGAATAGCAGATTTCATCATTAATCCTCTGGAATCATAAATGGTTGTTGTATGTATTATAGATCTTATGGCTTACGGAATTGTTGGTTTTTACACTATAGTTGTCTGGATCATTCTAGTCTTGCTCATTTTATTCTTCATTAATTTTACAAATGTTCTCAAAATTGTTCATGTTTATAATATTAGTGTTATAGCATAAATTGTTCATCTGATTCTGCTTATTTCACCCTGAAGTTGTTCTTATAAGTCATTCCATGTCTTTTTTGAAATTGTCCATTTCCTCATTTTTTGTAGCATAATAGTACTCTATTATATTCATATGCCAAGCTTATTTAGCTATTCCTCAGTTTATGGCCAGCCCTTTAGTTTTCAGTTTTTTGCCACCATGAAAAAATAAATACATATGTGCATAATATATGTACATATATATATATATTTATACATAAAAACTTTTTCCTCTTTCTCTGATCTCTTTCTGGTTTAGATCTAGCAGTAATATAGCATTCTCTGTCTAGTAACTTTTTGTGTATGATTCAAGAATTGCTTTCTAAAAAGTTTATATTTATTCACAATTTCACCAATAATGTATCAATGTGCCCATTTTCCTGCAAGCCTTTCAATATTTATTATTTTCTTTTTGTAATAATTTTTACTACTATATTATGTGTGGAGTCAAGTTTCAGAATTATTTTAATTTTCATTTCTCTAATCAGTACAATTTTTTCATATTTCTATAGATAGCCTAATTTTCTTTGAGAATTGACTGTTCGTGTCTATAGACAATTTATTAATTAGGGATGACTTTTATTTTTATGATTTTGAATCAGTTGCTTAGATATTTTGAAAATGAGACCTTTATCAGAGAAACTTGCTGGAAAGATTTTCCCTGGTTAGGTAGTTCCTTTTAAATCTTAGCTTATTGGATTTAATTATGAAAAAAAAAACTAAAATCAATTTAATAAAATTATCAACTGTATCTTCTTTAATAAACTTACTTTTATTTTTCCATGAGAGCTATTCCTTGATTGATCATGAACTTTCCAATCCATAAATCAGTTTATTTTTTCCATGTTTATCTCATTTGTTTCTGATATGAAATTTTATTTCAAGTCCACATACTAATTTGGAGTTTATATTTGTTCAGAATATGTGGTATCGGTCTCTATTTTCTTCTGTATTGCTGTCCAGCTTTTAAGCATCCTTTTTTCTGATCAAATAGTTAGTCTTTACCATAGTAGCTGGGGTCACTGTGTTTATTGAATACCAGTGTTCTGTTATATACCTAATTTGTTCCACTGTTTGATCTCTCTACTTTTTAACCAGTTCTAATTTGTCTTAATAATTATTGCTTTACTGTGTAGTTTGAGATCTGGGATCTGGCATTGCTAAGGTCCCATTCATTCCCATTTCTTTTCATTTTTTTCTCTTGAAATGCTTATCCTTTTTTTCCTCCATATAAAATTTCATTATCATTATTTTCTAGTTATATAAAGTGAACCTTTGGTAGTTAGATTGTTATGACATTGAAGAAGTAAATTAATTTCGGTGGTATTGGCATTTTTATTATATTGCTTCATCCTACTCATGAACAATGAACATTTTTCCAATTATTTAGATTTGAATTTCTATAAATAGTGGTTGGTAGTTATATTCATATAGTTCTTTTGCTTATCTTGGAAAGCAAACTACCAAGTATTGAATACATTTATGCAATGGATCTCAGAGGCAAAGAATGCAAAATGTGAGAGAAGCTAGAGTCAGATGGAAAAGGATGGGAGGAAATTAAGCAGAATTATAAACCAATGGAAAACAGCTGCAAACCAGAGTTTGTTTCATTTGTGCTAAAGGAAAACAGTGAGTCTCTTTTGATTTCTGAAGAATTTAAGGTTTTATTAGTTTGACTTAAACTAAGAATAGTTTCTGTCTTCAGAGCGATTGTTATATTTGAAGAACCTAAACTTTCTAAGTTATCTTTACATAGTGAATAAGTCTTTGACATGGTACTAACAAGGTTCAGAAAGTATCTTGCCTTTATTTACCCTTTTTATGATCTTGTTTGAGCCCCATGGCTACCCTGTGAGATGGGCTAATAGAAGTATTATTATCCCAATGTTACATTTGAAGAAATTGAGGTTTTTTCAAGATTAAGTGGACTACACCTAGACACATCATTCTTAAATGACAGAAGGGGGATTTGAACCCACGTCTTTCTTGATGCCAAATCTAGTATGTTATCCAATATGTCACACTGCCTCTCATGAAGTAGATTTCCATTCCTACTCACTTTTACTGAACTAAATCTTTTCTTTTCTGTCTGACTGATTGCATACGAGCCCTTCTTATTGATCTTTTTTTTTTGGATCCATAACTTTTTTGTATTCTCTTGGAGCTAGTTACCTGTTAAAACTAAATTAATCCTTAATTAAATTATAATCACTTTATATAAAGTAGATCAGGTAATTGAAAAGGGAAGGGAGACAATGTATATACTATGCAAATTTCTGGGGAGAGGAGAACCACTTAATTTCTCTTCAGAATTTTCTTCACCATAACAATAGTTTGCATATCCGTGCAACTTTTTCTTCACAATGGCCTTCTAAGGCAGATAATGAAAGTAACATTATCACCATTTTACACATGAAGAAAGTGAAGGTCAGAGGTTGTGACTACCCACGATCCCCAATAATAATGAGCAGTCTATTTCTCTGTTGTGTTCTTTTTTATATAAATGTACAGGCAAAAATGAAGCCAAATATCCATCAATCTTAGCTGTCTTCATAATGTATTAGGGTTTAAAAGCAGAATATGTTCATACAAAGCAGACTACTATCATGGAAAGAATGCTACATAGGGATTCAAATGACCCATCTCTGTCACTTCCTTGCTGTGGGACCTTGAGTTAATCACTTAACTTCTATAAGTCTCAGTTTCCTTATATGTAAAAGGGAAGATTTGGACTATCAATAATAAATAATTATTTTTAAGCTCTTCCTATGTGCCAGGCATTGTCATAAGCCAAGGATACAAAGAAAAAAAAAGTCTGTTTTCAAGAAGCTTATGCTCTAACAGGAGAAGTTACCATTTATAAATCAGAACATTTAAAATAAATCCAAAGTAGAGAGAAATTAACTTTGGAGGGGATAGCATCTAGGGGTACAAGGATGGGCATCTTGGAAGAAGTTTAATTTAAGAACTCAATCTAAAAGGAAGTCAGGTATTCTAAAAGTTGTAGGCTGAGAGAAAAAGAGAACATTCCAGGCATGGGGAATAGATTGAAAAGAGGTTATTGTGTGCGAGTAACAAGGAGGCCTTAGACTAGCCTGTATTGTAGAGTGAATGGAGCAGAGGAATGTGGAAGAAGTTTAGAAAGGTAGGAAGGGGTTAGATTTTGAAAAGCCTATAAAGATAAACAAAAGATTTTATGTTTGAGCCTGAAGTAAGAGGAAGCCACCAGAGGGGTGTGTGTATGTGTGTGTGTGTGTGTGTGTGTATTGAGGGGAGAGGTGGGGTAAGGCAGGAGAGAAGGGGAGAAGTGGAATGAAAGGGAAAAATGTGTTATGGTCAGACCTACACTACTGGAAAAATAATTTTGGCAGCTGAGTTGCTGCAATAGCCTTCTCCTTGGTCTCCAACCCAGATTTTTACATATATATATAGCCTCTTTTCTACTATTTTTGGGATCTGTAAGAATAGAATTAATTTTAAATGTATAACTGCTATTTTAGTGAAATATAAGAAGTTAGTTTCTTTATCATGCATAAACTCAAGCAAAGTAGGCAAGATCAGATAATTATAGAATGCAGCGTCCATGTTTCAGCATTTGTTATAGGCTGTGTTTCTTTTATTATGTCATCAAACTAACAGAAATGTGTGCTTTGTTACTTTGCAGAAATGTTGGAATCCAACAATGTTATCACTTTCAATGGCCTGACAAACAGCTCCAGTTATCACACTTTCCTTTTGGACGAGGAACGGAGTAGGCTGTATGTTGGAGCAAAAGATCACATATTTTCATTCAACCTGGTTAATATCAAGGATTTTCAAAAGGTATTTTCATTCTAATATATGTACTAGAGTATTTAAACAATTAAAGTCACTAAGGTGGAATAATGGCAATTTTCAATTCTAATTTTGGAAAAGGTCAAATTTGATTTAATCTTATGTGGCTATTTGATATCATAATATAACAGAATTTAAGAGTTAGAAGGGATTTCAAAGTCATCTAGACCAATCCATTCCCCAAAGGATTCCCCAATATAATACACCTGACATTTGGTTGTCGATTCTTTGCTTAAGGACTTCCAAAGAGGTGAGCCCTTCACCTCCCAAAGTATCCCCTTGTATTTTTGAGAGCTATAATGGTTAGAAAGGTTTTTTTTTTCCTTGACATTGTCTGAAATTACCTCTTTGTAACTTCTAACCATTCTGACCTTCATTTATTTTAATGCATATATATTTGTATGTATATATTTTGTTGTTCAGTTGTGTGTGACTCTTCATGACTCCATTTTGGGGTTTTCTTGGCAAAGATATTGGAGTGGTTTGCAATTTCCTTCTCCAGCTCATTTTGCAGATAAGGAACTAAGGCAGAGTTAAGCTACTTCCCCAGGGTCACACAGCTAGTAAGTGTTTTGAGGCCAGATTTGAACTCACAAAGATGAGTCTTCCTGATTCCAAGCCCAGCATTCTATCCACTGTACTACTTAGCTGTCCTACATGTATGTGTGTATGTGTGTATACACATTCATATAATGTGTAATCACTTTTATGGTATACATTTTTACTCTCACACTTTAAAAAGCTATTAAAGTCTCAAATGTTCTACTATACATGGTTAACTTAAGATAACATGAAAACGTCTGAAGGAAAAGTGAAGAATCTATTTTTGTCATGGAAAACCCATCAACATTTGATGGCTCATTCATTTTATATCATGAGATCCATTCCACTTTCATGACTTATAGTTTGGTAAACCAGTATAGAATTGACACAGTGGAAGGGAAATGATACTATTAAGTGAATAAATGAGCTCTGCTTTAAGCTAACAGTTCTATAACAGTCAATACTTCCAGCTTTAGTTCTCTGAAACATAAAAATGACTTCTAGAAAGCCTCACAAAAAGGTCATATTACAGTATATTTCTGAGAGTGCATACACCTCAGTGTTTGAATGTGTGGGTGTTGATTTTGCTTCTTTCTTCACTCTGAGTGCTGTAAAATGGTGTGCCTCAGCTCCTCATAAACCATAATAGATTGAATACTAATAAAATGGTGACAGATTGGTAAAAGCTTTTTACACTTGATGGAGAACATTACTTTCGGTAAGAGTTGCATAGTTAAGTTCAAAGTTGATGTACATTCTCAGAGAGGAAGATATTCCAACAAAGACATTTACTTTTTCATTTGCAAAGAGCTTCCCCAAATGCTAATATACTGATTAGGTTCATAAAGAAGTTTGATTTATTACAGATCAGCATGCAAAAATTGTAGTATTTTAATTTTTTTTTATAGTTAAGTGTTTTGAAAGACACAACAAATAATATTCTGGTATTATTTTCCCTGACCTTTCTTTCTGACTCTAAGCCTCTTCAGATGATAGAAATGAATACCTTGCCTCTTCTATTCTGGAAGAAAACCAGCTTATTCATTTGTAAACTGAATCAAATGGATTAACACATTTTTTTTTAAATCTTCTTGGAGGAAACACAAATGCAACACATTTTGTGTGTTAATCCCCAAAAGTAATTCAAATTTTATCAAAGTATCTGTAAGAATTAAAGAAAATTGTCCTGCAACAATTTAAATACTATCTGGTGTTGGCAGATCATGTCTTATAACTTTTTTTTGTTTTATTAAATTTTATGTCCTACCCTGTTTTTAAAGGACGAATTAGCTCTAAATCTGCATTTGGTCATCTTTAGTTTTTCGTTTCTTGTATTTAAATAATTTCTGAGGCAGCACAGTAACTAAGGGTACTGAATTTTGAGTCAGGAGGGTCTAACTTCAAATTCTGCATTAGACACTTTACACCTAGATTTGTGAACCTTGAGGGAGTCGTTGAACCTTGCTGAGGTAAAGTTTCCTTATTTATAAAACGCAGATAATAATAGCATCTAATTCTCAGAGTTGTGGGAGGATTAAATGAGATGACACTTTGTATAGTGCTTTGCAAATTTTGTTTATGTCTATGAGTTGTCTATTTTGAATAATTTAACTAATATTTCTAACCAGATTTTATGTTGATTATACACTCTTGATTATAGGGTAAAAAATGCAAATTATTTAAGATTACCTAATTTTTTTTTCCTATTTTATACTATATATATTCTATGATTAAGTTAGAAAGGAGACTTTTCATTACTAATTTAACCTTTGTAGCAAGATGAGAATACCCTGAGATGATAGTCAAGCTTGTAGGACGATCTTAGATCAGGGGTGGGGAACCTGTGGCCCTGAGGCCACATGTGGCCCTTTAGGTCCTCAAGTGCAGCCCTTTGAGTGAATCCAAACTTCACAGAACAAATCCTTCACTCCTCAAGTTCTCCACCCCTGGTCTAAACTTTTTTAGCCCAGCTTTCCTATAGGGAAGAGAAAGGATGAAAACTTAGCAATAGTAGCTTCCTTTCTTGGAGCACTGTGCCTGTTGTCATGAAACTGGAAAGTCTTTTTGGGGTGGAGTTGGCCTAAATATGATCATTTTATGTTATGACCAAAATTAATGGAAATCTTATCCTTTATTGGCTTAACTGTCTAGAAAAGTCAAAGCACTGCTGTGTTCTTAATAAGGCCTCTTGAGGGTCATATGCTTTGGCTAGACTGAAGGCAGGTTAAAGGAAAGGGATTACTAGGTAATTAGCATATCTATACTACACTGATACCACCTTCCTGAACATTCTGCAACCAAGAACTTTCCTAGTCTTATTCCTTTGTATTTACCAACTTCTCTTTTGTATCATAGTAATGTGTGTATTTGTCCTTTTATTCACCTTGTTGAAAGTCTCCTAGAGAGTAGGATTTGTGCCATAACTATCTTTATAACCCCAGAAATGGAACTGAGA
This sequence comes from Trichosurus vulpecula, assembly GCF_011100635.1. Classification (NCBI taxonomy): domain Eukaryota; kingdom Metazoa; phylum Chordata; class Mammalia; order Diprotodontia; family Phalangeridae; genus Trichosurus; species Trichosurus vulpecula. The sequence continues at coordinate 160,530,018 of NC_050577.1, read as the reverse complement.
TAGGTCGGTTCATTAATTCTGAAAGCTTTCATTGTATGCTTGCTACTGACTTAGATGCTGTAGGGATAAAAGTCAGTCATTAAGCATTTATTAAGTGTCTACTACATGCCAGACACTATGCTAAGTGCTGGGAATACAAAAAAGAGGCAAAAAGTCCTTGCCCTCAAGAAGCTCAGATGAACAAAATATCCTAGTTCCTCTTAAAGAGTTGAGAGTCTGGAAAGAGAGATAAGAAATATACTCATCTACATCTGAGTTCTTACACTCAGAAGACACCCCCCTCCCCCACACTCTGTTGTCTCCATGTGCTACACCATCTCCTTTCTCTTACTAATTTAAACTAGTTGCTACTTTAAGGTTTCTTATGGGTGATAGTATCACTACCCTTGCTGTTGATAGTGGTTCTAAAATATTTAAAGCTGGATTTGTAAGAGACACTGACCCTCAGGTTGTATTCTCTTCCATTCTGGGATGCCCCTAGCATCTAATCTGATAGTTGTTATGACCCTGAAAGACAGTGACATGGAGGATAAAGCACAGAGCCATAAATTTATTAAAGCCCTGAGGTCTCCTATTCAATGCATTACTGTCATCAATTAGGATAAGATTGGAGGAGATCTAGCATCATATTTTCTAAAGTGACCTCCACTGTAGAAGATCACCCTGTGTTATTCACAGAAGCCACCCTCCAAAAAGACGTCTAAAGCCAACAGAGGGGGGAAAATGATATATATGCCCATATGATGTTCAAGACCTTCGGTACTCTGGCCATGAATGTTGTTATTCAGACTATGTTCTCTCTATGTATTTCTGGTGGTACCATTGGCATTATGATGGTATGACCCACACTCTGACCACATATGAAGGTTATTCGCATCCCCATACGATCCCTCTTGGAATCTTCCTAGTTGTGACCTGAGGGACTAATTCATAAAGTTCCTAAGGGAAACTACAGCTTCCCTGATACAGCAGAATGGCGGATTGTGTGTGATATAAAAGAGAAGTTAGTTGTGTTGTGCTCCTTTCCTAGATTTTGAGCAGGATCTGACCACAGCTATTTAGTTCCTCTCTCTAGAAAAGACCTACAAGCTTCTTGAGGGTCAGGACATGGCCATTATCAGTAAGAGGTTGAGAAATTCTCTTCCAACATCTTTCTTGGGTATGGAATTTTGTGGTTTCCATGAAAAAAAATTTTTAACTCAATTATGAAGTTTGATGTTGACATCCATAAGGATCCGTATGCCAGAAATATTCTGTCTGGTGGTACTGACAGGACACAGAAGAAGATACATTGTGCTGGCCCCAGCACAATAAAATTAAGAGCATTGCTCAGCCATAGCACAAGTAGTACCTTCTGGAAGATTCAGCAGCTATGGTTTAGCAAACAGAGGTGTATTGAATCAGTGTCCATGGTTAAGGGCTATTAAAGAGTCCCCTCAATTTGTCTTTTTGAGTTTCAGTATTTTCCAGAAACACTGGACTCAGCATGCAGAAGGCCCTGAATGTATCAAAGATGAAACCTCACAGCTGACATAATTTATTGTTTGCATCCCAAGCTGGATTCCCTGTATGCTCCCGGGAGGCAAGACAGGTGCCAGCCAGTCTGTGCCGAGCTGGGAGAATGCTCCTGCAGCTCAGGTCCTTTACAGATAAGCAGACCCTCCTAACATAGTCTAGAGGTTTCCAAGGGAAAAGAATGGGGCTTTTGTCCTCTCCTTGCTCCTCCCCTTCAGGAGGGGTTTTGTCCTTTTCCCCACCTATCCCCTCCCATGCCATCCCCTCGTCCTTCCTTCTTCTCCTTTTGTTGTACTGTCATAAATATGTAAACTTCTGCAAGGATTGTGAACTCTTTGGGTTCCACATGCATGATCATTTCTCTTGTAATAAACCTGATTTTCACATAAGTCTCATGATGTTATGATTTCCTGTTGACACCATAGCAAATGCTTCTAAACAGATGGTTTTTTTGTTGGTTGATGAGTTGGTTTCAAAGATGTGACATGATAATTGCTCCCTTAAAAGATGAGATTGGCAAGGTTTTATTAGTTTTTGTTTGATACCCCCAAAATGGAAAGGTAAAGGTGATGAGCAGTCTGAGTGTAGTGGAGTTAAACATCTCTAAAGTTCTACAATTCATATTCAAGCCTCTAATTGTACATTTAGTAGTCATTCCAAATAATGCAAAATGTATTGTTACAGGCTGTTACTTGTGTCTATGAAGGCTGCTCTTTACAAAAAAACTTATTACATAAATTCAGATGAAGTTAGTGGTGGGAGAGATTATATAATTGAAATGTATTATGTAATCCTTAAAAAAAAACCTTTTTATGTCATTTTTCTTAATACTTGTTCCTTATTTTATATTGTCAGAGCTATAATAGCCCTTCTTTTTCTTTTTGCTGCCGAAAAAGGATGGGAATGAAAGCTTTTTTGGGTCTCCCTGGGAGTATAATGAAATTGGTGCCACTATTTGGGGGAGTAGAGAAGTTGTATCCATATGGTGACTTTAGAATAGTTCAAATAAAAGTGCCCCTGTGAAAGAAATTCAGGGAAAGTGGGGAAAGAAATCAAGTCATCCTGAATCCTCTTCATCTATTAGATTGCAAATGCTTTGAGATCAGAAAAGAAGCTATTTGTCTCACAATGTTTGTTCCATAATTGCTTTAGTCAAATTTGCTAGATTTGGATGCAGATGAGAACTGAATTAGAAGGCGATTGAATGGCAGCCTAAGGAATGTGGACCTTTTTTTAGTAAACAATAGGGAGAAAGTAAAAAAACAATTAATATGATATTTAGGGAATTTAATCTGGGAGTAGTATGTAGAATGGATTAGAAAAGCTAGAGGATGGAGACAGAGAAATCCAACAGGAAACTATTATAATCATTTATATTAAAAAAAGGCATATGCCTCCAGCCTAACCACTCTTTGTCTTAGCCTAGCTAACCGTTGCTATCGTGCCCCATAAATGTAGGTGAAATGCAGAATTCTGTGCTGTGTCCTCTTGTTTATCTATTTGTCTATCTATCTATCTATCTGTCTGTCTATCATCTATCTATCTATCTATCTATCTATCTGTCTATCTATCTGTTTGTCTATCTATCTAATATCTTATCAATTCTGGTGGGTTTGTAGGAACATGGATTTAGAACAGGAAAGGGCTTCAGAGGTCATTTAGCCCAGACTATGATTTTATAGATCAGGGACTGAGGGCCTAAAAGGTTAAAGGACTTCATCAGGATCACTCCACCAGCATGTTTCAGAGGTAAGGTTTGAGCCCAAGTATTCCTGATTCAAAATTCGACACTCTATCCAGATTTCAATGCTTTTAGTCCAGATTGTTGTACTAGTTGTATTAGTAGGCAGAATCGAGGGTCAAGGAGTTTGAAAGTGATGAAGAGTGGAAATAGTGACTTAGTGGCAAAAGGAGTGAAAGAAAAATATTTCTAAATTTAATTTAGTAAGTTTTTTTTTTAAATTTGTAAATAAAATTATACACATTTCATCCAAAGAGTTTAACTGAGTTCATCTCCCATTTCATTTGCCATTAAAACAAACAATGATTTATCAGCCTTGTCAGAGGAGCGAAGATCCAGGAAGGGTTTGGGGACTGGACAAGATGATCTCTTCTGAAGTCCTTTCCAACCTGAAATCTATAATCTTTTTATACCTACTCAGGATAACAGTTATAACTTCATGGAAACAGTCATGCTGCACTTAAATCATGACATCTTAGTTTATTTTTCCCCCCAAAGAACTCTAGAAATTTGAAATTGCTTGTGTCATAAATTATTATTTATGTATCTTTTCCAGGCAGTGCCATTAACTAAGTGTCTGGCTTTAAATAATTGATTTCACTACAGTCTAATTTGGCTCACATTTTGCTGAGTGTTTATGGAAAGGCAAATAGAAAAAGAGGTAGGGAAAGAAGTGATAGAATGATGGGATGAGAGGGTGTGATAAGGTGTTTATGGTAGGTCAGAGGAAGTTAGAAATGTTGGGGGAAGGACAGTATGGAGGTTCATATTCATTCACGTCTTTCTTGGTCGTGGCTACCACTTTCCCTCTCTAATAATGATTATGAATTTGAAAGTTTTAAATGGGAGGTGAAACAGCTCCATCTCTAGAGCCCTGTCCTGAGGGCTTGTCCGTTACTCGGAGATGTTAGGTCCATTAGAAAACAGAACTATTGATTAGTAGAAAGTAAGTAGCCTAAATGTTTGCCATATGTTCTCAAAGAGAGCAAGGGGATGGGGAAGAGGAAAATGAAAGGGAAGATGAATATGGGTGTTTTGTAGTAGACCATATCTCCCCAAGGTGATTGGAAGGCAGTACTGTAGAGGATGCTCAAATCAAAAGAGCTGTGTTCAAATCCAGCCTCAGACAGTTACTAGCTGTGTGACCTTGGGAAAGTCGCTTAACCCTGTTAGCCTCAGGGTTGAGCTGGAGAAGGAAATGGCAAACCACTGTAATGGCTTTGCCACAAAAACCCCAAAATGAGGTCACAAAGAGTTGGATACAATTGAAATGACCAAACGATACCCTCAACAACACTATAGAGGTTGCATAATCTGTGATTCAAGGTTCCCTTTCTGTTACTATCTCCACGGCCTCAGTTTTGTTCTTAAACATAACAAAGAAAAAGAATAGGTTTGATTAGATGATCCCTAAAGTTTACCCCCACAGTCCCAACTCTGACATTTGATAGTTTCAGAAGAAAGGCCTCAAAAGGCTCCTATTTTGAGAATGATAGTATAACCAATAGGTGGCAGATGTGTGGAAAATGTTTTTGCTGGTGACCTAGAGTGTTGCAGATGTAATCTCTTTAATGAGATCAACGTAGATGCTGTCATAGTCACAGTTTTAATGTACAGATTATCAAAATCAACTGAGGTATCGAAAACATTCTTGTCTGTAGCAGGGTAAATCATTACTTTTTATATGACTACCCTTACTCTAGTTATTCTACTGAATTTCAGCAAAAAAAAATACAGAAAAAAATTCTAGGGATCATGGGAGCCAATTATTCCTATGTGTTTTTATGAAACGTGGGCATCACATAAAGTCTGGCTATGATTCATTTAGAAATGCCAGATGATGTAGTAAAATTGATCGTAATATTGGGTTATGACTGTAATATTCAATAGAAAATACTTCAAAAGCAAAATAAAAATATAATCAGAAGTAGGATTTTAGGGTAAACTAAGGAATGGTCTAGGGTGGATATAAACATAATCTTTGTAAAATAAACATTCCAGATTTTATTTTAACAAGCCCAGGAATGTGAAATTTAACTAGTAGGACTTTCATTAACATTTGTCAGTCACCTAAAATCCTCTTTTGTTTTATCTTCATTTAGAGGCATAAATAATACTTTTATATAAGTTGACTTTAGACCTGAGAGGCCATGTCTCGTGGTGGATAGGCAGTCAGACTTGAAACCAAGAATAGCTAAACTCAGATCCTTCTGCTGTATTCTATTTGGCTGTGGGCAAGTCATTTAATTTCTTGTCATTCTCAGGAACTTTCCAAAAAATTTCTGATCTACATTAGTAAAAGGAGTTTTTCTTACCTGATAGCAACCTATCCCAATGCAATAATGGACCTGGTCCTATAACTTGTGAAACAGATTCTTGATACTTGTCTCATGATATCCTATATTGAAAACATTCAACAAGATGTTGCTTTAATTGCTTTGCAATTTCGCGTATTTATGCCTGTCTTTGAATTATCAGATCAGCTTTTGGAATGTCCTGATTTCACTAGACAATTGCCTAAATCATTATTTTGTCTTTGTAGTGATTATGCAGATATTCTTCTAATGACAGTGAGGAAATCTAACATAAATAATTTGGTCAAGACTATCACACAATCATGGTGGAGATAGAGCTCCTTGTTTCCCACCACCTCATTCACACCTTCTGAAGTTGTGTTAAAATCACAAATTACACATCAAATGGAAAAATCTCACAAAGTAGTCTAAATTAATGATAAGATTTTTGGCATTTTATTGTTCTTTCGTGATTAGGATGATATTCTTATGGTTTCTGTTTCCAACGTTGAATATAAAGATGCTTGGAAGACCAGCCTAGATAAATAGTGACTCATCATCAGGTTGACTGAAGTGTGATGTCTTTTGGTCTCAGAAACTCTCAGAGATTATCTACTGAGTTATGAGGAGGTTGTGATTCATGTTAGGAAAGGGATTATCCATAATGAAAAATGTTGCAGAATCTTGAATTATCGAAGCAAAAATAATAAGTAGATATTTCAGTGATCATAAAACATAGATTTAGTGTTTAATCCTGGCCCCTTATTTAACAGATAATGAAACAGAAGAACAAAGTGATGAAGTGACTTGACTAAATGAATAACAATTTTTTAACTGAATGGTAATTATAAACAGACTAAAAAACAAAGTGATAGAATTTCTCATATATTGAAAGGCAAGCAATTTCAAATGTCTGAAGTTCTGGGAAAAGCAGAAAAAGTTGCATAATGAAAGGTAGCAGTAATGTTTGCATGTTTTTATAACTTGTAATTCATGTTGTTCACTTTTCCTAAAAAAAATATTTTTTTAAACTAAATCTGAATTAAATTAACATAAATTGACATATCTCAATAGGAACTTGAAACACTGAGAAGGGGGTAATTCTATCCATGGAATCTGCTTTTGATTCATCTTGGCTACACCAGCTTGACCTAGAATGATTGTAGTCATGATCTTAAATGAACCTTCCTTCCAAGCAGACCCAAAGTAATCTTTATTCTCTGCTTTTAGATTGCTTGGCCAGTTTCTCATACGCGAAGGGACGAGTGCAAGTGGGCTGGAAAAGATATTTTGGTAAGCAACAATCTTTTAAAATTATTTTAGAAATTGAATAAGCAATTTATAACTGGGTATATAATAACTTTATAACTTCCGCTTCAGACATTTATTTTTCTTTTATGTTTTGACATTTAGATTTCAAATGTTTTGCTAATTTTCAGTTCTGGAAATGATAATCATAAGAGCTGGGATATTGACTGTCAATAAGAACTCAAAGGGTACAAATGTATAATATTTACATGTAAGAAATAAAAGAAGCAAAGAATAGCAATTTTACCATAAAATGCCATCTGTCATAGTCATACCCTTACTCATATCTATAGTAGGTCACTTTTGTAGGATATTCTTGCAGTACTGTTTTTAATATATTCAGTGAACAGCTCAGGAGACCCAATCAACATAGTTAGCCTCAACTGTTCTTCATGGTTGACAGCAATCATGACAACTGGATCTGTAATGCAGGAAGTTAGAGAGGGTCATAGTTATAGATAGGACTTTTGCCTTCAAGTACACCTGTGTCTGCAAAGCTCCTGAAAGGTAATTTATGATTCTGTAAATTTTCTTTTATTTGCTTTGATCTTGAATTTTCTTTGATTTTTGAATGGCCTAACCATAGGCAAATGTTTAAGAAGTATGACTGTTAAGATGTGTGTATGTATATATGTATGTATATACACACAAACATATATGTGTGTGCCTTGTCTGTGTCTCTATATATTAGCTAAAATAGCTCTAACTAGTATGGTAAACTAGAGTTTACCATACATATGGAAAAATTGAAATATTAATGAATACAATTTTATAAATAAAACTATCACTGCATATACAAAATAAATCTGAATACATGCACATATGTGTGTATTCTTCAATTATTTCATTGTATACATGATCTCAACAATGAGGCTATTCCCTCCATCAGTGCATAATCACAACTATGTATCTAGATAGGTACATGTATACATAAATACTTGTCTTTATGTATGTATGTTTGGATATATTCAGAAAAGTTTGATTTTTCAAGACTTCACATACATACACACACACACAGAAACACACATATAATTAAGCATTTTCATCATATTCTTCATTGTTCTAAATCCAAATGAATCAACATTTCTTTTGAGAATTTTATTTGATGCTTTAGGGTGTTGTTAAAGTAGTATATAAATTAAAATTATTATTGTATTCAATATTCACATTATTATATCTGTATTGATGGATAGGTGTATACAACACACAAAAAGAAAGATTAGTAGCAATTTTGATACAAGACTGACAGAATTGAATTAAGCATTATTCTGTACTTTTCATTTTAAAATAAATGATAAATAATGGCTCCACTGTCTTTATATTAATTTTACTTATACAACAAACTTAACTTAAAAGAATGGATTTCACTTAGATAATAAACTTTAGATTTGCTTCTTTTAGTATAGGAAAATACAACTGTGTACAGTATCTGTGTAAAAGGGACATAAATATATTTACACATACATAAACACATATGTGAAATATAGCAGGGTGTACTGAATGGAAGTCTGGCTATGGGATAAAAAAGATATGAGTTAAAATATTGGATTGGAACCTTGTAACCAAGAGCAAGTCAATTAACATCTTAAGGCCTTAAGCAACTGTATAAATAATAGAGGAGTTGCTAATGTGCATTGGTACAGGGGATTTCCATAATACCAATTAAATCACCCTCCTGGGGGGCGGGGAGGCAACACACAGATATATGTACTTATGTGTGTATACATCTCTCTTTCTCTCTCTGTTTCTCCATATATATGTATATGTATGTATGTATACATAAAACACATGTGTGTTTGAATGGACAGAGAATGTACAAATGATGATATTGATCAACTCTGCTATGTCCAAAATAGTAACTGTTCCAAATACTATTGTTCAGTTGTGTCTGACTCTTTGTGACCCCATTTGGGGTTTTATCAGGAAAGATACTGGAGATGTTTGCCATTTCCTTCTCCAGCTCATTTTTTTTACAGATGAGGAAACTGAGGCAAACAGGGATTAAAGGACTTGTCCAGGGTCACCCAGCTAGTAAGTGTCTGAGGCCAAGTCAAGAAGATAAGTCTTTCTGACTCCAGGCCTGGACCTCTATCCATTGTGCCACTTAGCTGCCCAAATTGAGTCACATATTTTTCCCTGAGAGGACCCATATTTCTTCCTTGTTATCGATAGACTTTTTGGATTTATTTTGAAGGCAACTGTCTCAATATTCTTAGAAGCCTAGTCGCTTGATTCTTCCATTATGAAATTCTGAAGAAAATATATGTATTTATCAAAAGAAAATTTATGTCATAACTCTATAAACTGAATGACATTTAGGCTAATAACTGAAAACAGTCTCTCTTCAGAAAAGGTGTATTACCAATAAATGAATGAAGGAATGAATGATGGTTTTTCACAAAAGAAATAGCTCTGGGTTTTTTGGGTAAGGAGACATAGGCTCAAATGTCACTGTCCATGTATTGACTATTTGGCTTTGGGCTAGTAGCTTACCTTCTTTGGCCCTAATATCAGGTGCTCAAGCTGGCTCTCAAATTGATGGTTTGTAAATGCCTACATAATTTTCAAGGTGAGCATTTACACCTTTGAAATCAGCAGACTATAAATCAGGACTTCATTTATTGTTTTGTTGATTGTCCAGGCTTAAGAAAGTGGTGGAGAAAATGTCAATAACACACTGTTAAAAGTGTGTTGGGTTTCTTTTTTTATTTTTTTTTTCTGGAGAGCTGCTTGTTAAACATTTACCAGCAGACCCTTACCTAGCTTCAAATGAAGAGGTTAGATTTAGATGACTTCTTTTTGAAATTCAAATGTCAAATATAAATCTGTGATCCATTCGGCTGTCAAACATGTAAAATCTTAACAGGTTTCATTATATTTAACTCATTAGAATTCACAGGCATTGAACCCATGAAATACTATGGGAATTTTGTGAGCAACCTTCCAGGGGACCATGAAAATTCATATTTATTTAGCTTTTGTAGGTATAATTAATCTCACCTCCAGTCTATATCTAACTATCATGCATCGATGGCAATCAATGAGGCTTAAAAAATAGAGATATTAGCATAGCGGAGGATATATTTATATTCATTTTCTCTAAATCTTTCTCTTCATCCTTTTTCTCCATATCTTTCTATCTCTTCTGATAGCTCTTCCTCTTTTATACTTTATTGGGTCTCTCATTCTTCTTTTCTCTTTCTTTTGAACCTATTCTTTATTGAATATTTCATATGTGAATGATGACATTGAGATTAATGCTGGAATTTAGTGTGCCTAACTATACTAGTCATGGTACAATGTAGGCATGTGATCTTCTGTGATGTCTATTGGACTAGGAACTAGGGGTAGCATTGATTCAAGTCCCACTTCTGCCACTTAGATTAAGCAATAACCACGAGCAAGTCTGTTAATTTACCCATGCCTCAAATCTGGTCTCAGACACTTAGCAGCTCTGTCTCATCATCTATAAAATGGGGGTGGTAAGAGTATTTACCACCCACGGTTATCATGAGGATAAAATGAGATTATATCTGTAAACACTTTATAAACCATAACACTCTAAATAAATTATATATATATATATATGTTATTATTAATATTTCTGTTATTATCACCTGAATTCTAATGACTGTGGATATTATTCTCAAAAAAAGGGTAGGGTGAACCATGTAAATGTCACTCCTAGATGCATAAGGTATGGCTATAAGATAAGGAGGTGATTTTTCTTGTATCTATTATGGAAAGAGATTCATTAGTATGTAGTCACATCAGGTTTATGAATTCATTTCATGAATAAGCTCACATGTGTCTAGTGGTAAAGTGTACCAGACATTGTCACTGTCTTCCTCCAGCTATTATTCCTCCCCATCCCCATACCCCCATATTGGCATATTATGAGCTATCTGATTTGGGGTTTAGAATGGTTTCCACGATTTCATTGAAGATTTTCTTTATGTCAAGCTAACTGTAGGCGGACACAACCTTCACCACCACCATGCTTTAGGAGAAGTAGTATGGGATAGTAGAAAGACCAGTGCAAATGTTCTGCATTCAAATTCTACTTCAGTCTCAGTTACCTGATGTGTAAAATAGGCGTAATACTTCTTTGTTGTGGGTCCCCGGACTCGCAACCAACTCGGGGGGTCTGTTCTGTTAGCCCCCCACACCCAGGCCTTTGCCTAGCAAAGGGCCTGATCCCCCGGACAATGCATGGGGCGAGAGCCGAAGGTGTTGAGTGACTCTGTTTATTATTTCAGCAAGCAGCATTTTTATACCTTTAGTGATGTAGGTACATTTTTTGGTTACATGGGTGAAAGAACAGGTAAAATCAAGACACCTGGGTACTAGGACTGCCCCAACTCCGCCTACTCTCCTCCCCTTCCCTTCCCACGCTAACCCGAAGCTCCCTGCGGTCAGGCAGTCCAGGCAAAGAACCAGAAGTTCCATGTGCTCTGGCAAGCCCAGACAGAGAGCCGGAAGTTCCTTGTGCTCAAGCAGGTCCGGGCAAAGACCTGGAACTGCTAGGGAGGCAACAAAGGCAAGACCCCTCCTCCTGGCTCCACCCATATCTCAGAGCCCTGAGTTTATCTCAGCAGGCCCCTGGACGTGGAGGTCCGAGGAGGGCAGGGCTCAGCTCTAACTCAGCCCGTAACACTTCTTGTGTCTTCATTAGAGTGTAAATTCATTGAGAACTGCACTTGTTACCTTTCTTCGTATCCTGGACACTTATCACGGTGACTGGCAAATAATAGGTACTTGATAAATCATTACTGATTTGCTGACTCTTACAGGGTTATTGTGAGGAAAAATCATTGCATAGAAAAAAGTACTCTATATTTGAGATGTTACCATTTAAGCAAGTGTCTCATTAGGCTCTGGTGAAATGTCCCTTACCTCACTTTTATTGAGGCTATGAAACATCTCTATGGTATAATACATAGAACCTGGAGTTCATATCAGACAGACACTTACTAGCTTTGTGACCCTGAGCAAGTCACTTAAACCCTTTAAGTCTCAGTTTCTTCGTCTATAAAATGGGGGTAATAATAATACTTATCTCCTAGAGTTGCTAAAATAGTATGTGCTATGCACTTTTACAGTGTAAAATGCATACTAGTGATTGTTATTTATTTTATTATGTATAAAATACCCATTTAAAGTGTTATAAAATTGTAAGGTGAGTGGCAGCTAGGTGATACAATGGATGTAGCCTTGGACTTGGAGTCGGGAAGACTTGAGTTTGAATAAAACCTCAGACTATGTGCATCACCCTCAGTCAATCATTCCTCTGCTCTCAGTCTCAGTTTCTTCAACTCTAAAATGAGAGGGTAGAACTCGATGTCCTCCAGAGTCCCTTTAGCCTCTAAATCTATTATCCTGTGAAGGAAGCTATTGAGTCATTGATTTTAAAATAGAGGGAAGCGAGAGGAGTTGGTCAACCGGATTGTAAAATCCCTAACCCTGTCCTGGAGATTGTACTCATAACATTTTTTGCCTGGTTTTCCCTTTTCTCTACGTCATTCTGCTATGTAGAAACTCAGCTTTATGTGTGTCATCTTACCATCCTGCATCTGCTAAGAATTCTAAAGGCCAGAAACAGGAACTTGATCTAAGATCTGAGACCAGGAACCAAACTAGAGACTAGGAAAGAAAATAAATCTATCCTAAGCTCTAGAAAGGGGAACTGTGCTTGAGGGATTGAGGCACAGGGTTTAATGTTGGGTCCGGTGAGGAATGGTCTAGATTAGTCTTAGATTGAGTTTGAACAGGAGAGTCAAGGAGCTAAGCTTCAAATAAGTGGGAAATCAACCTCCACCAAAGGTTAGTCACTCTAGTACTCTGACCTGAACAAAATTGGACTAAGGAAAAAATGAATGAAGATTGAGATCAGGTGTGTGTGTGTGTGTGTGTGTGTGTGTGTATGCACACGTGTGTCTGGGGGACAGGGAGTTGTCTTTTCAGAAGTCAAGCCAGAAAATATTTATCTAAATTATAGACATCTTGAAAGAATATTTCTGGGCTCTGTAACTCATCAATTCTGTTTTCGTATTGTGCGGTTTGTTTTACTTTACTTTTCCCTTTACTTACCTAGTAAAATTCCTTCAGAAAAGCTCAACTATATTTTCTCTCTCAGTCGAATTAAGGGATGAAGGGAATGTTCAGTACTTAACGCTAGAGAATTAGAGGGCAAAGCCTCCCTTAGAAGCCAGAGTCCCCTGTCCAAGGCAAATCTGACAGATGAGGGAATGAGGCAGAGTGAGAGACATTCTCAATGCTGCCGCTCTTTATGTCTGAGATATTTTGTTATTTGAATTACAGTTTTTACTTACAAATAGATTGATATATAGGAGATTCATTCAAATATTGATAATGGTTGAGCATGATTTCAAACAATATGTGCTTAAAGGTATTTAATAAGTGATTTGTCTAAAAAGTGAGACATAGGGTTATAATTTTCCATTATGTCCTTTTTATGATGTCTGTATTTATTTTTTAACAAAATTTAATATATTCTGCTTTCCCCAATTACATGTTAAAACAATTTTTTAGACATTTATTTTTAAAGTTTTGAGTTCCAAATTATTTTTCTCCTTCCTTTCCTCCCTCCCTGAGATAGTAATAACTTAGTAAATTATGTACCCTGTTGTTTCCATATTATGGTCTTAAAGGACATAGAATATTTACTACAAAGAGATGTTGCTCAAAGGGGAAAACAAATCATACTTCAATTGGTTGTTACATTTTAAGTTAATTTAAGAATGCAGACAAAGGCAGCAGGACATAGTGAATAAAGAGACAACTTGAAAGGCAAGAAGGTCTGGGTTTCCAATCCCTACTCTAACACATGTTGGTTGTGTAAGCCTGAATTTAACTTCTCAGTATTTTAGACAATTTTTAAGAGTATAAATCGCAGAGATGTTGCTGACCTGCATTGGTAAAGGAAGTTCCCTCATTGAGGATTTTTTTTTTAAATCACTGCTATCATAGATCTGTTCCCTATCCTGAAGACTGCACAATAAGCATTCCTTCCTCTCTCTCTGTCTCTCTGTCTCTGTCTCTGTGTCTCTCTCTCTCTCTCTCTGCTTCTCTGTGTGTATGTGTCTCTCTCTCTTTCCCTCCTTCCCCCGATCCCTCCCTCCCACTCTCTCTCCATGTTTACCAGTTATGTTCTGGGTAAAAATATTGAGAACCAACTTAAGTATTGTACTCATAGCATTTTTGCCTGGTTTTCCCTTTTCTCTACTTTATTCTACTATGTAGAAATTCAGTTTTACATGTGTCATCTGCCACCTCACCCTGATACAGCTGTACGTTCCTTAAGGATCGGTACTGCTAGTTTTCATTATGTCCCTAGTGCCTAGGACAATCCTTTCATAGTAATTAGCAGCTAGTGGCCCAATGCAGAGAGCGCTGTGCTTAGATTCTTGTAGATCTGATTTTAAACGCAGCCTCGGATGCTTACTAACTGTATGACCCTGGGGAAGTCACTTAACTGTGATTTGCCTCAGTTTCCTCAACTGAAAAATGAAGATAATAACGCCTACCATGCAGGCCTGTTGTTGAGGATCAAATGAGATAATATTTGTAAAAGAGCTTAGCGCAGTGCCTGGCACATAGGTGCTATATAAATTCTTATGCTCTTTTTCCTTTCCTTGCTTTCACTCTGTTTGGGGAAGTGAAAAAGACTTGGCTTCTGCTCTTGAGAAAAGCCCCAAGGATTTGCTATTTATTAATTCAGTGATAGCGATTTAGACACAGTCTACACATGAGCAAATTGACAAGGGAATTCCCCGTGTAAGATGAGAGAGCAGAATATTCATAAGAAGTCAGCTTCACAAGCTGTCCTGATAGGTAACTATTACAGCTTAATAAATTCATCTTTATTACCGATTTCAATGGTCTTATCTTGTATCATCATGATTTAAAGTAAAAACACTCGCTGTACGATTATTGGATCATTGATTTGGAGTCAGAGGCCGTCTCATCCAACTTCCTTATTTTGCGAATGAGAAAAATGCATCACAGAGGGCTGATTTGCCCATTATGAGAAATGGTAAATTTCAGAGACTGGATTTGAATTCACATCTTCCTCACACATTCTACCTTTCAAACCATTAGTCCATGTTAACGCTCTAAATTGTAATAAAAAGGGAGAGCTTTGCTAGAACAGTTTACAAAACTGAAATATGCATCTTAGTGTCTTTGGGAAGCCATTTACTATAGCAGAAAGCACATTTAACTTATAATCAGAACCTGGGTTCTAGTCCTGGCTACACTAATGATATTAGAGGCTTAGACAGATCATTTAATCTCTTTGTGCTTCAGTTGCCCATCTATAATTTGGAGATAAAAAAAAAACCTGCTTATTTCACGGGATTGTTGTGAGGATTAAGTGGGATAATGTGTGTGAAAATGCCTTTTAAAAGTGTGAAGTAATTTTCAGATATAAAGTGTGAAGGATTAAATGATTGAAAAAACAGGCTGCTTAGCCATATTTGTCAAGGGAACTTTGTGCAAATCATTACAGGTTTCATGGAGCTAAACTAAAAGGAACCAACACACACTCATATTCTAAGTTTGACACAGCAATGATAATTATTATAGCTAATATTGCTTATACTTATTTTTTGAAAAAAGTTGGAGTTAAAACAGGATTAGACAAATACTCCAAATCCATTTGAAGGAAAGCATCCAAACCCCTCACTTTGTGCGACGTCAAATTTTGGGTCAAATCTACCTGCAAACCTACATATAGGGTAGAACTTTCTATTGAAATTATTACTCAAAAGGGAAGTAGACCAGGAGAAGTTAGGCCCTGACCCCAGCCTGCTGGGCAACATGGCATTTTAGCAGAAGGCTTGCCTTTTATCCAGAGTCTTTTGGCCCAAAAGGACAGAACAGTGTTGCCGATCCATTTGTCGAAGATTTCTGGCTGATTCTGGTGTTCAGTGTCAGTCTTCCTGTCATTGTTATGAATAATAACAGAATTACTGTGAAACACTTTGCACCATTTCCAGGTGAAAGTATTGCTGCTGAAATGTCTTGATCCTGGCTATGAAAGAAAATTGAAATAAAGTGCTAATGCACTTATTTATCTGTACATTTCAAGCACAGCACACCGTAAAAGTAAAACACCATACCCTTCCCCCACATTACTAAATTTGCTCATTCTCTGGAATAAAAAAAAAAAACAAGCAAACCTTAAATAGCTGATTTGCTCAAAGTATAGAATGTACCAAGCCATGCATGCATTTACCACAGGATCTGGATTTTGTAACAGGCACGAAAGTGAAATTTCGAACATATTTGATTTAACGATTAGCTCAGTTTGTTCCACCGCTCAGATATTTGATATTATTTTGTATCTGTGCTTTCCAGAACTTGCCAGGATATACTTCCCTATCTTATATAACAATTCTCATTTTTAACATCTGTAATTATTGATCTCAAGGGGCTGTCAATACTGAATTCTGAAGGGTTCTAGTTATAGCCCAGGTGCAGTACAACAGCTGCACTGGAGGCATGACCTTCACCCTGCCCTATAGGTAACCTTAACCATGAACCAAAAGATTTTCTACTTAAGGAAAAAAAAAAAGAGGGAAAGGAGGGGCTAATTCACTCTGGCTTATCAGGCTGTCAAAAACAGATAGCCAATCAAGCCAAACTTTTCCATATTAGTCATGGAAGCTTTCTGAGCATACTTACAGTTTTTTAGGAATTGAAACTAAAATAAACTAAGGTATTTTAAGCATTCTAACTTGAATACATAATAGTCAGCATGGTGTAGTGCAGAAGCTCAACTACAGTTAGAGCCAGATTTTGATAGTAAAATCATGAAATACTTAACAAAATAAATAAAAATACAATGAAACACAGATCACATTATATTTTAAGACTAAGTCGGTATGTGGCCCCAATGGTTATGTACAGATTGGAGGCCCTGTTTCTATTTGATTTTGATGAAACTGGTGCGGCTGATGGTCTTACAGTCAGGAAGAAAAACCTGGGTTCAAATCCCAATTCTTAACCCATGCTGGCTGTGACCTTTGACAATTCACTTAACTTTACAATGCTCTGAAAAAACATCTAAGATTCTAAGCTGCTGAGAAGGCACAGAAGAGGAAATTACTCACTAGGAGTTCCCTGACTTTTGAAACCCCATGTGTGGGATTTGGGGGAAAAAAAAAGAAAGGAAATAAAAGGTGAACATGACAAAACAAATTTCAGAAAAGATTCTGATAACTCCTCAAGTGCATTCCTTCCTTTATTACAGGTAAAGGACTATGAGCACACATGTTCAGGTAATCATTTGAAAACTGAAAAGTATAGGTATGCTAGACCTAAAAATAATAAAAATACACATTTACATTTTATTGTTGTTCAGTTGTTTTCAGTCATATCTGACTCTTCATGACCCCATTTGGGATTTTCTTGGCAGAGATCCTGGAGAAGTTTGCCATTTCCTTCTCCATCTCATTTTACAGATGAGGAAATTGAGGCAAAAAGGGTTAAGTGACTTGTCCAGGGTCACACAGCTAGTGAGTGTCTGAGGTCAAATTTGAACTCAGGTCTTCCTGCTTCCAGGCCTGGTATTATATCCACTGTGCCATCTAGCTGCCAGCTTGTTTGCTAGAACTTTACAAAACATTATTTGTTTTCTCATTACAGAGCAGTGAGGGATAAATAGGCAAAATGATCATCCCTATTCAGCAAGTGATGCCAGCTAAGATTTAAAAGGGTTAACTCAAGCCCATGATGGACTGAGGACTAGAAGCCAGGATGCCTGACTCTGAGTACAGTGGTTTTTTCATCATGTTATGCCTTTCAAGCATTAGAATGTGATTAAACTATCAACTGGTTAAGGCAACTTATTTGAATTGTTAATGTCCTGAAATGTTCTGTAGATTCTGTATCTCATCAGTTCCATTGTTATGGAATTTGTTCTCCCTTCAGAAAAATATCAATGGCAAGAAAGGTCAAGAGTTCCCATCTTCTCAATTTCAAATAAAAACATTTTTCATCTGTTTATCATTTTTACTTGAGAAAATAGTAAAATAAAAGTTGCCTTTCTATAATCTATAAAAAGATGAATATGTATGTTATTTCTGATTCTCTGCTTTGCTCTCTTTCATTGCTTTACCTCGCTATAGTGTATAATCTGTTTAATTGAGGGAATAGCATTTACTATATTATCCGCATGCAGTAATTATATGGGGAGCAGTTAAGTAGAGCAGTGGATTGAGTGCAGGGCCTGGAAGCCAGAAAACTCATCTTCCTGAGCTTAAATCTGACCTCAGATACTTACAAGCCATGTGACCCTGGGCGAGTCACTTAACCCTTAGTTTGCTTGAGTTTCCTCATCTGTAAAATGAGCCACAGAAGGAAATAGCAAACCACTCCAGTATCTGTGCCAAGAAAACCCCAAATGGGGTCAGAAAGAGTTGGGCATAGCTGAAAAACAACTAAGCAACAATAGCAAATAGTCATTTTATCCATTTCTTCAATTTTTTAAAATAAAAATACTCAAAATATTTTTCTTGAAGGAGATTGGTGATAATCCATAGAGGAATATTAGAAAGTAAATAGCATTATTATCTATTTACCAAATATCCACTCAACAGAAGGTTGTAGGCAATCATGAAGGAAGTCGTGAATGTAGACATTCACTTAGCAGCTTATTTATGGAATGTTTTAAAGATAGTGTGTGGAAAATTCTATAGTGACTTTTGAGCAAATAATGGGCAGCTGTGGCTTAAAGAAAATAATTCCTTCAAAGAGTTTCTGTGATGTTGAAAACCACAAGAATGAAGTGGAGTGGGCTATATTCTCACCAAGACTCCAAGATAGATATATAGTCAAAATAAGAAATGCTCTGAACTTTCATAAAAAATAAGTAAACAAAACTTAAAACTATTCAGTTCAATTCTGTAAAGAACATTAATTAGACACCTGTTCTTGTTCAAGCCCTATCCTTGTCTCTGAAATTCCCTCTCGGGTTTATTCAGCTCAGGTTTACCTTTTCCTCAGAGCAATAGTGCGTATTCAGTGATATCTCCAGGAACCTCTCCTTCAGAAATAAAATTCCTGTTGCCAGGCTTGGTAGCACATGCCTGTAGTCCTGGCTGCTGGGGGAGCTGAGTGTGGTAGACCCCCTGAATCTGGAAGTTTGGGGTGACAGCAGGGCTAAAAAAATTGGGGTGTCTGTACTTAGTCTTGCACTCTGTTGGTGAGCCCTTGGGGAATGCCTGGCTACCAGTCTGCCTAAGGAGAGGTGAGCAGGCCCAGGTAGGACAAATGGAGCAGTTTAAAGCTTTTAAGCTGATCAGTTGGGGGATTGGGCACACGAATGTCTTCTGAATTTGCAGTCTGGGTGAGATAGGGAGTCCAAGGCTCTAAAATAGATAAGTAGATAGGTAGATAGAGGAAGAAGGGAAGGAAGGAGAGAGCAGGAAAGGAGGGAAGGAAATTCCTTTTAACAATTGGTAGATAAGGTAGAGAAAGTGGCCCTTCTCAACTTATGCATAGGTCCTGGCAAAATAAATTTAGGGCTACAGTCCCAGGGCTTATGCTCCTAGTCATCTAGGAATATAAGGGGCCCCCTCTCTCCTACACCTCAGTGAAGCATCCATATACCTGGGTTTGACACCATCCAGAAAACATAGGGATCCCTGAAAAAGATAACAGTGCCCCAAAGTCACTCTGTTTTGTGCTGGTTAGATTTTGCCTGGTATATTGCATTAAATTCTAAAACAGAATTTTAAGGAAAAGATTGATAAACTATATCTTTTGCTAAAGAATGTGAGGAAGATTGTGAGCAGAGTTGAAAGTGTGTTGTATAAAGAATGAAGAAACTGGGAATATTTAACTTAATAGAAGAGAAAAACCCAGGGGTGAGTGAGGAGAGTATTCTGATTGTCTTCAAATGCTTGAACTGCTCTTACCTGTTAAAATGAATAAATTTATTCTTAGTAGCTCCAGAAAAAGGATCTAGGAAAGCCAGTGGTGGTTACATTGAATCAGATTTGGAGTTATATGAAAAAGAGCTTTGTAACAGTTAATGATCTCAGACTATGAAATTGGTAGTGGATGTTTGGAAGTATTCAAGCATAGAGTCCTTCATCTGTGTGTGTGTGTATGTGTGTGATGTTTTCAATATTCTGGTAAAGTCTTTTTTGTGTGCCACTTTTTCAAAACTTTGGTGAAGTCTTCTGAGAATATGGCTTTTAAATGAAAGAAATAAAATGTATTTGATTACAAAGTAAGTCAGTTCAACAAAAGGACAAGTTCTTAGTATATATAAATTAACAAAATAAGTTCCTCTATATAATCACTTGTTTGTGACTTTTTTGAACTCAATGATCCATTAAGTCCCTTTTAACACAAGACTTTGGTGATTCGACAACTAATAAATTGTAAGTAAAACCACATAGTTCATGTGGCAGAACTCTGTATGTAATTCCAGTAGCCTGATGTTAGGAAGCTCCGTTTATAATTAGGCTTAACCCTGATACTTGGTATTTGTCTGGTGCTTATGATCTTACTTTGATATTCCTAAGATTATTATATGTAGATTAATGTTGTTATTCCTGTTTAGTGCCTGTCACATAGCATATGCTTAATAAATGCTTGTTGATTGACTAACAAATGAAAGAGGGACAATAAGCTAAGGTAGTAGGACAATCTGCTTTGAATCAGTGAATCTCTGACTTCTCGTATTTCGTTTCTCTGAATAAGCCATTCTTTTTGTGAGATAAGCTTCAATGATATAAAATTCCATCTGCATGACAATGCTTGCAATATTTTGAATGTGGTTAAAAATCAAAATTACAACAGTATGAGAAAAAAAGTCAGATTTTCAAAACATCTCTATGCTCAGATATATTTTAATGAGCTAAACTTTTAGCTCTTTCGCTAGGACTGAAGAATATCTTGGCTTCTCCCATTCTCCTTCAGCAACTATGTCTCTTTTCAATGTTATAATAATCGAGCACTCCTCCCCCCCAACCCATAATTATTTCACTTGTAAATTCCTAGCAGCATTCACCAAAGCAGCAGAACTGAACATTTGAAGACTCATGTATACGTTTATGTGGTTAGGATAGA
This sequence comes from Trichosurus vulpecula, assembly GCF_011100635.1. Classification (NCBI taxonomy): domain Eukaryota; kingdom Metazoa; phylum Chordata; class Mammalia; order Diprotodontia; family Phalangeridae; genus Trichosurus; species Trichosurus vulpecula. The sequence continues at coordinate 160,509,054 of NC_050577.1, read as the reverse complement.
AACTCACTCTTGCTTCACTTAAAACTAAAATAAAATTCAAACAATTTATTTCAAAATGTGAAATTTTGATAGGATAGGTACCGAGCCTTTGATTTCATTGGTATAAGGAACCCCCAGGTGAGGAGATTTCCTCTCCAACATGGGGCAGCATCTACTCTGCACCTTCCTGTCTTTGAGAGTTGCTTAAAGTCCTGAGTTAAGTGGCTTGTCCAACATCCCATCTCCATTATGAGAGATGCAGGGCTTGAGCCCTGTTATTTCATGTTTGAAGTTGAGTTGCTAACCCCTTTATTAGTGGTTTTTGCCATTTTGGTGGGGCTCAGGATCCCCCAACACTCTTGAAAACAATTCAGTACCTTACCCCAAGAGCTTTTGTTTATATGGCTTATATTTACTGATACTTATCATATTAGAAATTAAAACATTTCAGTATTATTATTAAAATGGTTTTGACCTTGTGTCTCCCCCTGGGATGTTTTTGGGGGGGGTCCCAAGGATCTAGGGCTACCTTTTGATAACCACTGTACCACACTATTCTGGCTGTCTCAAGAATTAGAACTTCTCCTGAATTATATAAACCATTTACTTTCTAAAGCCTGATTTCATCTTCTGTTTGAAATTATCATTTTTCATGGGAACATACTAGATTTAACCTGGGATCTCACAAGTGGAAGACTAGATCTTATTTTGTACAGCTTCTTGATTTCATTTCCTTCACCAGCATTTGATGACACTTTGGAAATATGTATATTGTCACTGATTATGGTCAATGGAAATCTTGCCTTAGGAAGAATCACTAAACTAGGCTGGAGAAATTTAGTCTGCTTCCTTTCCTCTCATTTTATTTAGGGTTTTTGCTTGGGGAAAATATGGAAGTATATTATGGCAAAATGTGAAAGCAATTTACTTCATATGACAAAGTAAATGCATAACCGAGCCCAGGGATTGCAATTTAACTCCAGCATTCGGAAGTAGGCCACCCGCTCCTAATGTAACTGGAACAGATCAGGTACCTGATACTCAGTTTACACACTAGCATTGAGAATTGCTTGCACTTGAAAAATTTGCTTGTAGGTCTCCCAATACAAACAGCATATTCAAGCAAATTACTATAAAGAAATCCTTTATCCTACAAAGATGTTTCTTTACTAGTAGAGATTGAATAACAGCAGAAGCCCTATTGTTCAGCATTTTTTCAAGAAGTGAATGCTTTTTTATATCTTTTGATGTTACCTTTTCATAATGAAAAAAGCATGATTAAACATCTTTGACTTTATAAGATTGAAAAATTATGTCTCAATCTGTTGTGCCATGAGGAAATGAGAGAATGAAATGAATGTGTTTATTCCTCCAGGAAATCCCTTATATCATGTATTTTGATTTAATATTTAAACACATTAGTTTAACCAGAGGACTAAGAACTATAAATCGGGGTGGGGGGAGAAGTAGGTTTATTTTTTGTTTGTTTTGGTAAGACTGAGTTGTAAAATCTTTCCTATGAAATTAAATACTGTGAATTAAAGTAATTAAATAGAATTTAATTTTTCAGGGTGGGGGTAGAATGGTGAATTTTTCCATTATTAGCATTCAGTGTACATCCAAAATTGCTGCTGTGAAGGAAGAGAAATAAAAACATTTAGATAAAAATGACACACTTTTTAAAAATCAGTTTATATGTCAGAGATTTTTATTGTGGTTCCTCCTAATACAAATACAGTCTGTGTGTCTGTGTGTGTGTATGTGTGTGTATCTGCAAGTGTGTATTTGTAGGCAGTATCTCACAATTATGATTTGCACAGTGCCTAAGGGAAGAGAGTTTGGGCCAAGACTGTCTAACCTTGCATTTAGCAACTTAATTTAATACTAACAGACACACAACTTCCTAGATTTAATTTGCACTAAACTTCTCTATATTTGTTTGCAGCTATTGATTCTTTAAATGGTGTATTTTTAATGACCAACCTGGTTACATAATTGTTACAAACTACAATTCCATGCATATTTTCCATGGGTACATTTCATCTTAAGCCAAAACATGCCAATTAATTAGACCTTTGGTTATAAACTATCAAGCTTCAGGCTTTTTTTGACTATAGCAGTAAAGTATCAACAATCCCGACTTCCCACCAACAGCAGCAGGGAAGACCATTGTGAAATTCTCAGAACATTATTTTAAATGCATTTAAATGTTCCAAATAGCCATGTGCCATACTACACTTTTAAAGGAGCTAGGGGGACTAGGGGTGGTACACTTCCATCTCTTCTGACTTTGTTCTTGGCAGTTAAAAAACAAAAAGTCTTGTAAAGGAGAAGAACCCAGAGAATTACAGCAAATCTGAACTAAAGACTAGCTGATGGCCAGGCTAGTCTCAGAATGACTATAGGACGCTGGAATCCAAAGTAGCAAGCAATAGAGTGAGTTGGTTGCTGGTCAGAGTTCAAAACCAAGGGCACATTCTGCAGATTAAGAAGCTGCAAAGTAGGGAGTGCCAAGTGTCAACCCTATTTCTGAACTCTAGCTACTTCCTGAGGTTTAGTGCTGACACCCTGCTTCACCCTGTACTGACCCTGTTGCCTCCTGTTGACTCAGCCATTCTCTCTGAATTTGGGGACCCATACAAAAGGCTGGGAATAAATGTTCTCTTGTTTTTATATGTTCTCTTGTTTTTAAAACCAGAATGGAACAGGCTTAAAGTTTCCTTTTTTATTGCTCTGAAAGAACTTTCTTTAGACCCTCAAATGCTAGCAACTATATAATGAATGACATGATATTTATGTATTAAAAGAAATATCCCAAATCCACTAATTTCTGAGAAAAGATAATCATCCCTTATGTTTCAAAACACACTATAATTGATAAGGATTGTAGCTATTGATTCTCCAAATGGTGTATTTTTAATCTTTGTCTTTTAGTGACCAACCTAGTTACACAATTGTTACAAACTACAATTCCATGCATACTTTCCATGGGTATATTTCATCTTAAGCCAAAACATGCCATTTAATTAGACTTTAGGTTATAAACTTCAATATCAATTTCAAATCCAAAGAATCATAAATTTGAAATAAAATGGGCCATTACATAAACTTTATTCCAAACAACTTCCAAGACATTCTCCCACAGTTTGTTGCATGTAAATGAATCTGTGCCCACAGATAGACTATAGTTTAGTGATAATGTCCCTTCAGTTAATCAGTAACTCAGTGGTCCATTTCTGTAGTTTTATGTAGATATTCCTTCAAAGGTGCTGCTACTTTCACAGTCACTTGTGGGATTTAAAGTATATGCATGACATCTTATGGGTAACCATGGCCAAAGAATCCAACACTTAATTGTCAACCCTCAGGTGATGAACTTCGCCATGCTTAGCTTGGAAACATCTTGTCTTAGACGTATAATGAATTGAGATGAAATGACTCACTGCATTCATATTCTACCTTTAGTTGAACCCACAAGAGCTTGGCTATCAAGAACCTAAAGCTATTTTCAAGCTGAAATGAGGGGTCAAAATTGGACTCCTTCAAAAAGAACCAGTGACAATACTATTATCTCCAACCATTTGGCCTATTTCCATCTCTGGCTACATTCCCTATTCATTTAAACAATCTGTATCAGTTTTAGCTGGAGAATCCATAAATAAGCAATTTAGACTTTGGTGCTTGGCCTAAGCACCTTAGCCTTAGGCAGCTGCCTTCCTGCCAGTTGAGAAAGTTTCAGACAAGATGCCCTACTTCCAAACATCAATCCCACCATCTGTCATACTACCTACCATTCTTTTGGTTTTTGTAGAACATTTGAGCTTCTCTTGTCATTTTTTAAATGAAAATATCTGTGAAAGGATCTACATTTTTAACCATCAAAAGGAGGAACAAATGAATAACTTGTTGGCTCCAAATTTTAATTATGTCCAGAATAAATAATTTATATGGTTAGAACAGAACTATCATTCCACAGCCCACATATGGATGCTCCTATGAGGAAGATGTAATAAATATATGACTAGAGAACTAAACTTTTCCCATTTTATCTTCTTGGCTTGAGCATTGGAGAACATCTAGCTAATGCTTCCTTTCTTCTCTACTAAGGCCCTTTCTCCCCACCCCCACCTTGTTAACTATTTCCAGCATGTTCTTTTGTTAACTCCAGATGAGAGAACTGGATTTTGATTAAAGAGCTTTCAAGGAGGGGAGGCAAATGGAGGGGGCAAAGAAGAGAGTGGGAACCCTGGGCACCTTCTATTTGAACGTGGGTATGAACACCAATTCTCCATCGATAAAGCTTTAGTTTTTAGGGGATTTTAAAAAATTAGTTTTCTACATTAAAACAATGAAAAATAAATACGTAGTACATCTTTATATATTTGTTTATTGTCCTTAAGTTACTTAGCAACTATATCCTATATCTTAGCAGTCTCCTGGGTCCTTTCAACACTTGGTAGATTTACTTTCACTTTCAGCCCAGCTATTCCTGGAGCATTTTTAGCCTTAGTGACTCTTAGTAGAAATTAGAGTAGAATGGGCACCTCATTAAATAGAGAGTGATTTCTATTGTGCCCAGGTGCTTCAACATGTGCTGTTGCCAGTGGAATAACTGAAAAAAGGTGAGAGTATTCAATGTTTTTAATCTCTGTCATCATTGCCAAAGGTTTTAAAAAAAAGAGAGGCACTTCAAGTACCAGGTTAGGAAGAAATCTTTCAAGGATAATTTCTAGATTGGCATTCCTAAATTGACATCTTTATTCTGTGGATACAGAGCTTATTGACTTGGTAACAGGTACAACAAGAAAACCAGATGAGACCTATTTTTAACACTGTTTTGGTTTGGTTCCCTGGATGACTATATTCTCTAGAATTTTGTATATCAGGCTGTACAACAGATTGCCTGAGGTATTAGGCAGAGAGAACATCAAAGATCTAGGTTATGAAGACTAAGGTTAATGACAGCTGCATCCTTGACAATACTTTTTTTGGAAGTCCTTTCCTTTTCTCTTGGTCACTTGTCTTGGGTTCCTGATACTCTAATTGGTTCGTGCACTTTACCTATGTTTATGTTATTGTTGAAAACAGAGTTAAGTTTATCTTGAAGTGATCTGAAAGTTGAATTCAGAGGTGAATTAATAAATAGTGATAGTGGGGGAGGGGTTTTAAAATTAGATCCTACACTTTAAAAAAGCAACCTCAAAACCCTGGGCAAGTCACTTAATCCCAATTGGCTAAAAAAAAGGAACCTTAAAAATGAGTTTACAGAAATTCTGAAGATATTTGGAGTAGAGGGGTTTCGATTGAGTATACTTAGGGATCCTCATTTTGCCCTAAATGTTTTCAGTCACCTGAGAAATAGTCTAGTTTAGAATCAGAGTGATTCAAAAGTTTGCATTCAACTTTGTTTCTAGACAATGTGAGATATTTTATAAACCTTTTTATAACATATCTGTAAGTACTTTGACCAAAGAAAGTAGTTTGTATCTCTGCAACAGATAAAAAGAAGGCTTAAAAAAGAATAAACTATTCTCTAAAATTTGGACATTTTGTTTTTAGCTCACCCATAGGTAAATCTCTTCTACTGTTTGAGGTTCCATCTGGTCACTTATAAGCATGGAATTTAGTAATTAGAATTGACCTTTGAGATCATATAGGCCAACTCCCTTAATTCACAGATGTAGAAATCAAGTGCCAGAGGAATGTCTTACTCAAGGTTATAAAGCAATAATCAACTAATCATAAATGTTTATTAAGCATCTACTATATGCTAGGCACTTTGCTAAGTGCAGCATAGAGGCTTGAATCCTTGCTATGTCCAGTACTATTTTCATTATATTGCATTGTCTTTCCATTTTGATTTTTACATATTTAACGGTTTTAAGAGGAAACTATAAGTTTTAGGATTAAATATGTTTCTGCCAATAGTGTCCATGGTAAATGCCATGAGATTGACCTTCTTCATCCTGATCCTTTTCTGAGATTTTATTGTTAATGACATTGTTACAGAAAGCAAAACTTCTAACAAAACTAAAAGCCATATACTATTCTACTGGAAAATATAAGGACTTGAGTAATTAATGGATACATTCAGTTAGTTTTACATTGTGACATCTCATATAAATCAATCTTTTTTTCAATTAGCTTTTTACAAATTAGAGAAATAGAGAAAGCCATGTTTCTTTCATTTCATTGACATTCCCTCCATTGGTGTACATTGCTCTCTATCCACATTTTCACATTGTGTATATTCTTTTCTGTGTTCTTCCTGTAGTTTCCCTAGAAGAGCTAGTCAATTTACCTTATGGACCCAAAACAAACCCTTCAAACCCATACATTTTAAAAAATGTCCTGGAAAGTTATTGAATGGGTCATGTCAGGTAGATGTTTCAGAAGCACTGAACATTGAATCTGGGTGATGGTTAAGCTTAAAGAAGATGTGTTAGGCTGCCAATGGGCCTTATCAGCTTTTCTGGTCCATCAGCAACTTCATCCTGAAACTTCCCAGGACCCTTTTAATAGCAGAAGGAAATCTAATTTGGTGGTTATCACCAGTGTTGTAGCATCATCTGTCATGCCTATCTTGCCAAAGTGTATTTTTTTCTTGATGAAGTTTGAAGGTTGTAAATCTAAAGAAAAATATTTATGCAATCTTTGACTGCAAAAACATGATTTCAAAACAATTAGTCTGCTCGCCAACTCAGTAAAACAACAAAGCAGTTCAGTGGGAGAAAAACATTCAGTCCAACCTGTCATTTACTTGAATGATCAGTTAGAACAGTTGACCTTATAGGCCAAGTCTTGTGTAGACATGGCCTTCAGTACTTATACTACATAGTTTAAAAAGTAGCAATAGAGTCTGATTTTTAAACTTTGTGACTTAAATATGAATATTATAAATATTTATAAATTTGGGCTTATTAAATGCTAGGTTACTATGGTCATTTACTACTGTGTCTTGTGTACCTAATCTACAAAACATGGGAATGACAGTAATAAAGTAGAAAACTACACTGGTTTTATTACATGGTGAATGATTCTGCCAAGCAATGAAGCAATCTAAGATTGACTGTAAAATATGCAAAGGCATATTATGGTGGATGGTATAGCCTACTTATATTTTACCAGACTCATAGGAAACAAAAATCCAGTTCTTCAATTCAACATTACTTAAATAAGGTACATTCAAAACTGACCAATTAAAATTACATTAGTAACATACATGCTACATCTCATTTTTGCCATATGTATCTCTCTGAAGAATAGACTTCTCACATCTTTTAGTGAAGTCTGTAGCATCTCGAAAAAGAGGCTGAGCTTTTTTGAAGGATGATACAATCACAGCTGGAATAGCATAGTGATTAAACAAAAAAAATAGAGAAGGAAACAACAACATTGCTAGATAAATGTGGGACATCTTAAATAGAGGAAAGGATAAAGTGAGTGACAGCAACAATCTCCAGGATTATTGCTCTGGCACTAGGATCCTCAGATTCCACCAGCTTGCCAAATAAATTGACCAGAGGAAAAGAACGTCAACAGATTAACTTCAGAAATTAAGTTTATTAATGGAATTTCATACATAAATACATCTACCCAGCATGATAGGAAAATGTTTTCTCTGCTTTCCCAGCTGTTAGAAGATACCTTAAAATTGTTCAGTCTAACTCACTGAAGGAATGGAAACAAATCTCTTTTTTGTTCTAATGAGTGCTCACTGACCTGAGGCAGTGCTGAATTCTGCCCATTTATTTTGAACTGATTTATATTGTAATATATTTTAATGTAGTGTAAGTCATTTGGAGAGGGGAAAAGATTTGACTAGATCAGTCATATAAACGGCGAAGTCCTCTGATTTCTACCTTAAAGCAAAAAGGTATATTGTCAGTAATGGAAGAGTCTGCAAGGGCATATTGGTAAATCCTATGTTTTTATTGGGGGTGCATTTAGTGAGTGGAAGCTTATTAAAAACACCTCAACTGTTTTAACTTTCATACATGGAGCAGTTGTTTTGACAGATGGATGGACTTTATTTTAGGAGCTATCCAGGAAAAGTCTGACTAACACAGTCTAATCAGTATTACATAGTTGTAATATTTGTTTTTGAATCATTGTGCATTTGACTCAAGGGATTTTTGGTACATTTTTTTTCCTAATTCATTTTTCTAGGTTAATCTCTTTTCCCATATTTCCTCTATCTATTTGATCTACAAACACAGAAAACTCTCTTACAAATAAACATAAATGTTTTGCCAATAAAGATGATACATTGATCATCAGACATAGACTTTGCTTAGTCTAATTTATTGCTGCTTAATCTCTTAAGGGCAGTTTTTCAGAGCTTAGCTAAATGTTTATTATGTATTTGGACTAGATGATATTTCAAACATCATCACAGGAGGAGATATGTTTGATCAGCTCTAAGCAAACCCATGCCTGTTGATAACCTTGACCACATACAACACAGAAAGGATAAAGGCTTGAAAAAAAATGTATTCACTCTGACTTTATTGTTTTCTTCCATCACCCTGTAACGCTCTAGTGGAGAGTCAAAGAGCAATGTGGTGCCAAAAAGTACATTACAGTTGAAAAGTTTTCAGAATTGCTGTGGTTCAAGCAAAGGTCACAACATCTTTTCTTCTGCCTCCTTGGAGCAGAAATGTGTGAAGTGTGCTTCCTTCCTATGCCACACTCACTCTCTCCTCCTAAGGAAATATTCAAGCTGGTTCCAAACAAAAATGAATATCCTGTATGGGAACTAACAAAACCTTGGCAGCAATAATTTGAGACTTTTTTTTTCTAAATCAAATGAATGACAGTACTGAAAACCATTTACGTAAAATCTGTCTTAAAAAAAAACACAAATGATTACCAACAATGTTTTTTTTTTTTTTTTTTAAGATCCTGGCTCTTTTATGGAAGCAGTTAATTTAATTCCTTTCCCCCTCCTGGAGTGGCTGTTGATACATTCTCCTATCTGCTATTTTTAGCCCATGTAGAAATTTTCATTTAATTCTTTTGTTTCCTTTCAGGCATCTTACACTTGGAGCTCATTTTTCCCTCTCTCTTTCTCTGTTCTATTTGCATGGTTCTTCACATTCAAAGCAATATCCAGCTAGCCTCAGGGCATGGCAGAAACACAACCCATTGCCAGCTAGGACAGCCCAGTTGAGTGATAAACTAACTCATTCCAGGCTGTGGGCCAATAGGGTGGGTTTAGCTGCTATGTAGAACCGATACATTCAATCATCAGCATCCACATTACCCTTGTTTGCCAACTTTCAGAGCTAGAAGTGTGTGTAGATACTATTTTTTTCCCTACAGGCTTTGGGAGCGTCTAGACATCTCCTTTTGGTAGTGGTTCATCTATGAAAGATAGGATAGAAAGACATAAAAATCCACCATATTCTCTGTGTGTGTGGGGGGGGTGGCGGGGAGAATCTCATCATTTATAGAAAACATGTTCTTTCCAGATAAATAGCCCCTCAAACCCCTTGGGGATATGAGTAGGTAGGAATACATTTTAGAAAGGGCAAACTGAAAAATTGTGTATAACATACCAGGATAGTAAAATTATCCACAAACCCTTACATGTATAAAGGTGGCGGGGTAGGGGGGGCGTTCAGGGAAGAAATCAAGTAAAGAATAGAGAATTGTAACTATGCTCTATACTTATTTCAAATTCTTAAGCATAGAGGGAAAATTTATGTCCCTTGTCTAACATCTAGTGAGTCTAAATCCTTCTATTTTCCAATTTCTTTATTTTGCCTGGTAGGTGTAAATAGACTAGCAACTTGGGGGCTTTAAATGGATTTATATAATTCATTTAATTTTGAACTTATTATGAAATTAAGTACATTTCAGATCAATCTAAAAATCAGGTAAATGGAAACCCCCTTTTTAAAATTGATAGAAGTTCTATTAGATTTTAGATTAAGATTTATTCCAATTTATTAAATAGACAAAATGCAGGCTATTGTGATAGCAGCATGCCCTATGTAAGCTGTTTGCCATATTAAATGTCTAATTGCTAGATTGTGAAACTTCCAAGGTATTTATGTTTTATATCTCCCTCTTACCCCTACATGCACACACATACTGAGTACACAGCATAGTACTTTGTACTGAGTATTGATTTTTTTTTTTGGTTAACATAAGGAAAAGAGATAGGAGGTAGGCCTGTGATTTCATTGGTGTGAAGAACTTGGGGGTGAGGAATATCTCTCTACCACTACAAGTTGGAACCTTTTCTGCTGTCTAGAACCCTGAAAGATTAAATGACTTAGGGTAATGCAACAAGTATATTTTAGAAGCAGAACTTGAACCCAGGATTTTCTGGCTATGAAAGTGGCTCTCTACTCACTACATCAAACTGCCTCTCATAGTTAAGTCCTCAGTCAATATGGCATTTATAAATCTGTAGTAGTTAGTAAACATGGGGCACCTAAGTGACTACCCCATAGTGGATTGAGTGCCAGACCTGGAGTCACAAAGATCTGAGTTCAAAATTGGTGCCATTCACTAGATGTATGATCCTGGACAAATTATTTAACCTCTGCCTCTGTTTCCTCAATTGCAAAGTGGGTATTATGATAATAGCACCTACCTCCCAGGGTTGTTTCCAGGGTAAAATGAGATGTTTGCAAAGTACTCATCACAATGCCTGGCACATAATAGGTATTGTATAAATGTTAGCCATAATAACAATAACAATAATAATTAAATTAATTATTATTAATTCAATGGTTTTTAATATTTTTATATTTATTATGTTATATATTTATTATTTAATAATTTAATAATAAATTAACAATTTCAGATTGTCTTTATGTAAGGCAATGTGAGTAATCACCTACACATGTGATTTGAAAGGTACCATGGATGTTTCCTTATAGATATGGATTTATACATATATTTATATATATGTATATATATATATATATATGCCTTGCTGATGCCTCTGATTTTACCATTAATTATTCATTTATTTGTGATTATAATCTGCATCTGACTCTTTAATCTAATAATTAATCTGAATTTTAAAAATACAAGTAATCCTGGGAATGGGGCACAATAACACCCCAAATGCTTAGTGTTAGTATATGTAGAAAATGTTTTTCCTTCATTAATAAGACATGCTAATTTTTCCCAACCTGCCTCAGGTTCTGTGCACAGGACATTTTTAGGACAGGCAAGAGGACCAAATGGGGAGGGAGGAAACTTAAGGACCCCTAAAAAAATTTGTCTATATAAAAATTTTGTGTGGGGATGAGTCTCTTTATTATGAAACAAAGGCAGTCCTGTCAAATTAAAGTTTCTTAAGGGAAACATAAAATTAAGACATTAATTCTTGAGTTCCGTTTAACATTTCATAGGTCTGGCTAGACAAAAAAAAATTAACTTAAAGGTCTGTCTTAAAACAAATGAAAAAAATAAAACCTAAAACCAGCTCCCAGGTTACTCCCAAAAGTAGCAAGGATTTGCTATGAGTAGGATAGGAAGTCCTGAAGCTTTGTACTTAAAAATTTAACTCATTTTCGGAAGCAGATTTTCAAAGGGCAGCTTCATAATTGCCCCTTGAAAAATTAGATTCTCATGGACAACAATAGGGATTAGTTGAGTTGAGATTAATTTGTGAGCTACTCTAGTTTTTTGGCTGCCTGATTCTCATCTCATGAGGGCAATAGACATAAGGCCCAAACTTTCAGTTGCAAATACAGAATGCATATATGTTTATGAAGATCAGGTGGAAAGTTACACCAAAAAACCATAACATGTCAACGATTAAGGTTTTCACTTAACAGGCTGAATGCAATATCAAGATGGATTTATATCTGACTTTTTTGAGCAGGGGTGAAACTTTTCTTCCATGATATTGGCCAATTTCAGTTACACTGCATTCTGACTTTTACCTTATTTATTGTATTTACCTATTTATTTTTCCTACTTTTATTTGTCCAGAGATGGAAACTGAGTCTGGTTGGAAACTATCTGGAAAAAATATAAAACAATCTTTAGTTAAACTTTTTGGTTTTATGGTCCCACAGATGAATGCCCAATTGGAAAACTTTTAAAATGCATGTTATGTGTTCAATAACATAACTCATAACACATTGCATACTATATGTAACTAATTTTTAAAATTTGTATTATGTGGGCAGTGGACCATAACAGCTTATTGAAGTTGTTATGGTAGTTGATTTTTATAATGTTGATATAGATTTACTTATTAAAATATAAGAAATTGCTTTTTTCCTGCTATGAATTACTATAGCAATAAAAACACGTTTTAGTATTTTGGGTTTCCCCCCCCCCCCAGTGTTTCTTCAACTAAGGAGACCATTTTTATTCGTATGATGGAAAACATTTTCTATTGTGGAATTTACTTTAGTGTATGTTAAAAAGTTTTGATTGAATATCTCCCCTGTCCCTCTCCCTTTCCTGCTCCCCTCCACCACCTCTTGAGACATTTCCTTAAAGAACTTCATGATATAAAAGATCCCAGCACTAAAATTCATGATGTGAAGCTGTCTTCTTTGAGAATGAGATAGCATGTGGCAGGGGAGGGGTTGTTGTGTTTTTTAAAAATCACACTATACCTAATATGGTACAACCCATTTAGATATACCTCAGTTAAATATAAATTTCTGGTTATGAATAATTAATAGATTCCATTCTCATTTACATACAAGATTTACATTTTCTTTATACTTTTTAAAGTTTGAGAATAGTCATCAAACACTTCCCATTTTAACATGTCCACCTTATTTCCAGAATAGGAAACTAATTTTTTTTTTCATTAATAATGACTTATCAATTCCCTACTCCTAGTCCGCCCCAGAATTCCTGGAAAAGCCAGTTGGGATTCTTGGTTGTCTGTTATCACTTTCTTCCATTTCTTTTCAAATAAACCAGAAATAACTTTAAACTAAAGTAACTGAAAAATTCAGTTTTGATCGTATGAACATTTGAACTCAAAAAAAAAAAAAATCACCAGTCTCTGGAGATGTTTAGGTGAGTTACTCAGAGTGACCCATTCAAAGTCAGTCCTACTTCAAACTTATGACCTCTTTGCAATGAGCAACTTTGAATAGAAAACGAAATATATAGGACTCTGCTTTCCTTATACTCAAAGGGGAAAAATTAAGTAGCCAGGACAAGGGAGGGTACATCTTGGCAAAGAAAAAGGATTAGAAATTGGAGGAGTAACTTTCCTTTATGTTGAAAGAAGTGGGTATTTTGAAGTTATGCACCCTTGCGTGCAGAACAATTAGACCTTGGGTTAAAATAGTCATGGACTGCTGAATAACAAACAAGCCTTAGAAGTGTTGTGAAAAGGCCTCAAATGAAAAAAATCTGTTCCTCCTCTTAGCATACCCGACACACTAGATGATATGTTAGTCAAACTAAAATCACTGTTTTATTTTATTTTTTTTCTTACAGAAAGAATGTGCTAATTTCATCAAGGTGCTTAAGGCTTATAACCAAACTCACTTGTATGCCTGTGGAACAGGGGCTTTTCATCCAATTTGCACCTACATTGAAATTGGACGCCATCCGGAGGTAAAACTGTTTTAAAAAAAAAATCTTGTCCGTGACCCTTTTCCTATTTAAATGCCTTATTGCTCATTATTGCAGCTCATTTAGTTCCCAAATTGTTGCTCTGGGTGATATGCTTCTAATTGAGATGTTGATATTATTTCTGATTTGTGAATGCTAATCAGATGAAGCCATCATCTACCAATAGCTCAAGAGCAGAAGGGAACAAAGAAAGCTAACATTTGTTTTTACCCCAGATTACTAAGTCAGTTTTCTTTTGTTTCGGTGGCAGATGCCAACAGGCTCTTTGTGTACTGTGGTCTCCTTTGTTTTTCATTGTGTTAGCCTCCCTCTCCAGTTCCTTCCTCAGACAGTACTAGTGTCTACCACCCCAGCTGTTTTCTTCTGCCTAGGGATTAAGACATCTAGCTATCCATGCACTTATATTATAGATGCTTCTCAGGTATCCAGTTTTATCCAAATAGCTTATGGTTATTTTTGTTTTGTTTTCCGGCTTAGCTAAGTACTGATTTTTATATATTTATTTTTTCTTCTCATTATAAGGTAAGGAACATGGCAAAATTCTGAATAGAGTACTGGACATATAATCAGAAAGATGCCAATTCAAATCCCACTTTCATCAATCACATCAGTTTTAAGGGCGAACATCTGAACTTATTCCCAAGTCTCTGAAAATGTTTGTTTGAGAATCTCAGAGTGACTCAGTCAAAACCTTTTTGCAGTGGGCCACTTTGCAGAGAAGAGTGAAATATAGCATTTGTCTTTCATTACACCCAAGAGGAAGCAAGGAGAACTCAAGTGGCAAACACAAGGAGAGTGTGTATTTGCAAAGAAAAAAAAAGCTAGAGGATAGAGTAGTAACTTTCCTACGTCGAAAGAAATGCTCCTGAGCAAGGCACGTGATGTAGTATTAGTGTGCATGGAGTAGGAAGCATCAAGCCCAAATCCGGATTCAGATGCATACTACTATGTGACTGTGGGTAGGTAGGTCACTGAACTTCTATCTACCTTAGTTTCCTCATCTTTAAATTTGAAATAATAATAGCATCTAAGCCTCAGTATTCATGTGAAATCAAATGATATATTTGTAAAACTTTTTGCAACCTTAAAGGTTAAATTCTAGTTCTTATTATTACTACTATTGCTATTAGTTTTGTGGTCATTGTCATTAGTATATTAACTCTTTGTGCCTCACTTTCCTTATCTGTGAAATCAAGGAGCCAAGGGCCTCTTATATCCTTACTGTAATGCTGTCCCTCCTTAAATACTACATTTCACTCTTCTATAAATCTAGTATCATATAATCTGATTTCTAAGCATTTACTTGTTACGTTACTTTCCAGTGATAATTGAGTGAAGAAAATTAGCTTAAATTCAGGGTAAAATTGAAAATGACCATCATTGCAAGTGTTATCTAACCAAAAGGGAATATTGCTATGATGAAAGTAATTTACCAAATAGCATTTAACATTGTACTTCCTGTTTTCAAAATGTCCTCCATCAAGTCTTGACCTCATGTCCAAAAATAGATGGAGACATTCCCATTCTGTGTCTATTAATACCCTTATACAATCACTTCCAAACTAGAGGCAGGTATTATGTGTTTTTTTAAAAATTCCAACTTAAATTTCCAACCTAAAAACAAACTTTCGAGGCATTGTGGCATAGGAGCAGCTGGCCTAAGTGGTCCAAATAATACGTCTTTGAGTTCTTCCTTTGACACGTAATATCTAGGAGATCCAGCCCGAGCAAGTCACATAAACTTTCAATGCTCTGATATAGTCTTGGTGGGAAACTTCAGTTATCTAGACATCTGCTGAAGATCTCTCTGCCAAGAAGCAGAATTGCTAATAGCTCTTTGGCTTGTCTAAATGATTATTTCATACTTCAAAAAGTGAAAGCCTATATGGGAAATTCTACTCTGGATCAGATTCTCTCTAACAGGGAGAAACTAGTAGCTAGGGTACAAATGATAATAATACTAGGAGGCTCCTGGAGTTTGTGAGAGAAGAAAGGAAATTTGGGCAGAGCTAGACATATGCCTTAAATTTTGGGAAAACAAATTTGAAAGGATAGGTAGGATCCAATGGCATAAAATTCTACCAGGGAAGTCGGCCTAGAAGAGATGGAACATTCCCAAGAACAAAATACTGAAAGATACAGGGTAGGTGAGTGGGTAATATTTTCTCATTTCTTTCTCACTCTCAGCATCTTTAAAACTTTTTTTAATGTGCAGAAAACTTTAAGATGCAGCATGGAATACATATAGAAGTTTTATTAATCCCTTTTTTAAATCAAATGACTGTATGTAGTGTGTGTGGTTGTCCCAAAAGTCTTAGTGCAGTTTTAAGCTCTACTACTGGGTATATATTTATTTCCCTTCTACATTGTCACATGTATGTCTTAACCAATAGTAAATTATGTAAATGTTCAATTTCTTTTTTTGTACATTGAAATGTTTATAAGAATTAAGTTCACAATTTTAAAAGTAGCTTAGAAAAGAAAAAAAAAACTTTCAATGCTCTGGGCAGCTCTTGAAGACTAAGTTACAGAGCAGGTGACTTGCTTGGCTAGAGTGAATTTCCTCACTGGAATTCCCTCTATCAATGAAATCCCAAGTGTAGTTAAAACAATATCAGCTAAAACCTTATTTAAATATTGCTAACTTCTTGATAAACTACACCTCTAGAATAATTTGTTATTCTTATATTAAAATAAATAACAACATAGCTTAATGAATGCTGATCTTGTATTTGGGCTGCAAAGCCTTTTTTTAAATTTGAGAATTAAGATTTCTCTTCATTGTTATCTTCCCTAAGTCAATGCCCAACTACTTGGTTCCAAAGAAGAAGGAAAATATCACAATTTCCCAAGGAAATTGATTCAAATTAAAATTCTCATAGTAACTATTTTGAAGCTTGTACCTTAGCATATTTTAATGGAAAGAGCATAGAACTCTGAACCTGAGCAATAGTTTTGGTTACCCCATTTATAATTTTATTCCGTTCAGCCTCATTTTCTCATATATAAAGTAGGTCTAGAAAAATCCTTTCCAAAATAAACTATAGAGGCTGCCAGTATATAAACTCCCTATCTTAACCTTTTCCTCTTTGGGTAGTATGCCGTTGTTTAGGAAAAGGAGGAAGAGTCAGGTTTCTGTTGTGTTTTTAACAATAATTGTAGCTAGCATTACATAGGCTATTCCAAAAGTCTGTGTAATTCAGGCTACTAAAGCTTACGACTGCACTAAAACTTTTGGGACATAGTTTTTTTTTTTTTAAGGTGTCCCTCACATCACTCTGAGTTAGGTACTATTATACCCATCTTGCATATGAGGAACCTGAGACACAGATAGGTTAAGTGACTTGCTCAGAGTCACACAGTAAGTGTGTGAGGCAGGCTTCAAATTTGTTCTTCCTTATTCCAAGCCCTGTACTCTCCAGTGGGAAAGCTTGTAGGTTTTAGGAAGTATGGAGTTTTAAAAAATAAATGACTTGTGGATTGATAAAAATTTGAGGTCCACAGATCAAATGAGAAACAACTCATTACATTATTTCTACTGTATTTTCCATCATCTTTTTTTGCCAAAAAAATTCTAAATATTTGAGTTATTCCTCAACGATAAGACTTGAGTTGGTTGATTGAGAGCCACAGACGTGTCTGGGTGAGCCTACTTTTAAGTTTTACAACCTTTAATCCCTCTGTTGATGATAGTTTATTCCTAAGTCTCTAATTAATGACTATTTAAGTCATTAAAGCCAAAAATTTCAGAATGTCTGTATCCTTTCCTGGTAATCCATTCCACTATGAATGTGTCAATAGACAATAAATGTTTATTGAATACTTATTTTTCCTTTGATTTCCAGTCCTGTGCCTTCCTGATTAGAGAAAAATGGACACTTTGGGGGAAAAATATAGACTTCCTCTGTCCCAAGTGACTGCTTCTCCCTCCACCCCCAACATGCTGTTTGCACTATAAATACTAAGAGGATTATGGAGCTTAAATATAGTGGTTTGCACAAACAAATCCAACACAAGTAAGATTAGAAGGAAAACCTAACTGGGGAAAAAAAAAGTCTTTGCAGCAAGTTTCTCTGATAAAGGTCTCATTTCCAAGATATGTAAGAAACTGTCTATATTTACAAGAATAAGAGACATTCCCCAACTGACAAATGATATCAGGATATGAACAAGTCATTCTCAAGGGAAGAAACCCAAGTTATCTATAGCTCTATGGAAAAAAATGCTACAAATCACTAATAATAAGCAAAATGTAAATGAAAGCAACTCCAAGGTTCTACCTCACACTCATCAGGATGGCAAAGCTACCAAAGAAGGAAAATGACCGATTTTGGAAGGGCTGCATGGCCATTATAGGAATTTGTTTTGCTTGACTATATTTATGTGATATGTGTCAGTCCTTCCTTTTTTCTTTCCTTTCTTCTTCCCTTTATCTCTCCCTTCCTTCCTTCCTCCTCTCCTTACTGCATTTATAAAAAAAAAAATTAAAGAGTTGATCATTGGGTTCCTTCCCTTCATTCTTGAAAATGTCTCTAGTAAAATTATTACTTGTCAAACCGTGAAGCTACCATCCAAAATACAAGTACTTGTTGTCTTGTATCTGCAGTAGTCTCTGTTGATTTCCTTGCTGCCAACCTCTGTCCCTCCCATCCATCACTGCCAGAATAATTTTCCTAAAACTTCTCTGTAATAAACTCATTTCTCTGTTCAACAACTAACAGTTTCCCTTTGCTGCTGCTTCAAATCCAAACTCTTCTAGTTACTCTGAGAGTCAACTATTATCAAATTCCTGGCCTCTAGAGAGTAGGATGGGATCTAGCAGTGCTGGGTGATTAAAACCCAATTAATTGGACCTTAGGGAAAGAACCCTTCTAGGGAAAGTGGGTGTGGTCCAAATCTTCATCTCAGAAAATAAACAGTATATTGTGCAAAGCCAAACCAGAGGTCACAGGGTAATCAAATCAGAAACTATCAGAATAAAAAAAAATCAAATCAAAATTATCAGAAGATGAAAAAAACCAGTTCAGAACTTTGGTCATTTTAGCTGACACTGAGGCGGCCTGGCATAATGGACAGAGACCTGAGCTTAGGAATTTCTGGATTCAAGTTTGCTGAAAACATACTGGCTGTGTGATCCTGGGCTAATCACTTAACCTCTCAGTGTCCCAGGTAAAGCTAACAATAAACATTGTAGAACATTTTGACATTCTCCATTGGCAGCAAGTGTTTCTTCACAAACAATTCTCTCTATTATAAAGGATAGTAGTAGTCTTTGGCGGAATGAAGTTTGACTCATACAGCCTGTCTACGACTTAATATTCTGTATTCACAATCCAGTACCTGTTTCTTTCTTCCTCCTCAGAAACAGTAACTGAAGGGATCCTAAACACCTGCCTCATCTCATTAAATCCTGGGCTTACTGGCCATTTACAATAACTGCCTGAGATACAAATAATGTAGACTCCTTGTCTAGCTGCACATCATCCTCTAAATAATTTGCATTTTTCTTCTTTCTTTTAAAAAAGTTATGTGTGGTTAAACCAGTTGCTTTTGAGTTATTGTGGATTTTTTATAAAATATGATTTATAATGTATTGGATCTTGACATTCTACATTCAGTTATGTCAGAGGTTTCCAAACTTTCTCAGTTTACAGTGCCCTTAATGTCTCAGTAATTTTTTTTATGACACCCCTAGGCCAAAAGAAATATCTAACAGTTCCATTTGTTAAGCAGTTAGTCCCAAATAACTTAATAAGTATTTATGTTCTAACAACTTAATAGCCGTTAAAAATAATACTGATGGATTATAAGAAGAGAAAATTTATTTCATTCTTAATCACACAATTACTCGCTAAAAGGATTTTATACTGTTGGGAATTGTATACTTCTCCATGTTTTGAATCACATCGGGCGCCTCCATCTTTCCTTCCTCTTTCCCCCCGAATTTCACATGATACTTTTTATCACAGAAACTACATAGATATGTTGTCACAAATTAGAAAGTTTGAGAAGTTATTGGAATAGCCAAAAGGACAAGTAAGCCCAAAAACCTATCTCAGACATTTGAGAATGTCTCTGATAAGCATATGTAGCAAGATCTAATGTTGAAATTGTGAACTACTTCGAACTATGGGCTCATCCTGTCCTAGTATTGCTGCTTCCCTTGAAATTTCAAATATACTGTGGCACTGCTGGGAGTTCACTGTGGCCATGCAGCACAATTTGGGAACTATGGATTTATGCTATTTAAAGTTAAAACAAAGAAAAAGGAAGAACAAGGGATGGAGAAAATGAGAGAGAAAACAAAGGCTATGTGTTTTATAATACTTCAGAGCATAGCATTTCTCATGAATTTGGAGTAGAATCATTGACTTAAAGCTGGAAAGCACAGCAAAAATCATCTATTCCAATTCCTTCATGATGAAATTGAGGCCCAAATGATTTAAGAACTATACATAAAGTCATAATGGCAGAGTAAGGATTTAAACCCAGGTTCTTTGACTCCAAATAGTACTCTTTAAATGGTACTATATATCACCTTGGCTTTACAAGATATTTTTCAACATTGCAAGTTTTCTCGTCTATAATATCATGTGTTTTATGCCATTTTCCCCTTTAGCTAAAATACTTGCAGGATGTTTCCTTTTTTTTTCTTCTTGCTGTTAAAGATTACCTTCAAGATTCTCTAGTTATGAGATGCAGCATTTTTACATAGAGTGTTTGGTGGCTATCTTTATTATTCCACTAGAAAGCAGGAGTCATTTTCTTTTTCCTTATTGTTATGATTTTATTAATATTTTGAATGCATAAAACAGAAGTCTCTGATCTCCCTCAACATTCTTTGTTCTGGTGGAAGTAATCTCTCTTGATCATCTGTAGCTGTTTTATATTGTCTTTCGAGGATCTCTAAAGCTCAATTATTAAAGAATCACCTTGTGGATTTGACATTCAGCATGGCAAATTGCCACAAAAATAAAGACATTATTGTTGAAATGAATAAGGGTACTGTTCATCATTTAAGAATAGGCTTTGCATCTTGTAGGGAAAATTAACAGACCCTTTGAGTAATGACTTAACAGTCTGGACATGATTTCCTCCTATAAATGTGTCTTTTAATTTTTAAAACATACCTCATCTTAATAACCTAGGACAAGGCATAGGTACTCTTATTTTGTTTTGATTTTTTTTCAAACAGACATTTTTATACTTTTTAAAATTCTAAAATCTATTCTTAGCATTACTGATTCTCTCCTGACCACACACAGTATGTCATTGCTTTCTGTATTAAATAGATTTTTGGTTTCCTGAGATTCATTTGGGAATTGGTAGACATATTAATTAAATCCAGCTCTGTTAAGATGGGTGTCAATCAATTCTTGGGTATCTGCCAAGAGTATTTGAATATATATTATATCTAGCTAGCAATGAGGTCATTTGCTTCATAAGAGTGAATATTTATCATGAAACTCTTGCAAACTTAATAGAAGAAAATAATTTACAGAAAAGATGATTCAGGACTAATGTTACAGAAAAGCTTGGTTTTGAGTTTAAGCTCTCAGCTTCCCTGCCATTCAGATGGCAAGTATGTTCATCCTTCAGAGGCTGAATAATCCCAAATGGCTTATGGTGTAAGACATCCCCCTCAAATTTACATCTGTTTAAAAAAAAAAGTCTTTAGTGGGAGCATGAGTTTTTCGAAGCAAGTCTCTGGATGTTTTCTCCAATTCCAAGTGGGCTTCTTTTGTGTAGAGGACCGGAAATCTGAAGCAAGGACAGACACAGATGAAAGCTGTAAAACATTAGGGCTGTAAATTCCATCATAATGTTATGTTCAACCCATGGTAGACTAGTGAAATATTAGAATATATGTACTGAGGCTTAGTGGATATCTCTGTGGCCACATTTCTACATAACAACAAAAATGACATAGATAGTTATTTTGATTCTTCTTTTCTTGCACATGGTATTTAATGTTAAAATTAATGTTCTTGAATAAAAATCTAAACAGTAAACCCTTGGGCAAACTTTGCACAGCTACCACCTTCAATGAAATGTCCCCCTAACCATATTTATTAAGGATGCTCAAGCCCTAGCTAACTCAGTGCCTTCTAGGTTGATGGGATGTTATGCCATATATAGATGTTGAAGGGGGGAAAATGTTCCTTTTGACTTCTTTTGTGTATGTGAATAAAGTTGAGACTAAGGTTGAAAATGAATTTTCCCTCTGCAGTGTGCTTTCAGAATATCCCTTGGCTGCTCAGAACCCCATCTAGACTCATCATTTCTACCAATAGATGAGAATTTAATCAGAAAAAATGCTAATGAACTACATAGTCATTGTGTTATCTTTCCCACATAATATAATGTGTTAATCATATTTAAGCATGGCTTTCCATAGGTCTTTAAGGAGTAATTCTGTTGGTGTGCATTTCATATATGTTGATAGACATACGAACAATAATTTTTGCAGAGATTGAATATTAACTGCCTCTAAGCAGTTGAAGGATTGTCAGATGGGATGAGGACTTGTTAGACCTGTTCTCATTTTCCCCAGGGAGCAGAAGTAGATATGATTAGTGGAGGTTACAAAGAGGCGATTTAAGCCTTGATATAAAGAGGAACTTCCTAACAATGAGAGCTTTTCAAAAGTGCAATGTGGAAGTAATGGTTCCCCCTTCATTGTAGTTCTTGAAGAGGCAAAATGAGAAGATTCTCGTCCAGTTATGGACTGACCTAGATTGATTCTGAGGTTCCCTCTAACTCTGGGATTCTGTAAATTACTGCCATCCTTATAAACATAGACATCAAGCCAAAAGGTTCATCTTCCCCATCATTTTTTATCCCTATTGGACAGGAAGTATAAAAGGGGAATTATGCACATTTGTTAAAATCATACAGTATCTTTAACAAATGCTTAATGGCCTATCCCTCCATTACCATTCTTAAAAGAATTTTTGGATAAGATGTGTGATTTTATCACTGTAGAGAACTCCCTGTTAGAAAAACTCCTTCAGTAATACAGATGGGTGACTACTGTGCAATTGTATAGGTTTAGAGAATTGCCTAAACATTGAGAGAGTTATGTGACTGACCAGGGCCACAGGATTAGAATATCTCAGAGGGAGGACCTGAACCCAAGTTATCACAGATCTGAGGCCAGATCTCTATCAACTCTGCAATAGTATCTTTAATGCTCCTTTTTTCTAAAGCTCTAAAATTATGTTTTCAATTCAGTATTGAGTATTGGCCAAATTCTCAGACATGACACCCAAGGTGGTAAGGTTGAGGAGATGAATTTAATTAAAAAACACTATATGAGTATAAATCATATATACAATATAGGTGTATGTACTTTCTATATTTACTCAGTATATACTCACAAAAATGTATTTTGTACATATAGACACACAAACATATATGTGTGTATCTGTATAAATTATGTATTTTTTCCCGTTCATATTTTTTAGCTCTTAGATGAGATAATCCATATTTATATTTAGTACATATAGATAACTATATATGTAGTATATACAGTATATGTGTATATATCTAGTATATGTGTGTGTCTGTAAAAAGTATATGTGTATGCATATATACAAAACAAATATAAACACTATATATGTACATAAGTACATGTAGTATAAATATAGTAAATATACAAAGTAAATATATACCTTTAGTGTATGTATATATATGTGTGTATATATATATGGAGAGACAGAGAGAGAGAGAGAGAGAAAGTACATACAAAATAAAGATAAGGATAGATATCACCTAAGAGCTAGAAAATTGGAAAAGGGAAAGTAGGCACTGTAATATCCCTTCCCCCCACAGAAGAAGAAATATTTCAGCCCAGCATTTTATTTTTGACTTGTTTGTCCTGTACATTTAAGATACAAACACCATAATTAAGAGATTAGCATACTTCCCCCTCCACCCCCTCTTTGGTTACTGTGAAAAATTTTTTTCTCACGGTGTTTTGCAACTCCCCATTCCTGTTAGAACCAATAATAAGTTTAAGAGATAAAAATTACAATGTTGGCTTCTAGTGTTTTTCTTTTTAATTTATTGGGTTTTTTTTTCTAATTTTACTGGACCTAGTTCTCTTATCACCAGCAAAATGATTACTTACTCCTGACAAGGAATATTCTTTTGACATAATGAAGTAATTTACTTAAGTGTGTGGTGCTTCCAGTCACACATAAAAGAGTATTTTACCTACACATTTTATTTTCTTCTAATTGAATGCATTTCCACTCATTAAAAAAAAACAACTTCAACAGATATAGGAATTGAATTAAGCTCAATATGAAACAATTAGATGCTTCTGTCCAGTAGCCGATGAACGACCAGACTAAGTGGAAATATTGAGAAAATTCTAGTCATTAACTGCAATAATTAGCAGCAGAGCTAACCTAATACAAAATAATGAAGTAGGCCAACTTTGATGCTTCACCCCCTGTGCTGTGAACCCCTTCCCCCAAAGCTAGGCCTCCATTGCCATGACCCTTTCTGTGTCTTTACTCTCCCTTTCTCATAATTATTTTAAGAATATTTTTAAAAAAATAAAGTTCACTAAATTCACTTCCCCTGTTTTGCAGATGAGGAAAATAAGGTACAGATAATTTAAATGAAATGGCCAAGGTCGTATAACTAGCAAGTAGCTGAAGCAGAATTTTAATCCAGGTCCTCCTGACTCCAATCCAAAGGCCTATCTACTTTGGCATATCATTTCTCATGATTCCATGTTGTCTCTCCCATTGTTAAAAAAATAACAACCCCATCTTTAAAAAATGAAATTTTTTCACCTTTAAAAAATTATGAGGCAAATGGCACTAGCTGTGTTGCTTTGGGCAAGGCCTACATTTTTACTTCTTGGTTTCCTGATTCCCCCCCAAGCTCACTCCATTTTAGCCAAACTGTCCTACTATGCTTAAGACGGAAAACCCTATCTCCTTTCTCAACACATTTGCACAACCTTAACTCTTCAAGGTTTACAAAAAACCTTTCCCCTCCTTAGAAAATTTCCTTGTCCTTACTTATAAAGTTATATCAGTTGTTGTTTAATTGTTTCAGTCGAGTCTGACTGACTCTTTGTGACCCCATTTAGAGTTTTCTTGACAAAGATAAAGGAGTGGTTTTCCATTTCCTTCCCCAGCTCATTTTACAGATGAGGAACTGAGGCAAATAGAGTTAAGTGACTTGCCCAGGATCACACAGCTAGTAAGTGTCTGAGGCCAGATTTGAACTAACATCCTCTTGACTCCACAGCCATGCTCAATCCACTGTGTCACCTAGCACAGGAGAATGTAAGCTCCTTGAGGTCAGGATTTTTTTTTAATAGTCATTGCCTCATGGTATAGCATAGAGCCTTGCTCGTACAGCGGCAGAGACTTATGCTCGATGAATTGAATTCAACAGTATCTGTTAAGCCAGAGATACCATTCTCTACCTCACCTATGTCATAGAGTTGTGAAGAACAAATCAGAAAATGAACAGGGATGCACAAGCCTACACAAATGATAGGTGTCACCTCACTTTCATACCGCCATACACATATACACACTAGTCCTGGACCTTTCTCCTTTTATCCGTGTCTCTCCTTTCTCTACTCATTTTTTTTTTTTTTCTGTATGGCATGCCTCACTTTTTTATCTCTTTTTTTCCTGCCTTTTTTTTTAAAAGAGAAAGAGAGTAATGATGAAGAGCATAAACATCAAATGGAAGTAGAGTTCTTTGGAAGTTCACAGGAGAGTAGAGACATCTTGGCCTGAATCAGAGCATATTCCCCTCCCAGTGCATCCATTATATGTGAGAGATAAAGGAAAAGTAAAAATCCTACCCCAAAGGCCTTTTATTTCCATTTTTTACTACATTCTCTCAAATTCCCCCAAATTTCCCTCCTTTCTTCCACTGCCTGCAGCCTCTTGTTCAGCATCTAAAAATAGAGAATGCAAGAAAACTTAAGGGGGTAAAAATCAAAACTAGAAAATGAAAGTCTTGAAGAAAATTGCTATGTGTATGTATATGCGTAAGTATTTGAGTGTGTGTGTGTGTGTACGTAAGTAACGTGTGTATATGTGACAACCTACATTGGTAGAGGGAATTTTCTTATCTAGAAATTCTCTTTAATCAATTAAATCACAGATCCAGTGCTTATATAATTTATCCTATCTATCTCTGAAAGACTTTAAGAGCCTATTAGCCACTGCTCATATCTATATATGTATTCAATAACATAGGAAAGAGTGCTGACCTTAAATTCAGGAAGACCTGAGTTCAAATCCTGCCTCTAATGTTTACCAGCTGTGTAACTTAACCTCTCTTAAGACTGAGTTTCTTAATTTGAAAATGAGGGAAATAATAGCATCTTCTTGCTGTAAGAATCAAATGAAATTTATAACACACATATATCTTATAAATAACTCTCTCTTTATACATTTGTATATATATATATATATTTGATATGTGTATCACTTTATAAGATTGAAAGTTCTATAAAATTTTAAAAATACTATTATAGGAAGTCAAGATTGGAATGGAGAGAGTATACCTAACTCTGAAAACTGAGTTGTACTTTTTAGACCCAAATGATTTGGATGCCAGGGTACTAAAAGGATATGCAAATGTGAGTGAGGAACTGGTGCACTTTGGGAAGTAATAGAGAGACTGGGAGAGGTGCCTAAAGGCTGAAAGTGGAAAAAAAATCTTCTAATTTTCAAAATAGAGAGAATAGAATTCCAGCAATTATATACTTCAGGCCTTGATTCCTACCACTTGTGAAATTGTTGAGCAAATTATTTGATAAACTTTGTGAGTACTTAGCAAAAAAGAAGTTGCTTATGACTACAAGCTAGAATTTGTCCATTGAGAATAAACGAAACTAATTTTAGTTTTTCAGTCACTTAATAAATATTCATAACCTAGAATTTTTACTTAGAAGAGGAAATGTGCCATTGTGAATAACCTCCTGGTCTTTGAATCAGGATCTTGCCATTGATATTTACTACCTATCTAAGCCTAGACATATCCTTAAATCTCTTTTTTTTTTGCCTCGAGGAAATCCCTAAGACTTATCTACTAAGTAGTACTTGGGTTTTTATCTGAATTGGTAAAGGGATTTTATAACTGAAGAAATGGAAGATCTTTCAAGTATTTGCAGTTTCACATTGAATAAACTGGTTTCTGTGGCTAGATTTGGAGTCAGGAACATCTGGGTTCAAATTTCACTTTTGATGTTTAATTATCAGCAGTATGGCCTTGGGCAAGTCTCTTCCCTTAGGCAACTTGCTAATCTGGAAAATTAAAGATGGTGGCAACCTTCATAAGTGGAGGAAATTTCTAAACCAACAAAAACACAGATCCATGATATATTCATGTAAGTGAACTGCTATAAAACGTACATACATGTGTGTTTATGTATGTATACACACATATATTGTAGTCAGAATTTCAGAAAGACTTTTCACAGTTTTTATTTTATTAGACATAAAATAGAGAAAACTTTTTTAGATTGGAATAAAGTTGGATGGATTCATAGCTGGTTAAACAATTTACTAAAAGTGTGTTTGATAAAAGATGCATTTCAATCTGGAAGATACCCAGTGGCATTCTACCAAGTTCTGTCATTGGTCCCGTCCTATTCACATTTTTGTCAGCTACTTGGATGAAGACGTAGAAGGCATGTTTATCAAATTCATGTATTGTGTAAATCTGGAAGGAATACCTAATGACTTGGATGATAGAAATGTTATTATTTTTAAAAATCTCAGCAGGCTAGAATATTGTGATAAAATTAACAGGATGATGTTTAATTGGAAAAACTCTTATTGTAGCAAACCATTACCTGACATTACATTTAATTGAATTCAACCTGCTGCTCCCTTGTGATCTTTAACTCTTACAAAATACCCTGTCAATATGTTTTTATTGCTTATTATTGGGTATTAGAATAATATTTATATTTTCAATGCTAGACTGTAAGATCCATTCACATTTACGCACTGTTATTTGACCTGCGAATGGGTACAACCATTCTGGAATTTGAAATAATACACAAAATGTTACTAAACACTTCATGCTCTTTTAGCTAGCTGTACCACTGCTAGGCTTATAGCCAAAAGATATAAAAGTAAGAGGAAGAGGCCCTTTATGTACAAAAATATTTACAGTAACTCTTTTTTTGTGATGTCAAAAAATCCCTGGAAACTAAAGAATTGTCCATCAATTGAGGAGTGGCTAAGTAAGTTGTGGTATATCAATTTGAATGTTTTAGAAGACTATAACAGTAAGAAATGAGGAAATAGATTATTTCAAAAAGATGAAGAAAGCCATGTTGGAACAAATTCAGAAACCAGAAAAATAATTTATGTTATAAAAATGAACAATTGTGAAAACTTTTCTAAATCTACAAAGAATAATTAATAACAACTCTATTAAAAACAGTGTTGAAGGCTGTCAGAATTATAATCAATTATAACCATTTGTGGTTCCACTGGACCTATGCTCTCTATAACAGAGAGGTGATGGTTTTAGGGTAAAAAATGCATACACACATGTGTGTTCATATATAATTAGCCTTTCAAATAGTTACAAAAGGCACTTCTTTAAGCGTTGGCTTCTTAGTCCATAGATGCATTATCACTTAACATTCCCTATCTGTGTTAATTTTCTTCATTGAGTTCTTCTAACATTCTTGATCTGACTTCTCAAAGCAGTGTGTGTGTGTGTGTGTGTGTGTGTGTGTGTGTGGAGAGAGAGAGAGAGAGAGAGAGAGAGAGAGGTGAGGGGGGAGGGGAAGGGGGAAGAGAAGAAAGAAATATTCATTTCTCCTGTTCTTCTTTCCCTTTGCTTAATGTGAAGAAACTGGAAATTATGTAAATATTCACAGCAAAACAGTAATAGAATTGAGAGTGAAACAAAGTTCTCTGAAAGATCTGATTATACAAAACTAAGGTGGTCAAATCATATACTTATACGTATGTAATAATTAGCTAACTATTCTTTGCAACACAGATGGTAAGTTAGAGATGGTAGCAATCTTGCATGGCTTAATTTCTACTCCTGAGTCCACAAATAACCTGGATTTCTGTTGTCTGTAGAACATTAAGCTGTTAATGTTTAGTCAATCCCTGTGTGTTTACAAATATCATCTATTTTTCTTATACTTTGGAAACCTCAGACAATTTGTCTTTACAAAATAAATACCTACTATATGCCTACTGCTTTAAAAATGAAAGGCTGAAGAATGAAAGAAAGAGAGAGAGAAAGAAAGGGCATTTATTAATCATTTACTAGATGCCAAGCAATGTACTAACAGCTAGATATGAAAGGAAAGCAAAAAAAATTATCAAAGAATATGAACATTAACCTAGAAAGCTAATTTCAAATAAATTAATGAAACACTTAACTTTTGTAAAATTTGAATTAAATTAATTTTATCTGAAGTTATGAGCCTAGTAAAGAACTTATAGTATGTTTGTCACCTGAGGAGAAGCCTAGGGAAGCTTGGGCAATTAGTAGGTTGGTCACAAGGTAATGAATTTTTCATCAACAGCAACCCTCAAAGACCATCTGCTAAATTGTACTGCTTCTCAGGTCACCACCAGTTGTCTTGACTTTTGTCCTGTCTCTGGACTTCAATGACTCTGGATAAGAGAATGAGGCTAATGACTTTGAGCAACTCTGCCTCACTTAAATCCAATTCATACACAAGTCGAAGGATCACTCATGATGTCACTGGTCCTCTTTGAAGTCCAAGGTTGTGCAACAACAACAGCAGGGATTGTGACCGGTGTTGGTGGAAGAAGGACACGTGCTGGAGTATATGGGGTGTAGGTTCAGAGAGGACTGGTACGTCTGGTGTGAGGGCTTACCAAGACCTTTTCAGGGGTGCTCATCAACATTTGGTGTTCAGCTTTATATACTTCTCACCTGTGGCTCCAAGAAGCTATAGCATGTGCAGTGGCTATATCTTGTAAACCATCTCAGCAGATGGGCTAAACCAGGTTGAGGGTAACCGACAGGCATTAAACATGTTGGTGAGTTAGGGAGAGATCTACCACAAGCATGTGGAGACATTCCTCAGTAGAATGGGTGGATGAGAAAAATTTGTTCGAATGGCCACAAAGGTGGCTGAAGCAGGTGCTGTGGTGCTTAGAGCTCGGTCAAGCATTGAAGACACCATAGTCATCCACTGCATCCTGGGCAATAGTCATATAGACTTTTGTCTTGCCACTAGACTTTGATGACTTAAAAGGAGAATGAGGCTGATGATTTTGCCCAACTCTGCC
Source organism: Trichosurus vulpecula (assembly GCF_011100635.1). Taxonomy (NCBI): domain Eukaryota; kingdom Metazoa; phylum Chordata; class Mammalia; order Diprotodontia; family Phalangeridae; genus Trichosurus; species Trichosurus vulpecula. Next base: position 160,479,202 of record NC_050577.1, on the reverse strand, counting down.
TCATTTAAATCCACCTAAGAGTCAAGACATTACCTGTGAAGTCATCGGTCCTCTTTGAAAACATCATGAAGTATCAATGTGAGCAGCTATGTGACACAATGGGTTCAGGGAGACATGAATGCAAATCTTGTTAACTGTTTGACTCTGGGCAAGTTACTAAACCTCACTAAGTTTCAATGTCCTCATCTTTAAAATGGGGTTAATAATAATAGCACCTACCTCCCAGGGTTGTTATGAGGACAAAATGGATAATATTTGTAAAAGCACTTTGTTAACCTTAAAACAATGTATAGATATTTAGTATTATTATTACTATTACAATTATTATTAGTGGGGTTATCACACATTGTTTTTCTATACTCAATTAGTGTCACACATTTTCATTATATTCATAAAAATTTTAATTACAAAAACCTTTCTACATTTACTTTATAATATTATACTCTGATTCTTTGAGATTATTTTGAATGTTGTATTCCTTAAAGTACATATTTTAAACTCAGGAATAGATAACAATTTTTGTGTCTTGTGCCCTTCTGGTAGTCTGATGAAGCCTTTGGACATCTTAAAATAATATTTTTAACTGTATAAAAAATAATACACAGGATTACAAAGGAAACCATTTATATTGAAATATGTGTATGTCCATATACATGTGTGTATACACATATATTTATTTATTTTAAAATTCACAGACCCCAGGTGAATAATCTCTGCTCTAAACATATTCAGAAGTGTGAATTTCTAGGGAAAAACATTAATTGTTTCATTGGTGGCAAGCATCTTAATAGCAAAGGATTGTCCCTGAATAGACAGTTAGGTAACATTACTGTGTACTTAGTAAAATTCTTTTCGTAAATAAGTCTAGAGCAGCCTCATCTGAAATATGCAGTGATTTGAAAGGGGTGGAATCATGAGATGTAAGATGTGCTGGAATGCACTTATAGCAGTTGGCATGTACTAATACTAAAGGCAGACCTTTTTTCCTATTTAATTCCCTGACTTGATTCAAGGAAAGTTCCAAAATGCATTTACCTTCCTTTCCCTCCAGCCTTATAGCGTCCATGTGGTTGCTACTTCTTTGCCATCAGAAATATTTTCCACAATATTCCTACCATCCAAAAAGCAATAGGTAAACAGGAAGTTAGGCATGAGTCCAACTCTTCTTACCCAGAAGGAGGATTCATGACATAGGCAGTAACAGGGCAGAAATGATGGGTGTGAATTAGATTATTTATAAATATAAAAGGTAACATTTTAAGATTCTTGAACCATCAAATCAAAGTCATTTTAGTCAGTGCTTTTCAAAATATACCTAAATTAGTCCACAAAATTGGATGTTGCGAGGACTGAAAGCATATAATTCTCCTATGATTTATCAAGAACATATTTTAAAATGATAGAATCTTTATTCTAGGTATATTGGCTATAATTATATCCATTGTATATAATAAGGATATTTCCACTTGTAAAAATGGTTAAAATTGAACATCTTTGACAAAGATGTGCATTTTGTTCAAATTTAATTATCTAGTTATACACTTTTACAAATTGCAGCTGGGACAATATATTTGGAAAAATGTATTTATGCCAAGGGTCATGCTTTAATCATTGCCTAGAAAATTGAACATCATAGGCTTTCAGCTGTCATTTAGCACATTCAATTCTATCTTTGCATATTTCACTATTATACTTTAGTAATTTGGAATCTATTTATGTCTAAGTGACAGAAATAAAAGTCAGTAATTATGTCTGAGTACGGCTTTGAAATTCATAATTTGTACATTTACATGCAGGAAATGAAATCAAGTTTTGAATTGTCAGAAATCAAAACAGAGCATCTGGCTAGTTTCCATTTTTATTTTATTTTTATTTTCCAGTCTGTCATTCTAATTCAATTGTGGATATTTGGTCATTGGAAGCAGCCTTAAGAATTGCTGAGTGGTTCAGAAAGGAAGTTTAATAGGATCTCAGATCAATTTCCAGTTCTGCCACTGATCCATTCTGTGACATTCACCACCACTGAAGTGACATTAAACAGGTCACATCAGCTTTTCCATGCTTTGGAATTTCTTTCTGTGATAACCGCCAATCGCATCATAACTACATATGTGTATATGCATGTATATGCACTGAAGACACTGGGTTAGTAATGAAGCACATGAAGAATTTCTGTTTCAACCAATTGTTTCACCAGGGATTCTTATAGCACTACAGAGAGTCTTAAAGGCTTGTCCTTTGTGATTGAATGAACTAAAAAACATATTTCTGTTTTCAGTGTAGTATTTAAAGGTGCTTATCATTTCATTTTTGTCACATAAGATTTTTGGCTTACATTCAATGAATGATTGTTATCACAATTTAACTTTGTTTAAGACCTAGGAAGAAAGAAATTTGGGGTTGAGTGTTCTTCCCACTTATAAACCTGCCTTCATATTTTGTGTTAAATTAGACAGTGTATTGGAATTAAAAGTTCTTACAAATATTTAACTTCCTGTCTTGCTGCATTGTCAGTAAGGAAATTTTATATATGTGTATGTATATGTGTACACACATACATACATACATATATATTATATATATATATAAAATGTGTGTATGTATACACATGTGTCCGTCTATGTCTTTGTATATACACATACAACCACAGATATATGTATGTGTATACACACATTATTTACACATACATACAAAAACATAACTAATATATATAGGTATACACATATACATATGTACATACATATACTTAGAATTTTTAAAGCATCTTCTAATTAGTAATATTTTATTCTCATTTAATCAGTAGATCAAAAATGGATTCAATATGTAATTAAACGTTTCTCTGAATTTAGTGATATAATCATATGTCATTTTTCTTTATGGTGAGATGATTCCTTATATTGATTAATTCCCTAATATAAACTATCCCTGCATTCTCTTCATAAATCCTATTTACTCATAATGGTGAAATTTTTTTGGGGGGGGGAATGATCTATTATATTTGCAAGTAGTTTAGTACATTTCCATCAATATGCATTAGTGCTATTGGTCTATAGTTTTCTTTTCTAGTTTAACTGCTTGATAGGGAGCAGCTTGTTGGCACAGTGGAGAGAGTGCCAGATGTGGAATCAGGAAGACTCTTCATCGTGAGTTCAAATCTGGCCTCAGACACTTATTAGCTGTGTGACTCTGCGCAAGTCACTGCACCCTGTCTGCCTCAGTTCCTCATCTGTAAAATAAGCTGGAGAAGGAAATGGCAAACCACTCCAGTCAATATCTTTCCCAAGAGAACCCCAAATGGGGTCATGAAGAGTCAGCCACAACTGAAAAGTGACTCAACAACTGAACTGCTTGCTATGAGGATGCAGAAGCAATTGGATCAAATACTGTATTTGTCTATGTTCTGCAACATATTTCTAGTAATTTCCTTGATTAATTTTGCTTTTACTCCGCTCTCCACTTTTTCACTTTAAATTTTTGTGTTTGGGATTTTCTCTTTTTAAATATTATATTGGCTAATTGCTCATTAATTTTGTTAGACTTTTCAAAAATCAGCTCTCAGATTTCTTGTTTGATTTATTTTCTTATTCTCAATTATATGTATTTTGACATCTAATCTCAATGTCTTTCATTTTTTCTCTTCTCAGTCAATTTAGTTTATTTCTTTTTTAAAGTTTTTCATAGTGCAGACTCAGTATATTAATTTTCTATGTGTCTATTGATATCAGTATTGTGGATTTTCTGTTGAGTATTCCTCTTGCTCCATTCCACAGTTCTTATATATCATATTTGTATTGCCATTATCTCTGATACAATCACCTTTTTTGCTTATGATTCCCTTTTCTACCAGTAATTATTTGATTTTGATTTTTCCTATATATGCCTATACATTTTATAATTTTATCCCTTTTTACTGCGTGACACAATGATCTCTATATGAGTGTATAGTATAGAGTCCATGTTGTTGCACATTTGTCTCTACATTTAATGTGGCCCAGTATGTGAATGATTTTTTCATGTTTCCATGAATTTGGGGAAAAACTGTAGGCTTTCTCCTTCTCACTGAGTTCTTGACACATATCTTTTAGACCTAAAATGTGTAAAATATATGCTTTATAATCTTTTTCTTATTTATTTAAAAAATCATGAGATATTTAAATTTTTCCATTTAAAAATTTGTTTGTATCAAATATTCTTTTATGCATTATTCTCCAGAATTCTTAGATGCATGTGTATTTTACTGTCTTTTTTGATTTATACAGAAACTCTATCATGAACTTACTTATTCCTTTTAATGAATTCTGATTTGAATTCCAACTTTGAAATAATTACTGTGATTCCTCCTTTTTAGGATTTGGCGGTAGCACAATATATTTTAGATAAGCCTTTCATTTTTATTTTGTTGAGATTAAATATGTTTACTGCAAGTAGTGCACTGTTGTGTTATAGTTTTTAATCCAGTCTATGACTTTCTTGGTTTCACAGGGAATGGGGAAGAGGTACAGCTCTGAAGTTAATCCTTTTCATTTCAGAGCTCTGAGGTTGATCCATATGCACTTTGTAGTATGGTTGATTGTTTTGTCTTTTCCTTCAGCTATTCTACCTAAGCAACACATTCTTAATATTTCAATTAAATTCAGTAAACACTTACTAAGCATCAGGTACGTGCAAGACACTCTGCTAAGCACTGAGGTTACAAGCAATAACAATAAAGATAGTCCCTGCCCTCAAGGATCTTACAATCAAATATAAGCTGATATTTTTGTTAAATTTCTGTAGCCAAAAAGCCTTTTCTCATTCCTCATCTTTTTCATACATTTGGCTTTTGATGCTGCTGATATTCTCCTCTCCTTACCTGTCTGATCATTTCTTCTCACCCCAATGTTTTGTTTTGGGTCCTTTTCTCAACTCACTCTAATTTCCTCTTTTGATGATTTCACAGATTCCTCATGTCTTTTCTGATCCCTCTCAGATATCCAGTCCTCATTCCACTCCTAAGCTATAGTTCCACACCACCAAAGGCTTGTTTGACATCCACATTACATTGTCACACAGATATCACAAATATAACCTATCAGAAACACAACTCATTATATTCTCTCTCTTACCACACACAAAACCCACATCGTTTTCCTGCCTTCCCTATTTCTATTTTGGTCACCACCTTCCTTCTAGTCAATCAGGTTCACAATCCGAAATTCTTCCCTCTTCCTTACCTTCCCTATCAATCAGTTTTTAAGTCCTGTGTTTCTACTTCCATAAAATCTCCACATCCATCGATGATGATGGTATTTAGTATTTCCATAGCGCTTTAAGGTTTGCAATGCATTTTGCAAATATTATCTCATTTCATCCTCACAACCCTGGGAAGTGGGTACTGTTATCTCCATTTTACAGGTGAGGAAACTGAGGCAAAAGAAGTTAAATGACTTGCCCAGGGTCACACCGCTAGTAAGTGTCTGAGGCTGGATTTTAACTCAGGTCTTCCTGAATCCAGGTCCAGGGCTCTAAACATTATGTCACCTAGCTGTCTTCTCCTGATTGGTTTACCTGTTTCCAGTCCCACCCATCTCTAATCTACGCTCCATATGTAGAGGCAAGGTTCATATTCGTAAAGAGTAGACCTAATCCTGTCACTCCCCTGCTTGAGAAGTGTTAATGGTATTCTATTGCTTTTTGGAAAAATACAAATTCCTCAATTTGGCATTTCAAGCACTTCATGGTTTGCCAAGAACCTATTTTCTTTGACTGACAAAGTGGCTTATTTCCTATGTACTTGCTTTCCACTCATCTTCTTTCTCTATGTCTTTGCATAGGCCGTTTTCCATGCCTAGAAGGCTCTCCCTCCTCACCTTCCTTTGTACAATCCCTAACTTCCTTCAAAGGGGCAGCTAGGTGGTAAGGCGGTTAGACTTCTAGGCCTGAAGACCTGAGTTCAAATCTAGCCTCTGACGCTACTAGCTGTGGTACCCTGGGCGAGTCACTTGACTCTGTTTGCTTCAGTTGTCTCATCTGTAAAATAGAGTGGAGAAGGAAATGGCAAACCACTCCAGTCTCTTTGCCAAGAAAACCCTAAATGAGGTCACATAGAACCAGACATGACTGAAAACAACTGAACATTGGAAAACTTCCTTCAAAACATAAGTCAGGTTCTAATTCCTACAGGAAGCCTTTCCTGATCTCCTCATATTTTAGTGCTCCATACCTCCAAGTTACTTTATATTTACTCTGACATATTTATGTATACTTGCCTGTGTACATGTTAATGCCTCAATTCCTTGACGTTGGGGCTACTTTTTTTTTTTAGTTTTTGTATCCCCTGTGGCAAAAGTGTCAGTCAAATAACAAGCATTTAATAAAAGCTTATTGATGGAATTAAATTCTTGTCTTAAGGTCTGCAATGATGTAAGTTTCTTGATCTTGGACTCCCCTTCATCAATGATAGGAACTTCACTTGGAATTATTCTACCTATCTTCCTTTCTCCTTGTTTTAATTTTTTTCTTTCTTTCCTTCTGATTCTCTGAAACGTTCCTCTGAAAACTAGTGATTTAGTCAGTACAATGTCCTGAGGGACCTTAAATTTTTGTGCACAATGGGTTTAGATTGATTTGAGTACGATTAAATAATATTTACCTTTTTTGGTGAAGAAACTTGTTTGTTGTTCAAGCCTTTCTTGAAGTCCATATGTCTTTTGCAAACTTTTCAAAGCCTCTTTATTTTTAAATATCAATATTCTGCTTTTATAGGATAAACTAAGTTTTTCTGGGTAACTAATTCCGGATTCATAACCCATGCTTCTCAATGTCAGAAATGCTACAATCCAGTTTCTTAGTTTTGCTTTGTCTTTGTCTTGACTGAAAAAAAATTTTCTGTGATCATGATTATTATTCCTTGGTAAATTGTTTTTGAACTTCTGACAGCTTATTATGTTTTCCCCTTACCATTACAGTGCTGGGGTTCACTTTGATGAGTCTAGACACTAAATGTTGAATTTTCCTAGCTGATGTCTTGAGTTTTCTTTCCATAACACAGCAGATTAAATCTATAACAAAAGCCTCTCTTCTTGACCAATGGTTTCTTATCTCTACAGAATTAGGAAGCTTAAAAATACAATTAAAAATTCATAAAGTTCCTAAGCACCCAGATTAATTTTTTTCTTTCAGACTGGAAACAAAGTTTCCCAGCTTTTTAAATTGTATGCACTTAGTTATAAACAGACTTCTTACCTTTCCAAAAAGATTAATTTAGCATGCAATCTTATTGTTTTCTAGAAAAACCATCACACATATAGCAAAGGGAATTTAAAAGGGCAAAGAAATACTCAGTGCCACACAATCTTGGCAGGTTTATACAACAATAAACAGAAAGGGGAGAGAGTATATCTCTCACTGTTCCAGAAGCTTTTCTTAGTGGGCACAACTTATGAACTGCTGGGTTCTCTTAGTACACTATGTGGCAGAACAGGAAATAAAGTGAGACTCAAGCCACTGCCAGATTTAGTGGTAGCTCACATGGAAAGGTCCTCCATTCACTTCTATTGCTTCCTGATGCTGCCTCCAGTCAGCATTCTCTATCCTTTTCACAGTCTCTCTCCAACTTTCTCTAACTTTTAACTTTGTCTTTAATAGAAGTAATTTTAAAAAGGCCAGTCTAGTGGAAAACTCAGCCTTCCTTTAGTATGGAATTTTTTTTAACAGTTTGGTTAATTCTTTGTGTGTCTGAATTTATAGCTGCTTTGCTTCATAGGTAATTCCATTTTCCACTGTGGAAAATTTGCTGTTGGTTACTTCTAAGGATCTTTTTTTATTGTTGTGGTACTCACTGTAATCATATCTCTTTGGTATTTTCTTATCATCTGTTTTACTGTCCCCTATTTTGACCGTATTTTTCTCCTATGTAGAATGTAGGTATTTACATTTATATACACACAAAACTGTATGCCTATACATATGTAATATATTTCTGATTCTTTTAAATCAGTGCTATTTCTTGTTTTATTTAAATGTGTAATCTCTGAAAATGTTTCTGCAGACAACTTTGAAGATTTCTTTTCACAAGTCCGTTGTTTCTGGTACTGTAGCTGATTGATTTGATCCATAATGTATTCAATTGTATAAACATTCTACTCTCTTATTTTTTTAACTTTGGTTTTGATTTTCTTGTATGGATTATTAAGCTATTTATTAGTCAAACATGGATGATTTTGTGAGCTGTATCAATAGGGGGAATATCCATGTTGATAAAATGACAAATCCTTTAAAATGTCTTCTCTTTCCTATTTGTTGTTGTTGGGTATAGAAGAGCTCATATCCCTTTGATCTTTTCATTCTTACATTTTGTGTAAGTTTCTGATATTTAAATGATTATTTTACCCAAAAGGACCAGTATTCCTTCACTGTACTTTGCCTTTTGCACAGTGTTGCCAGAATTTGACTGTATCTGCAGTTTAAGCAAAAAAGAGATTTTTGGCTAAAAAAAGGTGGGTTAATTGTTTGGCACAAGTAAGGAAGAAATGGTGGACAGCCCATGCATTGTATTGATATCTAAACAATGTCAAGAGAAATTGAGGAAAACCCTCAGCATGTTGGGTAGATGACTTGTGGGAACACATGGGCAAGAGTCATACAGGGAAAGGAAGTATATGTTTTGCATTCTGCTTCATTGGACAGAATGTAAACATTAAAGAGATTATAGATCCATTATAATATCAAAGCTTTAAAGTATCGATGATCTAATTTGAGTATATGTTTCCAAGTCAGGAATTATTAGATCAAGAAAGCAACTCAGGTATTATTTAGTCCTGCCCTCTCATTTTACAGATGAAGAAACTGAGGTGATTTTGGGGAAACTGATTTGCTTAAAGTCCTTCATCTAAACAGTGACAACACCAGAAAAAAAACCCATTTATTCTGACTTCTAGGTTGTTGCTCCTTCTATTTACACCACTCTGTACCTCCTCCCACTGAAAAACTACTAACAAAATAAAACTTTAAAAGTTACCCAGACTCTTACAGCCCCCATTTTTTGGACAGCAAAAAGAATTATGTAAAATTACTGATATTGTTTGGTTGGTGAAATAATTAAATTTTGCATGCATATGTCTATTGCCTATGTAATTCAGTGGTTTTATTTGATATCCTGCAATTCTAAAAATGATTTTGAATTTTTTACTATTTTACTTTCATTTAAAGTAGGTAGAATTGTCTTTTAAAGAAAGATGAAATATCTCTTAGTTTGTAGCTTAGAAGTCATAATTTGATTTGCATAAAATAGGTAAATTCAGAGCAATGCAGCTAGTTGAAGCATTCAACACATATCAATCCCTATCGAAGAAAATAATTGAAAACATTAGTGAAATAGCTTGAACACAGGATGCATGCAAAGCTTCATCCAAACACCTCTGTATCCAATGGGCAAGACTGACTGAACTCTTTGATCTCCCTGGGATCACATGAAAGAGGAAGGGAAAAAGCAACATCTGTTAGAAAACAGGTTTAATGAACAGGGTGGAGGCTAGGAGAATGTTGACACAAGGCATGAGCAAAGTGAAAGAAAAAGATATTATACAGAAAAGGAGAGATCAGAAACAAAGAGAGTAATAGGCGCAGACTTCAGAAGGACTAAGCAGATATGGTCTGACTGGAGAGAGAAAAGGACATTCAGATAAAAGCATTGTATTTTATGTTTTTGAAAGAACTTTGAAAGTTATTTTTGGTAACTTTGTTTTATTTTAATAGCTCCCTCCTTCAAACATTTCATGCAACTTTTAAAAAGCATGCAATTAGGAATGAAATAATAGGCCCTAGATGGAAAGAACAAAGTTTGAATTATGAAGATATCATATATAGAAAGACAAGAATTCATTTCAGACGTTATTAATACCACCAAAATAAAATGGATGCTTCATGCAAGCATCTAGAAAATTTAGTGAAAAGGAACAATTATTTTGAGCCAGACTGTCTCTACTCTTTACATTGATAGAAATCACCATATTCATGCTCAGCTTCCCATTGTACTTTGTTTGTGTAGATGCATGTTTCATTTCTATATAGAAAACAAAAAGTATCCAGAACAAGTTTATTGCCAGGAGATATAACTATTAGTCAGTATCCAGTTCAGTGGGGATTACCAATGCTAATCTCAAGAGACAATAAATGTAACACATGGTATTACAATAAAAGTAATTTAGTAATCATGACAAAACTTTAAGTGCCCTTGACGAGAGTTTCTATGCTCATCTTTCTCCTCTCCCCAATCAGGAAGAAGTTGAGCCTAGACCTCCCCAAATGCTTAATGAGGCTGGCTTGGGTCACAGTCTTCCTTCTTAGCTATTACTTAATTCTTCCTTCTATCCTCTTGCCCTCCTTCAGCATCAGGAAAACAGAAGAGGGCTTAGGACCCTTGGAATTCTCTTGGTCCACCTAATTACAGGTGGCTATAATGGAAGTTTAGGCTCCTTAACAGGAGACGTGTATGAATGGCCCCAGATTCATATGAAATCCTCTCTCTGCTCTTGGGAAGTTTAAAGGATTATAAAATTCGTAAATCTGACTTGTGATGCCCTCAGGCAATCCTTTGACTGCCAAGCAAGAACAGAAGAGTTCTAGCTTTTATATTCTGTAAGAGAACAAGCCTTCTCAGCTCTGGCCCCTTGTACTCTTGGATATCACGTTAAAAACTTTCAGGCTGACACAATGGAAAAAAGTTATTTTATCTAAAAAAAGAATCAGGCTCACAAAATGCCATCTGAACAATAAAAGTTATTGTAAAGAGGAGCCGAATCTCTGGGAGGTGCACTGGGAAAAAAAAAAAAAAAAACAGAGGAGAAATAAAATGCCCCTTGATTGTTTGTTTTCTTTTCTGTCGAAGTGGGGGATGGGGATGGACCTGGACAGTGCCACCCAGGCTTTTCTTATACTATTCGATTGCCCCTTCTGCCTTGCCATGCTTTACTCCTCTTTATTTACTCTACCTTTCCACTGCACTGGGGTATTTGCTTTACCTTTCAAAGGATACTCTGTCTCCTGTCTCTGTTTTTGTACTGGTTGTCACCCATGCTTGGGATTTTCTCCCTCATCATTTCTACTTCCTGATTTTCCTAACTCCCCTTAGGGTCGGCTCAAATCCCACCTTCTGCAAGAGGCCTTTTCTGATCTTCCTCCTGCCCTCCCATGCTATGGAACTGCTTACCCCTCTCAGACTCCTTTCTATTGGCTCTGTGTACACACCTTGGCTATATCGGGTTATTTACAGGTTGTTTGTTCCCTCTGAAAAGTGTGCCTCTTGATAGCCACACTACTTTTGCCTTTCTTTACATTCCCAGACGTTACCACAGTGCCCACACATAATGAGGGTTTCATAAATGTTTGTTGACTGACTACATAAAACCTCCAAACTTGTCGATGTGGAATTTGCCAAAGATTCTGCATTATTTGAAGGATTAATTAACATGTGGTTCTTCTAAAAATTAATGGAAGACAGTTTGATAGTGTGTATGTGGAGAAGAAAGGGGGGGAAACCCCATGCCAGCTGTAGCCTTTCTTTCTTACTCTGATTACAAACCCTATGCACATATATCATCTACAAGACAGAGAAATAGAAAACTTTACATGTATGGCCTTACCAAAAGGCAAAAGAGCCTTCAGGAAGTTTACATGGTGCTCAAATTTTCAAGTGAAGTTACTTGGGTGAGAGAAGGAAATAAGTATTTATTAAGCACCACTATATGCCAGACACTGAGTTAAGTGCTTTAAATCATTATCTCAATTGATCCTCATAACAGCCCTAGGAAGTAGGTGTTATTATTGTCCCAATTTTACAGTTGAGGAAACTGAGGCAGAGGCTAAATGACATCCCCAGAGTCACACATCTAGTAAGAGTCTAAGGCCAATTTTGAACTCAGTTCTTCTGAACTTCAGGCCCAATGATCTATGCGCTGCACCATCACCCCTGTACTAATTCAGCATATTCACCAGCTCAATGTCAACATGTGATAGAATACATATTGCCTGAAGCTGCAAATTTGCGTAGCACTTCATCTTGCCATGGGCCTTCTGTCCTTGTTACACATATGCCCATGACCAAAGGAAAGCGTCTATTTTGATGCAGGAACCTTTATAGTCACAGTTATAGTTACAAAGATCCACAGGTAGGAGTTGCATATCTATTGAAAGGCTCCTCTAGACGTGCCAGAAAAATAAGAAATTCCTGGAAATAACCAATTGGCATTTTTTTTAAGTCAAAAATGATAGGCTGGGGAAATTGTTAAGAAAAAATTGTCTCTGATATTATAATGTTTGATGGTATTTCTAGAAAGGCAATCAAGAGCTGAGGTACTTAAGTTTTTTGTGTGTTATGGACCCCATTGAAGGTCTAGTGAAACCTATGAAGTCCTTCTCAGAAAAAATGTTTTTGGCTACATTCATAATTTTAAAAAATGTTAAATTTTAATTAGAGGTTAGTGCAAATGAAGATATATTTTTTCATTCAAGTTTACAGACCCCCTAAAATTTATCCATGCACATGTGGTCCCAAGATTAAGAACTCCTGACATAGATAGGCCATTACTTTTTCTTTTAGTCCATCCTTCCCTCCCCGCCCCCCACCAAAAAATACAAGAAAGCCTGGAAGACGTTTTATTTACAGATGATATTAAATTAAATTTAGTTTTATTTAATATGCTAGGCCAAAAGATTCCGTATTCTCTTTTCCTTTACCTACAGTGAATAAAAGAGTAGATTCTTCTTGTCTCTGATTCACTCCTGAGGCCTGATAAGCAGGAAGTAATAAGTGTAATAAGGAGTGATGTGATGATCAGCAGCAGACTTCATCTTGACAGAATAGGGAAGTGGGAGTTTGAAGGTGACAGGGACAGATGAGACAAGCACAAGGCATAAGCAGTAATACATACACACTAACATTTTTTAAAGGAATAATAAAAGGTAGCATTAAGAGAAACTAGTTCCCATTGTTTAAGATTTAAAATTAAAGCTCTGTAAGGCTAAAGGGAAATTCTATTTTGGTAAAAGAAGTACCTTTCATCTTTCCTCATCAAGATTTCAACTGGCAGAAGATGACATAGCTCGCTTAACAACCAGATATTTCAAGAGCTGAGGAGCTTGACAGGAAGCTCATTTCTCTCACCTCTCTTTAAACACTAGTTTTTACGAACACTACAGAGTCAGCACATGTTAAACATTTATTCACTATTATTGTCAGAGAACAGGGAGCTATTTGATCAGAATTTGGAAGTGGTTGGGAAAGGAAGTTGACTGTCACTCAGAGTTGCTGTTAAGAATATGAAGGTATATGCAAAATAAAATGCTGAGATAGAGTGCCATTTTAAACATATGAAATGATCACTATCATGAGATGCTAATTAATAGTACATATTGCTCCGATATAACAAGAGATTTGGTGATTTAGGAACAGGGACCAGGAGAAATGCCACAGTATTTGATTTATCTCAAGGTCTGTTTTTTCATTGGTGTGGTTGATTGTAATCCTGTTATAAATTTGTGCCTGGGCAGCTAGGTGGTACAATGGATAGAGGGCCTGCTCTGGAGTCAGGAGGACCTGAGTTCAAATCCAGCTTCAGACACTTACTAGCTGTGTGAACCTAGGCAAGTCAGTTAACTCTGTTTGCCTCAGTTCCTCATCCATAAAATGAGCTGGAGAAGGAAATGGCAAACCACTCCAGTATCTTTGCCAAGAAACCCTAAATAGGGTCTCAAGAGTCAGACATGACTGAAAACAATTGAACACCATCACTTTAAGATTATCCCTTAGAATTCATCACCTTCTAGTCAACTTGTAATGAATTTTTCTGAATTTAGCCAGTTTAGCCTTTAGATAACAGATATACTTTCTCTTATGAGACCCAAACTCAAACTGTTTCTATCTTGGTAAAACCTGCTTGAGCCTGAGATTTGCTAGTTTAACCTCCGAGTGTCTAGAGTTTTCTTCATGTCTTGAATTGATGAGGCATTTAAAGACTTCATGATCAAAAAAATGAAGGCACTCATCTGAGCTCTATTACTGAATATTGGCAATTCACACAGGGGTAGGGGACCTTTGGCCTTGAGGCCATGTGTGACCTTCTAGGGCCTCAAGTGTGGCCCTTTGACTGAATTCAAACTTTACAGAACAAATCTCCTTAATAAAAGGATTAGTTCTTAATAAAAGGAGTTGGATTCAGTCTAAGGGCTACACCTGAGGACCTAGAAGGTCACATGTAACCTTGAGGCCACAGCTTCCCCACCCCTGCACCAAACTCTCAATTATCAATACTCAGAGATAAAGGAAATGATCTCATCTATAAAGAACTTAGAAACCAAGCCTCAACTCTTCTATCTAATGGTCTAACTTCATTGTTAAATTTGACAATTGTTCTATGTTAACCACAAAACTAGTTATTTTATGAATTAACTAACCTCCAGAGAATGTTGTAAACTCAACGTGTTCATTGTTATAATGCAGTCTGTAAATAAAATAAATAGAACTGATTTTGAATGTGGATGTTAAGTATTTCTAGATAGTAATATATGACATATAGCACATTAATGTTTGAAAAGCAATATGCATACGATTCATAATTTGATCTTCCCAACAACCTCTTCGGAGTAAGTGACATGAGTTTATCAAGGTTTAACAGATGAGGAAACTGAGGCTGAGAGAGGTTAAATAATTTGCCAATAGTTACTCTGCTAGTAGACAAAGAAGCATTGTATAGTGAAGAGTTACTGGTTTTGGAGTCAAGAAGAAATGACTTTGAAATCCTACTCTGTAGTTTACTATTTCTGTAGCCATCGTCAAATCCTATAACTTCTCTGGGCTTCAGTTTCCTTTTCTGTAGATTAAGTGTGTTGGATTTAGATAGATAGTAAGTTAGATGGATAGTAAGTTCAATTAGATAGATAGTAAGTTCGAAACCCCCACACCATGATTCCAGTGGCTATAAATCTATGATCCTAAGATGAAATAATGGCCATATTTTGCATACCACGTACTTGGAGTGTTTCCACTGTGCCTACATCTACCCAACCCATATTATTAAGGTAGATCATTAAGTTTCTCTGTTATCTTTTAGGAGTAATCTACAAAAGAAATTTAGATTGGAAAAACCATGGTCTTAGACTAGCAATGCTATAATTTGCTAATTTTATGCTTGAAGCAAGTGTATATAAAATGTCACTCTTCTTCTAATTGCATGGCATGTTTAGGATAGCAGATACAGATTTCATGTATATTTTTGGCACTCATCAGCCAAAAGGAAATGCTTCACTTCCCTTTTCCATTGTCACAGCTCTCTGGCATTCAGAATTTCATTCAACATGAATTAATTAATTTGATAAATGCAAAAGTAACATTGGATTAACATCATTTCAAATATCATTGGCAGAAGCTTTACACTAAATATTCCAGGTAAAAATCAGTCAGTGCACTATCATTTGCCCCAGTCTGGGAAAAAAAAATTCACTAGGTATGCAGGCTAGTAACACCATAGTGATAGGATCTAGAGAACTATAACTTTGAAGTATGATATTGTTCCAACAGACATTTTTTATTAAAAACATATATTTATCCATACTGTGATTTGTTTTCCAACCAGCCCTACTTCAATCAGGCCCTCAGTGTAGGGGCTAATCCTAATTTACATGGTTTATTTAAGTTCCTATTATTTGAAGGAAACAGAATAAGGACTCCATTGAAAGTTCAGCAATTCCAACTACTCACGTCTTGTCTTTACTTTCATTAGCAATCAGAATGAATCTTTCCTTTGTGCAAGGGAAACAGACCATTTCCATGTGGTAGCATGTTCCTCCACAGAGTTTTGTAAAGGGAGTAAATCTGCAAGGAATTACTTCACCTGTGAATTGTATCAGGTGGTAACCTTTCAGTTTCAACATGTGTCTATTGTACTAAGGTTACTCTATTTATCTATGAAAGAGTTTTCCTCCTGTAAAAGGACATTCGACTTAGGCTGTGTTAAGGGTGCAGAGGTGTTCACCTTATGGTGATGGAAGGTTTAGTAGCTGTTGGTGTGCTCATTATTTAATACATTTTAATTAGTTTTAAAGAAAACACATTCTGACCTTGTTCTGTGCCTCATTTGGCAAGACTTCAGAATGCCTATAGTTTCTTGATAGAAGTTATTGGCAAATTAGCTCCAGCCCTGAGTACTTCAGTTAACTTCAGTAGACACCATCTCTGGAAGAAATAAAGCCATTGCATTGTTCAAACCATGTTTGGGGAATAGGTCATGGTCATACACTGATTACTCATTCTAGATGACATGTTATCCACAAGCACAATTGTGATGACATTTCTCACAATACAACAACATCTAATGTTATTTCTTTTATGCAAAAGGAATTTTTAGTATTTTCATTCTTAAACACTATGACCAACAGTTTACTTGAGGGGGGGAAACATCAATAAATTTTGTGCTTATATAGTTTTCTGAAACCTGTAGAGGTTAAATTAATTTATCATGTTTATAAGTCTAGCATTTTCCCACTATTCCATTTTTTCTTGCTTCCAATATTCCATCAGTTTTCAATTCTTGTCATTTTACCTTCACAATATAATAATAGCTGTTATAAAGATAATATCATAAATATAATAATATGCACATATTATCTCCTTGGATAGTAACAAAATCCCTGTGAAATGAGTATGGTTATGTCCCCTTTTCTTGACTCATAGGACAATTAATCTACTTAATGCCTTCATCTCTTTGACCTGGACTATTGGCATATAAGCCTCCTGATTGGTTTCCCTGCCACCAATTTCTTTCCTCTTCCTGTTTTTATCCATCTTCTTCATAGCAGCCAAATTGATATTTCTAAAGCTCAGACCTGACCATATCACTATCCCTCTCAGGGAACCAGTGGCTCCCTATTACCTACAGCATAAAATACGAACTCTTTGTTTTTGGAATTTAAAACCCATTAGCAATGTCATTCCATTCTGTCTTTGCAGATTGATTACATTTATGCTCCAATCAGACTGAGCAATAAAATGGTCTTTCTCTAGCCCTTGCACTAGTTATCTCCACTAGCCTCCTAAAGACAACAATAAATGAATGATCATGCCATTCTGCCTCTATAAATTAAAATACAATAAATAAACATTTTTTTTCTAAACATCATTGAAGTTTAAAAATTTCAGAGAAGATGCTGACCTGAAGTGGTAGGAGTTTCCTCATCTGGGAGTACTAGTGAATTCACAAATCTGCTATCTCTATCTTATATCCACTCTTTAAATTAAAAATTATACAGTGTGTCCTCTGTTACCTTTATCACTTTTAAAACCTTGGAATTTATAAGCACTTTTACTTAAAAAGAAAATGTATATACACACATCTATGTGTATGTATGTGTGAATAGTGTACATATACATATAAGCACATATATTGATCCAGGAGAGATAATTTAAAAATTATTGGACTACCTGAAAGCCATTTATCAAAAAAAGCCTAGACAACACCTTTCAAGAAATTATCAAGGAAGTCTGCCCTGATATTCTAGAACCAGAGAGGAAAATAGATATTGAAAGAAACCACCAACTACCTCCTGAAAGAGATCCCAAAAGGCAAACTCCTAGGAATATTGTAGACAATTCCAGAGTTCCCAAATCAAGGAGAAAATATTGCAAGCAGCCAGAAAGAAACAATTCAAGTATTGTGGAAACACAATCAGGATAACATAAGATGTAGCAGGTTGTACATTAAGGGATCAGAGGGCTTGGAATATGATATTCCAGAGGGGAAAGGAGCTAGGATTAAAACCAAGAATCACCTACCCAGAAAACCTGGGTATAATACTTCAGGGGGAAAAATGAATATTTAATGAAATAGAGGACTTTTAAACATTCTTGATAAAAAGACCAGAGCTGAAGAGAAAATTTGCCTTTCAAGTACAAGACTCAAGAGAAGCATGAAAATGTAAACAGGAAAGAGAAATCATAAGGGACTTATTAAAGTTGAACTATTTACGTTCCTACATGGAAAGATATTTGTAACTAATGAGACCTTTATTAGGATAGTTTGAGGGAATATATATATATATATATGTATTATATATATTGCATATATAATACATATATGTGTGTGTACATATATATATATATATACATATATATATATATATATATATACACATATATATATATGTAGAAAGACAGACAGAGGGCACAGGGTGAGTTGAATATGAAAAATAAAATTAAGGGGCAAGAAAGGAATGTGCTTGGAGAAAGAGAAAAGGAGAGGTAGAATGGGGTAAATTATTTCACATAAAAGAGGCAAGAAAAAGCTGTTACAATGGAGGGAAAGAGGTGGGAGGTGAGAGGGAACAAGTGAATCTTACTCTCATTGAATTTGGTTAAGGAGGGAATAACATACATGATCAATTAGATATGAAAATCTATCTTACCTTATAGGAACATAGGGGGAAGGGGATAAGAGAAGGGGGGATGATAGGAGGGCAAATGGGAGAAGAGGGTAATCAGAAGCAAACACTTTTGAGGAGGGACAGGATGAAAGGAGAGAATAGAATAAATGGGGGGTGGGATAGGATGGAGGGAAATATAGTTAGTCTTTTACAACATGACTGTTATGAAAGTGTTTTGCATGACTACACATGTATAACCTAGATTGAATTGCTTGCCTTCTCAGTGAGGGCGAGTGGGGAGGGAGGAAGGGACAGAATATGGAACTCAAAGGTTTAAAATCAAATGTTAAAAATTACTTTTACATGCAAATGGGAAATAAGATATACAGGCAGTGGGGTATAGAAATTTATCTTGCCCTATAGGAAAATAGAAGGGAAGGAGATAAGAGAAGGAGGGGTTGATAGAAGGGAGGGAATATTGGAGGAAGAGGTACTCAGAATGCACACTGTGTTGGGGTGGGGGAAGGGAGAAATGGGAAGAGAATTCGGAACTCAAAATCTCATGAAAGTGAATGTTGAAAACTAAAAATAAATTAATAAAAAAGAAAAAGAACATGTTATATTTATGTTTATATTATCTATAACATATAATTTAAACAAGTGAACAATTATAGGGAAATTATGATTTTTTTCATTCAAAACATTAACAGAGTTAGAGATATTGAATGACTCTGGCTGTATAATAATAAAAGATCCAAAAATATTTCATTATTTTATTATGCCCTATAATGATTTTTAGATGAGAAATGCTAATAACTACCTTGGAACCTTGGCTACCTCTACGTCAAAGTGCTGAGATACTCTTGAATTTGTGTGTGGTTTAGTTTGTCATTTCAGTTAAATACTGACAGCTTACACAACTATTGAATAATATACAGCTAGATTTTATTTTTAATATATAAAATTACTTGAGTATTGCTTTCCTAGTGTTTAAAAGAGAAAGTTAAGTATGATTGGTATTTAGCTTCTGCATTAAAATCTTATTGTGGTGCTTCATGAAGACATAGAAATGACCCTGAGTTCTAGATTATAATCTAGTGGAACAGAAGTTCAACAAAGACCTAAAAAGCCTTTGAGTGTGGGCCTAGCAAATACTGGATAGGTATTCATCATCTGAGGATATAAGGGTGAGCCAAGCTAATTTCTCCACCAGGACCAGATAGTTGGCTACCAGGTGGGGAAATTTCTTGGCCATAGAAACTCAAGAAGACTACTTACTGTAGTCTACTTCAGCAACAGGAGCACATACATCAATAAAATCTTGAATTTATGAAGTACTGAAATGAATAAGAGGCTTAGAGAATTTAGAACTGGAGTCGACCTTAGAATCCACCTACTGTAGTCCAACTTTGTTGTTGTTGAGTCATTTCAGTCAAGTCCTACTCTTTGTGACCCGATTTGGGGCTTTTTGGCAAAGATACTGGAGTGGTTTGCCATTTCCTTCTCCAGTTTATTTTACAGATGAGGAAACTGAGGCAAACAGAGTTAAGAATCTAGCGTCACACAGCTAGTATGTATCTGAAGTCAGATTTTAACTCAGGAAAATGAGTCTTCCTAACTCTGGGCCGGACACTCTATCCACTGTGCCATCTAGCTTCCTCTAGCCCAATTACTGCTTTATTTTACAAATTCAGAAGCTAGGATACAAAGAAATTAACTATTTATTCAAACTTAAACAGATACAAGATTCAATGGTAGATAATTTTATTGTAAGTCCAGGAGTCTTCCCATTATAATGCCTCACATAGTAACTTGGAAACAAGAAAATCAGGAAAAGATTCATTCTGAATATGATGTTTGAGCTGTCTTAAAGAGAAAAGATGATTTGAATTGGCCTGACCCTCAAATTCAGGTGAAAATATTCCCATATGAACATGTTCCATCTCCCCAAGCAACAAGGATAGCATTCAAATTTGATTTTGTTTTTGTCATTTGATTTTGTCCTGTTTGTTAGCCTTATAGGTTTTTAACTGGTAAGAAAATAAGTATATTTCACCTAGTAAAAATATACCATACATCATGTTCTTCCTTCAAAAATTCAGGAACACATTTGTTCTGGAGATGAATGTTCACAGCCAATTCTTTTTACATCTATTCTCAACATGGAGTCATGACATTTGTTTCCTAACAGCTCTAGCTGATTCATCATCATCTTAAAAGGATTAGTACCTCAATGCCTCTCTTTGCACTTAGCTGAGCCCTGAGAGGGTGAGCAAACAGTCTTTTTAAAGGATAACATCCCTTCCTCCACAAGCCTCAAATGTGAAAATAACATGTCTGATTCTTCTGGCCAAGAAAAGTATTATGGAAAGACCCATTAAAGCAGCCTCATTTTCTTTGCTTTGCTGCACTGACTTCATTGCTTTATTACCTTTCCTTACAGCGTGTGTGTGTGTGTGTGTGTGTGTGTGTGTGTGTGTGTGTATTATTTAGTGATGTTTTAGGGGAATCTAAAACATCATTAAATAATTTTTACTATAATAGTTTTAAAATTCTCATTTGAAAGAAAACACAAAAAGTTTCTAAAGTGTTTGAAATTCTAATGATAGGACTATTAAGCATTTGGAATGTTGCTTCTTAAATGATACCTGTAATCACTCTCTACAACATTGAGCATTTCTACAGCAGCGTGCTAGGCACTCTAGGAATGCAAAAGCATGAGTCACGATCGTTGACCTCAAAGAGTATAAAGATGAGCATAACACGCATGAAGCAATTAGTAATTTCTAAGGTCTGTTCCAATTGTAATATATCACAACTCTATAAAGAGGAAATAAGGAGGCCATTGGTGACCATTGGGGAGTGATTTTTAGGAGAGTGGTGGAAATGAAAGGTAGATTGCCAAGGATCAAAGGAGAGAGTGAATGGTGAAGAAATTTAAGCCAACAAATGTAAAATCCTAGTTTAGACATCTGACGTTTAGAAGGAGCTAACTTGAGAAAGAAAAAGGTTGGGGGGGGAATGGTAACATTTGGATAAAATAAAATACTGCTTAGTGCTTGGGGGAAATGGTTATATCCTAATTAATCAGCTATTAAAGAACTTTAACTTACATGGCTTTCCACAACTTTCATTTTCTGACCAGATATCTGGCTATCATCTTAAACATTTTTGGAAAACAATTTAATACTGTGAGTTTATAGTAGAACAGTATTAAGATTCAGAATTCCTCAGTTCTCAGTGTTTACACAGCTTCCTGTAGTATTGCGCTTACTTGATATTACTTAAACATTATGTATTTCATGTATGACTTACCTGGAACATTTGAAGCCTACTTCTATGAATTATTCTTTTTCCTTTACATATAGTCAGCTGTGTAATTAAAATCTATGTCCTCTAGTCTGGCTGGTTCTGAGAGGTTATACCAAGGCACACGGACTTTAACAAATAATTACCCACTCTAGATAGGAAAAGTAGCTCTCTCCTAGTTCTCTCTTGGCTACCCCATGGGCACTTGTTTGTGTTTAGGGTCAGCAGCAGCTTTACGGTGTTTGACATGGACCCAATGTATAAGTATCAAAAGCACCCTTGTCTTGTCTGAACAGATGTTGTCCTGTATTGACCTGAGTTAGGATCATATATGCTAAGCTGCATTAGCCCTTCCCATAAGGTAGACCCTAAAAGCATTGGAAAAACAACCTATTCCATGTCATGTAATTATAGTCACCTGTGTCAAAGTGACACCCTTTGAAAAAATAAATGGGTGGGAAATAAAAATAAAACCAGATGCGGGGAGAGGGAGAGACAGACATTAATTTGTGGAGGCATATGAGGGGAAAAAAAGAATGGTTAATATTTTTAAAAGATAGACATGATTCATATAATATTCCTTCTATTTCCACAAGTTTGTTCTCATTTGCTTTTGTTTTTCAGCTTTTTTACTGTACTTGTGATTTTTTATGAACATTTTTATTGGGAAAATAGCTTTTAAAAGTCAAAATTGGGGAATTTACTGTGATTTAAATGTGTCTAGCAAATGATTCAAGAACATCCCTTCACTTTGATGTCATTTTCATTTTGGCTCATTTTCTCCTTTCCTGATATTATAGCTGTTTTACATCCTCCCCTTCTTCAACTCCCTCCTCCTCCAGTTATTTCTTTCCAGAAGACATTCCAATTCCTCACTCTCAATTTCAATGCTCTGTGAAATCTGACACCCTCCTACACTTCTGCTTTCATTTCCTATTACTCCCCCACTCATCCTCCCTTTGCTCCTCCTAAACTTCAATACGATCTATTGATGCAGTCAGCCAAAAGAGGTCTCATTCCAAATGATGCATCCTCCCTTGCTAATATTGACACATCATCCTGCTTTATTGTTAATATCCCCAGAGAAACCCACATAGCTAAGGTATCAGCTTCCTTAGGCATTTTCGGTTACAACATGTTTCTGTTGTTCAAATGACCTTATATGTACCTTTGAAAAATGAGTAACTCCAGTTAAGAACAGCTAAAAGGCACCACTTTGTTCTTCTCCCCATGCCTTAGCTTCTCATTGAGTCTTGATTTCTGAGCTGTTAAAGAAAGGTTTAGTGAGCAGAGTTTTTTCCTCTGAGAGTATTTATACAGAATAGTTTGTATCTATTATGTATGAATGCAGAATTATTTTATTCTGCATTCTGTTTGTGTGCTTCTTAATAAATTTTTAATGTCAGTTTCTAGGTTATTTAAAGTATTTTTGTTGTCTAATCATTTAATCAACAGTTATTTAAGTGCCTATTATATGCCAGACACTGCAGTAAGCATTGTGAATAAAAAGACCAAGATATGCCTGCCCTCAAAAAACTTACATTCAATTCAGTCACCCTAAATTCTCCACTTTTATTTTAGTATATGCATAGCTGTCAATATGCATGTATGTAGGTATCCATTTTTGTAGGGATAGATATAAAGTCATACCTTTCAAATGAGAATTTGAGCTAACTTTTGATGTAAACTGTTTTTAGAGATGGAAATTTAAATTATATGCCCCCAAATAAAAATTTAAGAAATTGCCTCTTTACACTTGGGCAAAGGCAAGAGGCAAAATTTCAGGGATAGCTTTGACAGCATTTATACTTCTGATAATTTATACCTGTCAATTGGAAATGGTCAAAATATTCAGCTATCCCAATTTGTTCTGTTTGCCTACAAAGTATGTTGACAGTTGGCCTGGTCAGAGCCCTATTATGAGCTAAGAGATTAGATCAACATAAATTTCTGGTGGCCATGTACTTGTACAGGAAAAATATGAAGTTTGAATTATTTGGAGACTCATTGGAAGAAAGCTTTCTGGTTGAATAGTATTTTAATCTGTCACTCATTTTTCTTAAGAGAATTTTAAACTTTATTTTTTTTCATTGTTGTAAAAGGTATAGATTATCCCTGGATATCAGGATAGATGGTATTTTATATCTATTTGTAAATCATATTAGATATTTAATACATTGGTCATGCTGAATATTTAAATATTAAAAAATCATTTAATTAAATCCTAACTGTTCATTTATTCACAGTATGTACACCAATTAGCGGTGGTCACTGAAACAGTGGTCAAATAGTCATTATGCTTCTTCTTTATACTATTTTTTACAAAATTATCAGTAATAGCAATGGTAGTGGTAATAGCAAAGAAAAGAGACATTAAGCCATGAATGAATTAGGTAATTGTAAATTATTCTGAGATGTGTAATCATAGACCAATGAAAGGATCATAATACAGTTGACACCTTAAGGCCAACTATAATTAAAGTGAAATATGTTGTGTTTCAAAGCTTCTACTAATACTACCTGTATGATCAGTGATGCTCAACCAGGCAGAAAACTAAACTTGAATCAGGTCAAGTTAAATAAAATTACAGGGTAGTATGTTATTGCACTTGACACATGGCTTCTATTGTAGGTAAAATCATATGTTTTGTGAATTTGGCTGTAAAATTGCTAATAAATTTACCAAGAATAATTTGCTAAAGTAAGCAATAATAAAACATCTGTGCATGATAGTGACTCCTCTCTAGTAGAAAAATAGCCACTTGGGGTTTCTTTAAATATAGAGAAATATCTCTTATTCTATCAGAAATATGAGAATTTCAGTTTAGCATTAAAATGAAATATTTATTTTAAACAATCTTAAATTTTGTGCCTTTACTCCATGAGCATTAAAATTTAAATGTTTGGGAGTTTTTTTGTTTGTTTTTAGAATAGAAAAGGCAAGGAGTACAAATATAATAGCTTAGTTTTCAAACAAAATGCTTGTCATTTTGTTTAGATCTACATAACTAGGACTGATACCTTTGTTTTACAATGTTTTACATTATTTCCAAATGCCTTTCCTATTCCTATGAAGAGTGTTATTCTTTTCCAAAACCTATATCTCTTACTATCTGCTTAGAAGGATAAAAGTTTATAGTTGTTTTTTTTCTTTTTTCCCTTTGATAATGAACCAATGAGAACCCAGCCTTTATGAGCATATGTAGCATGTTCAGCCTGATGTAGTCCCTAAGGAGGTCTTGTATATGAGCAGATAGTCTACTTCTGTTTCTATTCAACATACTATATGCCTTTTTGATTGGCTGCTGAGCCAATATTTGGTATGCATACAAAAGACTCCCCATGGTGAACTCAGTCTCTTTCCTTCCTGGCTGCATTTGAGTAAAAAGTGCCAATAACTGCTGTAAGCCTTCTGGTGGGTAGAACACCTGTGGTCACAAGCTGCACATGTCCATAGGCTCTCGTTGGCCAAGCTCCTATTACACTTATAAATACAATAGTAGCAGCAGCAACAAACAATAACAGTAAAGACACATGACTTTCTGAAAGACTAAAATGTTACAAATTAAATTTTACATAGGATATTATCAACTGCAGGATAGATTGCAGTTATTCTTTTAGTACTTTAAAGACAAAGAAAGCCTGCATTTCCTTTCTATATATATTTCCTCATCCACTTAAAGTGTTCTTTTTTTAGCCATTTATTTGTCCAAGGGACTAAATAGAAATTAAATTTGGAGACACTTAATGTTTGATCCTATATAGCATTAGTAGTAATAATTTAGAGAAAATAATTTCTCTACAATTGACAATAGTATTTTTGCTTCCATAGATATTATGTCCAGTCTGATTTTCATTTGGCCAATATCTAGAGTTAAGTTTTTTGTTTGTCTATTTGAAATAAGTAGAACTTTTAAAATAGGAAATAATCTCATTTAGGTAAGAGTTGCACGGAATGACAGGCATGGATAGTCTGTCATCTGCGTCATTTGGGAGAATAACCACATCAACAAGATCATAGGTTTATCAAATATTGAAGTGTTGATCAAATATAGGTAAGATAACAAGGACCCATCTCTTAATTTCACTGTGTCTATGTAAATCGTAGAGCGTTCATCAAGTTCTCACCTATACCTTTCTATCAAGAGATGTCCATTCTCATCTTTATATGAATTTATGATTCCATATGTTTTCCATACTAAATTCTTACCCTTTAGAAACCAGTTCAGTTTCCACCTTTTCCATGAAAGAGTCTCTCAGAAATTCATCAGAGTGGTGTAGTGGATAAGAAACAAAACTTCTTTGTGAAATTATCTAGGCTTTATTGGGACAGTAGTATTATTCTTAATGACCCAAAAATATTATACCATATGCTTTGAATTTTCCTCTCTTGCACTGGAGTCTCATTTATATAAATCTTCCATTAGAATGTAAGCTTCTTGAGGCTGGAGCCAAGACGGCAGAAAAAAGCCAGGAAGTGGCTTGAGCTTTCCCCAGTTTCTCTCAGAAAAAAAAAAAAAAAAAAAAACATTAAATCAAGCCTCTCAAAAATTCTGGAGAAGCTTTGGAGTTCAAATCTGGTCTCAGTCACTTACTAAATGTGTGACCCTGGGCAAGTCACTTGACCTCTGTCCATATCAGTTTACTCATGCTGAAGTGGGGATAATAGGAAAGCCTAACTCCTAGGGTGGTTGCAAGGATAAATGAGGTAATATTTCTATAGCTTTTTGCAAAATTAAAAGTGTTCTGTACATTCTAGCACTCAATGATCAGGCCTTCTCAAAACTACCAAAGTCACATATTGTTTCTACTGCTATTATATATCATTGTGAATTTTTCTTGCTAATTTTTCAATGTGGGCTAGTCTTTTTCTTCTTTACTAAACTTTAAATTCTTTGAGGATAGGTTATCTACACTCAAAACCATAGAACTGAGTAGGAAGGCTCCTCAGATATCACCTAGTCCAGATAACAACTGTTCAAGCATTCCCTTGATAAAATGCCTAAGTGGATAACTGACCTTCATTTAAACATCACAAATGAAGGACAGCCCTCTACATCAGTGAAGCCCATCCATGGGTGTGTACATAAACATTTAAGAACTGATTCTCTGAGGGGAAAAAATGTATACATGACATACTTTGAACATTAATCTAAATCACTAACATATTCATCATCAATTTTTTTAAGTGTTGGCCCTAGTCTGCCAACCCGTGGTCTGGATAATCAACAAAACAATAAATCAAGTCCTGATTCATGGTTTGCAAATTTCCAAATTTAACAATCAGTTCTTGAAAACCAGAAAGAGGTGGCTCCAACAAGTCACTGAGACCATTCCTTTTCTTTTTTTTGATAGCTCTGATTGTTAGGAAATTTTTTTATATAAAAACTGACCACTCTGCAATTTCTACCTATTATTCCTGGTCCAGTCCTCTTAGGATGAGCAAAGTTGTAAAATCATGCCAGCAATGAAGTCTCCAGCCCTAGCACAACAGGCAAATTGCTCCCTCTGAAACCAGGGCACAACAGGTACTACTAGGCAAGTCACCCTAGTTCAGTGAGCAAGCTATCAGCCACAGAGGCTCTGGTACAGAAAGCCAATGACTAGACTCCTGATCCCCAGTGTAATGAAGGTTAAGATGGTGCCCCCTGTATGTAACAAGCAGAGCTCAACTTTTAAAAATGAGCAAAAAAACAAAAAAGAGCCTTGACCCTAGAAAGTTACTATGGTGACAGGTAATTTCAAAACACAAACTCAGAAGAGGACAACGATGTCAAAAAATAGAAGACCAAAATGTCACAATGTCAGTGCCTACATGTGAAGCCTCAAAGGGGAATATGAATTGGTCTCAAGCCCAAAAAGTCCTCTTGGAAGAGCTCAAAAAGGATTTTTAAAAAATCAAGTAAGAGAGGTAGAAGAAAAAAAAATTAGGAAAAGAAATGAGAGTTATGTGACAGTTATGAAAAAAAGTCAACAGCTTGGAAAAGGAAGCACAAAAAATGACTGAAGAAAACAAATCCTTAAAAAATAGAATTGGCCAAATGGAAAGAAAAAATACACTGAAGAAAACAATTCCCTTAAAAGTAGAATTGGCCAAATGGAAAAGGAGGTACAAAAACTAACTGAAGAAAATTCTTTAAAAATTAGTGTTGGGCAAGTGGAATCTAATGATTCTATGAGACATCGAGTCAGTCAAACAAAATCAAAAGAATAAAAAATAGAAGAAAATGTAAAATACCTCATTGTAAAAACAACTGACTTCAAAAATAAATCCAGGAGAGATAATTTAACTTGACCACTTGAAAGCCATGATCAAAAAAAGAACCAGGACAGCATCTTTCAAGAAATTATCAAGGAAAACTTCCCTGATATCCTAGAACCAAAGGATAAAATAGTCATTGGAAGAATCTACCGACCACCTCCTGAAAGAAATCCCAAAATGAAAATTCCAAGGAATATTGCAGCCAAACTCCAGAATTATGAGGTCAAGGAGAAAATACCACAACTAGCCAGAAAGAAACAATTCAAATAGCAAGGAGCCACAGTCAGGATTACACAGGACTTGGCAGCTTCTACATTAAAGGATTGGAGAGCTTGGAATATGATATTCTGGCAAGCAAAAAAGCTTGGTTTACAACCAACAATTAACTACCCAGCAAAACTGAGCGTAATCTTTCAGGGGGAAAAGATGGAAATTCAGTAAAATGGGGGACATTAAATTTTCCTGATGAGACCAAAGTTAAAGAAAAAAATTGATCTTCAAATACAAGACTCAAGAGAAGTATAACAAAGGTAAACAGGAAGTTAAACTCTTTACATCCCTACATGGGAAGATGATACTTGTAACTCTGAAGAACTCTACCTCTAATAGGGCAGTTAGGAGTATACTTAGAGGTTTGGGGTATAAGTTGACTTTGATGTAATGATAAAAAATAAGGGATGAAAAGAGGATTGTACTGGGAGAAGAGGAAAGGGGAAGGAAGAAGGGGGTAAATAACATCACATGAAGAGTCATGAAAGACCTATTAGAATAGAGGGAAAGAAGGGAGGAGGTGAACATTGAACCTTATTCTCATTGGATTTGGCTCAAAGAGTGAAAAGCATACACAATTGGGTAGATAAGTTTATCTTACCCTATAGGCAAGTAGGAGGGGAAAGGGGAAAGAAAAGAGAAGAGCAATTAATAGAAGGGAGGACAGATTAGGAAAGGTACTGATCAGAAGTAAAACACTGGTTAGCAGGGACAGGGTGAAAAGAGAGAGAAAAGTATTAAAAGGGGCTAAATAAGATGGAAGGAAACGCACAGTTAGTAATCACAACTGTGAATGTGAATGGGATGAATTTTCTCATAAAAGAAAACTGGATAGCAGAGTAGATTAGAAACCAGAATCCTACGTTATGTTGTTTATAAGAAACACATTTGAAGCAGAGAGATGAATACAGAGTAAAGGCAAAAGACTGAAGCAAAATAAATTATGCTTGAGCTGAAGTTAAAAAAAAAAAAGCAAGGGTATCAATCCTGATCTAAAAACAAAAGCAAAAATAGAGCTAATTAAAAGAAACAAGGAAGGAAACTACATCTTGCTAAAAGTTACCATTGATAATGAAATAATATAAATGTTAAACATGTATGTACCAAATGGTATAGCATCCAAATTCTTAGAGAAGTTAAGTGAGTTACAAGAAGAAATAGACAGCAAAAAAATACTAGTGGGGGACCTCAACCTCCCCATCTTGGAACTAGATAAATCTAACTACAAAATAAACAAGAAAGAAGTTAAGGAAGTAAATAGAATTTTAGAAAAGTTTGACCTCTAGGGAACCTCTGGAGAAAATTGAATGGGAATAGAAAGGAATATATCTTTTTAAATCAGTGGTACATGGCACCGACAGAAAAACTGACTGTGTATTAGGGCATAAAAACCTGATAATCCAGTGCATAAAGTCTCAAATATTAAATGCATCCTTTTCAGATCATGATGCAATAAAAATTACATGTAGTAAAGGGCCATGGAAAGATAGATTAAAAATTAATTGGAAACTAAATAATCTAATGCTAAAGAATGAGTAAAACAACAAATCATAGAAACAATCAGTAATTTCATCAAAGAAAATGACAATAATGAGACAACATACCAAAATGTATGCAATGCAGCCAAAGCAATACCTAGGGGAAATTTTATATCTCTAAATACTTACATGAATAAAATGGAGGAAAAAGCATATCAATGAATTGGGAGAGTTGTGGGAGGGAGGGAAAATTTGAAGCTCAAATTCTTATAAAAATCAGTGTTGAAAGCTATCTTTACATGTAATTGGAAAAAAATAAAAATAAAATACTATTTATCCTCTCCCCCAAAAGAAGAATCTAAGGTTATTGAGAAAAGGGGATATTTTGTGTTTTGATTCAGTGCCTGACACTAAGGTGGTACTTAATAAATCTTTGTTGGTGTGTTGAATTGAACTGAAAATCCTTCCTTATTTCAAGGCCCAGTTCAAATGAGAGTCACATAATATTTTAAATGAATGGAACATAAATAGGGATGACACTATTTTAATAAATGTTAATACTGTAACATCTTTCAAGGTAATGTATTCATGCATTTCCAGCTTTTAAAAATAATTTAGTAGAGAAAAATATGCTGAACAAAATTTCTTTTAAGCATTATCTTTGACCAGTTTATATTGTGATTAGGTGTTGGTGAATTATTTGAAAAGTCTTGGTTTATCCTATAGCTAACACATGCTTACTCAAGCTGAATGGAAAATGATTTATTGAGAAAAAAGAGTGCTTGGTTGTCTAGTATTATGTCATTCCAAAACTATGATCATCAAATCAATACAATCAAAAATACAAATGTTTTAGCAGATTAATTTTTGTAAACATAATGAAGAAATGAGAAAATAGTCATCTCATGAAAAATATGAGAGAAAGTTCTTTTTCAGCAAAGAGACGTTGAGTTTTAAAAGAGGAAATGGTGGGTTTAAAAGTTTCTATTTTTCCAAATTTAGGGAAATTCAGGATGAACAGTTACAAAAACAGAAAATAGTTCATAAGCTATCAAATATTGTCATTCAAAGAAAAAATCTTAAGGCATTAAAAGATATTGATTCCTAGAACAAAACAGAATTAATAAAATAACATGCTTTTATTTACAAACACATGTGTGTATGTATATGTATATATGTACGTATATATAAAGACTCTTGAAATGTACTTGAAATCTTTATTTCAAAAGAGCATTTACTATCAGAACTGCATCAGATAATGGTAATGGGAAATGTATTTATACTTATTTTTAATTGTTAAAATAGTGTTACTAAGACAGACATATTTTCCTTCTATCTCTCTGATGTTTTATTTTTATTTAGTTTACTTCCCATCCACTTTTCTTCTCAATAACATTCCTTTCTACTTTTAAACTAAAAAGCTATTGATTCATGTAGAGACTTTTGGGAGATGTTCCTCCAGAGAATGTAGGATGGATATGCCCCCTGACCCACATAAAGGAACTCTTCATTAAACAAAACTATAAGCTAGGAAATATCATCTTCCTTCCTCTTCTTCTTTCTGAACCTGACCTTCTTCGAGATGTACCAATTTGTTTTGACAGCACCACCATCTATTATTTGTGATGGTCATTTGTATAAAACAGTATTTGGTGAGAAGAGACCAAGCCAGTAGGTGTAAGCTAAGGGCTAGCAACCAAGGAAGCAGATTATATTCTAAACCAAAATCGTACCCTATAGGTATAAAATTAGGAAGGCAAATAAAATTCTAGTCTGGCGCCCCTCTTGGAGACAAGATACAAGATTCCTCTTATTCTTAGTGCTCCTAGGATTTGCCTACCTTCCAACTTTCCCCAGCTAGTCTCCTGACATGGTGCAGACCTCGCCCCAGACTTTCCTCTTCTCTTGAGAAGAGGACCAAATATTAGATCCTACTCAATGAGATCCTACCTACCTATCAGTGTAATTAGATAACCCTTTAGGACATATGTATAGATAGATAGATAGATAGATAGATAGATAGAGATATATGTACACATGTATTAGAAGAGCAATGAAGGGATAAAAGGTCAATTAATGTAGAGTTGATAAATACATTTAATGCCATTCTAAGGGAGGGAATGGCTGATCATGATACGACCTTGATTAGTTCACCATCAATGACCTGTATGTAACCTCATAGCAGCTGAAGTTCTAGGAATTTTTTCCATAATTTTTTACTCTCTCTATGTAAGAACCTTTCAAATGGCAAAGTGTTCTTTTGAAGAACAAGGTATCATTTGTGTGTGTGTATATATATACATATCTATGTGTATATATGTATACACACACACACACATACACACACACACACACATATATATATATATGTAAATAGTTTAGAATCATCGCTTGATTGATAATACACTTTTTAGATATTAAAAATCTAACAAAACACTATTTCTGAGTGGTCTTCTTCTTACATGCATTTGGTCCTTTAGTTAACATATTCCTGTACAGAATCAGAAAATGACCAGTTCTATCTTTTCATAGATGTAAGGAAAATATTTATTTTAAAACCTGATAAGTATTACATTAACTTTTACAGGCTAGAATTAACATTAGCTTTTTTTTGTTGGTTTATGAAGCAAGAAAATAACAAATAAAAGGAAAACAAAGGTTTTTCACCTGAAGATTTAAAGTGACATTTAAAAAAAACCATGAAGTGAACTGTTCACCTATTTTTGTTTTCTTCTGTCCCATTAGTTTTCCCTTAAACTAAGCTCAGAGCCCAGGGCCTCACTGGAATAAGGCTTTGTAGAGTTAATTATCCATGTTCTGGAATTTTTCATTTGAGGATGTGTATCTTTTTTTTTCCTTTTCTGTATTACATATCTTGGGAGTTAACAGACATTCATAGCTAAATAATTACAACCCTGACAATTTTGTGATATCTGCATGAACTCAAATTAAGCTCATATTAAAAACATAATCTGCATGAAATATGAACACATATGCTTTCTATTTTGGTTGGTTTATACAATTAATTTTAATGATGACAAAAAACAGAAGAATTATGTCACTGATGTAAGTTTGGAAAACTTATACAAAGATAATTTCAGGGCTCTTGAATTTAAGATGTTGAGTACCATTTCAATCCAGCTGTAAAGACTGCCATGCAAAATTTTGCTTTGATAGGTGAGAAAATAAATAAATTTACAAAAGCTTTTTATATACATTGAAAATTTGACTTCAATTTTTTTCCTTAAAATTAAAATACAATTTAGCAAACTGCTTTATTAGTCTTAATTTGTGAGGACTGTAGCACATAATAATTGCAGTACAGTAAATGTGTCTGGCATATTGAAGGACTAGAAGGAAAAGTAGAAATGTTATTTTAGCCCTTGGACTGCTTACTCTTGATACCGTAGTTAACTACCCTAGATTCTAGCTGTTATTTGGGTTGTAATCCTCTCCAAACCAAACTTCATAAGCCCCAACTGGTGTGTTTTACTTTTTACACATCACTCAGATAATACTTAGCTGATAACAAAGACATGTAATTGAATATCAATTAATAAGGTAATGTTATATCATTTCCCACTAAACCTTATACTTACTCTCACACAAGTAGATATACACTGATAGAAAAGAATGAATCTTAATAGGAAAAAAGGGACTACAGATAGGGAATACACATGACCAGAGCACTTCTATGAGAAGATTCACTTAGAGGCAGTGTTTCGGGCAGCTAGGTGGCACAGCAGATAGAGTACCAGGCATGGCATCAGGAAGACCTGAATTCAAATGTGGCCTCTGACACTTAACTACTGCGTGAACCTGAGTAAGTCACCTAACCCTGTTTACCTCAATCTCCTTATCTGTAAAATGAGATGGAGAAGGAAACAGCAAACCAGTCCAATATCTATGCCAAGAAAACACCAAAGGGGGTCGCAAAGAGTAGGACATGACTGAAATGACTGAACAGCAACAAAAATAGGGAAGGGTAATGCCTCCAACATTCCAAAATTGCTGATTTCTTCTCCTGATGTCATTAAACAAATCTCTGCCAGATTTGTTCCTCACCAGTCATCATCCTCTGCAGGGCTCTGTTTGGAATTACTCTTCCTTTCTTCATGCCAAGCATCAATTTTCTATTATTCTAGTAAAGTTGTCATATAGTTCACTATGGCTGAAAAGAAAGGAGGCAGTTCCAGCTCTTTTGGGGGTTACTGGAGGAATATCCACTAGGGGTGATGTGGTTACTATTTTTCACCAGGTCCTGTAACCATCTCCTCCATTTTCTATCATTCTTCTCCTTCAGCTCCTTCATTCTGTACCTTCCTAATACCCTTCATCATAGAGAAGACCGATTCATTACATATTAAAGTACAAGTCTCTTACTTTTTGCTAGTCATGTAAAACTAATTTTAGTTCAGTGGCTCCTCATATTGAGAACAAACTCCCTTCCTGGGAATATAGTTTCTTAAAGAATAAATGTTGACAATGGTCATGAAATAGCAATAAAGAAAAGTATTGATTCATAAGCATTTTCTTTATGTTACATGAAGTGAAACATGACTTTTAATGGGATTTTTTAAAATAAACTCATTAAACCAAAAAATGCAGTTTTAAAATATAAGACTGCTCTATAAAATTGCATATTACATTGGGAAGAGATTATAATTTTTAGTGTCCAAAGATCAATCAATTCTTAGGTTTTCTTGAATACAATTTTGGTTATTTTCGTACATTTTTATTTATCTAATGTCATTATTAACATAGAGAGATGCCATTATTCAACTATAGAAAAAAGCCAAATTGTGCCCAGAGTGTCAGGGCTGTAGTTTCAGCTTAGAAAAGAAAGTAAGGCCATTCAATTGTAATCAAATTAGAGAAACTAGACAGGCATGGGTGGGGCGTGATTGTAATCCCTGCTACTGAACAAGGCTGAGGCTTGAATTCAGGAATTCTGAGATACAGTAGGACTAAAATTGATTAGTTTCCCCTCTAAGTACAGTGCTACTATGATTAACAACCAAGAACCCAAAGGATTTGTAAACAGACCTGGGCTGGTAAAACAGAACAGGTTAGATCTTCCTTCCTGATTGTGATTGCTACATTTTCAGACTGGGCGAGATAGAGAAATCTAGTTTTCTCAGCTTCTCTACAAAAAGAAACTTTATTTTATTCACATAACGTTAGATTTTAAATGACTCTTGAGCCAGAGCTCTTTATGTTGGGGTTACCTGAAGTCATTATTTTTCTTAGACTTCTCGGAAGGGTATGGCATGGAGGGTATCCCACAGACAACCTGAATTGTGAGTGCATTGTTTGTGAAACATGTTTGGGGTGGATATGATGGTTTTGGAGTTACTTGAGTACAGACAGCAATGCAGTGCTAGAGAAAAAATTGAGGTCACCAAGGAGGAAGGAGGAGGGTTAGAGGGGGGAAGAGGAGGTCTTAAAAGAGAAGAAGAAAGTAGAGGAGGTGGTTGATAAGAATTTTAATGAATGCTAATATTTGGGAAGAGGAGTTAGGGAAATAAAAAAAAAAGTAGGAATTTCAGGAAGGTAGAATTTTAGCTCCCACCACATTAAAGAAATTTTTAAACAAATCATTAATAGCCTAATTACTAAATCCAATGAAGTTTCATAGTCCTTATCTTCCTTGACTTCCCCTGCAGCATTTTATTCAGGCTTTTCTGTGTACACATATAAGGTACTTCCTTCTTCAACCCCAAATACCTTTGGAAAAGTTGCATATATTCTATCAGGCTGAGATTTAATGTGCCATTATCCATAATGCCTTCCCTTCTTACCCAAACCAGAAGCAATCACTACTCTTCATTTATGGAACACACAGCAAAAGAGTATATTAGTTCTTTGTGTTTATGTTTTTAGCCTCTTATATACTTTAAGCTCCTTGAAGGCAGAAACAGGTGAGCCCCAAAGCTCTTTGCATATAACAGGTCTTAAAATATTTTAATTCAATTGAACTGGGTATATGATAAAGGTTTATTGAAGGTTAAAGTTTTTGGATATCTGGAATAAGGTGAAGTGTGCTTGGCAAATGGGGGAACTGGCAATAGTTCCTAATATGCTCTTCTATTAATGGGAATAAAATCATTTAATGTTGCTTTTCTTATGTTTGTTTTGGAGACTAGTCACTTTAGTAGATTTTCAAAAATGTTACTGTGTGGAAATTTCCTGTACCAGTGCAACTCCACAGCTCTTCTGCAATTTATAGTCTTAGAAAGTTTACTAGGTCACTGAAAAGTTAATGGATTTACCTAAGGTTATAGCCAGTATGTGTCAGAGGTGGAATCCAGGCCTTCCTGATTCTAAGGCCAGCTTTCTATCCACTGGGTCAAGCTGCTTCTCCATAGTAATGGTTTCCATTAGTATTGATGTTTAAGGTATGCAAGTAAGTTTCTGCAGAAAAGCTAAGTGACTTTTCAAAAATCAAATGGCTAGTGTCCAAGCTGGGACTCAGACTCCAGTCTCCTGGCTCTGTCAAATACTCTTTTGATTATATAACAGCAGACTTTCAAATACATTGATTTTGGCTTTCTTTCTGATTACATAGTTCAAATGCAAAGCCTCCATAATCCACAGATGGTCTTTCTAAGGTCCAAGTCATGTTCTTCATTTTTTCCCTCCTGGCCTCTTATCTCCTCCCAAGAAGAGCCAAGAGTATATTATTTCCTTTTTGACCTTACAATGGGTAAGCATTACTCTGTGGAACCCAGAAAAGAACAATCCATTTACCTAAGCACAACATTTGTGTGCATGCATGAGAGAGAGAGAGATATAGAGAGATACAGAGAAAGAGACAGAGGCACAGAGAGATGGAATGATGTATAATGCCCCCTGAGGTTAGAATTTTGGGTATTGGATGTAAGTTGCAAAAAGGCAAATTTAGGCTTCTTTGAAAGAAAAATTTCCTGACAATTAGAGCTGTCCAAAAGTGAAATGGACTACCTTGGTAGGTGATTACTCCACTGGAAGCCTTTAATGAGAAGGTGAATATTTGTAGAGTATACTAAAGTGGGGAGTTCTTATTGGGGTGAATTAGACCAGATGTCTGCTAATGTCCCCTCCAGCTCTAAATTCTATGCTTCTTAAACTTCATTAAATACTTTCCATTTATTTCCAAAGGAGTACTGAAGGCCTTTTTTTCCCTTCAATCTTGCCAACGTCTTTGTGTTGGCTTGATAGTAAAAATGTGTTTCCCTTATTAAATAAAAAAATGAAAATGTTCTTTAAAGAAAACCTTGCCATTTTAAGTGAAGGATCGTTTCTGTTACCTATGTTAATTTATAACAAGACAAGAATGGTAATGGGAATATTTACTGATACTATGTCACCAG
This sequence comes from Trichosurus vulpecula, assembly GCF_011100635.1. Taxonomy (NCBI): domain Eukaryota; kingdom Metazoa; phylum Chordata; class Mammalia; order Diprotodontia; family Phalangeridae; genus Trichosurus; species Trichosurus vulpecula. The sequence continues at coordinate 160,442,141 of NC_050577.1, read as the reverse complement.
AGTTCTGTAATTTATAAAACACTAGGATTAGAAGTTAGTATGACTGTTATTTCTTCTAATGCCTTACCTCACCACAGTCTAATAACGTTCAGGAAATCCACAAGACAAAGGGGAAAACAGTGGTCTTGAATTCTAAAAATAGCCATTAAAACTGATGCAATCATGTAATAAAGTATGACATAGTAATTTATATAATACACTCATAGTATCTGCTAAAGCAATTAGGATACATAAAACTCAATTTCTGCTCTAATATATTGCTAAAAATGAAAAATATTCCAGCTATAGTAACATGTCTAAATGAGGCAGCTTAATTGTATACATTGTTCTTGGGATTCAGTCTTATTGCTTGCATATGCAATTTATTTAACAGCTTGACTAAAACAGAAAATCATTCTGTAGCATGCATATTCCCAGAGGTCATCCTGGTAGAGCCAGACAATGATCTAGACAATGTATTACATATGACAACAGAGAATGTTGCTAAACAAAGATATTCCAATTCTCAATGTCCCTCTGAGAATTGTTCAATAGTCTTGATAACATCTAATGTCCACTAGGTTACCAAAATTGGTGATGGCTATGCCTGTATCAATCAAACTTAGCATTGCACTGATAATAAGAGAATATTTTAACCATTCCATTTTTATTGGATAATAGACTAAGGATAATGATACGCTAAATTTCAATTTAAGGAAAGGTTTTGTTGATGCTGTAGTAATTACCTCTAAAAATTGATTTACAATATAATAAAAAACCATTGTATGTTTTTCATCTAAATTTCACTTTTAACAAAATTGACTTATAACATCCTATCTTTTGGGAATAAATTTATAAGTGTCTTAATCAGCTTATACCAGAACAGTTCTCAGTGCAATTGGAAAAATGAAAATTGAACATAAGTTCCTATTACTGATGTGATCTCCTCAAATGTTGATGTTCCTACCAATGCAGATTAAAACCTGTGTATGCCTGCCTATCCACTGAGACTATTTCATGGCATTCTATAAATTTATTACAGGGGGTTCACCTAATATAGTGAGAATCTTCTTTTATTTTGAGATCATGAAAACACCAGTGTAGTGCATGGACTTTCAATTGTTGCTTCCTCTTTTGACATAACCAGTTCATCATTTATTGTTTTGTTTTTTGATTTTGGTTTTTAAATCGTATAGTCCTTTTGTAACATCCTTCACTACAGACCTTCTTTATAGCTGAGCTGTGTCTTCTAACATGCTCATACCTCTTTTGCATGTTTTTATTGTCTTCTGAGTGATACTCGTTAGGAATTTTTTTTAGCAACTGCGTTGTTCCACGACTCTCAGATGTATAATAACATGGATAGGACATTTGTATTAAAAGACAGCTAGGTGGTTAGACTGGGATTTAGAGTCAGGAAGACCCAGATTTGAATCCTGCCTCAGACACTTTAGGGATACAACCTTGGTCAAGTCATTTAACCAACCTCTGTATCTCTGTTCCCTTATCTGTAAATTAGGAATAATATTAAAAACCTGTTCCTCAGTAAATAAACATTTATTTATGTCTACTATGTGCCAGGCACTGTGCTAAGTGCTAGGTGGGCAAAAAGAGGCAAAAGGCAGTCTTTGCCCTCGACTTATAATATAATGGGGTGAGAACAAACAGATGTATACATATATATAAACAAGCAATATATGGGATAAATATGAAATAATTGAGAGAGAATCACTATAATTAAAAAGGGTTGGGAAAGTCTTACAGAAGTTCCTTAGTTCCTATCCTTTCTCTGTCTTCAAATTCAATCTCAGACAATGGTATTACATGATTTAATCACACCAAAAAAATAGAAAACCTGCTCAAAAATGAGCAGACACATCCAAAGCAAAACACTGTATAGACCCACCTATACTTCTCCACATATGTGTATGTGTATATATATATATATATATATATATATATATATATATATATATATATATATATATATATATATATATGTATATATGTTCTTTCTTATATTTATACACATTCACTTTAAGTGTATCTCAAGAGCCATTAGTTACATACCAAATGGAGTCAAAATTAATTCATTCCAAAAATATAATGGAGCAAGCAAAATAAAAAATAAATAGTGACGTGCTAAACAATTGAGTTAAAACATTGACTTCATTTTGTGGGACAGCACAGGAGAAGTAGAAATACCTTGGATAGTCCTTAGTTTATCTAACATGTGAGTGTTATATATCAATATCTATTCTAAAATGAAGTACTTAGAGGTGACATAGGTTATAGGACTAGGGCAGGGTACAGTGTCCAGAGGAGTGTGAGCATTTGGACCTTGGAAATCAGTACATATTACAAATCAGGGCTTAATTTAGTTTTTCTTGATTGTCTATATAAAAGAAAATGATGGAGAAAATGTTGCTAATGCAGGTTGAATTTAAAAGTACGACATTTGGTCATTTTGGCCCTAAATTACTCTTTTTAATTTATTTTTATATTTTAATATTTTTGACATTATATGTAAACATTTTTACCATTTTTTTTAAATTTTGAGTTCCGAATTCTCTCCCTACCTTGCTCATTCCCCTCCCCTCTCATTGATAAAGCAAGCAATTTGATATAGCTTATACAAGTATAGTCACACAAAACATATTTCCATATCAGTCATATTTTGAAAGAAAACACAGACCAAAAAAAACCCAAGAAAAATAAAGTGAAAAATAGTATGCTTTGATCTGTATTCAGATTCCATCAATTCTTTCTGTAGAAGTGGATACCTTTTTTCCCTCATGAATTCTTTGGAATTGTTATTGATCATTGTATGGCTAAGAATAGGTAAGTCATTCACAAGTGATCATTGTAGAGTATTGCTGTTACTGTGTATAATGTTTTGGTTCTGCTCACTTCACTTTGCATCAGTTCATATAAGTCTATCCAGGTTTCTCTGAAATTCACCTGTTTGTCATTTCTTATAACACAGTAGTTTTCCATTACATTCATATAGCACAATTTGTTCAGCTGTTCCCCAATTGATGGGCGTCATGTCAATTTCCAATTCTTTGCCACTACAAAAAGAGCTGCTGTAAACATTTTTATACAAGTATATCCCCCCACGCCCCTTTTTTAACATCTCTTTTGGATTCATCCTTAGAAGTAGTATCACTAAATCAAAGGGTATGCACAGTTTGATTGCTATTGAGGCATAGTTCCAAATATTTCTCCAGAATGGTTGAATCAGTTTATAACTCCACCAACAATGCATTAGTTTCCCAATTTTCCCACATCCCAACATTTGTCATTTTCTGTCATATTAGTCACTCCCTCACTCAAATCAAAGACACCTGCAAGTCATGTCTTCATTTCCCTGATGTCATGGTCCTCTTCAAAGACAAACACAACAATATATTAGTCCATCTGATAGGTATCAGGTGGTACCTCAGAGTTATTTTAATTTGCATTTCTCTAATCAGTAGTGATTTAGAGGATTTTTTCACATGACTATAGATAGCTTTGATTTCATCATCTGAAAACTGTCTTCATATACTTTGACCATGTAGCAATTGGGGAATGGCTTGTATTCTTATAAATTTAATTCAGTTCTTTATATATTTGAGAAATGAGCCCTTTATCAGAGATACTTGCTGAAGAATTGTTTCCCAGCTTTCTTTCTAATCTTCATTGAATTGGTTTTGTTTGTGTAAAACCTTTTTTTAAAAAAACTTAATACAATCAAAATAAAACATTTTACATCTCATAATACTATGTCTTGTTTGCTGACCTTTTGTTCTTCCAGATGAATTTTTTAATTATTTTTTCTAGCTATATAATATTTTTTGGTAGTTTGGTATGGCACTGAATGAGTAAGTTAATTTAGATAGAATTGTCATTTTTATTGTATTGGCTCATCCTCCCCAGGAAAAATTAATATTTTTCCAGTTGCTTAGATCTGACTTTGTTTGAAAAGTGCTTTGTAATTGTATTCATATGGTTCCTGGGTTTGGGTTGACAGGTAGACTCTCAAGTATTTTATACTGTCTACATTTATTTTATATGGAATTGCTCATTCTATCTCTTGCAGAACTTTGTTGGTAGTATATAGAAATGCTGATGATTTTGTGGGTTTATTTTACATGTCCTGCAACTTTGCTAAAGTTGTCAATTACTTCTATTAGTTTTTAGTTGCTTCTCTAAGATTCTCCAAGTATACTATCATATCATCAGTAAAAAGTGATAGTTTTGTTTCCACAATGCCTATTCAGATTCCTCCTGTTTCTTTTTCATCTCTTATTGCTATAGCTAACATTTTTAATACAATATCAAATAAGAGAGGTGATAATAAGCATCCTTGCTTCACCCCTGATCTTATGGAGAAGGCTTCTAACTTATTCCCCCTACAGATAATGCTTAATGATAAATTTATATAGATATAGCTTAACATTTTAAAGAAAGCTCTATTTATCACTTTGCTTTCTAATGCTCTTGAAAGGAATAAGTGTTGCATTTTGTCAAAAGCTTTTTTTGTATCTATTGAAATAATCATATGATTTTTGTTCTTTTTCTTATTGATGTGGTCAATTGTGCTGTTAGTCTTCCTAATATTGAACTAGCCCTACATTTCCTGGTATAAATCCCATCTAGCCATAGTATATGATCTTTTTAATATATTGCTGTAATCACCTTGCTAATATTTTATTTAAAATTGTTGCACCAAATATTCATTAGGGAAATTGGTCTTTAGTTTTCCTTCTCTGTTTTTGCTCTTCCTGATTTAAATATCAACACCATATTTATATTTTAAAAGGAATTTTTCCTTATTTTTTTCAGATAGTTTATATGGTATTGGAATTAATTGTCCTTTAAATGTTTGGTAGAATTTACTTTTGAATCCATCTGGTGCTGGGGGATGTTTTCTTAGGCAGTTCACTGATGGCTTGTTCAATATCTTTTTCTAGGATAGGGTTATTTAAGTATTTTAGTGAGGCTGGTGACTTTGTACAGCCCTCCCTCACTTAAATCCAATTCACTTGCAAGTCATGGCATCACTTTCCTGATGTCATGGTTCTCTTCAAGAATACAGGACAAACAACAACAATCTGGAAAATTTATATTTTTGTAAATATAGATTGTTAGATTTATTGCCATGCAATTGGGAAAAATAGCTCCTAATAATTGATTTAATTACTATTCATTGTTGATAAACTCACCCTTTTTTGTTTTTGATACTGGTAAATTGATTTTCTTCTTTTTTAAAATTAAATTAGCAAATTTATTTTATTAGTTTTTTTTAATAAAATCAACTCAGTTTTATTTATTAATGGCTCTCTTTCAGTTTTTCTAATTTCTCCTTTAATTTGTGGGATTTCCAATTTGGTGTTTAACTGTCAGCTTTTAACTTGTCTGTCAAAAATTTTTTTTAGTTTTATGCCCAATTCATTCATCTTCTCTTTCTCTGTTTTACTTATGTAAGTATTTAGAGACTTACCCCTAAGTATTTCTTTGGCTTCATCCCATAAATTTTGGTATGTTTTCTTATTGTTGTTATTCTCTTTAGTGAAATTATTGATTATTTTAAAGATTTGTTCTTGATGAGTTCTCTTCAGTGAATTTTTGTACATCTTTTTCATCTGTTTAATTCTGCATTTTAAGTTATTCTTCTCCTTTGTACCTTTTTTTATCATTTGACCTATTCTGATTTTTAAGGTGTTATTTCTTCAGGTGTGTATCTGTGTGTGTGTATGTGTGCATGCACGTGTGTGTATGCCACCTGTACCAAGCTGTTGACCCTTTCTTCATGATTTTCTTGTATCACTCTCATTTCTTTTCCCAGTTTTTCCTCTATCTCTATTATTTGATTTTTAAAATCATTTTTGAACTCTTCTAGGACCTGAGACCAATTCATATTTTTCTTTGAGGTTTTGCATGTAGCTGCTTTGATTTTGATGTCTTCTTCTTAGTCTCTGTTTTGATCTTCCTTGTCCACATAGTAACTATCTATAGTCATGTTCTTTTTTGTTGTTTGCTCATTTTTCCATCTTATTTCTTGACTTAACTTTATGTTAAATTGAGCTCTGCTGGGATGGGGAGGGTGGGAATAGAGGGGGGACTGTCCCAAGGTAAGGTTTTTCTTATTTCTGTGTTCAGAGCTACTTTGGGGATTTTCTGTTCTTCCAAAGAGGTATGATCTAAGGAGAGGTGTGGTTGATGCTCTTCTGGCCTGTGCTTTTATTTGTGAGAGACCACAAACACTATTGGAATTGTGATCAAGGTCCTCATTCCTGCTGGTGCTCTTCCTTCTTCTGGGACTGTGACCCAGAACAGCATATGGGCAATGCAACAGTGTCCTCCTCCCAATGCCAGCAAAGTGTTCCCCTGTAATCTCCTTCTGACCGGCTGTCTGGCTCCCTTGCCATCCGTGGGCTGTGAAATCAGGAAGCATCCCACTGCAAATGCAGTTGCTGCCAAGATGTGCTGCTGGCTTGCTGGCCTGGCCTGTGCTGGCATGGTCTCATGCTGAACTGTGCTCCACTCTTACCCCTGTGAGACAGTCCTTTCCAGCCAACCTTCCAAGTTGTCTTGGACTGGAAAATTGTTTCACCCCATCCGTTTGTTGGCTCTGCCACTTCAGCATATGCTTCAAAGCATTATTTTAACATTGTTTGGAGGGGAATTTGGGAGTGCTCAAGCAAGTCCATGCCTTTACTCCTCCATCTTGTGCCCTAAATTTTTCTTACTGATCTAATGGTGAGTAGCCATGAAGGTAGCTAGGTGGCACAGTATATAGAGTGTCAGACCTAGAGCCATAAGGATCAGAGTTCAAAGTGGCCTCAGATACTTTTTAACTCTGTTGTCACCTCTTTCAGCCTTAGTTTCTTACTCTGTAAAATATAGATACTAATATCACTTCCTCCGCCCCCCCCCACATACACAGTTGTCATGAAGATCATATGAAGTAACATTTGAAAAGGATTTTAAAAACCTTAAAGAACTATATAAATGCTAGCCTATTATCATTATTAATATTATTATTACTATTATTATTATAGCTGTCACTTTTACTTCCCATCCCAGGAGAATGTCAGAGGCCAAATGATTTGTATTACAACTGAGCATTATTATGATGAATGTGATTAACATACTTAAGTTGGCCTTTCTGTGCTCTATTGTGTTATCACAAATTAGGAAAAATATGTAAAGTTCTAAGTAAAGAACTTTGTAAAGCTTAAACTACAAAGCACCCTATATGTATTAGGTATTATTATTGTTATCCTATTTATTATTATTCTCATCATCACATGTATGTATGGGCAGGGTTGATTATAGGGTCACAGGTTAAAAACGGAAAAGAACCTTAGAAACCATTTAGTCCAACCCTTTCCTTTTACAGATAATTAAGTGAAACTAGGAAAGGTTAAATGATTTATTCAAGATCACACAGTAAGTGGTGAGGCCAACATTTGAATTCATATCCACTGATTCTAAATCTAGCACTCCTTCCATTGTATCAAGTTGCCTTCAGCTGATGGGCTATTTCAGTACTCTACATGCTTTATGTTGCTACTTATGGGTTCTTATATGTTCCTTAGATATTCCACATTTTTGGTGGGGTAAAATGTTCTCCTTTACTTGATTTGTCTACGCTACCTTTAGAACTTGTGTGGTATCTGAATTCCCTTTTGCCCAATTTAGGCAGCTAGACATATGCTATACACAGAATATATTTAGAGACTTTTCCTGGAGCAACTCCAGGTCGGGGAAATGAGTCAAAGAGACAAACTTAGTGAACCTGAAACGTGTGAGCCAGGAGTCTTAAGAAGCTCTGTGCCATGTGTTATACATGTAAATTCTGCACCCTAAGGGAGATTTCTATCTAAACTCTTCCTCAGACATTGTAGAGAAATCTTTTTTTCCTCCTGACCTGTTTGCAAAAATTATTTGTTTTTAAATATTTTATGGAGATCGTTGTATTAGAAACTAATTGTATTGACATATGGCAGTCATTTCTCTCTGAGAAAGTTTCTGACAGTCCTTTATATCTTCTTTTATGGGCAATTAAAATGTCAATTCTGACTGTCAAAAAGTATTGAGCCTTTTGACATGATCTGAATATAGAGGGCAATCTCATAATTTCTCCTGAGAAATCCTTGAGATTATAGTTTTGAAATTGGAGATAATAACTGTAAAGCACTTAGTACAGTTCCTGGCACAGAGTAGGTGCTATTCAAATGATAACAATGGTAATAATGATGACAACTCAAACAATTAGCAATGCCCTTACCAGGCTCTTGATTTCATTTGTGAAATTCAAATCTCTAAACTATAACTAATGACTTGGATGAAAAGTATGCTTTCAGAATTTCCAAGAGTTTATCAAATGTTTCATTATCAGGTGAAATAGAATGGGAAGTGATCTTATTATGCCATTTTAGGGCCCTATAATTTGTCAAGGGCAAAGCAAGACTGTTCAGGGACCTCTATTTTGTTGACTTTAAGATGGAATGTATCTCAGGAATCAATCTTATTAACATTAAATTCATTAATGTGTCCTGAATCAGCCATTGTAAAACAGGGTCTACACTGATTACAAAGGGTACACCAGAGAGTTCTTTTAAACTGACTATGGTCATCCACTTCCACAAACATACCACAAAAAAATGTTGCTTTGTCTGTTACTAAAAATGTCAAGGGACAAGTAGACCTTCCACAAAAGTCTTTTATTGATATAAAACTGTTTTGGGTTAACTCCACTCCAAATTACTGCAATATGCAAGGTATAGGAACTCAAAAAGATCATGAAAACTAACACTGAACCAATTTTATTTAGAATGCATAAGCTGCTTGAAAATGTTCAAGTATCACCCTCCCTAGAGTCTTTTAAAATAACAACCATGTTCCTTGTAAAGTATATTAGTCCTTTATGGAAGCAGGAGAACAAACAACATGGTTTCTAGATTTCTCTGGTTCTGTGTTAGTCCTTTAGTATCTTGACTTGAAATCACTGATGCCTTTTAAAAAAATCACCTTAATTGATTCAGAAATGCATCAAGATTTTTAAAAAGACCATTGAACCTAAAAATGGCACAACAGAATAATAGTATCAAATATGTTATATACTTCAGTGTTTAAAGGGATCTCTGATCTGAGCTGTGTGATGTATTCCTTACAAAGAGCACATCTTATCCATGCTTCTCATCTTGGGCCACTGTTGTGCTTACCTCACCATCAGTTGTCTACAAAGGGTCCTTCTTTCTCATGTACATGTGTTCTTTTTAAGTCATGTCTTTAAAATATAAGTGTGTGTGTGTGTGTGTGTGTGTGTATACATATATATTTAACATTTCTTTAAAGTTTTGAGTTCCAAATTCTATCCCTCCCCTTCCCCACTCCCTTCTCCCTGGGATGGTAAACAAACATATAGGTTATACACGTGCAATCATATAAAACATTTCCATATTAGTCATTTTTGTACAAGAAGACATGAATAAAAGAAAGTGAGTGAAAGAAAGTGAAAAATAGCATGCTTCAGTCTGTGTTCAAATAATATTAGTTCTTTCTCTGGAGGTGGATAGTATGCTTCATCATTAGTCCTTTGGGATTACCTTGAATCATTGTATTGCTGAGAATAGCTAAGTCATTCACATTTCTTCATTGAACAGTATTATTGTTACTGTGTACAATGATCTGGTTCTGTTCACTTCACTTGGCATCAGTTCATGTAAGTCTTTCCAGGTTTTTCTGAAATCATCCTGTTTGTCATTTCTTATAGAACAATAATATTCCATTGCAATAGTATACCGTAGCTTATTTAGCCATTCCTGAATTGATGAATATCTCTTTGATTTCCAATTCTTAGCCACCACAAAAAAGCTGCTATAAATATTTTTGTACAAATAGGTCTTTCCTCCCACCCCTTTTTTTCTTGTCTTTGGGATATTAGACCTAGAAATGGTATTGTTGGATCAAAGGGTATGCAGAGTTTTATAGCCATTTGGGCATAGTTCCAAAGTGTTCTCCAGAATGGATGGATCAGTTCACAACTTTACCAACAGTGCAGTATTTTCCCAGTTTTCCCACATACCCTTCAACATACATCATTTTCCTTTTTTGTCATATTAGTCAATCTGTTAAGTGTGAAGTGCTACCTCAGAGTTGGATTTCTCTAATCAGTAGTGATTTACAGCTATCTGTTCTCTAGGCTAAATCACCCCATTTCCTTGAACCAATCCTCTTATAAAATGATCTCAAGTCCCATTTCACCATAGTAGATGCAATTCCTTGGATGGTCTCTCATTTTTCCTTCTGCTCCTTATAATGCAGTCATTCAGAGTGATCATGAAGTTATTCAGGAGACATAAGGATATAATGGCAGGGTAGAGTTTTTCTTATTGTTACAAAACTATTTCACTCCTTTTGCTTTAGCAAATCTGGCCACATTTTCTGTACAACTTAAGAAGATCCTTGTGCGTTTTTCTGTATGCTATGCCAATAATCTTTTTAATTGAAGGTGTTGCTGTATCTCTGGCCTTCATTACATTTTCATGGCAACTTTTTGGAATCTGAGTGCATGCATAATTTCACTAAAATTTTGTTGGGATTGTTGTAGAAGATGGAAAAGCATTTAAAATAGTGTCAACAATTTGGTTAATTTTAGATATTTCAAGGATACATTTTTCTCATATTGATTTTGCAATAATAAAGCTTCACTTTTCTTAGTACATGTTCTATTTTCCACATGAATTTTCAGTATAGAAACATTTAAGGCTTTATGTCCAGTACACATCTGAAAAATCTTGAGAAACTTAACTAATTGCTAAATGTAGACCCCCTAATGTAAATGGAAAAGAATCTAGTAGCTATGACCTGGATAGGCTTAATAACTGAGATATTTTAGGGACTTGCCTCCTCTCTACTTTAGCCTAACCCATGAGGAATAATTTGGATAATTCCTCTAGACCTTGTGTGAAATGCAAGTTTCCATAAAGTAATCATTAATATCTCACTGCTCAATCATTATTAAACCCTTTGCAATTTGGCTTCTGTTCCCTCCACTCTCTTGAAACAGCTCTTTCCAGACCATTAATGATCTTCTGAAATCCAGCACCTTTTCCCCACCTTGTTCCTATCCTCCTTGATAACTCCGCAATATTTAATCCTTCCCTCCTTCTTGATACCCTATGCTCCTTTAGGTTCCTCTCATGGCTTTCCCCATGTCTTTCTCCATCATCACATCTTCTGTGTCTCCATTACTCTTCTTATTCACACTCTTTAGATATACTTACAGTGTGTGTGTGTGTGTGTGTGTGTGTGTGTGTGTGTGTGAGAAAGAGAGAGAGAGAGAGAGAGAGAGAGAGAGAGAGAGAGAGAGAGAGAGAGAGAGAGAGAGAGAGAGAGAGAGAGTATCGTCCAAGGTTCTGTCCTAGTCACTATTCTCTATTCTTCCTAAGCCGTCTGATGTGGTAATATCATCCTTTATTCAGATGACCCCAAATCTACCTCTCTACTCACAACAATCTCTGCAGAGTTTCAGTAGTATATTTTGATGACTTGTGGTAGATTTTCAATTGTATGACTTGCTGACATCTCAAACTATATGTATCCACAGCTGAACTCTCTTCCCTCCACACTCTATCCCTCTACTTAACTAGTCATTTAGAGCTGATGGAACCACTATCCTTCCATTTAGCTAAGCTAATAATGTTGGAATTATTTTTACCCTTTTCTCCCCACATAGACATTAAGTTTCAAAGCCTCTTATATAAATGCAAAATAGTTCTCGTTTTTCCCCTCTCCTCTACCACCATTTAATACACTTTGGTCCTTTCCCTTCTCCATCAAACTTTCTCTGATCCTCCTGTCACCTCATGTCAAAGTGATCTCTCTCAGCCCTTAGATTTATGCTAGCACTTTGCCTGGAGCTCTCCATTGTCCTTATCTTCTTCTATGATATTTATCTGACTATCCTCCCTATTAGATTGTAAGCTCCTTAAGAGCAGAGGCTGTATAGTATCAATCTTTGTATCCCCATTACCAAGCACAGTGCCTTACATATAGTAGGCATTTAATAAAGGTTTATTAAATTGAATCAATTGTTTATATATTGTCAGTGAACCAAGTAGCATTTATTAAGCCCGTACTATATGCCAGGCACTGTGGTGAGAGTTGGAGATACAAAGAAAGACAGAACAAGGAGCTCACATTCTAATGTTTAGTGGATTCAAAATGATGAGAAATTAGGATAAAGATAACTAAGATGTCCTCAGAAAGAATGTAATTATTAGTCATATCTTTAAACTTATCCTCTACAAGGTTCAGTCATTATGGTATATGTATATCTATCTAATCAAGGTGATATAACCCTTAAAGTTAACCTTGAATCTTAAGATCTATGCTTTAGTTCTTATGCGTGAAATTATTAAGCTGGGTCAAGTTCTCATCTATACCTCATTCTAGCCAGTTTGCAGAATTTGGTATCAGAGGACTTATAAAGTCTCTAGACCATAAAGACTCAAGGGAAGTCCTCGGTAATAAGCCAAGAGCTTCTAAAATTTGACGTTTGCCACATTGAGTAGATAGTCTTCTAAGCTTATTGATGGTACCCTTGGCAAATAATTCCCAAGGTGGAGAGGAGCTACACCATTCTTTTATCTTGCCTACAGAAATGTATGTTTCCATGTAATAGAGAGCCATGAGAGCATCAGGCCAAGATGCTCTTTGTCCCAGCTACTAAAGTGGGCCTATGGTTAATGTAACCATTAAGCATCATTGAGGGAAAGTATAAGAAAGGGAGTAAGGGACATAAAATTATCTTTCCTTCATATTGGAGACAATGGATTGTCAACTTCCTTCCATAAAAGGGAGAATGAGGTTTATTTGATAAGTTTAGGGCTCTATAACACAAAAGTGGTGGGCCATAAAAGATCAGTTGGTACATTCTTTATTTTCACTTATTGATCACTCCGTAATATCACTCCTTTTTGGTTCACTTAATGCATGATTTTGTTTAGTATCAAGGAACAAGGAGTCAGTAGACATGTTCGGTCCTGACTCTGCTATTTCTGCATGTGTGACCTTGGACAATCACTTAACCTCTCTAGGTCTCAGATTCCTTATCTGGAAAATGACAAGATTAGATTAGATGGTCTCTAAGGTCCTTTTCATAGCTAAAATCTAAGATGATCTGACCACCCATACTATAATCCCAAACTAATACTCAATGGAAAAGAGTTTATACTTACGTAGAACCAGACTACTATATGTTACAACATTAGGATCGTAAACACATTGGAGTATTGAGGAGCAAGAAATATTTAGAAAAGTCCAGACCCCAGCTGGAAGTCCCCTCCTCCAGTTACTTACATTTTATGTGCATAATAACTATTTATGGGGTTCCATTAGTACAAAATGCCTATGTATGGCCTTGCACAATATAAGCTGGTGAAGGAGGTGAATGATGTATGCAAGCAATCAAGTAAAGCATCTCTTGAATTTTTATGTTCTGCCTTTTCTCTCATCAAAATTGCAGAGCTAAATAGAAATTATGCATATGTATTTTTTTTGTTAACACAGATTTTCAAGTCTGCATATCTGTATAGTCATGCTAATGAAGAGAACCTTCCCCCCCAATATAGAAAGCTATTGGCTTTAGGTAGAGTTATTTCTAATTTAGTGTTCTAAATATGCAGAATTCACAAATATCATCACCCTTGCATCTGGACACAAATTCTCATCCTCTCTTAAAGAATATTTGAACTGACATGAGAAATACTCCTTCCCTTAAATAAATATGATCCTTTTTTCACCAACAGGACAACATTTTTAAGCTGGAGGATTCACATTTTGAAAATGGCCGTGGAAAGAGTCCATATGACCCCAAACTGCTGACAGCATCTCTTTTAATAGGTGCGTAGTCAACAATAAATGAGAAAAACCTTTTCTGTAGATCACTACCAGGTTGCTTGTTCTTTTTTTTCCTTTACCAAGGTTATACATTTTTTATCTTGAAATCTTTTCAGGAGGATGTCAAGTGTGATCTGTTTAAATGTTTTGGAAATAGAGCTAAAACACTAAATCTTGCTTTTACTGTTAGAGGCTATTAAGCTTAAAGCCTTTTACTTGACTTTGAAATGATTTATCAATACCTAAAAAAATTTTCCCATATCTCTACATGTTGTTATGAATACTTTAAGGATTTTTTTGCACTGAGATAGTACTTCAGATTTTGATTCTTGATTATATGAAACTAAGAAAGGCAATTACACAGTGAGTTTTAGCAAATCATATAGAAATGAGGCTCAATTTGCATAGCATACCTGTCAGAAGAATAGCCTCAAGAATCATCATCCTTATCATAGTTTTTGATCAAACCAATCAGAGTAATTGGTTTGCACAGCAGGTCATGCCTTTGAGAGTTATCTAGAATCAGTAGATAACAGTTGCACTAACCTGTTTGACCAATCTTAAAGTGAACAAAAGAAAACAGCCTGATAATTCTTGTATTGATTTGTGACTACTTCTTCTCCCTTATTTCAAGTGAAAAACTTCTACAGCATCTTTGACATCTTCCTCTTCAATTCTCTCTTCTTCCATTCTTTATGTTTTTCAATCTGCCAACCTATCCATTGGGAGAAGAGATATAGTCAGGGTTGGAGAGAGAAAGGAAGGAGACAGATGTGATCTTGGTTGGGCTATGGTAGGAGTTCCAATTTTTTCTACCCCAAGGCCTGGTTCCATCCCCAAATTCGTGATCTGACCGGTTTTTTTTTTATAATTCTATCTGTGGGCATTGCAAACAGATTAAAACATAAAGGATTCTGGATTCTAATTCTGTTCCTGCCTAAAACTTGTTAGGTAAGCTTTGCAAAATGACCTGAAAATTCTTTACTTCCTCATTGATAAAATGAACTATTTTACGAAAAATTAATTTAAAAATGATAACATGATAGTAAGCATAAAAACCTTAAGCAAAATACTTCAAAAGAAAAGTAAAATCTGTTTTTCCTCTAAATTGTAAAGAATTCACAAAAATGATTTTTCCCCATTCTTTTGTCTTTTACAATTCACCTTTTGACTGAAAACAAATGATCCTAGCCGTAGTTCCACTGATTGGCACCTTAAACAAGTATTAAGATATGCTTTCTAGAATTCACTGATCCATCTCCTATGATAAATAAAACTGCTTCAACATAAGCTATCTTCTCCATTACTCCTCAAATACATGCAATTTTAGGGCTTCCTTTAATAATCAGTTTGGCTCCATTTTTGCTGCAGTTTAGCAGAAGGTTAGTCAAGGAGGAATGCAGCAAACAGAGCAAACTTATAATTTTCCTATTCACAGCAGGCCTAATGATTACACTCAAATGACTTCCTTGAGGGCACACAATAAAAATTTTAAAACATAGTCAGCCAAAGGGGAGGAGTCTTACCTTGTTCAAACTTGTAGCCTACATTTATTCAAAATGTACAAAAAAGGGGGAAAGTTTATTCCTAAAATAAGATGGTATACAAATTAGTGCCTCAAGCAACTTGAATCTTTCATGTGCTTCTCCATGGGGCTTTATTGGATCATGAGCTTTCTTATGAAGTTGACAGAGGATGTTGACAAATAGGCATGATGATGTGCATATGGTATGGAAACACACAAAGTCAACACAGAATTTTAAACTTCATGATTTTGGCTTCCTTTGAAAATTATCTTGGAAAATCTGTAGTAATATGGAAGAAGCAAAAAAGTAAGTACTAAAATTTCAAGGTGTTAAAGGAAGGGAGTCTGTCTTAAGAACACTAGTCAGTCAGAGTCTAAAGGAGGGCTTTAAATAAATACTAATGAAATATATTTTAATATGCTTCACTAACAGGAAAAAACAACTGAGTTAAAATCTCGCCTCTTTTACTAACTACATGTGCAACCATAGACAAGTCACTTGATTTTTCTGGTCCTCATCTATAAAATGAGGGGATTCAATGAGATAGTCTCTAAATTTCCTTCCAGATCTAACTCTATGGTCTTATTTAAAGTAGAATAAAAATTATCTCTCAATCAGATGGACGGCTAGGAAAAATCTACACCAAGCTGGTAAAATTGTTGAACATGCTCACAACTCCTTTTTAATTCAAGTGTTGCAACTCCCTTTGTTGTAGTGATTTTCTTTTTTTTTTTATAAGTATACTGTAAATTCTTCCTCTCCTGGTACATTTAATCCTCCTAGTTGGCTTATTTTTGGCAATCACTCTTGGGCAGCAGTAAAAATAATGCTCAGTAGCTTAAAGGAGTCTCTTTTATAGATGGATACTATAGAAACTTATGTGCAAGTCTTCATATGGGCAGCATTTAGTTGTCCCTGAAAAAGAAGGGGTTTTCATTTCTACTGAGTACAGGCTACCTTCATGAAGCATTCTGTGCAAATTGTCCTGAGACCAGTGCAAAAGGTAAAGTTTTTAGGGGAGTGAAGATGTTGTCCCTTTCTAGAAGAGTACCCAAAGTGCTGGTTATATGGCACTGTCCACAAAGCAAGTTCCAAATTACCCTTTGAAATAGTCTAACTACAATTCTTCACCAACACAATCACTAAACTATTTTCAGTTTTCTCCAAAGGTAAAAGAGAACATGATTTTCCCAAATATCAGTGTTAATTGATTCACTCTCCCCAGAGTATCCCAGGTTCCTTAATGACTATGACTAGTTCTTATTCTGGGGTTAAGTTATGTGTCCACTAAATCAAATCTCAAACATGTGTCACGTGTCCTTCATTTTCCAAGTCTCTCTTGATAAAGTTCAGTATTATAAAGGAACATTTCTCATTTCTTCATTATTAAATTGTTCCAGTATTTTTAGAAACATGTTTCTTATTGTACCCACCTGCAAGCATTTTTCATTATTTTCTTTAAAACTTGTTCATTAAAGGTAGCAATTGCTACCCTGCTCTGAATAAATCCCAGCTGCGAAGAGAATGCAACTATACTTTCAAGAAGCAAAACAGAGTATAGTTAACAATCACTTCACATCTATACAATAAATTGAACAACTGACTTAAGCACTTTTCTTCTTCTTCTTCTTCTTCTTCTTCTTCTTCTTCTTCTTCTTCTTCTTCTTCTTCTTCTTCTTCTTCTTCTTCTTCTTCTTCTTCTTCATCTTCTTCTTCTTCTGCTTCTGCTTCTTCATTTCCTTTTTCCTTCCTTTCTTCCTTTCTTTGGGCTGATCATTTAGAAATATTGTCTATGTGAGATACAGCATTGAAATCAATTGTAAAACACTGACGATTGTTAGCTAAAATTTCATTCATTCAAAAACATTTGCTAATGCCTACAATGGGTACATCACTCTTGGGTGCTAAAGGGAATTAAGAGCCTTCTCTCCTGGAGCTTACAGTCTAATGGCAATTACAACAAAAACACAAATAATCACTACATAATAATACATAATTTGTGCATTCGAGAGATGCAAAACAGAGTATTGTGTGAGATCTAGGGAGAAAAGTCATTCCCAGTGGGGAATCATAGAAGGCTTCATGTAAGAGTTGGCTTTTGAGCTGGGCTTTACTGAATGGATAGAAATTCTGCTTGCGAAACGTGGGAAGGAGAAGACGTTCCAAGTTTATGGGATGGCATGAACAAAAGAATAGAAGGGTTCGATTGGAGTACATCCTCCTAATGTACATGCTTAAAGAATACTAGACTCTGGCCAGACAGGAAGAAAGAGAAAGAGGGAGAGGGTAGTTCACTCTCTTTTAAA
Source organism: Trichosurus vulpecula (assembly GCF_011100635.1). Classification (NCBI taxonomy): domain Eukaryota; kingdom Metazoa; phylum Chordata; class Mammalia; order Diprotodontia; family Phalangeridae; genus Trichosurus; species Trichosurus vulpecula. Next base: position 160,424,431 of record NC_050577.1, on the reverse strand, counting down.
GATTGTGTTCATGTTCAGGGTCCAATAATGGCATTGAGTAGCCACCGTAGAGTATGAAGCATTTAACACTGAGCCACCAGTTGCCTTGGAAGTGGTCTGGATGCGGGCTCAGCCCTCCGTGGGATTGGAGGTAAAAGGCTTCAATCCAGGCCTTCTACAGTAGTTTAATTTAATTGGAGCATATAGGATGTGGAATAAAGAAAGTAATAGAATACTAGAATGGTATGGAAACTCAATTTTTATTCGTTAGCTGAGTCCTTTCCTTGATCCAGGTAGGGAATGGATAAGTAAATCATAAAAATATGTATGTATGTATGTATGTATACATCTATGTGTATGCATATAATATATACACATATATATTCATTCACTATATATATATATATTTTTTCATACATGAGGAATATATCTCATTTTTTTATCTACATACTCCACCCCCTTTTAACTATTATGTTACACTCTAAGTGGAATTTACTATAAAATGGGTACTGGCCATAGGTGTATTTATTTTTTTTTTTGTCTGCATCAGTCTAACATTTTTCACCTGCAATGCTAATTTTGAAACATCAGCAGTATATGTTTTCTTTGTCCTCTATTTTCCCTCACCTCACCCATTTAAGGAATGGTAATCCAACACCCTAACTGATCTAAGCCACATTTTTATTTTATTTTGAGTTGTGTAAAGAAAATCCAGAATACATGTGACCTTTGTTTAATATGTGCCTTGGTATCTCAAACATGCTGAAAATGCTCTTAGAGTTCATTGAACTGTCTTCTTTGTTTAGTTCAGTAAGGGGAACTTCCCTTGGAGACTCAGCTTACAGTGAGAAAAAAATGGAGTTGTATTCAAATGGTAACTTCCTTCTTCTGACAGTTAGTATATGGTATTTCAAGTTTGGTATGTGTGTCAGCACCAATTTATTTTGGGCCCACTTATTTGTTTTTGTTATACCAGACTCTCCACAGAGGGTTTTCTGTAGTGATGAGGTAAAAGTCTGTTACTGGACAGAGTATCTGCAACTGGTTTTTCCCCACATACCATTTCCTTTGCCCTAAGTTAATGAACTAAGATCTTTTAAAAATTATTTTAACTTCTCCTGGTCACTCCACACACATATATACATCCCCCCCACACACACACACAGAAGGATGTTCCCAAATATTAGTGCTTAAAACTAAACTAAGATTTTTGGAACAGCTTGTATGCATGTGTGTATGTGTATATTAGTATATGTTAGTGTATTTGTGTGTGCATATAAATGTGTATATATGTATATATACGTACACATATACAGAAGGTCAAAATCAGATGAATAATGGGTAACTATTTGGCATCTATGCACAAATATAAAATAATTCTTATAACACATCACACTTAAAATATGATTCTATTTCATGTGAATAGAACAGATATTTCTATTCATGACTGGACTACCATTAACAAAAATACTTATAAATGAAATTAGTTAAAATCACCAAATGCTTAATCAAGTTTCAATCATTTCTTTAAAACCCAAATGGCACTACCCTTTAAGTATTTCTGGTCATCCTAAAGAGATAAAAATATGTTATCTATGCATTGTTACAATGGCTAAACCTATCTCATAGGCTTTTTTGCTTTGTAATATAAAGCACTTGAGAAGATAGAATCAAAATTCTGGTTAATGGGATTACAACAGTGGAATATTCTGCTAACTAGATGGCTGTGACATCATTACCCATGCTTACAGAAAGACTGTGTTGTTGTAGAAGGAAAACTTGGCTATGAGTTCAAAAGATCAGAATCTGAGGCCTGGATTTAGCACTCACACTCTGTGTGACCTTAAGTCAATCATTTAATTCCTCTGTGCCTCAGTTTCTTCTTTTGTAAACAGAAATAATAACATTTACATTAGACACCTCCCAGGATTATTTTGAGGAAGGCAGATTGGAAGTTTGAATGCAGTACAAAAATAAGGAGACCACCCTGACTCTGAAGGAATCATATTCCTGAGTGGAATCCCTGCCAGCAAGTAACCCTCCTGACTCTCCTTGTACCCTCCAAAATGTGTGCATGTACACACAATCTTTCACACACACACACACACACACACACACACACACACATCCCTCCACTGCCAGAAACCTAAGTAGGAAAGCAAAGCCAAGAACTGGGAAAATTGAGCATTTATTGAATATAATTGAAGGTCAACAGTGGAATGATGCACCCCTGAGAGCAGTAAGAACAATTCTGTTATTGGCCTTGCCCTTCACCACCACACATAAACACCTTCCTAAAGGAGCATTATTATGGAATGAAAGCTACACTCCATCTTTCCCTTAGTATGTAAGTCATTTACTTAGCTTGTTAACATTTCCAAAGTTTTAAATCAAACCAATAGACCAAAACCTGATCGTTCTCTGAATCACCCTCTGTTTTGTCAAAGGAGGAATTAAGCTCAGCCTTGTTATCTTCTTGAGTTGTATTGATTGGGAAGGGACAACAACAAAATGAGATTAAAAATTAGTTAAGAGAAGCATCTGAACATTTTGCAAGACTGCAAGTTTCTAGCTCTGCTAAGTATATTTTACATAATACTATTTATTATTATTTACCTAAAAATATAAAGTGAATGACAGAGAAGACAAACTGTTAAATAAGGACATGCTCCCTACTTTCACTTAGAATTCTATCTCCTGCTAGTCATACTTAAATCTGTTGTGTATATCTATTTTTTAACTTTTCTGTGATCTTTTTCAACTTTTCTCGTGTCTTTGACTACCATGTGCTTCACAATCTCTATGATTAATAACTTTATCTTTTCATTTTTCAGGGGTAAAAGGACAGAGCATGTCCTTTGCTATGGGTGTATAAATATGATTTTTTTAAAGAAACAGCATGAAGATTGGAGATTTGTTTCCAATCCAATGGAATAAGCATTAATTAAGCACCTACTTTCTGCACTGGCACTAGATACAAGGACTAAATCCAAACTGAATAGCTTACATTCTATCTCAGCATTTACTGGCTGGGATCCATGGTTCCATCTAGCTAAAAATCACATCAAGGATTCATCAGTCACAATACAGGGATCCCAGCCACCCTACTCTGGGTCCCCTCGGTCATAACCATCACAAGCTACATGGGCCAAGGAGTTGAACCTCTCCTAGAGATCCTCTGATAAAATAAACAAAATGCCCAGGATAATGGGCTACCAAGCTGAGCTTCCCCAAGGGATTCCCTAAGAACTTCACGAGATTGAGGACCACAAAGCAAATGCAAATGCACACACCCCAATCTAGCTGTACATGAGGGTCACACTACCTTCCCAAGTCCTAAAGCCCATGACTTTCTAAAGCACATGTTTAAAATACAGGTTCATATTCAAATAGATCAAGAAAAATCTGTTAGGTAAATTTTAAAAATCCACAACATCCTTTTTTTTGTATGTAGATAGCCAGTTCCTTTTAAAGGAAGGATGCATAAAATAGCAACCAATAGGAAGGAACATTGTAGTAATATAAACAGTGGTTTAATATCCACAAGATGAAATATTTGACTGTATAGTTTCCTTTGAAACCAATTGGTGAGTCTCTTTATAACATCTGTGGACTTTTAACACAGGATTCTTTGCCTGGTGGTCTTTCAGGATACTATTTTATAGTATGTTACCATTGAAATCTGCTCAGAAATTTGAACTTGATGGGTGGTTTATTTTTTTTAATATTGATATTATTGCTGTGGCTTTTTGGTTTTATATTTTGAAGTGCCTACATTATTATAGATACTTTTTGCACAATTATCCAACAAAATGTAAGTCCATTATGCATATTTTTCCAAGATGAAGTCTTTTTATTCTCAGGACAGGGATATGCAGAGATGGAAAAACTGCTCTCACTGGCATTTCTCTAATTCTGTATAGATTCCTCCAAGCTAATGTGATCCAGATAGATTATAAGGTCCATTTCCCAGAAACAGAAATGCTTTGGGTTGGAAATCTGGGAATATTTCTAGCATATTAGGAATAATTTCTGTGTAAGTTAAGGATAGGGAAGTAAATATGATCATAAAAGAAATCAGATGTGTAATGTTTCCTCAATTAAGTTCATATCTATATCATTTTCTGTAGATTTCTGTAGATTTAATAGAATAATAAATAGTATAATTATTTAAGAATTATTAAAATATAATAATAATTATGGATAATCTTTATCCTCTTAATTAAGAAAAAAATCTAATAAGCACATCACTTACAAACATTCCACAACACTTTATGTTTCAATATAATAATAGTAGAACAGGTGAATCTATTTGTTTCTTAAACAGTCTACTGATAGGTAGCAGTATATTTTCTGAATAGGAATAGCCCAAAATCATCTGAACTTTGGGTACCTAATTTCCATTCACTTGTTTATCTCTTCAACAAACATTTGTTGTTTGTGGCTCTTCCCCGAACCTAGCCTAGAATTTTCAGCAATGATGTTGATAAATACAAGAATTATTTCAACTTCTCAGGATGGTGGAATGAGGTGTCTTCTAATATCTCTTCTTTGGAGCCAAACTTGGTCATTTTAATTTTTCAGAATTTAATTTTGATTGTATCTTACTGTTCTTTCCAGTTACATTATATTTGTGCTAATGCTACTTTTTTTTTCAATTCAACATACACTTTTTATGTGCTTATAGTAAGACACTATATCAGGTGTTAAGAATATAAAGAAAAAAAAACAGGGATACCACCTGGAAAAAAAAAAAAGAATTATCTTAAATTCTAAGAGATTCCTTGTTCTGAAACTGGCTTATTTTTAGACTGGTATCTGGTAGAAAGAACTGATAAACAAAAGTATGTATAGAGTGATTTTACATATATGTATACATATTTGTGTCTAATGGTAGCCAACTCTAGGGCAGGGGAGAGGGAAAAGGGCAAAAAAAGAAGTTTACATGATAATTTTATTATATATTTAAAAGGAATAGCAAGTTGTATATCATAGATTTGCAGTTGCATTTGCAGTTATCTTTTTTAAATTATGTTTTGGAAATGCTTGTTTTATTGCACTCAGTCCAATCAATCCACTAAATACTTATTAATTGCCCAAAAAAGAGAGACAATACTATCTTCTGTTATATCAAGACAGAGGACTTATCATATGTACTGAGAAATTTAGGGAAAAGAGTCATGCCAAAACTTTGGACAAAGGAAGAATAAAATTTTGTCCTCATTAATTTAGAGTCCCTCATAGATGACATAGGTTTAAATGAATCATAACTTTCATATTTGTATATAAAATTATTTGTTAAAGTTAAAATTTTGAGATTTTAGGGCAAATATTTACTTTAATTAAAGCTTTGAGTAACAAAATTATTTCAAAAGCATATATATGTATATACATACATATGTATCTGTGTGTATTCAAATTCACATATATGGATAGAAAGAGAAAGGGAAAGATGAAGAAAAGGAAAAAGAGGGAGAGAATAGGAAGAGGGACCTGATCTGTGATTTTACTGGTACACAGAAATCCAAGCTGAGGAAACTCCCTTGACCAAGACAGTTTCACACACTCTGTACAACTGATGATCTCCCAGTTTCCTGGAGCACTAGTTAGAGCACTTCCCCAAGTCATACAGAAACAGTGTCAGAAACAGTAGTTGGAGCCGGGTGTTCTTGGTTTCCAGGCTACCTCTATCTACTTTGCCATTCTGCCTTTCCATGTAAATAAGAACAATATGTTAATTAAAAACTATACTTATTAATCTGTGCAAATCTAGAAGCACTGCTTATATGCCAATATTATTTTAGTTCATGTTACTTTTCTGTTATTTGGAAGTAATGAAATATAATTTTTTTAGACATATTCTCCAATCTATCATTTTTACTAATTCAGATTCATTCCAGTTATGCTTAGTGACATTTTACTGTATAGCTTTGTTAGTTATTAAGTGCCACAGGCAAATGCAACAATAAAACATGGATGAAAATTTGTTGAAAGATTTAAAAACTACGGATTTGGTATAGGGAAAAATTAACCAAGCATAATGAATTTTGTGAAAGATTACCTTCTTTTTTACTCCCATGAGCAGTATCAGTTTGAAAATATTTGCTTATAAGAACAACGTTAAGGATATATTCAGTGTTATATTCTCTCACTCCACAGATGGAGAATTATACTCTGGAACTGCAGCTGACTTTATGGGACGAGACTTTGCCATTTTCCGAACTCTTGGGCACCACCATCCAATTAGGACAGAGCAGCATGATTCCAGGTGGCTAAATGGTAAGTAAAATATGCAATAAGAACATGGAAACTTTGGTCTGACATTTTTAAAATTCAACAATCCAGATCAAAAAGATGGATTAATTTAAAATTGCATATGGCCCTTGATGCCAATGTCTTTGAATATTCAATAATGAACATTATTGGTGGTGGTTTCACGATTAGAAAGTATGAGTAAGCTGAGCAAAAATAAAAAAAAGGTTTTCTCCATGGAAAGAAAGAAAAATCAGAGCTTAGAAGAAAAACCAAAAAAGGAAAAATAAGGTATATTCTGGACTGGGCCTGACTTAGGCCAGTTCTCTGATGTTGGAACAAAATGAGACATTTGTTGGTCATTTATCAGTTGACAAAAATAAATTTATTCAGCTATAGCAAGAGAAAGGTTAGGCCTTGATGACACCTCGAGCCCAGCAATGCTTCTTTGCCTGATTTACCTACCACAAGCCACCTGCTAATCCTCCAAGTCCTTCTGGAGCTTCTTGTGTTTGTTTTGTACTCAAGTGATGAAGAAGTGTTGTTAGCAATCTGACTTTATTCCCCTGTGCAAGCCTAGTGTCAAAAAAAGATCAATTCCTTTTAAGGAAAAAAAGAAAAAAAAACTGAGGGGCAGCTAGGTGGCACAGTAAGTAGAGCACCGGCCCTGGAGTCAGGAGAATCTGAGTTCAAATCTGTCCTCAGACTCTTGACACACGTACTAGCTGTGTGACCTTGGGCAGGTCATATAACCCCAATTGCCCTGCCTTCCCCCCTCCAAAAAAAATCTAGCCTGATTTGCCTAGGGGGAGTGAGGATATTGCTCCTGCTCTATGGTAATTTAAGGAATATGACCAGATATTAAACATAAAGAATAAACTTGTTCCAATGGCTCTCTCTTGATTTTTAGGATAAAATACAAATTTTCTGGCATTTAAAGCCTTCCCAATCTGGCCCCAGCCTGCCTTTACAGGCATTACTCTCGATTATGCTCATTATATGCTATATGAGCTGTCTTACCTGCTGTCCTTCATACGCAGCATTCCATGTCCTGCCTCCCTGACTTTCCCCCAGAAAGCTGAAGTGCAGAAAATACACATTCCCAAAGGTCCCATAGATCCTGTCAGAGCTGGGACTAGAAATGAGATTTCCTAATTCCTCACGTTAGGTCCTTTACATCAGACTGAGCAATGGTTTAGTGTAAAGTAACATATAATAGAATACAGAAATTTTAAAAAGAGCAAAATATGCAAAGCAATTAAGCCTAAGAAAGGTTAGAAATATTTTTAAGCACCCATCAAAAAAAAGGAAAAGTGTATGTTTATATTTGTTTCCATTTAGATTTCATGAGTGTTTTTCATTATGAATTATGTCTGTATAATATGACTGAATTAGATAGTGAGGCATAGCTGGGTGCATTTTTACTTATGCACCGTTACCGATAAGGTCACATAGAAAATGCAATAGGGCCATGAGTCCAGGTTCCATAATCTTCAAGCCCAGAGTGCAAGTCTTTGCATATGTTGCCCTTCCCTTGAACTTAGACCTTTAACACTGGCACTTCACTTAATTCAGTGATAGTTTCACTGAAGTAACTGTGATTCATAACTTGTCAACATAATTCTGCCTCCATTCAAGATGTCCTAATAATAGTATTTATGGAGAAACAGTAAATGCTATGTCATCCACAATTAGTGTTATTAGCATGGAAGGAAAATATATATATATATATATATACACATTCATATTTATATATTTAAGTGTGTATGCACACACACGCGCATGCGCGCACACACACACATACACACATAAGAAGCAGACTTTGGGCTAACGTGACCTCCAAAGGTCATGAAGATTTTCAGTATCCTTGAGAAATAAGGCCTGATTGTAATAGGTATAGATATTGAAAAGAATAAAAAAGGACCCATTTCATTTGTATGGCCTTAGGGAAATAAAGCCGAGTCATCAACTTGAAGCTGCTTTTGTACCGCAGACCTGCATGATGACAGCTGAGTCTGAAGAATTTACACTACGGGAAAACACAGCCATTGTCCACAGCTCTGTACTTCATCTCTGAAAATGTGTAATTCCTTTGGGAATTCAGTTATCAGTCTCTCAGCACAAAATGTGAGAACTGATTTTCCCAAATTAGCACAGAGGTTACATCTGACAGGGTGCAGAAACCAGGACTGCTTTAAGATTGAGGACACAGTCACGTATCCGATAGAACCAAGGGACTGGGAATCATAAACTACCCGAAATTAAATACCATTCTGGAATAAAATTGGAGACATGATGTTTATACATTCATGCATACAATGAATGACTTTTGTGGAATAAGAATATACTGCATAAACATCACAACTGCCAGACCCTCAAAACTATCTGAGAGGGTTCTTTTTGAGTGGTCTTCAGGGCAATGAACATTTACTTTGGCATATTATATTTTAATTTCCCTAAATCAGTTCCTCTCCTTTGCAACAAAAAAGTTGGCATATTCCAGATATATTTTAATAGTTTCCTTCCCACTAAGCAGAAAACAAAATTGGTGCAGTGGAATTTAAAATGTTTTATAAATCATACTTTAAGCAATATGGATCTCTTCTTAGTCCCAAATCATTACTCTAGGCCTATTCTTCTAAGCTACATTGTCAGCTGTTGTAATTTTCAGAGAATAGCAAAAAAAATTAGAAAATCATCTTATCAGAAAGGGTTTTCAAAGTCCTAAGAGAGAGGCATTATGTTCACTGTTGTTTTGTTGGTCTTCGTTTCTTAATCTGCTTCCTACCATAAAGGTATCTGTGAACAAGCTAGAAAACATTTTGTCTTCTAGTCTGCTTGCCGTCTTGTTTTTGTCTCCTTTGTTTTTTGAGGATTGTGGTTGTATTCTGGGGCTTGAAAAAGATGTACCTGAATTCAAACTGCCTTCTACTTAGGGTTGCTAAGTAGATGGATGCTCTGAAGCTTATAGAGAAGGGGAATTTAATATTTGGATTCAGATGAACTAATTAGTTAGACAAAATCAGGTCTGTGGACTTTTTTACCCTAACCTCTAATTATGAAAATACAATAATACACAAATACTTTGACAGTTGTTCCCTAGATATATGTAATAAGGGATAAAAAAGTAAGAAAGGATGAAATGATAATATAGACTTAGCACTTATGGAAACTATAAGTTAAACAGGAGTATCAAATTAAACACTTTAGAAATAAGTTGGAATTTATTTGCTTTTTGTGACTGTCAGACCTCTTGATTTTCTCGTCATGTCTGTGGCTTAATATTTTAAACCAGTTAGTTGCGTGTTTCAGTACCCTGGAGACAAAGTCCTTCATAATCCTTATTTTACGGTTACATAAGCCGTTGAGTATTATAGGAACTGAGTGAACATTCAATAATAAAAAAAAATGCCCTCTTAAATTTCACAGGCTTTGAGACAGGAAACAAGGACACAATCCTCTTATGGCATTTGTGTTGTATTTTCTGGCAGTTACTCTGCCCTGTCCCCTTTATTGCAGATTACTGCCATAAGATGGCCTTGGACGCTAAATGAGTATGTATATGTATATGTGTGTGTGTGTGTATATATATGTGTGTGTGTGTGTGTATGTATGTATGTATATATACTGGTTGCTGTTATGATAGCATAAAGTTTATCTATGGAATCAGGAACCTAAGAAATGAAATTATGTTCAGAGAGTGCCCTTCTCAATTGAAATTAGAAGCAAAAGAGCATGATGGTTTGAAATAGCTTTTAATGTCTATTTTGCTGAAACAAAATTTAGCAGTTTTTCTTTTGTTTGTTTTCACTTAATTCAGACTTCACCTTCAGACAAAAAGCACATACTCTCCCTTGTATATTCTGTTGGAAAAAAAATACACAATAAAACTAAACTATGGGGTCTTTTAACTCTCAAACTACTAATCATTTTCGTGTGACCTACAAATGTACTTTTTTCTCAAACAGGCCAACCTTACCAAAACATTAATTTCCTTTACCTCATCTTTCCTAGACTTATTTTCCATGTTCAACCTTTTACCAAAAGAAAAGAGTGAGCTTCAGCCTATCTCAGCTGAAATAAAGTTTAGTCTGTCAGAAAAAAAATGTATGAAGCCTAGAAATGAAAATAATATTCTTATTGCTGGTATCAACTTTTGATAGGGAATATTTCTTATAGGCAATCTAACAAAACACACTTGAGAAAAAATATGATCTATGCCCTTTCTTAATGTAGACAAACCATTTTTTCCATATCACTACGGGCTATTTTAGTCTATAAAACTAAAAAAAAAAAGTTGAGAGCTGAAAAATAATTAAGGAATGGACGACTGATTTAGAATCATAAGAAAAATAAAATACACAAATCAAGGGAAGTCCAAATAAAATATTTTAAAGTACTCTTCAGAAAACTTGATGGCATAGGAAGGAAGGGTGGAAATCAGGAAAACCTTTTCCATGTAGTTGGCATTTCTCTTAGGAGCTGGTGGATAAGAAAGTCACCAAAGGATAATAGTCAGAGAGAATCGTAAGAAATATATACTTTTTCTTGGAGGGGGGAGGCAGGGCAATTGCGGTTAAAGTGACTTGCCGTGGGTCACACAGCTAGTAAGTGTGTCAAGTGTCTGAGGCTGAATTTGAACTCAGGTCCTCCTGACTCCTTGCTCTACTTACTGCGCCACCTATGCCCCTGAAATACATACTTCTAAAAATGTTTTATCAAGACCTGTGAATCCATCATCAATGTAGGAAACTCCCTCTACCATCAAAGATTGGTAACTTTTCAGGGTACTGAGAGGCCAAAAAAATGCCCTAGAGTCACATGGTCAAGATGCGTCAAAGGCAGGAGGACCTCAATTCCAGTGGTCTCTACCCTGAGACCTGCCCTATATCCACTGCATCTTTTGGCTTCTGAAATATTTCTCAAAATCCTAACGTTGCTATCAGAAATGCAAAGTTGTTTATTTAACTGAAACCATGCCTGAAGCAGTATAGTGCAGTGGGAAAAGTCCTAGATGGGGAATCAGAGGACCTAGGTTCAAATCCTGGTTCTGTCCCTTGTTATCCCTGTGACCTTGGGATTCCCTGGCTTCATTTAAAACTCCCTCCACTGTATGTCCATATATATATATATATATATATATATATATATATATATATATATATATATATATATATATATATATATATATATATATATATATATATATTCCATATATATATATATATATTGGAATATAAGCTCCTTAAAGGCAGGGATGGTTTGGGGCTTTATTTTTATTTTTACCTTTATATTCCCCACAACCCATAGTATATTGACTGAAACACAGTAAGTACTTAATGAATGCTTGTTAACTGACTGAGTTCTAGGTAAAACAATAAAAAGATACCATAGAAAGACCCCATGAACTAGATCTTAGATTTATGAATGTAATGACAGGGTATCCTTACTATTTTGAAATAAGATAATGAAAACCCTTAGTATCAATAAACCTTGTTAAGAATTAATAACACCAGTTAGCAGTCATAGAGGACCTGATAAAAGGCAGTATGACCTAGTGAAAAGAGGAATGACTTTGATGTCCAGTCTAAGGTTCAAGTCCTAACTTGGACACATGTTACTTTGTGATCATGGCCAAGTCACTTTAAAATCTCAGTTTCCCCCCTGAATCTCTCTAATTATTACAGATTTAGTTTCTGATCTGCTTATCATAGTTTCCACTCTAGGAGATTCCCATGCTAATGAAATCACAGTTCCTTTCCTCTCCTCCTCAAAAATGAGTCTCTGTCCTCTACATGTAGTAATGAATAGAAGGAAAGTAAACTAATAACAAAATTCTAAAATGTTGAATATGTTGCATTTAGGCGAAATCATATGCATAAATGTTGGTATTTGAGTACAGTTAATAACCATATTTTCTCATCACAATCAAACAATGTGATGAAAGTGAGGCTTAATTTAAGAAAAAATAGGGGAGTAGCAGAAATTAGATGAGAAAATGTAGAACTTGCTTAATATCCCTTTTGCGTTTCATTTTTCACAACTTTTTTGTTTGTATTTTGGACTCTCAGAATAACAAAATGCAGCTGATAATTCCATAGCATTTCCAACAGACTGGTTATTGTCCTCATATTTTAACTGACCGCTACATCAATGTCATGATTCAAAAAATAGAAGTGAACATAAGAAATGTTTATTATGGTATATAAATCCCATTTATAGACAGAATTACTAGCTTTAACAATGGATACACTAAATCACATTTTAATACTATTCGTACTTTTGAGTGCTACTTTTTCCCTGTTTTCTCACTTTAAGCATTCAACAACTTCATGAAGGGCCACTATCTGGAGCAAGTCTTTTAATAGCTACCATCCACTCCTGCCTCTACCCCCAAACTATTTTCTCTCCCTTTCTTCTCTAACCACCAACTTAATGAGTACAGACCCTGTCTGTACCAATTTCCTCTCTTGCAGTCACTGCATTCAAAGTTTGGTTGGTGTTCAATAGGGATTTGCTATTTACTGGATAATCTGAGTTCATGTGTGCAGTGACAGTGAGCAAGGAGCTTTCCTCACAAGATGCCATGACAATACATGTAACCATGGTGTGACTGGACTCACTGACATGGCTCTCAAAAGCTTTCCCTCCATGAAAACAGAAGCCTGTTTGCAAATTAATTAGTTTCTGGCGGGCAGCTTGATTGTTGACCCAGAGTTTGTAGAGTGGGAAAACAATCAGATTAGTGTGCTGGGTATAAAGGGCTAGTCAGGCACTTGCGTGTGGCTTCCAGGACTATTGAAACTCTGAATGGAGTGAAACACAATCTTTTCTGAGAAGCCAAAGCAGAGGTTAAGTGTGATGAGCCTAGAGCACGTAAGCAGCAGGGGCTGGGGAATTAAAGGATTTGAGCCAGATAAAGCTGAGTGATGCCAAGTGAGTTCATTGAATTTTAATGGCATGGATAGTTTTGATCAAAATGCCTCTTATGTCCTAATCTCTATTAGTAGAAGGAACAGGCTTATTGTGTTATCAAAGGTAGGCTTCACACAAATATCTGAGGACCTCAGTGGAAAATTCTAATTGAAATGTCTCAGTAGATAAATAGTAAAATGACAAGAAAATCAATACTATGTATCCCTTCTTTCTCATTTAGAAAATTAGCTCTCACATTCTCCCTTATAAAAAAAGTATCACTAAGTCTTAAGCACAAATGATTTTACTTAAAAGAACAAATGTAGGAGTTTCTGCGACCAAGGAATTTAGCACCTACTAATCTGTGGGTGATGTGTCCTCCCATACATTGCTGAATATCCAAGATTATACCAGAAATACAATGGCATAAAATGTATGTATTTATATTTATTCACTTATATTTATGTCGTATATTCTTATATACGCACTCATTTTGTCTCCTATTTGAATATAAGGTCCCCGAGAGTAAGAATTTTTTTTCATTATTTGTAGTCATATCCCCAAGACCTGGCATAGTGCCTTGCAGATAATAAGGCTTAATAAATGCTTGGTTGATCATCAAAGCATTTCTAGATTGGTAGACTTCTTTCAGAACTTGTGCTACTTTGTTGAGGTCACAGATCCATCAAAGTTTCAAAGAACAAATTTTAAACTTCATTATTTTTTTCAAATGTTTAATTTGATACCTATTCTGAGAAATGGGGAGTATTTCATTAGTCATATTTAGTTTTTTTATATGATTAAACATGCATACATGTGTCATTAAAACTGTATTATTATTTGCTTTACAATTTTATCTTTTGGAGAAAGACAATTTTACTTTTTTATTCGATTAAACACTCATGTGTACTAAAGCATTAATACTGACTTTGCCTTCTTTTCCTTCAGAACCTAGCACGGTGCCTGGCATATAATAGGTATTTGATAAATGCTTATTGATTGGTAATATTTATTTCTTTCTCTCACAATTGAGTTCCTTCACTCTGTCTACAAATGAATTCAAATATTACCTAGGATAGAAATAATCCTCTAAACTGGTGTCTAGGCAAGTTCCTATCCTCTCTTTTCCCTTATGGATAGACTTTGCAAAGACAGTAATCTGTTATCAATGCCTGTACTTCTCACCAACCCACTAACAAATTAACTTCTTGTAATGTGACTGCTATCCTCACCTTTGCTCTGAAAATGTACTCTCAGAGGGCACTAATGATTATCTAATGACCAAATTGCATGGCTTTTCTCCCTGGTCACTCTCCTTGACCTCTGTACCATTCTGTTGACCCTTATCCTAGCCTGGAGCATGAAAGCATGAAGGGAATTTAGAATTATCCACTCCAACTCCCTTATTTCCACAGAAAAAAAGAACTGTGATGCAGGTAGGATAAGCAGTTCATTTGTACATGATCACAGAGCATGTCAGTGGTTTGAAGTCTATCTTTTTCTGAAAGCATCTTATCCCCCAGGTTCCCCACCCCATTCAACTCAATTCATCACAACTCACCATTCAGTCAGTGGCTTCTCCATTCCAGGAACCATGCTTGGGTACTAGAAATAAAACCAAAAAGGAAAGAGTTCTTACCCTCAAGCAGTTTACAGTACATTGGAGGAATACAACACCAACGGAGACAAGTATAATGCAATATAGGAAGCAATGGAGAGATCAGAGTGCTTTATGAATGTTTAAGATCAGTGAAAACAACATCTGAAAGCATAAGGAAAGATTTCTAGTTGAAGCACCAGTGCAGAAACTTGAAGGAAGTTAGGGAATTTGAAATGTGGAGACAATAGCTAGAGGTGAGGGTAGGATCAAATAAAAGGTAATTTATGTTTTGGTTTAAGCACAGGGAGGTAGGCAGTAGGTAAGGAGCTACTGTTGTTGTTCAGTCCATCTGACTCTTCCTGACCTCATGGATCATAGCACACCAGGCCCTTCTATCCTCCACTATCTCTCTAAGTCTGTCTAAGCTCATATTTGTTGCTTCTATGACACTAGCTATCCATCTCATCTTCTGTCATCCCCTTCTCCTTTTGCCTTCAATCTTCCCCATCATCAGGTTCTTTTCCAACACGTCCTGTCTTTTCATTATGTGGCTAAAGTATTTAAGCTTCAGCTTTGGTATTTGATCTTCCAGTGAATAGTATGAATTAATTTCTTTAAGAAGTGACTGATTTGATCTTCTTGATGTCCAAAGATTCTCAAAAGTCTTCTCCAGCACCACAATTTGAAAACATCAATTCTGTGGCGCTCAGCTTTCCTTATAGTCCAATTCTCCTAGCCACAAAAGCCATGTCTTTTACTATATGGACCTTTGTTGGCAAGGTGATTTCTCTGCATTTTAGTAGGCTGTCTAGAGTTGCCAAAGCTTTCCTTCCAAGGAGTAAGCATCTTTCAATTTCATGGCTGTAGCTGTCATCTGCAGTGATCTCTGAGGCCAAGAATATAAAATCTGACACTGATTCCATTTCATTTCCCTCTATTTGCCAGGAAGTGATGGGATCCATTACCAATATCTTAGGGTTTTTTATGTTAGGTTTCAAGCCAGCTTTTACATTTTCCTGTTTTACCTTCATCAAGAGGCTTTTAGTTCTTCTTCATTTTATGCCATCAGAGTGGTATTATCAGCATATCTGAGATTGTCACTATCTCTCCCCCCAACCTTAATTCCAGTTTTTGATTTGTCCAGCCTGGCATTTCATGTGATGTCCTCTTTAAACGAGTTAAGGTGACAATACATAGCGTTGTCATTCTTTTCCAATCTTAAACCAATCAATTGTTGTTCCATGTTTGCTTCTAACAGTTGCTTCTTGACCCACATACAGGTTCCTCAGAAGACAAGATAATCTTGTACTCCCATCTCTTTGAGGACATGCTACATTTTGTTGTGATCCACACAAAGGCTTTAGCATGAATATAGAAGTATTTTTTTTTTTCTGGAACTCCTTTGCTTTCTCTGTAATCCAGCAAATGTTGGCAATTTTGGTCTCTAGTTTTTTTGCCTCTTAGAAAACCAGCCTGCTCTTCTGCTCATTTTTGGTCCACATATTGCTGAAGCCTAGCTTACAGAATCTTAAGGATAACTTTGTTGGCGTGTAAAATAAATGCAATTGTTCAGTAATCTGAACATTCTTTGGTATTGCCCTTCTTTAGGAACGGGATATAAACTCATATTTTCCAACCTAGTGGCCACTGCTAAGTTTTCCAAATTTCCTGGCATTTTGAGTGCAGCACTTTAATAGCATCATCTGTTAGGATTTTAAATAGCTCAGCTGGAATTCTACTACCTCCATTAGTCTTATTGTTAGCAAGACTTCCTAAGGTTCACCTCACCTTATCCTCCAGGATGTCTGGCTCTAAATCAGTAGCCATCATGGTTATTGGTGATATTAAGATCTTTCTTATAAAATAGTTACTTTGTTTATTCATGCCACATCTTCTTAATATCTTCTACTTCCCTCAAGTCTCTACTATTTTTGTCTTTTATCATGACAGTATTTTTGCATGAAATGTTCCCTTGATGTCTCTAGCTTTCTTGAAAATATCACATCTTTCCCATTCTATTGTTTTCTTCTATTTCTTTGCTCACTTAGGAATATTTTGGAGATGAGGAAAAAAGGAAATTATTGAAGGGGAAAGTTTCCATTGAACATGGGAAGGAAAATGATAATGGTCACAAATAGAAAGGATAGCCTTGGCTATTTTGGTTAATACATAGAGTACTTTAAATTAGCTAACATTTATATAACATGTACTGTGTGGGCAGATACTGTGCTAAGTTCTTTAAAATTACCATTATTTGATCCTCACAACAACCCTAATAGGTAAGTGCTATTATTAACCCTATTCTACCAGTGAGAACTCAGGCAAACAGAAGTTAGGTGATATGCCCAGGGTCACATAGCTAGTAGGTGTCTGAGTCCATATTTGAACTCAGAACTTCCTAATTCCAGTTGCCCCAGTAAGAAAGAACAACTTGTCAACTGGAACTGAAGCAAATGAACAAAGGATGAGTGAATTTGTAGGGAGGTTTTGAAGTGTACAGTGGGAAAAATGAGGATGCTGAGGACAAATGGCTTCTCTTTTTTTCCAATTAAATAAGAGGTAAATTTATCTGATAAAAATGTTTTAGGGGCCTTGAGTAGAAAAGAGAGTGTTTGGAAGAGTGGTCCTATGTAATTTCAAGGTCAGTGAGGAATCAATAAAAAGATTGCTTTGGAATATTGAAATTCCGGTTGGGGTAAGATAACATGAACTTTCAGTGAGCTGAGTTTACACGTTTATGTGATTTCATCCTGCAGCAGTCACCATTGTGGTAGTAGTATCAGAAAAGGCAGATAGTGAGAAAGGCCTAAGGGTGAGAATTTTTTGAACATGAAGGACAAGGACAAGAAGCAAGAAAGTCAAGAGGATGGAAAGGAGGAGAGAGACTTGTTGAACAGGTTACCCATAGGATCAAGACTGTGAGGTTATAGTAGTGGTAATGAACAGGGTGCGTAATGAGGGACTAGAGGTGATGATGAAAGAGGCTGAAATAAAGATGGAAGGGCAAGAGAATGTAACTTGAGAATATTTTAGAGTTGCAGATAAATGGAGGTTGGGGGGGGGCATAGTTTTGATGCTGAAGTCTAAGTTTTGATCAGCCCTATATATAGGTAGGTGAAGAAGACCGAAGGTGAAAAATATGAGAATTGAAGCCATTGGTAAACTGTGAGGAGGGGTGGTTAGAGGAACACCGAATGAATATTGAGGTAACAAATGATGAAGTTTAGGGAATAGAAACTTCTGAAATAGCAGTGGCCAGAAAGTTCAAGTGGTGGTGGGCGTGAGACCATGAGTACTGGGTAGTGAAGAATTTAATATCTCAGCCAGGGTATAGGATAGAGCAACAAGACGGCAGTAGAAGCTCTCCTTAATCTTTCCTCCGTGACAGCAACACTCACCCTCCTGGGTCCTGTGGTGAAAGAGTGCATTATATACCATTTCCAAAGGTGATGAAGATGACAATTGCCATGAGGGTGATAGTCACTAAAGCCTTCAATCCTGTGCAGTTTATCACATGAAGAAATATTGAATGGGGACCTCCAAGAGGTCATGGATTATGTTTTATTCATCTATTGTCAGTTAAGCCTACCACCATACCCACTTAGCAAAGAAAAGAATTCCTCAAATCAAGGTGAATAACTTGATTCCTTTCAATCAGAATTTTTCCAGACTCATTTGATATTTAGATTGGGGTAAGTAAATTCCTTCCAGCTCTTATCATGCTCCTGCTAGGTCATATGAGGACACTGTAGACTGCCCTGAGCTCCACCAAGCCTTAAGGAGTTAACTTAGTAATACTAGAGCCTTGCATTACTGAAGCTACACATAAGCTGCTATCTTCTTTGCATGTAAATAACACTCACACCTAGTATCTGTCATTTTTCTGAGCTCCAAACCTGCATTTCTAAACAACCAGTACAGTAGGTATCCCATCTGAGCATCAGAGGCAATTAATTACGTTCAAAATGGAAGCCATCTGCTTAACCCAAGAAAACAGCTCCATCTAATTTAGGTATTTTTATTCTAGCACCATTGTTCAACCAGTCCTGGTTCAGTCATTAATAATCAGCGTAACTTTAAATATATCAATTGCCTTTCTGGGTTTTAATTCCTTCATTTGTTAAATAAAGGTATTGAAGCAGAAAATATCCAAAATTTCTTCTAGTTATAATTTCTATGATTTTCTGATTCTTTATCTTCCACTCTACAATCCTTCTCCTCCCTAATCCATTTTATGTGTTGTTAACAGAATAGTAACACTTTTCTGTTCAGAATCTTCAGTGTTTCCCCACTGCCTACAAAGACCATCCATCACTTGATCCCAGTCTAACTTTCTAGCCTTATTATCCATTATTCCAATTTCTCCATGTTAAAGTGACTGCCTCTTAGATATCACCTACCTATTGTCTCTTGTTAAAATATAAATTGCTGAATGATTAAGTGACTGAATGGTTAAGAGAAATTATAATTTTTTTCATTAAAAACTACAAAATCCATGAGGATGGTACAGTATTCACTTATCATTGACTGCAATTGGAACCTCTAACAGAAAATGCACAAAAAAGTGCTTTTAAAATACTGGGCCAGTAGCAGCAATGAAAAAAAAAGAAATCAAGTCATTTTAATGTAACTTTAAAGAAAATGTTTTCAGACTTGAGTGTCCATGTCAAGGAATGCTGGGGAGGCAGCTAGGTAGTATGGTTAAATAGAATACCCAGACCTGAATTCAGATCCAGCCTCAGACTCTTATTAGCTGGGTGACCCTGGGTGAGTCACTTAACCTCTATTTGCTTCAATTTCCTCAGCTGTAAAATGGTGATAATGGCAGCGGCTATCTCCCAGTATTGTTATGAAGATCCAATGACACATTAATTGTAAGACATTTAGCACAGTACTTGGCACATAATAAGCATTAGATAAAAGTTAAGTATAATTATTGTTATCTAGCTATAAGAAAAAACCCACTACAGTATTTAGAAACTCTCTCCATTGTATAGATTATTGTCCCTTTGGATCACTTCCTATACTGTACCTCTGTACCTTAAAGGATCTGTATTTCCTACATTGATGCAACTTGCCAGCCTATAACAAAGCAAATGTTCTTGGGCGATTGCTGTGTTTCCGAAATTCATCAACCTCTGCCCAACCTGATGATGATTTTTAAGTTTTACTCTAAGATTTCAGGTGAGAAACAAATCGCTCATATTAATTTAAACATGCTATCATTATTATCATTATCATCACATCACAACATAGTGAATAAAGAGTAGGCCTTGAAGTCAAAAAGACTTGGGTTCAAAACCTGCCCCCAACACATAGTGTTTCTGTGACAGTGGGCAAGTAACTTAACCTCTCACTGCCATTGGCAATTGTGTAAGAAACTCAATGGTAGAACAGTGTTGATCTGCCTTAGTAGAGGGAATTTCCTTAACAGGAGTTCTCATAAGTAATGGACTCCCAAAACTATTGTACTTAATGACATTACAGCACACAAAATATTATGCTCCCATAAGTAGCAGCATTCATTGTTCTGTTAATTTCCATAGTCACCATCACTTTAGCACAATATAGTGTTGCTATCCTCTAGACCTATTGATCTTAATGTTTTCCTCAATTTTTCCTATTTCAAAATTCCAAGTAAGTTAATAAGATAGTATATCAAACATATTGGGATCTCTCTCCAATAACAGTTATACATTTAGTGTGAATGCTTTTAAGTGTTAAGTAATTTCTTCCATTAAATTAGGGCATTTAATTATGAATTTCAGTAGATGACAAGACCTTCGTGCCAAGGAAAGATAGAAATATCACAACTATCATTAAGGATTTCCAAAATGAATGTGTGTGGCAAATGTGACTCTAGATTTATTATTGCCTTTTGGGAGTTCCACTGTCTTTTCAGCTTAGCATGCAATCTGATTTAAATTACAGCTAGGGCAGAGCTGCATCTTGGGATTTCCACTTCATGTTTTTCCACTGTTTAGAGTTCAATGAGCTTTAACCTCCCTGATTCTGAAAATCAAATAATGTCATGGTTGATATCAAACTGATGTCTTGCACTCAGTTGCTTAGATATTCATGTATTTAATGTTTATTTTAAAATACATATTGGAAATACTTAAATATTAGACCACAAAGCACACACATACACACATCAAAGTGTTTAAGAGCTGCCTGGCACTATACATTTGTGAATACAGGCAATAGGAAGTAAATGCAGAAGTCTGACATCTTACCACAAAGTCTGGGCCTCCAATTGGGACTAACTGGGGAAAAGTCGACTCTGAATTCTGGAACATCTTAAATGAATCATATTGCAAGATCATGGAATTGAAAGATAGAAGAGACCTCAGAGACAACCTAAACCAACCCTAGAACAAGGCCCAAAGATCATCTATTCTAGTGCCCAGTAACACAGTGCCTTGAACATAGTAGGTGCTTATGGAAGTGATTCCAAGGTTCTGGGAAGTTAAGTGACTTAAAATCATGTAGATAATGAGTAGTGGGACATGATTTGAACCCAGGCCCTTAGATATTTTGGTGTATTGTCTAGAGAGCCAGTCTTGAAGCCACATCCAAATCCCGTGTCTGATTCTTCTTAGCTGTGTGAATCGGCAATTTATTTAACTTCTTTGAAATTTAGTTTCACTATATTTTAAATGGGGCTACTATTACTCATTATAATGTAGAAAGGTTGTAAGACTCAAATAAGATGTGCATATATATGTGTATACATGTGTGTATATATACACATATACATATGTGTATGTATATATGTGTGTGTATATATAACATATATACACACACATATATACATAAAGTGTTTTGCATATTTTAACTGTGATAGAAAGTGCATCTGTGATTTCCTCGGGAAAGGAAGTAACTCCTGGGCGAGGTAACTTACCTCTCGGCAACTTAGACTCTTAGGGGTTTTCTCGGTACATTGAGACAATAATTGACTTGCTCAGGGTCACAAAGCCAGCACGTATCAGAGGAGGGATGCAAACATCTGACTTACCAGACTGCCTCTTTTAAAACTTTAAAGCACCATAGATATTATATATATATATATGTATATATATATGTATATTTCCCATATATTACTTGTTTAGCATGCATTCCAAAATACTTTTTCAAGTGCTTATAAAGAAATAGTTGTTTGAAAAAGGTTAGTCATGACCCCTGCGATTTGCCTAGAAAATGCTTTCTTCACAAATAATGGAAAGATACACCTAGCTAAACCTTAGTCAAATTACACAGATTCTAAATGAGCAGAAACCAAATGATTGAGGTTGTATTGTAGTTAACTTTTGGAAGAAGACCTTAAATAATTTGAAACATAACGTGATGGTACAGTTATTTTGGTCCATAGGTGCTGAGACTTTTTTTAATAGCACACATTTATATAGCATTTTACATTGCATTTTATCATCTCTAATGCTTACATCCTTGACAACATTATTATTCTGCTTGCTTCATTTTTGTCTTTGTACCACCAGCAATCTAACACACTGCCTAGCTCAGTTAGTTATTTAATAAATACCAATTAGAGAAAGGAAAAGAAACAAGCATTTATCAAGTGACTACTATATGCCAAGCACTTTGGTTAAGCACTTTAAAAATAATTTCTCATTTGAATATGGATCTCATTTGATTGATTAAACTTGATTGATCCTCATTGTAAAGATGAGAAAACAGGGCCTCAGTTTTGTGAAATGATTTGACCAAAGTCACTCAGCTAGTAAAGGGCTAAGCTGAAGCTCAAACCTCAGTTCTATGACTCTAAATCCCTTTCCTCTCTACCTAAATTTTAAGGGTGTGTTTATTGCTGAAGATTCCACAGTAGATCCTGAAGGAGCAGATAGATAAAAGAATCAGGAGGGGTGGGTCAATAATGAAGTAAACCACAAAAAGGACTCAGCCTCAATTAGACTCCCACCCAACTCTTTCACTTGTAAGATTAAAGGTCACTCAATGGTCACTGAAATGCCTTACAGCTCTACATCTACATTCTTATGATCTATCCTTTATTAATAGACTCAGTGAGCTGTTGGTCATGGGTGATGGATTAGGATTAGCCTGGTAAATGGCATGTGAAGGACTGCATAATCAGGTGAATATAATAATCCAACATCTGAGTGGGTGGTTAAAAATAAGACCAGCAGTTGTGGAAGAAGTAGGACAGGAAACACTATCGGAGCAGATAGACAGAGTTAGAAAACAGTGTGTCAGTGGTAACCCAGTCATTTCGCTTACTCAGATTTAGCTGCATTGATTCCCTGCCACCTTGATAGAAGCCAATCTCTGAGTGAAACCAAGCTGGAGGAGTGCAGGAGAAGGCAATGGAGAACAATTGCTAGGGTGCTAAAGCAAGAGCAAAGAGAAGTATGTGATAGGCACGAGCGCCATTCAGTGGCACTTTTGAATATCATGAAAATGTATAAAACAATAGCCTAAATTTACATAGTGCTTCTTTAATTCCCAAAGTGATTTCATCTCCATTTTCTTATTTGGTACTCAGAATAATCCTGAGAGGCAGGGAATGAAAATGTTGCTATCTCCACTTCACAGATGAAGAAACTGAGTCTCAGGGTAAATCGTTAACTCTCAGTTCCATAATTAATGAGCGGTAGAGGCAAGATCTGAATTCGGGCCTTCTTATCTAAGTCTTACTTCTTTCTCACTATGTATGAGGCCACATTGATATTAAATTATTTGTATTATATTATATTATATTATACTATATTATATTATATTATATTGCTATGTTATATTATTATATTGTTATTTTTGATGTATAAATATATGATATTATAAATATTAAATTAAAGGAACATGAGCCATGTAAAGAAAAATGACTAAATGAGTCACAAAATCTCACTTCTAATAGATTAAGAAGCAACATATGAAGAATTTGTCCATGAAAATGAAATAAATTTGGGTAATTTTAAAAGCCATACTATTAACTACTCTACATAGGTACATTCAAATATAACTTATACATATATGTACACATATGAGTATATTTGTGTGCTAATGGTAAATGATTTTCATAGTTTCAATACACGTATTGCAAAATATCACTAGAATTTATATTACCATGTGAGAAGTTTCACAGAGCAGTATTTCATGTGCTGACCATCTGTTGGTCAGTGAAAAAATGTGCCAAGATATATGATACTTTATAATAGTTAAATAGTCATAATATTAATGTTGAAATGGAACAGCTTTTGGACAGAGATTATGCTTTATTCATTTTTAAATTTATTGATTATTTAGTTTTGGGGAATGTTTGAATGATAAACTTAAAGCTTTTCCCAGACTCTGCTTCTCCCTTTCTTCTCAGGCAATTGTCTTTTATACCTAGAATCTGTAAACAGCCTTTGTATAATAGTCAGTCTCTTAACCATAGTTCTTTTCTGTCTAGCCAGCAAAGTTCTGTTCTCCTTGCTCCCCTTAGAAGCTCTGAGAAGAATCCATTTTCTCTCATGAAACTTACAATGATCAGCTACTAATATATGTGACTGAAGAAATGGTAGAGGGCACCACGTTAAGTCTGAAGGAATCTACTAACAGGAGAATGAAAGGATAGTAATATTAATAATAATAAACAGCTAACATATGCACATACACACACATACAGACACATGTATCTTTATGAGCCAGGTACTGTACTTTATAATTATTATCTCACATGTTCCGTGCAACATCCCTGGGAGGTAGGTGCTGTTATCATCACCATTTTACAGATGAGGAAACTGAGGTAAACAGAGGTTAAGGGACATGCCCAGAATCACACAGCTAGTAAGTATCTGAAGCTGGATTTGAACTCCTGACTCCAAGCCCAGTGCTCTATCCACTGTGCCACCTAGCTGCCAAATAATGCATCAGTTTGCAGCTCCAGGGTATATTAATATGATGAGGCTATTGTTTTATTTGCAAGGAAGTGATGGAAGATTGCCATTTATTCCATTTTAAAAATTATCCTTCAAATGAAAGATTCATTCCTAGATCCAGTTAAAACTCAGACAAAATGAAGCACTTAAACCCTAAGGTATCGGTCATTCTGAAATTTTCAGTTTACATTGCCAATAGGATGTAACTATTAAATGTCTATAAAATATTGTACATAATAATATTTGGAATCAGTATTAGAGGTCCTAGTATACAATTTTGATCTAAAGAAGTTCAATAGTCTCATGAAAATAAGAATGTACACAAAGTTAGGAAATGATGGGGACTGAAAATATTAGTTATTACCTTTAACTAACATCAGCTACAAGTATTTACATCACATTACCTAGATAGCTTTGGAAAAACTTTGATTTCTATAAAACTGCTAGGTGAGAGAAGTCAAGAAAATAAAAAAAGAGATGAAAGAGAGATTGATTGTTTAAAAAAGAATGAAAAAAACAGGAAACAGTGTACTTTTACATGCAGGTGTACAAGGAGGTCTTTTTTCTTTAAATAAAGATGCCAGAAACTCCACTGACAATAAATAAAAATCTCTTAAAACTGTCCTCAAAGGAATATACACGTAAAACAATAAAAGCACTAATTTCTAACAATAATTTTACATGTTTCAGAGAATTCCTTTAGAGGGAATCACATTTTCTTTGAAAAATTATAATTTAACCTTCATACTTAAAAACAATTATTTTGAGAAAATAGAAATATTTTTTATAATTCTAGACACTTTTTTTTTGGAAATTTAACCTCAGATAATCCTCCTTTATTGATTTAATTCATTACCTTGTTTAAAAAAACTACTATAGAAAAATATATAGCATCTTCTCTGGAATTACTCTCACAACTCCCAATCATTTTGGCAGATTGATTCCCTAGGGGATGGCTGTTACTTCTAATCTCCTTAGGATACGAAAGAGTAACTGTAAAGGGTTGAGATTTCTAATATTGTTTTTTAGATGCAGCCACCTAATGTAGTTTAACAATATCAGTCAATCAACTGGCATAAATTGGACTTTACAAGGGGGAATTTACTGAAAAAAAATTAAAAAAAATAACAACCCGAAACAGAAATACCCAATCTCCCTTTGTAACACATAAAGTCCCTGAGCTCAAACTTTAAAGAACAAAGACATTAAAGGACATTCAAAAAGATTCAAGGGTTTCCTTGTGACTTCTGTATGTGGGAATCCTTTTCTGCCTTCATAGAGACTCCACCAAGTTTTCTTCAGAGCATGGCATTATGAGGAACTAGTGGTCCCCGTGTTCCACTGGGCTGGGATCTTTCAAGGCACAATTTCTTTACTGATGGGATGACCCACTGCTGGGCTAGGTAAAGCTGTTCATGTCACAGGGCCAACTCCTCACCAGACTTAGCTACTTACAGCTACCAGTTCCAATGGATCCTGCTTCCAGCTGCAGTGGCTGAGGAATCCTCTGATGGCTCTTTAGACCTTTTGAAGCTGAGAAGATTGAAATCTCATCAGTGCCATTGCCAACTACTCATTTACTCACACTAAGGAAAGAATAAACACGAAAGAGAAAAAGAAACAGGTGCCAGAGCATTGTATGTCATAGGTATGTAGCAAGCAGATGGAGATAAGGCGTATTGCTACTCCCCTACCTGGTGTCTCACACCAACCCTCTTCATTCAAAAGCCATCCCATAAGGGAGTGAGAGATTGCAAGTCAGTCCTTTTGACTGCTAACTTCTTTCTGGCTCAGTAGTCAATTAAAAATTTTTATCTGTGCTGACAAAAAATAAAACAAAAACCAACAGAGAGAGAGAAATTGCTTAATGCTTAAAAAAATTTGTGTTGACCAGCTTGCCAGGAATAACAAATCTGTACACCCTCTTGAGAACAGAGGCCTCATTGGCAATTCCTTCTATCATCAAAACTACAATAAATTTTTAGAAATAAAGACTTTATTTTGTGAAAACTACATCATTATTACAATACACAAGTCCTAGAAAATATTTTGCATGGTTACACAATCTATTTTAAAGTATTATTATGAGGCAAATGATCTGTAAACCTTAAAGGTCTACATGGATATAAGTAATCATTGCTACTATTATTCCATTATTATCATCACACAAACAATTTTACAAAAATCCTAAAGTGAACTTTGCTGCCTTAGATTACCAAAATTTCATTTCCATCTCTGAAGATTATTTAAATTTAACAACAATCCCTCCACAAATCCAGCCTCAGACACTTGATATATGTACTAGCTGTGTGACATTGGGCAAGTCACTTAACCCCAATTGCCCTGCCAAAAAAACCAAAACAAACAAACAAAAAAAAACAAAACAAAAGAAACTTAAAATGATCAGCTGTTAGTACAGCTACATATAGAGACATATACACATCCCACTTACTATGAGCCAGTTACTGTGCTAAGTATTTTATAATTATTATCTCATTTGATTTTTGCAACATTCCTGGAGGGGGGTTAGGTGCTACTATTATCACCATTTTACAGATGAGGAAACTGAGGTAAATAGAGGTTAAGGGACTTGCGCAGCATTATGCAGCTAGTAAGCTTATATTTCTTAATAACAATTAAAGACTAAAACTTATATAATGGCTATGTGCCAGGCGATGAGCAAAGCACTTTGCAAATATTATCTTATCCTCACAACCATGGGAGGTGGGTGCTATTACTACCCCATTTTGCAGATGAGGTGATGAAATAAACAGAGGTTAAATGTCTTGCCCAGGGCCACACAGCTAGTAAATGTATGGGATTGGATTTCAACTCAAATTTTCCTGACTCCAAGCCCAGTATTCTATCCACTGTGCCATCTAGTTGCCAATTACTAATTGAACTTCATTTTAGTGAAAATAAGAAGCATTTTTAGTTGTATAACCACTGGCAATCAGTGAGTTTATGTTAAGTAAGGGGAATAATGCCAAATTAAAATGGAATTAAACCTGTGGACTGAAAAGTAAGGTCGACATGATGAATATTATCATTTCGGATTGTAAACATTATTTGATTATCTAGTGACATCATGGGTTTGTTCTTTTAAGGGATTAGCTAAAAAACATTATATATTATATGTTTATTTTGATGATTAAGTAGAAACTGAAAAATTAAATTTGCAAAATTTGTAGAAAGCTAATTATGTTTTGTGGAAAAATCTAAATTTTCCACCAACAAAAAGAAACAAATATATGGTAAAGTTAAGGAAAGTGGTAGTAGAATAGTTTACAAGATGATATTCTCTACATCATTGACTTAATGGTTCTGATCTAGATTAATAATAATCATTCTTTCTGGCAGTGAACAAATTGTTTAATTTGTTTGTTTTTAGTGGCAATTATATCTATACTTGGGTTTTTTCCCCTCTTTTACTCTTTTGTTCTTTCCTTCCCTCCTTCATTTTTTTTTTTTTGAGATTAGGTAGCTCTGTTTTGTCCAGGATAGAAGTGCAGTGACTACTGATGTGCCCAATCCCAACTACTCCATTTCCCATCTGAGTTGGTTCATCCCTCCTTAGGCAAACTGATGGTTCTATACTACCAAAGGGCTTCCCAAATTGATGCCCAGCACTGTGGACACCCAGTCAACTTTAGTCCTACTGCAGCTCAGAACGCCAGAACTCAAGTGATTCTCTAAACTCCGCCTCCTCATTAGTAGGTATTACAAATGTACACCACCACACCCAGTGCCTCTACCTGGCTTTCTAAGAAAACCCATTACATGCTATTTATTAAACCCAGTGACATACATACACAGTTACTTCCTCTTCTCTCCCCCACACAGAGCCCATAGTTGGGTGTTCTTGATTCTCAACTGAAAGTGACTGAGAAAAAAAATATGGAAAGATACACGTTTATTATTTGGCTGAATTCAAATCATTGCCTATATCAGTTCTAGCCCAAGCTATGTGCTATACTGAGTATAGCTCCATGACCTCTCATAATTTTGGTTACAAATTAGAGGGTAACAATCTCTTTGCTCTGTTTTGACTGTAACTATATAAACTAAAGTTAAAAATAAAAACTTGATAAGTAACCAAGATTTGGGGAAGAAATTACAGATAAGATTGGATGGTTATAAACCTTAGTAAACCAATTATTTGGACCATTGAAACAGATTTTAGCTGTCTGAATCACTGAATTGAGACAGGTGTTGGACTAATCCAACAGCAGTAATTAACTCCACGGTCTCTTTGGGGATGACTCTTGACAGCTGCTAGCAATGTAGTTTTTGGCTACAAAATCCCACATTAGTTCATGCCCAATTAGATCACAGGACATAGAGCTAAAGAGAACATTAAAGATCATATATCTCAACCCCCTCATTTTTCAACGAGGAAACAGAGATGATTGGGTCACCAAAGCTTCCATGTTATGGGGGTAATAATTTCATCACAGACTTTTATCAGGTTGGACCATTGAAGATTAGATTTGAGTTTTACAATAATGTTTAATACCTGTCTAAACTATCGTTGGAAATATTGCTACAACTGTCAACTAATTTATCATACCATGGAAATTGGTTCACTTTACAACATTCTCTTGGAAAGATTTCTGGTGACCCTAATCATCTTTTGCCTGCCTAAAATACACCCTTAAGAATCTTCCTTCATCTTTGTGCTGCATGCTTTTGGCATAGATGAACCTGATGAATTTATAATGAAAAAAATGATATAGTAAAAAATGAATGTAACATGACCATGATTGATTACTGATGATTGCCATAAAGGGAGCTCTCTCAACATAGAAATTCCCTTCACTGATGCGGATTGGATAGCTCATTTGTCACTTATAATCTTAAAGAGTTGCTCAAGGCCACATAGCTAGTGTATGTCTAAAAGAGGACTTAAACCTTGTTTTTCCTGACTTCAAGGCTGAATCTCTATCCATTGTGTCAGGCTGACTCTCCAGATAATGATATTCACTTACAATGCACCTACTGGTACACATAGGGACAGCTTGGTGGTACAGTAGAGTGCTGAGCCTGGAGTCAGGAAGACTCATCTTCCTGAATTCAAATCTGGTTTCAGACACTTTTCATATAACTGTTTGCTTGTGGTCTTTCCCATTAAACTGTGAGCTTTTTGAGGGCAGGGACTGGATTTTACTTTTTGTTGTATCTCCAGGGCTTAGGACAGTGTGTGGTATAGAGTAGGCATTTAGTAAATGTTTATTGACTATCAACTGACTCACCATCCTCTTAACTTTCTAAACCAAAATATCCCTGCCTGATTATCACTTTTTTAGATATTTTGTAAGGCAACTAGGTGGCACAGTGGATAAAGCACCTGAAATGAAGTCAGAAAGACCTGAATTCAAATCCAGCCTCATAAACGTACTAGCTGTGTGACCCCTGGCAAGTTACTTAATCCTGTCTGCCTCAGTTCCTCATCTGTAAAATGAGATGGAGAAAGAAATGGCAAACCACTCCAGTATTTTTGCCAAAAAAGCCCCTAAGGGGTCACAAAGAGTTGGACGTGACAAACTGAAAAACAATAATGAGTATACATGCCATCTACTTAAAATTTAGGAGTTATGTGCACATTGCATGCAGATGTTGTGACTCATATTCCTCAGTATTCTGTATACCTAATTTGGACCCTAAAGGAGGGGTAGTAGAAACTATTTCATTATAATTATAAGTGCGCTTTCCCCAAAATGACATTTAATTGTGATTTTTCTTTCTTAAATGGATAATAAACTCTTGGGTTGTATAAAGAGGTTGTATAGTTATATGAGGATTGTTTGCGCACAATCTAATTTACTTTGAAAATTATTCTATAATTTGTTTCCCTTCTGTCTTAAAATGTCTCCCCCATATAATTAGGTTTAAGTATCAAAACTATTATTGTCTTTTAAGAACAAAAACCTAGAAACTAGTAATTATATTGCCATTAAACATCCTGTCTTCCTTGAAGGAATCCTTTGAATTTACATTATTTTTGTGAACATTTCTAAACAGTATAGAAAAATGGAAGCACAACAGAAGTTCTGCTAGTGTTGAGTCAGTCACAGTTCTTCTCATAATGTGGTACAGTGAGGAAAGTTCTGGGATTTTGACTTAGAGGAACTACCTTCTTCCTTCCCCTACTACTCTACTACTGTAGATGAGATACCTAACTACCCTGGACCTCATTTTCCTCAGCTATAAAATGAAAGCATTGGACTAGATAACCTAGAAGGTTCCTTCAATTTTTAAAATCTATGATCCTAATACTTATGAAAAAAAGAAAAAACAGATTGTTAGAACTTGTCAAATAAAAACTGAAATTAAAATTTCAGCGATTCCCCCAAATATTGCTTTAATTATTAAAAAAAAGTCAAGGAAACTCTTAGAGGTATCTTATTGTGGATGCCCCAAGGACCTGTTTGATGGAAATACAGAGATTATCTTATTGTGACAGTTGGATATAATTCACAAAAAGAACCAGCAACTAGATGGAATAACAGAGTGCTGTTCATGAAGTCAAGAAGACTTGAGAGCAAGTACAGCCTCAGACACTGACTAGCTGTGTGACCCTGAGCAAGTCACTTAAACCCTGTTTGCCTCAGTTTCTTCATATGTAAAATGGGGTGATAATAACTACTTGCCAGGGTTATTGTGAGTATTAAATAAGGTAATAATTGTAAAACACTTGTCACAATCCTTGGCACATAGTAAGTTGTTATATGTGTTAGCTATTAGCTGTTAAAGTCATTGGGAGGAGTATGCCCCATTATACCTATAAAAATTATTCTATCTTTATGAATTAAAAGAAAACTCAAGAATAAAATTCATGGCAAAGTGTTATGTTTATCTGGAGATATTTTTGTCCGACCAAGCTGTGCAACAATGGGTAAAAAAAATAACATAGTATAGCACAATATTGAAATATTTGAGGAAAGGAATAATGCCATAAAATCATCCCTGGTTTACCTGTTTGTCTTTCCTAGACACCTCTACATGACTAAATAGAAGGTGTGTCTAAGCAGAAATAGCATTAGCTCCTAGCTCCATTTTCGGTGGCAGGAACTAACTAGAAACAAAGTGGCTTACCTTGATACTAGGAACTGGCTTTGCTCTTGATAACCATATTTTGTCTTTGCAAATAGAATGAGTGAGGAAGTCTACTCTAGCAAATCATTTGCCAACAACGTGCCTTATCTTTTTGTACAGTTCAATGCATGGATATCCAGTTTGCAAATAGAATAAAACTGTTAATGTGGAGGAAAAAGTTGGGGTGCAAAAAGATCTCAGAAAGCAAAAAATGTTAACATCTGCAATGAGCAGATGTTAAGCAAAATTAGTTAATTATTATTAATTAACTAATTAATAAAGTGTTAATTAAGCTCTTACTTTGTACCATGTACTTGTAAGCATTGGAATATAAAGAAAGGCAAGGAAGGGGGTAACCCTGTCATCAAGGAGGCATCATGAATATTGAGTTACATGCAAGATAAATTCAGGTAAAATGGAAACTAACCTTAAAGGGAAAGGCTCAGCAGCAATTCTGCAGAAGGAAGTACTTGCACTATCTTGAAGGAAGACAAAGTTTTCAAGGGGCAGAGGTGAATGGACAGCCTTCCAGAATGGCTAATTCAAATGCTCAGAGGTGGATGGACTATCTTGTGTGAGAAGTAGCAAGTAAGCCAATAAGGCTAGATTCCAGAATATGTAAAGGGGAGTAAAATGGAAGGAGGACAGAAAGGAAGGAAGGAATTCACTTGTAAGATCTTTACTTTGTCAGACAATATCTTTATATTTAATCCTGGAAGTAATAGGAAACCACTGGAATTTGCTGAATAAGAGGTCAGGCCTACACTTTAGGAAAATCACTTTGGTACCTGGTTAATAAGATGAAAGTGGGAAATGTAAATCCTATATTTGGATTTAAAAAAAAAACAGCAACCTCAAATATAAAAGATGGGATAGGCACAACTAGATAGTAGAAGCTTTATACAATTGCAAACTCATATATTAAGAGAGGCATAGTGTCCAGGATACAGAGGTATTAGTATTACTGTATTCTGTCCTGATTAGATTTTACCTGAAATATTGTTTTCAGTTATGGGTACTACAGTTTAGGGAGAAAAATGCTAAGCTGAATAGGTTACACCTGTTATCAGGTGATAGTCATCAGAATAGTGAGGGTACTGAAACATGTTTTATTGGTTGAAAGAATGAGGGTTATTTAGTCTTCAAAAGAAAAGACAGGATAGAAGTACAAGCTGTCTTCAAGTATTTTAAAGTCTGTCACAAATAAAATCAATTAGATTTTTCTGCTTTGCTCCAGAAGGAAGAGCTAGAAGCAATGGGAGGAAGTTTCAGAGGACAAAACAAACTTGAAGTAAGGAAACATTTCATAATGCTGTCCAAGAGTGAAATGGGTTGTCTTAGGAGATAGCAGAAATCTCCTGAAGTGGAAGGATAGCATTCATAGTCATGTCCCAGATGGCCTCTAATATCTTTCTAATTCTGAGATTTCTTGATTTTGTAATGTAGTCGATGGGCCAGTTTTTTTTTAACTCTTTTGGCCTCCTCCTTGTGGTGACTCTTTTGGCATTAGTTGAACCTTTCTGAGAAATACTGATAATCAGAGTCAATATATTTATTTTTACTCATTTCACAAAGTCATCAGCTTTTTAAAAAAAATGGCTTAGGTTAGAAGTGTTATAATAGTATTCAGGGAAAAACAAGACAGAACACCACTGTTTACCAAAGTTGAAAACATTTCGGTACCAACTTTATGCAGTCACATTATCAATGATTTAGAATCAATGTCAAACTTAATTAAAAAAATTAGAAAAAAAGGCATAAAGATGGGAAGACAATTAATTTTATATCTTTCTTGATGTAAATACTCCAAGAATCATTGAACAGTGATCTCTGCAGTTTCATCTATCAGACAATCTTTCTAAGTTTGATGTATATATGGGAGATACCTTATTTAAAGAGAGCTTTTAAAGACGTAGATTTTTCTACTTAATAAAGTGTTTTTTTTATAAATCAATAAAAGTAAAAATAGCAGGATTTTATATTCCCTATCAACTTCCATTGTCACTATAAATGTGTTATTTGACTAGAAAATAATTTGTAAAAGTCCGTACTTATATTTTCCTCAAATATTCATTTAATGAATGCATGGATGATTCCAAGTTTTTAAAGAGTTGAGAAAGATGGCAAATGGATCAACAATTGGTGATATTTACTTTATCAATTTTCTAAAATCACAAAGTCTCAGAGATATGAGTGACCTGAGAGTTTATAGACCATTCCTCTATCTCTAACAAGCAGTCATTGGATCTTTGCTTAATGACTTTCTGTGATAGGGATGGAATTGGTCTTCTTCCCAAGGCAGCTCTAATGGATGGGAAACTAGAGTTTTTAAAGTATAAGACCATTTTTCAAGAAATTTCAGAAAGTCCCTCTAGCTTCTAGGATTAAACTTCTTCCTGTCATTTAAAGATTTTCATAATCCAGCTCCTACCTATCTGAACACATCATTTCCCCTCATACTATCTACCTTCCATACAACCTGGACTATTTACTCTTCCCCATACCCATAGCATTTTATTTCCTCCCTCCTACCTGTACATAGTCCATTCCTCATACTTGGGATGTTCTCATTTCTTAGTTTCATTCAAAACAGTTCAGGTGGTACTTCCTACAGAGACCTTTCTTGATCTCTCTTGTTATTAGAGCTTCCTTTCCTCCCCCTTCATCCCCCCCCAAAAGTATTTACTTTACAGTATATTTACTCTGTACATATTTTGCATGTATTTATCTGTGTACATTTTATTGCGTAGGAGGATATAAGCCCTTTTCGAGCAGGGGCTATTTCATTTTTGTCTTTGTAGGCACCGTATTAGCATACAGCAAACATAAAAGGTGCTGGGACAGCTAGGTGGTGCAGTGAGTAGAGCATCCACCCTGGAGTCAGGAATTCCTGAGTTCAAATCCGGCCTCAGAAACTTGACAAATTTATTAGCTGTGTGACCTTGGGCAAGTTACTTAACCCAAATTGCCCTGCCTTCCCCCCTACAAAAAAAAAACATAAAAGGGGATCAAAAGATGCTGATTGAATTAAACATCTGTGATCTTTTTCTTTCTCTCAGAATCTTATCTGCAATTGAGACTAAGGGAGTAAGTGACTTGCCCAAGGTCACACAGCCAGTATATGTAAGAGACTGGACTTGAACCAAGGTCTTTCCACCTCAGCTCCCCATCTGCAGTGACTTGCTGCCTCTCACCATTGGGACATGCAGGTTATTAATTAAGAGGTTCACGTTCATTAACAACCTGATTGTCAGAAAGTTCAAAGAGTCACTTATTTATACAAGACACCTCCTAATATTAGCCAAGAAGCATCAAATTAGCTACCCAATTCCATTTACATCTAAACCTTTTCTATTAAGCCAGACTGAGTTGCGGACTGGAGAGGGACTTAAAAGGAAGTACGGGTATGTTTTCCTTTCTTCTCCTAGAGATTTAAATCATGCCTGTACTATATCTCTTTTGTGAGTTGACTTTTTAGCTCCTTGCTTAAGCACTGAATCTTTTAAAAATAAATCACATGCACTGACTTGCACTCATTTCAAGTTTCATTCAATATAGCAGAGTAAGCATAATGTCTAAAGCATTTGATTATCTTACTGGCAAGGAGAAGGAAAATGTGCTAGAAATTAAAATGAGGTAGGGTAGAAAAATATAAGTCTTGAAACTCTCCTAATGCATTTAAGAAGAGGTTTGGGTGTGAAGTCATAGAATGAAAAGGTTGTATTTATTACCTATTATCTCAGAACAATAGTTTCTTTCTTAGCATCACACTAAAGACTTGATATCTTATCTACATTTTCCAAATTCAAATGTACCTTTTATTTCCAACTATTTTATGGAAATAAATATGGCTAATTACATGTGTGTCATCCCTATTAAAAGCATGCTCTAGGCAATGAAAGTAGAGTTTAGTTTTTATGAATATTTATTTTAAAGTACCAATGTCTATTTGGGAAAAAAGAAAGGGATGTCCATTTTCTAATTTTACTAAAGTCTTCTATTAACTCAAAAATTACCGTAAGAGCAAAGTACCCTATAATCACCTTGAATTCCATACAAATTAGCCAAAAATATTTTCCTGGAAAAACTACACACTCAGACACACATGTATGTATCTTCAAAATTATTTCCTGAAATGATTTCTACTTAATGTTATTAGAGAAGCAAATCATTCAATCAACCCAAAAGTCAGGGTCACTTGATCAATACTTACATAATTGCAATAATAACCACAAAATTGGTGCAGAGGAAAGAGTACTGGATTTCATGTGACTTGGGTTTGAATACAATCTCAGCCTCCTATTACCTTTGTCATCTTGAGCAAACCACATGTCCTCTTTTGGCCTCAGCTTCCTTAGGTGTACAGTGAGGATGACAGAAGACTTCTAAGATTTGTAGCTCAAACTCTATCTTTTATACAAGTGTTCTAATACAAATAAGGGAAAGATGGCTTCCCTGTAGTGGATGTTCAGTAGTTTCAGTTATGTCTGACTCTTCATGACCCCATTTGGGGTTTTCGTGGAAGTTTATTAGAGTGGTTTGTCATTCCTTCTGCAGATCATTAGGAAAACAAGGACAAAGGACTTACCCAGGAGTCACACAGCTAGTAAGTGTTCTGAGGCTGCATTTGAACTCAGGAAGATGAGTCTCCCTGACTCTAGGTCCAGCACTCTATGCACTGTACCACTTAGCTACCCAAGTGTGCATTGTCAAGTAGCAAAGAAGTATAAACACTCATATAATACAACTCTAATTCTCTTTCCAGGCTTGAATCACTATGACTATTTTTTTTTCTGATTTTCAAGTAGACGTTCTCAGTGCTCATTCCTCACTTTCTAACCTGTCTTCTGTTTCTTGACTCTAGTAGCTACTTTTTTACACACAAGGGGAAAAAAATAATCTATCCCTTCTGTTTAGGTTGTTAGCTATCCAGTGATGACCTTACTTTTGCATTCCTAATATTTTTGATCTGCCAGAAAGCCTTTGGCACATTTGCTTTATTTTCCTTTCGTCTTCCCTTCCCTCATGGTAAAATAGAAAGATAAATAAACTATAACAGCATTGTGATCATACACTGGGCAAATGGACTTAATTTTTTTCCTTTAATCACTGGTTTACCTGAGAGTAGGTTTACAAGTGTTTTAACACCAGAGTGTCCCTTGCTACTAATTTTCTACCAATGCTATTTACGCAATAAATATTTCATCTCTGATAGCTGTGAATAGTATAAACTCATTTGTAAAATCCTCTAAGTTTATAGCTAGGAGGGAACCTTAGAGATGATCTAATCCAACCATATCACTTTGCCAATGACAAAACAGATTCTGTAAAGTGATTCTTTGCTGAGCAGTGAAGTCCAAGGTTATACAGGTAGCTTGTATGAGAGTCAAGTCTTGAACCTTGATCTTCCAACTCCAAGGCAAGCATTCTTCTACAACATCATACTATCTCTCAATGTGTTTCTTACCCAACCCAATCTTACTGGAACATAAGTTAATAAAACACGTCCAAACAGAAGTTCAAAAAGCTTAGTTCCCCTCTACACTATATGAAAGTTTAGTATATGCCTGGAGTAGAAGGGATTTTTTAGTTTATGCTCTAATATTTAAAGTCACAAATAGAGTTGTGGCTAGTTTCTTAGATAGGAATCATTTTCAGCAGGATCATGTATAAGTATGTGAAGAAATATATCAATACATACATATAAACATATGTACATTTGGAAATATATAAATAATATTTTTTTCCAGTCATATATCATGGTGTTGCTACTGAGCCAGGAGGCCATGTGCTATGAGTTGTTTCTCCAGTAGTGTTGATAGATTGTATTGAGTCATTCTCCAGATCTTGTGTGAATTACCTTGTGACCTATAGCATGCATTGTGTAGTGATTGGCTGGGGATAAGAGTGCAGCCTATAACTATGAAAGTTTTTTTTTTTCCTTGTGTGAAGCTAACTGGCTCATATGGGGATTGAATATGAGACCTTGGCCTCATTAGCTCCATGCTCTAGCTAACTGGGCTATATATAGCGTGTGTTCTAGAAATGTACACATATCCTGACTTCCATTCTTGTGCTTTATGTTGAAAAGATGTGAAAAACTCCTGATTAGTAATTCTAGAACTTAAATATCTTTACAGCCAAATTCTCTGCTGTTTTAATTTGGGAGGGTCTTGTTTAGTAGTTTCTTTGTTTTGTTTTGACAGAATGGAGCAGGGTAGCCTGCTAAATGCTGGCTAAGATGATGGCATACAAAGGTTTCAAATTGATTCAAGTGCTGAGAACAGCAAAATGTTTTCATTATTTAAATAACCACAGGCTGCCAAATGAATCATAAAGGGAGCAGCATGTCCTGTGCCAAGGTGTCACTTTCATTAAGTGAGAGATTGCACCTGAAGGACAGTTTAATTTGCAGCTGCGGAAAATATTTGAACAAAGTGGTACTGTTACAAGTGGCAGGTGTTGCACCAAAGAACATTTTTCCAAGGATGCCAACTCTGGGATGAAAAGCAGCATAATATCATGAAGGGAGAGAAGGAATTGAGGAAGGAAAGTGCATATTTACTATTATTATTATGAATAAAGATTGCATATTTTATTTCATGTGATAGCACTCAGCTCCTTCAGGGTACTCAGAAATATGCAATACAGGCAAAGACAGAGGTTCTTTCCCTGGAGGCTCACTATGAAAGCTAGACAGATCAGAGAAAGGCTTCCAATTGTATTTACCTTTCAGTGTGTTTACACTATGGTTTCATGCTGGAGAGATTAATGTACTTTGATCTTGCTTAAATGGATTTTGCCACTTTCTTTTGAAGTGCAGTTTTCCAATGTCCTTTCACATTAACTTCCTGATTCAAATCACAAGGAATTTTTACAAATGGTAGAAACTTCAAGTTTTTGTGAAGCCATTGTCATCAGGGATTAAGAAAAAAAAAGTTCCATGGGGGAGGGAATAAAATTGCACTATGGAAAGGAACATGGTGAATAAGTGCTGTGACTGCTTACATTATTAAAAGATCTGAGCATTTGTGTCAATTATTTTGGGTGGGTTTGCCCATGCTGAAACCAACAATTTGTATGGGGAGACTGGAAGTAGTCATGCCCTTCTTTAATGGATTGCAGAGCAGTGAAGTTTAATTTAAAAAAAAAAAACTTTGTTTAGATTTTCATTTCTGTTTCCCATTCAGTGGGAGTAGCTTCTGCAATATCATGGACTTTCCTAGGAATCTAAGTTCAACTAATAAAGTAGAATAGCCCCAAGTGAATTTTTGTAAACCTTTCCATGGGAACTTTTAGGCAAGACAAGTTACTAAACTGCCTAAGGTTTCACAGAATGATGGTAATGCTTGAACCCTAGTGTTAATACTGTTTTTTCAGCCTGATCAAATGGATTGGCCTTTCTTACTGAATATGCTTAATATTGTTACTCACATCTAATTTTGAAAACTAGTTATTGATTGGTTAATGAGTCGAATAGTCACATATCTCCATATAGCCAAAGAAAATCAGATGGGAAAAAAAATCTAGTACCTGCTTGCAGCCAAGAACAGGAAGAAAGAACATAACTGAAGAAGAGTTTAATTCTTTCAAATGATAATTTCCATACAATTATACACGTAGAGAGAGAAATCTATAAATTCATTTTAGGTAAATGGCACCCTGGAGACATGTTTAGCAAAATAAGATGTTTTGAAGATGAGTAAAGGCGGTAACTGAAGAGGAAGGATATAGAATTGAAAAAACAAACATAAATAAAATAGTCGAAAGAGAAATGTGGGGAAGGGAGAAGATGGAAGATATCATGGAAGTAATAAGAACAATATTTTACAAGCCTTCCACCCCCAAAAACATTCAGAGTAATTAGCTCCCACCTAGAAATTATTCCTGGTCAAGGTTCAACATACTATGGACTAGAAGTATATTCCACTTTTCATAGATAAAACTAAGGGCATGTTTTGCTACTTAGTCAACCTGACTCAATGATTATAAAATCCATTCATATTCCTGGATGATTAAAAGGGGTATGAAGGTAGAGTGGCAGAGTAGAGTTCTATGCTAAGGGCTAAAATACATAACCAAAAATCATGGAGTCTCAGAGGTTGCCTATTTCAACTCTACCTGAACAAGAGGCCCCTTGACATTTCTTACAAAGCTGACAAATGGTCATCTAGCTTTTTTTTTTTGGAATACCTCCAGTGATGGGGAGCTTGCTGACTCCCAAAGGAACTTATCCTGCTTTCACACAGCAGATTGTTAGGAAGTTTTTTCTTACATTGAGCCAAAATCGGCCCCCCGTCCAGTTCTTACCCATTGCTCTGTCTTCCCTTTGGTGCCAAAGAAAATATGCTGAATTCCTCATACATCCAAGCCTTTCAAATACTTAGAAACAACAGCCATGACTCCCCTAAATCTTTTCTTCCCTAGGCTAAACAATCCAGTTCCATCAACCAATCCTTCTATAGCATGTATATTTCCTAAATAATTGGAATTTTAAACCAAAGAACACATACTTGTGGTGATTATTCACAAGGATCAAGACTGAAGAAATTACATGGGGGGTGTTTAATGTAGTTCTAGGGTTGGGATGTCTTTTGCAGGAATAAAGGAGGAAGTCTAGCTTCGGATATGACTGCTTTTTTCCAAGTCTGTTTTTTTCCAAGTCTGTTTTGATAGGAAAAGAAATCATAGGAACAAAGTATAAAGAGCTTAATATTTGTATGATGCCTTCTGTATGATATCCTGTATTTTTAAATGTATTATGATTTTTAGGATTTTACATTTTAAAATCATGAGGAAATTAAAATAGCACAAAATATCAGTGTATAGTCACAAGCAAATTGGATTGTGTATAGATAGTGTATCATATAATGGAAGTAATAACAACAATTATTCTGTAAGCCTTTAATTTTTTTTCTTGCCCTATGGCCTCCTACCCCAAATTATTCCTGGTCAGTCCTCAACATACTATGTAATAGTAGTATACTCCACATTGCCTAGTTAATACTTGGGGCAGATTGTGCAACTTACTCAACTTGACCCAATTATTTTAGAATCCATTTGTATTTCTAGATCATTAAATAGGCAGAGGGAAGTACTGTACACTATGCTAAGAACTAAAATACATATCAAAGAATCAAGGATTCTCAGTAGTTTTCTACTGCAATCCTTCCTGAACAAGAGGCTCCTCTACATTTCTTTCAGTTTTTTTTGTTTGCAAGGGGATCCTTGTAATGCTGGGTAATGATTTGGTATAGACTAGGAGCTTTCTCTAAAAGAAAATTCAATTATTTCATGTTTTATGAGGCCCCATTTATTGTCCTGTCCTTCCCTGACCAGTCCTGCACCTTCCTGCCTCAGTTACATTAAAAAATTAAGACTGCTCAGATGAAAGTCTGAGTGAAAAACCTACTAGGGAAGATGCTTGAAAAGTATTTTTTATGTTTGGTGTAAGAAGTGGAGCTATCACTCTGTGGAGAAGAGCTACTGCATTTATCCTTCCCTCTCTCAAAACAGTAAAAATAATCATTTGTTCTCATATACTGCTTTATAACACCCTGAAATATATGATCTCATATGTTTTTTACTTCCCTAGAATCAACATTTGCATCTCATTGGTTAATGACTAGGTGAGGGGCATCAATATGAGAGCCTGGGCATTTTATTAGCTAGGTGTACTTCATGAAATTCAGCAAATTGGCTACTAATTGTTCAGCAAGCAAATGATCACTATGAGTCAGGCATTTTTATAGTTGCTGGAAACACAAAGTCAAGTGAGAGTATCTGCCCTGAAGGAGTTTATATTCTATAGCTTGTATAAAAATACATCTGAATAATCCTGCATACATATAAAGTATATGCAAAATAAATATGATTTATATATAGTACAATAATTAACTCTCATTGAAAGAATGACAAATGGAAGCTGAAAGACGATGATAAATGACTTACCCAAGGTTATATATACAGTTGCAGAACTGGGATTTTAACCCAGGATTTAGGACCCTTGACCAGTACTCTTTCCTGTGTCATCTAGATTTATCTTGATTAGGATTTCATTTTCATACTTTCTCTCTTGTTACAGATTTCTGAGACATCAAAAGAGATATTCTCATTTTGCTAATAATGGTATCACATTCCACCAGGAGGTCTGTGATATGGCAAATGGAAGTCTATGTCAGGCATTGAAATGCCTGTAGGAAAGTACCAAGTAAGAATATTGGAACTGAAGGAAAGGGAATAATATTCATCTGCAGCAGGGGATCTGATAGGATAGTAAAGGAGAAATTGCAATGTACCAAATTGAGTTCTTTTGGTCCTAAT
Organism: Trichosurus vulpecula; assembly: GCF_011100635.1. Taxonomy (NCBI): domain Eukaryota; kingdom Metazoa; phylum Chordata; class Mammalia; order Diprotodontia; family Phalangeridae; genus Trichosurus; species Trichosurus vulpecula. Next base: position 160,382,371 of record NC_050577.1, on the reverse strand, counting down.
GTGATGTAAATTAATGCATGTACTCCATTTTGTCTCTCAGATCCAAGATTCATTAGTGTCCACCTCATTCCAGAGAGTGACAATCCAGAAGATGACAAAGTCTATTTTTTCTTCCGTGAAAATGCGATAGATGGAGAGCACTCTGGAAAAGCCACCCATGCTAGAATAGGTCAGATATGTAAGGTAAGGAAAGAATGGAATGGGATGGATTGTTGTCATAATTTTTTCTGCGATTTGTGTAATTCTATCCTCTATTTAAATCCTATGATGATGGCAATTAGGTTATCGCAGGTATCACAGGCTGTGCCAGCAGAAATCAAAAACTTAGAAGTGAAGGAAGCAAGAAATATTATCAAACTGGTAATCTTTCCCAGAAAAATTCAGTATGCGTATATGTCCTATGAGGAAAAACAGCCAAATTTTGAGATGCTTATAATCAGAAGGTTGTGTACCAGGTGATGAATTTTTTTCAGTTGTAGCCAAAACGACAAAGGCCAAATACTTAAGGCATAACTTAGAGGATTTATCGCTTGCATCACTGAACAAAGTACTCCAACTAATGAAATCACTGATATTTACAGTACTAAAAAAAAAGGGGGGGGAATAGGAAGCAATTAATTCATAATGAAAGGTGATGATAGAGCCCATATTATTAATTAAACTTGGCTTTGAAAATAATCCGAGTATGCTTTTTAAGTGCATAAGATGATAGTAACTAATTTTTCATAATGTTTTATGGCTTATTTAAAAAAAACACTTTCTTCAAAACAACCCTATGATGTAGGTAATATAAGTATGAATGCTAGATTCCCCCTTCTCTTAATGGGGGAAATATGGTTCACAGAGGTTAGTCAATTTGGCTACAGTTTCCCAGCCGGTAAGTAGCAAAGCCAAAAAACAAATCCATATAGAACTGAACTTCCTGTCTTGTACACCTTCCATGCATCTTCTCTAGCTAAAGCTCAATATTGTGATATAATTAATATTTGTTTACATTATTTCCAAATCATCTTACCTGGTCAAAACTTTTATAAAAATGCATTCTTTTCCTTCCTGTCCTAGTTTGAAAGAGTATATATATATATATATATATATATATATATATATATATATATATATATATATATATATATGTATATATATATGTATATATGTATATATATATACACACACACACACACACACACATATATACATATATACATATATATACACATATATATATATATATACACACATGTATAAACATATATATATAGGAACAATGGCTCCCACATCTCTATATCCCCAATACAGTCAAACTTTACTAAAATGTTAAAACAGGAAGGGAATATAAGATCATTTGAGACATCTCCCTCAGGAGAAACTGAGTCCCAGAGAGGTTAAGTGGTAGAAGTCAGACTAGGTCTGTCTCCAGGCTATATGTCCATTTTTTTTTATGGGAGTGGTTTTGTACTTGGGAAAATTACTCCTCCAAAGATCATTTTTTTCCTTCAAAAAAAAAGGCATCCTTCCAAAGAAATTCTATCAGTTTAATTAAGAAATAAATTTACAAAAATCAATTCTTCACTTTGAATCCTCTCTCTGTCCAACTAAGAGTTTCTGTATGAAACTAGTAAGTATATCATTTCCAAATTATGAGAGATAAGGCACAATTAAAATTTGACATGGAAAGAATCTTATTCCTGTATATTTCATGATAAAATAACACTTCAGATTGATATTTCTTTGTAAACATTTTGAGAATAATATACTTTTCTGTGTATGCCTTTTATAAAACTATATATCTATAAAGTGATGCTAAGGTACATATTTTCCCAATCAGAGAACTCTATTTTCAAAATTTAATATTTCACATGTCCATAATATTTTTGCAGATATTATTTTATAGAAATATTCTTTGTTCTTTGTGTAAAATCCTCCATTGTCAATAAATATTTTAAAACAGAAAAAAATGTTACTGGATTTTGAACTTTACTGAAGGTGTCATTAAGAAAACATTTTCTAAATGCTTCTCTGGAACATACCTAATGGATTCAAAGGATCTTCAAAATCCAATAGTCTGTGGAATACTTAGGACTTCTAATTACAATGTTAATGATATTATTACCATAAATACTAATTAGAAGCTTATATAGGAGGTGGGGTACTATGGATGTACAGTAGAGATACCATATATACTGTTAGACAATGAATTGGTTGGCGTTGCTGAATTGCTTTTTTCCTTTTTCTTTTTTATTCTTTCTTACAAGAGATGACTCAGTATATAGGGAGAGTAATATTTGTGTGAGAGATGTGTTCTAGCATAGAAAATACACAAAATATCCCATTACTATTCAGGGTCTCCTTATAATTAAATCTCTTTTATGGGTTTTTTTTCAATAATTACTTCTCTACTTGCAGTTTGGGAGATTTGTCTGACTAGTATTATAATATGATTGTATTTTGACGAAGTTTCTTCATAATGAGATTCTAATACATCTTATTTTAATTATAAAAATGCAGAACCTACAGAACCTAATCATAAAGTGAACGAGTGGATTTTATTAATCCCAAAAGTTGGATCTGTTGTTATTTTAAATAATATATAGTGCTTTGAAAAATATGAAATTGTTAATACATATCTGACTTTACTTAGGTTACAAAATAGGGTAAATCATCTTCAGTCATCTTTTTTTTACCTGCTTAATCCTTATTTGATATAGAAATACTATTATCATAGCTCCACTCCTCTCCTTTCAGAATGACTTTGGTGGACACAGAAGTCTTGTTAATAAATGGACAACTTTCCTTAAGGCTCGTCTTATTTGTTCAGTGCCAGGGCCTAATGGCATTGACACTCACTTTGATGAATTACGTAAGTAGCTTATGTCATTCTAAACATATTTTTTCAGACTCTCCCAAGACCATAAAATGACATTATTTTTCTTACTCTCTTTTCATGTAGAGGATGTATTCTTAATGAATTCCAAAGATCCTAAAAATCCAATAGTCTACGGAGTATTTACGACTTCCAGGTACTAAGATTACTATATTATTTTTATGCAGATTTTAACATTACTAGGTACTTTCTGACTGCCCATGACCTGTTGACCATGATCATATTTTCCTGACTTCTGAGCTTTTGAGACTCCACAGTTGAGGGAAATAAGAACCTAAGTATTTTATACAGGTGTATGAGTGCATGCAGATTATATTATACATATACAAGTAAGGTATCCCACCTGCTGCTACAAATAAATGTCTGGTGCAAAAGGCTTTCAATGTACCTAGCCTATGGACCTTCTTATAGCTTTGGTTTAAAAAAAACAGTGTGATTTTTAGCAAATTCTCATAATGACATTACAAAATAAAGAGGAGATTTCCTAGTTCATACTGAATTCATTCCATCTGAAAAAGATAATCTAGATATCTTATTTATTTTCTCTCTTGATAAAAATTAAGCTGGGGGTGAAGAACAAGGCCAAACCCACCAAAAACTAGGGTAGCTGAAAGTCACTGTGTTTTCAGAAATATGATGTCATTACCTTCTCCTACATTACTTCTCAAATTAAACCCTCAAATTAAGAATCCTCTAATTAAAGTTATTTCAAGGTTTAAAATATATAATAATTCAGCATTTAATAATTTTAAATATATACTAAAATATAGTATATAATATGCCCATAAATTGTGGTTTTCTACTGGAAATATATCATAGTTTAGAAAATAAAAAACATGAGATTCTACTTTGAATTTTAATTTCTCTGTTTTCTCACTACTCATTCACTCCTCAACTCCCTATAGTATGGCTTCTCACCTCATCACTTTAGTTAATCTACTTTCTGAAGCATCTCTATTCATTTCTTAATGGATAAATCCAAAGATATGCCTAAATTATCATCCTTCTTAGCCATTCTGCTGCCATTTGTGTGTCTTGAGCCAGCCAGCTTTCTTTATGCTCTCTCTTGCCTTAATTTCTGTGACATTGCTCACTAATGGTTTTCACCCCCCCACATACCCCCCATTAGCATACCTTTCCAGTTTCTTTCATTTGTGTATCTTTCTCTTCCTGATCCCTAGGGATGGATATCTTCCAAGGCACTATCTTCTGTCTTCTCTTCCCTCTTTGTTATCTCCTTTGGAGATTTCATTTACTCCTGCTGCTTTAATTTTCACCTAGATGGAAATGATTCTTCATATGCCTTACCATTCCTCATCTAGTCCCAAACTCCAATATTGCATATCCAACACTCTGCTGGACATGTCTACCTAGATGCTCTGTTGGCACTTCCAATATAATCTGTCCAACACTCAAATTATTTTCACTCCTAAAACTCCTTCTCCTTCTCCTCCTCCTCCTCCTCTTCCCTCTACTGTCACTCTTGATGTTACTATAGTTTCTCAGTCAACCCAGCTTAAAAATGTGGACTCTTCCTTGGTTTTTTCCTTCTCACTTATTTCCAAAGTTGTGGAGATTCTACATCCACTTCCCCCTTTCTAACACTCAAACTGCCATTACCCTATTTCAGGCCCTTATCTTCTTCTATCCACCTGTACTATGTTTCCCTAACTGGTACCTCCACCTCCAGTCTCTCCCTCTTCAAATCCATCAGTCACAAAGCTGCCAAATTATTATTCCTGAAACACAAGTCTGGTGATGTCATTCTCTCATTCATAAATATTTAATGATTTCCTGTTGCCTCTATAATATAAACTTCCTAAACTGTCATTATAGCTCTCCACAATACTGCCTTTCACCTACTGTATTTTCCAAATGAGTTCCTCAATCTTTACCTTACTATATTTTTAAATTAATGCAGGCTATTCTAATATAACTTAGCCTGCTGCCATCCTTCTCATGCATTGAGGCTTTGCTCTTGCTTTATTCAAAGGATTTTGAGCTGAACAGGCATTGGAAGCTGTCTAATCCAAATACCTCATTTCATAGGCAGGGGAACTGAGGCTCTGAGAGGTTAAATGAATTCTCCAGGGTCACAAAAGTAGCAGAACAAGAATTCAAACTCAAGTCTTCTGATTCCAAATCTTCTGTTTTTTTTTCCCCACTATATACTGCTGCCTCCCATTTATGTAGTCTTCCCTGATTTGTTTTATTTTATATATATATATTTATGTATGTAGATATACATACACACATGTGTGTTGTGTATTCCCCCTGATTTTCAGCCTTTCGAAGGCAGGAACTAGTTCTGTTTTCTCTGTCTCATCTCTAGCACAGTGCCTTACCTACAAGAGTTACATAATCATAATTCTGTGTTAAATAGAAGCAGTTAGAATAAATTTCTCCTACAGCTTAGTTGACTATGTTTGTTAAAAGAGCCATTGAGGCATTTATACCTAATGAGTAGTGGAGACACAGAAATAGTCATGCTACTCATGTGTCATCTCAATTAACAAGCAGCAGTGACTCAGAACCAAAACCTGCAGTCATGCTTAGTTCAATCTATACTACATGGAAACTTAGTAGCTCTATAAAACTCATTTTTTACTCCTTCATGTTTCTTTTGTCTAAGAAAGAAATGAGTGCATTATAAAACAATAAATATAAACCCACAAAGGTACTATCTGGGTATTAAATAATGTATGAAATAAGTTATTCTAACATTAAATTTTAGGTTATTGTAAACTGTTAAGGTTTAGTTGTTATATTTTCTACACATGCAGGCATTTTGTGGACAGTTTCCAAAAGTTAAGAATATATATCTTTCATGATGGTATCATTTTTGTGCAGATTTTCTGCAGAAAAGGGTTTGGTTGAAAGATAGACATGCATTCCATTTTTTTAAAAAAAGTATTCACCTGTATTATAATACTACTCAAGCATAAAATTAAAGCTGATTTAATATGTTATAGCTGCATAAATAAAGGAGTATGAAGAATTAAGACAAGTCAATGGGGAATCCAGGCAATTTGACTCAAATTCTCACTTTTATCTCAGTCACTCAGTTCCTAGCTTTTTACAGTCATAATGATTTTGGAGATCATCTTATTTAACCTTCGTATTTAAAAGAGGTAATGTGATGAGCAGCTATTTTCAGATTCTTACACAGTATGTTGCAAATTCTGGTAGATTCTGCCATGGTAGAAAGACTTTGAGCCTCTGCTGTCCTCAGAAAAGTCTAGCTCAGGGATGGGGAACCTGCAGCCTCAAGGCCACATATGGCCTTCTAGGTCATCAAGTGTGGCCCTTTGAGTGAATATAAACTAATGTTCTGTGAAGTTTGGATTCAGTCAAAGGGCTGCACTTGAGGACCTAGAGGACCACATGTGGCCTCCAGGCCACAGGTTTCCCACCCCTTGAATATGAAAAGGATCATCTCAGTATGGTGGGCACTTAGAAGTGATGAATTATGTGACCACAGCATCCCAAGGAACAAAAAGAAATACAAAATGGCCACTGGTTGAAAGTGGCCACCTTCCAGTCCCTCCAATCATTCAAGTAGTGAATTAATGAACAAGCACCACAGTGGCAGAAAAGGGGCAAGGGGTGCTAACAATAACAAGGTTTTTTCATCCATCTAGAAGCATTAACTTAATTTTTCATAAGAGCAAGAACCTTGTCCAATGACCAATAAGCAATATATTATTGGAAGAACTGAACCATATCAATATTAACATTCTCACTAGAAATGAAACCAGAAGATATTAAGAAGTTGCAGTTAAATGGAAGGATGACTCCAAGGAAGATTCTCCTTGGTGAGGCAGATAAAGGAATTGGGAGAGTTGGTTACATCAAGCTACCAAAGACAGGAAGAAGCATAATTTCTTAGGATACTTTGTCAACTTCTTTTATGGTCCCTATGATGAGAAAGCAAAAAGACTGCTAAGAAGACTATTGTATCTTATACTCCATCTGTTGCAGAGGACAAAGTAGATAAATTATATGGAGAACTTGTCAAGAACTTCCAAACTATTAAACATATCCATTAATACTTGGTGACTTCAGTGTGGAGTTGGACATACAAGAGGATGGTGAAAAAAATGTTGGAAAATATGGTTCAGAATTCAGACATTAAAGAGGCCAATGGCTCATAAACTACCTAGACCCTTCCTTCCACTTGTATATTATGATTATTTTAAACCAGAAAAGAGTTGGAAGGCACTGGACATGGTGAGCACTATTTCTTTTAAATATGTGATTTCATTGGTATGGGGAACTCCCAGTATGAAAACTTTTCACTGATTTATATCAGCAACTCATCAATAACTCATAGTCTTAGAGATTTGCCTGGGAACACTGAGACCTAGCGGTAACACACCTAGCATGTATGAGAGTCAGGAATTAATCTCGTGTCTTTCAGACTCAAAGGCCAACCTTCTGTTAATCTATGCCACATTACCTTTCAAATATTAGACCTAGTAACCATTGAATCACAGAAAAATGAAATTGACTATATCACAAAAGTTAGGATACAACTAGTTACCAAATAGGGGAAATCACTTCTGCCCCAGCTACCTGTGTATAGACAATTGACACTTACAGGAAGGGTCAAAGTCAACACCAAACTGGAAGAAAGGATAAAGATGAAAAGAAGGTACTTTAAGCAGTAAAAACAGTGCTAAACTGAACTATCCAAATAAGCTATTGATACCAAGATGGGAAACTGATAAAACAAGAAATACTGATGCTTTTATTAGCGTTTTCTATATAAATTTAAATAACTGGTGTAATCACTGCAGTGAGAAAGTTTAAAGGGCCCAGAAACTGTCTCAGCCAGAAAACACTTGATCTCCTTTACAAACAAGAAACCATGGCAGCCAAAAGCAAAACTGATTTAGAATAGAAAATAATTTGCTAAATGTTAAAGAGGAGGATGTTGGGAGATTATAAGCCATATTACCTCATAAAGTGTCTGCAGAAATGTGGGAGTGCTAGCCAACTAAGACAGACAATTCCCAAAGCATTTCATTTATAGATGAAGTTGGAAGGGAATCACCACAAAGATGAAAAATGGAATAAATCTGCCAGCGTTTTCATACCAACATATATTTAGCACCTACGATAGGGGAATACCATGTTTAAAGTCTACTCTCTCAGTCCCCAAAGTACTATATGTGGAAGCGGAGAAGATAACTTTAGGAAATAAAGTTGGGAAGAAGAGTTAGAATAGTCCAAATATTTATGAGTTCCCTCTTGGAGTTGGCAAAATGTTGGGTGAACTGAGGGTTTGATTTTTTGAGACATTTGAATGATGGAGAAATACAGTTTAAATGGAGGTGGGGAGAAGGGATCAAACTTTTTAAACTATTCGACAAAACTTTAGAAACACAAACTAATGTTCTTCTGTGTTCTTAGAAAATCACGAAATTATTGAACCTTGAATTTGCATAGGAATGTATAGGTCATTTAGGCCAATCCCCACCTAAATCATAATTCCCTTCTGTGTTTTTCTTAGTTTATTACCAAGAAGGGCACAATATTCTGCCCACAAGGTATTAAAATTGGAGACTGAGGCACTAGTGTCACTCAGAACTACTTCCTGACCAAATCCAATCATCTTTTCAAAAGATTCCTATCTTAAGTACTGTATGCCTTTAAAGACTTATAACTCTTTAAAATATATAATTCCCTTACCTTCTATGAGTACATGTTCTTCTGATTATCTAATCAATACCATCCATCCTAACCACTCACCCCAATTCTAGCTGCAAATCTATATTGGCCTAAGGACAGCACTATTTGGATGTCCCCATATCCTGAAATGTCAATTCCCTACATTATCCATAGTCATCCTAAGTTTTCTCATCACCAACAATATTAACAAATAATACTTTACGTATATGGAGTGCTAACCTTTTAGCAGTATAATGTCCTTGTCATTGTAATGAGGATGTTTACACTACTTACCTTATAGACTTGCACTGGGGTAAGTATTTTGGAAATGTAAAACACAATTTAATTTCTTACAAATAATATAATAATGACATTTGTGGAAAATCTTCAGTGTCAGCTCTACCCTAAATAGTTGTGCAGATATATTTATAATTTATGTCAAGGGATCACCATATTTAAAGACTGAGTCCCCAATTTGCCACATGAGGAAGTAAATATGGAAGTCAAGAAAATCAAGTTGGCAAGATCAGTTAGACTCGATAAAGTGACACAATTCAGAAGGTATTGAGAAATTGATGTTTCAAGATATTTGGATACATGGGGGACTATAGTGTAAATGGAAAAATAAATCACACCTTTTTTTTTTTCTACACAAGAAAAACAGTATGAGCATACACATAGGGCAGCTAGGTGGCACAGTAGATAAAGTACCAAGCCAGAAGGCAGGAAGTCTCATCTTCCTGAGTTCAAATCTGGCCTTAAACACTTATTAGGTATGTGACCAAGGACAAGTCACTTAACCCTGTTTGCCCCACTTCCTCATTTGTAAAATGAACAGAAGGAAATGGCAGGCCACTCCAGTATTTTTGCCAAGAAAATCCTAAATGGGATCATGACAAATCAGACATGCCCAAAACAACTGAACAACAACACACCCAGAAACTCTGAAACATGCAGTACAACTATTACCAATTTACCGATGAGAAAACTAAAGCTCAGCTCCCTAATATGAAGAGTGTCAGGGGCAGGACTTAAAGTCACATCTCCTGATGTCAGATCTAACACTATTTTCACTCTACCACCCTGCCTCATCAATACCACCACTGTTATAAAAATCTATGAAATGACATCTCCATCCCCTTCTTTAGTGGATTGTTTCTAGAGTAAATGTAATAGGAATTATCTCTGAGGATAGCTATCAAGGGTGGAGTTACTACTGGAGATTTTCCACAGCCATTACTATAATAATAATAATTGTGAGCATTTATACAGTACTTCATGTTAAAAAAAAATCTTTACCACAGAGTAATCTTTACCACCTGTAATTTAGGTAGTACATTACATTGTTACCCTCATTTTAAGGACAAAGGAAGTAAGACTCAGAAAAGTGATGATTCACCCTACATCACATAATTGCATACCTGGAACCTGAATCTAGTTGTCCTGACGCCATGGTCACGTCTCTTCCACTAAAGCATGATAACTAGTTCAATCGACCAATACAGATTTGTTATTTATATGTCTTAATACGATAATAGACTGGGTGTTGTGAATACAGAATGAGAAAACTAAAATTTCCCCACAAAAATAAAATTATTTATACAGCATCATTTGGGGGACTGCTTCAAGAGTGAATATAGCATTTACCATAAACTATTCTTCTATATTTCTTTACACACACAAACACATAAACTATAGTTTTCCTTGAATTATCTTTGCTTTATTTTAGTTTTGGTGCCCACATTCCTGCAATGCTAATTCTGTGTTGTGTGTGTGAAATTTGCCTTCTAATAGAAATGAAATATTTTCAGGAAATGTGCATTGTAATTTTAATATCCCATTTTTATTGTATCAAGAATAGGTTGACTAAAATATTTAATTACTAAGTGCCTGAGTTGGTTACCTATTTATGTTCTGTTTAATAAGAAAGCTATCAATTGTTTATTGTAGAATAGTTTCATGTATTATTTTCATATGAAATAATTTTATAAAGATAAGTTTGTATATGCTGAAGCTGCATTTCTGAGTTCTGAAAATCCATAATCATAATACATTGGAATGCAAAATGTCATTATCCACATGGGTTTTTTTGTAATTAAATTGATAGATTGTTTGAAGAAATGGACTTTCTTTTTACCTTTTAGTAACATCTTCAAGGGGTCAGCTGTGTGTATGTACAGCATGAGTGATGTGAGAAGGGTGTTTCTTGGTCCATATGCACATAGGGATGGTCCAAACTATCAATGGGTGCCATATCAAGGAAGAGTTCCATATCCACGGCCAGGAACTGTAAGTCCCCTGGATATTCAAAATGAGAATTGTGTCCATGTTGTCTTTTTTAAAAAATCAAGTAAGTTGTCTAGATTTAGATGAACATGTCTGTATTCCAATGTTGTTGATCTGGATGACCAAATCATCCCATAATTATATAGTGTTGTCTATTTAAAATATATACTATATAGCTATACATCTTGTATACTGTGTAGATACCTGGTCAACTTAAAGCTTTAGCCCAAATAGTGTATAGCCTTCCTGCCAGATAGGGAAAAAATCTTTTCACTGTTAATTCACTTTGATTGGGCCCATTACCACTGTATTTGTGATCCAGTATTTATTTCAAATTTCATAGGTTAGGTAGCACGAGAGCACAATCTTGTGTTGGACTGCTTCTACTAGAGACATCTATAATATAGCACACCAACCTTTATAAATTAGAGAGCTCCTTTGCTGGTGCCATAATCCTAGTGAGAGGGATTTAGTATATTTGATTGTAGAATGTCTAGGATGCAGGCTTTCTTTATGTTTAACGGGACTCATTGAGTACATTCCCAATATACCCTTTCCACAGTATGCCTTTCCCAGGTTTCTAAATGGAAGCCTTAGTCCTTAGCCATAGCCATCATACCACCTGAAAAAACAAACCAATAAAATAAATAAAACTATTATGGTATTCAAACTTCTATACTGCACTAGGAATTCTCATATACCCAAACCTATCCTTTGAAGATTCATTATTTTTCTAGAGAATTCAGGTCTGTCCTGAATATCTCAGAGAGTTGAAACTGCCCTTTCCTCTAATAATCATGCTAGTGAGTTAAGATGGACATTCACATGATTATTTTTATCCAAAGCATATTTCTCCCATTGATCCATTTAGGATACATGCAGCATTAGAGACTCATTTCTCCACAATAAGGCAAACCAATTAACCTTAGACCCTAAACTAATTCTGTAAGATTTTTCCTTTTTGAAGCCATAAATTAAATTTACATGGAAACTGTAGCATTCACATTGCAACATATTTTATGCTGTTAGAATATGGAAAGGGGATCAAGTTGACTAGAATCACATGCATGATTTTATACATATATATGTTTTTAAGTACTGGGTGAAAAATTACGTTATTTATTTTTCAGAGGTAGACTGAAGAAAGTCAACTATACCTTTTCCATATACAGGAGTTTCTTCTTTTTCTTAGCCATAAATCACTTCTTAATATGTCAATGGATAGTTAAATCCCTTGATGGATCATTTTGCTTTGCTCTGTTCAAAGGTAAAGTCCATGTGTTTCATTAGGCAGATATGGTGCCAGGTGAAAGTGTGTAGCTGTTCCGATAGCAATCCAACACGACTACTAGAATAGAGCTCAGTTTGAATGATCTGTTAGTAATGAAAAGGAACATTACTTTATCCTGTATAAAAGAAAGGAATATAAAGGACCAAGTAGTTAATCGTTCAGGATAGTTTTTAAAAAAAAGCAACCTTCATTTGTAACTTATTTTAATCTAAAATTTTGCATGTAAGTTATTTACAAAATGATAATGGAAAGCAGAAGGCATAAAGGCTTTTCTTTTTTTCCATTTAACTTCAATTAATATTAAACTCTTCACCTCTAAATATTTTATTTCATTGAAAAAATATTATTGGAATTGATTTCAAATAATCCAGAAAATATAATAAAATCATAAACCTCACTAGGCAATTCTTTTCAGCCTTTAACTTCCTCATTGATCTTTTTTTTTCTGTTCCAAAAACTAGATTAATGATTAATAACCTGAGTCAAGGTACAGAGGGATCTGATTTCTTTTCCTGAGCATCCTACATGATTTGGAATTTCTGTTAATTACATTTCAGGGTCTAAAAACTCTTCAAATAACAGAAATTCTTTGTGTGTAAGACAGAAAACAAGCGATTGAAGATGTTCTAATCTATGAATGGTTGTACTACAAGATTAAATTCAGCAAAGTCTTCCTGTCAGTGTGAATCACATTTTTCTTTAGTGTATGTTTTGTAGACTCCACTCTGATAATCATCACCAAAATTATCTTAGGTCACAGAAATACATAGTTCTAGTTCTGTGGTAGAAAATATAAAGCAATAATTCCCTCTTTATAATGTTAGTTGGTTTTAGGCCCTGCATTTATGTCTGTAATATGCTATTACACATTAGGTGAAAACAGAAAATATCTGAATGCATCATTCAGGGAAGATTCTCTAACAATATTGGAATGTTCTGTTGAAACATGTCTTTTTCTGAACTGCAAATTCTTCTTGTATGGCCATTTTTACCCCACCAAAGCAATACTAGTGAAACTAAATTTGCAGTGTGATATAAGTACTAGGAAATGGTCTTCATTCTCAAATTTTTATAAAACTCTAAGAACTGAATAGTGGAAAGCTTATGCGTTACACACACACACAAGTATGTGTATGTATGTGTGTGTGTACTTGCAAAATTTGTACTATTAACTAACTCTCCTGAAAGATATTGACCTAAATGTCAGTTTTGCGTAAAACAGTCATATATTTCCTGGGTGTGTGCACACCTGTATGTATACACACAGGCACATATACATGCATAAAAATGCACACACACACACACACACACACACAAAACCTGAAAGCAATTACCAATGAACTAGGATTTTCATAGCATTTCTCATACTCATCTGTGCTATCATGTAGTCTATTATTCCACCTTTAATTTTAGTTGACAGATATTCTGTGCTTTTACATTCTCAGTGTCCCAGTAAAACATTTGGAGGGTTTGACTCGACAAAGGATCTTCCAGATGATGTTATAACATTTGCAAGAAGTCATCCAGCAATGTATAATCCGGTGTTTCCTATTAATAACCGCCCAATTATGATAAAAACAGATGTGAAATACCAGTTCACACAAATTGTAGTAGATCGAGTGGATGCAGAAGATGGCCAATATGATGTCATGTTTATTGGAACAGGTAAGAGTCGACTTTAGCATTGAATTTACACGTCAATTACATTAGACCAATATTCTCAATACTCTCCAATACTGAATATCTTTAAAAAATTAAGGTAACCAAAAGGAGTTGCCATATTAATTTGCAAGGTCTGACAGACTGCTGATCAGTGGACAACTTGAAAACTGAACATTAAGTCATTAAAAGCCTATTAAAACAATTCTCTTCTCAGGTCTGTTGACAGCACTTTAATGACTTTCCTTTTCAATGTGACCTAAATTTTTCCATGATTGAATATGAACAGGTGTACCTAATGATTAGGAGAACATTTGGTGTCCCTATTCACATTTGGTGTCCCTATTCACTTTGTTAGGGTTCAGTAACTGCCTCACTGTTTTTTCTTCACCAGAGGAAAAAATTGTTTTTCCTTTCTTTTCCTGAAGGTTTCCTAATTTTGTGGAAATGTTTAGTCAAATAATTCATTGATGTAATGTGGTTTGGACTTGCCTAAAACTGACAGCAAAAATAAAATAAAGAAAGAAATAAAATTGTCATTAAAGTGTGCTTAATTTTCCTTCAGGTCATTGGAAGAGTTCATGGCAGAAATGGCAAAATTCTCCATGGAAACATCCAAGTTCTCGCTTTGTAAAACTTTAGAAAAAATACGAATTCTATAACCACTCCTGTTTTCCTACACAATATCTAAATGTTCAGACTCCACAATTAAAATCTAACCTCTTTGGTCTGTGACTGGTTCACACTGGTACTATGACATAAGCTGTTTTTATTTTTTTCTTTCTCTGTAACAGTAATACTATTTTTGAATGGTACCAGTTGCAAATCTGCAACTTGGTATTAAGGGTCAGATTCCAAGGCAATAAATCTCTAGGCTCCATCCTTGTTAGTGCCTGACATAAATCAGTGGGAAGCTGATTACTCTGCTGAAACTTCATGTAGTAACATTTATTTTCCTTAGTTGGGAAACAATGGGCAACAAGTACTTTAGAAACTTAAAGATTTCAAACCAGAAATATTTGTGGATCAGGTATAATAGTGTTAGGTCCTAAATAGTATTTTATCCTTTATTTTTATGAGTGATATACCTTCATTAAAAGGGCCCAAGATGAATATGGATATGATTCTTCATAATATTATATTAGTTTTGGCTTGCAGGCATTAATACCGACTCCTAAGTAGCCTTGCAAAAGTTGAATGAAATTAGCTGTCTATGTTAATTGGATTTATTTTTAATTAATAATTTTTAATTTGTTTCTTGGAATATAAAGATGCTAGATAACTTAATAAACTATTTTTTCTACATTCAAAATTTGGAATAATTGAAAGTACAGTAAATGGTCACTCAATTCCTACAGTTTATACCATACTTACTCCTCTTTTGGGGGGAAAATTTTTGACAGTGCAAAAATCTGGTTGTTGTCACTGTCATAAGTCTGCTTTGAGATGTTCAACAAAAGAAACAAAATCTGATCTTTTGAAGTCAGCTTGTCACAAACCAGGATTGAAAGCCCCACTTTCATGATCACACTGAATGTCAGACTCAGATGGAATATCATTCAGCAGAGTCTTGGTCTGTCTGTCAGTAAAGTGAATTCATAACAGTAATTTTATCTTTTTAAAATGAGTTGCTCACCAGAGCCTATTTATCCTAAAACAGTATGAAATTGTTTGAAATGCTACTCTGTAAAACTTGATTTAAGACTCGGATAAGTTCTGTTTGTGGTACCAGAGATATGAGCAGAGGCATTGAAGAGAATCACATAGTCTAACTGTAACTTTTGGAGTTTTGAAAAGCCTAAGTTTCTATAAATACTTATGAGCCTTCTTAAGAGTCCCATATTTTGCTTTTTCAGAGACACATGGTCAATTTATTTTAATTCTAGAGCATCCATTGTTTTTCTTTATCAACATGTCATTTCAGAAGTGTAACTCTATAGGGTTCTCATTGGAAGTAGTCATACTCACACACAAATTAATCCTTTATAACGTCTTTTACTGATGTAGCTATGTAGGCCCTTAATAATTACAGTGTTTTCTTTTTTTTGGGGGGGAGGGTGTAGGGCAATTGGCATTAAGTGACTTGCCCAAGGTCACGCAGCTAGTACATGTGTCAAGTGTCTGAGGCCGTATTTGAACTCAGGTCCTCCTGACTCCAGGGCTGGTGCTTTACTCACTTAATTACAGTCTTTTAAACATTGGTTTAAAATTAGGAAATGTAGCCAAAATAAGACTCAATTAATTTTTTGTCTATATGCATTTCTCCTGCCATAACTGAAAGTTCGGTTCATTAACTTTCAATTTAATTAGGAATTTTCCCCGCTTAGGTTCATCAAGCATTAACAAAAATACATAAATTTTGAAATTAGAACTATGCTTCCCAAATAGAAACTAATCCACAGTACTTGTCACAAGGGAGAATTTGTATTTTTAGAAATGAGTAGAAGGTTTGAGGAATAATACCAATTGTAATTTGAATCAGTCATGTTTTGTATTTAATTTTCTTTTTTGTTTTCTTATTTTTTTATTTCTGGGGAATTACTTATCCAGTGTTGAATCTTTAAAAAGCCATTGATATATAATGTTTATTGTTTCATCTCCTGAAATTCAATTATTGTCATTCATCACAATAATTGTGTGACTATCTTTGTGGATGTACACACACACTAAATACTTTTATCCCTCTATTCATTTCCCTGATCAAAAGGTTCTAATATCTTCATCAGTTAGTGTTTCTCAAGATTTCCTTCAAAATGTAACTACTAACCATAACTTGAAATAAAAGTGGAAAAAGGGGGCATTCCTATAAGGATAAACAAATGCTTCTTGTTCAATGAAGTATGCACATAATTTTGTGTTCTCCTTTGTGGCAAGTAGCAATTGAGGTCTTTTCAACAGTAATTATGACAATAATGTTGCCTAATTATATTTAGGTATCACAGTTAAATTTTTAATAATTCCTTTTTCATTAAATATGTTGAGATCTTTTATTTTATTTTATGGGCAGGAGCTTGTTTGTTTTGGGCTAAATGTGCACAGGAGTCAGCTAGGTGGCTCAAAGGATAGAACATTGAGCCTGGAGTCAGGAAGACCTGAATTCAAATCCAGTCTTAGATGCCCACTAGCTGCATGACCCTGGGAAAGTCACTTAACCTGTTTCCCTTAATCCACTGGAGAAGGAATTGCAAACCGCTCCAGTATCTTTGCCAAGAAAACCTGATGTGGCGTCATGAAGAGTTGAACATGACTAACTGAACAAATGTTAACAACTTCAAGAGAACACTCTTCATATAGCAAAATCTTTTTTTCTTAGATTAAATACATCCCAGTTAGGGTGCTTAAAATACATAATAAATATACTAAATATTCTTGGATTTATTATTTATTAATTTTGCAAACACAATGTTTATTCATTAATTTTAAAACTATCATGCCCTCCATCACTTTGTGACTTTTTAAATAATTATCTCCCTTTCTTTCTCTCGAAGATATTGGGACAGTTCTCAAAGTAGTTTCAATTCCTAAGGAGACTTGGCATGATTTAGAAGAAGTCTTACTGGAAGAAATGACAGTATTTCGGGTGAGTATCACTTAATTTCAAGTGTCAACAAGTTCAGCTATACTTTTCCCCTTGGACAGCTGCACATTGAACTTGGTGTGGACAAGTAATCTAGCATACCCTTCTAATTAGCTCATCGATTGAAAAGTCAGACACTAGTCAAAATAAATCTTAGAAGTTTCAATAGTTGTTAAAACTAAGGATGCAGAGAATTATATTACAGACTTATTTTGTCAATGATAATATATTTTAAATTAATTTTTAATTCAAGAAACATTTATTGAACACTTATTATGCATAAGAAACTCTCCTTGATTTTGATGCATAAGACATAGTCCCTACCATTAAGAGCTTAAACAATTGAGTCAGAGAGATAAGACAAATAACTATAACAGAAAATTAAGTGAAATAAGGTCATAAAAGTGGTATAAAATGTTGTAGCAAAGATCAGTGGTCAAAGAAATAACTTCTAACTAAATCAGGGAAGACTTCAGAAAAGGAATGAAAATAGATTTAGATAATGAAGGATTAACAGGATTTCAACAACTAAAGTGGAAGACATTCAAGGTATAGGGAACAGAAGTGAGCAAATCTTTCTGTTAAAACCTTTTATACACTTAAAAAGAGAGGAATACACTCATTTTATGTCATTGATTCCCATCTTCATCACCTTGAGGTTGTGTCAAATAAGAAACTAAAGCAATGCTGTGTTCTCACTAGGTTATTCTGTTTCTGTAGAGATGGGATAAAATAGAACAAAATGGAGAGGAAGAGGTGTAATTAAAGGCCATCCTGGTGGAGATTGTCCTTTTCTGTTATTTAGAAGGAATGAAGATGAATAGGTTTCCTGGAAATGCTTACAGATTCAAATTTGTAGATTTTTGGGAAAAGTGGATTAAAAAAAAACAATTGCAATACAGAGGAGAGATGAAATAGTATACTAAAAAAAAGTATTGAAAGAGGAATCAGAAAACCTGGGTCCTGATCCTAGATCTGCCATCGACTAAATACCGATCAGTGGAAAAAAGCATTCTGTTACTTACTATGCATGGAGCCACTAGCAAATCAGTCCATACCTCTGGGCCTTGGTTTCTTTATCTGTAATAGGCAGGGAGAAGTTGAGTTAGATTATCTCTAAGGTTCTTTCTGACTCCAAATCTATGATCCTATTGTCATTCTGAAATCTGGAGAGTTGGAAGATTTTTGGACTTCCATTCATGTCCTAGTCTTTTCAGTATTGTGAGAAGAACTGACTGAATGTCTACATCCAGATCTAAGAACAAATTAAACCCATTGAGGAAAAGCAGTTTCAAGATGCCACAAGCAGCCCAGGAAGAAAGGTATAAGATGCATAGGGAGAACTTCATAATTACTCCAGAAAGGGAGAAGAGTATTTTCAGCAACTGGGAGCTGAGAATTATTTCTTTGCCACAAATGCTCTTGGAAGGGGAACCCACTTTCCTCTGGATTTCATATGTATTGGCAGGAAAGTTTACTATAGACTTCTTGGGAGTGAATATTCTATCAAAACTTTTCTTACTATGCTATTTTAGTAAAAAAAAAAACCTTCTTAAAAACTAAGATAACTGAATATCTGGCAGACTAATTGTTATAAAGCAGTAATTGGAAATGAGGTGGGTAGTATACCACTTGGAGCTTATGGGCAGTAACTTTAAAAACTACAGCACATTTTTTAAGAACTTCCTTGGAAACATGAGGGTAGAAGTTGTACCAAGGTTCAGGCTTTGAAGACTCTGAGATTGTTGCTAGTTTAGATGGGAGTCGGGGGGTTGAGAGAACAGCTCCAGAGTATGTGCTACAGGTAAATATAAATGAGGAGCTATTTGTTTTCCGAGTTGTTCTCTGTCCTCACCTATCTAAGAAATACTCAGTTACATTCTAATGGATGACCAGGAAAGTGTTTCAGCAAGAAATGCGTATGCTTTCAAAATTGGATGTTACCTTTCCCAACATTATTCTCTGCAATAGCTCCTGAACATCTTTGCCATTGCTATTTCTGTGGTATTCAAGTAGACAAAATATATTTGGGCAGAATTTAGAGAAATATTTACTTTAAACATTCTATGCCCACAGGCAAAGCTTATACTCAAATTGCAACATACAGATTGGAGTATTTCACTGTCAAACTTTGTTTACTTTTGTAGTTTAAAAAAAAATCCAACAACACATAAAACTAGTCTCTATGTCCATTGAAATAGTGAAATAAGAGGCTACTTTGTGGTCCCTAGTCTGTATTTCTCCTTGAGATGGGAATATCTACAAAAGTAGGTTGATATGATCTAGTAAAATACATCTAAAGCCAACTAGTTAATTTATCATTATGTTATACCCATGAGGTAGTTATTATTAAATCATTTTTTGCTGGACTAAATAAAATTATTGACAACATATAATGTTATATTCATAGTTATGCCTCAAAGTCCCTAATCAATTTGTGAGCATTCCAACAACTGAGATAACCTCCAAAGAATTTTTATTGCAGGTTTAATCTAGATCTCAAGTAGAACATAAGAAGAAAACTTACTGCTCCCTAATATAATTTTCCTGAGTTAATAAGTAGTCATCCAATTCTTTTCAAAGAGACAGCCCAAGATAAATTTCAGCCCTAACATAACTAAAATCTTCCCTTGTATAAAACTAGGTATGGCCTCACATGGACTCTGAATAGGTATAATGGTTGCTAAAGTGTTGGACCTGGGGTCAGTTAGATCTGCCATAGATTATTACTGCTGATGCGACACTAGGCCAGTCACTTAACCTTTCTTCAGTCTCTGTTTCCTTATCTGAAAATTGGATATAATAATAATACCTACTTGTTAGTGGGCAAACTCAGTTACCTAGGAAATATGAAAACAATCCTGAATTCTTTTTGACATGGGACACTTCACTCACTGTTTTTTTACATCCCTTAAAAGTTTGTTTTTTTTTTTTATAAAAGTAAAAATGCCCTCTAAAAGATCTTTTAAAATTACATATAAATGTAATATATTACAATAAAATGCATGAGGTGAATAATTAAAGGAAAAAATGAAGACTGGCATGAAGATGCTAAATTGATTTTCACTTTCACTAGTTAGGACCAAGTTTTGGTTAACACCAGCTATGGAAATATATTGCACTGCTCAAGTTTCAACTCATTAATAAACACAATGGGTCTTATTTATAGCTCTCCTGAACTGGAAGGTTTGCAAAGCTGTTACATTGATAACATGCATTTTAAACCCAATTTATGCAATATTTCGGGAACAGCTGAGCAAACAAATGAATGAGTTCAATTTTCATTCAAATGTAAAACATAATTGATGCTTTCCAATACCAAGTCTATTAACTCATTTGTAAAAGAGAGTCCACGTGCTTAGCATCCAGTGAGCTTTGGTGAACTCTCCTGGGATCAGCAGGTTGAAAGCTATGCAAGTGTGAAAGTTTAAAAGGGATTAGATAATATATTGAATTAAAAAAAAACCACCATGAATTGCAACTACATAAATACAAGCTTGGAACTCTGTTTTTCTATTTTATTTTTGCTTGAATTTGAGCTTCCCTAAAGTGGATAATTAAAATAAAGTTTTCTAAAGCTACATTAGTTTTAGATGGACCTCGGATTCAACATGTATTTTACATTAAATTCTCTTTATTTTAATGAATGTCATCTTGACATATTATTGATTCAAACACCACTGCAATGACTTATGGGCAGTGAGCTATTTAGAACCATTACTAATTTCTACCTTTTCTTTAAAAGCATTGTCGAATAACAATTTAAGTATGTTGAGGCCATACTATATCATACTATGGTTCAAAGTACAATAAGTTTATCATTCAGGGTTACTAATAAGGTTCATTTTCAGCTGGTGCATATTTAGATTTTTACACTTGCATTTTAAGTTACTTCTGTTAATTCAAATTTTAAAACGGAAATGAGAGACATGGCCATCTTCAATTTAGAAGAGCTATTGATGGGACAAAAATAATTACCATTTTTTGAAAATCTCATTATAGAAAAAAAATCTGTTGAGTAGAAGAAGCTGCTAAGGATGACTTTTCTCCTTATAAACCCTTCATTTAGGGTTGGTGTGTTCTGTTAGTTGATTCAGACACTACTGATACAAAGCAGTCTAAATATAGGATTCAATTTTATCTTTTCAACATGAAAAATAACTTTTTTCCATTTGTTGCTTTACAAGCTACCAATGCCATCAATTTCAAAATTGGTGTCAAACTTGCTGCTATACACTGAACAGGACCATGCTAAAGTTGATCCAAATCTTTCATTTTGTGTTATCTGAATTAATAATAGTTAGCTCAGAAAACTACATCCGGGTTATAATTTCACAAAAATAGTGAAATTCTAAGAAATCACTAAATAATTTGATTAAAATCTCAGGGCTTGTAGAAATTAATAAACAAAATGTTCTTGATTTTTTGAACAAGTCTTTTTTTTTTTTATAAAGTGACTGGTAAATGCTCTTAAATTTACAAACCAGTCGACTGCCCTTCGAATGATTGTTGAAGGAATATATTTGTCTGTTTCACAGCTCCTGAGACAAAAGTCTGAGAGAGAAGATCTAGCTCAGTAATTGGTGAAAAAAATAATATTTTAAATTTTTACTGGCGTGAGCTTTAAGTTTCTAACAACAGAATACAAAATTTTGGAAAACTGGTCATACAACCAATTTCAAAAATGTGGAATTTTTTGAGGCATATAAGTAAAAAAGATGACAAAGTAGAATAGCAGGCAAAGGAGGGATAAAAGCTACATACATGAGATTGTAAAAGAAAAGGCAAGAAGGTAATTTCAAGAAGAGGCAAACCAACTTTGAAGACCCGGCTAACATCTATTCACAGTGATTTAGTGATCTCTCAATTAAATTCCTGCAGTATTCCTCTCTGGACCACTCATTTAGACTCCATTTGCTTATGTTATTTGTTTTCATTTGTGCATTTCTTTCTTTTACAGATAAAACAAAAAAGATTTTATTCCTCTTTGCTCTCAATAGGAGGTACTGAACATTACATGCTGTCCAATTCAATGTTTGTGTTGGTTGATCGTGATGAACTGGTTTTGTTACAAGGGGAAAGTTCAATGGTAGCTAGAGTGTATTAGGAAATGATTTTGGTATTGAAATAAAAGCTATCCATAAAACTCAAAAATAAACCCTTCTTTGGTAGTACTGGGCTCTACTTTCAGGTATCTCCTTCAATATCTATTCCAATTTTCTCTATATTTTAAGGTAATTTTTGAAAAATCTATTTTCCACAAAAGTTCAACTTTGTTTTTCTCTTTTCTTTTAGGAACCAACTGTTATTTCAGCAATGAAGATTTCCACAAAGCAGGTACTTTTATATTACTAGGAAATAGTTTTTTTAATTTAAAAACTGAACATTTTAGATTTTTATATGATACATGCCATTTAAAAAAAATGAAGTCATCCAGATAAGTTCTCTAATTTCATAGATATGGAAACTGAGGCTGTGAGAAGTTAAAGGATTTGCCTAAAGCAAAACAAATTTTAAGTGTCAGACTGAGGATCTGTACCCAGGTTCTGGGATTCTCTTTTTTTTTTCCCACACTGCTCTACCTACATTAGATTTTAAAGAAGCAAAAAATTACTCTGTTTTAATAACATGAAAAGAGGGCAGCCAGGTAGTGCAGAGGCTAGAGTGCTGGGTGTGCAGTCAGGAAGACTCATCTTTCTGAGTTCAAAACTAGATTCAGATGTTTACCAGCTGTGTGACCCTAGGGAAGTCACTTAACCCTATTTGCCTCAGTTTCCTCACCTGTCAAATGAGCTGGAGAAAGAAATAGTATCTTTGCCAGGAAAATCCCAAATAGAGTCACAAAGAGTCAGGCATGAGTAAAAAACAACCACTTGAAAAGACAAAAAATTTTTGATTTAGCATATGGTGAATAATGTCAGAACAATTATAATGCTTCATTGAATAATAATATGTACTAAAAGCACCATATATATTATCTCTTTAAACCCTCACAACAACCTTGTGAAGTAGGTTTTATTTCTATCCTCATTTTACAGATGAGAAACTGAGAGTGATAGAAGTTAAGTGATTTGAGGGGCAGCTGGGTGACACAGTGAGTAGAGCACCAGCCCTGGGGTCAGGAGGACCTGAACTCAAATTTGGCCTCAGACTCTTGACATACTTACTAGCTGTGTGACCTTGGGCAAGTCGCTTAACCCCAGCTGCCCTGGCTTCCCCCCAAAACAAACAAACAAACAAAAACAGGAGGCAGAAGTTAAGTGGTTTGCCAAAGACCATTGGGCTAGTAGATATCTGTCTGAGATGAGACTTAAGTTCAAGTTTTCCTACCTCCAAGGCCGACACTTTTTTAAAAACCACCTACAAATTTTATGTTTCATAAATTTTACTTAAAAACAACTTCTTTTCCTTGATTCTATACTTGATTAAAAAGTTTAAAATTTAAAAATGGGTTAAAAATATAGAACTATCAATTATACACATTTACTTCAATAATTTAAGTTAAATTTTAAGATTATTAAAAATGATTAATAAAGAAAGAAATTGATTTTTAATTTAAAACCTTTGTGGGAGTTCATTTGGAGATGAATATTCCTGTTTTGGTATCTGTAGTTTTCCAAAAATTTAAAAGTGATTGAGAAAATATCATTGTAAAAAAAAACTTTTAAAAGAAATGTCTTTGATGATACAGATCTCTAAATTCTTCAGTGTGTGTACCTTATCCCTTGATATATACAATTCAAAACCCTTTTACTCTTTTATAGGAATTTTCAAGTGTTTGACTGAAAAACATATATTCATTCATTCTGTGACCAACATTCTGGTGAATAGGCTAATTTTAGTGATGTTGCTCTTTGGACAGAATTTGAGGTATTGCCAGGCCTCTGCTCAAAGTTAGTAAGACCTGTCAGAGCTTCCTATCCATTGACGTAGACTTTGTAAACACAGAGTCAACTTTAAGCTGTGACACATTGAAATAGGACTTGAGTGGAGATTTAAAGGAAATATCATATCACTTATGTTCCATTCAAAATTATATAATTATGTCTGAATGTCTATTTGTAGAAGGGCATTATTTTCTGAGACACTCAATAAGCCACCTTCTTGGTACGGATCTTGTCTTCAAAGATCATTTTATCCACTTGTGAAAGCTGTAGTTTACTTGGAGCTCTGGAAAACAATTTTATAGTTATAAATTTGTTTACATTTTGAAAACTTTAAGCAAAAATTATTCTTTCCCAATTGTATATAAAGCCCCATGCTTATTAATAGTGTTTATTATGCTATTTGAGTCTTAGTTTCTCCCTTCAGATTTTAATGAGTGCTTTGGCAGCACACTTAAGCAAAACAGATGATGGCAAAATGATGTAGTTTTCACAAACAGGTTTTATTTTTACTTTTCATGAATTACATTTTTGTTTCCATAAGGCCGTCAGTTATTTCACATCAACTGCAGGCAGTTCGTTAATATTAATTCAGAACAATATTTTGCTGCTAAACAATCTTTTTTTTTCTTTTTTGCTAAACAATTGAAAGTGTTGTTTGGATTTGGAAATAGGTCTTCAAAAATTTCTTTTATTAGGTAGTGGATCCTTCCACACTCCTCAAAGAACTGCCATTCCAAAAGTAGGCCAATGTGACCTAAATTAACCATGCTTTGAGGATACTTTGGTAACCAAATGTAATACTAATTTGATACTAAAAATATGATTCGGGAAAAATCACAACTCAAATTTCTCATCATAAATGAGGGTGTTGGACTACAGGATCTGTAAGGCTCCTTCCAATTCTGAAACTACATGATCAAATGAGAGTAGTAGCAGCAGCAGTTAACCCCAAGTTTGAGCAATGCCAAGTACATCATTCAATGAAATAAGGAGATAAAGTGAATATGAGTGAAACTGGGAAAATAATCACTGGCTAAACTGATGTCTCATCTATTGATGCAATTTCAAGATCATCCCTCTAGATGGGTCTCTAATCTTATGCTTTTTAATTTTTTTTGTTTTAATTGGTAATCATGCTTTATCCCTTGAACAAGATATTAAGACCATATTTTGCTAAAATGGACATCCTCTTCCCACAAGGATATATCAAAATAGATTGATAAATAATCTCTAAGACATGTAGAGGTATAATGTGTAAGTGAAACTCATAGTGGAAGTATTATTGACCTGATACTGTCATCTTACCCCTCATAAGCATGTTTTCACCTGTTCTTATGACCTAACATTTGTCAGTTGTTGGCAAGGAAATATGGGGATTTCCAGGATGGAAGCCAGACTGGCATATTTCCTCACTTAATGATTTTAATAGAATTGCTTGCCTTATATGCAGCATTTAATTTGTTACCTTCACATGTAATTTCTGTACAAGATGCTGCCTATTATAAAAATCCTTTACCTTGAAAAATATATTCTGATTATTCTGATTTCATCAAGTAGTCAGAAGAGCTTTCACCTGTCAAAGAAGAAAGGAGATCAGTGCTCCTCAAGATTATCTCAATGAAATACCTTATGGCTGAAAGCATTTGGTATACTGCAATTTATTTGAACTGTCTCTGGTATTTTTCTGACTTTGTATTTCTTCACTTTCTGGCAGTCATTAAGTTAAGTGATTTCCTTGGAAACATTATTTTATCTTTAAAAACTCTAGATTTGATTAGAAGTATAGAAGTCCTCTCTTAAAATGGCATGTCAATTCTTAAATACTATCAGAGAAGAGTGTGTGTGTGTGTGTGTGTGTGTGTGTGTGTGTGTTTAATTATCTAAATTATTTTTTTTCCAAAAACTGAATTGACCAGCTTGGCCAAGAGTTTTCCAAAATTATTATGTCAATAAGATAACTCTTCTACATTCAGGTCTGTCCCAGTCTTCCTACAGTGGCTTCTGAATTTCCTCCTATGAATACATAAGTGTTGTATTTGGATTCAGGAACCTGGGTTTAAATCTCTCTCTGCTGTCTAGGTGGCAGTGTATTATAGTGGCTAGAAAGTGTTGGAGCTGGAGTCAGAGACACCTGATTTGAAATCATACCTATTCAAGATTTAGGTACCTATTAGCTGTGTTACCTTGGATAAGTCACTTGACCTTCATCAGCTAGATTAAGTCTCACAACTACAGAGGACACACAAATGAAAATACTATCTATATCCTGATAAAGAACTGATGGACTCTGAGTGCAGATTGAAGCATATTTTTTCACTTACTTTATTCTTTCTTGTGTTTTTTTTTCCTTTTGATCTGTTTCTTCTTTCACTGCTGTGACTAACATAGAAATATTTTTACATGATAGCACATGTATAAACTATATCAAACTGTCTACCATTTTCAGAAGAGGGAAGGGAAACAGGGAGAAAAAAATTGAAACTCAAAATCTTGTAAAAATGAATGCTAAAAATTTTCTTGACATGTAACTGGGGAAAAGATAAGATACTATTAGACTAAGTCTTATCATCTTTACCTTCTCCCTTTTCATTTTAAAGTGCTACTAATTAGATTTGCAAGATTCCAGGCAAAGATATTTTTACTGGTCTTCGAGCTCATCTCCTATGTTCTAGATCACAGTCTAGAAATTCAAATCAATTCTCAAAGATCATGTTCTTAGCTAGCTATTATTCACTTCCCAGATCTATATTTTTTTTCATAATCCTATAAGTTCAGTCAATATTAGTTAGAATAATGCTACCTACATCCTCAAGGTCTTCAATTCTTTGTCCAGGACTTTGTATTCTTTAGTGATGTTTTTTTAGATTCCTTTTGTTGTTTGAATTTATCTGCATATGATCCACTAGAAGTAGGTGATAGATTACAGAGTTTTCAGGAGGATGCCTGTTATGTTCCAGATGATGGCAGACCCCTCTGGTGTATATATATCAGATAATGACACAGCTACCTCAATACCTCTGTTTAGGAAGTTAATAACCACCAAGTATTTTTCTCTGTTGTCTCTGATACCATCCCTTAGTGAATGACATCTTGCCTAATGACACCTGAGAATCCACATACTTTTGGAAGCTGCTTCTTCCAGAGTTGGTCCAGATCTCCCTCCTACAGGAAGAACTTCATATCTGTGATATAACTCTAAAATCTTCAGTGGTCTGTCTTTCTCTTCCTGTCACATTCCACTGTCCTACTTCTTGACACTTATGATTCCATTAGAAACCATGCTTATCCTTAGTGACTACCACTGACCATTTTTCATGCTAAGAAACCATGCATTTAAATGTTTATATTGGGACTTTTGCCAGGGATTGCCATGGAGATAACTGGTCTGTGGTTTACTCGATCCTTTTCTAAAAATTAAGATAGCATTTGACCATTTCCTATTTTCCAATAAATCCTATCTCCTATTCCACTATTTCTTTAAAAAAATAGCAACAGTGTGGTTCAGAAATTTCATCTGTAAGGTATAAAAGTACAACTCATCTTACCTAGAGCCATGAATTAATTTAAAAAATCCAGATGTTTTCCTCCTCTTTGCTTACTTACCTTAAGCTTTGATTCTCTCTTAACCATGTCATCTCTTCCCAGTCAGAAGATCATCTGACTTGATAAAGAATACAAAAGCAAAATAGAATTTAGTAATTCTTTTTGTTGGTGGTGTTATCTGTTAACATTACACTTTTCTCCCTTAAGCAGTAGATCTATGCCTTCCTTTTCCTTCAAACAAAGTTAAAACAAACAAAAAGGAACTGATTCTGTTAACATTCTTCACCATTCTTAGCTCCTTCTACTCTTTACTATCTTTGACACTCTGATGCTCTTCTGGGGAACAGACATCCAAAATCCGTCCATTGTGGCCACATAATAAGTAATGAATAAAGTAGGAAAATTCTCAGGAGCTGAAAGCAAATGATTCAGAAATTCTTCATGACTAGCCCATAATCTAAGACTGCTTGTATGTATGTATTCATTTGGTATAACTAATTTTAAAATAAGCATCCTAAGATGGAGAGACAGTGTGTTACAATAAAAAGAATACTGTTTTTGAATCAGAAGCCCTGACTTCCAATCCGGTATTTCTCACTACCTGGGTGATCTCCACTTCACTTTTCTGGCCAAATGAAGACTTTAGACTGCTAGAGGCTCTCTGAGGTACCTTGTAACTCTAAATTTCTGGACCTTATTACAAGGGATGACCTATAAAGTAACACCATTTAAATGTTACTCTCATTATATGTCTAGGTTCATATCAGTATAAAACACCTGGTTCTGCCAAATATCAATATCATTATTAATAAAAATAGATTTTATTTGGTACTTTTAGGTTTGTAAAATGCTTTTCATATATTATCTTAACTGGCCATCACAATAACTCTGTAAGGGGGGGTACCATTATCATCCTCACTTTACAGATGAGGAACCTGAAGCTTAAAGAGATCAAGTGATTTACCCAGGGTCACACAACTAGTTAGTGTGCCTGAGGCAGAATTTGAACCCAAGTCTAACAAGTCCTATATATCGTTCAATCACTTGTATGAATTACCACTAGTAGAATTCATTTTTCCCACCCAAAATGTAAGGTTTGCTTGCGTATAGACTAAGAATCTTTCAAATTCTATTTGCAAAACTTAGCCTTTATAAAAGTGACTTCTTTCCACAGCAACAACTCTATGTTGGCTCAGCTGCTGGAGTTGCACAGCTACCTTTACATCGGTGTGATATATATGGAAAAGCTTGTGCAGAGTGTTGCCTTGCTCGAGATCCATATTGTGCGTGGGATGGTTCTTCATGCTCTCGCTATTTTCCTACTGCAAAAAGGTAAGGTTGACAGGGACAATAATATTTGTATATGTATATATGCGTGTATATACTTATGTTTTTTTAAAGTTCATCAGAAGACCTAATGATTTTGCCTTAAGTTTTTCGTTGTTGTTTCTTTAAACTGCTTTTATTAGAAGTAGCACATTATAAAATGGGATCAGCCAAGAAGAAGCCATAACAACAGTATATTATTTTATGGGTTATATGAACGATATTTCACAAAATACTCTCAAAAGGCAATATGGAAAAACTTGGATACTCTACTCAAAGGGACAAAAGCTTCTGCAGGATGATAGAGTGGGAAACAAT
Source organism: Trichosurus vulpecula (assembly GCF_011100635.1). Lineage (NCBI taxonomy): Eukaryota > Metazoa > Chordata > Mammalia > Diprotodontia > Phalangeridae > Trichosurus > Trichosurus vulpecula. The sequence continues at coordinate 160,352,930 of NC_050577.1, read as the reverse complement.
AAGACTTCTTGGGATTTCCCTCAGAATACAATGAAATTAACTTATTTTGAGACACTTAGAAGTGAGTGTGGGAAATCATCAATTTTTACTGATTGTGGCAATGCCAGGTATTTATGTACGTGGTCACAGTAATGTGATTTGGTCTATTAAAATAAGGAAGCTAAATGGTCCACTGTATTAGGAGAAATAGGGGCAGCCTTTACTGAATCCAGGTATCAAGCCGTACAAATGACTTACCTGAAGGGATATCCACAGATAGGAAGGATACAGTTGTTGAATATTAGGGCTAGAATATATGTACTGGTACTGTTGAGTGTAGAACTTCCCTGGTCTCTTTTCCTACCACAAAACTCTGCTGAAGGAGAGGACTCATCCGAAGAAGCCTAACAGCCCCCTCCTGATGGTTCATAGAAATGTTAAAGACCAAGTCCCAAGGGCATATCATTTATGAAAAAGGAAGGCAGATAGGAGAAAAAGAAAGGAAAGGAAAGAAAAGAAAAGAAAGAAAGAGAGGAAGAAAGAAGGAAAAAAGGAAGGAAGGAAGGGAGGAAGGAAGATTCCTATTTCCCAGAGGATACTTAGGTCAGTGGTATCCCTTAATTTCCGATCCTGTCTTATGCACAGACTAGGGCCTTCCCCCCTTGAAATTCTGTCTGCATTACAGAGTCTATTAATCTAAATTCCTACAATAGCCAGGTTTGCATTTGTACTTTCAAAGCTATATATAATGTCATATATAAAATATATATTATACATAATTATGTAACATACAATAATTAAATAATTATATGTTATATATGCATGTGTGCGTGCTAAGTGGAGCAGTAGATAGAGTGTCACACCTGGAGTTAGTAAGACTTATCTTCCTGAGTTCAAATCTGGCCTCAGATACTTAACTAGATGTATGACCCTGGGCAAGTCATTTAATCCTGTCTGCTTCAGTTCTTCATCTGTAAAATGAACTGGAGAAGGAAATGGCAAACCCCTCCAGTATCTTTGCCAAATGGAGTCATGAAGAGTTGGACATAACTGAAAAATTACTTAACAACCACTATGCCTGTGTGTGTTTGTGTGTGTGTGTGTGTGTGTATAAAAACACATATATACGTACACACACAAATTGAACACAGTAAATTATTACTGTGTCTGTCTTCAGGCTTTGTAACTTAGGTGCTAAGATACAATTAGCAAGCTACCTAGGGGGACAATGTGATAGAATGGAAAGAGTCATGGCTTCAGAGTTAGAGGCAATGACTTCACTTTCTACCTCTGCTACTGACTACTTTGATCAGTTTCCTCATGAGCAAGCTAAAGGAGTTGGACTAAGATCCCTTAGAGCTCTAATTCTAAAATTCTATGATCCTATTTGGAACATAGTACATCACAAATCAAAATAAGACTTATAAATGTATTCTTATATGACAAATTATCATCAATGAATGGCTATTTGTTATTATGCTTTCTTCTATATAACCTTTATGTCAGAGCATTCCATACCATGAAAGGCCTGGAAACAATTGGTTGGGCTTTCTTTTCTTTTCTGTTTTCTTAGCTCCTATCCCGTTTCTCAACCCTAGAGATACCTTGATATTGTACCATCTAGTATACTGACACTACCACCCCTATTTGTAAACTTATGCCTTACAGTTCACAGTTCTACTGATAGAGTTCAGACCAAGTACTCACTCTTTCTTTGTCTCTCTCCCTTTGCTTCTACTCTCTTCCCCTTGAGACTTTTTATTTCCCCTCTCTCACTCATCCCAGTTCTGGAGGGATTGTTTGTGCTATAATTTTGTAAGTCCCCAAAACAAATTCCAGGTTCTGGTATGTCCTTTTCTCTTCTTACACAGAGATAGGCTTCTCGCATCTAAGGAAATGCTTCCAGTTTGCTCTGGGACTGACAAAGGATCCTAATCACCTCCTGGCCCTATTTCCTCTACTTAAACTTAGGATGGAATTATTTAAATCACTTTAGGATACTAGGAATCTTTATCTTTAACCATTCTCAAAGTATGCATGCCTGCTGGGCGTTCCCATCTCTAACTTGAACTCAGGGGAGACTGGAAGGAAAAGGAAATCACAGCTAGATACAAAAGCTGCTATGGACGTCAGAGTTGCTATTATTATATTATTAACTATATAGTAATCATTTATACACTAGGGGCATTCCCTTGGACTAGAACCTTAGTTGAATTGAGTGGATTACCCAGAGTCACACAGCCAGTGTGTGTGTCAGAGGTGGGACATGAACCCATATCTTCCTGACTCCAAAGCCTCAGCTCTATCTACTATGAAATTGTGCTTCTAACTGTAAACTACTACTGCATACTAAGCAATGTTTACAAATTGCAAAATGCTATTTACAGTCAAAGAGTACCCTAATTATTTACTTTCAGCCAGTCATTTTTCAATCCTGTCCAACTCTTTGTGGCTCCATTTGGGGTTTTCTTGGCAGCCCATTTTTCAGATAATGAAACTGAGGTAAACAGGGTTAAGTGATTCGCCCAGGGTCCCACAGCTAGTGAGTTTCTGAAGACAGATTTGAACCTGCAAAGATGAGTCTTCCTCACTGCAGGTTCCACACTATCCACTGGGCTACCTAGCTGCCCCAGTATTTACTTACTGTGTGCCTAATGTTGTGTTAGATGTTATAGGAAAAGCATAGGAAGCAAAAAGGGCGTTTACTGCATGGAGCTTATATTTTAGCTGGGGAAGGAGTATGTATATATCTAATTCAAACCTTGGCTATTATTTCTTAGAGGTATGACCTAAAAAAATCACTTTGGCTTTCTGGACCTCATCTTGATCTATAAAAAGAGTGAAATGACCTAAATGATGATTAAGGTTGCTTATCACTCCAAATATTTTGATGCTCTGAAAGGAAGACATCTCATCCTCCAGAATTTTACTTCACCCACCTGTGGCTCCAAATAACAGTCCATAATTTCTACTGATATCTGACACTGACTAATCCTAAAGATTTCATTTTGTCCATGATAATTGAGAAAACACATAAGCCATGTAACATAAATCTAGTGTAAGCTATCAAAATTAAACTACACATGCATTCAGATAATGGATCAGTTGAAAAAGAATGCCTCAGGAATGCCAATTTGAATCTAAGCTACTTGAAAGTTTTAATTGTTTCATAATTTGTATTTGTCTTACCAGTGCTTAGCACATAATGGGTGCTGTCTTGTAACAGGTGCTTAATAAATACCTAATGAATGATTCTATTATCCTTCATTAAATGTATTCTTAAACCACTTTTATTTCAAGGAATTCAAGCATTTCTTCAATAGGAAGGGTATAAAAAGCTTGGTAGGAATAATATATATATATGTATATACGTGTGTGTACATATATAAATATGTATACACACACAGCAATATGTACTCTATAATATATAACATATAGCAAAAATGTATATAACAATATAGGTGTTTCTCACAGTAAACGGATAAGGTAGATATTAAAGATAACAATAGCCCCATTTTACAGATGAAGAAACTGGAACTCAAAGGAGAGGTGGTTTGCCTGTAGTCACACAGCTAATGTATCAGAAGTGGGATTGGAATCCAAGGCTCTCCTGATTGCAGCCCCAAACCTAGTTCTGTTTCACCTAATATCCCCATTTAGGAATATGACTTTCTAAAAGCAAGTATTTAAAAAAATCTCACTGATAAAATGTTTTGGAAGCAGTTGGGGATAAAATAGGTAGAACAGGTTTCTACGTTACTACCTTATTTGAACTAGTTGGTTCTTGATAAAAAAGAGTTGTAAGCGCTCATATTAATGCTGTTCTGGAATCTATTCATAAAGGTCCTGATCTTCAACTTAAAAATCAAAATGAAAATTGATGGGCTTTTGCCATGTTACTATAATATTTTAAAACTTATAAATTATACATATCTGATGAGAAATAGTGCCTTAAGTCAAGCATACACAATCCCCTCAGTCCTCCTTACTTTTCCTTTTCTGCAGGTAAACTATTGTTTACCCAGTACTGGTGTTGGCAGATTAATCTTACAAATTCGAACCTCGGTGAAGAGATGAATGTATGACGGATCAAAGATATCAGAGATATTTAATACATTACAACATGACAGTCATTATGAGGATAAAAATAACACTTATTTAAAACTAAAATTTCATGTTTCCTAAGTACTTTTTGTGGGGCAACTAGGTGGTACAGTGGATAGAGTGCCAGACTTGGACTTAGGAAGACTTATCTTCATGAGTTCAAATGTGGCCTCAGACACTTACTAGCTATGAGACCCTGGGCAAGTCACTTAACCTATTTGCCTCAATTCCCTTCTCTGTAAAGTGAGTTGGAGAAAGAAATGGCAAAACCATCCTAGTATCTTTGCCAAGAAAACCCCAAATGGGGTCACGAAGAGTCAGACCTTACTGGAAAAAACCACTGAACAACAAAATGTACTTTTTGCTACAGGGGGACAAAAACAAAGATTCAAGAGCAATGGAATTCAACTTTGAACTGAAATTAATAGACCTTTCATTCTTTGAAAGTTCACACACCATCCCATAATTTAGTGGTAACCCAGTTGAAGAATTTGTTAATATTAGAATTTGGAAGGAGTTGAGAGGAAAAGTTTTTAAAATATGGCCCTTAGTATACCCATCACAAACTGAATATTGAATATTATGATGTAGTTGAAATATGTTTATTGAATCCCTTAGACTGTAAAAGTGTAAGGAATTATCATTAACACATTTCCCTTTCATTGTAGACACATTCTACTTAATCCATATCACTTGTCTAACACCATGTTTTTAAAAAGGAATTTTTTAGAAGCTTTAGCTTGTATTTTCTCCCCATTAATTGCATTTTTAAAGTGCCTAAATGACAGTTGAAAGTCTCCTCAGATGCTTTGTGGTTCGTGTTTCACAAGTTCCCATGTTGGCTTAATTTTGAAATGTATGACATTTGTTTGATATCCTCACTAATTCTACAAATAGAATTCTATAAATATGTTTGTCTTTGGAATTTATGAATGCAGTAACAGAATCTTTGTTAGCAGCTTGAAATGGTCTTCATGTGACTGCTTTTCAATTGTAGAGAAAAGTTTTAGAGGGAACAAATTACCATTAAATTAGGAAGTAGAAAAAAACATAGGCCAGAGTATCCTAGCCTTTTTTAGTCCATTACACAGAGTCATCTGTCACTCCACACAATTTCCCCTCCACCACTAGGTTTATGTACATACCTACCAGACATCACTCCTTCCTCCTTTTATTTGGTTAGTAGCATACTCACCCTAGTCAAAAATGTAAGGGAGTGAGGAAATCCAGAACACTCCACATCAAAGATGTCTCTTTGAGAACCAAAGTGTTTTGATGCTTTGGATAGGTATCTAAATTATTCACTCCATTTTCCTGTCAGGTCAGAGACGCTATGCTTCATCGACTTAGGACAGTTTCTTCAACCCTAAAAAAAATGTGAAAATGTTCAGTTTGCATGATTATTTGTCTTACAAGACACAATATACCAAAAAAAAATGCTAAATTTTACATGATTTACAGATGGTGTTTATACTGTGACTTCTAGCTGAGAAATGAAAAATATTTTGCAAAAATCCTGGAAATTTTTTGAATCCCTCACACAGGATCTACTCAAGGGCTGAGGGAGTGATTCCTTAATAAATGAATATAACTATTCCATGCCTAGAGGAATATGATAGTTATGGAAATAGGAAAATTAAAAGATAAAGAATTCCTTAGAGCAAATGAAATAAAATTGTTTGTACTCCTTATATCACTGGGTGACACATGCTTCTCCTCCCATCCATCCTTTCAACCTTCTCTGTTCCCTTTTACTGTATTGGTACCTATTAATCATAATTTTATGAACCCCATATTAAAATGAACCTAAACCATGTTGATTAATGTGAAGGAGTGATCAAGCATTTACTCAGCATCTACTATGTGCAAGACATTGTGCTAGATCCTGGGAGTACGTATAAGATAGTTATAGTACTTGATATCTTACAGCACATGTCAGGGGAGGCAGGGAGAGGAGACAGTTAGGGGAAGGGAATTTTGCTTTGAGGAATCACAAGAATTGTGAGTAGAACCACAGGGCAGTGAACTATCACACCCTTCCCATTAACAATGGTAGTAATAATTTGATTACTGTTCCCAGAGTAAGAGATTGGGAGAAAGGCAGTAATCATGATGGTAAAGATGGCAAAATGCCCATGCTGGGTAGCTGAACAGGAACTGTTTTCCTGCTGCATGGCTAGATAGGATATATAATATATCCTGTGACTGGCTACATATAGTGAGTTAGTTGTCAATTTACTCACTCGCCCACTAATTTTTCTGTATGCAACTTTGGGAACTTTATGTACATTTTCTGAGCCTCACTGCCCCATTTGTAATTTAGTAATTTAGGATAAATGGTCCACGAAGTCTCTTCCTATTCTAAATCTATCATCCTAAGATCCTCTGGGGGCAGCTAAGTGGTGGATAGAGTACTGACCCTGGAGTCAGGAGGACATGAGTTGAAATGTGACCGCAGACACTTATTAGCTGTGTGACCTTGGGCAAGTTGCATAACCCTATTTGCCTCAGTTTCCTCATCTGTAAATGAGCTGGAGAAAGAAATGGCAAACCACTCCAAGTATCCTTGCCAAGAAAAGCCTAAATGAGGTCACACAGAGTAAGACAGGACTGAACAACAAATACATGATCCTCTGATCCAATCAGCCCATCTTAGCTCCAGGGCAAAGTCCTAAAGCTGAGTGGGTTCAATAATAGTCTGTGTGGCAGAGAGAGGTGAGGTGTGTATATGCATGTTCTAATTTACCAAGCTTGGGATGACTTTTAATACCATTAATAGCTTTAGAATTTGGGGTAGCAAAGGAACAAGATCACACTAGAGGCAAGAGAGAACTGGAAACCAAGACAAACAGGGTGACAGATTTAGAATGGGAAGAGACCTTATGGACAATTTACTCTAAATCACTAATAGGGAACTGAGGCTCAGAAAATTTATATGAAATTCCCAAGGTTACACATAGAAAACACCACAGAAGATATAAACTAACAGGTGACATTAAATTTAGAAATACATACTATTTTGATAAGGTTTTTTCTTTGAAATTTTTTTGTGAAATTCTTTCAGATCATTCATTATTTGGGCAATTTTCTCATAGCTCTCATTTTAAAATTTAATATGAACTGGAGATTTTTGGTTTTAGAGCTTTACTTTGCTAAACACTGTGGTATAGGCATGCAAAAATATTACTCACCATACACTTGAGTGAATTGTATTTGGGAGATTAAAGAACAGTAGAATGTGCAGTTGTTTGTTCCTTTGTTTTTCCACTCCTAAAATGTGGGCAGTAAAAGGAATTAGCTGTACCATCTGGAAAAGCAGAAGTTATCAACAATATGAAAGGGGTAACTTTAACATAAACTGGTATGACTACATTTTTGTTTCATAAGGCAGTCTGTTTTTGTGTAACTATGATATTGTTCGACCAAACACAACCCTGTTGTTGTATTAAATGCTGAATAAAACACCTGTGGGAGTGAATTGGTTTTGCAGTCACAGTAATTTGGGACAAAAGAAACAGAAAAGAAATGTCCCCCAAAGGGAAGACAGAGAGAGACAGAGAAGGCGCAGGGAGGGAGGAAGGAAGGAAAGAAGGAAGGGAGGAAGGAAGGAAGGAAGGGAAAGAAAGAAGAGAAAGAAAGAGAAAATCAGGTTAACAAAGAATCCTTTAGCTCAAATCATTACATATCAATGAAAAGATAATTTAAAGAAGCATATGGGACTGATGGGAAAAAGAAGTTGCATTTGTTGAAAGTTTTCCTTGGTAAATTAAACTAACCACTTCATGAAATGCAGGAAAAGTCATTTTTTTTTCTCTCCTTGAGTTTAGACTTTAGGAAAATACTGGACTGGCATCTTGTTTTGAGCCTGTCAAATTCTTATTTATCAGTCTTCTCAATCAAGTCTCCATTTGTTAAATAATTTATTGTTGTTGTAGTTATGTCCAATTCTTTGTGACCCCATGGGCTATATAGCATGCCAGGGCCTTTTATCCTCCACTATCTCCTGAAGTTTGTCCACACTCATTCATTTTTTCCATGACATTATCAGTCCATCTCACCCTCCTCTCCTTTTGCCTCTTTGTCTCCTTTCTTACTAAAGCACGATACTAGTTTAAATCCCTTGGCACTTTCTCAAAAAGCCGAAGCCTATAGGGGATGAATTCAAGATTCCTGTTTATTGCCATTCTAAAACCAAACCATGAATTCTTTGTAATCAATATTTTGAGAGACTTATATTCTCATCATAAACTAGTACAATTGTTACCCATATTGATTATTTTGCAACCCACATTGACAATTGCAACAAACTGCTATATTCTAGTCCAAAAACATATCACTTTGCTTCAAATTCTGAGGTTTATGTTTGCTTCCTGACTTCATAAACATGTCTTTGTCATTACTCCTCACAAGCACGGAAGAGAATCAGATGGAAATCCAATAACCCATTTTCTAATGTAATGTTTTTAGACGCACGAGAAGACAAGATATACGCAATGGAGACCCACTGACTCACTGCTCAGACCTACAACATCATGGTGAGTCACTATTCTGAAATGTATATTTGCACAGATACACAGGAACGCACACACACAAAAGTATTTTCCTTTGTATATCCAGCTGAGGTAAGGATGTTTAGTGAAATGCAGAAGTATAGGAAGAGAGCAAAAGACCTTCAAGATAAGCACATCCAGCAAACCTCTAGGATTCAATTCAACAAACAACATTTATTAAGTACTTACTTTGCTCAAGGCAGCACGCTCACGTTTTTGTTTTTGTTTTTGTTTTTTTTTGATGGGAGAGGAGGGAGGAAGGGAAGGGGAATGGGAGGGAGGTATATGCAGGGAGAGGGGGAAGAGGAGAGAGGGAGACAGAGAGACAGAGAAAGGGAGAGGGGGGAGGGAGTGGGAGAGAAGGAAGGAAGGGGGGAGGAAAGGAGAGAAAGAGAAATTCTCTGCACTAAGTAGTATACTTCTCCTGGGGAATACAATAAATACAAAATCAGATAGAAGTGAAAAACACATAAAGGTATGAATGTAAGACTTTAAAAAATTACAGACATCAAAATAAAACATGATTGCACAGAAACTTACTGAGGTCTAATAGTTTCATTAATATACTGAAGACTTGAGAGCTATAGACATTCTTATGAATTAATCCTATGGAATAACATGACAAAAATTAGTATAGAGGTGTGGCAAAGAACAAACTATAGCTTAAAGGAAAAAATGAACCTGTTCAAATGATTAATTTATAAGTTAATAAAATGGCAGGCAGGCATTTTTTGTTGGTACATCTACCAACTTAAACTGTGCTATAAAAGTTTTCCCACATAATGTTTAAGACAATTAACTTGGTCACATTTATACTGTTATTTGCAGTACATTTCATTACAATGAAGTTTTAGGTCAAGTTAATTCAAATATAGGCTTTCTGAAAGTGTCAAGGCCTGTCTCAACAAGTAGCTGGTTCTTATTTATCCAAGAATAAAATATTAGGGATTGTTTCCCTTTGTGAAAAAAACAATGGGACTTTGCCTCCCTCTACTGGGGAAACTCTTCAGTTTGATTTTAGTGACATCATTGCTGTTTAATTAAAATTTCTTTGCCATACCCTTAAATAGAGATGAGGAGAAAATTTTAAAAATGTAAGTTTTAGTGATTTTAAGTCAATATTTTATAATTTGTTTCCTTATTTTATATTATGGTCACAACCGCCAGGTTTTTCATGATAAAGTTAACCAAACTTTATTATTTGTTACCTATTCTGAAATTTTAAAAGAAGCCAATCATTGTAACCATAAAATTAATATTTTGCTAATGCATGAAAATTTAATATCAAAGAAAACACCCTCCACAAAGAGCATATGATCATCAGTCCAAAGCTCATGGAAGTTTCCCAAAATCTGGCTTCAGACTAATATTTTTAAAAGTGTGATTCTATTTTCTCTTTAATGTAGATATGCATAGGCAATCCAAAAGGCTAAATTTGTAATGGAAGTTTGGCAAATGCCTTGATAAAATGAAATGGTATCATTCATGTGGGAGACAAGACTACCTGCTTCAGAGAGAGAGAGAGCGGAGAACTGGTCCATATATGAACATTCTGCATTGGCCTAGAAGCAGTATTGAATGTTAATACATGTGACAGTTCTCCAGTCTCCCAGAAACATGTCTCTTAACATCTTCCACGTTGGTTATGCTATCTTAGGTACTCTAAGCATGTGCCAACCCCCTGGCGTACTTTCCTTTAATTCAAAGAAGCAAACATAATTTAATGATTTGTGGAGATCTGGTTCAGAAGAACTCAATGTTGGATTCAGGCACTGAATCTTAACTTCAATTCCAACTGGTCTTCTCAAACAGGAAGGGTAATTAATAATTTGAAATATTTACACACATATAGATTTGGTGCAGAGCAGTTTTAGTGATTTGCGTAACACTATTACAGGCACTTGGTAGAAAAGACAGATTTACACAAAATCTCAGAAATTAGAATGTTATCAAAATCACATCCCAGTTTATGTTTGTTTTGTCAAGTGGATCAAGTTGCTGCATTATATGTTAACAAAAATGGCTACAGGTAGACCCAGCTTATTTGGTCTTTTTAGATATATTTGTGTGTGTGTGTGTGTGTGTGTGTGTGTGTGTGTGTGTGTGTATCATATAGAAAAATATGGGGGAGCAGGGTTTTGACTTATTTTCCTGACAGAAATCCATTCCCCTAAAGACAAATATAATTTGAAGCATTCTATTTGCTATTTTCTTCATTCTTATATTGGAAGTAATGATACAGAGAGGGAACCAAAAAAGAGTTGCCACCAATAAAATATTTATGAAAGCACAGGTAGATATTTCTTACTTTCAAATATGAGTGGAAGTTTCAGTAAGAATATTTGTTTTTAGCATCAGATCCCCAAAGACTTCATTATTTGTTGTATGAAACATTCTTCTGTAATCATCTCACATAAATCAGTACACTAATTTTTACTTTATTTTGAGTAAGAAAGATATCATTGGTTCTACAACATCATAACAAAACTCATAACGGATCTTTACCAAACCACTGTTATGCTGTAACAACAATGTGCTAGCATTGGGGTAAAAGACCAAATATAAAAGTACGCAAGAGGGCTGCTAGCACAGGTTCTTTGATCTGCTTTTCTAAGGAAAGCAACTTTAAGGCATTTATAATCTTACTTTAATCAAACATACATATATCCTTCATTTAGTTCAGGGGGAAAAGCCAGCACCTTGAACTTCAGAGAGTATACAAACAGAAATGGCAAGCAGAAATTATATAAACAGAGCACACACACACAGAAATCAACAGACAGGCCTCTAGCTGTCTAATCAGAGAACTACCTAGTTAACTAGGCACCAACAGCTGGGGTTTTCAAAGCGGGAGGGGAGGGTGGTCACCCCAGTGGCTACCCAAGAGTCTCATCTGGCCAAATCACCAACACTCTTCCAGTGAGTGTGCCCCCAAAGGTCAAAAAGCTAACCTCTGAGTAAATATACACTTCTTCAGGGTCAGTACCATGGGACTCAAACCCACATGAACTAGGCCTTCCCTTGACTTAAGCAGATCATCAAAGACTCCCTATTCAATCAAAGATTCCTTAGTGCTGGGAAGCACTCCAAAACAAAGACAACAAAAAGTCCCCTTTGCTTGCCATTACATTTGAAAGGCAAGACTCAAAGGTACTTGACTGCCTTAGCATTCCAAAAGAGAAGACAACAAAAAAGTCCCACCCTAATTACCATTACATATGCACTTTGAAATTTTGCAAATATTTTAATCTTATCAGCCCACATACACATAGGCTAAGTTTTGTACAAAATTATAGCTCATGATCATAAATTTCATGAGTGTTCAGGAAGTATTAGTTGATTATAATAAAGTATCTGGTGAGTTTGCTGTCATATTTTTCAGTCATATCTGACTCTTCATGACCTCATTTGGATTTTCTTGGCAAAGATACTGAAGTGGTTTGCTATTTCCTTCTACTGCTTATTTTTACAGATGAGGAAACTAAGTCAAATAAGATTAATCGACTTGCCCAGGGAGGGTTATATGGCTAGTAAGTGTCTGAGGCCAGATCTGAACTCAGGAAGATGAGTCTTCCTGACTCCAGGCCTGGCATTCTATCTGGTAAGTTAGATGAGCATAAAACTTTAAAAACTGTAGAAGGAGGTGATAAGTGAATCAGTAAAATATTTACATTACGTGCTAAAGTACAACTTCAAACGATACAGTGTAGTGTCTAGTTTGGAAGCTAGAAGCAGCTTGCCATTCTTTTCTACTTCCATTGAATTCAGGGAAGCAGAATTAGCTTTCTTTGGCAATGGATTGGTTGTCAGAACAGATCTGGTGAAAACTATATAATGTCAGTAAAACAATGAGTGAGCTGAAGTTCGACAAACTATCCTAAGTCATCTCAATCCACTAACATTTAGATTGTAAGTCTCTTGAAGGTAGACTTTTTTTTATTCTGTTATTTTTATTATAAAAAATATTTCTTTTTATTTTGTGTCATTAAGAATACCTAAGTAGTATTTAATATTTTTAACAAATATTTATTCAGTTGAATTTGGAACCAATGTAAATTTGCATATCCTTTTTACTCTCTTCCCTCCAACTTAAATAGACTTTTGGGTTAAATGTTTATTTACTCCATCCTCCCAGGTTTGGGAAGAGTATATCTAAACCAATTGATCCTGGAAGGATAAAAGATATAAGGCTGGAATGGACCTTGGAAATCATCTAATTCAACCCTTTTCATTTTATACTTCAGCAAACTAGTGATGAAAGAGATTAAGTGACTTTCCCAAGGTGATACAGCTAGTGAGTGGACAAGACTGGATTAGAACTGATTACAAAGCCAGTACTCTTCCCACTGTGCCAGAATAATGAATTATAATTTCAGAAGAGATTCTATGACCTTTCTCTTAATCCAGGGATAACAGTGATGTCATCAGGAAGTTGTTACTCTTGCCTAACCTAAATTTTCCATTTTGTAACCATTATTGTTTTTAATAGAGGCTAAAAACTAATGTATTCTCTAGATCCTAATCTGTAAAACAGAGTATTTAAACTAAATATTCTCTAAGGTGTTTTACATGTCCCAATTCTTCAAGTACTAGTGATCATATGTTACTATTTTCAGCAACCTCAATAAAATTTAAAATGTCATTAAATTGATCCAGGCTATATTAAACTCAAATCATTTATTAACTGGGTACTATATGGAAAGCACCATACTAAGTGCTTAAAACAGGCATAAAGCATTCATCTGACAAAATTTATTAGCAATCTCCTATACGTGATATAATAAGGAGGGTTGGAAAAGCTAGGAAGATAGATAAAATACAATTCCTGGCCTCATGAAGTTTATAACCTAGTAAAGCTGGTAAGACATGTACACAGATCAAATACAAACCAGTACTAAGTTAATAGGGGGAGCAGAAAGTGCTATGAGACTAAATAAGGTAAGAGAAATATACTACTCTAAACATTTCTGATTGCAGCTTAAGTTTGCTTTGTTAATCAGACACTGCCCGTTTAGACATAATGCTATTAAATAGTAAGTGTATTTTGCATTTATTTCCTCTAACCCATTAAGTGTACCTGATTGGCATCACTAAAAATTAATATTACAATAAAAGCCAAAGATAAGCCAGAAGGTCTGGGCTCCATGCAGTTTTCAGATTTTACCAGCTGTGTGATTGTAGAGATAATGGGGAACCACTGGATCCCTCTAAACAGAAAATGTTAGACCATTGCTTTAGGGAAATTGCCTGGGTTTGGTGGGGGAGAGACTTGAGGAAGGGAGATTGGTTAGAAGGCTGTTGAAATAACCTAAGAGAAAGGTGATGAGGGCCTGAAGTTGTATTGGGTTTTGTTAGTAGAGAAGATATATGAGAGATATTGGGAAGGTAGAAGCAACCAAAATTGGCAACAGATAGCATATATCAGGTGACTGAGGGTGGGGAGTTAAGGCACATACCATGGTTATAGGCCTGGGTAACAAGGAGGGTGGTGGGTAGTACCCACTATAGTGATAGGGAAGTTGGCAGGATTATAATCTAGTTTATAATGCATTTGAATTGTTTACAGAGGTAGTTGCTGATTTAGAACTAAAGTTTAGGAAAGAAACTCAGGGTAGATAGAAAATATAGACATCATCTGTACAAAGTTGATACTTGAACCACTGAAAGCTGGTGAGATTACCCATTAAAGTATCATAGAAGAAAACCTGAGACAGAATCTTAAAGGGTACCCACAGTTAGTGGGCATGACATGGATGGGGAATCAGCCAATGAGAATGAGAAAGTAGTTATATAGATAGGAGGAGAGGAGGACCAGGAGAGAGTAGTGTCGCAAAAGCCAAAGGAGGACTTATTGTTCAGAAGAGAAGGTAATAAAAGGTGCCAAATGCTGCTGAGAAATCAAAAAAAGAAAAAGAAAGAAAGAATCCGGACTTGGAAGACACCATTAGATTTTGCGATTAGAAAACTGGTAACTTTGGAGAGGTCAGTATCAATATAATAATGGGTTTAGAAGCCAAATTGCACTCTCAATTTTGTAGATTAAGTATGATGCAAAGTACTTGGCTGAGAGAATGGGGATTGGGGGGAGGGGGGCAGGTTTATAGGCAACTAGAAGAGAGTAAGATAATGAATCAATTAGGGAGGAATAAAATGGCTCACTTGTCCTAATGAGGACCAATTTGTTATTAAATAAAATACATTTCTAATAGATTTGGTCAACATGTTTTCCTGATTTTCTCCAGCTCTGTTCAAAAGAATATGAAACCAGGAAAAGGGGGGTCAGTAGGTAAGGGAATAGTGTAGTATTGAGTTGTTTTAAGGGAATGGATAGCACAGAGAGGACAAAGAACAAAATTCGTAGTTGTAAAATGTAAGGAAAGATGGAAATGATATAAGATTATGATTAGATAAAGGAATTTTGAAGTTCTTGAATTAGGAAAAGGAACACTTGTAGGTTTTGACTGGATCAAAGCTACAATCTTCTCTTTGTATTGCCCAGGTGTCTTAAGTAGATTGCCAAGTAAATTGAGGAAAGTGGGAAGTTAGGGTATTTGAAAGAGTATGGATATATTGACATTTCCTAATAAGAAGTCCCACCTAGGGAGGAGAGGACTAGGAGCTAGGCTTATAACTCAAAGAGAAAAAGGAGAATATCGTGGAGGAGGTCAATAGATAACTACCAGGATCTGAATTGCGACATTTAAAGCTATTAAAACAAAACTACACTAAGACTTTTGGGACATCCTGCATGAATGTGAACTATTATAATAGTTATTAATATCTTTGCTGATGCTGATACTGGGGATTCAAATACAAGCAAAAAGAAATGGAGTTCCTAATAGGGGGAAGACAACATGTAAAAGGAAGCTGAGAGGTGGGAAGACAAATATTCAGGCAAGGGAATGGTGGTGAAATCTAGAGAATAAAATACATGGTTTGTGCCTTTTCTCAAAATGGAGGTTTTGGCAGGCACTCACTAATGGGAGATGACATTGTAAAGCATTGTAAAGGCAAGTAAAGCATGGTAGAAAAGTCTAGAGACTCCTTTCATTTGCTACACTCATGGCAACCTAAGATTTGTAAAGATTCGGGGAAAAGGAGAGAATGAGGTATTCTTATCTTGGTGGATAAGTAAGGTTGAGAAAGTTATTATACTGCTTATGTGTATAGT
Organism: Trichosurus vulpecula; assembly: GCF_011100635.1. Taxonomy (NCBI): domain Eukaryota; kingdom Metazoa; phylum Chordata; class Mammalia; order Diprotodontia; family Phalangeridae; genus Trichosurus; species Trichosurus vulpecula. The sequence continues at coordinate 160,337,126 of NC_050577.1, read as the reverse complement.
ACTGCCTGGTGACATTCAACTTCCTTTTTTCATAAGGGAGAACTAGGCCAAGAAGAAAAGAATGTGGATAAAGAGAAATAACATGATTTCTCCATTGTCTCCAAGCCTTCTACTCAATTCATTCCACTCTTGCATTTAGCCACTTTAGGTATTCATTTATAGTAACTCAATCTCTCCATACTCTCAGCAGTACCTTTTTACCCTCATTGGCCTAAGTTACCACTTAGTGCAAAGATGCCGAATAATGAAGGAAGAAAAATGTGTAGTGGGTGAGCAAAGATGTTGGTAGAGTGATGGTAATGACCGATAACATGTGGAACTAGTACACAAGATCTGTGAGGAGGAAAAGAATTTTGATGAGAGCTTTAAAGAGTGATAGAGACAAAATTTGACATAATGGAGAGTGCATTTTAGTCAAGTGGGGTGTCAAATGTAATGCCTTGGAGGCAGAAGTAGATGAAGCATGTGAAAGCAATAGCAAGTATAACCATCTGGTTTAAAATAGAAACCAAGTTTGAGGGTGATTTTTCCCCCTTTATTCTTAATAAGGCACAAAAATGACAAAATGAAGTACTTTTCAACTACCTTAAAACCAAGGAGAACATTTGTATCTGGCCACACCAGGCCTGGCTCTTAAGGAGGAGTGAAAGTCTTTGGAATGGATAATGTCAATATTTGGAAATCCAATGGGCAAAGGACCAGAGCCCAACCCAGTTAAATCATATATGTTCCCTTGCTAATGTCACTTACTTCTCATGTTGAATAAAGTCTGTGTGTTCAAATTGAGACATATAAAAGACATGAGACATTTTCAAAGAAAACTGCTGAGAAATGTGAAGCCAAATTACACACCACAGGAAATTCAGTTCCAGCTGCAATGGTAAACTCATTTAATAACACACCATATTGTCAATGTAGAGAAGTTTTAGCAGTGTTGTAATTTGAGAGAAATTAGAATTAAGATGAAATGGAGCCTCCATTCACTTCTGGCTTTTTTCTTAATAACCTCTTACAATAAACAGTCTTCTCAAAAATTTCTATAGCATAACTCACCTAAAACATAACTCACTCTATGGTTTTTAAGGGATAGTGTTATATAATGGAATGAGCAATGATTCCGAAGTCACAGATTCTGGGTTCAAATCCTGTTTCTGTTACATGGTGTTGGAATAATCCCCTCTCTGGACCTCAGTCTCCTCATCTGAAAAACGCAGTTTGGATTAGAGCCTCAGGGTATCCTATAAATTCTATCATCCTATGAAGTGTTACTAAATGAGTTTACCATGGCAGCTGAAACTGAATTTCCTGCTGTGTATAACTTGGCTTCATGTTTCTTTGCAGTTTTCTCTGAAAATATTTCATCTTTTATATGTCTTAACTCAAGCACATAAACTGTATTCGGTATTTAAATGACACTAACAAGGCAATGTAGTATTTGGTCAGGCTGGACTCCAGTCCTTTGCTTCTTTGACTTCCAAATCCTAACATTACCTATCCTAAAACAGACCTGACCATGTCACCTATAACCAATCTGCGCCACCCCCACCCCCCCCAACAAAACAAAACAAACAAAAAACCTCCAATGGTTCTCTATTGCCTGTAGGATAAAATAGACCCTTCAATCTAACATTTAAAGTCCTTCCCAATCTAGTTCCCACCTGCCTTTCTTGTTTTGTTTTTTACTTTTTGCACACTCTCCACTCTGGTTAAACTGTTCTTTTAGGTCTCCCCACATTCTTGACTTTAGATCATCTATGTCCCTGCCTCTACATAAGAGATTCCCTTTTTCTAGAAGATACACAATCTTCACCTCGACCTTATAGAATCCCTGGCTTCCTGCAAAGCACAGCTCAGGTGCCACCTCCTAGGTGAGACCTTGCCAGATTTCCCCAGTTGTTAGTGCTTGCTGCTTCTTGAAATGATTTGTGCATATGTTGTATTCTTCAGATAGAATACAAGTTCTTATATCCCAAGAGATAAGCTGGGTAGCTGCACATGGAACACACTTAGTAAAGTTTCGTTGAATGAAACAATTGTAGCAAGCCTACTGTGTGACCACCCCCCCCAAAAAAAGATGGTTTTCCAAGTTATCTTGAGGCTACATGATATGATGAATAGAGATGTGGCCAGGGAGACTTGGGTTCAAATTCTGCCTCTGATGCATACTAGCTATATGACTTCGTGACACTGGATAAACCATTAAACTTCTCAGTATGTTAGGCAGCTTTAAGGCTACAAATTGCAGAGAAGGTACTAAGCTGCATTGGTAGACGGAGTTTCTTCACCCTGAGGTTCTGTATACCCAAGCACCAATTTATTACCTAACAGGTCAGTACATACCCTTCTCATCTCTTAAGGTCCCCCACTGCTCCTAATTCAGATTCCCAGATGAATACATCACTGTAGAAATGCCACCATGGGCTGAGCCAGCCACATGATATAGACCAGTAACTTATCAATGGATTTGAGGCTTGTTGGCTCCCCTCAACCTGATCTGGTCCATCTACCGTGCCAGTTTTACTGGGGTGTGACCACTGTGCATGCTACAGCTTCTTATTTTACTCTAGTATTGTTATGTCATTGGTCCTCTTTGAAAATGAAGGATGAATGACAATTCATTCACAAAGGCTAGAAAAAATGACTTGCTGCTTTAAACCAACTTTCAATCAATCCCATAATTCTGCTGCTTTAAACCAATTTTCAGTCAGTCCCAGAATTCTGCCTGAAAGATGGAAACTGTAAGAAAGTATCATGAAAAAAGTATCAAGAAAAGCACCATTATTCCAACCTTAAATATTTCTAAATTCTCTATAGTAAATCTTCTAATGGACTTATTTAATACAAATTCATCTCAATCCTTCTTTAAACTGTTTATATTTTCAGCCCATACATACTTCTGAGAGTAACCAGTAACAGCAATTTATTACCTGTTGTATATATTAAGAATATATCTGTTACATACATTCTATATATAAAAAAATTGATAGGCAACACAGCTTACAAAAGGAAGTGAGGTCAGCGTATACATTGGTGATTCTATTTCTTAAATATTTATTGGGTCCTTATTCATGACAAGAGCTTTCAATACTTGGTTAAAATGTTTCTCCCTACTCCCCAATGATTTTATGCCATTATGCCTTCTGAAAGCCAATAGCTGCTTCTAAACTGGCACATTATTCACATCAGTGTCCTTAATATAGGCACAGTGGATTTTTTTTTAAATGCTAAGCCTGTTAATAAGGCACCATTTTATTCAAATGCAAGATGGTATTTTCATTATTGTTTATGGAGAGGTTCTGTTTCCAGCTAATGGGTGTTTCCTATCTCTTGTCATATCTCTTGGGAAAAGATAAATTAAACATTAAATCTGCGTTTCTTGACATTTTTTATTTTTTTGGAGAGTAATGTTCCAATGGTAATTCTTCTCTGGCATATAAATTATTCCTGCTTTTCTGAGTAATGTATTTTTCTGTTAAATGGCAAAAATAAAATATACCAGATGTGTAAAAAAAATCAAGTAAATATTTTAGTAGGTATCTCCTTTTTTGAGTAATTGAAATTACAGCTTTAGTCGTGCTAAAAGGCAGTATTGCCATTGGTTTCAAGGATGTCAAGGTTAGCAGATCTTGTTTTTAATATTGCCAATTCAACTGGCTTCATGAATGATCTTGGAAAAATCATCTAATTTCACCATCTGCGCAATGCTATCATTACATACACACTTTGTCATATGCAGTTATACATAATCAGAAAATGGATTAATAATAAGCCCTCATACATTTATCTATGCATTCCAATGACAAAATCATAGGATGTATTATTATTACTGTCCAAACATGACTATTTGCTAAACCACAAAGTAGCCAATTTAGTAACTACAACATGATATATGGAACCTTACCAAGCAAGCACATGGAAAGTAAAAATCTTACTTTGAACCTTAAAATGTAATCAACATAATATAAAAGTGAAGTTATTGAGTTAAACTATTTGAGAAGCATCATGAGATAGTGCATAGTTTGCCCCTCGGAACCAAAAAGACTTGGTTTCAAACCCTGTTTCTGACATGGACTGGCATTATGATCCTAGGAAAACCACAACTTTGTAGTGCTTGCTTACATGACTCTTTAAGACTACAAATTCCAGGGAAGATACCTTCATTGGCAAAGGGAATTATATCTGGGAGTTACCTATATTAATAAATTATTTTAAAATATTAATAAATAAAAGATCATTTTTAAAGAAAGCATAAAGTTTTATTCATTTAATTTTGGTTTAGATGAAATTTTGGTCAGAACCAAATTTAATTTTGGTCCATACTAGTTCAGTGGTATAGAGAACTTCAAGAGTAGAAACCTCTTCTACCAGTATAGATGTGCAACTGAATCCATTCCCAGTCTTAGAGAATTGCCTGAGGTTTTGAGAGCTTAAGTTTCCTGTCTAGAGCAAAATAGCCAGTATGTTTTTGAGGCTGGATTTGAATCCAGTTCTTCCTAAATCCTAGGGCAACTCTCAACCCACTAAGCCATGCTACCTATTGAGAAGCTATTAATTTCAATTTTTAAAATGTTCTTTAGTATTTCTACCTTGCTAAAGCAAGTCACATCTCCCAAACTGAAATCAAATTAGCTAGATTTCAGTTAGATAAATATTTATATTGAACTGAAATATATGGATATTTATAGATATGTCTATATATAGAATTAGTTGCTATGCACTACAGAATTTAAATATATCAATGATTTTGGAAATCATGACTATTAAGCTCAACATGAAAATGATATGTGCATTTTCTATATCAAGGTACTTTCTATGGAATAAAAATAGCATTCACTCCTATTTCCATAGCATACAGCACCATAGATTTAGAGATAGAAAGGACCTTAGAGACCATCTAGTATGATGTCCTCAGTTTACACATGAGGCAACCAAGGTCAGAGGAGAAACAAGAGAAAAACAGAAAGAGAAGATTCAAACTTAGATGCTGTGACATAAAATCCATCTCCTTCCATGAACCACATTCCCTCTACTCCATTTATTATTTTTTAAAGCCTAGAATCCATTAGATAAAAGCAAAACAACTAACTCATTTACTTGTCTTGATACGTATAGGCTATTTGATGTTAGATTACCAAATAAAGATAATAATTCCACCCATACATCACATAAGATTTTTAAGTTTTCAGTTCATCCAGTATCTACTTCAAAGGATTATTTTGAGGATCAAATGAGACAATGGATTAAAAAGTACTTTACAATGCCCCATATAATGCCCTATATAAATGCCAATTGCTATTATATGGACAATGTTTATATGTGCATACATATATACACATTTATGCATCTATGATGACCTAGTCAACATATAAATATACATAACTCTTTGTATGCATATATATCTTTAATTTCTTTCAAATAAGGGATGTTTTATCTCTATAACCTTAGCATTTACCACAGTACTGTTGTAACAATCTTGCTAGCAGCTGCTGTGGGGGTGTAAGAGCAACCAACAACCAGCACCCAGAAAGCTGCCAACACAGGTTCTTTGATCTGATTTAACAAGGAAAGTAACTTTAAGGGGTTAACAATCTCAGTTTAATCAAACATACAAATATCATTCACAGTTCAGGGGGAAAAGATCAGCCCCCTGAATTTCAAGGCAAATACAAACAGAAATTACAAACATCAACAGACAGACCTTGTCTGATTCAAATCACAATACACAGTTTCCCAGTACCAACAACTGGGTTGCAAAGCTGGGGGGGGCAGTTTGCAGCTTGCCCAGAGTCTCAACACTCCTTCCATGAGTGTGCCCCAAAATTCAAATGCCAAGCTCTCAATTATATCCAGTTTGGAGCCCTGAGGGATCTGACCTCACCCAGGCTGGGTCTGGGAAAGTTCTCCATCCCCAGGATCACCTCATATACAAACCAATGATTCCCAGTTGTCTCAGTGCTGAGAAATACTCCAAGACAAAAAGATCCTACTTTATCTGCCCCATTCAAACAAAGGCCAGAATCCTTAAAGGCACTTAAGAAAAGCAAAAAGTTCCACCTTAATTACTATTACAAGTACTTAATGAATCTTTATTGAAGTATTAAATAATTTACTTTGCACCTTAAATTTATTATTATAACTGTTAATAATTCGCTTGTTAATTCATTTCAGGAAGTATTTATTAAGCGCCCTCTATATGAACAGCACAATGTTAGGCCCTGTGAATGCAAAGACATGACGGAACATGTTCTCAAGTGGTTTTGTTTTTTTTCTGAAAGATATATTGACTGTATAACAGAAAGGAAAAGGAAATTAGCTCTTAGATGAAGTCCTGGTAATGATCTATGAAAAATTTGCAGAGGAAATTTCTCTTTCAGCTGAGGAGGTCAGTAAAACTTTCATGGAGAAACTAGAACTTGATATTGAAGCTTGATGGAAGGAAAGAACTTCAAACAGAATCTAGACATGGGCAATTGGGTTTCAGTATCATTATGAAAAATAAGGTTGCTGTGTCATTGGACAATTGAATCTACTTGCTCATTGATTGAGCTAATGTGGTTAAACAGTCTGCAAATATTTGACAGAATGAGGCTTTCATTTTATACTTCATGTCTATGTCCAATTTTCCAAAACCAAAAGATCAAGGTCTTCAAAAATGAAAACAAAGGTTAAAATTCCCATGAAAGACAAATGCTATGTTAAATAACTCACCCTTGTCATTCTCCTTCATGTGATGGCCAATCACTTGAAATCAATGCATTATTAACATTTCAATTCCTAGAAACATTTATAGGGTTAAGATTAAAAAAAAAACTAAATAAGTTGAAAGCTGAAATCTGATGCCTTCTGTTTCTATGGTATTGGAGGAGAATCAAATGCTAAATACATCCTTTAGCAATGTGATATATCCACAAAATGATGGATATCATGAATCTTTGTTGTTACAAAAGGAAGCAATTTATTTAACTTTCTCTCATTTTTTCTGGTTTATTAGCCTCATTTCATTTCCATAAATTATCCTACTACAAGAGGAAATGATTAATTGAAGATTGCTTCCTCAAAAACATTATTTCTTTTCATTAACAGCTGCAACATATTGCAACATTGTGTTCTCCAAACACACTGTAGTTATTTAAAAAGAAACCTAATGTTTTCTTGCTCTCAAACATTTTGCTCTAACTATTCTGATTGCAGAACCCATGAGGAATCATTATGCCAATTTTAAAACTACACCCTTCTTGTCTATTGGTATAATTTTCATCATAAAAGTTTGCATCCAAAACCGATTTCTTCTAAGTGTGAAATATATTTCTCAGTGGATGACTGAGAGGGGTTGTGGAATTTCCTTCCTTAGAAATCTTTACAAATTGGGCAGCTGCCCACTGGCCTGGAGATAGTTTAATGCTGTTCTTTCCTCGAGACAGAAAATAGATTTAAATAATAGCTCAGGATCTTTTCTATCACTCATTCCATGCTGTGTTCCTAAGATGTATTTCTGATATTATGTAGAATGAGAGATCACTAGTTATCTACCGTGACTCAATCACTTGGCTAATTACACTGCCCCCCCACACACACACACTCACTTATCAGGGCATTATTTTAGAATCGTGTGAACATTACCTAAGTAAGAGTTAACCAACTGATCTTGTCTGAAACTCTCAAGAAAATGTGCTTACTGGAATTTACTGAAAACCTATTACATATCAGGATGAGTACAGTCCTCTGGCCATATGTTTCTAAGGTGGCATATGGGGCAAAACTACTACACCACGGGGATATTAGAACTCCATCATGGTGGAGGGCAGAGAGAGCTGGTACGGAGCCAGGGAGACATGTGTTCAAAATACCTCCTGGCTTTGTCACCCTGAGCAAGTCATTTAAATTCTCAGTCATCCAGGTAGCTAATCATGGAGTGAAGATGCTGACATGCATATTAGCTATGTGACCCTGGGCAAGTCACTTTACCCTGCTTGACTCAGTCTCCTCATGTGTAAAATGAGCTGGGGAAGGAAATGGCAAACCCCTCTAGTATCTTTGCCAAGAAATCCCTAAATGGAGTCACAAAGAATCACACAACTGAAAATGACTGTGAACCAACAAATTAGTAGAGCGTTTCCTCATCTGGGAGTTGTCTAGATTAACAAAATCACAGCTCACTATTTCTGATCCCTAATTGTACCATGTGATAGTAAGGGGTGTTGTAACTCACCATTTTCAGACACTTAGGCTCATGTGGCTTCTGACTAATGGGTCCTAGACTAGAAGGTAGCCTTTCTGGCCCTTCCAAGTTTGCAGCTACTCTTCTGCGATGATGGTGTAAGACATGCTAAGAAAGGCAAAAAGGAATGCTAAGAATCATAAAGTGTTCAGACCATCTACAAGTGTTAATTTAGTACTTGACACCCAATGGCTTGTCCAGCAACCAAGAAAAAAATACATTCACTGAGGAACCTAAACACCTTCAAAATGACAGTGTTACTATAAAGGAAACTAGAGTGTCTTCCCTTTTTGGATTGCCTTCCATCTACTCTGCTTGGTTTTTGTAGGCACATAGTTCTTTACATTTTCTCCATTTGAATACAAATTCCTTGAGGGCTGGGGCTATTTTTTTTCCTTCCTTTGGATCCTCAACATTTAGCACAATGTCTCACATAGTAAGCACTTAATACATGCTTTCTGACTAACGGAATTAGCCAGAAGATGAAAAGAAGTTGTATCAAGTAGAAGGATAGCTTACAGGTTCTGTTAGAAGGGTAAATGAGAGTTGTTATCATTGGTTTCGTCATGAACTCAAAAGAAACAAGAGACCTCATCCTGTGGAACACTGGTTTATTTTACTTTATAATACTCATGACAAACACAAGCAAACTGAAGATCATGAATATTACAACCTTTATGCTTCTGCAGAAGATTAAGGAATAGGAAAAGCATATAAACACGGCTCGTAGCAAGTCAACATTTACTGTAATGCTTGCTAACATTGGTGTAAAATTGGGTACTGGAATAAATGGCACTGCTAGAAACTGTTATAAAATATGGTGAGGGATCAGGAAATGAAAAGGGCCAAAGTCTTAGTATACTGTGCACCAAATAACACAACAACGCAATGAAATTGATTATGACTTAACATACAATTCACTTTGTATAGATTTTTGGCTGGTTAGAGAAATAATCAAAATCTCCCAAATCAAAAGAAAGGTTAAGATCAGAATGTCTCTCCTTCTCTTGGCTCCCAGCACTTGTTTTTGGCTGTCCCCCCACTACTGGAACACTCCCTCATTTGCTCCAACTACTGACTTCTCTGACTTCTTTTTGCTCCTAAATAAAAATTCATCTTTTACTGGAAGCCTTCCCCAACTCCTCTTTATTCTGGTGCCTTCCCTCTGTTAATTCTTTCCTGTTTATCCTGGATATAGCTTGTTTGTACGTATTTGTTTGCATGTTGTCTCCCCAACTTGATGGTAAACTTCTTGAGAGCTGGGCTTCTCTTTTGCCTCTTTTTTCTGTCCCCAGCACTTAGTACAGTACCTGGCATACAGTAGGCACTTAATATATATTTATTGATGATTGATAAGACACTAAGTACAACTACAGATGATCCAAACTGACCTGTTATCAATTGCAAAAATGGGAAGTCATTTTTTTAGGGAAGTTTAACAAATACAAAATGGTTACCAATGCAAGAAAGTTAGGTTAGAAACTGCTTTAGTCAGCAAACACTCTATGTCCTTGCAGGCAAATGGGCTTGGCAACCATGACCAACATTGGGTTATAGTGAAGCAAATCTTCAAGGAGGAGCGAGAGGAAAGATTGGAAATGGTATTTATCTCACACAAGGAATCACTTAGGTCTTATCCTAACTCTCCATGAACTCCCTGGGGACCTGGCCCAAAGGGCTCATTTTTCTTTCTGGCTCTGGCCTCACCTTAGTGCTTTAACCCAGGAAAATCTCCTCAACAACACGTAGGGATAAGTCATATCTAGGAAGCTCTTCTGACTCTCTGATAGGTATTCAATAGATCAAATCCATTGAACTCTCAGGGTCCTTAGGGAGGCACTGATAAAAAGGCTGGGGTAACATCTATTGAGCTAGATGATCCTGAGAGCATTTTTAATAGAACTCCCTGCCCAGATTTTATCATTGAGAATGATAGTAGAACCACTGCCTATGGGCTCTGCCACTATATACCTACTGGATAAAGAAATAACTGTAGCACTTAAGAAGGTGAAGTTGAAAAGAGCAGCATTCTAGGAATAAAAGTGTCAAAGAATGGTGTGCCATATATAGTTTTTTAAACAATATATTTATAGTAATGTTTCATAGATATTACTTTTTTCTCATGTGTTAGATTTGTTATGTGAAAAAAGGGGTCAGATAAATATCTGTTCAAGGAACTTCACATTTTGGACAGAGAATTTTAAAAAAAAAGCATAAAAGTTGGAGTCAGGGAGAAAAACAAATTAGGACCATTGGTTTATTTGAGACTGTAGGCAACGTGACATAGTCCATAGAGTGCTAGACTTGGAAATCAAGAGATCTGGGTTTGAATCTCAGCTTGGGTTCTTACCTGCTTTGTAACCCTAAATAACTCACTCAGATTTTTAGAATTTTAGTTTCTGCCTCTGGCAAAATGAGAGTACTAATACTTGGATAACTCCGTCCCAAAGATGTTGTGAAGAAAGTGCTTTGTAAAACCTTGGTCACTATATAAATGTGAGTATTCTATGTAATATGCTGAAAAATGGAGTATAGCATGAAGGATAATGGAGGTGGTCTTTTTAGGTAAGCTTTAAACACAGCATGAAAAGTTTAAATCTGATAAGAACCACAGTAGGTAACTGATGAGAGAGTAACGTTGCCAAAATTAGGCAAAAAATATTATTTTATTATTAAGAGCTTACCTGCAGGAGGAGATAGTAAATATTTCTTTCATATTTCTGCAAAGTCAGCTTGTCTTGCATGTAAAAATATTTTGACTGTTTTTCAGTTAAATTAACCAGGTGCAGATTTTATGGAGTATCCTAATGGAAACAGAATTGTACAAGATTATAAAAAGAGACTTTTTTCCAAATGAGTTTTACTAAGCATCTCCCCATGTGATACTGTTGATCTTAAATGTGTTTCATTTACCACACTGAAGGAGGTTATGTCAAGGGTAAAATAACAGAACCTTTCTTAGGAAACTGGTTTTCCTCTTCCTCTACTTTTATTATGTATTTTTGAATATCTTTTCTTTTGTCTGTTTTTTTTCCAATTCACTAATTCCTCAGTATAATAAAAGATGGAATACTTATAACCAATTCCAGTGGAGAGCTGAGTCACATCATAACAGTACCTTTCTTCTGAAATATTTAAAGACCTTCCCTCATTTGGCCTCCCAACAAACCTATGAAGTATTTAGGGGCAATTGTTATATATTATAAACTTCCAGGCAGCCTCAAGCCACCTCTTGTTTAGTAAAGAAAGATGCAACAGAAATAGATTAAATCCCTTTCCATGTGGTTAAATACCTTCTGGTCACTCACTTCTCCATATCATAATGAAAGTAGTTTCATACATTTATTTCTTATGGCATATTTAGATAGTTTTATTCTACATAGCATTGTGTCAATGAAATGTTACTTTCTATCAGACTACCTCTCTGCCTATGTGTTTCATATAACCCAAACAAAACTGATTTTGTCCTCATAAGTAAGAAGCTTGATTTTCAGGTCTTTGCTACTATATGCTTTACATTCAGTGCTACTCTCGATCAGTTTGGAATATCAGACAAGCTTGACAATAAAAAGTGATTTTCTGAAGGAGTGAATGCATTTGGAATTTGAGGATCATTTTTTTTACTTTCCTCCCATTTCATCTCATTTTTCTTTTTATCAACTGACAGATAACTACAATGGCCACGGTTTTGAAGAAAAAATCATCTATGGAGTAGAAAACAGTAGCACATTCTTGGAGTGCAGCCCCAAGTCTCAACGTGCTCTAGTATATTGGCAATTCCAGAGGCAAAATGAGGAACGGAAAGAAGAGGTACAAGAATATAAAAGATTTTATTCTCCAACACAACTTTTACTACTAAAGTCCTCCTTAATAATTTCCCTTCATTTGCCATACTGGGGAACCTATCTAGTCTTTTCCTTTTACCTTTCAAAAAATGTTAGAACTATCATATATGGCCTATTTTCAGTCATCAATTAATCAGTCAAAAAGCATTTAATAAATACCATATGAAGAACATTGTGCCAACTTGGAGAAATATGAAGAAAAACAATAACAGTTCTTTCTTTTCCCTCATAAAAGTTACATTCTAATGGATAGAGGAATTATGTAAACAATTGGTAAAGATAGGATATATACTTAGTCAGTAGAAGGTTGCCTCAGGAGGAAAGATACTAATAGCTGAGGCAGTGAATGAAAGCCTTTTTGAACTAAGTGGGACTTGAGTTCCTACTTGAAGAAAGCCAGGTATTTTAAGAAGGGGAGGTAAAGAAGGAGAATATTCTAGAAATGGGGGTGGGGGGCAGTTGATGCAAGGGCACAAGAATGGGAGATGAAGTATCATGTGTGAAGACTAGCAGGCAGACCAGCCTGGCTGGATCATAGAATTTTTTGAAAGAGATTAATATGTAAAAAGACTAGAAAAATAGGAAGGGGCCAAATTGTCAAAAATCTTAAATGCCAGATGAGAGATAATGCAGGTATAATGGCTAGCTAGCTACCTTTCTGCTGAGGCCAAAACTCTCACAACTTTCATTAATTCTCATCCTTTCCCTGCCTCCAAGGCTTGCCTGGGTTTTATTGGTTCCTAACCTTCACTTCATCTTGACTTGTTGTTAATTATAATCATGTTGCTTTTGGCTCTAGTCTAAAATTTCCCCACAGAAGAAGGGGAAGTATGAAAGCTACCTACTGTATAAACATGAATCAGGTACAGAACCAAGAGTTTATTGCCCTCTGCCCCCCCCACACACACACACAAAGAAAGCTAAGCAATAACTAATCATAGAAAATTAGGATAGAATCCATTGATTTATCTTTACTTTCACAACCAAAAAATTCATAAGAACTTTTCCCCTTAATGTAACTAATTCACTAAGCTAGTTTTTGTTCCCATAGTTATCCCCCACAACAAATTTTAATGTTAATATCCCCTCTCTCCATTATATGTTTTGTCCAACATGTATCCCACTTATTTAAAGTCTCTAACTATTCGTAATCACTGTATAAGAAACTTGGTTGTCCAACCATATTTTTCTTCTATGCAATTCTTCCTCTGATCGTTTTTTTTTTCTTTGAGGTAGAAAGGTAACATAGATTGTATTCTTCACATGAAATGCACCATGCAAATGCAGAAGCTAATATCATTGTACTATATTGTTAAGATCTAATATGTCTTCAAACTATTCTGTTGAACCTTAGATTAAGAAACACAGTTGAAGAAGCATCTGTTGTATTAGATAATACAAAGACACCAATTCAGGAAAATCACACACATTTGTTTAATTAACAGAAGGCCTGTTAGCAGACCATGTCCATTTCTGTTTTTATAAATTAGAATTCTCACAAGAAAGGTCAGGGAATATGCTAGGCCTTCTAAAACATTTGGAAAATAAATTCACTACCAATAACTACATGGTTTTACTGATGATACAATGTGTTATGATGAAAAAAAATTTATTTAAAAGGGTGATTGAACAGTAGAAATATAATCACACAATAGAAGAAAACTATAGAGGGAAAATAATTGCCCCCATATCCTCACTGGCATATCAAGCACAGTCTGTTAGTCTCTGCTATGTATGTTAGGTAGATGATATATAAGTAAATTTTAATATTTATTTTATATCTATAAATTAAATAAATGATTATTATAAAATAGATAACCGATTTGTTCAAAATTACATATTTAGAATTATTACTAAGACAAATATTTAACTGACAAGATAGTTATCATCCTAATTATTATCATTGTTATTGTCAATAATAATAAAGTCTACCCAACATATTTATCCTCTGTTGGCTCAGCTCTGACTTCCTGAATTATTAAAGTACTTCTTTCAGTCTCTCTTATTACAAGCCTATTTCTGTCCTGGTTTTGCCAAAACATGAACTGCAGTATCACTGTCCTGTTTCCAAACTAATCTTGCAACATCACCTCTCACCCAAAATGGTATTTCTTTCCATTAACATTCTCTTTTAGGAAAACAAGATCTCTGATTCTTTCATCTATTGTTTTGACTGTAAGAAGTATTATTTTACAAAAAATAAAACTTCTATATAAATAATTATAAATATAAAATAACAATAATAGAAACTTTTATAAAGTACAGCTAGACTTCATATTGACTTAAATCTCCATTTCTATTGGATGCTAATAATTTCCTTATTTTATTCTATGGAAATACTAAATATCACTGTATGCCATTTCCATTGAGATATAAATTATAATGGTTATAAATTATTTCCCTAAATATAAACCAAATTTCTACTATCATGGTATGCTTTTAAAAGTAGAATTTGAATTGCCATAGATGAGATTTAAAATGCCTCTTTTTTTTTCTTTCCTCTCATCACATCAGATCAGAGTGGATGACCGTATCATCAAAACTGAACAAGGCCTTTTGCTACGTAGTCTTCAAAGGAAAGATTCAGGCATTTATCTCTGTCATGCAGTGGAACATGGCTTCATGCAAACTCTTCTTAAGGTGACCTTAGAAGTCATTGACACAGATCACTTAGAAGAGCTTCTTCATAAAGATGATGATGGTGATAGTTCTAAGACCAAGGATATTTCAAATAGCATGACTCCTAATCAGAAAGTCTGGTATAGAGACTTCATGCAACTCATCAACCATCCCAACCTCAATACAATGGATGAGTTCTGTGAACAAGTTTGGAAAAGGGACCGAAAACAACGTAGACAAAGGCCGGGCAATTCTCAGGCAAATAGTAATAAATGGAAACACCTACAAGAAAATAAGAAAGGTAGAAATAGGAGGACCCACGAATTTGAGAGGGCACCCAGGAGTGTTTGAACTGCATTACCTCTGGAAACCTTGCCTGAGTAGAAACTTGTTTAGACAGATAACTGGAAAAAATGCAATATACATGAACTTTATCATGGCATTATGTGGATGTTTACAGTAGTGGGAAGTCCAACTGATTTCCACCAAGTATAAATTAAGTCCATGACTAACTTTCCTAACAGACTCCTTTCCTAATATCAACATATAATGGAGATTCAAAGATGAACATAGATATTCAATTTAGCTGACAATGTTTCCTACAAAGATTCCATTGTACAGGTTTTGCCTTCTTTGCCTGAGACTTAAAAATGTCATTTGCCATACTGTCCTTTAAAAGAAGGAAAAGTGACATCAGCAATGCCATTTTTATTGAACTAAGCATTTAAAAAAACCTGCATGGATTCACAAAGCTGATTAATATTCCAAAATTGGCTGGACACAAGGATAATTTTTATCTACCAATACTCTTGTTTATACATACTGGAGGAGTAAACTGATACCGAATGAAACGGTCTGTGGAAATATGAAAGCATAAACCACCCATCATCCAGAAAGAAAGTGGAATACACTGATCTACTACTGATGTCTTCTTTCAGCTTTGATCTAAAGATGTATTTTATTAAAACTATAATTTAACTGTACCATGACAAATATGCAGTAAAACTTAGCTCTTTTCTAAACTAGAATAGGCTTTTGTCTTACAAATATTGTACTTTCTAATTATTGTTTTAAAATTCCAATTGCGTGCTGCTTTTTCTTTTCTCATTTGGAAAATTCTTGAGCCAAGTCACAGAGACAGCCCATATATTTTATAAAGAATTTAGCTTAAACAGTTAATCCCTAAAACCCAAGTATAAAGTATGCCTTAGTTCTCTGTAAAAAGGAAAAGAACAGAAGCCTTTCACTCCCTCCCCACCCTAAATATTATCTTTAATAAACATAAACCATGTCATTTCCTGACCCCCCTCCCCAATAGAAACAGCAAGGAATTTGGTAAAAATGTATCTTAATTATTTATTACAGATCAGTGAGGAGCAAATGAAGCACATGTTACCTAAAAATGTTAACTACTATCTCTGGTTAATTGAACAGAAAAAAGTGTTGTTTTAATTCTGTCTATAAAGGTAGAAAATCCACACAAAATAGTCGACACACATCAAAGATTTGTCTCTTGGTTTCAGTGGCAGTCAAATAGAAGAGCTATGAAAAGGTGACAAACTACATTACACGATCTTACAATCTCAAACAGGGTTATAAAATAATAGTGCCTAACTCATTTGAGACCCATAATACCAGCAATGCCTAACTACACATAATTCACATCTCTTGGGGGCAATAGTTTCTCTTTAATGAGCATGCCTCTAAATTTCAACAGAACTTTCTTTTGCACATAACAGAGTTGGAGAGATCACCTTTTTTGAAATATGAAAACACCAATTTCCTAAAATAACTTTGTGAAAGGGCATCCATAGTCAAGAGTTTGTTTACCACATTGTCTTACCATTATTCACTGGGAATTGTTGGGTTTAGGAGTCATCAAAGCATCAGCAGTAGAAAACTATTTTTGTATAGCATTGCCATTTCTGGGGGATCTATCCCTAGGCCTTTTACAATTCTCAAGAAGGAGAAAAAATTGCTAATTAATGAAGTGACATCAGAGTTGTAACTACTGTAGTTTTGGGATTCTAATTAATTTGTCACTAATTTCTCACTTCAGAATATAGTGAATTTAAAAAGTCCCCATAAGCTGAAATATTTCACAGGTTGAAGCCAAGGTTTCAGTCTTCATGATAACTTTGAATAATCAGTTTGGTGGCATGTGTTTCAAAAAAGCTAAAAAAAATAGTTTGAATTCAATTGGAAATCTTCACTGATTAATATGATGTCGGTGTGCCATTTCACAATCAAGATATATTTCTGTATAGAAAATCTCGTATGCATTACAAACAAAAGAACAAAGAGGGCTTCAGAAAATAGGTCATTCTAGCATTTTTTCATAAAATATCTCAAATGAACAAAAAAAGGTAGTATTGAATTTCAATCTAAATTTGGACATCTTAAAGTTGAAAAAGAATTTCTTTGCTATAAGAGAAGTATCCAATGTCATATTGGTCTTCAAAATAGAGGATGCGAAGGACTAAAGATTGTGTGATTACTCCAGGGATGCCCTCCAATTTTGGAGTGTGTTTTGATTTATTTATGCTACTATTTGGAAGAAAGGCTACTACACTTTGATAAAATAGTGGCTGGCTTGACTCAGTAAACCATTAGTTCTAGGTTTTCAGGTTTATCTTCATATATTATACAGGTAAATAATTCATTTTATAGTCAAAATCTTCTGCCAAAGTGTATTGAGAGAAGGCAGTTTGCATACGCAAAAAAGGCAATTAAATTTTGTTTCACTAGCCTTCCATTTGCATATTCATGGATCATTGGAAATGAGATTTGCTTTAAAAGCTCATAGAAACTATGAGGTTCAATAAAACATAATAAAACTATAAAGTTAGAAATAATGTGCATCACTGCAGAGCAAAGTTACACATTCATGACCAGACTGAAGTCAAAGTGTAAAAAAAAAAAAGTACAATGCATGTGAAAGCACATTTAATGATCATTTTATGTATTATTTAGTGGACTTCAATGGTATGTGTTAAATAGTTCAGTTTTTGCTACCTACACATTAGCCAAAAGAGGTGTAAATACTTTTGAATAGAAAAGAGGGTACACTGTAAAGTACTGCTATCTATAGGTACTCCATTTCAATGTGTTCAACATACTTCTAAAATGCCAGGTTTCACCATGCAGGTGATAAGGTGGTTTATGTGCTATTTAAGGGCAGAAGGTGTGCGCCCATTCACTAAGCATGTTCTTTGCCAGATAGTAAAAAAAAAATGTTCCATCTCTGTATTTATCACTGCATTTCAGATGGGAACTAGAGAACTGGAGACAAAATGTAAATGAAACTGCTGCTGTAAATTATTTCTTTTAGCATGTATTCAGTTGTTAAATACACATTTCTTCAAAATATTGGAATTTGGATGTCTTTACTCTTCCCACCAGCATCTAGTGTGAAAGAAGACAAGCTGGAAGGGTCTTTGGGATCAAGACTAATGATGCTAAAGAAATCAGCACATTGACTTCCCTCAACATAGTTATACTTCAGAGATTCTCATCGTGACAATGTGACATGTTTGTGTTTTTTCTTAATTGAAATGGTACTAATTTAAATTCAACATCTATCATACACTATATGGTTGAAATTCTATGAAGATTTTTTATCACAGTTGTGAACAATTTTTGTTTCCTGGAGTCCTTACAAGATACAGTCTACTGAAACATCCTATCCTTCATTTTGATATGTGGCTACTCTCTAAGTATGGAACAATTATCATATTTTTTAAGAGTATCTACAAAATATAGTTTTATTTAAACACAAAGGCTATCTTTTTTAGGACAAAAGTGGGTAAAGTTTGGGTAAGGTTAAATGAAAAGAAATTCATCTTGCTTCAAACAGTATGTAAAACATTAGAAATATATACTTTTAAAATTGAAGATTTGTGCTACTTAAAATAACTGGCATCACAATTCTCCCAGGTTGAGGTATCATCAAACAGATATAAAATTCCTTTCTTATAAAAATATAAATAATTTTTATTTTTACCCTTAATTTATGAAAAGAGACCACATAATGCATTGAGAAAAGCACTAGATTTCACATCAAAAGACCTGAGGTCAAATCCTAGCTTTTATATATAAACTATTGTGAACCTGAGGAAGTGTCAAGGACTCAGTATTCCCATTTGTAAAATGAGAGAGTTGACTAAATCATCTCTAAGGTTCCCTTTTAGCTCTACATCTATGATAGTATATAATCATTTTAACCAATTTATGTTTGATAATACACATTTATGTACTTTAGAGATTCCTCAAAGTAATTACATAAGCATTAATTCATTTGGCTAATATATTTTCATGTAGCTGATCAAAAGAAGTTGGAGAGGGAAGTAGTTTATTGAATTAAGCAGTTCAAGGAGAGGAGAGAGATGAAAAAGAAATAACCAGAGTTTTGACATTCATTTTTGCCATCTGCTATGCTGCTGGACTTTGATGATTAAGATGATTTTTTAAAATGAAGAGATGAACAATTCACATACATTTGACTATATCCAAAGCCAAAAAAACAAACAAACCAAAAAAAAGAGGTGAATATAAAAAAGTCTAGCCTTAGAGACATAGTCATTTAAAACACCATTGGCTAGTTAGCAGAACACTCTGCTAAATGTGTGGTGAGATAGTTTACAAAAGACATCCTGCTTTCGTCAAGCTCTTACTTTAGTAGAGTTATGACAGTTATATGCACAGCCAGCAACAATACAAATAAAACATCATTAGTATATTAAATACAAGTGAAGGGCTGTGTGAAATCTGAAAGGGAAACTGTCATTCCTGGACAAAGGAATAAGTGAAGACTTTCTAGAAGTGGCATCATTCTGGTTGGGTTATAGGACACTTAAGAATTAAAGTTGAAAGAGTAGGAGGAATATTCTAGACTATGGAATTGAGAGAAGCAGCATGAAGGTTGGAATTACAAGACTTGGGTAGTAGTTAGTGAATATATAATATGTGGAAAAGGGTAGTCTAAGATGAAATTGCAGTGGTAGGATAACATCTAATTTTGGAAACCTTTAATAATCATTAAAGGTACATGCATTTTTCATGCAAGGAAACTGAATAGCTTTGAACATTGAAATGACATGACTAGATCTATGACTAGCAGTGGTATGATGGATCATAAAGAAAGTTGGAAGACCTATTTGGTTATTTTAATAGCATTAGATGATAACGAAGGATTATACTAGAATGGTGTTAATAAGAATATGGAGGAGAGTCAACCAGTCAAGAAGCATATATTAAGCACCTATTGTGTGTCTGGCACTGTACTAAGCACTGTGTATTAGAAAGGCAAAAAGTAGTTTCTGCTGTCTATGAGTTCACAGTCTAATGGATATTATAATATGTATTATATTAATATCTATATATTAATTTATAATATAATGCATAAGCTGTGTACAAACAAGATCTGCACAAGATAAATTAGAGATAATCAAAAGGGGAGAGATAACTAGCATTAAATGAGATCAGGAAAGGCTTCTTGTAGAAGGTGGAATTTTAGCTGTGTCTTGAAGGGATTCAGGGAGGGCAGGAGATGGGAATAAGGAAGGAGAAAATTTCAGACATTAAGAAGTCAGTGAAAATGCCATGAGTTGGGAGACATAGTATGTTGCACAGGAATGTCAAGAAAGCCACTGTCAGTAGATCAAAGAGTATGCAGAAATGAATAAGGTGTAAAAATACTGGAAAGGTAGGAGTGTCCAGGTTATGGAGGGTTTTGAATGCCAAAGAGAGGATTTTATATTTGATCCTGAAGGTTGTAAGCCCTAGAAGTTTATTCAATAGGGATAGTGACATGTCACAGGGGTAGAATGGACTGGAGTGGGGAGACCTGAGGGAGGCTAATCAGGAAGCAATTGCAATAATCCAGATAGGAGGTTCTTAGGTCCTGCATCAGAATGGTGATGCAGATCCAAGTAATGCTGAGAAAATAAAATGAACAGACATTGTTGATCAGTTTGGTTACAGACAACGAAAATGAGAAAAGAGCCATGAGTCTGAGGCACTGGATGAATGGTAGTACCCCAGACAGAAAGAGAAAATTTAGAAAGAAAAGAAAGATTGAGGGAGAAATGAACTAATCAACTATAATAAAATGCAGGACTGAATATCAATCAACCAGCATTTTTAGGGTGCTTAATATTTGCCAAGCACATGTTAAGATGTGTCAAGCACATGCTAGATGCCAAGAACAAAATCAAGACTGTTAACTACCCTAATGGAGCTCATGTTCTAATCAGGAAGACAACATGTATACATATATTCAGAACATAAACAAAATGAATGCAAGGTGGTTTGGGGACTGGAAGCACCAGCTGCTGTGAAAATAAGAAAAACTTCATGTAGAAGGAGATATTGGAGCTCAGTCTTGCAGAAAACCAGAGATTCCAAGAAGTAGAGATAAGGGAATACATTCCAGTGATAGAGGGCAGACAGGGCAAACACATTCAACTGTGAGACAGAGAGTCCTGTATGCAGAGCAGTAAATGGGCCATATGGCTGGATCATAGAGTGTGAGAAGTGAAGTCAAGAATTAGAAGACTGGAAATATAGGGAAGGGCAGGGGTGTAAAGAGATTTAACTATCAAACAATGGAATTTATGTTCAATCCTGGAGGCAAGAGAAAGCCATTTTATTGAATGGTATGTGGAGGATGAATCAGAGTGGGGAGGCTTGAGGTAAAGAACCCAGGTAAGGTGCTTTGCAATTAGAAAAAAACAAAGTAGTAAGGCTATAGTAGTGGTCATCTGGATGGAGAGAAGTGGATATATGTGAAGGATGTTGTAAAAATGGAAATGTCAAGATTTGGTAATTGACTAGATATGTGGGGCTAGTGACTGGAATTCAGGATGACATTGGAGTTTAACCATGGATGACTGGAAAGATGGTGGTACCGTAAACAATAATTTAAAAGATACAGTTGAGTAAAGGTTTAGGATGGTATTAGGGGAAAGATGGTGAGTTTCCTTCTATGTGTGTTCAATTTGTGATGTCAATGGAACACCCAGTTGTAAATATCCAATGGGCAGTTGATAATGTGGAGATGAAGCCCAGGACAGAGATAAGGACTGGATGTATTGATCTGGCTATCATCAGCATAGAGAGGAGAGTTAAAACCACTAGAACTTGTGGTGTCACCAAGAGAAAGAAGTGTATCTCGATAGAGGTCAAGTCTAGAGTCAGAGATTTTGGAGTTGTCTGCGTGGAAATAGTTGAATCCCTCAAAATTAAATATATTTCCAAAACAAAGAATTGAGGTGGGGGAAGAGAATCTTGGGGAAAAAACAAGGGAGAGATTGGAAAAGTAGTAAGTGGCATATAAGACTTAAAGCAAAAAATTCATAAAGTACAGTTCTCCTTTCACATCCCCTCATTTTGCAGGTAGGAAAAATGAGGTCCAAGTGAAATAAGTAATTTGACTGAATGCAATCAGGAAATAAATAGCAGAGCCAGGATACAAATCTAGGTCTTCTGACTCCAGAGCCAAGTACTTTTCTTATTATGCCATTCAGGCAAATTCAAAGTCTGAAGTCAAGGAGGGAGAAAGTATCCAAATTTCATCAGTCAATCAACAATCATATATCAGTTGACAGCTAAGGCCTATGCTAGGCATTGGGGATACAAATAACAACTAATAGCAAATATATTTGCATAGTCCTTACTATGTGCCAAGTACTGTGCTTAGCTCTTTACAATTATTAATCTCATTTGATCATCACAACAACTGGGAGGTAGGTGTTATTATTAACTCCATTTTACAGCCGAGGAAACTGAGAGAAACAGAGTTTAAGTAACATGCCCAGGGTCACACAACTAGTAAGTGTCAGTCATATATGAACTCAGGTATTCCTGATTCCACTATGCCACATTACTGCCTCTAAAAAAAAATAAAAAAAATAAACAGATAAATAAATAAATGAATGAATGAATGAATAAATAGATAAATAAATAAAAGTAAAACAATTCCTGTCTTCAGGGAGCTTATATTCTAAAGATGGAGAGATCCTGCTCATATATGGACCAGTACAAGGTAATCGGGGAAGGGGGGCAGTTAGGAGAGGATAAAGACAGTAATAAGCCCTCATGCAGAGGGTGGAGATTGAACTAAGCCTCAAAGGAAACCTTAGAATTTCAAAAGAAAATTGTGAAGAGGAAATAATTAACAGTAACTATGCATCATCTCTGCAGGGCAGTTAGGTGGTGCAGTGGATATAACACTGGGTCTAGAATCAAGAAGACCTGAGTTCAAATCTGATCTCAGACACTGGGCAGGTCACTTAATGCTGTTTACTTCAGTTTCCTCATTGGTAAAAAATTTATCTTGTGCAGATCTTGTTTGTACACAGCTTATGCATTATATTATAAATTAATATATAGATATTAATATAATACATATTATAATATCCATTAGACTGTGAACTCATAGACAGCAGAAACTACTGGAGAAGGAAATGACAAATCACTCCAGTATCTTTGTCAAGAAAACCCCAAACAGCGTCATGAAGAGTCAGACATGAGTGAAATGACCGAACAACAAATATCATTTCTGAAATCACGGCGTACTCTCTTATATCTTGGCATTCTGAAACTTCCTTCTTCTTGGTCTTCCTCTTTCCATTTTCTCTTGTTCTCTCCTTACTCCTACTCAACCTAACTCAGAAATCTATGATTTCTGTAACTAACCTATTATTTATAGTCAGTGTTCCCAACCCCTAGAACACTGCCTGACACATAGTAGGTTCTTAATAAACGTTTGGTGATTGATTAAATGTTAGAGAGTTGTTAGGGGGGGAACTGAAAGATTTGTGGGGTTTTAGGTTTATTTTTAGTATTTCTTATACAGACGGAGTAGTCCTTCAAAATTCTAGAACTTGAATGCATTGTGGCTAATTCATATCCTGATCTTAGAATTAAAAGAAGGGTCATTTACAAGACCAACATATACACAAAAATAAAGAAGTTAAAATCTGAAGCCCATTTTGCAATGAATGACTAAAGCAGAGAAATTAATATATTATATATAAATTTGTATGTATATATATGTATATATGTAGATGTGTGGGTATGTAACATTGCATATGGCTGCATTATGTCTAGTTAAACAGCTCACATAACTAAAAAGTCAACTATTCTCAGATGATGACTCCTATTCTTCTAGAAAGTTGGGAAAAACCTGGCAGTTAAGAAAATATGAGAAGGTCAAGCTGCATCTTGAATCTATCAGCTATTCACCACCCTTATATTAAACTGTCAAGTTTCTTACTGCATGACAAGAGCGCATATTTTACTTTTTTTTCTTATGCTGAAAAGCATACTTATATGCTGTATATTTACTCAATACCATGGCAAATGGATTTATAAATGTGTTCAGACAATCTAATTTTGAATTTCTCTGAAGATAAATTGATTCCCATCACTTCTTTGTGATTTCATTATTCTTGTTGAAGTCTTAGACCCCCAAAGAGCTAAGACTGTGTCAATATTTCCTTTGTGTAGCCCTATTCATAGGACTTTTATCATTTTTCCTAATATTAATCCCTGACAGGCTTAAAGTCTATAGGTAATGTTTCTGTCTGAAATCTAACAGTTTTAGAACTTGAACTTTTAAAATGTACCACAAGTTTTCAGAGTTTTAGGTTCTTAGACTTCAAAAAGAATAAAAAGTTTATTAGTCTTCATGTAATTTTCTTTTATGCATGCCATATTTTTAAACTGCTGGCAAATGTAGGGTAGGGTGATTCAATCAATACCTCTTTTTTGTGGCTGATTAATAGGGTTATAGTGATTTGCACATTAGCTACCTTTAAACAGAAGAATTTCAGAAAGTTGCTCATTGTCTTTTTTATTATTCTTTATTGAATTAATAGTATGTCTGTTGAAATTACTTTTTCCCCCTTTATTTGCTTCATAAGGCAGTAAAAAGTACAACCAAGTGGAAATTGGGCTATATCAGAAAAGTCTGGTTTCCAGATGGATTTGAACCCAGTAGTAACCTTAATCTAATTCACCAAAACTGTATTAAATTTCTACTATGTGCAGTGACTGATTTGGTCCTGCTCCCATGAAACTTGCAATGTATTAGAAGACTATAATATGTAGATAATATAGATATAGATGTGAATATGGATATAAATGATAGATAAGCATGATATGACTTAGAATACAATATGAGCATAGGAGAAGAAGAAACTGGTAAAAGGAAAGGGAAATTACCATTTTCAATGGGAAGGAAAATTAGGAAAGGTGTCATGGAAAAGGTGTCATCTTCAAGACTAATCTATCAAGGCTACATAAAATTTCTACAAGTAGGGATGGTGGATAGACTATGCTTGGTATAGGGAATATCATGAGCAAAAACATAGTAGCAACAAAGCAAGGAATATGCTTTGAGAATGGTGAGTAATCCAACATGACTCCGTGGAGCCTATTTTTAAAAGTAAGACTGAATAGGTAAGGCACAGATAGATTGTGGAAGACCTCAAATTCCTCATTGGAAACCAAGTTTTAATTGTTGCCAGTTTGACATACATTCAGCCCTATACTTAGCATTAAAGCCAGAAAAAAATAATGACAAATCATTTGCTCCTTGAGTGCCAGATCCTATTTCCCTGTTGAAAGTGACAATAATTAAATAATTAAAAGAAAAAGAAATTGTTGAGTCAGCAACCCTACCCATTCTTAAATGGAGACTCTACCCCAACGAAGATTAGAACATAGCACATATTTGTTTCTCTACTGATCTTTAAAATCTCTTTCTTGTATTGCAAAACCATTAGGATGCCCACATGGTTGATTCTTAAATATTCTCACTAGGCTTCTAAAACATGGGACATTGAAATACATTTTAAACGTTTGCACTAGCTGTAGAGGTTAGCAATCTTGAGATTAGAAAGCTACCCAAGGCAGACTAATACAAAGTTCAAGCAAAAAAAAAGTTTGAAAGAGACAATGCGACTAATACTAAAATAAAACCATCAAATACTTGTTGAAAAGTCTTATCTCAGGCTAACTTCATTCATTCTTCCATTCAACTAGTATTATTTAGTTTCATTAATGCAATTATCCTTGTGATACTGTACGGGGAAAATATATATGTGTATACATATGTATGTATATGTATGTGTATATACATATATGTGTGTATACATACATATATATATGTATATTCCATGCCACTATGCATATTGATCAGCTGTTGGGAACATATTCAGATCATCCTTCCTGTGCAAAAGGCAGCCACAGATTGCATGGTCAGTTACTGCATGATGAGCCCATGGCAAAAGAACTTAGACAAGTATATGACCACAAAGCCTCACTTATTCTGAAGAGTGCAGATTCCATCTAGGAATTACAGGGAACAATTTTTGAGTGGACAGAATTAAGGAAAATATAGTTGTTAATATATTAAAAAGGTGATTTCTATTTTACATTAACTAAGCTATAATTGATGGTAACTCCTTATTTTAGAGGGAGTATATTGGAACGGAAAGGGAAAGGAAAAAAGCATTTTTATAGTACTCATTAGGTGCTTAGCATTGTGCTAACTACTTTATAAATGTTATTTCATTTAATGCTTACAACAATGCTGGCGTGTATGTGTTATTAAGATTCCAACTTTAGAGTTGAAGAAACAAGCAAACACAGGTTAGGTGACTCATGCAATGATCATACAACTCGTAAGTGTCTGAGGGCAGATACGAACTCAGGTCCCCTGGATAACAGACCGTTTTAGCCTGCTTCTATCTTAAGCAGTTGAAAGATGAAATTGGTCTAGTCAATAAAAAACAAACTAATTCATGTAACTTCAGTGCATCAAGAAGCATTTACTAAATGCCTGCTATGTACCAGGCTCCATATTATTCACTGAGCCCCTATGCTAAGATATTTTATAGACCCATACATTAGACATAACATGGTGCATGGAAAAGAATGGTAAATTTGAAGAACTGAACTTAGAGTTATTGGACCTAAGGTTGAACCCAATTTGAACTCAATTTCTCTTCCTTGCTTAGACAAGTTACTTAACTTACCTGCTGCATCTCAGTATCCTAATCTATAAGATGATGAAGTGACCTCCAAGGTTCCTTCCAACTATAAATCTATAATGCTATGAAATTCCCTCTCTGAATTGCCTATAAATTGAATTTATGTGACTAAATAAGAGATTTGTTTCATCGTCACAGACATAGCTTTAGAATGTTTAAATATATGTTAGGAGCCTATACTTTTTTCCATTGAACTATTTTTTTTATTTTTTGCTTTTGAATGTGAAATGATTCTGAAGTGAATAATTATTGTCAGACAGTGTCTCCTTAGTTAACTTTAGGTAGAGGGGAGAGAAGCATGAGGAAGCAATAGGCAAATACTTAAATTGAGTACTACATTTTACCTATTGAAAAAGCTCAAGTATTGTTAAATTGCAATCTCCCATGAAACCACATGTCAATGCTTTCTGTCAAGGTCATAGGCCACAGAAAATTCTTACAGACCCTGCTGCAGATTCTGTAATTCAGATACTTAATCTCTTGAGTGATACTCTGTATGCCCCTTTCAGCTAGAAATAATATAACTCAAATGATGGCAAATGAAAACAATGTGCTAAAATTCTCAAGGAATTCTAACCAGTGTAGTAGAAGACTTTGTTTATTACAATCTGCCACTGCACTGTGAGGTTAAGGCCATGCTAAGACCTTAGAAGGTCTCTTGGTTTGTCAGATCATGTCTGAAGAAATCTGACTTAAGATCTGTTGCTTTTCTATGCTCTCCAATGAAATATAAGCTCCTTGAGGGTAGAGAATGTTTCATTCATGTCCCCAGCATTTAGACCACTGGTGCATAGTATGAACTTAATAAATATTTAGATTAGTTTTTTGGATTGTTAATTTTTTTTTATTGAAGCCTTGGTGATTAGGTTCATTTCCAATAAAATACACTGAAGCTTAGGTCTGTTGTTGGGGTTTCTTAGAAGTCTGGGAGATCAGGTTAGTTACCAGTCAAATGTTTTGAGATTTAGGTCTGTTGTTAGGCTTTATGGAACTTTTGGAAAGTTCCCCTAAGTCCAAAATTCAGTATTCAAGCCCAGGTCAATAATCACCCATGAATTAAAACTATGAAGAATAAGACTCTGAGGATGCTTCCATCTCTGGGATTCTAACATTCTATGAAATGAAGTAGGAAACAGTGCAAGAAGTTAAAACTTGTAAAATATAACTGGCCTATGATTTTCCTTTGGCTTGCCTTTTATTTGAAGGCTTAAAGGTCTTCCTTAGAAAAGGGATTTTTCTGTAATTGTCATAACAGGAGGTTACCAGTACAAGAGCATGCAGGCTATGCATCTGTTACCCCTCACTCTTGCTATGTGACCAGCCTACCTCCTTTTTATGGTTATATATCTCTTTGATGATGACTTTTACACTGCTTCTTTCCTGTAATTCATCATTGGTATCATGCTGCGTTCTATTAAGCTCACTAAACATCTCTCCATTGCCCTTCAGATAACCCTCAATTTTGATTCTTCAGAGATTATGCTATTCCATGAGTCACAGCTATATAGCATCACCAGAAGAATTTTGATGTTAAAAATATGGTATTTTGTATCACGGAAAAGCTTTAGGCTGTTGAAAGTAGTACACAGCCTCCCACATATAATCCATCTTTCTTCATTTAATTTTAGGGCTAGCTCATTTTCCAACCATGATGTTCAGCTAAAGTTTATGTATTGATGGACCAGCTCAATGGACTACTCATTCAAATGCATATAGTAGTCTGGGCTTTGGGGTTTATTTACCTACTCTTCCCGTCACATTCCCCTCCTCCACTCTTGTGAATTTGTAGAATAAACTCTTCAACATAAATGCAATAAAGGTTCTACATCTTAATTTGCAATGCTCCTTGCAAACAGGAGCCTCTAGTAGGTATCCTTAAGCTAGGGTCCATGAATTTGTTTTATTTTTTTATAATTACATTCAATATAATAGTTTTTCTTTGTAATTCTATACATTTTATTTTATGAATTCAAAAGCTTTATTTTGAAAAGGGGTACATAAGCTATGCCAAACTGCCAACAAGGGTCATGACACATAGATAAAAGGGTAATAGCTCCTAGTAAACAAATCTTGTAAAAGAAAATCTGCATAGTCAAGCAAATGCAATCATTACAGTGTTTTGTGTGTGTGTGTGTGTGTGTGTGTGTGTGTTCAATCATCTCTGTACCAAAACATTGATAATATGCTTCATCGTTGGTCTGTGGAGATATAGTTGGATATTGTTTTGAATAGATTAAATCTTAGAGTTGTCTTTCTATATATGACATATTTATAAAAAAAATTATTCTGCTGTTCTTCTCACTTCATTCTTCATACATTCACACCTCCCAAGATTCTCTGAAATTGTTTCATTTCTTATATCATGGTTATATTCCAGCACATTCATATACCATAATAGGTTCAACCACTCCCAAAGGGCAATCTTCTTAGATCTGGTTTTCTTCTCTTGTTTCTCCCTTTAAGCCTCCATCAAGACCAAGAAGTCTGTTTTGCTTAAATATTACCTATATTATTCTTCTCTTCCTTCCCTAATCCTTCTCTCCCTATCACCACTTTTTTCCTATTGAGTCTGATGTATTTCTACAACAAACATCTTGTGTGTGAGTATGTGGTTGTGTTTAATCATCTTTTACCATGTTCAAATAAAAAAGAACGAGATTTTTCTGATGCCTAGTAGCCCCCTCTCCCCCATGTTTATATACACTTCTCTAGAATTCCTGTTATGGGGGGGTGGAGCCAAGGTGGCAGCTGGAAAGCAGGGACTTGCATGAGCTCCCCACCAGATCCCTCCAAAAACCTATAAAAAATGGCTCTGAACAAACTCTACAACTGCAGAACCCACAAAATAGCAGAGGGAAGCAGGGATCCAGCCCAGGACAGCCTGGATGGTTACTGAATGAGGTCCATCATGCACGGAGATGGGAGCAGAGCAGAGCAGAGCCCAGCATGGGTGGTGGCAGGACCAACCAGACCTGCAGCCAGGGGGAGCCGGCCCTAGCGCCCTGAATCAGTGAGCTGTGGCAGTTACCAGACTTGTCAATCCACAAACACCAAAGACAACAGAGAAGGTTAGTGGGAAAAGTTGCAGGGACAGAGTGAAAAGAGTTCACTGTTCAGCCACCACCCCAGAGAGGGGGTGGTGCAGGTACAGAACTACAGCTACAGTTGCTTCCAGCCCAAGGCCCACCTGGTGGGAGGAATTAAGTGGCAGATCAGAGCAGGAGTGGAGAGCCGGCTTAAGATCTGAGTTAGGTCCAGGCTGATGGTTCTTGAGGAAAGAGAAGTGCTGGTGTGGCAGAGCTGGCTGTATAGAAATAGCTCTGAAAACAATGGTGCATCCCCTCAAGCTTGGAAAAAAGTACTCTTTACTCTATAAGTAGTCATACCCTGATAAAAACTCAAGGGTCAAGTAAGTTGTCTGGGAACATGGCCAGGCAGCAAAAACACACTCAGATTCAGTCTCAGACTTCAGAATCTTTCTTTGGTGACAAAGAAGACCAAAACATACAGCCAGAAGAAGTCAACAAAGTGAAAGAGCCCACAATGAAAACCTCCAAGAAAAACATGAACTGGTCTCAGGCCATGGAAGAGCTCAAAAAGATTTGGAAAAGCAAGTTAGAGAAGTAGAGGAAAAATTGGGACAAGAAATGAGAATGATGTGATAAAACCATGAAAAACAAGTCAATGACTTGCTAAAGGAGACCCAAAAAAATACTGAAAAAAATATTGAAGAAAACAACACCTTAAAAAATAGACTAACTCAAATGGCAAAAGATCTCCAAAAAACAATGAGGAGAACAATGCCTTGAAAGGCAGAATTAACCAAATGTAAAAGGAAGTCCAATGGACCACTGAAGAAAATACTACCTTAAAAACTAGATTGGAGCAAATGGAAGCTAGTGACTTTATGAGAAATCAAGATATTATAAAACAGAACCAAAGGAATGAAAAAGTGGAAGATAATGTGAAATATCTCGTTGGAAAAACCACTGACCTGGAAAATAGATCCAGGAGAGATAATTTAAAAATTATTGGACTACCTGAAAGCCATGATCAAAAAAAGAGCTTAGATATCATCTTTCAAGAAATTATCAAGGAGAACTGCCCTGATATTCTAGAGCCAGAGGATAAAATAGAAATTGAAAGAATCCACAGATCACCTCCTCAAAATGATCCCAAAAAGAAAACTCCTAGGAATACTGTCACCAAATTCCAGAGCTCCCAGATCAAGGAGAAAATACTGCAAGCAGCCAGAAAGAAACAATTTGAGTATTGTGGAAACACAATCACGATAATACAAGATCTAGCAGCTTCCGCCTTAAGGGATCGAAGGGCTTGGAATATGATATTCCAGAGGTCAATGGAGCTAGGATTAAAACCAAGAATCACCTACACAGCAAAACTGAGTATCATGATCCAAGGCAAAATATGGATTTTCAATAAAATAGAGGACTTTCAAGCTTTCTCAGTGAAAAGACCAGAGCTGAATAGAAAATTTGACTTTCAAATACAAGAATCAAGAGAAGCATGAAAAGGTAAACAAGAAAGAGAAATCCTAAGGGACTTACTAGAGTTGAACTGTTTTGTTTACATTCCTACATGGAAAGATGATGTGTATGATTCATGAGACCTCAGTATTAGGATAGCTGAAGGGAATATGCATATATATATATATATATATATATATATATATATATATATATATATAGTGTGTGTATGTATATATATATACACATATGTGCGTATGTATATATGTAGGTGTATATATGTATATGTGTGTGTATGTGTGTGTGTATATATATATATATATATATATATGTATGTATAGACAGAGGGCACAGGGTGAGTTGAATATGAAGGGATGATATCTAAAAAAATAAAATCAAATTAAGGGATAAGAGAGGAATATATTGAGAGAGGGAGAGATAGAATGGGGTAAATTATTTCACATAAAAGTGGCAAGAAAAAGCGGTTGGCAAGAAAAAGCGGTTCTGTAGGAAGGGAAGAGGGCGCAGGTGAGGAGGAATGAGTAAATCTTGCTCTCATCGGATTTGACCTGAGGAGGGAATACCATACACACTCAATTGGGTATCTTACCCCACAGGAAAGAAGGAGGAAGAAAATAAAAAAGGGGGGATGATAGAAAGGAGGGCAGACAGGGGGAGGAGGTAATCAAAAACAAATACTTTTGAAAAGGGACAGGGTCAATGGAGAAAATTCAATAAAGGGGGATAGGTTAGGAAAGATCAAAACATACTTAGTCTTTCACAACATGAGTATTGTGGAAGGGTTTTACATAATGATACACATGTGGCCAAGGTTGAATTGCTTGCCTTCTTAGGGAGGGTGGGTGGGGAGGGAAGAGGGAAGAGAATTTGGAACTCAAAGTTTTAAAAACAGACGTTTGAAAACAAACAAAAAAAGTTTTGCATGCAACTAGGAAATAAGATACACAGGCAATGGGGCATAGAAATTTATCTTGCCCTACAAGAGAAGAAGGGAAAAGGGGATGGGAGGTGAGTGCAGTGACAGAAGGGAGGGCTGACTGGGGAATGGGGCAATCAGAATATATGCCATCTTGGAGTGGGTGGGAGGGTAGAAATGGGGAGAAAATTCATAATTCAAACTCTTGTGAAAATCAGTGCTGAAAACTAAATATATTAAATAAATTAAATTAAAAATGTAAAAAAAAAAAGAATTCTTATTATGAAAAATATTAAGTTCCAACTCTCCATTTCTTTCTCTATTAATATATTGCTTTTACTCTCCTTTCTTTTCTTCCTAAGAAAATGTCCAGAACAGAATGAATTTATACTCTCTCCAGGTTCTCTGTTTTTATTTTTAACTTCCTCAAAACTCTATTAAGACATTAAGGTTCTGAAGAGGAATTTTGTTTTCTCCTCTTATTCAAATCTTAGACTTGTATCATCATACAGTCCTTTCAAATTGCTCAAATAAATTTAACTTTATACATTTCTGTTGTTTCTTCTGTTTGCATTTCAAAGTTTATTCAATTCAGGACTTTTCATCAGAAATGCTTAAAAGTCATTTAGTCCATTAAATATTTATCCCCCCCCCCCAAAAAAAAGTATTAGACTCAACTTTACTGTAAAAGTACAAAGAGCTTAGAATAAATATTTCAAAATGTAAAAGAAATGGGTAAATTATTCTCAGTTGTAAACCCGTGTATTTTTTCATTTAAAATATCATATTCTAAGCTCTTTACCCTTTTATAGTAAAAGGTGCCAGGTAGTATGTGATTCTGACTAGTTCTTTGTTATTTAAACTGACTTTTTTTGATGCTTAAAGTATTTTTTCTTCCTTTGATGAGAAAACTCTGGGTTTTGACTATGACATTCCTGGGACTTTCAGGGGCAAGTTTTTGTTTTTGCCTTTGTTTTTTTTTTTTCTTTCAGGATGTGATCAGTTGATTCATTCTATCTTTACTTTGACCTTTTATTTCTAATTGATGTGGGCAATTTAAACGTATGAATCCTTGAAATTTAGTTTTCAGGTTTTCTTTTTCATCATGGTTTTCATAAAGTCCAATGAGTCTTCTATTAATATATCATTTGTAAAAAACAATGTTAAATATTATATTTGGTATATAGACCTGGCTAGATAGCAGTAAAAGATCTGGGGATTTTAGTCAACTACAAGTGCAATAGGAATCTTGATGTGAAAAAATGACAAGGCAATCATAGACTTCACTGAAAAGCTTAGCAACAAAAACTAGCTTCACTATATTCAGCTTTAGTCAAACTACATCTGCAATATTGTATTCCATTTAGGGTGCTGAGTGGAAGGACATTAATAAATGAAAGAGAATTCAGAGTAGAGACAAGAATGGTGGAGAACCTCGAGCTCACGCAATAAGATCAGTTGAAGAAAATAGTAATGCTTAACACCGGAAGAATGACCAACAAGAGAACTCTTTCCTTTTTAGTTTTCTCTTTGCTCCTCCTCTGACGATCCCCCTGGGCCACCTAGACTCCATCTGATGGAAGCTTAAGACTTCTAGGCTTTTATCTCCACCCTAACGCTGAACTCTTATACATACATACATACATAGACATACACATACATCTCTATACGTATGGGCGTTGTGTGTGTGTATCATTCCACCAATTAGAACATGGATTTCTTGACAGGAGGAACCATCTTGGATTTTTTTTCAGTCTTACCCAATACTTAGCACCATGTTTGGCACATAGTGAGTGCTTAATAAATGTTTTGCAATCATATATTAATGAAGATGCTGACTCCTCATCCCTCACAGCAAACTTCTAAGCATCTCACAAGAATATAACTTTTCCATTTCCATTTCTTCAAATACCTAGCACATTGTAGATGATCAATAAACATTTGTTGGTTTCAATTGGGCTACAAATTGCTTATTAATCCAAGATTCTCAATATACACATTTTCAAGCTATGGGAAAAGAAACAAGCAATCATTACCCACCTGATGAAAATTAACAAGATATCTTCTAACAATAATGTAATTATGTGCCTCATAAATATGAAAGAAATAAAATATAAAAAGTTATTTTGGGCTAGTTGATCTTTAAGGTCCCTTCCAGATGAAGTAGCCTAGGATTCTATGGAAAATCTAGGACTTAAAAGAGGAAAAAATTCAGCCCTACTAAAAACTTAGAGATATAAATAATCTTTGACATTAACAGCAATGTTAAATCCTGGACTAAGATATGCATCACAAGAAGAAAATGTAAGAGTAGAGTCATTTAATAATAATCTCTAAAGAACACATGAAAAAGAATATCATCATTCTTCACACCTAGAGGAATAATAATTTATGCAAAATAACTCCCTGAAAAACTAGAGATGAAAAGAAACATGACACTTCCAAACCCTGCCAAGCTGAGGATAAACACCAGAAATAAACCATGTGTGTTTTGGGAAGCAAACCTGGCAAAGAAACTATTAGACAGAAAATAATTCTTAACTATGACATGATCCAGATGTTGACTGGTAAGGACTTCTCAGCAAAATCTTAGACTTCAAGGTCTAGTAGGAAGGGTAAATAGTCTACAAGTCTGCGGAGAGTGACCTGACTCCAGGCTTTGGATAATTCTGTTAAATTATCACTTTTTGAAGTATCACTAAGATACTTCATAGTGATTTAAGTTTCTTTTGGGTTGGAAATGATGAAGTACAACACAAAGACATGAAAAAATAAGTCTTGCTTTAAAGTAGAATAATACCACCCATAGACACTTTAAGATGCTATATAGACTCATGTCAAAGCCAAAGTTCATCTAGAACATCCCTAGTGGGCAGGTTGAGGGAAACAAAATAAAACCAAGAAATTTGAAACTTTAATATAAGAAAAAAAGATTTAGGAAGCCCACAAGAAAAAAAAATGAAAAATAGCTATCAAAGAAAATAATTTTGGTTAGCCTTTCACAACATGAGTATTGTGGAAGTGTTTTACATAATGATACATGTGTGGCCTATGTTGAGTTGCTTGCCTTCCTAGGGAGGGTGGGTGGGAAGGGAAGAGGGGAGAAAATTTAGAACTTAAAGTTTTAAAAGCAGATGCTTAAAAAACTTGTTTTTTGCATACAGCTAGGAAACAAGATATATAGGGAATGGGGCATAGAAATCTATCCTGCCCTTCAAGAAAGTAAGAGGAAAGGGGATGGGGGTGGGGAGTGGGGTGACAGAAGGGAGGGCTGACTGGGGAACAAGGCAATCAGAATATATGCCATCTTGGAATGGGGGGGAGGGTAGAAATGGGAAGAAAAGTTGTAACTCAGAATCTTGTTCTTTGTAACTCACAATCAATGTTGAAAACTAAAATATTAAATAAAATGATAAAATTCAAAAAAAGAAAATAATTTTGAAAGAAGATTTTGAAAATAAAAAATATGGCATGTAAAAAAAATTATAGTTATTTTCCCCAAATCAAAGATTGTAGGCCTCTTCCTGGTTACAGGATAATATAATTAAACTATGTTCTTCAAGAGATGTTATTTAGGAGTTAGACCTTATTGGTGGTTGTATTAATTATCTTAGGTCACCAAGAACTTTTAAATGTGTTATTTACATACTATATGTACAAATGATATATCCTAATTGAAATTGCATGGAAAAAAAGAAAAACCTTCTACATAATAGTAAATGATTCAACACATTTCATAGAGGCATAGGCTCTGGCATTTGGAAAGGATTTCAGAGGCCATTTAGTCTAATCTGTTCCTAGATACTCTAGCATAGTATAGTGGAAATGAAAAGAAGCTGGATTTGGAGTTGGAGAAGCTAGAGCTGAATCCTAACTCTTCTGCTTACTATCTGTGGACTCTGTATAAGTCATTAACATCCCTAAGCTTCAGTTTCCTTATCTAGAAAATGAAAGATTTGGAAGAGGTGACCTCTGAGGACCTTTGGGATCTTAATCTGTGATCCTATAATCCTATGAACAGGAATCCCCCCATCAAGTGGTCACTGGAGGTCATCATCATTATATAGCATTTATAGAGGGCTTTAAGGTTTGCAAAGTGCTTTATATGTTTTGTTTTGTTTTGTTTTTATA
Source organism: Trichosurus vulpecula (assembly GCF_011100635.1). Classification (NCBI taxonomy): domain Eukaryota; kingdom Metazoa; phylum Chordata; class Mammalia; order Diprotodontia; family Phalangeridae; genus Trichosurus; species Trichosurus vulpecula. The sequence goes on along the minus strand of NC_050577.1, from coordinate 160,300,830 downwards.
GTTGAACAAACTGAGGCAGACAGTGGTTAAGTGACTTGCCTGGACTCACAGAAAGTAAATGTCTTAGGTAGGATTTAAATTGAGGTCTTTCTGATTCCAGGTTCAAGATTTTATTGACTGTCCAACCTAGGTAACTTTTTTTTTTTTGGTTTTTGACAGGGCAATTGGGGTTAAGTGACTTGCCCAAGGACATACAGCTAGCATATGTGTCAAGTGTCTGAGGCCAAATTTGAACTCATGTCTTCCTGACTCCAGGGCCGGTGCTCTACTCACTGCACCACCTAGCTGCCCCCTAGCTACCTTTTCAAAGGCCTTCAGTGACTGGAAACTCATTATCACCTAAAGCAGCTTATTTGACTTCTTGACCATGATAACTGTTAAGAAGGCATTCCTAATATTGAGATCAAATTTGCTTCTCTATGACACCGATTTAACAGCTACTTTGTGCAAATCACAGTGGAGGATATCAGAAGATACACAACACGATCCAGAAACTCATTTTTATGTAAACATGCACTTTTATAATCAAGTGGGGAAAAATGACATAAGTAAAAAGCTAATTCATAAAGTTAGGCAGTATGTGCTAAGTATAAGATGCAGGCTTGTACAATAGATAGAGCCAGTTTTCAAGGCGGAAATACCTTGGTTCAAAATCAAACTATGACAAATATAATTGTGTGATCATGAGCAAATCATTTAAATTCTTAGTGCCCCGGGTTACTCTCTTCAGAGTCTGTTTCAGGCCAGCTGCCAATCTGCATTGGGAAAAGGGGTTATCACATGAGGACTTCCCCACAATGAAGAATTTAAAGGCATAAACTTCAACCAAAAATAAGCCTAGGGCAATCAAAGTAATAAGACTTCAGGTGGGGGGTGGGGGGGGCGGAGCATCACGGGGGGGGGGGGGGGGGGGCTAAGGTACTCAGGAAAGGCTTCACTAAGGCTGTGGATCTTGACCTAGAGACCTTGAAGGATGGGTTAGATTCACTTCTTCACAGGTTCCAGTCAAACAGGCTTACTTGCTATTTTCCATACAGAGTCTTTTACCCCTATGCTTTTCCATTGTCTGTCCTCCATGCTCAAACACATTCACCCTTTATCTCCACGTTCTAGAATTGCCGATTTCATTCAAAAAATCAGTTCAAGTGCTGCCTGCTACATAAATCCTATCTTAGTCTTTCCCAACCCTACCTACTCATCACTACCCCCCAGCAGGGGATGCACTGCTTCTGCAAATGGGATCAGATCTTTTGCAATTACTTTTCTGTGCAGACATTGTTTTCTGTCTTAGAATGTAAGTTCCTTGAGGTCAGGCATAGTCTTGTTTTTTGTCTTTGTATCCCCAGTACCTAAATCAATGGATGCTTAAATACTAGTTGAATGCCTAAAAATGAACTTTGGTGGGAGGATGAGAAGAGATCGTTCCAGGAAAAGACCATATATGCACAAGACAGTCTTAGGTGACAGAGGATAGATCAGTCTGACTGGACAAGAAAGCCAATATTGGAGAATAGTGGGAAGATATGTTTGGAATTCCAATCTGGGAACTCCAGATTGTGGAGTGCCTAAAATACCACATGCTATAATTACTGGATCATGTAGGAGAAGATTTTTGAACAGAATAATGACATGATTGAAGAGCAGTTTTTAGGAAGAACTATTTGGAGGAAATGGAGAATGGAGTGTAAAGTGAAGGCTTAAATCTGAAGGCATATGCACATGCGAGCACACACACACACACACACACACACACACACACATACACAGATCACACTGTGAATTCACTGGGATAAAGAACAACCAAGGGACTCCTTCATTAAATGCTCTTCAACTTAAAATATTAGAGTTGCCCAAAGTGTAGACAAGTTGAAGAACATGTCCAAGGTCACACAGCCAGTATATGAAAGAAGCAGAACTAGAATCCAGGTCTTCCTGACCACTCTCTACCAACTATGCTATATTGTCTCTCATGTGTTTCACACATAGTGTAATTATCATAAATATATAGGAATGCATATGTAAAACACAAATTCTATAAAAATGTTGGCTTAGTGTTTGAAGAACATTGGTAGCTAATGCTAAGGTTAAGTGGTTGGCAAAGACACGACACTCAAGGTGCACAATGAGGAACATATTTTAATATTATGATTTACAAATTCACCTATCTCTAATTACACAAAATTCTATTCTTCATGGCTTACAAGTATTTATTTTGTGATTTTTGTGATAAGTCTCAATGCAGATTACACTCCTGTTCCCCTGAACTTCAGGATTATTTCCGAAACTATAAAATAGTAACTTTCCTGTAGTGAAGCCTCAAATATTCCTGAGGGGAGTAACACATAGGTGATGAAATGTTCCAAAGCCAGAGGGCATATTTTTCAGACTTTACCTAGGAAACACAGATGCCTTGACAAATCCAGGTTCTATTTCTTACTGTGACCCATGCTGTAAGGCTTTGAAACAGGAAACATTACAGATAAGATGGCATTTTGTTCCCTGGTGATGGTCTCAAGTGGGAGAGTCATAAATCTGGGCATGGTTAAGCTTAGGTTTTCTGCATTTGGGAGGCTGTCTGAGGAAAATTTTCAGCTCCTTTTGACTACAATTTTTATTGTACCCTAAATTCTATGAGGAGGAAAAAGGCACTTATGAATGCTGTATATTAGTAATACTATCTTAATACTTAATTAGGAGTTCTTATCATTATGGAGATGCAATTTGATACAAATGGATGTAGTCCAGTTGACCACTTCCTTAGTATGTTGTTGCACCACTTAAATCTAATAACGAGTATAGCCAACAGCTATAAACATAGGTTGGGCTAACCAACGTTAACAGCACATGCATGCGTGTGCATCTATATATTTCCAAGAATATCATTCAAATGTTCCTGGGTGGTCTCCTACTGCTTTGTATACTACAACCAACTGATCCTGAAGTTCAGGGTTATTGAAAAGTATCATAAATAAAACCCATGTGTGCCTTGCTCCCATGCCAGATGATATTTACAAAGGTTTCTGAGACCTTCCCAGTTCACTGCCTGTGAAAAGCGCCGCAACCTACCAGTAGTTGGTATACTCACAAATATTTTCATATTGTTGAATTCAACCCTGTAATCTTTGCTGGCAAATAGAATTCTCTGCTTGTGAAAGAGCCAGGTTATTTATTGTTGCATTCGCTGTAGCGTGTCAAAGCAACAGACACTGTCTGCTTGTAGCAGCCAGAAAACAGCTCGCTGGGGTATCAATTGTTGTAGATCCACATACTCTTAGTAACTCACAAGACACTCCTAAAATTAATCTTGTCTCAACCTCGTAGTTTTGGAATTTAAAAAAAATATATTGATCAACCCAGTACTTATCATTATCTATTAAAAATGACTTCCAGAAGATATGGAGAGCTGAAGTACTCCGATGGATGTTTTATGTCAAAGGGATTTCAGGAAGCGGGAACCTTAAATTAAAGCTCAAGGGGGTTGCCAAGCCTCGGAGTCTGAAAAGTGCAGTTTTCTCTTAAGCTCTCTGTAAATCATCTTAAAATACTGCTGATTTGCTAATGTGTAACACAGACTGCTAAAATGTTGGTTGGGGGGAAAGGATAAATTGGGAGCACTGGGACCAGGCATCTGGGGGCAAATTGAAGTATAAGAATGTTTTCCAAACCAGACATGATATGCTAATTGAGCAGTTGCATTGGGTAAAGTAAATTCACCACCAAAGAGGTGATGCTTACCTCTTCCTGAGACATGAAACAGAAGCATTTCTTTCTGTACTGGAGAGAGTCATGTAAAGAACTAGGAGATTTGGTGTATAAAATCTCAAAACCCATATTTGGCAATAATATTGCTAAGTGGCTAATAGCCCTTCCAGGTCCCTAAACTGTGGTATTTTTATGGCTGCAGATACTCCATATGGAATGGGTGACATGTTATCTCTTCCTAGTTTTTTACTTAGGACATTTAATTATGGAACTAAGAGCAAATGAGGCATCAGCAGCAGATCTTGGAGTCATTTATTACCCAAAAGGCAGATTCTGCATGTGTGAGACTTTATATCCCAGTTATTAGTTAATGTCTCAGGCCATATTTGGAAATGTTTTCTAATGTATGCTCCCCCCCATTTAAGAAAAAAAAACCTATTTTTGAGTATTGTATATTAATCCTTCCTTCCTGCTAACCCTCACTGAACAAATTAAAACAAAACAAATCCTTCAGTACATATCTACATCGTCTGACAAAACAAATTCCCACACTGATCATGTCTAAAACTGTGTGTCTCTTTATGCATTTTAAGTTCATTATTTCTCTTTTGGGCATTAGTGGTTTTTTCATCTTCATTCATGTGGACTCAAATTTTATCATTACAATAATTTGAGTACTAACGTGTTTTGAAATTATTTTTCCTCTCCAATGTTATTATCATTGAATAAATTGTTGTACTACTGTTTTTTTTCATTTTACATGATTTCATAAATGTCTTCTCAATTTTCTCTGAAATCATCCATTTCTTCATGTACTATGGCAAAATAACATTCTCTGACATTCATATAGCAAAATTTATTATTCCATTTCTCAATTGAAGGAGAGCCCCTCCCTTTCCAATTTTTGGCTACAAAAGAGCTGTCATAATTATGTTTGTGAATACAGATCTATTTCCTCTTTCACTGATTTTTTGGGGGGCAGAGGATACAGGCCTAGTAGTGATATAGCTGGGTCAAAAAGTATATAGTTCGGTAATTTTATGGGGATAGTTTCAAATTTCTTTCCAAAATGGTTGGAACAATTCATAGTTCCAGCAAAAGAACACCACTGTACCTATTTTCCCAGAGGTAAATTTTCCTATTTTTCCTAAGGCATAGTTCTTGAAGTCTGTCAAAGAGCACAAGTTATCACTCTTCCAACACAGCATCCCTGGCTCTTTTAAATGGCAATCCTTAATAGTAGAGAAAGCAACTTAGGGCCATGAAATAGTCTAACTATTCTAAAAGACAATACAGAATTAGATGAAAAACTTAACTAAACTTTACCTATACTTATATATTAACTTTATATATTATATATTATAATTATAAATTAACTAAACTATGCCTATATTTATGGCTTATAGTGTAATAATACTATTTGGTATATATCTCAAGGAGGTAAAAAGAAGAAAGATCCCATATTTTATTCATACACGTATATAATGCATATATTATGTCTATATATAATTTATATATTACATGTGTGTGTGTATAACATTTCAACAGTACTTTTTAATTGAATATCAAAGAACTGAAGCCAACATAGGTTATCATCACCTAGAAACTGGCTGAACAAATTGTGGTATATGAATGTAATCAAATATTATTATACCACCAAAAAACAACAAACATTAAGATTTCAGGGGAACTTGGGAACATTTATATTTTCTTGTTTTTCAGTCATATTTCAGTCATGTCTGACTCCTCTTAACCTCATTTGTTATTTTCTTGGCAGAGATATTGACTTGCCATTTTTTTCTCTAGTTCATTTTACAGATGAGGAAACTGAGCCAAACTGGGTTAAATGACCTGCTCAGGCTCACATAGTTAGTAAGTGTCTGAGGTCAGATCTGAACTCACAAAGCGAAGTCTTCCTGACTCCAGACTCAGGATTCTATCCACTGTGCCATCTAGCTACCCAAGATTTATATAGACTAATGTAGAGTGAAGTAAGGAGAACCATAACAATCTACTCAATGACTAAAATAATGTAAATACAAGTTCTTTATAACCTGGCTCTTTCATAACTTTCCATTTTTTTTTAACACTTTACTACTTTCCACATCCTCTATGAACCAGCTATGCTTGTCTCCTCGCTGCTCCTCAAACACTACATGGCATCTCCCAACTCTGTGCCTTTTTATTGGCTTTCCCTCATGCCTAGAGTGCTCTGCCACCTCATGTCTGCCTCTTATCTTGCCTTGGTTTCTTCAAGACTCATCTCAAATCCTACCTCCTATAAGTGGTTTTTCTTAGCACCCCCACACATCAATTGCCCTCTCTCTGAGATTATCTGTTATTTACTCTGTATATGTCAGCATATATAAATATACATAGTGATTTAAATGTTGTCTGCTTCTCCCTTTAAGGCAGGGACTGTTTTTGCTTTTCTTCATACCCCTAATACATAACCTGGAACATTGTAATCCCTATATAAATTCTTGTTGACTGACAGGTCAATTTCTTGTAAGTTTTTTGGTGGCAGGGACCATTTTTGCTTTTTTGTTGTATAATGCAGCACTTAGCAACACTGCCTGACAAGTCAGAAGTGCTTAATAAATTGTGATTGATGAATTGATTGGCACAAAATGACTGGTGGTGAAACATCTCCTCTTAGTTGTTTAGTTGTAGGCAGTATTTGTGAAATGAGGCATACCTTGTCTAAGATGGCCAAGATGTCCGTTAGGTTTATTTAGCTATAACTAACCCTTATGAGGTACAGTTCTATTGGAGCTGGTTATAGACTGAGTCAAGGGAAAGTTATAGTCAATATAAGAAAGAAAAAAAGCATCAGTAAAACTTTTTTAAAAGCTATTTTTAAAATATACTTTATAGCAATGGTTGGGAAACCTATGGCAAAATCATGCAAAGGGCAACACATACGTCAGTACCCATAGCCATTCTACCTTTCTTGTGAAATGCAGTCCACTATAGGGAAGAGAAAGTGAGGCTGGTGATTTTGCACAGCACTCCTTCACTTAAATCCAATTCACTTTCATATGAGTAGAAAAGGAGCTGCCCACTGGGGACAAACTCACTCTCACACTCTAACACATACTCACTCACTCTCTCCCTACCTCACTCTCTCTTTTCCTCTTCTTTCCCTACCCTAGATCAGCACAGGGTATCACACCCATACCTGAAGGTATTCAAATCCTAATCTCTGGAACTTCTTTTTCCCTTTTTAAACTATTGCTCTGATTAATTGGCCAACAACAGGTGTCAGGCCAAACTCTATTTGGTCATTGTTTGGGCCTTGATTAGCTGAGAATGAATGCAAATAGCAATTATTTCTGTTTTGGCCAGAAACCCTGAGTGTCTTCCCCTCCCAGATTGGATTTTTTTTTTTTTGGAAGAGGTAAAGAGGCCATTTTCTGCCTCATTTCTTATTAAGCCTTAATCACTGAATGGCTTTGCCTCAGTCAAACCTCTGTCCTTCAAAACTCCAGTGCTGTCAGGGTAGCAATTTCTACTTGTTGTTAGAAGGAAAGCAAGTTAATTAAAGTCATTCATTTTAAGATGTAAATGCATTATGACCTTCTAAGAAACATTCACATTTCTTCTTTTTTTAATTTTTCTTTTTCCCTAGTTACATGTAAAAACAATTTTTAACATTCGTTTTTAAAACATTGAGTTCCAAATTCCCTCCCTTCCTCCCTCTCTGCCCCCCCATTGAGAAGGCAAGCAATTTGATATAAGTTATACATATGTAGTCATGCAAAACATGTCCATAATAGTCAAGTTGTGAAAGAAAACATAGACAAAAAACCTCAAGAAAAATAAAGTTTTTTTTAAAAAAAATGTTTCACTCTGTATTCAGAAACCATCAGTTCTTTCTCTGGGGATGGATACATTTTTCATCATAAGTCCTTTAGAGTTGTCTTGGATCATTGTATTGCTGAGAATGGCTAAGTCATTCACAGCTGATCATCTTACAATATTGTTTTTTGCTTTCTACACAGGATATTTCACTTTTCATCATTCCATGCAAGTCTTTCCAGGTTTTTTCTGAGAGCATCCTGCTCATCATTTCTTACAATATAATAGCATTTCATCATAATCACATACCACAACATTTTTAGCCATTCCCAACTGATGGGCATCCTCTCAAATTCCTATTCTGTGCCCCCAGAAAAGAGCAGCTATAAATATTTTTGTACAGATAGGCCCTTTTTTAAAAAAAAAAATCTCTTTTGGGATACTGTCTTGGTAAGCAAAATGGACTCTTAGCACTTAGTTCAACAAGTGGCCTTGAAGAGTTTGGTTTGTTTCCTTTGAGTAATTCAGCGTATTTCATTGAGCCTTACTAGGTGCTTAGCCCCAGGCCCAAACCCCTATTAGGTTAAAACCTATGTGGGTGTAGATTGGTAACTAAGGTAGGGCCCAAGGTGGGGCTAACTCAGGGGAGGGCCTAGTTTACAAATGAGTTTGAGTGATAGGTTTGGCACATCAGAGGCTCTTAGACCAGGTGGGTTTAAGTCGCCTCTTTGTGATGATTCTAGGTTACGTGGATTAGTCGCATTTGTGACTCACCCCTGACACTGAAAAAGATATAAAACCAGGGGTTGGCCTTCTATTCTTTGGAGCTCTTACCCACAGCAGTGGTAGCATGCATGACTCTGGGCCAGCCCTTGTTCTGAGCTCCCGGGCTGAACCTAGATGTTGGTAACTATGAATCTGTATTTGGTCTGTCTGTTAATGTTTGTAATTTGTTTGTAATTTGCTCTGAAGTTCTGTGTGCTGGTCTCTTCCCCTGAACTAAGTGAATGATATTTGTATGCTGAATTAAAGTAAGCTTGTCAACCCCTTCACGTAGCTTTCCTTAGTTAAGCAGATCAAAAGAACCTGTGCTTTTGCGGCGTGCTTGTTGTTGGGTTTATGTCGGTCTTACACCCCCACAACAGTTGCTAGCCAGATTGTTGAAACAGATACAGACCTAGTAGTGGTATTGCTAACTTAGAGTGTATGCACAGTTTTATAGCCCTTTGGGCATAGTTCCAAAATCACTCTACAGAATGGTTGAATCAGTTCACAACTCCACCAACAGTGCATTAATGTCTTGTTTTTCCCACATTCCCTTCAACATCTATCATTTACCTTTTCTGTCCTATTAGCCAATGTAATAGGTATGAGGTAGTACCTTAGAATTTGTGCTTCTCCAATCAATGTGAGAGCATTTTTTCATATGGCAGTAGATAGCTTTGATTACTTCACATGAAAAAATATCTTTTGATCATTTTTTATCATCTATATATTTTGATCATTTATCAATTAATGAATGGCTCTTATTTTTATACATTTGACTCAGTTCTCTATGTTTGGTAAATGAGGCCTTTATCAGAGAAACTTGATTCAAATTTTATTTCACTATATTTTTCTCCATTCCACCCCTTCCCCTGTTTATTGTATTCTCTCTCCTTTCATCCTGTATCTCCTCAGAAGTGTTCTGCTTCTGACTACCCTCATCCCAATCTGCCCTCCCTATCAACTACCCCACCCCCCTTCTCTTATTTACTTCCTCTCCTACTTTCCTGAATGATAAGATAGATCTCTATACCCAATTGAGTGTGTATGTTACTACCTCTTTGAGCCAATTCTTGGAATTCACTTGCTCCCTCTCACCTCCTTCCCCCTTTCCCCTCCACTGTAAAAGCTTTTTCTTGCCTCTTTTAAATGAGATAATTTACCCCATTCTACCTCTCCCTTTTTCTTTCTCCCAGTACATTTCTCTGTCATTCCTTAATCTTATTTTATTTTTTAGATATCATTCCCTCATATTAAACTGAAACCTGTACAGTAGAACCTCAGTTTACGAATTTAATTCATTCCAAGATTCTGTTCATCATGTGATTTGTTTGTATTACAAAGTGAATTTTCACATAGGAAATAATGTAAAGTTGGATGATCAGTACTCCATCCCCAAAAATATTCATATAAAAATAATTATTTATAATTTTAAGTAAGTTTTGTGTCCCTAATACACCTGAAATACAATAGCAATGATTAGTACACAGTATAAACCAAAAATAAAACAAATTAACCTGCATTTGGCCTTTGAGAAGAGTCACGGCTGGCATGAGGGAGAAGAGAGGGAGGAGGAGGAGGAAGGGTTATTTCTTGGAAGGAGAATCTCCTTCCATGACAACATCAGGAATTTCAATGTTGGGAGTGTTTTCTCTTATGTTACTTTCACTAAATGTAAGGCTAATACTACCACCTTCACTTATTTTTCAATGTTTAGAATAATTTTCATGTTTTGACCCACTCATTTTTTTTCTTTATGTTCGCTTCTGACTAGGAATCTAAAGACACTTGTTTTTGATGCTTTTTTAGAATGTCACAGAAATGTGACATTGCATTATTGTTAAAAATGTTTGTGGTTCTCATTGCTACAGCCTTATTTGGGTGATGTTTTTCAACATTTTACACTTTTCCCTACATCTGGCAAACTTCCCTGATCTCACTTGACATAAGGGACGTTCATACTGTGAATTTTTGTTCGTCCTGCAAGACAAATTTTGCGAAAATTTTTTCCTCATTGAGCAAAGCATATGTAAACCAGTTTACTTGTAAACCAAGGTTCTACTATACTCTGTCTATATATACTCCTTCTAACTACCCTAATAATGAGAAAGGTCTTATGAGTTACAAATATCATTTTCCCATGTAGGAATGTAAAGAGTTTAACCTTATCAAATCTCTTATGATTTCCCCTTCCTCTTTACATTTTTATGCTTCTCTTGAGTCTTGTATTTGAAAGTCAAAAATTCAGTCATGGTCTTTTCATCGAGAATGCTTGAAAGTCCTCTATTTTATTGAATGTCTATTTGTTTTTCCTCTGAAGGATTATACTCAGTTTTGCTGGGTAGGTGATCCTTGGTTGTGATCCTAGTTCCTTTGCCTCCCAGAATATCATATTCCAAGCCCTCTGATCTTTTAATGTAGAAGCTGCTAAATCTTGTGTTATCCTGAATGTAGCTCCATCATACTTGAATTATTTCTTTCTGGCTGCTTGCAATATTTTCTCCTTGACCTGGGAACTCTGGAATCTGGCTATAATATTCCTGGCAGTTTTCATTGTGGGATCTCTTTCAGCAGGTGATTGGTGGGTTCTTTTCATTTCTATTTTACCCTCTGGTTCTAGAACATCTTGGCAATTTTCCTAGATAATCTCTTGAAATATTATATCTAGGTTCTTTTTTCAATCATGGCTTTGAAGTAGTCCAATAATTTTTAAATTATCTCTCCTGGGTCTATTTTCCATGTCAATTGTTTTTCCAATGAGATATTTCACATTGTCCTCCATTTTTTTCCCATTTTCTGCTTTTGTTTTATTGTTTCTTGATTTCTCATAAAGTCTTTAACTTTTACTTACTCCATTCTAATTTTTAAGGAATTATTTTCTTCAGTGAGCCTTTGGACCTCCTTTTCTATTTGGCTGATTCTGTTTTTTAAGGCATTCTTCTCCTCCTTGGCTTTTTGGACCTCTTATCATTTGGCCTAGTCTATTTTTAAAGTGCTATTTTCTTCAACATTGTGTGTGTGTGTGTGTGTGTGTGTGTGTGTGTCTCCTTTACCAAGCTGTTGACTCATTTTTCATGATTTTCTTGTGTCACCCTCATTTCTCTTCCCGATTGTTTATTTACCTTTCTTACTTGATTTTCAAAATCCTTTTTGAGCTCTTCCATGGCCTAAGACCAATTCATATTTTTCTTGGAGGCTTTGGATGTAGGAGCTTTGATTTTGGTTTCTTCTGAATGTGTATTTTGATCTTCCTCATTACCATAGTAACTATCTATAGTCAGAGGGTTTTTTTTCCCCATTGTTTGCTCATTTTCCCCACCTTTTATTTGACTTTTAACTCTTTGTTAAAATAGGGTTCTGCTTCCAGGTTGGCAGGCACACTGTCCCAAGCTTCAGGAGCTTGTACACCTGCCCCCAGAGATACCTAGAAGGACCTGTAAGTTCTCAGTTCCTCCAAGGTGGTATGATCTAAGAAGAGGTATTTACTCCTGTCCTGGCCTGTCCTATCATTTATGAGTGACCACAAGCACTCTTTTCTGAGCTGGAACTGTGAGGAGAGTCTCCCCTCTACTGTGGCTACAAGCTCTACTATGCTAGTGCTCCTCCTCTCCCTGGGACTGCTGCCCAGGACTGCAACCAAAATCCAAGTATGGGCAAAGCAACAGAATCCTGCCTCCGTGCTAGCAAAAGTCTCCTGTATTGTCCTTCTGACCAGTTGTTTGACCCTCTTACCATCTGTGAGTTGAGAGCTCTAAAAGCAGCCACTGCTGCTCCTGTTTTCCTGGGGCCAGGGCTGTGCTGGGGCTGCCTCTGTCGCATTGTACTCTACTCTCACCCAGGTTCAACAGATCCTTCCTACTGACCTTCCAAGTTGTCTTTGGTGTCTCTGGGCTGAGAGGTCTGGAAACTACCACTGCTGCCATTGATTCAGTTTCCCCAAGGTCTGCTCCAGGTGGGCTAGTCTATGCTGTGCAGGCTGTGCTGGATGGTGCTCCTCTCAAACCCTGGTGCAACAGACCTTTCCTGCTGACCTTCTAAGTGGTCTTGGGCTGGAGATTTGTTTCACTCTGTCTTTTTGGTGGATTCTGCTGCTCTAGAATTTGTTTAGAGTCATTTTAAAAAGATATTTGGAGGGGTCTGGGGAGAGCTCAGGCAAATCCCTGCCTTTATTCTGCCATCTTGGCTCTGCCTCCATGAGCATTTGCATTTTAAAAGGAGATTTGAGCTCACCCAAATAAATCTATAATTACTGTAATTTAAGACAGGCAATGTGACAAGGTTGAAATATACATGTTTAGGTAGCAAGCCAGCCTTGGAGTCACCAAGACCTTGTTCAAGTCTTTCCTCTGATCCCTGCTGACTATGTTATCAGGCATGCATTTGAACTGTTCAATGCTTCAGGCAACTAAGAACAAGAATATTACAAAACCAGTCCCAGTGTGCTTTGGGAGAGAGAGTCTGCTGTTTGGGAACTGTTTATACTGATGAAATCATAGGTCCCTCCTTAATAGGAAGGGGAAAAAAGGCCTGACAATATTTTGGAGGCAAGGAGGATCTTCATGATACCCCATAAATCCTATCAGATTATCCGACTGCTTGTTCCTAAAATCAGCTCTGCTGTCTTGCTGCTCATAAGGAATGGTTGCCTAGTCATCAATACCTATCCCACTGGAGCCTGCACTCAGGTACAGTGCTTGCTTAGAACACTAGCACACAATATTTGGAAAGTTAACATCTATCTTTGAGTTTGATACAACCCTGACTCCTGCCATGAGATGGTGATATTCATTTTGAGCTCTGATTGTTCAAAAAATCTGCAAGTATTTATTAAATGCCTATGAGCCAGGCATCTGTTTAACATCCATAGGGTAGCTAAATCATGGACCTTACAGTGAGGAAGAATTTTTCATAGGTAAGATAAGAGGCATAAAAATTGGATTTGATAAGCCTAGGAAAAAAAAAATATTAGCCTCTCTGTTAAGTATTCATTTATTCTACATACAGGCATACAGCTCAATACACAACAAGAATGAAAATATCCTCTCATTTGGGGAGGTTATTTCATTCCTTTCAATCATATACTAGAGTTGATGCAAGAGCCAGTCAGATCCCTAACATCAGGTAAGCAAGGTATTTTTAGCCCCAGTTTACAGATTTGGAAATTAGATCCCAAGAGGTTCAATGAGTTGGTCGCCTGCCTACTTCAAGTAGAGCACACTGTTCCTCATATGGTCTTAAGCAATACAATGCACTAATGAATTCACTTCAGTAATGTTTATGTTGAGTTAGCATACAGATGTCCTAAAGGCCTGGATTTTCTTTTGTTCAGACAAGTCTTGAATGTTTCAATAACCTACTGGGGTTCACTTTTCAATAATTCTTCTGGAAGGGTTCAATCCTGAGAATGGGTTTGCAATGGAAAAAATCAATAAGACTGTCAACTTTTCAAGTAAACACTTCTCAGGATATGAACAGCTAGAGTTACTGCAAAGGCTATTTTCACATCATAAAAAAAGTCTCAGCCTGCATTTCTTGGCAACCTTTAAAAAAACCTTTTTTTTTGTACCTCAAGGTTTCAAATTAGTTCTATCTGAGTTAAAACCATGAAGAAAGCAGGATTATGTGGCTTGAACTAGTATAGTAACTTAACAAAAAGCTCCATGGTTCTGGCTAACTTGCAGCTGACATACTTCCAGGTGACTAACTGCTATGTGATTTCATCAAAATGAACAAAAGCTTTTTACAGACCTGGGTCAGTGTTTTTGAACCTTTTTTAGGGTTACAAAATTCTACCACTATTTGACTGCCTTTTTACTCCTAAATGTTATATGGCAGACTTCTTTTCAACAAATTAAAGTTAATTAATATTCCTTCTGTGTTGAGGATCTCAAGATAGTCCCCGACACAACGGAGCTTCCCAGAGGAGTCACAAAACCAAGGCTGGGAATAAATACACTTTGGAGGAGAAAGGGGAAAAAATGATTTTGAATACAACAGTAAAGAATTTGGAATCAGGGGAGCTACATTCTAATCCCAGCTCTGCCACTTATATGAGCCTGAGTGGCTCATTTCCCTTCTCTGGGCCTCAGTTTCCTTAGATGTAAAATCAGGAAAGGGGCTGGAATGTTTGCTGTAGTTTCTTGGAGTTCTGGTTCCTATGACAATTGACTTTTTAAGTTAGGCTTGTGGTCTTACTGCAGCAGCCCTCACAATGAAATTGGAACAATATGGAGAAGGTTAGCATGGCCAAGGATAACAAGCAAATTCTTGAGTGACCATCACAATGACTGCACAATACATAATTAGAAAAGTAAAACAGTTTCTGCCATTAAAGAGCTTCTATGAGAGATAATGCAGATATGGAAGGTCTTGGCTACAATTCTGTTGGAAAAGTCCCATGGTCCTGAGGGTGCAATGGCAAAACCAATAGTAATGCTTCTTAAGTGCCATTTTCCCTGACAAAATCATATCAGTTTCTGATGTTGAATCATTTGATGTTGCCAAGAGGTTTCTTTTCTGGCTTTTCATTAGGTGTGGCTATAGGGATAGAAATAGTTGACAAGCTCCAATTCCACAGGGGTTACTTCTCAGGGTGATGGTTGTGAGCATTGGCCCCAAAGAAGAGACAAAAGAGGACACCTTCCCATGTACCTTTGTAGATGTCAGGGTCCACAGATGTGAAACATTGCATCTAATGTCAGATTTTTTTTCAATGTGTTAGTAATTTTTGCCAATTACGTATTCTCTTCTAATTTTCTTTTTTATTTCCTTTAAAAATCCTTTTTTGTAATGGAATGATTTTAACCCACTCATCCATTTTATGAGGATTAGTTTAGGTAAAACTATATAATAAAATGCATCATTTCACTTGCAAAGGCTCATATGAACTCTAACAGGTCACAATATGTTTAAAATGGATGAACAAGTGAGAGTGTCATTGTCAATCCCTCCATGTTCTTGAACTCCTACTCTTCCCTCAGGGGTATCACATACACCATACATGACAACTAATCATTTGACATATGTATCAGATGAGAGGTCCAGTATTAATCCACATATTAATTAATTAACTATAAATTTTCTTAGGTTAAAAAACACAAAGAGAAACTCATATTTTCTTCCAGGACCCTAACAGATTATCTTGCATACCTGGGAGTATGAACACCCCATTTTATAGAACTTTGGTTAGAAATATATATCTTATGAAAAATAAAGGTCTGAGGCATTGACCCATAAATCCAGCAATGAATTTGACTAATATAATGTGCTTGGTGGTTTAAAGTAATTAGAATTCACTTTCTGCAATATGAAAATACTTTTCATGTTTACCCAGTATTGATTTTGGTAATTGCTGAGTTCTACCATATATAAATCCAAGTAGGGGAAAATCTTTGAGTTCACTAATCTTATTAATGTTGTCATGTGAATGATAGACTTTGAACAGTAGGATTTAGTACAAAGATCACTGACTCCAGAATTGGAAGATCTGCGTGTGCATCATAATCTGTAATACTTATTGTCTGTTTTCAAGTCATCATTTTTACCTCCACAAAATCTCTTCTATATCCTCTTATCTCCAGTCACACTGTCACCATCCTGGTGTCAGAGCTCATAACCTCACATCTGCACTATTTCAGTGACCAGATGGTTGTTTTCCCTGCTTCAAGTCTCTCCCCTCCCTAATTCATCCTCCTCCAAACTTCCAATTGATTTTCCTAAAGCACAAAGAAGTCTGACCATATGACTCCCTCCACTCAATCAACACTAGCATCTCCCTAATACTTCCAGGATCAAATAGAAAATGCTCTCTTGGACAAAGGAAGTCATTCAAAGACTGGCCCCTTTCTATTTTTCCAAGCTTACAGTTCACTCCCTTGCTCATAGTCTATGAGTGACAGTAACCTTCTGGCTTTTCTTCATATATGACACTCTATCTTTTGATGCCATGGTGACTTTTCACAGACTATCCCCCATGCCTGATTTCTACTCATGGTTGCTACTCACTGATGTCACCTGGTTCCCTTTAAAACCTGGCTAAAATCATACCTTCTATAAATGAAATAATATTTGAAAAAAACTTTGCAAATAAAGAGTGCATTCACATTCCATACATATAACATAGCCTATGCAAAGTCACAGAGGTAGAAGACAGGATACCAAGTTTGGGGAATAGCTGGTAGCCAGTCTGACTGGAACGTAGCAAAAGTGAAAGTTTTCTAGGAACCAGATTTTGACAGGGTCTTTAAATGTTAAGCTAAAGAGTTTGTATTTTAGCTCAGAGACAACAGGGAAAAATTTAAATTTCTTGACACATGCTACTACCTGTGCCTAGGAAGATTATTTTTGCCAGATGAATGGGTTTGAAAAGAAAGAGACTGTTATATGGAAGATTAGATTAGTTTGACTTGGCCCCACGAGGTTGGAGCAGTCATAAAGGGTGGAAGATGAAGAGAAGAACACTTTGGCTGGTAAAAACAAAACAAAACAAAAAAAAACACATTCCTAACAATCTGTCTAAAAGTGCAACAGGGTGCCTAAGTAGATAGTGGGCTCTTTCTCACTGCATAGCTTCAAGCAGAGTCTAGATGACTTCTCAGGGGATTTACTGAATAGATTTTTAAGTCCCTTTACACAGTGAGATTCTATGACTTTGGGTCTTTTGCTTCTAGGTCTAGTGCTCTTTCTTGCCTTTTTTAAAAAAATACTGTTAATATATTTTGTTTGGATGTCACGTTCACTTCTGAACATGCCTCTTCCTCTACTGCCACCAATTTAGCCATCTCTGGTAACAAAGTATAAAAAAGAAAATTCAGCAAAACCTATCAATACATACCATGCAGCAATCAATTTACAATTTCATTTTTTTGCTATTTCCATTTACATCTGTATAGTCATTCTGTATATGCTTTTTTTTCTAGTTCTACTTCATCATTCTACATCAGTTCATATAAGAGATCTTGGATATCTTCTCTGAATTACTCATATGTATCATTTTCAGCACAATGATATTCTATTACATGTATGAATTATATTTTAACCATTACCCACCCATCTGGTGTCTTTTCTGCTTATACTATGAGTTATTTGAAGTTCCTTCTTTCATTTATTCTGAATATCCAAAAGGACTCTAACATTTAAATATAATAAGCACAATGTCAATGAGGATAAATTTCTCTCCTTCCTCACAAGCTATGTAACCTAATGCTATAGAAATAGAATAAAATTAATGGAGTTGGTAGGTTTAAAAGGGAGTGTTATAGTTTTACAGTTATTAACAATTTTAGTTGCTTGGCCAACTGAGAAATAGCAAAGGGATATCCATCTTAAGACTAGACCTTAAGATGATCAAGAAAGTAAGTCAATATTGCAAAAATCTAACAAAGTTCATTCTTGCTACTCTCTAAAATGTCAGGTGACTTCTGAAATATGGGCCAAGTCTAATTAGAAGTGGAAATTGCCATGCATGATGCTGATGAAGTGGTTTTGTTCAGTACTGTAGTATTACAGTTTTGCCCTTTGCCTCCTTAATTCATATCTATTAATCTTGCAATTCCTCTTAGTAAAAATGAAAATCAAACTGTCTTTGCTAAGAAGCCCTAAAATATTTACTGATTTCAATTATTCTTTATTTCCACATTTTGCTATAGCTATCACTTATGATTAATTATAAGCAGATTCCTCCATTAAAAGAAATTTTTGCCCATTCTAATATGGTTATCTTGTAAAATATAACATGCCTCTTACAAATAGAAAATTACTTGTGATTATATCACCATCTCTGTTAATTTTAAAACTGAGTCAGGCTAATTTATGTAAACACAGTCAACTAAACATATTGTTTACTAACTGTTTACTTTTTGTCTAGAATGCTGATAGATATTGCAGTATGGCGCAGGGGGCGGAGGGAGAGGATTTGACATATTTATATGACGTAGAACCAGCTCTGGACATATTTACAATCTAATTATCCTTTACCAAGGATGTTGATTCTAGGCAAAATTCTAGAATAATTTATAATATGGGTGGTTTGTGAGAACTTTTCAAGGGAGGCATTAATGAATAAATGATGTATGACAGAAAAAAGTAACCATAAATAAAACAAAAGGTTATGACTTTGACTACTGTGAATAAGTAGACAAAGACTGGATGATATTATGAAATACAAAATATGAAGTATAATATGGGTTATATAATTATGAAAAAACTTTTATACCAAAAAATTCAAAGCAGAAAGAATTAGAAAAATAAAACCATGAATAGGAGGAAAATATATTCATTAAATGATTCTGACTCAAGTCCAACACACAAAACCTTTAAGAAATTGACTCAAAAGTGAGTAAGAGTCATTTCCCAAGAGATAAGTGGTCAAAGGATATGAAAAATCTATTTTATTTTAATGCTATCAACAATGACCTGAAAAAGTGCTTAAAATCATTAATAGTCAAAGAATTGTAAATTAAAACAATTCTGGTATTTTATTTTATAGCAGTCAAATTAAAAAAATATGGGGAAATTTAGTTTTGTGGCATTTTTGGGAGGAAAGGCTGATCAAACTGTAGCATGTGTACATATTAGATTATTATACAGTACATAACAGAAAATGAGAAGAAATGAAAAATGTTTGAAGTAATGCAAGGTGAAGAAGTTAGATCCAAAGACAATATACACAATGACCATAAGAATCTAATGTTAAAAGACATAAAGGAAATGCTAAAAGGTAACAAAACTGGTGGCAACCTATGCAGTCTTCTAGTTCTAACATGGAGATGTGCTTGAGGAGCCTTTTGAGCATTCTCAGTTTGTCTAACATGGATCCCATTTCAATGGTATAGCCAGCCAGCCTGGCATAGAAGCCCTGAGAAGCCAGGATGCCTGGTACCCAAACCTGAGGGCAGGGTTTGAACTTAGACCTGAACTAAGCTATGAGACTTATACCCAGAGACTAAAGTATAAGGTGTGGGAGAGGGACATTATGTCTCCCACATGTTGGAGGAGTAAATATGTATATTTGAGATTATACTTTCTGAAGTCAAGATTTTTGTGTAAAAGCTAATGTGAGTGTTAGTGGCTAAATGGAACTGAGGTACATGGGACTGCCCTTATATTTGGGGGAGTAATATCCTGGTGGCTGGAGTCACTGGCAGAGAGCCTAGACACCCCCAACCTCCTTAAGAAGCAGAACCCCTAATTGGAGAACTCCCGGGGCAGGAGTAAAATCTAATCTACCTGACCTTTAGGTGGAAGGCACCAAAGTAGTTTGTGCTACAAGCATTTATGACACATAAAATTCTGTGATACAAACTATTTGCGTGCTGTACAAATATGGGGAATAAAGAGCTCGGTAGTCAAGGAAAACATTATGAGAAAGGTAGAAGCTGAGCTGGATTTTGAAGGTAGGCAGGATTGGTGGATAAGAAATGGCTGTTATAAAACTTCCTTACATTCAAGGAAGATATCAAACAAAAAACAAACCTAAGCAAGAGCAGAAGAAACATCTCTATTTTTATCCTGGTGTTTTGAATCATTCTGAAATGTTATTTTATCACCTACGGAGGGGGTAAAGGGTTAGTGATGTGCATGGTAGTTTGGATAACTCCACAACAAACTTCTGAAATGGTCCTTTAATATTTGAAGTGATGAGAATTTCCAGACCATCAGATCTACAAATGATATTACAAAAATTCATTTCAACAGCAACTATTTTTGATCTTTGTTTGCATTATCTGTGCTCAATAAGCATCTGTTAAGCACCTACTACGTGCCAAGAACTAGGGATACAAATTCAAATATCTCAGCTGATTATATTCTATATCTAGTTTTGGACTTGGATTAAGCTAAATAAATCTTATAGTATAAGAAATTTAACTATTCAACTTGACCTAACATAAACTTTCCAGCACGAGGCCCTGAAAGTATTGCAATTTAATTGGTTTCTGGTGTCTACCCCTATAAAAACTTTACCTTGCAATGTTCTATGATGTCATGCCCATAGGGTCAAGTAGAAAAACTGCAAGGGAGAATGGCTACACTTAACCTGAATGTCAACATCTGTCTATCTTCAGATTGTAATCTTCTGAAAAGAATGGGGCATTGTGAATCAGTGGTACTTTCTATAAGTATAAAGTGCCAAGATCTAACTAAGATATTTGAAGGCATAATTATATGAATACAGCCAATATGTTTGGCATATGTTGGAATCCATACATAGTGGTAGCTCATCTAGTGTGCTCACCTGTTTTTATTAAGAGGTATGAAGAAACCATTAATCACATGACTATAAGCCTTTATGCCTGCAGAGCTAAAAATGAACAAATGAATATTACACATGCAAATACTATAACCACTAAACCTGTGTCCCATGTCCATTTCCTCACTGTTCAAAAACCTGAAGACTAAAATTAAAAAGAAACTGGAAAATTGAAAGCTAGTATGAAATGGTATATATGTGTGTGTATATATATATATATATATATACATATATATATATATATATGTATATATATATTTTTTCCTTATGAAGTGCCTCATTGCTCACAGTGAATGTAAAAAATGAGTGAGGAATCTCTTCCATCTAAAAGTCTAGGATAGTAGAAGAATAATGTGGCTAACAGAAATTCTTGTCTACCCAGGAATAAAATCTTAATAACTGCTTTTTTCTGCTTCTACCATTTAAATATCCAAGCTCAATAGGGTTCCATGTTTTATTTGTCAATTTGGCACTGATTACCTAAATTCTATAGTAACAGAGAAAACTGATAACACAGGAATTCCCCCAATCTACCTCTGGAATCTAAGAAAGATGTATTTTTAACAAGAACTTTAATCTCTTTATTTGTTTAAAGTGAAAACTATTCATCTGAATTAAACTTTATTACAGATTTATCCAACAATGACAACATAAATAAAAACAGACTTAAACCAAAAATGTATTGAACTTACTTTTTTCTTCCATATTAAAAAAAACAGAAATTTTTTTTCCCCCAAAGAACTTGACACTTCCTATTTGATATCTACTTATAATCTGAAATATCAGATTGTACAAATCATATCTATACTTCTTAACTCAGGAGCAAGAAATCTTTATTTCATTATCTGGAAAATTTAAGCAAAAGCAAGACATGAGGCTTCAACGCTGAACTGACTTACTACCTGGTCTAAATTTGCAGAATTAATTTAATTCAATTCCTTCTGTGTGATCTTTCTGTCTCCATTCTCTAACCTCCATTCCATTTGATCCTTTACTTAGCTATCAAAGTGAGCTTCCAAAAGTGTAGGTCTAATCATGTCACACCCTCCCCTCCATACAATAACTTTGAGTGGCTCCCAAATACCATATAAAATCCTATTTGGCTTTAAAAACCCTTAATTCAGGGGCAGCTAGGTGTCACAGTGAGTAAAGCACTGGCCTTGGAGTCAGGAAGACCTGCATTCAAATCTGGCCTCAGACACTTGACACACTTACTAGCTATGGGACCTTGAGCAAGTCACTTAATCCCAATTGCCCTGCCTTCCCTCCTCAAAAAAAACCCCTTAATTACCTGGCCTTTTCTTACCTTTCCAGTAGTCTTATATTTCATTCCTTTATTATATTCTGTGATCAGGTGATACTGACTTCCTTGTTGTTCTTTATACAACACAGTCTGTTGCCTGACTCTGTGATATTCTCTGGCTGTCCCCCATGACTAGAATATTCTCCCTCCTTCTCTCTGACTCCCAGCTTCCTTCAAGAACCAGCTAAAATCCCACCCCCTACAAGAAACCTTTTCTTTGAGATTACTAATGACTTAGGCTGTTCTTTCTATCAATCTATTTATATCTTATTTGTACATAATTACTTACGTATTATCTTCCCCATTAGAAAGTAAGCTCCTTCAAGGCAAGGATTGTTTGTGCTTTTCTAAGTATCCCCAGCACTTAGCACAGAGACTTGCACATATTAAGTGAACAACACATACTTGTTGATTTCAATTGAACACATATTAAGGTGTTGTGAAAGATCCTGGAGATACAAAGACACAAAATTAAGCTGCATCTGTCCTTAAGAAGCTTCCATTATAATGAGGACAGGGAGGTATATACCATGTACACAAATAGTTGGAGGCAGGAAATGAAGTGTCAAGTTCAGGAGAATGGCTCCTCCACTGGCCTGCCAGATAGGATATGACTGCTTATGTTATTTAAATGAACTGAGATTCACCAACTTACAATCCTTTAGATAAAGTGGAGGACCATAAGATTTCACCATCTACCCTGCCACTATGTTTTAGTCCTTTCTTCACATTGATATCTAACCTACCAATGCATCCCACGGGCCTTGCTGTCTACACCTCATCCATACCCCTATGACTTTTGGATCTTTCCATTGGCCTTACAACTGAACTTTATAAGTTATCTCTCCCATTAAGATGGCACATTGATAGCAAGGACCATCTTGCTTTTCATAAATGTATACTGAACACTTGCACAGTGCTCGGCTCATAAAAAAAAAGATTTAATATTTATTCATTCAAGGAAAGATAGAGTATAAAATAAGGCTCAAAAGGTAAATAGGAACCAAATCACAAAGGGTCTTAAAAGTCAGGCTAAGAAATTTGCATTTTATCTTATAAAATAAAAGGAAGTCTCTGAAAGTGACAATCTCAGAATTCCATTTCTGCTTTGCAAAGCTATCACTGAGCAAGAATAAGTGTCACACTAAATGTTCAATTTGAAAAGCAGTAGGTGAATAAAGTTGTATGGATGTATCAAATTCAGTGAAGTGAATTATCAGGATATAATCAGGTTACTGACCATAAAATAGCTTATGCCAAATGATACTCAGGAAGTCACAAAATATGTTATCCTAAAAGTCTGTACTCATATTTTTAAAGTTAAAATCACCATCTTAGGGGTTACAAGGGCACCTTTTAGAGTTAATGCAACTTCCTCAAGTACCTTGTGTATGCCAAAAGAAGCCTGAGCTAAATATTATTAGACTCAAATTAAAATGTGCCAATATTTCTATCCAATCTATATTCCTTGACCAGAAGCAGAGCTGCATGACAAATTTATGCTGCATATAATAAGACACGGAAAAAAGGGTCCTCCAAGGCAAAGTCTTGGAACAAAGTCATTTTGTCAGTTTCAAAGTTCAACTAATGCTTATCAAGGGCTTTCAGAAAGTATTTTTGCTTGTAGGGAGGGGGACATGGTCCTTTGATTTCATCAGTATAGAGAACTCCTGGTGGGAAAACTATCTATATACCCAGGCAGATGAACAATTCTTCTGCATATTATAGTGTTAGAAAGTGGTATTGAACACTGAGAGGCAACTGCGAGGTTTACAACTAGATTATGTTAAAGGCAGGACTTGAATTCAGAATTTCCTGACTTTCACCTGGCTCCCTAAACTCTATGTCATGAATGCTGTCTCTCTTTGTACTAAATATGGGCAACTACTGTATTGCCCCAAAGTTCCTTACTTTGTGATACTTCACGTAGAAAACATTATAAATATCTTCAAATATTACAGACCAGATGAAGACTGCGGAGAAGCAATGGTAATAGAAAGGTCAGCCTGACATTAAGCAAAGACAGAATGGCAAATTTTAAACAAAGGCTTTCCAGACCTTACATGGCAGAGACACAAACACTTGACAGATTGTAAAAACAATGGTTAAACAATAGACAGGTCTTGTGCATTCAGTTAACCCTGCCTAGGAGAAGCCTAAGCTGCAACTTAGGACCACAGGCCCATAAACAAGAAACCGCTGTTCACATGGGAGAAACTCAATAGTTCTGTGCTAACATCAACAAAATCATCTTTGAAATCCAGTGTCAGTCATTCATTACCAGACTGTAAGTTTCTGAGAATGGGTTGGATATTATTTTATTCCTTTATCTCTACTACCTAGCATTGGAATGGTAGATTCTTAACCAATGTTTGTTGAGTGAAATGTTTTGGTAAATGACATATGTAAAAAACAGTTGCCTTTGTATACCATTGTTCAAAGTCCTACAACTTAATGTCCATCCCTTATTCTCCCCAGTCTACTATTCATGAAAGGCAAAGATATTATTAGTTACACTGGAGAACAGAAAAATGGAGGCATTCACTTCTGTCAGACCTGTATGCTATTAAATTCTACTGTCAAATTTTGTGTAGGGCAGTTTATTGTCTACCACATCTACGTAATGAAGGCAGGGAGGTTGCTAGTCAAGATTAGCTTTTTATGTTTGGTAAGCTTCATTTACCGGGGAGAGCAAAATTAGCTGTGTTGAGTCAGACTCACTTAGTTCTGGGAATTCTCTATGGCAGAATTCCCTTGAAATAGTCTTGGGGCATAGGAGCCCCTGAGGGGCAGGAAGTTATAAGGACATTCTGACTTTAAGTCAGAGATTTCAGAGAGAAATACTACCATCGTTGAATAGGAAAGACTGGAAAAAGACATGGACAAAATCCATGGGGAGCTGTTCTGGATTCCAAAATACTTGGATCCAATATTGAAGTATCTCTTCTGCTATAGAAAATACCTTTTATTTCCAAGGCTCTGAGAACAGACAGACTGGGCCTTGTGGGGGATGGGAGAAGGGGGAAGTTGCTAAGAATATAACAGCCTGAGACCTGAGTGTCCTGAGAACTCTACCTTTCCAAGAGATGAGGCTAAAAACACTCGGCTTTAAGCTAAAAGAAAGATGAAGCAGAGACATCCCTTCATCTCATGGGGAAGAGGGAACACTCAGCTGAATATTCCTAGTGCCCAAGAGATGGATATAGAGAGAAGCTCTACAACCATGTATCCAAAGAAGCAACACATGGCAGCAGCCACAGTGACTACAGTATCAGTAGAGCTCTGTCACAAACTCTCTGTGACACAAACAGGGAGCAACATCTACATATCTAGCAGAGACTGTCCATTACACCCAACTGGTTAGAAGAGTGCCCAAAGGGAAGAGAGGAATGATCTATCTCATCAGAGTACACTGGAAGTGCTGGAGATGTGAATTATCCCTCCATTCATGAGGCTTGCCCACATGTGCGCCCCCTCTATGTGTATACCATGAACATAATGGCTCCTTCCACTTGCACCTTTCCATGAATGTGCCTTGGCCACAGGGATTCCTTAAGGGTGTTCTGTTCTATGTATATTCACCATTAGTCTCCAGTCTTCCCACTGATGATATCTATAGTTGTAGAAAAATGTATGCCTGGTTGATGACTACTTTTCTTATACTCTTTTTTTACTCTTATTTTTATTCTATTATATTCTTTTTTTCTTATACTCTTTATTAAATCTCTTTAATTACACTGATTGTACCTTTTGACTGACTAGCAAAAGGAAACACATTGGTGAGGACTAATGAACTATATGGATTGAGGTAATGAAGCTCCATGGAGTGCCTTGAGCCCAAAGTTAGGGAACCTTTTCAAGGGAATTTGTATGTGTGTTAGAGTAGGATCCCAGATGCTATATACTAAAGAACAGGTCAGGACTTTGTCATTGAGGAAACTGCCTACAAGAGGTAAGCTCAATTTAATAGACCACAGTATGACACCTTTAATTCTAACCTTCAATTCCAGGAAATATTTGGATCAACAGCAAGTGGTGTGTTTGAACGGAAATGTGATGGAAGCAGGGAAGGAGAAAAAAATTGGAAAAGGAAAGGGATCATACAAATGAAGAGTGTAGAAATGACTAAGCGAGCCTAAAATATGGCCAGTTTTCATCGACTTCTAGGGAAAGGAAGAAAATAAGCATTTATTTGGTACCTGCTATATGGCAGGCATTGTGCTAAGTAATTTACAAATATCATCTCAGTTGAAACGCACAAAATCCTGTGAAGTACCTGCTATTTTACAGTTGAGGAAACTGAGGCACAGTTTAAGTGATTTTCCCAGGGTCGTATATCTAGTATCTGAGAGCATATTTGAAATCAGGTCTTCCTGATATAGAGTGCATCAGTCTATATACTGTGCCATCTAGCTGCCTGCTTTCTAATTCCTAACACAGATTTTAGTAAGCTTCTAGAATTTAAAATCTAGTATGAGAAGCACCATTTTAGAATATAAGTTCTGAATGATAGAATTGAAGAATAAAAAGAGACTTCAGTGTCCATTAAGAAAAACTCTTACCTGGAAAAAAATCTATTCTATAACATACCTAAGAAGTTGTTATGTAACTTTGCCTGAAGACTTCCAGTGATGGAGATCTCACTACCTATAAAGGCAGCCATTGAACTTTCAGATAGGTCTTTTTAAGTAAATTTTCTTTCCCCCCCTGACATTAGGCCTAAATTTGCCTTTATGTATCTTCTCTGTTTCTACTTCAAATAGAAAATGTCTATTTCTTTCTTCACATCACAACTCTTTAAATAATTGAAGGCAGTAATCATGCCCTACTCCCAAGTATTTTATTTTCCAGGTTGAACAGCCACCATTCCTTCAATCACTCTGAATATGGCAGGAACTCTAAGCTCCTCACAATCCTGGCTGCTGGCTAACTATATGTATAATGGTTTAGATATAGCTCAGCAAATACTAGGCTTATCTGTGTTCACATTTACAGGGTTTATAAAGCCTCTTCTTCATGATGGTCCTAATAAAGCAGATAGTACAAGTCTTCTTATCCCTCATTTTAAAGACAAGGAAAAAAATCAGGGCTCATGGAGGTTAAAAATCTTGCGCAAGGTAACCAGAATTGTAAATATTGGATCTGTAATTCAAACCTACGACATCTGTCCAAAAGTCCATGCTTGGCTTTCTTTACATTGCCATTCTTATTAGATTTAATAGATTTTGATAGAGCTAATTCCTCTATTGGAGGCAGCTAGATGGCTCGGTGGATAAAGCGATATGCCTGGAGGCAGAAAGACTTGAGTTCAAATCTGACCTCAGACACTTACTAGCTGTGAGACCCTGGGCAAATCACTTATGTTCTTTTTGCCTTGAGTTGCTGGAGAAGGAAATGGCAAAAAAAGGTAAAGTCCTCCAGTGTTTTTGCCAAGAGAGCCCCATGTACAGTATTGGTGTGCTATGGTCCATGGGGTCATAAAGATTCATACATGTCTGAACAACAAAGTTACTCTATTGCTTATGGTAACTTTTCTGGTCTTGCTTACTCCTTACTCTCCACATTATACTCTGTGAGCTAGTGACAATGCCTCCTTCCCTTTTCTCCATCTCCCAACTGGTTGTCCCACCATCCCTGGAATGGCATTCCTCCTCATCTTGTGTTGTTATTTCGGACTTCATACAAGTCTCAGCTAAAATCCCACTTTCCACAAGAATCCTTTCTATATTCCCCTTAAAACTAGTCTCTTCCCTCTGTTGATCATTTCAACCTATCCTGCATTTAGCTAGTTTGTATGTAGTTGTTTCTTTGCACATAGTCTCCCCCATTAGACTGTAAGTTCCTGAAGGACACTTATTTTTTTGCTGTTCTTTATCTCCCCAGCGTTTAGCACAGTGCCTGACATATAATAGACTTAAATTCTTGTTGACTGACTGACTGACATCTATCAAAGAAGGGTGTACAAACATCATGTTTATTTATTCAGAACCTGGGGCACTGAGATTAATAATTCAACAGTCATGGACAGGATTAAAACAGTTGTTTGGGGGTCCTCAGTACAGCATTTGAGCTATCGGATCTTCCTGCCTTCCCAATATACTCACAGACACAAAAGTTTATGACAGTAATAACTTAAGTGGTCTTGTTGGCAGCCCTGGTAGCAACTGTATCCCCACTTTGAAAATCCCAGACCCACAGCTTCACTGTTTAAACTGGTGTTCAAAGGAAGTGGAATAGCAGGTAATGGCCCTGTTTTACTAGATAGGGGAGGGATGCAGCAGGAGGCTCTAGTGTGCTCTGGTGAATTTCCCTGCATATAAAGAAGAGAATAAAAGTTTGGGAGGGCATTCTCCTTTTCACCAGCTCCTTTAGGGAAAAAGAGAAAAATCTGGAGGACTTATGCTCACCTGGGGAACTTGTTCTCATCAGCTAATTTTGAGAACAGGAAAAAGGAAATTGCATCCTGGCCAGGTCGACACTAGACAATGGAACAATCCCCTTATTGCTTAAACACACCGACACCATATTTTACAATATTGTGCTTTTCTTCTTGCAAGGAGCAAATGAAACGTTAAAGATCAGTGAATATATTACATTTTACACAGCACAAGGTGGATCTGTAGAGCTTTATTCCATCTTGAAAGGATTAGTTGCACCTGTGCAAGGAGAATCTCAATCAGTTTGGATAAATAGGCAAAAGGTTCCTTTATTTTGCTGCTTTCAAGAAGAGATGTTTAAATGATCCTACTCTCACAAGTTTGGAATACTGCTGGTGATCTATTGAGGAACACTAGTGCCATCTGCTGGTTAGCGAAAGCCATAACATGCAATGGACTACCGCGGGACCAAAAATTGTAACGTTGAACTTTTGATTGCTCTTAAACAGAATTTTTAAAGTGTCCATGGAATAACATCCCCAGAGTCAGAAGGTATCGGAGAGATAGGCTAGTCCTACCCACTCGTTTTACAGATGAGATAACTGAGACCTTGATGACTTGCTGGAGACAGGTAGCCTTTTCAGGACTACGCTCTGCATTCAAGGATCCACAAAGTGAAAGCAAAATAAATCTTAAATATTAGGATACCATGAGAAGAATGAAATTCAGTCTCATGAACTTCCTAATACTTTGCAATGTAAGTGGACATTTTTCTACCGAAAGACTGTGTATGAAAGTAGATGACTGCATCGCCTGCACAGGAAACTTTGGGTGAAATAAACCCCTCTGCCTATGCAAAACAGCACCCACTCTGCAAATTATATATGGTTTTAGAAACACCAAGAGGTTATGTGATTTGCACAGAGACAAAGAGCCTGTATTCAGACACAAGAGTTGAATGAAGGGCTTCCTCACTCCATGGCTGGCTATCTCCACTACACCAAAAGTGTCAAACTCAAATAGAAACAGATCTCTGTGGGCCACCTAATGACGTAGAAAATGACAAATTCACATTATCTATGTTTATTGTTTTTATTTATTTTTACTAAATATTTCCCAATTACCTTTTACTTTTGAAAAATGGGCATTGAGTCTGACAACTATACACTACCCCAAGGATTGTCAAAGTGTCTGGAAATATCTTGCGAAACCTGAGAACTTTTAAGGGGATCGATCCTTGAAGTCAAAACTATTAATATAAGAATGTTCTAATGTTTAGTACTGGAAATTTCACAGGGATAACCCACGTAAATATAAGTTTTTTGAAGTCTTCGAAAAATTTTAAGTGCAAAAATTACTTGCTTCTGCTGCCCTGCCTGGTTTCAACTTCACAGAACATGATGCCACTCCCAGGATGAGCTCATCACTTCTAAACTCACCACCATGCTTCTAACTCAAGCCTTGATTCACTGCTCTCCCTCAGTCGCCTCTCCCCTCTGTTTGGAGGGCTGGAGGGTGGCATGCCAGAGTTCTCCCAATGCCTTACTTTACAGAGGGCAGAAACTGGATGCTCTGATCACTGCACCTTGCACCTGCTGCCCTGCCTGGTTTCAGCTCCACAGAACAATGCCCCTACACCAGATACCTCCTGGTATCCCTTCTCCCCCTACCTCCCTTAACCCTTTGCTCCTACCTTGGGTGGTGGGTACTATTACTCTTCCCATTTCACAGTTGGAGAGACAGACAGAGTTTGAGTGATTTGTCCAGGATCACACAGTGAGGAAGTGTCTGAAACCAAATTTGAATTCAGGTCTTCCTGATTTCAGGCCCAGTGTCCTATCCACTGTATCAGCTAGATGCCTAGACAGCTAACCTCTCTAGGCAGCAATTTCAACATCTGTGTATTAATAATAATAATGACAATAAAAATAAGAAGAATAACTAGTGTTTCTATAGTTACAAGACACTGTGCTAAGTATATTTCACAAATATTATTTCATTTGATCCTCACAACAGTTCTGTGAGGCAGAACCTATTATTATCCCTATTTTGCGGTTGAGGAAACTGAGGCAAACAAATTTAAGTGCCTTGCCCGAGGTCAGAAAGTTACCAAGTGTTTGAATTTGAACTCATGCCTACCTGACTCCAGGCCCAGCGCTCTATCCAAGGCACCATCTAGCTGCCCCTCTACTACGAGATGACTCTGAGGACCATTCCAGGTCTAAATCAATGAGATAACCTATTTACTGTGGTACAAAGAAAAAATGATGAATATGGACTAAGAGATGTTAGGTTTGAATCTTGGCTGTGCCACTCACTCCTTATATGACATTCTCTAAGTTTCTTCATCTATAAAATGATGGATCTGGAGAGAACTGGCAAAGATGAGGGTGAAAAAAAGAAGACTGGACTAGTTGATTTGGAGAAGCTTTGGGAAGAGGATCACACTACTGTATAGCTGGCAAGGGTATGAATTTGTCCAGCCATTCTAGAAAATGATTAAGAGTTTTACTAGAAAAGTCTCAAAACTAGCCCTACCCTTTGACCTAGAAAACCCACTGCTAGGGATATACCACAAGAAATTCAAATATAGAATGAAAATATTCATAAAACTTTTTTATGGTAGTAAAACATTGGTACCCTAGTAGATGTTTATGGAATGGTAAAAGGCAGAACAAAGTATGGTATATCTGGGGTTCTTAACTTTGTGTGTGGCGGGGGGTGGGGAAGGAATGGACTGCTTTGGCAAACCTTAGGAAGCCTTGAAAACAAATGTTGATAAATAATTGCAATGAAGATAAAGACGTCATTTTTCCCAACTAAGTTCGCAGATGTTCAAGGGGCCTATGGAACCCACATTAAGAGCACCCTTGTGGATCCATGTAATAAAATACTATTGCTTCATAAGGATTGACTATGAGAAATTTGAAGAAACATGGGAAGGTTTTTATGAATTGACGCAGTGTAAATTTAGCAGAACCAATAGAATAATAGATACAATGGCTACTACAAGGTAAAACGAAAGGCCATTAAGATCAATTTCAACAATTGAGCAAGGGTAAAGAGCAGATGAGGAAAATGAGGAAACAACTTCCTTTTTCCCTTCGTACACAAAGGTCCATGGACGTGAAATTTTGCATGCAGCCATGCATAGTCACTGAGTTGCTTGATTTTGCTTAACTTTATTTTCGGTTACAATAAAGTCATTGTGGGATGGTGCTGGTGGGTTTACATATAAATAACTTATTATTCTATGAAATAAGAGAGGAAAGGGGAGAGAAGAGGCAAAAATGAGGGAGTTAGATTAGGTTACCTTTAAGGTCCTTCCTAGCTTCCAAACTGTTATACCATGGCGTATGTTTTCAGGGTCTTAATATAATTTCCTCAATATGTGGACATTTTTTTGTTAATTCTTGAGGATAGGTAACATTGAAGAAATATTTTACAACTTGCAAAGTGCTTTTCTTACAATTTTCAAGTAAGCAGAGTATTATTATCCCGCATTTTACATTTGAAGGAATTGAAATTTACAGAGTTTAAGTGACTTGCCTAGAGTCACAGGGCTGTTTAGTGGCAGATCTTGAATGAGATAAAAATGATTGGTCCCTATTTTCTTCAAAGGAATATTTTGTCCCCATGGTTTTCTCTCAGTCAAGTACTGTTGCTCAAGGCTTCCTTTTCAAAAGAGACTCAAGGATTTTCTTGAATTTTACAGCCTGCTCAAAAAATGGAAGATAGAAAAAGAAGTCCTTTCATGATAAAGAGGGTCCTAGGATCACAGATTGAACACTAAAAGGGACCTTAGAAGTCATATAGTCAATCGCCCTCACTACAGATGAGAAGAATGAGACCCAGAGAAGTGAAATGAATTGACCAAGATCACACAAGACATCAATAGAATAAATTGTATCACCGAGTAACATTGATGCATCTTCCCACTCCCACCCTCTTCATAATTTATATCCCTTTCCTTTCTGAAAACATCACAGATCTGGAGAAGAGATAATGATAAATTCCTGTCACCCCACCCCAACTCATTCAAAAAGAGAAGACTATACACACTTTTAGACATGGTCTCTGTGTTAGATGCTTGAACTTGATTGTTTTTCTTTGTCACAAGAAAGGGTTCTGTATGGAGGGGGAATGGGTTGATGTAAAGACAAAAGGCATCAATAAAATGGATTTTTTTTAAAAGAGAGCACAATTTACTGGAAATATGAATGGCACTGAGGAGAGCACAGTCATGTCTCTCATTAGGAAACTAGAGCTATAAATCTTAATGATAATTCACAGAGGGATTCATGATGCCAGAAGAAGATCTGTCAACTAAGATGAGAACTCTTGGTAAAGTCTACGCATCAATACTTGAAGGGGTTGGGAAAACCTTAAAGGAAGTATACCACCATCTGGTCAGGGAAAAACAAAAATATAGGCAATTCAAAGTCTCTTGATAGTATCTAGGAAATTCTGTGGTTATTCTATAAATGTAATTCACAGTGGAGTTTCTATATCACTACGAATTGGGCATGACCTAACAAAATTATTTTTTAAACAGCATTTAATTTTTTTTTCTGAATTACATGTCAAGACAACTTTTAGCATTCATTTTTACAAGATTGTGAGTCCCAAATTTTTCTCCGTCCTCTTCCCCTCCTCTCTTTCTAAAACGGTAGGCAATTTGACATAGGTAATGCATGTGCTATCATGTAAAACATACTTCCATATTACTCACAGTTGTGAAAGAAGAAACAGATCAAAAGAAAAAAAACATGAAAAAGAATAAAGTTAGTAGAAAAAAATCATCGTTTATCATACCTTTTGGCAAGATGCAGTTTCCTTCGTTCTCTCTTTTAACTATTTTTGTTTTTTCTTTGTCTAAGATCAAGATTGCTACCTCTGCTTTTATTTTTTAAACTTCTGCTAAAGCATAACAGATTCTACTCCAGCTCCTTATGTTTATTTTGCGTGTGTCTCTCTGTTTCAAGTTTGTTTCTTGTAAACAACATATTGTAGGATGCTGGTTTTTATCCACTTTGCTATCCACTTCCATTTTATGGGAGAGTTCATCTCATTCACATTCACAGTCATGATGACTGTGTATTTCCTTCCATATTATTTTTTCCTCCTGTGTGTCCTCCCTCTCCTTTAACCCTTTCCCTCCTCACTACTGTTTTGCTTTGGTCTACCTCCTCCCCAGGTCTGCCCTCTCTTATATCAGTTCTCTCCCACCTCTGCCTGTACTTAATTTCCTCCCTTCTTACTTTCCTATCTGGTAAAATAGATTTCTATATTCAACTGATTGTGTATATTATTCCTTTTTTGAGCCAATGCTGATGAGAGTAAGGTTCGAGTGATGCCCATCACCCACCCTCCCATCTTCTCCTCCACTGTAATAGGTCTTTCACAACACTTCACATAAAATTATTTACACCATTCTACATCTCCCTTCCTTCTGCACCCAGTGTACTCCTCTTTCTCATCCCTTAATTGTTTATGTCATTCCCTCAAATTCACCTTATATCTAGAATCTCTTATATGTTTTCCTTCTAGCTGTACTATTAGTGGTACAATTTTCAAGAATTACAAGTATCATCTTCCCATGCAGGGATGTAAACAGTTCAGTTTCATTGAATCCCGTATGTTTTCTTTTCCCTTTTTACCTTTATAAGCTTCTCTTGGGTTTTGATATTGGAGGTCAATTTTTTTGTTGTTCTATTCTGGTCTTCTCCTTTTGAAAGCTTGAAATCCTTCTACTTCATTGAATAGCCATTTTTCCCCTTGAAGTATTATGCTAAATCTTGCCAGATAAGTGATTCTTGGGTGTAGTCCTAGGTCTTTCGCCTTCTAGAATAGCATATTCCATGACCTCTGCTCCTTTAATGTTGCAGCTGCTAAGTCCTGTGTAATCCTGATTGTGGCTCCCCAATATTTGAATTGTTTCTTTCTGGACACTTGCAGGTTTTTTTCCCCTTTAGCTGACAGTTCTGAAATTTGTTTATAATGTTCCTTGGAGTTTTTCTTTTGGGATCTCTTTTCCTGAAGTTCCTGGTGAATTCTTTCAATGCCTATTGTGCCCTCTGGTTGAGGGCAGTTTTCCATGATAATTTCTTGAAAGATACTGTCCAGGTATTCCTTTTGATTATGGCTTTTAGGCAGTCTAATGACTCTGACATTGTCTCTTGGTTGATCTATTTTCTAGGTCAGTTGTTTTTTGTTTCTTTTTCCAGTGAGGTATTTTACATTTTCTTTCATTTTTTAATTCTTTTGAATTTGTTTGATTCTTGATGTCTCATAGGGTCATTAGCTTCTACTTGCCCAATTCTTTTTTTGCCCCAATTTTATTTTTCCAGTGGATTTTTGTATCTCCTTTTCATTCGGCTAATTCTACTTTTTAAACAGTTCATTACTCTCATTTCTTTTCCCAATTTTTATTCTACCTCTCTTATATGATTTTTTTTTTCTTGGAGGGGAGAAGGGAAGGCAATTGGGGTTAAGTGACTTGCCCAAGGTCACACAGCTAGTAATTGTGTCAAGTGTCTGAGGCCAGATTGGAACTCGGGTCCTTCTGACTCCAGCGCCAGTGCTCTACTCACTGCGCCACCTAGCTGCCCCCGCTCTTATATGATTTTTAAGCACCTTTTTGAGCTCTTCCATGAGTTCTTGCTGGGCTTGAGACCACTTCCCATTTTTCTTTGGCATATTGCCTATAGGTACTTTGACATTTTTGTCTTTTTTTGTTTATGTCTTGGTCTCCCCATCACCATAATAACTTTCTGTGGTCACATTCTTTTTGTTGTTGTTGTATTTTTGCTCATCTTTTTTGGGTGGGGCACTTTTTTCCTTTCATTTAAATTTTAGCTCTTCTCCCAGGGTGGAGGGGGACACTGCCTCAGGCTTCTTGTGCCAGTGGCTGCAGGCC
This sequence comes from Trichosurus vulpecula, assembly GCF_011100635.1. Taxonomy (NCBI): domain Eukaryota; kingdom Metazoa; phylum Chordata; class Mammalia; order Diprotodontia; family Phalangeridae; genus Trichosurus; species Trichosurus vulpecula. Next base: position 160,265,716 of record NC_050577.1, on the reverse strand, counting down.
CTGGCTGTTTATCTGGTGCTGCACTGATGTTGCTCTGAGGCCTACGGGGGACCCTGGTATCTGGTGCTGTGCTGAGGGGTGGGGTAGGGTGGGGGCATGTGGCTGGCATTGCTGGAGGTCTTAGGGATTTAGAAGCTTACTTGGTGCTGAACTGGGGTCCTAGTGATGGTATCTGTCATGTGCTGAGGCCAGTGGAGGGTTTTTGCATTTCCCCAGGGCTACCCTGAAGCAACTGCGGTCTGGCCTCTGGAGGCTGCCTGTTTGCTGGGACTATGCTGAAGCCTGGTGGGGCCCAGTGCTGGCTGGTGGCTACCTGTTCACTTAGGCACCTCTAGGTTGGCCTCTACCTGTTTGTCCAAGGTTGTGCTGAAGCACGTGGAGGTCTGGCCACAGGAGGATGGCTGTTTGCCCAGGGCTACACTGAAACATGTGGTGGTTCACTGAGCTGGAGTCTGTGGGTTTCTCTGGCAATGCTGAGGCACGTGGAGGGTCCTGGTGTTAACGTTTGCCTGCTCCACCACATTGGGGCTTAGGATCTCCCTCTGGTTTGCTGAGGTAGGGCCTGTTGCTAACTTGTTTAGACATTTCCTGTCTTGAACTGTGCTCCTCTTTTTTAACCAGAGTGAAACAGACCTTTCTTGCCAATCTTCCAAGTTTCTTGGTCTAAAAGACTGTTTCAACTCCCTATTTTTGCTGGTTCTGCTGTTCCAGGATTTATTTTGGGGCACTATTTTATGTTTGTTTGGAAGTGAATATGGGAGAGTTATGGCGATTTACTACTTACTCTGCCATCTTGGCTCCCAGAAGTTGTTATCCCTAACAAAATTAAGTGATATTTAGCTTCATAATCTCCACCAGCTAAGTTTGAAAAGACTTACTGACAGAATGTTCGTCACTAAATGAAGACAAAGAAACCTATGAAAGAAAGAAATAGTCAAAATGGTGCCGAGGCCTACATAGCTCCTTTCCACTTCTGCGGTAACAATGGCAGAAGAGAATGACAATGATCACCCAGACAGATCCATGTACCTAGTTATGTAAACATGCTCACCTTTTGCTTGGACTTGCTGCACCTGCCCCACCAAAACACAAGCACACAATTCTCTTTCATGGAGCCCACCATCTATCATCGCCCTTCTTACGTACAAAACCTTGGTTGTACCTAGACCTCTTCCTAGGGCTACTTCCATAGACATTCCAGCTTAATCTTCCTTCTCTGGGCAATGTGTGATGCTTTGGAACCATTTCCTTCAGCAATTTTGCCTTATCAAAATGATGTCCAATTTCATCTATACCATTCTAGATGAGTGATTAGTTAATAGGGTAAACTAATCCTCTACAGAGTCAGCAATGAAAGATAATGGATTCTTTATGGTGACTGAGATAATACTTTTACTGTTTAACAAGAGAGAACTATGGCAAACTAGTCTGGGAGAGTTTTTGGAGAATATCTCCAAAACAGCTGTCTATTCAGACTACATAGGATTATGTGTATGTGTGTGTGCATATATATATATGCACACACACACATATATATATATACATATATATGTATGTGTATATGTGTGTTTAAATATATAAAATAGGGGAAGCTAGGTGGACAGTGGATAAAGCATCAGGCCAAGGGTCAAGAAAACTTGAGTTCAAATCTCACCTCATACACTTACTGTGTGATTCTGGGCCAGTCACTGAATCTCTTTGCCTCAGTTTCCTCATCTGTAAAATAGAGATAATAAAAGCACCTACTTCCCAAGGTTGTTGTGAGGATCAAATGTGAGCTAATTATAAAGCCCATAGTAAGTGCTATATACAAATATTAACTGATGCTGCTACTTGCTACTGCTATATGTAGGTAAAATTTTAATATATGTGTACATGGTATCTGTATATTACATTTGTTCATCACTAACTCTTAATATTAGAAACTCAAACATCATCCCATGGCATCTGTCACTGTAAAAAGCAAAAGCAAAAACAAGGCTGCCAGCCACATGTGTGTATACACATGTACACACACACACACACACACACACACACACACACACACGCACACACCATAGGCAGAGGGGACTTGAGGCAGCCGCTTCTTATTTATGTTTGCTTTTGCATGGACTGCAATCAGAACTCCTAATGAGAACTATTGATAAGATAGAACTAAAGTGAGCACAGTTTGTGAATGGGTTTTTATTAGATGCTGGACTATATACTTGTAGCTCTGATTATACTCCTATATCTAGGCACGATTTGGAACAACAATCTAAACATTTTCTTCACATCATCTTTTTTTTTTAAGTGGCCCATCTAATTTTGCAATCAGACACTACAAAGTAGCCAGCCATAGATGAATAGCAGAATTCTGATCTGCCCTCTGAAGGCTAATTCAGAGTGTACTTCATTATAGATGAAGATATAAGGAATTAGAGCAAGGAAAGGGCTTGCCAAACATCAATCTAATATACTTTTGCATTAGGGTGGAAAATCTAGGGGAGTTATAGAAATGTAATAAATTTACCCTAGGGTTTAAGTAATGGTCTACAGTTGGCTAACTAGCCCCCTGCTCAATCTGACTCAGAGCTCCTGGAGGTTTGTTAGTGATCAGGGACAGAGGGCTGCTCTCACACCCACCCTCAGATCATTTTGCCTGAGATAGAAACAAAGAGCTATTCAGTTTTCTTCCCAGAAATTTTGACAAATTGAGAATAAAAAAAGAGTTTCTGGCAGCTTAGAACATCCATTAGTGAAAAGTCCAAGTCTTGATGATGAGTCTGAACGATGAGAAACTCGATGTGACATCAGTTTTAAAGGCTTATAGCATTAGGGTTAGAGGACCGTGGAGTGAGAAATTCAAAAAGAAATAAGACTTAAGGCTGCGGAAGCTGGAGAAAGTGCCTCATGCAGCTCTGAGCATGAAGGAGTGATTCATAAATGTTTATTCTATAGGATGGACGAAAGGCTCACTAGTGAGTTTATTACCAATCTTGTTGACTTTCCATTATGGAGAATGAGTAAATAAATGTGTTTAATAAAATGAAAAATTGGAGTCACAGGAAAGAACCAAGCACATTAAGTAAGAGACCTGGTGGTAATTTTTAAATAATCCAGACTTCAAGGATGATGAATTCCACATTGTCAAATGACTTGTTGCCCCTCAGACATAAATGAGGCAAAGCTACCATGTAGTATAACCTCTACATAGGGACTTGACATATTGAAAACATTTTAATTTAATATGGAAGTTAAAATAAAATCTGATTTTATAACTTTAAAAAGGCACAGACATCCAATGAATATCCACTGCAAGAATTATAGTGAGAACTTTTCCCCCCATTTTTTTTAAATTAACATTTGATTTCCTTCGTGTACAAACTTTCAGTGAAGAAACTCTTTTATCAATGCAGAGTAACTACTCTGGAACAAACTCTTGGAGAATTGTCTGAGACCCTGAGGGGTTAAGTGACTTGACCAGGATCACATAGCCAGTATATGTCAGATGTAGGACTTGAATCCAGCTCTTCTTGCCTTCAAGAGGCTAGCACTCTCTCTCTAAGACCTAGGTTAGCATGTGCATAAGAGAATTAGATGAGGAATTATCCTGTATCCACTAAATCAATTGTATTAAACAAATAGAAAGCTAAAGCCTCTAATCCATACATAAAGATCCCTGTGGGCAGCATTTTGAGCCAGTTTTCAAATATAATATTATCTACATTTTATTGCATTTTGATTTATATCATTAAATATTTCCCAATTACATTTTGATCTGGTTCAGGCCAGTCTATATTTTACACTTCTTCACTAAGCCACTCAATTTCACTGAGAAATTCAAAGGCAGTTTTTATACCCCTTTACCATTATAAGATGATATTCACGTATCAATTATTTTGTCTAAATTTAGTCAAATTTTCCTACCAAACTCTCTCATATACATGCACATGTATATCACATCCTGTCTGGACTCACTCTTACTAACTTACAGTTGGGCACCCAGAGGGTAGCTATTATTACTTACTTGGGGTTCTACTGGATAACCTGAGAATCTGTGTTTCTAGTACACTTCTTAAACCCTATTCCTTATGCTTCCCATTGATTATCAGTCATTAGCCTCAATTTGCTTTTAGCGAAGAAAATAGCTAAAATAATGTAGTAAAAACGATTAGTACCAACAAAAATGCCCTCCTAAACCCTTTGTCATACTTTCTCACAAGAGCATGCAGATCCATGTGATGAATGGACTCTAACATAGAGAACAATTCTGGGGAGGTACACATATAAAGAACCCAAGTGGCAACAGGGGAAACCCCTAAATCCTAGTTATTTGAAGTCCTTTTCTCTCTTTGTGGAGTTCTTATGAAGTTAGCTGTGGAGAGTGGAATCAGCGGAATCAGATGAGTTAATCTGCTAGGCTCCCTCCTCACAGAGTACAATATCTCATGCTACATGGGTCAATATGCTGCCAGCCTACAATCTCTCCAGACCGTATAATTCTTACAAGGTGACTGATCCTAGGGAAAGTTCCATTTCATTTCAGAATTGCTGCTTAGTCATCTACCAGCTCAGGTGGACTCCATTATGGACTCTGATCACAAGAGAGACTTCTGATGAGACCTCAAGATGTCCCAACTCAAATAATTGTTCAAAGGCAGACGTAAAAGAGACAGATTAAAAAAAAACAGAAAGGAAGAAAAAACCTCCATAGCTTACAAGTGATTCCTTCTCAGGGCCTATGTTAGAGCTCATCCACCACTAGATTGGCTCTACTGCTGGGCTGGGCAATTATAACTGGTTTGTGGTTATATATATGGGCCTAGAAATGTGTTTGATTTTTTCAGCCTATTACACTATATTTTCTGTGGTCACTATCTGTCTTGTTCGAATGATCAAACCACTTTCTTCCTCTTAAATTAATTAGTATTTGTTCACACCTAGTTTATACTTTTGATTAATTCAGTAGGGCTATCTGAAATTTCTTCAATTACATTAACCAGGCTAGTCATAGGCATTTCAACACACACACACACACACACACACACACATGCACACATGATATTTGTGAAAAATTAATAAATGTTTTAGAAAGCCAAAATAAGTTTTTTCTAAATCAATCCTCAAGCATCTATTAAAGACTCATGCTCACCATGTACAGTGCTAGGCACTGAGGAAGTTATAAGAGCAAGTCCACATGTAATTAATACTAAATATATACAAAGTAAATACAAATACATTGGAGGATGATGAGAAATGAGTTCCTCACATGGGTGATATTGAGCTGAACTTTGAGAGTGTAGAGGGAAAGGCAGAGATGTGTTAGGGACACATTGTGTTCAAAGGCACAGTTAATAGACAGAAAATTGTGAATGAGGGACAGTGAGTAGTCTAGTTGGGTTGTGACAAGGTGTGAAGGAAAAGATGTGGAGGAAGCATAGAAATATATATGAGGAGCTTTGAACACTAAAAGAGAAGAGTTTGAACTTTTCCTTAAAAGTGATAAGCAACGCTTGGAGCTTTTTGAGCAGTGGAAGAGGAGCAGAACTGCATAGCTTCATAGTCTGAATCAGAGAAAATGGAAACTTGAGAAAGGGAAACAAATTAAGAAACTAATGGAATAGACTAGGCAAGAGGTGGTGATGGCCTAAAGTAGGTTGGGGGCTGTGGGTATGGAGAGAAGAGGATGAATGGGGGAGGTGAATAGGAAGAGTCAGCAAAGCTTGGCAACTGATGGCCTATGCAGGGTGAGGGAAAATGAGAAATATAGGGGTTATGAATCTAAATGACTAGAAAGATTCTGATGACCTTAGCAGACGCAGGGAGGTTAGGAAGAGGGGGGGGCAGTATGGAGAAGAAGGTGATGAGTTCTGTTTTGTACATGTTAAATTTATATCAACAACAGGATATGTAGTGGAAAATGTTCAATATCCAGTTGATTGAAAGAAAAAGGACTGGATAAATTGATCAGGTAGATACCACCATAGGACTGGACTTTATTTTATTGGAATAAACTTCCATGGGAGAAAATTACTTCTATAAATGTAGGAAAGCACCTCTACTGCGATTTTTAGTCTGAGAATCACCTACACAGTGACAAAAATTGAACTCCTTGGGGCTTATGAGATGACTGAGAGGATACAGAGGGAGGAAATAAGAAAGCCCAAGACAGGAATGAAGGGAATTGAAAATCTCAATTAGATAAATGATCCATAATAAATGTAATGAAGGAACAGAGGCAAAATAATTAATTTAATAATGATTCAGTTGAATTTAACAAGTATCTGCTATACCATGGGAATACAAAGACAAAAAAGAAAGTCTCTACCCTCAATAGCTTATACTCTACTAAGGGTATTTCACAAGCCTGGAAGAAAATAAATACAAAATGCATAGCAATTAATATAAAGTAATTTTAAGAAGCAGAGAGTGCCAATAAAGGGGTAGAAGTAAGAAAAATCTTCATGTAGGTGGTGATGACTAAGCTGAGTCATGCAGACATCTAAAGATGCCAAGAGGCAGCAATGAGGAGGGAGAGTATTAGAAACATGGTGCGCTCATTCATGCAAAGGCATTGAAGGGGAAGAAGGAATATTATGAGTTATGGAAACATAAGGTATGTGACAGGAATTAAAGTGAAACAAATTCAGAAAGAAAGGTTGAATTCTGATCATGGATGACTTTGAATGTCAAACATTGGTTGTAGAGATTCTTGGGGAAAGTAGTGACACGGTCAGATCTCAGCTTTAAGAATAACAATTTCACTGCTATGAGGAGGATGGACTGAAGAAAGGAGAGCCTAAAAGCAGGCACTCATTAAGAGCCTATTTCATTAGACAAGAAAAGAGGAGATGAGAGCCTGAAATAAGGTATTGATTGTGTGAATGAAAAGCAGGTGAACGGAAGAATTTGTACATTGAGAGTGAGTGTGATCTTGAGTGACTAGAAGAACAGAAATCGGAAAAGTAGAAAGAAGGTAGGTAAGGCTTAAGGGGAGAAGAAACAAAACCCTAATAACACATGCAAGATGGGGGATGATTGTTTTGCATTTGTAAGGGGATTGGCATTTCTCCCCATAATGCAGGAATGGGGGACAATGGACCAGTGAACCTTCCCATGCAAGAGTTGTCATTTACCTGCTTAAGGCTTAGCAAAGCATCAAGGTAGTATCCATTGGTTAGCAATGTAATGATCCAGGGACACTGAAAGATTTCCCCTTATGAGGAAAAAAGGATGGGTCTTAATGAGTGTGGTGGAAAAAGTCTTAATAACTACCTGACTTGCCCTTTTTTATGTAAGGATGGACATGGCTGGTGTACTAACAAATGGAAATGCTGGAAATTCATTGATTGATTAGAACCAAGGAAAATCTCATAAATCTGCAATAACACTCCCTTTCAAGTACAAGACCAAGCAGTTCCAGCAGATGGCAGCAGAGACAAGAATGGAACATCAGTAAAGCACAGCTGATTGCTGGGAGATAACAGAGATGTTTCACAGAGATCCAATGCTATGAGGATGAGCCAGCTGTGTCAGAAGTATTGTTTCTCCCACTGATGTAGGGATACATGAAAATTGTACTCCTCTGTGTATGGGAGAAAAACTAGAGAAGCAAATGAAAGCATATTTCCACTATTTTATTTTTTCTCATTGTTTACTTTATTATTCCACTTTAATTACAAGTTATTCTCTGTGATTTGTTGTCTTTGCCTGGCCAATTAGAAAATACTCAGGATATAGTTGTATTACTATCATAAACACATCACACTAAATCTGGGATATAATGGGAGTTTCCAGTTGACATCTACAAAAGCACAAGAGGTCAGCAGGGGGAGAAACCTGGATATCACATGTGAGGCAAAGAGCAAGGGTCTGGAACAGGGTGGTGGCAGGGTCAGATGAGAGAAGAGGGCATGTGTGGCAGATCTTAGGAAGGTACAAATAATAGGACTTGGCAAATGATTGGGGAGGGGGAGAGAGTGATGAGCTGAAGATGACAGCTAGGTTGTAAGCCTGGGTGACTAGAAAGACAATGGTACAGTAGACAGTAATAAGAGGACATTGGAAAGAAGAGAAGGCCTGGAATAAAAGATGAGTTCAACATTGGATAATTTTAGTTTAAGATATCTATAGATATTTAATTCTACATGGCTAGTAGGGAGTGAGAGATGAAAGACTGGAGGTCAAGAGAGAAGTTAGTACTGGAATTAATAGCATAGAGATCATTGAAACCATGAAAACTTGTTGAGATTATCAAGTGAAATAGTCTAGAAGAAGAAGAGAAGAGGGCTCAGGACCGGGCCTTGGAGGATAGGTCAGGGAGCATGACCTAGTTGGATAACCAGCAAAGAAGACTGAAAAGGAGCTCTCCAATGGGTAGGAGAAAACTGAGGAGAGAGAATTGAAACAAAAAACCTGGAGAGAAGAAAATATCAAAGAAAATAAGTTGATTAACAACATCAGAGGCATCAGAGAAGTCAAGAAGGATGAAAACTGAGAAAAGGCCATTAGATTTGGCTATTAAGAGATCATTAGTAACTTTGGAAAAAGCAGTTTCAGTTGACTGATGAAATTGGAAACTCAACAAAGAATAAAAAAGAAAATGAGAGGAAAGGAAGTAGAGGCACTGGTTTTAGATAATCTGCTCAAGGAGTTTAACCACATGGAAAGATAGACATGAAACATGAGATAAAAGCCAGTGACAATAGACAGATCAAGTGAGGGGTTTTTTTGAGGATAAGAGAGACATGGATGTACTTCTAAGCATTAGAGAAGCAACCAGTAGAGAGGAACAGATTGAAAATTATTAATGAAAGAAGGAATGATAGAAGAAAAAATCTGATGGAGAATGTGTTATGGAATGCAATCTCTTGCGCATATTGTGAGGTTTTCCTTGGAACAGAAAAGAGTGAGACATATGAGATGAAGAAAGAGACAGTGAAGGAAAGCATCCGAATAATAAGAGATGAAGAGGAAGGGAAAAGAGGGAGTTCTTAGCAAATGGCCTTTCTAAAAAAATGCAATTTGAGGCAAAGTTCTTAGTTAAGAGGGGTGAGGAATGGAAAGCTTGAAGAGAGATGAATGTTTTGGAAAAGCCACTGTGGTGAGTTGGGATAAAGAGTCAATTAGAGAGGTATAAGAGAATTGTTTTGTTGCAGTGAGGGCCCAGAAGCACAAGGGTAGGAAAAAATGCAGTAGATAGTGAGAATAATGCAAGATAGAGATTTGGTGGGGAAACATTAGTAACAGGATAAAGGGGCAAGGTACTTGAGGCAAATGGATAGTGTACAGTTGAAATGGTTCACCAAAGGGTCAAAATATGGATAGGAATATGTAAGAGCCAGAAAGTGATAATTCTACTGTTTTCTGCACTTTCAGGCCATTTTTAATTTACTTAGGACAGTTTTCATCTAATCAAACTATAAAAGATTTGAGATATCAAAAATTAGGCCAAAAAGAAAAATTAAAGCAATCAAGGCTAATTAACTAGATTATTTTAACACTTAGGAGAGACTCATTAATAGTTTTCAAGTATATAATGACAAAGATATTACCTAGTTAATTCCTATCTGTAAAGAAGATCAAGGAAATTATTTTAAATTATAATAAAACAGGTTTGGTAAATATATGTAATAACTTTTGGATTAACATTAAAACAATTACTAAAGAAGGTTGTAGAATTACTGGCCCTTGAGATCTGAGACCTTAAAAAAAGTTAAGCAGCATTTTGTTGGATAATTATGACTTGCCTGGCTATGAGGACTAGAACTGATGACCCCCTTGGGGTTCCACCCAATACTATGATTGCATCATTGTCTGAAAGGGTTGTTGAATTCTAAATCAATCTTTTCTCCTGCTTTCCTCACGTTAATTCTTATAGGTTTATTTTTCTCTGAGTGCACCAGATCACTTAAAGTAGTCATGAGACTTGCCAGTTCATCAGTTGTAATGTATAATCTCATATTAACCTAAGTATAGACTATATTCTCTCTCCTGGGCATCTTGGGGGACACAACTTGGATTCAAACCAGGGTTCCTTGGATCAGTTTCAGAAGGGACATAACCAGTTACTGTAAAATGTCTACCTCTTTCAAAGTGGAGATGGAATGCCCTCATTGGAAACACAAAAGCAGGGCTGAATTAAGAAACAATGGGATAGGTTCTGCTTAAGTCAGCCTTCTTTGCTTCACCAAATGCCAGAACTCTGGTTTCCTCTGATTTTTTTTTTTTCTGAATGATATTCTCTGAGTAATGATGTAGTGTCTGGTTCATTATGAATACTCTTTCGAGATGATGAAGTCATTATGTGCCTCACTTTTTCACAGAGCTTTGGTAAGCATTACTTGGAAACTTTTATCCAATGCTCTGTGATTTCTGGCAAGGAAACTCTGCAGACATCTGGGGAAGAAGCAGCATCATTTATCCCTGTCCAAATGTATCTTTTTCTACACTCTTTTTTCAGCAGGCAACACAGTTCTTCTTAGCCACAAACCTTCCTTGAGCAAAAGAGCCTGTGTTTGACGCTTAAATTTGTTTATCTTCAGCAAAAACTAGTCTATTTTCCCCCTCTGTCCTCTGTATTTCAGAGGACTACAATGTGTGGTAGAGCTGTCACATGAATTAAATCAACAGCATTTGCAGTTGGCAGGGAGATATAATCTGAGCCCAATAAGTAAAAACATAAATACAACCCCTATAAGGAAGTTCGTCAATAAGTGCATTTATTCTACATCTGTTGCTGCTGAGCTTGGCTTCAGTTTCTCCTTCTGGTGGTTTGTATTCTGTGTCTTCTGATCTGTTCACTTTTGTATGGGCTGTATGTGGTGGATTTCCTGAGCTGATGTAAGACTCTTTTCTGCACTCAGTGACTGAGTGCTTTGATTGATCTGAACAGCACCTCCTGAAAATTGTGGTGGAAACCTTTTCTTAGTTGAGGTTTTCGATATTGGCTATATAACTAAATAAGGAGTTCCATATTTCAAAGTAGTGCATTTGGAAGGCAGCCCAGAGAAAAGAAAACATTAATAGGCATAAAAAGCCAGCATATGGATGCTATAAGAAATATAATGGAAAATGTCCAAATAAAGTAGGGGAACTTTCCAATCAAAGGGTGTGAGGGGCAGTGAGGAAAATATGCTCTCTCTCATATTTCTGCCAACACTTGTGGACAATACAACCTATAGTGTGCATTCAACAGATGCTGGGGACTTTGTAGGAAGAAAAAAAGGCACACTGGTCAAAGCTAGTGGAGTTTTAAATTGTAATTCAATCTTATTGCTTTGTTCTATTGTATTTGCAGCCTGTCAGTAAGCCTAGGGATACGGAATTATCATCAAACCTTTATGTAATTAAATTTTGTTAAATCACACAAAGGAAGGTGAAAGAAACATTATGTTTCTAGAAACTTGGATGCCCCTGACAAAAAAAAAAAGTTAAAATGCATCTTGGAGTCAATCAATCATTTAGTAGAGATTAGCTAAGTACTCCCCCTGTCCTTTTTTTAACTATGTCCATTTTGTTACCTATGTATAGACACAGGGAGGATGGATCAAAAAAGGGGGGGGGGGTAAAGAAAACAACACGTTCTCCCCCTCAATAAACCTTGAATATAGTTAACAAGTTGAGACTTCCTTGAAATTATTAAAACAATGGCTATCCCGGAACATATTCTTTCTCTATTTTCTGAAAGTTTACATTAGAGACTCCACTAAAGCTCCACCTAATGCCTCTTCTTCATGTCAAAGTGATCTTGGGTTGTCAAACCTGATGTCAGCAGACACAAGCTCCAATAACATCTATGATGCAGTATAATACTCTGCGTAGTAGTCAAAATGTTGGGAAAAAAGTAGGTGCCCATTTATTGGAGAATGGCTAAAAAATTACTGTATATGAATACAGCTGAAAAGCTATAAGAACAATGATAACAGTAAATACTAAAAAAAATTAGAAGACTTACATGAACTGATTCAGAGTGAAGTAAACAGAAATAGTAAAAATATATATGATAACTACAGTGAGATAGATGGAAACAACAACAAAATGCAGCTGAATTAAGATTAAAGGTAATGATCCATATTAATTCTGGCATAACTGATAAATTTATCACTTACTGACAGAGACGTAGGGGATTATATAGATATGAAATGCTGCATTCACTGTCAGTTCAGGTTGCTCTGACTCTGCTTGTTTTTCTTTGTATCAAGGAACAGTTCTCTATAGGTTAGAGATGAGGGATGGAGTGAAGATGGCAGCAAATGTCCACAATATAACAAACAACAGCAGTAATAACAAAAGTTCTCAAAACAACTTTAAAAATAATTTTAAGAGACTGTCTATTAAGGCATAATGCCATTGCAAGAAGGGAGGCATAACTCACATCATTGAAGTATTAACGCATCTTTAAAGTACTGGGGGGTAGGAGTGTGGTATAATGGAAAAAGGGAGAAAACCCAGGCCCAAATCCCAGTTTTTCTTCTAATTACCTATGTCATGGGACAAGTCTTTCCCCCTTTCTGGGCCTTGGTTTCTTTATATATAAAATCAGAGGATTGGAGTAGACTGTCTCTGGAACCAGTAGCATTATATGAACAGTGAACCTTTGTTTTTTATTTGCTTCTAGTTCCTAAAAGGATGGAAGTGAATGTGACCTGGTGGCCAAACCCTAGGGTCTAAAACAAACCCCTGAATTGCATTTGAAACTGCTAATATGTGCAGATTTCATAGCACAAGTAATAAAACCAATGCCTTGAAATTTGTGTGTGGTTGGGAATAAAGGGGACTGGGTTTTAGCAACAGTAAGATTATCCCATGGCTTTTTTTTTAATCAGTCCTGGCTAAAGTAGTTGGGCTTGTTGATAAATTCCTGAGTTCAAAATGTTTTTAAAGTTGAAAACCGACATGGATATACCAGTAGTTGCAAAAAGATTTATTTGCTACAAAGCATTAATAGAATTAACTTAGTAAAGAACATTCAAATTGGTTAAAATGATGTATCTTCTATAATGTCTTTTCTATGGAGTACCAATATCAACAATGAAGACAATATTCAAATAATCTATTCATACAAACAGAATTACTTTCTTTAGGATTCAACTGTTAGCCATCATTCATATTAAAGAATTTCCCAAACCCTTCAGTGCAAGGGTCCCTATGCTTTCTGTTCCAAGCTAAATGACCAGAAGCTCATGAACTTGTTTGATGCCTTATATGTAGTCAGAAAAGGCCAAGATTGGCATGCTAGATATGTCACAGAGAAGTTGGAGATATTAAGTGAGTCATTTAATGTCTATATGAGGCAGGAGGGGTTGGGACTTAGTGAAAGGATTAACCTTTATAAGGAATGGGGATACTTCTCCCTTTGAGACCACAGAGAAAAGGGGAAAATTAAAAAGTTTGGAGGAATGTAGATGTGGCACTGGAAAAGCTCATATCATATGTTCTTAAACAAAATTTCATCAAAGAATTAACATAACAAAATATATACTAAAGCAGTAAATAAAGAAAAAATATCTTAAGTATTCATTTATTTATTTACTCGAATTTATTTATTTTTAGCATTCTTTCTTTTTAAATTCCAAATTCTCTCCCTTCCTCCCACGCCCTCCCACATCTACCGGGAAAGCAGGTAATATGATATCAATTATACATGTGATATCACGCAAAACATATTTCCATATTAGCAACATTTCCAAAAAAGCAAGAATAATAAAGGAAGTAAGAAAGCTATACTTCAATTTGTACTCGGAGGTCATAAGTTTTCTCTCTAGAGATGGATAGCATTTTTTTAAAATCATTAATCCTCCAGAATTATTTTGATCAGAGCAGTCAAGTGTTTCACAGTTGATCATTATTAGAACATTTCTGTTACTATGCCCAATGACCTTCCAGTTCTTCTCACTTCACATCACTTCATATAGTTTTTGTCATGTTTTTCTGAAACCACCCCCACATCATATCTTATAAAACAATAGTATTTCATCACAATCATATGCTACAAGTTGTTCAGCCATTCCCCAATTGATGGGCATCCCCTCAATTTCCAATTATTTGCTACCACTAAAAGAGCTTCTGTCAATATTTTCATATGTATATAGTTCCTTTTTCCTTTTTTAAAAAATCTCTTTGGAATATAGACCCAGCAGCAGTATTGCTGGGTCAAAATGTATAAGCAGTATTTTAGGCATAGTTCCAAACCATTATCCATAATGCTAGGACCAGTTCACTAATCCACTCATCAGGTCATTCGTCCCTATTTTTCCCTCATTCTCTCCAGCAATTGTAATTTCCAATAGGTGTGAGGTACCAACCTCAGTTGTTTTAATTTGCATTTTTCTAATCAATAGTGATTTATGGCATTGTTATATGAATATAAATAGCTTTGATTTCTTCTCCTGAAAACTGCCTATTTATATCCTTTGACCATTTGTCAATTTGGAGAATGGCTCTTATTTTCTTATTTTTCTAAATTTGCCTCTGTTCTATAGTAAATATATATTTGATGAGGCATTTATCAGAGAAACTTGCTATAATTTTTTAGATATTACTTCATTGTCTGGTACATTTTAGCACAACGTAGTTTCCCTGATTATTATGTCTATTTTTTGCTTTTGCCTTCTCTGAGATCATGATTGCTACCCTTGCCTTTTTTAACTTTAGCTTGGGGCTGTCCAACCTTAGGTTTTTATTGAAAAAATAGACAATATATTTTGATTTGCATTTTAGTGAGAGCTCTGGGGTAGCTCAGCTTCATTTACTAAAGCATTTATGTAAATTTCTATGCTTGTAGGCCAGCCACATAAATCACACTGCAGGCCCGCGGGCTGCATTTTGGACAGCCCTGCTTTAGCTGAAGCATATTAGATTCTGCTTCGGCCCTTTATTTTATGTGCGTGTATCTTTCTGTTTCAAGTGTTTCTCTTGTAAATGACATATTGTTCAATTGTAGTTTCTAATCCATTCTGCTCTCCACTTTGGTTTTATGGGTGAGCTTATCAAAATCACAGTTATGATTACTAAATATATATTTTCCTCCAACCCATTTCTTCTGCTTTTTTTCTATCTTTTTATGCTATCCCTCCTCAAAAATCTCTTTTGCTTCTAACCACTGTCTCCTTTAATCCATCATCCCTTTTATCTTCTCCCCCTTTCTCTTATCCCCTTCCCTTCCTATTTCCCTACTGGGTAAGTTAACATTTCTATGCATAATTTTGTGTGTGTATGCATGTGTGTGTGTGTGTGTGTATACGTCCCTCTTGTAGCAGCAATTTAGATTTGAAGATCTTTTCCACCTATTAATAGGCCATGTGACCTTCTTATGTCACAGGAAGCCTAAGTCAATGTGGTGGGAGGAGCTTCCTAACAGGAAAAGGAAGTTATGTCACAGGAAATATCATATATATAGAGAGAGCAGTTATGGCTGCAAATGGCTGCCATCATGATAGTTAGAGCTGAACAGGCTGACTTAGCTGTATTGTGAGTTTGCTTTGGGGAAGACCCCAGCAGGTGGTCAGAGAGGTTTTGGGATGATAAGGCTCTATGTTGTGATATCGTGTTTTGGGTTCCTTGCTGCTATGATAAAGTGGGCTAAGTGGCTGTGGGAGCTGAACATTTGGTTATGGGATATGGTTCTCTGGTGTCTGAATAAATATTATACTTCTTCTACCTTCTTTATGGAGAGTCTATCATACTTTGCGATACATAACTATATAGGCATCTTCACGATTATCTTTGATGTTGTGTATATTGCCTTACTGATATACCTCTTTGAACCAATTCTTTTGAGGGTGAGGTTCAAGCATTGCCTGCCACCTCCACTCCCATTTTCCTCCGCATTGTAAAAGCTCTTCCTTATATGCCTCTTTTATGTGAGAAAAATTTCCTCAACCTACTTCTCCCTTCCCCCTTCTTCCAGGGCATCCCTTTTTCTTATCCTTTCACTCTTTTGGAGATCATTCCAATGTAATCAACTCACACCCACGTCCTCTGTCCACATAAACTCCTTTTAACTGCCCTAATAATGATAAAGTTCTTATGAATTACATGTATCATTTTCCCATATAGGAATGCAAACTGTTTAACTTTATCAAGTCCCTTATGATCACTCTTTCATATTTAATTTTTTATGCTTCTCTTGAATCTGTGTTGCAATGTCAAATTTTCTATGCAGCATTAATCTTTTCATCAGGAATGCTTGAAAGTCCTTTATTTAATTAAATATCCATTTTCCCCCTGAAGGATTTTACTCAGTTTTCTGGGTAGGTTACTCTTGGTTTTCATCTTAGTTTCCTTGCCTTCTGAAATATTATGTTTCTAGTCCTCCACTCCTTTAACATGAAGCTGCTAAATCTTATGTTATCCTGACCGTGGCTTCATGATATTTGAATTATTTCTTTCTGGCTACTTGAAGTAGTTTCTCTTTAATCTGGCAGCTCTGGAATTTGGCTATGATATTCTTGGGAGTTTTCATTTTGGGGAAGTGATCAGTGTATTCTTCCAATTTATATTTTACCCTCTGTCTCTAAAATAGGCCAGTTTTCCTTGATAATTTCTTGAAACATGCTGTCTAGGCTTTCTTTTATCAACGCTTTCAGATAGTCTAATAATTCTTAAATCATCTCTCCTTGATCTGTTTTCCAGGTCAGTTGTTTTTCTAATGATATATTTCACACTTTCTTTTATTTTTAAAATTCTTTTGACTTTGTTTTATTGTTTCTTGATGTTTCATCATGTCATTAACTTCTACTTGCCTAATCCTAATTCCTTAAGAAATTATTTTCTTTAGTGAGATCATGTACCTCATTTTCCATTTGGCCAGTTCTGGTTTTTAGGGAGTTCTTCTCTCCAGTGAATTTTTGTAATTCCTTTACCATTTGGCCAATTATGCCTTTTTAATGAGTTATTTTCCTTAGTATTTTTGTGCCTCTTTTTACCAAGCTATTAATTATCTTTTCATAATTTTCTTGCATCATTCTCATTTTTCCCCCATTTTTTTCCTCTACCACTCATCTGTTTCTTTAAGTCTTCCAGGAATTCTTGGGCTAAGTCCAACTATCATTTTTCTCTGATGGTTTGTTTGTAGCTGTTTTTACATTGTTGTCTTCTTCTGAGATTTTCTAAGGTCATAAAAATTTCTTACCGTAACCTTTTCTTGGCTCTGCTGCTACAAAATTTGATTCGAGTCATTATTTTAAAGTTGTTTGGAAGGGAATTCTGGGAGAGTTCAGCTAGGTGGCTGTCCCTAATTTGCCATCTTGTTCCACTCTTTCACCAATTTCTTGAGCTTCATCTCTTACAGGGGGTTTCCATGTCTTGTCTTTTTTCTTTTGGTCCAGCCTGTGATTTCAGTGGTAGAGATAGTTTCCCTAAGAGGAAATTCCCCCCTACAAAATCAATTAAATAATTTAAATATTGTAAGATATTTCAAAGACAATCTACTCCAATCTTTACAGAAAAGGAACTCCTGCTAAAACATACTCAACAAGTGGTCATTCGGCCTCTCTTTGACAACCTACAAGTAGGTTAGTCAAATATACCATCTCTTGACGCAGACCTTTCCATTTTGGGATAGCTCTAATTGTTGGGAAGTGTTTGCTTTGTTTTTGTTTTTTTTTTTCCATGACATCATATCCAGATTTGCCCCTTTGTAGCATCCATCCTTGTGGTTCTACCCCCTGGGGCCAAACTCAACAAGTCTAATGCCTCCTCCATAGGACAATCCTTCAAGCACTTGAAAACAGTTATCATGCTCCCCATCTCTAGTCTTCTCTTCTTCAGGCTACGTATGCTGATTTCCTTCAACACATCCTTATACGACATGGACTCAAGACTTCTCACCATCCTAGTTGCCTTTTAATACTCTCTAACCTGTTACTCCCATAAAGGAAGGTAAGATTTCAGATGATGTTTGAGGTAAGTAGAATGGTTCTCTTATCTCCTCTCTTCCTGGAAGCTCTGCCCTATGCTTTCCTAGCTGTCATACCATTGACTCATACTGAGCTTGTAATACAATAAAATGTCCAGATATTTTTTTCCAGACAAAATAGCTATATAGCCATGCTTCCCCATCTTATATTTGTGAAACTGATTTTTGTGCTCAAATATGACTTTACATTTATTCCTATAGAATCACATATTATTAGATTCACCCCAATTTCTACTGTGCCAAGATCCTTTTGGATTCCAATTCTGTCATCCATTGTGTTAGCTATCCATCCCAGCTTTGTTTCATTTCCAAATTTAATGAGCAGGCCTTCTATACCATTATCCAAATCATTAATAAACAATGTCAAATAGAATAAAGTCAACTATAGATCCATTGAAGGCTTCCTGAAATATTGACACTGGACAATATAACAAACTACTCATTGAGTCCAGTCATACAACCAGTTCTAAACTATATTGTGGTTAAATCCATATTTCTCCATCTTCTCCATGAGGAGAGTAAGAGATTTTATCAAGAACTGTGCTAACATCTAGATTAACTAATTCCACAGAATTTCTCTCATCTACTAATCTAGTAATCCTACCACAAAAACATAAATGAAGTTAGTTTGCCATTACCAATTCTGATTAAGCCATAACAGGTTGGTTGGTTGGTTTGTTTTTAATCCTTATTTCCTATCTAGATGTTTAATAACCATCTTTTTAATGTTTCATTTTAGATTTTTTCTGGGAATCTAAGTCAGATTCACCATCTATTCACCTTCCTCTTGTTGACATTCAAAACATTTGTCCTTTTTCAATATTGTGGTGCTTTTTCTAAATCCATGACTCTTTAAATATCACTGACAATAGCTTAGTAATCATAGCTACCAATTCTTTCAGTACCAGAGAATGTAGTTCACCTAAGACAGGT
Source organism: Trichosurus vulpecula (assembly GCF_011100635.1). Classification (NCBI taxonomy): domain Eukaryota; kingdom Metazoa; phylum Chordata; class Mammalia; order Diprotodontia; family Phalangeridae; genus Trichosurus; species Trichosurus vulpecula. Next base: position 160,246,881 of record NC_050577.1, on the reverse strand, counting down.
GACTTGAATGTATCAAAGACCAACAGGTACTCTTCAATTATCTCCTTATCTGCATAACAACACTCATGAGTCTTTAGTTTTGCTTGGGTTTCTTGGTCACATCTTATTGAAAAGACATTCTGTTTAGCAGAGAAAAGAGAAGAAATATAAGAATTGAACAGTGTCTCTCTTTTTATTAGGTATCATTTTTCCATTCACCCAAAGTCAAGGTCTTATCTCTTCTTTGATTCTCCTACTCCCAATATGACTAAAACAAAGCAAAATCTTTTTGGTTGTTTGCCAAAGCAGACTGACAAATGTTTTGTAGTTTGTGATCCTGGAAAGATGAGTGGGGGCACTGAGAAGTCAAGAAAGTAACCTATCGTCACTGGCCATGAAGCCAGGATGTATGCAAGGCTGGATCTGAACTTAAGTCTTCCTGACACCAACTTCAGCTTTCTAATCATTATGCAAAATTTCTTCTCCCAGTCTATCTGGATCCACTGAATGTGTGATGATGACAAGAAATGATAAATGTGAATAATAATGATGAGATCTGACATTTTGACCAAATTTTTACAAAATGCTTTCATATATATAATTTCATTTGAAATCCTAACTAATGCTGAGTTGGGAAGCAGTTGAAATAACAAAACAAGTATAGAGTGCTATAAAAACATATGTCCAGTGTTGACTATATCAACTCTTATCCTGACCTCAAGCATTCTAAAATAACTTGATCTATTTTCTATGAAGAGATAGAAGCAACTCAAATAAGATTGCTTTCAATTCCGCTACTCTTCTCCTCCACACTTCTAAGCATTCTCACTCAATCTTTCCTTTTTCCCTCCTGTAATCATCCATTCTCTCAAGCATCTTCAATTTTTTCTACTCCTAAATATACTCAGGTCTTTCCAATCTTAAAAATTAAAACAAGTCAACTTTCGTCTTCAATCTAAATTTAAAAATTTGTTTAGTTCCTTCCCCCCCCGAAATATTATCATATATTTATTTTGCTTATGTTTTGTACTGATGTAAGTAAATTTTCCCCAGTAGAATGAAAAAGCTTCTTGAAATCAGGGACTCTTTCATTTTTTCTTTGGGTTTTCAGAACCTACTGTGCCTGGAATATAGCAGGAGCTTAATAAATGCTCATTCATCTCCACAGGCCCTTGATCTCCACAGACCCCTATTATCTGGCTTCTATTCCCACTATCCCACTGAAACTATTTTCTCATGGGTCAACAATGACCGTCTAATCACCAAATTCAGTAGGTTCACCCCTCCTCCATTTTCACCTGCATTTGCCACTTAACCACTCCGTTCCATTTAAAAACTCTCTGCCCCTGTTTCTTTATAAAACAACACACACACACACACACACACACACACACACACACACACACACAATGTGCTCTTCTTCCTAACTCTCAACAAACTACTTCTCTGTCTTTATCCCTATCTTATTTTCCTTTCCTTGAACCTTTAAATGCATGTTCCTCAAGGTTATGTTATCATCTCTTCTCCATTTTTCTCTGTACACTCTCCCTTGACAATCTCAGCTATTTGCACAGCTTCAATTATCATAATCACATAGATGATTACCAAGTCCATATCTTCAATCTATGTGTTTCTATGAGACATTACCAATATCCCTTATGTCAACCACTAATCAAATGCGGGAGGAGGATTGGTAACTGAACGTTCATTTTGCTTATACAGCGATACACAGCTCTCTGATTTATAGTTTGATAGACCACTGTGTGATTAACTTATAAAGCTTATTTGTACAGCAAATAACTCTGTAAAATACATATGTATATGTGCTACATTCATAAATATAACTATATATATATTATTTATACACATACATATTTTTGTGGGTAGCAGTTTAGTGTATACATTTTTTTGTGGCAATTTTTGGTGGTATCACAATACCTAGGATCAAATCCTACCTTTGTTACTACAGATACAGCAAAGATAGAGTACCATACTTGGAATCAAGGAGACCTGGACTTACTTCCTACCTCAAACACCTAACTAGCTCATCAATAAAATAGAGTCAATGGTATCCTCTAGCTCTTAGAAATGCTAGGTGGTTCAGTGGATATTGTGCAGGGCTGCGAGTCAGAAAGACTTATCTTCCTTTGTCCAAATCTGACTTCAAACACTTACTAGCTGTGTGATGCTGGACAAGTCACTTAACTATTTTGCCTCAGTTTCCTCATCTATAAAATGAACTATAGGAGGAAATGGCATACCACTCCATTATCTTACACAAAAGATACTGGAATCACAAAGCCAGACACAACTGAAAAACAACTGAACAGGAAGTAAAGCAAGAAGTCTATTTAAATGTAAGCTCTTATTATAATTACTTTAGCTTATTATAATTACTTGCCTGACCTAGGGGAGGTGGACTCACCTCTATAACACTCCAATTTGCTCATATGTAAAACGATGGTGTTAGGAGAGTTGACCTCTAGTCCTTAACAATTCTGAAAAATATCTAGGTCACTAGGTCACTGGCAAATTACCCATTATCTTTGAAATATCAAACAGATTTACCAAAGTTAAACACAAGGAATAAGAGAAATGGTGATTTGGCTTTCTTTGCCCAAAGATTTCCTCATGTTTGGCCTGGCACAGCTGGTCTGGCACAGAACTTACATTAACATAGAAAGTTCTTCCTAAAGTGGAATGACCCCTGAATTTGGGCAGGAGATCAAAAGTAGGGTCCTGGTACTTATCTAGGGCAAGTCACTAAACCTCTCAAAGCCTTATTTTTTTCACCCGTAGAGTGGGAATGTTGATGATAGAAACAAGAGTATATCATAAAGTGTTTCATATGGGAAGCTACATGATGCAGCCTTGTAATGATAATTAGGGTAGGACTTTTTACTGTTTTCCCTTTTGGAGCACTGAGGTAATCAAGTGCCTTTGATGAGTCTGGCCTTTGTTTCTTTGATTAAATCGAGAGTCTTTGACCTGCTTAAGAAACAAGAAACCCTAGTTCACATAGGTTTGAGTTGCATGGTTGTGATGCCCTTTGATCCTGAACAGGGTATATAAACTCAGAGGTTAGCATTTTGTTTGGAGCTCTCACTCACTGGAAGAGTGTTGTGTGATTTGACCAGAGGAGACTCCGGGTAGCTGCAGGAGCCCCCCTGCTTTGAAAACCCAGATGTTGGTGCCTCTCTCTTTGATAACTATGTAATTCTTTGGTCAGGCAGCTAGAGGTCTGTCTGTTGATAACTGTGTATGTTTGGTCTATATATATTGCTTCTGCTTGTAATTTCTTTTTTTTTATCTTCCTCCCTCTTCTTTCCTGTGGGGTAAGACACCCAACTGAGTATGTATGGTATTCCCTCCTCAGGCCAAATCCGATGAGAGCAAGGTACACTCATTTCCCCCTCACCTGCCCTCTCCCCTCCTCCCACAGAACTGCTTCCTCTTGCCACCTTTATGCAAGATAATCCACCCCATTCTATCTCTCCCTATGTCCCTCTCTCAGTATGTTGCTCTCTCATCCCTTAATTTCATTTTATTTCTTTTAGATATCTTCCCTTCATCTTCAACTCACCCTGTGTCTGCTCTCTCTCTTTTACATATATATATATATATATATATATATATATATATATATATATATATAAACACATACATATATATACACACATACATGCACATACATACATATGCACATAGATATATACATACATACACATTCACTTATATATATACATAAACATATATATATATATATATATATATATATATATATATATATATATGCATATTCCCTTCAACTACCCTAATACTGAGGTCTCATGAATCATACACATCATCTTTCCATGTAGGAATGTAAACAAAACAGTTCAACTTTAGTAAGTCCCTTGCAATTTCCGTTTCTTGATTACCTTTTCATGCTTCTCTTGATTTTTGTGTTTGAAAGTCAAATTTTCTATTCAGTTCTGGTCTTTTCACTGAGAAAGCTTGAAAGTCCTCTATTTTATTGAAAATCCATATTTTGCCTTGGAGCATGATACTCAGTTTTGCTGGGTAGGTGATTCTAGGTTTTAATCCTAGCTCCATTGACCTCTGGAATATCGCATTCCAAGCCCTTCCATCTCTTAATGTAGAAGCTGCCAGATCTTGGGTTATTCTGATTGGGTTTCCACAATACTCAAATTGTTTCTTTCTGGCTGCTTACAATATTTTCTCCTTGATCGAGGAGCTCTGGAATTTGGCAACAATATTCCTAGGAGATTTCTTTTTGGGATCTATTTGAGGAGGCAATCGATGGATTCTTTCAATTTCTATTTTGCCCTGTGGCTCTAGAATATCAGGGCAGTTCTCCTTGATAATTTCTTGAAAGATGGTATCTAGGCTCTTTTTTTGATCATGGCTTTCAGGTAGTCCAATAATTTTTAAATTCTCTCTCCTGGATCTATTTTCCAGGTCAGTGGTTTTTCTAATGAGATATTTCACATTGTCTTCCATTTTTTCATTCCTTTGTTTCTGTTTTATAATATCCTGATTTCTCATAAAGTCACTAGCTTCCACTTGCTCCAATCTAATTTTTAAAGTAGTATTTCCTTCAGTGGTCTTTTGGACCTCCTTTTCCATTTGGCTAATTCTGCCTTTCAAGGCATTCTTCTCCTCATTGGCTTTTTGGAGCTCTTTTGCCATTTGAGTTAGTCCTGTTTTTTAAGGTGTTGTTTTCTTCAGTGTATTTTTCAGTATTTTTTTGGGTCTCCTTTAGCAAGTCATTGACTTGTTTTTCATGGTTTTCTCGCATCCTTCTCATTTCTCTTCCCAATTTTTCCTCTACTTCTCTAACTTGCTTTTCCAAATCCTTTTTGAGTTCTTCTATGGCCTGGGGCCAGTTCATGTTTTTCTTGGAGGCTTTTGTTGTAGGCTCTATGACTTTGTTGTCTTCTTTAGGCTGTATGTTTTGGTCTTCTTTGTCACCGAAGAAAGAATCCAAAGTCTGAGACTGAATCTGGGTGTGTTTTCGCTGCCTGGCCATATTCCCAACCAACTAACTTGACCCTTGAGTTTTTCAGTGGGGTATGACTGCTTGTAGACTAACGAGTTCTATGTTCCACGTTTGGGGGGGATGCGCCGGCTCTGCCACACTAGCACTGTTCCTTCCCCAACCCCCAACCCGGACTGGGCTTAGATCTTCGGCAGGCTGTGCACTCCTGCTCTGATCCACCACTTAATTCCTCCCACCAGGTGGGCCTGGAGCCGGAAGTAACAACAGCTGTAGCTGCCCCACCTCTGCTGCCCCTGGGGCTGGAAGCCGAACCGTGAACTCCTTCCACTCCTGCAGCTTTTCCCACTAACCTTCTCCGCAGTCTTTGGTGTTTGTGGGTCGAGGGGTCTGGTAACTGCCGCAGCTCACATATTCAGGGCACTAGGGGCCCCCTCCGACCGACTCCAAGTTTGGTTGTTCCACGCCGCTCAGGCTGGGCTCTGCTCCACTCTGTTCCCAGCTCCCAGCTCCGTGTGGAATAGACCTCACCCAGAGACCATCCAGGCTGTCCTGGGCTGGAGCCCTGCTTCCCTCTGCTGTTCTGTGGGTTCTGCCATTCTAGAATTGGTTCAGAGCCATTTTTATAGGTTTTTGGAGGGACTCTGCTTGTAATTTCTGTTTGTATTCTCTCTGAAGTTCAGGATGCAGTTTTTTCCCCCTGAACTAAGTGAATGATATATGTATGTTTGATTAAAGTGAGATTGTTAACTCCTTAAAGTTGCTTTCCTTAGAAAAGCAGATCAAAGAACCTGTGCTAACAGCCCTCCTGTGTGCTGGTGTTGGTGGTCTTACACAGCCACAGTCACAGCAAGCAGCATTGTGTTACAAGCCTGGAGTCAAAAGACCTGAGTTCAAGAATGGCCTCAAATACTACCTTTGTGACCCCGAGGAAGTCAATTAACTTCTGTTTGCCCCAATTTCCTCATCTGTAAAATTAGGATAATAATAGAACCTACTGCTCAGGGTTGTTGTAAGGATCAAATGAGATAATAATTATAAAGCCGTTAGCACAGCAGCTGACATATAGTCTATAAATGTTAGCTATTTGTTATCACAATTATATTACCTGCCTAAAATTTAGGTAGCAAAATAGTGACCAGTATAAAGCTTTTTATTGGATCAACTAGGTGGTACAATGCATGGAATGCCAGGCTAGGAATCAAGAACACTTAATATCAAATGCAGCCTGAGATATTTGCCAGTTGTGTGACCCCAGGTAAGTCACTTAACCACAATCTGCCTCAGTTTCCTCATCTGCAAAATGGGGATAATCATAACACCTACCTCTCCAGCTTGTCTTGAAGACGAAATGAGGTAATATTTGTGAAGCACATTGCAAAACATAAGGTACTGTGTTCATTTGCTAGGTATTATTAGATACCATAAAGCCATTTTGAGGGAAAAACTTTACTAAACTGTAAAGCTGGTAAAACTGAAAAAAGTTATAGCTGTAAGTTAGAATAAATGTGAATTATTATGTTGAATTTGAATGGCCAAGTCTCTTGCACTTTCTTCCTGCAGATATAGTTCACATGAGTACCGCTGCAGGCAGAGGAGATTGCAGAGATTGCCTCTCCTCTTTTCATTCATTCCATGTTAATGCTTGTTCATTTATTTCTTGTAGATTCTCCACGGGGGATCCATCCAGTTTGCTGCAAGGAGAGTGGCGGAGAAGGCATCTCCTGACATCACCTGGCTACCAGTGCAGCAAGAGAGATGATAATCTCCTAAGCCTGGCTCTCCCTACATGATCAGCAGCCCACAACCTGAATAAAGAGTGACTGAAATTTATCAAGAGATTTGACAAAACCCTGGACCCAGGCTGGCTCTTTGTAAATGGAATCGAAGGCTATATAAATACATTATTTTTATTCCATTCAGCTGACACTAAATAACGCATTTTCATTAGTGTATGCTCTGTCTTAGTCTAGCCCACAGATAGATTACCTAAGGCTCCCAAAAGGTATTTTTAACTCAAGAAGTGAAACATACTGGATTTTTTAGTATAATAGTGTCCATCCACAAAACATTTTCATTGTTATGAAGATAACACTAAAATGTTTGTGACCAAAACATCTGATTCAGTGCCCCCTCATCGAACACAGTATAAAACTGCCTGAGTTTATGAGAAATCTAAAGAAGTCCATAAGAAAATGAGAGGAAGGACAGAAAAATAGAAGAAAAAAATCTGAGAAAGCATTCACATGAGGAAGGAGGTGTAGTCTGTCACAGCTTCGCATGTGTGCAGCATCTTTTATTTGACCTATTGTGCTAACGGGAAATTGTTCCACTTAAAATGAGACAAGGGTAGTACCCTGCTTCAAAAAGTAAAGAAAATCTAAGCTTCATGATCCCTACAAATTAATTACTATTGTTATGTATAAAAACAAGGTCTTCACCAATGTTTGTTCCATAATCCTTCTCACAAGGGTGAGTAACCAAAGAATTAAAATGCCTAAAAGCCTAAAGCCTTTACCTTCCACAAGGAGGCCTTGCTGGAAGAAAAAAAAAGTTCCTTCAGCTGGAACCATTCTTTTTATTCTTGTGAATAAAATTGGAAATCACTGAAGAATTATTTCTCCCCAGGATTGGGTTGTCACGTACTCAAATATTTAACACAAATCTGAAAATACTTCTTTGCTTAATTTGCATTTCTCCTTTAAATATTTACATAGAAAATGGGAATGGAAGCAAATCAGTAGATGCTAATCTCCAAAGACATTGTTTTAGTTTTCCAAAATTTTTTATTCATATTTTATGTATGAATACCATTTTTCATGAAGTGATCATACTTAATTTTTCCCCTAACTAAAAAGTAACTGAAAAATGCTTTCACTACAAATTTCAAAATGTACCAAGGTATGCTTTCCTGGTGTGTAACTTTACTCAATGCTCAACAAACTTCTTTCTTTAGTTTCCTAAAACTACATCCTGAAATGTGGAACTAATATCAATTCATAATAGTAAAGCATATTGTATATTTCATCTTTTCAAGAGCTTTACTTTCCTGGATTGTGGTAAAACTTTGGGTCTATTTAAGGGTAAAGTTCTTCATACAAATGGAATGTTGTATTTTTTAGTAATTTACTCTCTTATTTTTTCTAAGTATGACAAATGGAAATTAAATAAAGTTCAGATAAAGTCGAGGTTGTGAATAAGTCAAAGCTAGATAATTTAATTCAACCTTAAAATTAAGCTTAATTCTAAGCTGTCCATCAAGATCAGAATGTTTCATTAAAATAAAAGAGTCCTTTATAATTTTGGGTTTTATGGGTTTGCTCAGTGATGTAGTATGGCAGGATTCTAATCATGCAACACAGAATAATGTTTTGAGTTTTGTTTCTCCCACGACCTAATTGGTCAAAGGTACATGTTTTATCCCAATGACTACTAGATGTAAAAAAAGAAAATTATAGGGAGGTATACATTCATCAATTTTTAAAGTATTTTTGAAGCCACAATATATTTATTTTATTGTGATTTATTCATTTACAAAACTGAGGTATTTTTAAAAACATAAAAGTCACAGGTAACAGAGAAAACACTGGTCTTGGATAAGCCTGTAATAATGTATATTACAGGAGCATCCAACCTCTGCCACTTACAAGCTACTGGACCTTGCTTTACTTCTGAAACTCAGTTTCCTTACCTGTTAAAAGAAGGAAATGGGTATCCAACTTAACCTATGATGCTATAGGATTTTTATGGCAGCATCTAAATTTTCCTGGAATATTAAATTTCCCATAGGGAAGGAATGGATAACTACTGGATGGGGAAGCTCCTACCAATGCATCAAGGTCAGAACCTTATCTGTAGCTTATATTCTTAGAGATCTCCCTAGAACAACAAAAAGTTAAGAGAAATTGTTCAGGGTCACATAGGCAATGTACTTTTTCATAATTACTTCCTCAAAATTGAAATGTATACCATGAACAAGAACAAAACATTAATTGCACTGAACACTGTGTGGGATATGATATTCAAAAGCATTTGGGGGCTGGGCCTGGTAATGGAACCAGTGATTCCTTGGCCATTACAGGTGCCCCAGATATTGAGCTCTAACCAGAGATTTTTTTCCAACTAACTGAAGCAGCAAAAAAAGTCAACACTGAAAGAAAAAAATTCATTTGGGGAAAGTGTGAAAGATAATCTTTGGTGGGTGAGGATTTGGAGACAAAATGGGTTAGAGTCGAGCTGGCTGGGATAGCAGAGAGCGAAACAAGAGGAATCTAAAACTTAGTCAGGATTTAGCAAACTGCTGTTCACTGACCAAACCTGTTTATTTTATTTATTTTTTACATTTTTTAAAAATATTTTTTTTATTGTACTCAAAATTGCCAAGACCATTCTTAGGGCATGTGCCCTTCAGAAAAAGGTGGTCTCCCTTTAGCCCTTAGGCCATAGTTTGCTGACCTCTACCTTAAATTCCTAGTTTCTTGTTACAGAGGCCCTAAAATCAGTTTGCTGAAATTCAATCAAGGGTCTTATAGGTCTTCTGGTTATGAGTTTCCCTAAACCTTTACCCTTAACGATAAATAACCTAATTTGATTGGTTTGTGTGCCTTTTCCTTGTGTAACCAAAACAAGAAGTAGGTTTGTCCTGGCTGAGGCTAACAGACAAGCTGTTAAATAAGCTGATAACAACATCATCAATAATAAATAACTGGCATTTACATAAAGTTTTAAGTAAAATAACCCTAGGAAGTAGGTGCCATTGTTAACTACAATTGACAGATGAGGAAACAGGAAGGAAAAGGTAAAATGACTTGTCCAGGGTCACATAAATAGTAAGTATCTGAGGTCAAATTGGAACTCTGACTCGAGGCCCAGTACTCTGTCCACTGAAACCAAGCCGAAGTGATTGAGTAATTGAAGGAACCTCAGAAACCACCTGATCACAGGACCTTAAATGGAAGAGATCATCAAGCCCAGCCCCCTCATTTTAAAGATATCTGAAACCCAACTAGGGTAAGTAACTTGTCCAAGGCCATAAAGACAGTATGTCATTTGAACTCAGATTTTTCTGGCTTAATCAAGCTATGCTGCTTCTCTTTAGCATGCTTCTCTTTAAAAGTCTATAACTATAACCATATATATATATATACATACATATACTTATGTGTATATGTATATGTGTGTACACACTAAATATATATGTGTATGTATACATGTATATGTGTTTATGTGTGTGTGTGCTGCATTCTGTGTTCTGTGTGAGGACTGAATTTTTAGTAAATTGTAAATGCCTTTTATATATTGCCCTATACTTGAATAAGATTTGGATTAAGTCAGAAGACCCTGGTGGATTTGCACTTAGAGGAACCAGGTTCAAATCCTGCTTCGGCTACTTAGTAGCTGTGTGACCAAGTCATTCAACTTCCCTAAGGTTCAGTTTACTTATTTTTCAAAATGAGGCGGTTTTTCCAGATGATTTCTCAAGTCCCTTCCAACTCTAAATAAATCTTTGACCTTATGATCCTTAATATCTGAATATCCCTTTCATCTCTAAATCCCCTCATGGGGGAAGCCTCAATGCCTAGCTACCTATCAAAATGCTACCACCCTCTCCATCTAGTGGAATTTACCTACAATTGATGCTGCAAAGTACAAATTGCTGATTCTTCAACCCTTCTTAGGGACTTGTCACTCTACAACTTCCTTTTTTCATGTATTTCACTGGGCAGTTCTTGGGAGAACTCTATCTTTTATGGTATTTTTTTAATGACGATACCAAGTTTCAAATGGTCATTACAAGAAAGACCAAAAGTTACATGAAATGCGTTTCATCTATGGTGAAGGCCATGAATGACAAGAAGAAGAAGAAGAAAAAAGAATTCCTAAATAGATAACATCTTAAAGTTGACAAATACACTGGTCCTTGTTCATAGATTTCATTTTATGGTCAAAAGGTTTTGACCTGAGATGTGCAATCTTCAAAATAACTATAAGTTTTGTAATGTTATTAGCTGAACTGAGAAATCAACTGCATTTTAAAAAATTCCTTTCAGAAATTCATATTAGTTCCTAATGAAAATGAAATTAAAAACAAATCTAACAATTTAATCAAGTACTCTAGTAAAACATTTAAATTCACTTATTTCAAGAAAATTGTGAAAATTAATCTCATTAAGTATCCTTTAACTTAGTTTTTAGGTATTCTAATTGAGAACCTTTTATAAAACTTTTTGAAGCATTTGATTAAAAAATACATTTTCTGGAAACAATCATCAGTTGATCTTCCAATGAAAAAAATGGCCTAGCACCATTTTCTTGACCAAAAATGGACTTTACTACATACATGCAAGACCCAAAAGTCATCATTCCTAAACCTGACTTCAAGAGATTGCCTTTCCTAGGCCGGATTAGATCAAAAGATAAATCAATATTTTGCCCTTGTAACATTCCTATGCGTACCCCCACCCACATAAAATCAAAAAGTGACATACTTTCAAAACATTCTTTCACCCATCTTTTCAACCCTAATATTCTTCCAGTGATGCTATATGACTTCAAATCATAGAAAGCTGTAATTTCCCAAAAATCAAAATATCAAGTGACCCAAACACCAATGGAGAAATGCATTGTAAGTGTAAGTTACAATACATTAACAAACATGACACAGAGTCAGAGTAAAGTGAGCAGAACCATACAACTCATACAACAACATTATAATGGAAAACAATTTTGAAAGACATAAGAACTCTGAATAATGCAATGACAAGCTAAGATTCTACAGGACAGATGATAAAGCATGATACACTTGACAGAAATAGATTTAAGATGCTGATAGAACCTTTTCAGACAGCTAATGTAGGATTTTTTTTTTTTGCTTGACTATGCACATTCATCACAAGGACTTTATCTTTTTTCTTTTTTTCCAGTGGGGTTGGAGGAATGGGGAAGACTAGAGAGGAAGGGCAAGAGAAAAAGCAGGGGAAAGGGGGAAAATTCAGAAAAGGGAACAGAAGGAATGTTAGAAAGAAGCACATACAAGCAGGATAAAGGTTAAAAGAAAAGCACACTGTACATAATAATGATAAGTAGATTCATGCACAATCCTCTTTCTGTTCTTTTATGTATATCAAACTGTTCATTTTATTTGGTGTTTGTTGAGAATAAAAATACAATTAAAACTAGATTGTGGAAATAAAATGTTTGAAAACCATGCAGATAATTTTAAATATATGTTTTTTAATTACTTCTTTAACTTCACTAGATATCCAAAACTGTGAATTAAAGGGTTAAAATTCAAGGAATAACCCAAATAATTCTTTTATCAAATCTCAAATATTCAGATATTTCTACATATCTGTATACTAGACTTAAAGGGCCAAAGATCTAGAAGTGGAAAGGATCTCAGAAGTTACCTAGTCCATTTTATAGGAAAGGAAATGGGGCCCAGAGAGGTTGTGACTTGCCAAAAGACTCACAGTGAATTTGTCTGTGTTCTGATATGAATTAAGGTGCTGTGATTTCAAAAGCTGTGCTTTTTTAATGGAAATTGTCTAATATAAATTACTGTACTCTGTGGAATAGTTTCCCATAATTTCTCATAGAGTGAGTTAAAATATTAATAACTTTTGCTTTTACATCAATAATTTCTAGATACATATCCCCCAGAATCACTGAATTTTTCCTGGTGTTCAATTATTTAGTTTGTCATTCTTTGAGTGATCTCATTTTCACCATGATAGTTGGCTATATTGTTCATCTACTTGGGCTTATTCACTCTAAATCATTTTATACAAACTTCATATTTCTCTGAGTACCTCATATTTATCATTTTTACTATACAACAATATTCTTATTCACATACCACAGTTTATTTACTCATTTCCTCAAGTGATAGGTACCATTTTGCTTCCTGTTCTTTGGTATCATAGAGAGGGTGGGTAACAATTTTACTAGATTATAAGCACCTTGAGGGCATTGAAAAGGTGATAATCATTTTTGTAACCTTCAAACTGCTTTGTACCTATTTGACACTCCTTATAAATTTTGGAAGAAATGAATAATTGAATGCATGCTTTCTGTGGTACTGTTCTTGCAGTTATTTTACAGCAATTAGAATATCAAAATAGTAAATTAGCAATAGGACTAGTAGAAGGAATAGTCACTTATTTTCCCCTTGTACTGAGATGATTCCATTTATACGAATTACGTTCTTATATTAACAATGGCCCTCTGTCACCAACACATGTGATTGAAATTGTCATTTGTAATTCTCAATGTAATTTGACCCCTTCGTGTTTGTTATTGACATACACCTCCTCAAAATTCCACAATATTCACATTTATTTCCAATGGAAACAACACTTGAATTCACTCAGCAGCAATGCCAGGCCCTGTTAACACTCAACTGCTACCTTCCATGGGCATTTAATTGAATGTCAACAATTATTCAAGATTTCTTGTTTACACCTGCAATAACTCTGGTTCCTCTGAGTTATTGGGCCAAAAGTCAGATATCAGTGGCATATAGAAAGAATTTATAGAGGCTGTCATGATTAGGAGAGGGTCTGACAGGATAAGGGCCTGGATAATTTGAAAGTGGGGGAGACAGGGAAACAGATAACAGTGCAAAGTTCAGACAAGCGCAGTATATTAGTATCTATACAGGGTACATAATTTGTCAGTAACATTGCCCTAAAGAGATCAGTAGTGCTACTAAACTTGTCACAGATAGTCCTGGCTAGGGCTCTGTGAAATCTAAGTTTAGAGCTAACTTATGCTTTAGACATTTTTAACATTTGTGTGACTCTAAGCTTTCCCAATGTCTCATTTATCTTTTGCTTCTGAAATTCTAAGCTTTGCTTTTAGAAATATGGTTAACAAAATTATCCCAAAGAGTCTTTCTGCACAAACTGGTTTTGACCAAATTAATCTTGGTAAAGATACCAATTTGTGGGGATTAATTTCAATGGAAGGAATGAAAGAAGGAAGAGGGAGGAAGAGAAAGAAGAAAAATAAAAGAAAATTCTGTAAGTTACTTGCCAAGGTAGTGCCAAAATGGAAAACCAGAAAAAAAATAATTTTTATACCCAAGAAATGCCCAAATACTCCCCTGTTTAGTTCTAATTTTTGTGCCAACAGGTCTCTCAATCTAAATGGTTATTGATTAAAAAAAGCTGATAATAAAAACCTTTTTTTCTTTTAAAATTTTGATTTAAAAAATATTATTTTTATCTCCAAATAAATCCTCTTTATTACCCAGTGATTCCTCCCTTGTAAACAGTAGAGAGGTATGTGTGCTGTGTTTTACCCATGTAGGTTCTATGTGTCCACATGGTAAGTCTAGAGACTTTGATTCCTGTGCCAGAATGGAATAAGAGTTCTGGGCCAGAGGATGGCCACTCTGCTCTCAGAGGGAATAGCAGACTAACAAACAGACATAGCAAGTAATATACAAAAAGTTATCCAAATTGATAGCAAATAGAAATCAAAACTAGGGAAGAGGATATATATCTAGCAGACAATACACATAGTAAATGAGTTCTACCTTTGGGAGTGAGATATCTGTATCAGTAATTAAGGTGGGACTTTCTTTTACCCTTTTCTCTTTTAGCACTTATTTAATCAAGTGCCCTTGAAGAGTCTGGCCTTTGTTTCTTTGATTGGATTAGGAGTCTTTGACGACCTCCTTGCCTCAAGGGAAAGCCTGGTTTGCATGGGTGTGAATCACATGTTTTTGATACCAGAGGCTTTTAGGTCACATGGGTTTGAGTCGAATGTTGTGATGCCCTTTGACCCTGAACACAATATATAAACCCAGAGGTTGGCATTTTCACTTGGGGGCTCTCAGTCACTGGAAGAGTGGCATGTGACTTGAAGAGACTCTGGGCAGCCATTAAAGCCCCCGGGCTTGTAAAGTCAGGTGTTGATGCTTTCCTGGTAACTACAAATTGTGATTTGGTCTGTTTATATTGTGTGTGTTTGTAATTTCCATTTGTATTTTCTCTGAAGTTCAGGGTGCTTGCTTTTCCACCTGAACTAAGTGAGTTAATATATGTATGGTTAATTAAAGTGAGATTGTTAACCCTTTAAAGTTACTTTCCTTAGTAAAGCAGATCAATGAACCTGTGCTGGCAGCTCTTTTGCCAGATATTTGTTACAATATCTCTGCTCAACCACTAGAGAGAGTATCAGAACTTAACCACAGCAGAAATTTCCAAGTCTCTAGCACAATAAGCTGGGTTTGAGTTTGCTGTGCCTTCTTCTCTTTGGAAGCAGGAAGCCAAAAAGTCAAAAAGATAAGGAGCTTTCCTTTCCAAAGGACTCTCCCACCTCCACCCTCTCACACTTGCAGGGCATTGAGTAATCCATCTCCAAGATAAGGAGAGACCCCTGCAAATGGCCTTTGAGATGCTGGTTACATAATAAAGAATACAAAAAGAAAGAAAAAAAAATCAATCAACAAACATCTATTAAGTGGTTACTATTTTCCAGGCACTATGATAAATGCCAAGGTGGCAAAGATACAAAAAAGGTCCCTGTCCCTAACTGGGGAGACAACATCCAAAAAAACAGGTGTATCCACGGTAGCTACTGAGTAAAAGGAAAATAACCTTAGAGGAGAAGGCTCAGGTGGCTAGGACACTGAGATGGCCTTCTATAGAAGGTAGCATTTAAATTGTGTCTTAAAAGAAGCTGGGGTTTCAAGAGGCAGAGATGAGGAGGAAGGGCATTTTCAACATAGAAGGGAAAGCAAAGACTCAGAAACAGAAGATGGTCTTTTTGTGCAAGGAACAGGTGGGCCCCTGCATGACTGGACCACAGCTTTTGTGGAGAGGAGTAAAGTATGTAACTACTGAAAGGATAGGAAGGGACCAGGTGGGAAAGAGTCTTAAATGCCAGAGGACTTTATATTTAACTATGGAGGTAAAAGGGAGTCACTAGAGGTTGTTTTTTTTTGGGGGGGGGAGGGGTGACAAGTTCAGAAGGGAAGGGGCTACATTTTCACAACCTTTCCCTTTAATTTCACAGTATTCAGTTTCATTTTTTCTCCTTTTTTTTAGTGCTTTAACACTAACATTTATGCCACATTAATATTTTCAGGAAAAATGAACAAATACATATTTATGCAAAATCTAAAAAAATACTGAATTGCCATTCATTTTAATTTCTCAAATGTAGTATTATGACATTAATAAAGATTCTTCCATTCACATTTCACTATGCTTTTTGCAAATTTTTCCAATACACATAAATATGTCTTTTCATATTTGAACAAAAGGTAGAAGTATTAAAGTGGCAAATTAGGCTTGAAGTAAGGAGAAACTCTCTAACCAATTGAACTATCCAAAAAGGGAAGGATTTAACCACAGGAAGTACTGAGTTCCCTTTACTTGTGTTCTTCATGCAAAGGTTTGATGAACAAATGCTATATATTGTACAAGAAATTACCTTCCCATCCCCAAATTCTGTAAATATTTGATAGCTTATCACCAACTTCCTTTGTTTGTCCACTGACAACAGTTGGGATATACAAACATTCTCTTAGAGTTACAAGATGTATTATTTTGTGTCTGTCATTAATAGAACGTATCTGTATTCCCAAAGGAATGGGCAGCTTCCTTTCTCAGACTCTTTCTTCCTCCACTTTTCACTGGCAACACATATATACAGTGGTTAGGGACTGAGATAAGTCCTATAAAACCAACAAACATTCTATTATAGAGCAACCCATGAAGGTGAGTATTATAGGATTTCCAGAATCACAGGGGCAGAGTGTTGAGAGCCTGCCACCTCCTTCATTTTGAACACTCTCCTTCTCAGTGCAGCTAAAGGTTATTGGGAAGAATTGTACATCAGTAAGAACTAATGGATTATAAACACCTGCATCTATGCTATCCCAGATTCACTGATAGATTGATGTTAATTTGGCTTTTTGGCTGACACATGAGCTATCTTGTTATCTTCTAACTTATCAAAGTTTTTTTTTAATCTAGATTCTTTCATTTCCAGCCTGCCCCCAGCTTTGTATCATCTGAAATTTGATGAGTGTGCCCCTTATATCCTCATCTAAATGACTGATAAAAGTGAACAACAAAAACAAGAAGGATAAAAAAGAATCCTCTCTTCGAGGCAATTGAGGCATTTATAGGATCACAGAAAGACTTTAAAAGTCATATGATCCCGGTTCCAAAAAGAAAAGGTGAAAGCTTACCTAACAGAGCACATGAGCCCAAGGGCAAGAGTCCAAGTTCCTCTGGGATGTGGAGGAGTATCAGATTGGCTATGAAAGGGATTGAAGCTGCCTACGAAGTGTCATGATGACCTGGTTATGGGCAAGATGAGATGAAACCTAACCTATCAGAGACCAGAGAGTTTTTCTTGCCTTTATCTGTTGAATAAATCAAAAAGAGCTCAAAATGTGTATATGTTTTTGTAAAGATAAAATAAAGACATACTTTTTTTGTTAAGTTGTGGCTTATCACTAGAAGTTTAACTTGACTAGGTAAGTTTAATAATGATTTCATAAAATAAATTGAGATTTCATATCTTTAATATTATACAGTTGATCAGCTGCAATTGCTATAATGATTCCAAAATCTCCTCAAAGTCTTTTTTGACCATTGTTTCTGAGTCAATATCTTGATGCGACTTAATTTAAATAAATACAATTCCTTATTCCACCACATTTATTTCCTTATATTTTATTTCCATTAGTTAAAAGCCTGGGTTACCGTACAGTTTTCTCTGGAGGATATTTAATAAATAAAGTAGTTTACAATTCTCAAAACATGAATGACTAGGAATTCCCATTTTGAACATTGTGTAAATAATTTTTGTTTCTTAGTATAATGTTACCACTAAATTATTTTCCACCATAAATAAAATGAGTTAGAAATTAAAAGGTAATAGAGATACTTAGGATAAAAATATTTGCTGAAGAATTATAAAGCAGATCATGTATCCAAACATTAAAATATTTTAAACAAAAAAATTTTTGGAACTTTGTGACAAGACACATGTATTTTTTAAATGTCACTCATCATATTCACTTCTAAAATATATGTTTTAGTGAATCAGATAATTGTAAGAAATGTTTTCTGCCAATCTTCCCCTAGTTTGATTTTTTCTTCTTCTTTTTCCACTTAAAGTCAGATGTTGAGGCCACATATTTATTTTCTGAAAAAATAAGGCTGTCTGTTTTTCCTAGCAAAGGGAAACAAATAAAACCTGCTTCTAGTACTGAGTGACCTTTCTGTCGTTTGGAAGGTCTTTCAAATTAGTAGGAAGACAATGCAGTCTTTATAGCTTATAAAGATGGGAATCAGTTGAATCCCTAATAATAATAACTGACATTTATAGAGTGCTTTATAGTTTACAAAGTGCTTTACATGTATTATCTCATTTGGCCTCAATAAAAACACTGCATAGTATTCCTGTTCAAGTATTCCTGGTTTACAGATATATAACCTGGGGCTTCTCTTCTTTTATGTAGATCCTCAGAAAGGCCTTCCCAGGCCTAAGAACCTCTGTGGGTTACCACCCACTAAAACAATAGTTCACAAGCCCCAAGTGGTGAGTTTGTTCTTATGAACTGGCCAGAGGACACATGGGTTGAAACAAAAGATCCTGACTTAAACAGCATAACAAATACAGAGACAAGATAAGATTCCCCTGATGTGCATATGGAGTATATGCTCCTTCAGGTTACAATGCCACCAGTAAGGGATGGCATACATGTAATATACATATACATGAATTTGTATATGTACATATATAGGGAAAGGCACACTTGTAATACATATATATGGATATATATGTATATGTTTATGTGTGGGTGTAGACACTTATATGTTTATATATATATTGCCTCTGTGTGAGAGAGAAAGCAGAGAAGGAGGGAGAGAGAAAGAGACAGAGAGAGAGAGAAAGAGAAAGAGAGAGACAGAGAGAGAGAGAGAGAGAGAGAGAGAGAGAGAGAGAGAGAGAGAGAATGAGTCACACCTCTCTCTACAGCTTTCTGCTGAGGATTACTCTGATTTTGTTTGCTGATAGTGTTCCCTTGGCTGGATGTCTCAGCTATGCTCATAGTCTCTAGTATTCTCTTTATCACTGACTTCTGGGATTTATTTCTTCAGGGTCATTTGTTAGCCTTCTCAAATCCTATCTGCTAGACTAGAGTACAAGGACTAGAAAGCCTCTCTCTGCTCAGACCAGGCTTGCAATACTTTTGTCATAGCTGTACTTGAAGGACTCAGAATGCAAGACATGCCAAATGCTTCCAGGCTAGGATGAAAACTTATTTTAGTTACCTGTGTCTGGTTCTGAATCATTATTCCTGTAACTTTCATTTAGATACTAATGGGGATACTATATCTCAAAAACCCATTTCAGGGGCTCTACAAAAGAATTGTATGGATGCTCTATGAGCACTCAGCACAGTGTCTTGGTACCTAGTAGATGTAGAATAAATGTTTATTGACATACTGACTATGAAATTAACTTTTCTCCCAAGATCTCTGACCTGAGATGCAGATGAATGAAGAACAGTAAAGGAAGGAAAGAATGAAAAGCTAAGGAAGCTGGCAAAGTAATGATCCTTCTCCCTTCCAGCCCATATTCTTGACTTTATGATGTACACAAAACAACCTGACCCTGATACTGATCAGTGAAAGTGCCTTTCCATTTCCCCATACTAATATGGAAACTGAGGCTCAGAGCAAGTTGCCGGGTAACTTGCTCGTGTGCAGAGCCTTCTGAGTTCAAGGTCAGAGCTCTTTCCACTGTTCTACAGCTGCTTCCTACAACCGTCACCAAATGGAGAGAAAGAATCAAATGGAAGGAAGTGAGAGACGTCTTCAAGGGTCTGAAGGGCCATCATATGGAAGAGGGATTATACTTGCTCTGCTTGGCACCAAGATGAGAAGATAAAAGGAAGAGGATTTCCACTTAATATAAACAAAAAAAATCTAACAGAGTTAACCACAAGTGGAAGGGGCCACATTCTGAATTCTTTGACAATGGGATTTAAGAAGAGGGTAGAAGGTTTATTGTCAGGAATGTGGTGGAGAGAGGTTTTTTTTTCTTTTTTTCTTAATTTTAGACAAATACTAGAACTTAAACATAATAAGAAAAGAAAAAGAAACATTATAAATTTAAATATTAACTTAAATATAAACAAGAAAAGAAAAAACATGTCATGTGCACAGCAGAACATAGGAGAGGATTCAGAATATAAAGCAATAACTTATCATTTCAAGAAAGCCTATATATCAAATACCATCTGATATGTTGAAAGCTGTCCATCTTTTCTTTGCATCCTTGTAGGTGAGGTTTTTCTTTAGTTATGTATCTCACGAGCAGTAGTATAGGTGGTGTAGTGGAGAGAGGCCTGGAGTCAGGAAGATTCATATTCAGAGTTCAAATCTGACCTCTGACAGTACCTGGGTGACCCTGGGCAAGTCATTTAACCCTGTTGGCTTCAGTTTTTCTCATCTATAAAACGAGCTGGAGAAAGAAATGACAAACCCCACCAGTATCTTTGCCAAGGAAACCCAAACGGGGTCACAATGACAAATGTAGTTGAAGCAGCATGTCTTGGTGCAAAAAACCCTGAACCTAGACTCAAGAAGCCCTAGTTTCAAATCCTACTCAAGGTACTTAATAGATGTATGATTCTGGGCAAGACACTTAACTTCTCTGAATCTCAGTTTCCACATCTGTAAAGGGGAGATTTTTAAATGACATCTACCTTGGAGAAAAGTTACGAAGGTCAAGTGAGATAGCGTTAAGTAAAAAACTTAGCAGATCTAAAAATATTATGTTGTTCAGTTGTTTCAGTTGTGACCAACTCCAAATCTGTTCTGTGAAGTTTGGATTCAGTCAAAGGGCTACACTTGAGGACCTAGAGGGCCACATGTGGCCCCAAGGCCACAGGTTCCCCACCCCTGGTCTGTAGTCAAATTTGAATTCAGGAAGATGAGTCTTCTGACTGCAGGCCCTGCACTCTATCTACTATGCCACCTAACTGCCTTAAATACTATATATTTGTGAGTTGTTATTATTATTGTATGGTCTTGGGTCTTCCCGTCCCAAGACACTAAAATTCTATAACTGAAATTTAATAGCACTTTATCAATCTTAAAAATTCTCAGCCCAACTTGAAAAACATAAGGTGTGAAATACTTTGTTTTCCTTAATTCAGAATAATTTGGAGGCCACATAGTGATAGAAAACAAAATAATAATGGTTGAAATACTGCATATTATTTTTGGAGTAGCTCTTGGCACACATTACCTTATTTATCTTTATCTTATCTTTTGACCTATAAGAGATTCTCCATGAAAATATGGCTAAAATCCTCTCAGACTGGTCTGAGATGATTCTGATGAATCAGAAACTCGTGTGTGTGTGTGTGTGTGTGTGTGTGTGTGTGTGTGTGTGCGCGCGTGCATGTGAGAGTGAGAGAGAGAGAGAGAGAAAGAGAGAGACTGAGTGAGAGAGAGACCTACAGACAGACAGAGACAGAGACAGAGAGAGACCTACAGACAGACAGACAGAGACAGAGAGAGGGAGGGAGGGACAGAGACAGAGAGGGACTGTGCTTAGCTAAACAAATTTATAAGTAGGCCAAGTCAGAAGCCCAGCATTCAAATTATGGCTTTCTTAGTTCCTTACTGTGGATAAGCCACTCAAATGTTCTGAGCCTCAGTAAAATAGAAATAATAACACTAAAAATATTCAACAATAATGATGATAGTGATGAAGATACCCAGCATTAATTACCACTTTAAGGTCTACAAAGCACTCATACATTTTAGCTCACTTGATATTCTTGTTTTGTTTTTTTTTTTTAGCAGGGCAATTGGGGTTAAGTGACTTGCCCAAGGTCACACAGCTAGCACAAGTGTCTGAAGCTGGATTTGAACTCAGGTCCTTCTGACTCCAGGGCTGGTGTTCAACTCACTGCACCGCCTAGCTGACCCTCATTTGGTATTCTTAACAAACCTGTGAGGTAATTGTCATCATTATCCCTACTTAAAATATGAGGAGGACAAGAGAGGTTAAGTAATTTGTTCAAAGTCAAATAGTAATTGACTGAGACAGAATTTGAACTCAGGCCTCCCTGATTCCCTATCCAGTGCCCTAGTCACTATATTCTCCCTAGCAGCAATTTGATAAAGTGAATTATTAATATTATTATATTCTATTAATGTGATAGAATGTAATTTGTAATATACTACTAACTTAATCAGTGAAAAATAAAAAAAATCTCACACACATGGAATGTAGGCTTCTCACACTAAATGAATTTCTTAAGTCCTCAGCAGTCACTTTACCCTGACCTACTAATCAAAAATTTCCATAAAGATACAGGGAGGTCTCATCCACAAAAGCTAAGTGCCCCTATATCCATATCGCAGAACCTTGCTTTGTTACCTTCTTCCATGTTTTTCCCCGTAAAAAGTAAATCTTATTTTGTTAAATATTAAATTATTTTCAAGTGCCTCATTTGGTCCCACCATCAAATCTGAACTAAGAAGGTGCTGGCTTTTATGCCTTTATATAATAAGAGGCCACATGGCACAGTCAATAGAGAATGGCTTTGTAGATGCTTTAATTACCACTTCTGACACATATTGGCTGTGTGACCCTGGGGCCTAGACAACTATCTAAGATTGTAAATTGTAATGGAAGTGCATTAATAGAAGGAGTTTTCCCTTCCCAGAATTTCCTACATTAATGAAATCATTGATCAAAACCCTCAGCTTCCCCCCCTCCAAAAAAACCCCTAAGATATAAGCATATCAGAGGTCCAAAACCCAGTTGGAGTTTATTGGAGGAAGTGATTATTTTCAGGTGGTAGGCCAAGCTTCATGAAGAAACTGACGCCTGAGATGGATGCTGAAAATGAGTTACCAGGAATTTATAATTAAAGAGGGAAAGACCACTAACTACAAGTGGTGTTTCCTGTTTGGTTCCATGATCTCATCTCAGCATCTCTCACACAGGTAAATGAGTCTAAAGAGTCCTAGAAGTATGGTTATGTTTTAGCTTAAAGGCAGCTCTGCGCATTTTAAAATGAAGAAAATTAGTCAATCCTAACAGATTAGATGAGGAGCTTTCTGCTTGAATGGGAAAAGATATTCTCAAGGTTTTGATCAAAGTATCAGTACTGGAGTTGGCATGAAGAGCCAGGATTTTTTTTTCTTGGCATCCACATTTCTTAATATCTTCAAGCTTTTTTGGCCAAGTTTGGAAAATCATAGTTCTGAGCCAGATCCATCCCAAACACATTGCCAAGTGTAAATCCAAGCAAAAATTGGATGATGGTGATGGTGGTAGCAGAGGATGAAGTGAGAAGTTGGGCCAATAAATTTCCTGCCTCCTGTGAGAGGGGGTGGCAGAAATGGGATGTATAGAGAGGGAAATTTATCTTTAGAGATAGGGGCCATAAGAACTTTCTTATTTGTATTTTCCCCAAAAACTAGAACAGAATTTCTGAAGCTTAGTATATAAAATTCAAGTACATAGTCATAGATTTGGAGCAAGAAAAAAACCTTAGAAGTCAATTTGTCCAATCTCCTCAGTTTGCAGATGTAGAACTTGGGCCTAAATTACAAAGGGATTAAAGAATTGGGATTTGAACCCAGGTCCAAGCATTCCAAATTCAACACATTTTGTACTATACAACAGGGTTTTTCATCCTTCCAAATGTAACAACCCAGGATTAAGATCTACTATTAATATCTAGCATATATTTAGAGGCAGAGTGTCATAGGAAATAGAGACTGGTCCCAGGAGGCAGGAAGATGTAGGTTCAAGTCTCAACCACAACAAATACTAGCTACATGACCCTGGGTAAGTCATTTATCCTCTCAGTGTTGTAGGCAATTTATCTATAATTATAAATTGTAAAGAAGATAATGACAAAATGGGCCTTTGTAGAGGAAGCTTCCTCATTCAGAGTTCTCTATGCCAATTATAAAGTCCATTTAAGTTTGTTTTTTTTCTCCTTTGATATATGTTTGAACTACTTTTAGAGCTTTAATCCAAGCTTATTATGTCAATCTGGAGAAAGCATTCAAACTATTCAGTCACCATTTTAAGTGAAAAAGAAAGAGAAAATGTAAAAAATAAAAAAAGAAAGAAAGGATTGTCAAGTGGTAATCCATTTCCCTTTTGAAGCCTAGATAATACTTTTGAATAGGTTCTTATTAGTCATTTACAGACATTACTAATGTATAACTGAAAATCAGGAGGTTATCAGATTTCATGCTACCTAATAACAGAAGACTGTGAGGTCTCCTTGCTTCTAGAAATAATAATCATAACTTAATAGAAAAATATATGAGGGTATATGCATCATTAAAAAAAGATGTTTCAGGAAAAAATGGGAAAAGTTAATAGGTCATGCTTAATAAATGCTGGTTGAATTGAATTATTATGGATTTAGAGCCAGAAGAGTTTTTTGAGATCACCTACTCCTGGGGTGGGGAGTCTGCAGCCTCATGGCCACATGTGGCCTCCTAGGTCCTTGGGTGCTGCCTTTTGACTGAATCCAAGTTTAACAGAACAAATCCTTTCATTAGGGGATTTGCTCTGTGAAGTCTGGATTCCTAGTCTAACTCCCTTCATTTTGCAAATAAGGAAACTGAGGCCCAGAAAGATTAAATAACTCGCCCAACATCAGATGAGTAGTAAGTCATAGTAAGAAGAAGAGTGAACTCTCTGACATCAAATCCAACCCACTTTCTTCTATGCCAGGTAAGTGCATTATATACTATTCTCACTGTGTACTACAAGATATAGTGGGAAGAACAGTAGATTAGGGTCCAGTCCTAGATTCTAGTCCCAGATCCTTTATATAGTAACCACAGAGCCTTCAATTCAACTCAGTGGAATGTAAGCTCCTACAGGGGACGGTCTGTTTCATTTTTGTCCCAGTATCCCCAATGCCTAGCACAGTGCTTGGCATGTAGTATTATATGTATTCATTAATTGAATTCAACAAAAATTAAGGCCTTAAAATATTCAAGGCCCTGTGATATTCCTTGCCTTTAAGGAATTTACATTCTAATGGTCCACAGATAAGATAATAGAAAATAAACTGAAGAGAATGAGAGCACTAAGTGGAGGAATGAGGAACAACTTCCAGTAGGAGATGTTGTTATGGTTGTGGTGGTGGTGGTGGTGCTTGTCGTCTTTGTTCAGTTGTTTCCAACTCTCCATGACCCTATTTGGGATTTTCTTGGCAAAGAGACTGGAGCAGTTTGCCGTTTCTTTCTCCAGCTCAATTTACAGATGAGGAACTGAGGCAAAAAGGGGTAAATGACTTGCCCAGGGTCACATAGCTAGTAAGTGAAGATGGGTCTTCTTGATTCCAAGCCTAGTGTTCTATCCACTGCACCACATAGTCGTCCTTGGTAGGACATAAGACCTAAACGAATCCATGAAGTAAGTTAAGAGTTCTAAGATGCTGGAGGGACTGTATTCCAGTGCTATCCAAGAGTGCTATGAAACCGATGTGAAGTTTTGTGACCCTAACCTCTCTGAGATTCTACCTTTGAACCAGATCTAGGAATTGGAAAAGTAATCAAAAGTTAATTGTTGAAGCACTTGCAGTTTTTTGAAACTTGTTTTTTTCTTAGAAATGTACATTTTTGTTTGTTTACAACTATTAGGTTAAGAATATATGTCTGAGATCATAGATTTAAAGCTGGATGGGAATTTAGCAGTGATCTAGCTCAGTCTCCTCATTTAATAGGCAAGGATGTTAAAATCCGCAATTGTTAAGTGAATTGCTAAAGCCACATTGATAGTAGGTGGCAAACGAAAGAGTCAAATCCAGTTCCTCAGACTCCAAATCCAGCTTGCTTTTCATTATACCATATTTTCAGAGCTCTTCCTGAGCTCCCACATTTGTTTTTGCATTTCTTAATCCAGATATTCCACCCTTTTTAGTACAGTTTATTATTTATTTTTTACTTTAAGTTGTGGGTAAAGTAATTGGACTGCTCCCTACATTGAATCTAATCATATTCAGAAGAAAAAGTGGTCAGGGGTTGGGAGGAGGAGGAGAAGGAACTACATACAGGAGGGAAAATTCTCCTGTGAAATCAACAAAAGGAAAAGTTTCAGCCACTTCTGTTCAAGTCTAGGAAAAATGGAATGCATGATTGCTCCTTCACTGGTTTTGTGCCAAGCCAGAACTTTCTGGAAACTTAAGAGGCATTAAGTGAATTCATGTTAACGTGCCAAGGAACATGTCTAAATTGTTTAGACATTGATTCTTCTTCACTTATGTTTCTTCAAAGACCTAAGGGTTTGAATTTCTGGTAGTTTGGGATTAAAGTGACTTTTCTTTTTTCCCCTTCAGCTAATTCACACTCACTACTACTACCCACTTTCACAGCCTGATTCTGGTGACTCTCTGGATTTATTCCTTGTCTATAGGTAGAAACGAAGTTGAAATCTTATCAACATTATGATGATTTCCCTTGAGTTTTCTCAACAATTGCTAAGAAAATTTGCACTTGGAACTGGTCCTTAAGTAAAGAGGATATTCTATTTCTCTGAGATCTCTTTTGTTCTAAATTTCTATAAATGCTATTTTTCTGCTTCCACTACTGATGATCAAATTTTAATTTTCCAGGGATTATAACAATATAGATGTTCAAGTAGGGCAAATGATTAGGGATTTGCACAAATTTAGAAGGCACTAATAATAGTTGCCATTCTTCAGTAGGAAGAATAATTAGTTACAAATAGGCAGCTACCTAGTAGTGGATAGAGTGCCAAGCCAGGAGTCAGGAAGACTCATCTTTCTGAGTTCAAATCCAGTCTACACACTTACCAACTGTGTGACCTTGGGGAAGTCCTTCACCCTTTTGCCTCGGTTTCGTCATCTGTAAAATGAGCTGGAGAAAGAAATGGCGAAGCACTTCAGCATCTTTGCCAAGAAAATCCCAGATGGGGTCACAAAGATTCAAGCATGATGGAAAATGACTGAACAACGAAAAGGCAGCTACTAGATGGTGGACAGGGATGAGATCTTCTCCCAAAACCCTTTTGCTGCTTCCACCTCCATCCCCCCTTCCTTATTATAAATTCAGCTGTTACACTTCTTCACTTTCTATTTTCTCTTGTGCTTCTTTCCAACTTCTGGCCCCTTTTATTGTAGTATAATGAATGGCTTTAGAGCTAAAAGGTTTGGGTTGAATCCTGATTCTTTCATACAACCATAGGCAAGGCAAGGCAAGTCAACTCTCTTGGCCTCTCAGCTTTCTCCTCTCTGAAATGAGATTAGATAGATAATCACAAAGGTCCCTTCAAGCTGTAAAGCTATGCTTTTAGAGCCTGTATCTCTTCCTCCTCAAATTCCTTCCATTTTCTGTTGCTCACTGAGACCCAGTTTCCTCCTGAAAACAACCCATGTCTTGACAGCCTCTCTGAAGTCGGCTACCCCTTCTCTCCCACCCTTTGATATACTAAACTTGAAGGGAGATTTGGTGATTTTCTACTGCTATCTTTAGATGCTTCCTTGGTCATCATGACTTAACAAAACTACTCATCCTCCCACCAGGTACATTCCATTCTATCCATATCTTTCTTACCATGTAAAGATCCCCAGTTACTCTCCCTCTTTCCCAATAAGTTCAGTACTTGGCTTAAAGTCTTCTCCTCCTAACCCTAGCTCTTTCAGACACCCTGGATGACCAGCTCCTTCATGGCCTTAACTCCCAGAACTCTGTTCTTCAATCTAAATCAACTATTCAGAGGAGAAATTCCACCTTAAACTCCCTCTCCCACCCACATCCTCACTTTAACTGAAATTGTCCCAGGTAACAGAATACCTAGTTATGGTACCAACTATACGAAAAACTTTCAGAAGAGGCCTAAGGGAAAGGTATATAGAAAAAGCATAGAAAGAGATTTTTGTGTAATAATAATAATAATCATGAAAAGCAATGAGACAAATCAGGGAAGCTAGTTTGGGGGGCCCTTGAATTTCGGGGGAGGCTCTTCTTCCCCCCAGACTGCCCTAGACTGGGACAACTCCTATTTTGTCATGTCTCCAATTACGGACCCTGTTCTGCCCCCATAACACCCATAGCTATAGATATTTCCTCTACCAAAACCCAACAAAAATACTTGTCCATTCTGTGGCTCATTCCCTTAGGAACCTATTTCTGGAAAAGTAGCTAGCTGGTGATGTAATACATTCATTAGCAATATTCCTACAGTTAACACTACATTATATGC
Source organism: Trichosurus vulpecula (assembly GCF_011100635.1). Classification (NCBI taxonomy): domain Eukaryota; kingdom Metazoa; phylum Chordata; class Mammalia; order Diprotodontia; family Phalangeridae; genus Trichosurus; species Trichosurus vulpecula. Next base: position 160,218,644 of record NC_050577.1, on the reverse strand, counting down.
TAACATGTTAACATGTCATTCCTCCTAGGTAACAGGGCTCATTTTAAAATAAGCCTTCTAGGGACAATAGAATTAAATCTAATTTTAAAATATATTAAGTACCTCTTATACGTAAGGCACTGCCTAATAATGAACATTTCAGGTCCTATGTCAGCCTATGCAAGTGAGGGAGAGAGGGAGGTTTTTTTGTGGGTAGGCCTTGTAAAACCCAACAATTGACTATTAAGTTAACCAGATAGTCTGAGTGTATATATGGTTTATAATGTATATTGTTTTTTTAAGAAGTTTTGAAATTTCATCATGCTGGCTAAACTCCCAATGCATTGTTTCTTTTTGCCTACCATTTTGTATGGTGATTTTTTAAAAAAGAAATAATCCTGCATCTATGAAATATGAAGCTGGCAAAGATTTAAAGCATATCATGGTGTTTTATCTTAGGGTTTTCCTTACTATTCCTCTGAGACATGGGAAATACACATCCAGTCACCATAGCTCTTAAATAGCATAGCAAATAACCCACTTTTTGGTCTGATCCTAAATCTATTCCAATTGCAAACTCGGGTGAAGTGCCAAAAAATCTATACCATATCGAAAGCTGGCTCATAGCCAAAGGACTAAAGAATAATGCACTATAAATAATACAAATTGACAGCTCTGTAGAGCATTGTATATGGTTTGGTACAATGCCACAAGTCCCTCGGTATAGCAAAATGTTTGCGAATTATGTCTCTTGCTTTGGCATCAATTCCTCTGGATGTAGAACCAGATTCAGATGCACCTCACATTTTGCTTCCTCAGGGCTAATGCTCAATACTCAACATGCAGTGATGTATTATTGGAATTCTGGGTAAAGGCAACATGGATGGGGGGGTAGATATTGTGTATTTTATGTCATTTAACTTAAATTATCTTGTCTTAAAGCAATTTTTATGAACATTTCTATTTTTATATACTTCTCTGGCTCAATGACAAATTTGAAAGTGCAATAGGTTTCTGGGGGAAAAAAGATTATCTAAATACCTATTTTTTCCGCTTCTATCTAGAATCACCAAACACTGCACATAGATCTAACACTATTTGAATAGGTATACATGTACATTCTAACATTTAGCCAGTTGAACACTAGCACACATTTACTTACATGAGCATGGATTTTTTGTTTATTAAACAAATTAAAATTTAAAGCTTTTATTGGTTTTCTTTCTCACTTTTGTAGGAGCTCTCTATTTTGTGCCCTAAAATAATGCTTTCTCATCATCATTTGCACCTGCTATGTGTAATAGCACCAAATGATAGATTAGATTAATTATGAGTCTAGTAATGAGATGACCCAATTAAATCTAATTATCAGATCCTTTTATTTTTAAAACTCTTTCTTCTCAGTCTCACCCCCAACCCCCCTTTGCTATAACTGCCTCAGAGATATCACTTTGGGGTTTACACTGTTTGAAGAAGCCAAAATCCTCCTTCTGATTTTCTTCTCAGCAAGAATCTTTTGATATAAAACGGCAATGAGAGTGACTATCCCTTATACTCAACCCAACATGTCATCGACCTCCAGCACATATATACATATGTGCGCGCGCACACACACACACACACACACACACACATGCTCTCACATGTGCTTTCTTTAGCTAATGCTCATAACAATAAAATCTGCGTTATTCTCAAAACTTCAGTAGAAAAGAAAAGGAAAAGGGAGGAAGGGAGGGAGGAAGAAAGGGAGTAAAGAAAGGAAAAAGAGGAGAAGGAAGGAAGGAAGGAAGGAAGGAAGGAAGGAAGGAAGGAAGGAAGGAAAGAATCTGACACATCTATCAATGTAGTGTGGATTCAATTAATAAATATTTCTTGACTGAGTAGTTATATGATTGATTTGGACCAAAAAACCTCACTTTCATCAGGAAACAAACAATAATAATGTTAATACAAAACAGGTTTATTTTCCTTGAATTATCCCATTAGCTGCCTACTCCTCTACAAACAAGTGGTAGTATTATATAGGTGGTTTGGAGGTTCAAGGTAAATGTCAAATAAACAAAAGGGAAGGTGAACTCCTCCTCTACACTCCAAATTTGAAATGTAGGTAAACTCATTCTTCCGGAACTACATCTTTTTCTTCCCACCATTCAGGCTTATTCTTTAGTCACCCTCATGCATAGGGAGAAATCAGTGAGAGAGATTGATCACTATTATTCATCCTTTGCCCACCAGATTAATATGCCTACCAGGCTTACTGATTTAGCCAAGTAGAAAACAAAATGGAGGATGCAGATCCACAAGACTGAATCTTCTCTGCTGCTGGGAAGCTTATGCTATTAATCATTCAATAAAATAAGATTCCCTCTAAACCTCCAGTTAGGCTTTGAAAAAGCAAACAAAACAAACAAATTAAAAAACCCTAGTATTTTGGATCATGGTTCAAACCTCAGTCCTATTTTTTTCTGTTTACCACAAAGCCATTCACTGGCTTTTTCTTTTGGTACCTCCCCTCTGAGAATGGGAATGTACTAACCTCAAGTCACAAAAAAGTAATGGCCAGTCATCATTTTGAATCAAGAGCAAGCCAACTTTTAAAAATACTGCATAAATCAGGAGTTATGGAGGGAGAAAAACAACTTTTAGACCTCAGAAATTCAAAAGTAAATCTCTGGGGGGTGGGCAGCTAGGTGGCACAGTGAATGCACTGCACCTGGAGTCAAGAGGACCTAAGCTCAAATCCAGCATCAGACACTTGACATTTATTAGCTGTGACCCTAGGCAAGTCACTTAACCCCCAATTGCCTTACTAAACCAAAAAAAAAGAGAGGAGGCAGGGGAAATTAAAGCATGTAATTATCTTGGCCTCCTGGAGACAGACAGCTACATCATAGTCCCAATAGGCAAAGACTATGTGGATGATGGGGCCAGCCAGATTCAAACACCTAATTTCTAGTTTCTTAACTTACATTGTAAAATTCCTATAGTGGCTCTTCTCCCTCTTCAATTGTATCCACACCATAGAATCTTTCACTCCAAAACCCTGTTCCTCCCTCTCTCTTTCTCTAGAGAAGATCTTCTAGTGATTCTTCCTTTCCAGTTCAGGAAAACTTCAGTCTTCCTGGACTACAATTTATGGAAGTCCATATGACTAGGCTCTGAAAGCCTTTCTCTTCTGCAGAGGAGACAATAACTCTTAAACCTAGTTCCACTTCATTTTAAATGTTTGAAGATATGTTTTACTTCATTCCTTCTCATCACATGTGTCCAAAAATTGTTCAGAAATTTTGGAATAGAAAATTAGATAAATAAACAAAGACTGTAGGACTGCTCTTTCTAAAAGAAAACATTAAGAGAAAGGGCATAGATGATGGTACAGGAAAAAAAAGAGACAATGAAGAAATTTGTTTTGCTTGACTATGTATATTGTTACAAGGATTTTGTTTTTCTATTTCCTTCTCAGTTGGGTGGAGGTAAGAAGTAGGAAAGAGAAAAGAAATTTTTTAAATAAAAAATAATATTTAATATAAAAAAGAACATACATTTAGCCTCCTTAATTTATTTTCCTCTATACTTTTATTAGACCTATCATTTTCATAGTAAAAAGTTAGAATGTTTACCTAAGGCTCAAGTCCTCATGGATTTATTGGTCTAGACTACTGAAGAAGAAAAGCACTGTATAATCAATTATTCCAAAACCATTTTTTTCATCAGAAGCAAGGCTTCTTGTGCTGAAAGGAATTCAGGTTAGTAATTTCCATCTCAATTTACATGTCATCTACTACAGGAGATAAATGAATGTGTTTGGAGGCAGAGGAACTGATTTCAAATGCTGCCTCTGTCACTTTCTACTCATGCCAACTGCAGCAAATCAGTTAACCTCTCTGGGCCTCAGTTTGCCAAACTCACTGCCTACAGACCAATCACTAGTCTGCAAAACTCTTGGAAGCCGAACCCACTAAAATGTGTTTGGGAAATGATTAACAAAATAAAAAAAAATGCAAGGATAGATAATGCTAACTTGTGGTTTTCTAAGTCAATACACAGCCCATAGAGATTGGTTTCTATTTGAGTTTGATATCACTGGACTAGATGACTACTATGATTGCTTCAAGCTCAAAATCAATCTCTAGAGATAGGGGTTGGCTTTTTGACATCAATGATAGAGGGAACTCCCAAATAAAGAAACTCCCTATACCGATATAGGGTAGCACCTTCTCTGCAATTCTACTTTTAGTGAGTTGCCTAGAGCACTGAGATTTTAAATGACTAGGCCAGGATGACACAGCCCGTATGTATCAGAGATGAACCTGTGTCTTCTCAGCCTCAAGTCTAACTGTCCATTACCATCTCTTTGATCACATGATCTTCAACATCAAAAGATGACACTGTCTCCTAAGACAGGAATCGTTCTCTCTTTGTTAAATGTTTCATTAGTACAATTTATCAGAAAATTACTTTTTAGATCCTATGAAAACTTTCAGATATTGAATCTTAGATCTTCTAGGCCTATGACTATCACACCTCATTTAAAAATAATTATGAAAGAAAATGTGAATATCTGATGGTAATATAAAAATTGATTCCAAAATAACTTTTGCTGATGATTCTCTTTCTTCTGCTCTTCTTTATTAGTCTAGACCTGTGATTTTATCAGCAACTTATCTTTAACTTAAACTACTTGAAAATTGCCACTCATTAAGTAACTGAGAGATGAATGGATATAGCCAGCACATGTCAAAGAGAAAACTTGAAGCCAGGTATTTCTGCCTTATACATCGCCTAGGTGGTGTAGTGGGGAGAGCACCAGTCAGGAAGACCTGAGTTCAAATTTGGCCTCAGACACTTACTGTGTGGCCCTGGGCAAGTCACTTCACCCTGTCTATCTCATTTTCCTCAACTGTAAAATGAGCTGGAGGAGGAAATGGCAAACCAGTCCCATATCTTTGTCAAGAAAATCCCAAATGGTTTCATGAAGAGGGGGACACCACTAATTGACTAAACAACGTTACTGACTTGCATCTATTCAGCTATGACATAGGAATTCGAGAGGTGGGGGTTATGGAATCAAGGAAATAAGAAACAGTGGGAGAGCAACAAAGTTTGCCCAGCTATATATTTAATTATTTAAAATGCGCTGTGGTATGGTGGAGGTGAGGGTGCTTCTAAATCTCTTTGGGTTAGACTAGATGATCTTTGAGGTCCCTCCAGCCTGAGAGGCAGAGTAGCATATGCATGCAAAGCCTGCAGTTAGGAACAATTTGGATTTGAATTTTGTCTCCAATATTCATTAGCAACATGATTCTGAAAAAGTCAACTTGGTGTAATGAAAAGAGTGTGCTGCTCAGACCTTGGGTTGAATTTTGCCACTTACAAACATAGTGACCTTGGGCAAGTCACTGTTCTCCTCTGTAAAAATGAGAAGTTATTCCAATGGCTGTCATACTGAGGAGGGATTTAATTTGGTCTGTTTGATCTCAGGTGAAAGTTGTAAAGAGGCATATGTAGTCTTGTCTTAAGGACAAAACCTAGCAATTAGAACTGTATAGAAGTAGAATGGGCTAGCTTGTAAAGTGGTGGGTTCTCCCTCGTTGGAGGTCTTCAAGCAAAGGTTAGATGACTGCTTGTCTGGCATGTTATAGAAGGGATTCTTTTCAGCAGCACTGTCCTTAGACCTGGATAAGAGGGCCCCTACATTGAACTGGACTTCTGCTTTAGAGATCAGTAGGAACAATTTATCTGAGTCCCAGTGATGATGACCTGCAGTTACTGCCAACCCCAGATTATAGAATTGTCTATGCCCTTGACCTCAGCCTATAACCCTTAACCTAGCCTGTGGCTGAGACATCTCTTGGCTGCCACTGGGCTTTTGCATAGACCCTGGGAAACAGTTGCTATAGCTGGCTCCAGGGTTTTTACTGGTTTCCATTACCTTTATTGGGCCCTGGAAACTGAGGTGTTGTGGGGTGGGGAGGAAAGGGCCCTCCAGTTGCATCTTGCCTCCTCACAGTTGAAATCGGGGATGGAGAGAGAGAGTAAGATGCTACTTAATCTTTTGGGGATGGACTAGATGACCATAGCAAATTCCCATTGGGAGCTGGTGCATTCAGCCTTCATGAGCACTGCACCCCCTGTTATCACAAACCCTCCCCTAGTAAGAAATGCACCCACTTGCTCATATTAGCCTTCAGGTCATGGCAAAGCAGCAACCTACCCATTGAGGTTGACAAGAGACCACGTAGCAGTCACTCTTCTCAGTCAGCACTTCCCATCATTCTGAAACAGAGCTGTGCCCCCTCAGAGCTGTCTCACCCAAGCCCTGCCCACACAACTTGGACATTATCATGCTCAATGCATCTGATGAGATATCTTTATGGTGAGGCATCTTGGCCCCATGATGATTTTTACGCTCCTCTAGATTTGACAAGCTTTATGAAAGGAAAGATCCATTTCAATTCAATTCTGAGGAGATTCCCTTTAGAACCCCAAAGATCTCAAACTCAGCCAAGAGTCTACAGATCTCCTTCAGCTGTGACATAGGGCCATCACACTCATAGGACCTCAGATTTCACTAAGTCTAGATACAGATTTACCAATGTGATAGGTAGGATCATCTTAGTTCCCTGGAAAATCCAGCTTTCTATGTGTAGCCAAAATAATTAGTTCTGGAAAGGTCCAGAAATATGACCTAATTTCACAGATTCCAGAAATCTAAGGGTCTTAGATTTCCTTGCCAGAGGCTTGGTTTTTCATTGATTGTAACTGAAGTGTACCAACTATAGACATGCTGCAGAGCCAGCTTTTTTCCTTTACTTGAGTTAGAAGAGAAAGGCCTTCTTGCAGTGGTAAAGCAATGGCAGGCTCTCCAGGTTACAGAATTCTACTTCTATAGGATTCTTCATCTTATAGTCAGCCTCTTCTTATGGTATCTTCTTTTAAGTTCTTTTAGATACAGTTGTTATACAAGTCTCTCATTTTATCACACTCATTTAATTTTAATGAACAGATAATTTGGGACAAATTTAACTTCAGAAATAATTATTCAATAGAATATACTTTGCTAATTTTCACAGAAACAAATTTTACCTTTAATCTTTTTTTCTCTCCTCACATTTTCAGTTTTAGATTACGTAATATACCTACTTACCAAGTAACTTTTTAAGGCTAAATAAATCAATCAACTAAAAGCATGTTTTCAATACTTTCTATATGCCAAGCATTATGATACATAAGATGAAAACTATGTAAATAATAATTCTACTTCTACATCTGGTCCCCCTCCCCTGACATAGAAACCTCTCTTGTAATAAATAAGCATGGTGAAGTGAAACAAATCAATATATCAACTTGTGTGAAAATACATGCCTTGTTTTGCACCTATAGGTCATTACCTTTCTTCCAAAAGATGGGGAATACTCTTTATCAGTCCTCTGAAGTCTCTGACCCTGAGTTAGCAAGAGCTATACCTACAAAACATACAACCTGGCAAATTCTACCATGCTTAAAAAGCTGTGAGTAGGTCCTGGTGACAATATACATCTGCTTCCTGAGGACCAGCCTAGCTGAACTCAGAGAAGCTTGTCATCAAGAGAATCAATGATGAATGATGAATTCATTTGGTCAAGGTCACCCAGGAGACAAAGAAAAATACATAATGGTCTTTAGTCCTACTAGGACAACTTTCTATTTTTACATTGGCTTTAGTAGAGAGGCAGGAAAGGACACAGAGAGTGCTATGAGATTCTTTTCCAATGATGAACAAGTTGACCTTACTGGAAGAACTGAATTAAAGCAATACTGATGTTCTTGTCTTAAATGAAATGAGAAAATATAAGGAAATCATGGTGAAATGGAAGGATAGTTCAAAGATCCTCCTCAGTGAAGAAAAATGGAGAAGTTAAAATGAATTTAATTCAATAAATATTTATTAAATGTCCACTATATTCAAGATAATGGTCTAGGTCAAGGGTGGGGAACCTGTAGCCTTGAGGCTACATGTGGCCTTCTAGGTCCTTGGGTATAGTCTTTTAACGGAGTCCAAGTTTTACAGAAGAAATCCTTTTATTAAGGGGATCTGTTCTATGAAGTTTTCATTCAGTCAAAGGAGGACTCAAAGGGCCACATGTTTCCCCAAGGCTGCAGATTCTTCGGCCCTGGTTGAGCTACTGAGGAATACAAAGAGAAAAATGAAATAGTAGGTAATCTTGAGGACCTTACATTCTACTGGGGGTAAAACAAAACAAAAGGAAACAAAATACTTATATAGAGAAACACAGTGTGTTTGTGTGTGTGTGTGTGTGTAGTAGTAGTAGTAGTAGTAGTAGTAGTAGTAGTAGTAGTAGTAGTAGCAGCAGCAGTTGTAGAGGCTGGAGGAAGACGTGTGATTTCACCGATACAGGGGACTTTCAGGTAAGAAAATCCCTCTATCAATTAAGTTGGACACCTATTCAGATGGTATTAGAACATTCAGAGGTTGTGACTTGCCCAGTGTCACACAAGTGGTGGATGTCAGAGGTGAGACTTGAAAAGAGATAATCCCGGCTTTGAAAGCAGTTTGCTATCCACTATACTACATTGCTCTTTTTACAGAAAAATAATAGAAAATAGTTTATAAAAGCAACGAAGAATATTCATTAAACACTTTATCACCCTGTGTTGAAATAGTCTTGGTGAATATAAGCAAAAAGTCCCCTATGGAGATAGTTTTAACTTTTCCACCAATATCTGTCTTGGGAAATGAGGAAGTAGAGGAATTCTACAGAGAATGTGATAAGTTCATCCAAATTAAATTTAATTATACTCTAAATACTTTGTTCCATGTAAAGGTTGACACAGGAAATGCCAACAACAAAAATAGATGTTTTGGAAAAGTATCCTTTTTGGAGGCTAAGAAACAAAGATAATAACGTTTGTAGGGGCAGCTAGGTGGCACAGTGAGTAGAGCACTGGCTCTGGAGTCAGGAGGACATGGTTTAAATCCAGCCTCAGACACTTGACACATGTACTAGCTGTTAAGTGACCTTGGGCAAGTCACTTAACCCCAATTGCCTTGCCAAAAAAAAAAAACAACAAAAAAAGTTTGTAAAAGTAAAGAAACCTTTCCTCTACATAACATTTTTTTAAAAGGAAAGTGAATAGGAATTTACTAAACATGGTGAGGATCAAGTGATTTCAAAACAAATGAAATCGGATCTGTTTTATCTGACACGAAATGTGTGTTGACAGATGCAGAAATAATTTCCAAAATCTGTTTTCTATGTACAGCCATGCCATTGACTTGTTACAGCAAAGATCAAAATAAATACAATATTAAAAGAAAAGATAAAGGTGACAAAAAGATATGGCATATAATTAAAACACTACTACCTGACTTATTTAAACAAATTATTGATGGTGAGAAATGGAAAGTATAAAAAAGGAACAGACTTTACTCTTTTCTAAATAAGTTTAGCTGATGTAATTCAAATGTTCAAATGAGAAAGGAAAAAGAGCCCAAATAACCATTGCGCCTGCATGCATGGTCTTCATGCCGGATACAAAGATATGGTAACCCAGAGCAACAATAGTTTAGAATGGAAACTCATTTGTATAATCTTAAAGAAGAGGGTAGTGGAGATAGACAGGTAGATAGGTAGATAGATAGATAGATAGATAGATAGATAGATAGATAGATAGATGATAGATAGATACTGTACTTACTCTTATAGATTGGGCACTTACCATGAGAAGTGCTGGGGATGCAACAACAGATGGTTCCTTCTGTGAAAATTTGTCTAATTCTTTTTTTTACGCTGAATATATTGATTATTTTTGTTGTGTAGAAAACCCTATTTTTATATAAATTAATTTATCTATTTCATCACCCATAATTATTTTTGTTGAATAAATTTTTTAAAAATCCTCTCTATAGCTATGATGGGTACTGCAGCTCATATTTCTTGGTTTGTTTAATAATTTTAAAATAAATTGTGGATTTACTTAGTATTATATCGTATGTTGTGAAACGTATATTAATCTTTTTCCCCCGTTGTGCCATGTAGAATTTGTAAGATCTTTTTTTTTTGCTATATGCAACTTAATGTTTGTACCAATGACCTAGACAGATATATCAAAAGCTTATTTATCTACTTTGAAGTGATATAAAACTGGTAATGATATCTCTCAGGTTAGGGGATAAAAATTCACACTTAAAATTTAATACGGTTATATGTAAATTCCTACACTTGCATTAGAAACAATTTCATGAGTACAAGATAGGGGAGTCTGAACTGAAATTTGTCTGAACAGGAACAATGGGTTTTAATGAAACAAAGGCTCAATATTATATGGTAACCCCAAAAGTTAATGTGAACTCATTCTATATTAAAACATAGTGTCAAGAATAGGGGAGGTAACAGTTCTGTTTTAGTTTATCCTGATGAAACCATATCTTCAGTATTTTCTTTAGTTCTAGGCATCCTATTTTAGGAATCATATAGATAACAAATAAGCATCTAGACAAAGAAGACCAAGACAGTGAAAGACCATGAGAATATCCTGTGTGAGGAGCAGTTAAATGAACTGAACATGCTTAGCCTAGAGCAGGGATGGGGAACCCATGGCCTCGAGGCCACATGTGGCCCTCTAGGTCCTCAAGTGCAGCCACATGTAGGCTCCAGGTAGCAGCCTAAACAATAGAAAGCTTAAATGGTACATAGTAACTCTCTTCAAGTCTTTGAAGAAGGCTTTGGGGGAAAGGAATTAAATTTATGCCACTTTGTCCCAGATGGGAGATTTGAGAGTAAAGGATGGAAGTTGCAAAAGAATGTTCAGGCTAAAATTAGAGCTATTCAAAAGTAGAATAGAGTGTTTAGAGGTAGTGAATTTTCCCTCAGTCAATCATCAAGAAATGGGTGTACATCCACTTGTTTGGGATATTGTAGATGGAGTTGTTTCTCAGGCACAGGCTGAACTAGATGTTCTCTCAAGCTCCTCTCAACTCTGAGATTGTAAAGATTCTGTGATACACTTTTATTCTTGGCTGTTTATCTTAAAGTGTGACACTTAGAGTGAATTGGGTATGCTTCTGTTGCTACTGTGAGAAATGGTGGGAGGAGTTTTGTTTCCACATAATACTGATAGCAGATTGTAAGTTAGAGATGACTGGTTCTAATCAGAGCTGTGATCTAGCAGAGGCCAGGCTTCTGATCTGGTGAAAGGTTAGAGGCTTGAACGAATAAATGTAAAATATAATTAAAACCTTCCCGACTTTCCAGCGAGTATTGTTTATTCCTAGACAGTGTAAGTATATTTATAACACTACCATGTAAATTCTGTTGGTTTCCAATCTCTCCCTCATTTTCAGTATTTCTGGGAAATCATCTTGTTCTGTTTCCTGAAAAATGAGTGAGAGTAATTTTTCTATTTTGTTGGTCTTGAAAAATTTGATAGCTTAAGCATTTTCTCTTCTTGCTTTATTCTCCCATTCTGTAAGATTTGTCTGCCTTGCTTCTAAATCATTTTCCTGTATAGTAAATGTCTAGGTTCGATATTTTTTTTACTTTCACAATTCTTTCTCTTTTTATCTTCTAGAAAGAAAATTCTACTATTCATTTATTCTCTTCTTTTGTTTTCATTTTCCACGGATATTACTCAATTGTCATCATCTCTTTGTCCTAGGATTTATTAGTTACATTGACTTCCTCCTTAATTTACATGCATATATTTACATTTTATGATTTTTTTCAAAGTTTGTTCCTTTTTTGATTACTTTAATTTTGTTATTATCTATTGTGTCTTTCTTTTAGAAAATTCTAGGTAGTTTCTGATGCTGAAGTTGGTGTTAATTTAATATATCTTTTTATTTCTTTTGGTGATTTTGCCTTTTTTGTACTATATAATCTTTTTTTTTTTTTGCAGTGGCAAAGCTCTCTTCAATTTTCTCATTTGAGTAACTTAAAATTTTATTTAAGGGTTTCTGCTTTGCTATTTTTAAAAAAATCTGTTTTTAAGAATGATTTTGAGGTATCAGATTCTTTTATTTCCCCTTTATTCCACTATATGCCAGGATTTTTTTATATTACTGTTTCTTAGCATAAATTTAACAAACGCAAAACAATCACCACAATGATGAGACAAAAAGCACAATAAAAATACTTCATCCAGGTAGTAATTATTTTGCAGAACAGAGAGATATGGTTCACATGCAGCAGTGGTTTAGAACACTAACACATTAGGACATCTGCTAATCATTTCTGAAACATATAATGGCAGATTATAAGTAGTCACTTTACAAAACAGTGAAGGGAAAATGAGCCTTTAGAGGGCTTACTAAGAGATCAAGCTAAACCAGATCATCTCAAAATTATCTGTAGAAGAAAACAGAAGGAAGACAACAATCAAATGGAAAATCTTCTGGCATTTCTATAGCAATCTATTCTCACTATGGCTCAGATGAACTCACCACATTGCAATTCTCTCTACCTAATATATGAAAAAGTGACAATAATGTTAAGTATATGAAATCAACAAAAGTACCTGGGCATAGTCAAGTACATGTATAAATCTGTCTTGGCAGAAACACAATTTTAAACATACTAAAAGACTAATTTGGAGCTATCTCAAAGTTGGGAATATTCTGAAAGAATGGAAGAGTAATGAAATTTTAAAAGTTCTAAGGAATAATTTTTAAGATATCTTAATGAGGTGATTATTCCAAAGAATGGAGATTACAGATGATACTTTTATGAAGAAAAAATAAAGTCGACTGACAATACACCAGCAACTAAGAATACATGTGGATATTCTTTTATGTCTTTGAAATCTTTATGTAAATGGACCATGCATTCATTAAGGGTAATTTTGATGAAAGCATGAAAGGGAGCAGGAAGACTTTTATATATGCTTTCTATAACAAATCATAGCTTTATGGTTAAAAAATTAACTCTGAAGGGTAAAGAACATAACATCTCATTGTATCCATTGTCGATGGATTTTAAGAAAGAATTTGACTCAGTAGAGAAAAATGCAGATGTTTCCCATAGATATGTTAAAATTATATGAGATTCTGCAGCACTTGGGCACACCCCGCAAGTCACAGAGGTCTCCCAAACAAAGCCACTCCAGACTCAAAGTACTCTAAATTTCCACAGCCATTCAAATCCATGGCTCAGAAGTCTCTACTGTTGTATTTATCTTTACTAGTCATCCACAGGACATAATTAGTTCAAAGCAAATGAAAGAACATAGTAATAAAAGTAGCAATAAAACATTTCCCCCATGTTGTTAGGACATACTTTCCCACAAATACTGCTTGCTATCCATGAGAGGAGTAAACAAATGTAGGAAAACACACTTCCTGAAATCAAGGAGGTAGTTCCCAGCCTTGGGAGGGGGGGTTATACAGCAATGGAAGGGGAAGGTGGGCAGATAGGGACTAAAGATAATACAGTGTGAATATAAGAAAAAGGCTTGAAGAGAGAAAATACGCCACAGAAAAACTTGATATAAGACTTTTTCCTAAGCAGGAAAACAACAGTGAGAATCATAAAGGCAGAAGGGAAAAAAAATCAGTGTAACTTTTTAAAAGAACATAACACATTGAACAGCTATTATACTACGTAGATAAGTGAAACAAAAATCACCAATGGAAAATATAATTCTACAGATTCACTGGAGTCCATTGAACAATGAAGCAGCATGGCATAATGAATAGAGGTCTGGATTTGGAGTCAAGGAAGGGTATGGTTTCAAATCCTGACATAAATACTTATTAACTCTGTGACTCTGGGAAAGTCACAACCTGTCTAAGCTTCAGTTTCCTCACCTGTAAAATGAGGGAACTGAATTTAATGATATCTGAGGTTCCTTCCATCTCAGACTATATGATCCTATATAGTAAGAAACTCCACAGTGGTTTAAACAAAACCTTTTAAAAGAAAATATTAGGATAGAAGTTAGATCTGAAATCAGAACTCGCAAAACAAAATTAAGAAAAACATCAGGATAAAACTGAAGACTCCCATAAAGCAATCAAGAAGGCTTTGAAAAAGAGTGCAACAAATTTAGCAGTTAAAAATACAGAAATACAAATTTCAAAAATTTGTAAAAGAGAAGCAAAATACAGTAACCTTAGAAGAACATATGAATTCTGTACAATTCAAAGGGATTGATTTTGAAGACCTGATATGCTGAGATAAATGTCATAAATCTCTAAAGAACAATGTTTTTATTTTTTTAACTAAATACCATACTTCAGGAAATACTATAAGTAAACAACCTTGACACTAATGTTTTGTGATCCATAGGCATATAACATTATGAGAAGAATATTCCTATTAAAGAAATGGCTGTTAAATGCAGCAAGATGTTTTAGATCATTGAAAGCTCTACACAATATTCCAAAAATGATCCAACCCTATCTCTTCCTACTCAATTCAAAGCTCAGTATCTATACATATACAGTATCTATCCAAGGCATGATAGATAGATAGATAGATGGATGGGTAGATGGATGGATTTTGGGAAAGAGGGCCAGACTCAGAGTCAAGATGACCTCAGTTCAAGACCTACCTCTGATACATACAGACTTTGTAACCCAGGGCAAGTCAATGTCTTAGGCAACTCTAAGAATATAAGTTGCTGAACAGCAGCTACCATGTATTGCTAATGGTAGTTTCCATGCTGGGAATTATCAACACTAATGAATTTATAAGAAAAGTAAAGCTTCTTGTGGGTTAGTTGTATCCTTTATGGAAAGTTTATGGAAATATGGACAAGAATAATAAAGAATAAGATACAGAAATGCTTATTGATGGTTGATTAACACATTTGAAAACTATTGTGGATGAAACAACTCACACTTAAAAAGGTATAGCACCATCCAAAGACCTAAGTAAGAGTTTCTGTTAGCATTTTGTCTATTTTTCATTTTTCTAGCTTTATGTTCTAGTGATTTTAGTGAGGCATTAGTACACACACACACACACACACACAAACACACACACACATACTGCAATAATACAATAGTACAACACGTAAAGCAGCAGAAGTGACCTGCTGGGGAAAAAACAGTTGAAAACTGTATTCAAAGTGCACCAGCAATTCTGATCCAACCAGAGCTACATTGTGCCAGTCTATCTAAGGATTGAGGGGTATTAATATGTTGCACTACAACTGGCATTTAATTCTATGAATGAAGCCAGGAGGATAGAAGGAAGTTTTAGTCTTTTAAGGTATGGAAATACAGGGTTTCCAATGGTCATCATTTTCTGTAGAACACTCTGATCTTTGCCCCTTATTGTGCATATAACAACCAGATAAGATGTGGAAGCCAGTCAGAGTCAGGATCTAAAGTGTCAGAGCCTTGGAGAGGGTTCCAACTGTGGAAATACATGTGGCAGTTTTTCCCTGGAGATGTTGTCAAGGGTAAACACAGTGAACCCAGGACTTGATTAATTTTGATTTCAGATAACTATATTTTCCATAAGCAACGAGGTTAGTACCCAGAAAGAGGTCATCCCAGAACAAGAACAGGGTAGCAGATCAGTCTGGTAGTTTGAAAGTAGATAGTTCAAAAGTAGTAGAGAAAGAAAAAAAATAATAATCCTGGGAACTTGATGGATCACAGATAGAAGAATATTCGTTAAGAGCTGGTAAGGGCCGCAGAGGCCTTCTAGTCTAATCATCTCATTTTACAGATGAAGAACTAAGGCATAGAAGAGTTAGGTATACCATGGTCACACAAGTAATAGAAGATAGTGCAGTCAGATGTTAGCCCAGGTCCCTTGATGCCAGAACCAGTGTTCTTCATTATATCATCCTAGATCACTCAGGCCAGGCCATCTTAGCAGCATTTAGTGGAAATGTAGCTGGGGTGGTATTTGCACTGCACTGAATAAGGAATTACAGAATGTTCCTATACGGTAAATGGGATCAATGTACCCTTTATAAACTGGGCTCACAAATGGAAGTCCTTTAGATGTTAACCTAAACTTCTCCACTTAAGGTTATATGTTAGTATTGGTTACCTTCTTCCAGGGTAACTTGGGAGAAGGTTCTACCAATGTCTAAGGCATCCATATCCTGAATAAGTATGGAACCACTCAGCTCCTTCATCACCATGATGTTAATTCCTAGAGAGACATTTATTTCTCTAGTAAAGAACAATTAGGAAGCCCTTTTAAAATGTTATTTTTATCATCAATCCTAGCAACCAAATGGCATGAAAAAGCAAGTTAAAAAATAGACTTATAAAAAGAGTGAGAAAAGGCTGAGCTTTCCCCAACAACCCTATGATTCCAGAGCTGAAAAGTTCCAGTCCTTCAGCCCTCATATGTCAGATTTTATGTCCTTGTGGTCAAAGATCACTGCAGACAGTAACTGTGGCCATGGAATTAAAAGATGCTTGCTCCTTGGAAGGAAAGCTATGGAAAATCTGGACAGTGTACTGAAAAGCTGAGATACTACTCTGCCAATAAACATCCACATAGCCAAAGTTATGGGATTTTTTTCTGGTAGTAATGAGAGCTGGACTATAAGGAAAGCTGAGCACACAGAATTGACACTTTCAAATTGTGGTCCTGGAGAAGACATTTGAGAGTCCCTTCGATAGCAAGGAGATCAAATGAGTCAACACTTAAAGAAATTAATTCAGGCTATTCGCTGGAAGATCCAATACTGAAGCTGAAACTTAAATACTTTAGCCACATAATGAGAAGACAAGACTCATTGGAAGAGACCTTGATGTTGAGATTGAAGGCAAAAGGAGAAAGGGAAATAGAGGATGAGATAGATGGTGTCATGAAAACAAATGAACATGAACTTGGACAGATTTGGGTAGATAATAGTAGATAGAAGGGCCTTCTATGCTGTGGTTCATAGGATCATGAAGAATCAGACATGACTGAACAACTGAACAACAACAATTAAACAGCATACTTAAGTCTAAGGAATAACTGGACAGTGCCCTGAAGCCAACCCATCATTCTAAAGATGCAAAAATCAAAGTGAGGAAAAAGCATGAGAAGGTCAGAGAAGACCTTTATTGCATGAAGAATTGCTCTCCAGGTATTTTTGCTCCTGTAGGGGATAGTGTGTCCCTTTGATGCATTGCCCATCCCAGAAATGCAACCAGCAGAGGATTATTTAATGGTAACATGTGATTGTACTAATAAGCTGCTCTGAGGTGCCAGCACATAGAGCATAACTAAGGAATGAAGATGATTTTGTGCCTTGGGCTCAGAGAAAGCTGCTTCTCTGAATGCTCCTTTTGATCAGGTGTATTCATTAAAGGCTATCATGAAAAACAGAATTCTCATGTGAAGGGTGGACCATCCCTTGTCTTTACAAATGCCTCCTTACAAAAACAGAACCATGTTTTGTTGCCGCACCCATATGGCTGTGCTTGATAGAATCAAGGTAGGCAAAGGGTTGGAGGGAAGAAGGGAAATAGGGAGGTCTGGGGGGAAGAGAGGGGCAAGGTGTTTTGAACCAAAATAGAGAAAGTTGAAAATGGCAGAAATATTTGAACAATGAGAAGGGTAAATACTTCAAAAAGTGGTTTATAACAAGCACATATACATCTATTTCACGGGAATTCTGATGAAATTGAAAAATAGTACAAACAAAGCCAGACACTGAGGGAGTTTCAGATGTTGTACAGAAAAAAATACAATCAAATTTTAAATGATCTTGCTGTCACTGATCCATGCTGTATTTGATTAGCCTCCCTTTCCCTTTGATTTGGAATGCAGTTTGCTCAATTCCATTCACCATTGTGAGGGTATGAAAGACTGTGTGTTCATATTATTCTGATATGTCATCACTTTTCCAGGCTCATTACAAAGATAAACATGGTTTATACCTGTAATTTATAGTCAACTCAGCAGGCATTTGAAACATTAAAATTATGTGCTTCTCCTTTAAAAGAAAAGAAGCTGTGCGAGCCTTTACTTTTATGCCTAAAGTAAATAGGAGAGATTGTGGCCTTTATAACATTCAATTAGTCTCCTGGAGGTTTATATATGGTCTTGGCTCAGTTAGCCTGTATTAATATCATTTATCCTTTCCTTGGTATTTTCAGCTGTTGGAAACAGTTAAAATGCTATTATTTTTAAAAGTTAACTTTTTTAAGGCTAGACCAATCTTGGGAAAATGTGAACAATATACTACCCCCTTCAGGAAGTCTTTTCTTACAGGGGCAATCCACTATTAGGTACTGTAAAGCTTGTTTGTGTCTTGTTTTGTTTTTCTTTTTTGTGCTTACCGTAAGTATTATCTTCCAACTAGATTCTAATTTCCTTTAATTTACGAAGTCACCTATTAATTCTTGTCTCTACAGTACTTTGTTCATCACTTTGCTCATCATAGGCATTCATAAAATATTTGCTAATAGTACTGATGATAATAAGTTAATTTTCTTTAGCACATATATGAAGGTAGCTAGCCACACATCTATATAATCATTTAGCATCTGGTAAAATGCCTTGCACATAGTAAACATTCAATAAATATTTGTTCATTGAATTAATGAACTTAGGGCATGAATATTATTACTCCAAGTAATAGCTCACATTTGCATAGAGATTTAAAGTTTACAAAACACTTTACCAATATTAACTCTTTTTAACCTCACAACAACACTGGGAAATAGGTGTTACAAGGCTTTAATATTCAGTTTCCAATTGGTCTTAAAAGATAACACCTAAATTCACTGTTCCCCTATTCTTGCATAGGGTGCTTACAATTCTAAAACTTTGGATGGTTGCCAGTACTTTGAAAATTCATCCCATGGATTACATGAGTTTGTGCTCTGCCTTCTGTTTCCAATATATCTGGTCAATTTCCATGCCTGATTTTCAGGAATGTTCTGTTGATTTGTTATTTCTTGATATTTTTCTGGGAAGACCAATAATTTTGAACTTGTCTTATGAAGCTTCTCATCTATCTCTGGTCCTTTGGTTTATGCAAAATGCTTTGCAAATCTTAAAGTGCTGTATTGCCTAGTAGGAATAGCAGCAGCAGCAGCAGTAGTAGTAGTAGCAGTAGTTGTAGTAGTAGCAGCAGTAGTAGTAGTACTACTAGTAGTAATAACATTTGAAAACCTGATCTAGTTTTGCCACTTCAAAATTTTACTCTATTGATTTTTTTCTTTTATCTTTACATTTTTTCATTCTATTTCAGCCACATAGATTACACTATTTCATTGAGATTTTCCATTGTTTTGTCAATTCATATATTCATTTTCTTTAATTTTTCCTTTAACAATCTTATTTGAAAACATAAGTGCCAGATCTGCCCTTAAATGTTTTGTAATTATGATCCATTCTGGAGATTCTTCCAGTATGTACATTCTCTCATGCTTTTTTTTTATCTTTTGTTATTTACACGTTGACTTTTTCTTATTTTGTAGTTTCTTTATTTCAAATACCACCATGGCCAAAGAATTCTTAACCCAGTGTCCAGATTATTAGTCTTCACAAAGCAGACTTGTTCTAGTCAGAATAATTTGAACATTGAATATTTGGTATTGAATGATTTCTCAATATATCACCACCCTGTTGAGATCATCCAAACATAATAAACTCACACCCATGCCCTGTAAGTAGATTTCTTCTAATTGCCCAAATAATGCTACATTTCTTAGGAGATGCATGTATCACCTTCCCAAATAAGACTATAAATTGTTTAGTCCCTTATGATTTCTCACTGCCATTTACCTTTTTATACTTTTCTTAAGTCTTATTGTTGAACATCAAATTTTCTTTTCGGCTTGTCTTTTCATCATGAATGCTTGAAAGTCTTCTTTTTCATTAAATATCCATTCTTTCCCCTGAAATATTATCCTCAGTTTTGCTAGGCAGGTTATTCTCAATCGCCATCTTAACTCCTTTGCCTTCCAGAATATATTATAAGCAATCTGCTCCTTTATAGTGGTAGCTGCTAAATCTTGTGTGATACTTATTGTTTCTCCATTGTATTTGAATTGTTTCTGCCTGCTTTTAGTATTTTCTTCTTGATCTGGGAGCTCTGAAATTTGGCTATAATATTCCTAGTAGTTTTCATTTTGCGATGTCTTCCAGGAGGTGACTGGCTCTTTTAATTTCTACTTAATTCTCTGGTTCTAAAATGTCTAGGCAGTTTCCTTTATAATTTCTGGAAATAGGATGTCAAAGTCCTTTTTTTTGTTCATGCCTGTCAGACCAATAATTCTTAAATCACCTTGCCTCAATCTATTTTCCAGGTTAGTTGTATTTCCAACGAGATATTACACATTTCTTTCCATTTTTTTATTCTTTTGACTTTGTTTTATTGTTTCTTGATGTCTCATGGAGTTGTTAGTTTCCACTTACTTATCCAAATCTAATTTTCAAAGAGTTATTTTCTTCAGTGAGGTTTTGTACATTTTGTAGCATTTGGCCAATTCTGTTTTTTTGAAGTTATTTTCTTCATTATATTTTATACTTCATAGGCCAGTTCTGATTTTCAAAGCATTATTTCTTCAGCATTTTCATACTTTATTTTTACCAAAGTATTAATTCTCTTTTCATAATTTTCTTGAATAGAACTAATTTCTTTCTCCAACTTTCCACTAACTCTCTTATCTGACTTAAAAATATTTTTTGCTCTTTTTAAAAAAAAGTCTCCTTTTTAGTTCTTCTAGTAATTTCTGTTGGGCTTGTGTCCAATCTGCATTTTTCTTTGAGGCCTTGTTTGTAGATACTTTGAAGTCATTGTCTTCCTCTGAGTTTGTGTCTTGAGCTTCCCTGTTACCATAGCAACCTTTTATGGTCAGGGTCTTTTCTGTAGTTTGCTCATTTTTCTGGTCTCTTTCTTGGCTTTGGAGCTTAAGTTAGAGTTGGGTTCTGTTCACTGCTAGGACAGGTGACTGGCTCTGAGCTTCTGTCTTTTGTATCTATTTGTTGCTTTCATAGCTTGGTCTTGGGGCTTGTAAGTTTTAGGTCCTTCCATGGTAGTGTGACCCAGGGAGAGCTCTGTTACTACCCTCCTTATCTGTGCTCTGGTTCTTAAACGTGTAGGCCTTTGCTCCCTTGAGACTCTTCCTTTCTTCTCTGTCCTGGAAATATGACCTGGAACTGGAACTGTGTTGCCAAATGGCACCCATTCTTGTTCCTAGTCTTAGTATAGGGATTTACTAGGATCCCTTTTTGCCCAGGTTTTCAGTCCCCTTACCATCTCTGGGCCCTAGGCTGCTCCATGACACTGATGCCACCACACACCCCTAGCCATGGAAAGGTGCTGCTTCCTATGCTTCATGATCCTGGCCATTTCCCACTCCAATGTTTGGAGACCTTGCTTTCTATCTCCCTAAGTTGCCTAGTGCTGGAGGAAAACAAATGATTCATGACCTTTTTTGTTTAAAGCAAAATGTCCTTATCTGAAAATTTTTCAACAATTTGTGTTGCAATTTCCCACCTCTTTGCTGAGAAGGAGGAGTATTTCATCATTTGTTTTCTGGGAACAAGACTAGCCACTACAATTATGAGTTCATCTGCCTTTCGGTATTATTTTTCATTTATATATTACTAGAGTTATTGTGCATATTCATTTGCTGCTTCTTCTTTCACTCCATCAGTTTATAATAACATTTTTTCTTGCATTTCCCATATTATTAATATTTTGTAGCAAAAGAATATTCTATTACAAATATTTAGCATGATTTGAAAAAGAAACTATTTTACAATTGGTGGTGGATGTCCACTTTGTTTCCAGCCCTGGAGTCAGGAGGACCTGAGTACAAATCTGGTCTCAGACACTTGACACACTTACTAGCAGTGTGACCTTGGGCAAGTTGCTTAACCCCAATTGCCCTGCCTTCCCCCCTCCAAAAACAGTGTCACTTCAGATATTAATGTATATAGGGAACCTTCTAAATGATTTTGACCTCTGGGTTAAATACCAAGTAATGGGATTACTGGGTTGGAGATTTAATGACTTTTCTTGAATAATTTCAAATTGTTTTCAGAATAAATAAGCCAATTTTCAATACTACCAAGAATTTATTACTGTGCTAATCTTTATACAGTACCTCTAACATCAATTATTTCAATATTTCATTATATTGGAAATAAGACCAGAAATATTTGAAATTTCATATATCTTACTGTTAATGATTTATAGAACATTTCATAAAGTCCTTAATATTTGGTGTGTCTCTTTTTCATAAGTGTCTGTTGACCACTTAACCAATGAGGAAAAGCTCTTAGTTGTATAGATTCCTATGTACTGTGGCTACCAGCCTTTTACAAAAGAGAAATGATGCAAGGAATTTTCCCCTGATTAAAAATTTCCCCTTTTATTCTATGTATACTGAGTTTATTCATGCAAGTTTCTTTAAAATTTTACATAATAGGAATTGTCTACTTCCTATAGTCTTTTCTATCTCTTGTTTTTAAAGGCATTTTCCCTAGCCATCATTGGCAAGTTCACCTTCTTCTGCAGTTTTTAAAGTGGTATATTATTTTACATTTCAGTTATTTATTCATTTGCAGCCTATTGTGTTATATAAGGAACTTATCTAAACCAATTTTTTTCTGTGAAATTGCCTTCTAATTTTAATTGCCTTCCAATTTTCCCCAAAGAGTTTCCAAATAGGGAGGCCTTCCCAACATTTTCTCAGCTCTTCTGTTTCTCAAACCAACATTCAGATGACTTACACATAAAAAGACTTCCTCAGGTAGCTGTTGGAAGTTTATTTGCCACTTCCCACCTCACAAAATTTCTCAGGTCTTACTTCTAGCTAATTCAGCATGAGTAAATTCAATCCATCTCTCCTCCACTCTAGAGTGTAGACTACATGCCATTCAATATATTCTACTTCTCCTGCTAAGTATTCCATAACCTTCATATAAATATATGAACCACTTCTTCGCCCAATCAATTTTTGTCATGCACATACATACCCCATGTCATACACATACCAGGGCCATGCAAGCTGCTTTGAATCCTTGATATCCCTCAAGAAAGCCCTTGGAGTTGTGTGTGTTGGTGGTGCAGGAAGGGACAAATTCATGTCATGTGCCCTACATTCTTGTGACCACAACAAACAGTACCCTGTTTACCTTATAGCAATAAAAATGAGATTGTATTTATAAAATATCATTCAACCCTAAATTCTATGAGTCAATAAACATCATCATCTTACTTAGAATATACAGAAATTGCAGGATGATAAAATTTGGCATCCATTCCTACAGTCCATAGTGTATTAACTATATATAGTTCACATATATAGAAAATATTTTTATCAGTTGAAGACAGGGATGTGAATATACTTTTTATTCTGATAGAAAAAGAAAAATAGGTAAGGTTCCTGTGGTCACAAAAGTATTGAAAAGGAAATGTGTGTGTGCATCTGTGTGTATGTCTATAATATAGTATATGTGCTTTCTCCCTATACCATATATACACATAATAAGCCTGGTTCTCTAAACTTTATTTTGAAGATCAAAGCTAAGCAAAATTCTGCAATGCAGCCTTTCCTGGTTTTGAATACGAGGCAAGTTTTGTGCTTCAGTATGATTCCCTGAAATGTCTAAGACGTTGTATGCTATTATGTGCATTTTATCTTCTATCTATATGCCCCATCCAACCCCTTTTTTGCTCTGATATCTACAGCAAAATAATGCACAAAGAAGAAGAAGAAAGATGTAGGATTTTAGTTTACCAGTGAGTTTAATCCCCCTTCTTCATAGGTACACACATATATGATGCCATTTTTTCTTTACATATTTGGAAGCATATAACTTGATACTTTCAACTGACCCTCTATGTAAAATTATAACTGTTCTGGACTGGACTGTATAGTACTGGAATATATCTTTAAAAATAACATCATTTCTGTCCTTCTATTTATCTATCTATCGTGATCTATCCAGTCTATTTCCATGTTACTATTTATAATCCTTCCCTTTTCTTATCTTTATCGGCATCTTATATATGGCAGATTGTTTAAGCAATATAAACTAAAAATGCAAAAGTGGTGGAGTGAGAGGAGTCTCTATGCTATCCCTTGACCTATGTTTCATATTCCTGCTCGCTATATATTAGGTTTAATCTAAAAAGATTAAATGTAATAAGGATAAGTATAAAGTTTCAAACTTGGGTTCAAGAAATCAATTTCACAATATAGGCTGGAAGAGCTACATTTAGATAGCAGTGTGTCCCAAAAAGATCTGGAGGTTTTAGTAGATTGTGAGTTCAACTTAAGTTAATAGTGTGACCTGGTGGTACAAAAACCTAATGTAATTTTAATCAGCATTAAGAGAGCCATAGCTTCCAGGAACAAGTAGCTGATATTCCTTTTTTACTCTAGTTCGGTCGGACCATGTGTGGAGTGTTATACTTATGGGAGGCCTGATATCACACTTTTGGAAGAACATTGGTAAGCTTTAAAGGATTTGGAAGAGGATACTCAAAAGCAATCTGAATGGAGAAAGGCTTCAAGTCCATGTAGTGAGGGTCAGTCAAAGGAATTGGGAATCTTTAGCTTGGAAAAGAGAAGAAATGGGGGAGTGTGTTAGTTGTTTTCAGATATTTGAATGGGTAAAGGTTATTAGTCTTGTTCTGTTTGATACCAAGGAAAGAACTGGGAGTGATGAAAAGAAGTTGTAGAGAAGAAAATTTAAACTTGTTGCAGGAAAAAGCCTCCTGACAATCAAAGCTGTCCAAAAGTGGAATGAGTTCCCTCTTGTTATGGGCTGAGTTAGAGCTGAACCCTGTCCTCCTCGGACCTCCAGGCCCAGGGGCCTGAGGTAGACTTGGGGCTTTGGGATGTGGGTGGAGCCAGGAGGAGGGGTCTCACCTTTGTTGCCTCCCTGGAAATTCCAGGTCTTTGCTCGGGCCTGCCTGACCACATGGAACTTCTGGCTCTCTGTCTGGGCTTGCCAGAGCATGTGGAGTTTCCAGTTCTTTGCCTGGACTGCCTGACTGCAGGGAGCCTCGGGTTAGCACAGGAAGAGAAGGGGAGGAGAGTAGGCGGAGTTGGGGCGGTTCTAGTATCCAGGTGTATTGAATTTTACCTGTCCTTCACCCACGTAACCAAAGAATGTACCTGCGTCACTAAAGATATAAAGGTGCTGCTTGCTGAAATAAAATTCGGAGTCCTTCACCATCTTTCGGCTCCCGCCCCATTCATTGTCCGTGAGATCAGGTCCTTTGCTTAGGCAAAGGCCTGGGGCTTGGGGGGAACCCCGAGTATAGTTGCGAGGCTTCAGGAGCCCATAACAAGTGGTGCTCAACATGGGCCCGTGGCACCCTCTGAAGATGATGAATTCCTCTTTTTTAGAGGTCTTCAAGAAAAGGTTGAATGATCCCTTGGGTACTTATAATCAGGCTTTATTTTTCTGGCATGAGTTGGACTAGAAGAGTACGTAGGAACTTTTCAACTCAGATTTTATGTAATTCTGAATAATGAGGAAGACGCCTCCACCCCAAAAGCATTTTATTTCATGATCTGCGCTCCTTCTTCTCCCAAACTTCTACACAGATCTCTTCCTCTAGTTTCTCCACAGAATCAAAGGGACCATTCAGTTAATTTAATCACTGTGTAAATACCAGAAGCTTGATGCGTGAAAAAATTGATAAGAATTTGCTACACATAGGCTCAGCCAACTGTCCATATTCAAGTCGTTTAACCAGTAAAGGAGAAGCTTGAAACAATATGATTCTTGATCTCCTGGGTGTTCCATTACAGTTTCCAGCTTCAATATATGGGGTCACATGAAATGGATTTCAGATCTGGACTGAGACCACTACATTTTTTCTCATATGATATATCCACAAACCTTGATCGCGTGATCATATTTGGCTTTGCTAAATGATTCTAAATGGTCTTATAATAGAGTCTGTGAAGTTGTAGGAGCAGTTCTTTCATTTATTAAAAGTTGTTGCTGCTGTTAATATCATTTGGGAGGTCTATCATGGGGGAGGAAATGAGCCATTATAATAGAATGGTTCCAATGTATTAAGATGGTGGGGGTCAGGGGTTAGGTATAGAGAAGCAGCTTACATTTGATCAGAACTTTCGCAGGTGATCTTCAAGTTTGGAAAACAGTCCTAGTAAAGGAGTTCTTAACCTCTTTTGTGTAATGGAACCTTTTGGAACTCTGGTGAAGCTTATGGAACCTTTCTCAGAACAGTGTTTTAAAAATAAATAAATTCATATATAGAATTACAAAGGAAATAAATTAGGTTGAAAAATAGTAATATGCATATATTCATATGTATGTGCATTTATATACATATATGTATGTGCATATATGTACATATATGTATATATCTACACACATGTTCACTATTTCAGGCTAAAAGCTCCTGTTCAGGTCCCTGTTAAGGCAATCAGACTTTTCACTGTTCTTCGCTTTTGGGATGCTAAGACTATCAAGTCTCTCCTTTGTTTGAATTGGTGGGAAACCTTTTGCTGTCTTTGTTTTGGAGTATTTCTCAGCACTGAGGTAATTAGGAGTCACTGACTTGTATATGATGTCATACCGGGGATGGGGAACTTTCACACCCCAGCCTGGGTGAGGTCAGAGACCTCAGGGGTCTGAACAGGATATAATTGAGGGGAGCTTGGTGTTTGACTTTTGGGGCTCACTCATGGAAGGAGTGTTGAGACTCTGGGCAAGCCATTGTAACTGCCCCCCGTTTTGATGATCCAGATAGATATTGGTGTTTCTCTGGTAACTATGAATTGTAATTTGAATCAGACAAGGTCTGTCTGTTGATTTTTGTAATTTCTGTTTGTATTTGCCTTGAAGTTCAGGGGGCTGATCTTTTCCCTCTGAACTAAGTGAATGATATGTGTATGTTTAATTAAACTGAGATTGTTAACTCCTATAAGTTGCTTTCCTTAGAAAAGCAGATCAAAGAACCTGTGTTCTGTTTTCTGCGCCTTCTGTTTGCTGGTGTTATTGGTCTTACACAGACACAGTAGCTGCTAGCAAGATTGTTGCTACAATCCCATAGTTTCAGAGATGTTCATTGAAGGGTATTTAGGTCAGCAAACATCTCTACTATATTTCTATGTGGGATTAGAGGTAGGGAAGTTGTTTTTGTTTAGGGTATTAAACAAGACTGTTGTCCTTACCTCAATCCATATAAAAGTGGCTCAATATAGAACTGGATGGGAACTTGCAAGCCATGGAGTTCAAGCTCCACTCACTTCTAAAGATGAAGAAACTGAGGCTGAGGGGGGGTTGAGTGACTTGCCCAGGATCAAACAGCTAGTAAGGCAAGATTTGACCAGGGTTCTCTGGCTCTAAAAGTCCAACATTCTATCCATTATATTATGCTCCCTCTCAACTCTTCACTTGGTTGAGAGAGGGAAAGTAGATACCTGGTGGGAAAGGAAGACTGGTTTCAAGCATTTGGTTCAAAAGAGTAAATAGAATCTCCTGTTGGAGCCAAAAGCCAAGAAAAGTTAACCAGACGAAATTAGTCTAGAGAAGGGCTGTCCAAAATATGGCCCGCAGTGTGATTTTATGGGGCCCTCCTGTGGGTTTTAATTTTTACAAGTGAAAAAATAAAATAATAATTTGCATGGAATGCATATTAGATTTTTTAATTCCATCACTAATAAATAATCTCGATGTTAACTTTCTTTGATGTTTTTAAGCAGCATTATGGACAGAACACATCGCATAGAGTTTTCAATCTATCTGTGGGATGTGATCTGTCTGTATGATGCAGAGTCTAGTCAGTATGCACCTACCTTTATACTGTCATGTTGTCACCTTGTTGTTTTGTGTTTGCTTTTGCGCTTCGCACCTTTGCCTGTCATATTGATGTCGTGTGTTTCCTCACTTTCTGTCGGTTTACTATATTTTTTATTCCAGGTGTGGCCCTCAAATAATTATTTTATTTTAATGTGGGCCTAAGATAACCTAAGATTGGACAGCCCTGGTCTAGAGCAAAAGGTTCAATGCTGAGGGGAGCGGAGTTAGAGACTTTTCAGGAGTAAGATCAGGAAAGCAAGAGATAGCTTGAAAAGCTCTTTGCCTCACAATTTACACAACAAAGAGTATTATTTTATGATCTATACTATTCTCCTCTTCCTTACACATTTGCATCAAATGCTGCTATGGACCTAGCCAATCATACTCAGTGCGGTCAACCCATCGCCAGACACAGTGCCCTCTAAATATATGGTGCTTTCTAATGTCATTGATGACAAAAGCAGACTGTGACTATGAATATAATACAGAACGATTTTTCTTATAAGACACAGAAGAAAGAGGAGGGCTTGAATAAAAAGAGACATTTTGAGTTGAAAAGGAGTTTGTGAAGACAAAGTTATAACATGGTACATACCAGATTAAACATTCATTAGGATCAGTCTCTTTGCTCTCTCTTTCTAGAATACAAGAATCCTTCACCCTCTTGACCCCAGACCATGTCCACCATGCTAATACCTAACCCTGAGTCATCCACATAATCCTCTTTTTCTTCTCTTTACTTCTTGGCTGCCTGCCAAGCCCTGGTATAGAAAGTCACAAAACTGCTAACTGGGATCTAATAGAAAAATAAAAACCACATAAATGAGAAGCAGCAAAGCTTGGATCAGTCTCCGTCATTATCGTATTTGAAGTGCACATCATTCGTTTCTGTTAACAATTGATAGTTACCACACAAATAGATCTGTGATCTTATTGATTTCCATGTTCCCAAGACAATGAAGATCACAAATTATCTGTCCCATAAGTTTGCCAGAAGAGGTTCCAACCCACCCTGCTGGAGGTCTTCCTCACAGCATCCTGGCATCAAGGGTGTACCAGTGGAATGCTTGGTATCCTATTGTACAAAACTTGAAAGTGACACATACAATCGATCACAATCACACTATTAGGTTATTTTGTATAGGTAGAAGGAGGAAACTTTTGTATTCCAAGGAGCTAGGAGAATGATTAGTAAATAGTAGGTACTTAATGAATGTTTGACCCTTATCATATATTAACATGAATTCTGATTAGCAATGTGAAATAGTAAGCTAGGTAATATAGTGGATTAACTGTTGAACTTTGAGTAGGGAAGACCTGAGTTTGAGCAATGACTCAGATATTTAATATCAGTGTGACCCTGAACAAGTCTTTAAACATCCTTCAATCTTGATTCTCTGTTCTATAAATGGGGATAATGAAAGCAACCACTTCACGGGGCTCTTTTGAAGATAAAATGAGATAACAAATATAAAGCTCTTTGTAAACTTTAAAATGGTATATAAATGCAAGCTACTTTTTATATGTTTTGATTATAAGAGAGTAAGAAACTTGAGACAAGGATCATGTCTAATACATCCACTGAAAACTATTTATAAAGATGGACAATTAAATGACAAATTATGGCTTCACCTCTTCCAGCTTCTGTCTCCTTCACTCTATTACCTCAGATCCCACCACCACTTTTCCTGACTAGTATAAATTACCACAGTTTTCATGAAAAAATTATCAGTGAAGTTTCATACTTTGGGGAGTAAGCAAAGTATTAGCTACAATAGGAGATGGGTAGATTTCAGGGGGTGGTTGGTGTTCTTTGTTCTCAAAGAGGACCAAAATGACATTACCACGCTAGAGTCAAGTTATAGGGTGTCTGACTGGGGGTGATCAGACCAGTATGAGCTCCAAATGCTCTATCGTAGGTTGGGCACAAATAGTCCATGTATACATTTGGGGTGGGTTTTCTAAATTTGCATGTCATGTTTCTTTTGAGCTATTTCAATTCTGCTTTGCTTGCAGAGCACAGTGCTTCCTCTGATCAGGGCATGCCATACTGAGAGGCCCTGTGCCAATGTCTCCCATGTCACACAGTCACTTTCAAGGTTTCAAGGGAAATGTACCCCTGTCCTCCTACCCTCAGCTTCTGAGAAAGAAAAGGAGAGGGAGATGGGGAGGGAGAAGGAGAGAAAGGAGAGGGAGACAGGGAAGGAGAGGGGGAGACAGGGAAGGAGAGGGAGAGGATGACTTTTCTATACCTTTTAGTCCAATTTACTTTCTTTGTGTTAACAGATTTCCCACTTTTTATACAGTATACAGTATATTTAACTCCACCCACCCCTGCGAATTATAATTAGTCAATAGTATTTACTTCTTCTTTACCCAAGGCCCTAAATGATGTATCTCCATTTTACTTCTGTACCACCTAACTCATAATGATCTCAGAGTTTGGGAAAGTACCCTTACTCTTCTTCTAATTCTCCCTTCACCCCCATTTTTCCCTAGAATAACTCAGTGTGGGTTTTTAAATCGCCTCAGGAACTATACTGTAAAAGATTTCTAAGAGTTAGGGGGAAGCATGGAGCCAATTGCTTTTACTCTGGGGTGCACAATGGAGAGAGTGATTTTATGATTCCAATTAAATATGTATTTGATTATTTTTATTCTTCCCAAATTATAAAAAAGAAAATATAGAATTACAGACATCTTACTGTAAAGCTAAATGGGACCCTACACATAATAGGAAATTTTATAGATTTTTAAATTTTCATCTTACAGATAAAAATATGTGTTGGCCAGAGAGAGGTATTAAGAGGAGTACCTGCATTCTCTATTAGAAACTTTCAAAAACCTTCCCATATTTTTCCCAGCAGAATTAGTGTCGTGAGTCCAACAAGCTCTTGACCTGACCCTGTCTTATCTGGGCAGATAGCATCCAACAAATCACACAAACACAGAGAGAGATTTCTCCTTGAAAAAAGGAGTGTATATTTATAAAGTTACAGGACTAAAATATACATTAATTACTCTGGGGGGAATTTTGGTTAAAACACAAATATGTCAGTCTAACAGATAACTTGTTTGGATGGTGAAATGGATCTTAACAAAATCCTGACCATCCATTCACATAGAGAAAATGGACACAAAGGATCAAGAAGGTACTTAACAATTCCCATAATTCCAATGGACAGTAATTGTTGCTTGAAATATGTTTATGGCAACCATATTTTCTAAACAAAAAATCAGGATACATGATCTGACCAAGAAAAATATTCCTTTTGCAAAGCCTCATTATAAGTACATTTTCTTTTTGAAATCAAGTCTGTCCCAGGAAATCTGGGACATATGGTCACCATAACCACCTATCCAGAGAGCCTTCAGTCCCTAGGCCCCAGACAGCAACGAGGATTAGTGACCAGGAAGTAATGTGTCATGAAGTACCCCCAAAAGTACAGGCACCTTGTCCTCTAATTTATTCATTCCACTCATTTCTCCCCAAATCTGTGGGGCTTCTGTCCTTATAAAGGTTTAAGCATATTAGCTTCAGGGCTCAGGATTATTTTGTGATATAACTGGAAAATAAAAGAGAAAAGATGAAAAAAACTAGAAAGTAGTTTGGCAGAAACTAGGTATAGACACATTTCACACCATATACCAAGGTAAGGTCAAAATGTGTATATGATTTAGACATAAAGGGTGACGCCATAAGCAAATTAGGAGTATGGTTTACCTATCAGATTTATAGATGAGGGAAGAATTTATGGCCAAACAAGAGATTGAAAGCATGACAGGATACAAAATGGATAATTTTTATTACATTGAATTAAAATAGTTTTCCACAAACAAAAACAAGGTAGCCAAGATTAAAAGGAAAGCAGAAAACTAGGGGCAGGGAGCAGGAATTTTACAGAAAGCATATCTCATAAAGGCCTCATTTCTCAAACTCATAGAGAACTGAGTCAAATTTATAAGATTACAAATAATTCCTCAATTGATAAGTGGTCAAAGGACATACATGAACAGGTAGTTTCCACATGAAGAAATTTAAACTATCTATAGTCATATGAAAAAATCCTCTAAATCATTATTGATTAGAAAAATGATAACTAAAACAACTCTGAAGTATCCCCTCACACCTGTCAGATTGGCTAATATGACAGAAAAGGAAAATGACAAATGTTAAAGAGGGTGTGGGAAAATTGGAACATTAAAGCATTGTTGATGGAGTTGTGAACTGATCCAACCATTCTGGAGAGTAATTTGGAACTATGCCGAAAGGGCTATAAAACTGCATCCAGCAATACCACTACAATGTGACCCAAAGAGATCAAAGGAAAAGGACCTATACCTACAAAAATATTTATAGTCTCTCTTGAGAGGATGCTAAACAACTTGTGGCATATGATTGTGATGGAAAGCTAATGTGCTATAAGGAATGATGAACAGGATGCTTTCAGAAAACCCGAGAAGATTTATATGAATTGATACAAAGTGAAGTGAGTTGAACAAGGAAAACATTGTACACAGTAACAGCAATATTGCATGATAATCAATTGTGAATGACTTAGCTATTCTCAACAATACAATGACCTGACATATATACATATATGTATATTTTATACACATATAAAATTGCTTGCCTTCTCAAGGAGGGAGGGAGGGAGAAAACAATACAATGACCTGACATATATACATATATGTATATTTTATACACATATAAAATTGCTTGCCTTCTCAAGGAGGGAGGGAGGGAGAAAATTTAGAAATCAAATTTTTTAAAATGAATGTTAAAATTGTTATTACATGTAATTGGAGAAAAATAGAAAAATCTTCACTTAAAAAAGACCTATTAAAATACAGTGACTTCAACAGCAGAGAGCACTGTGGACATTAGCCAAAGTCCATGTTTTCTGTCAGCATGTCAAGGCAGAATTTCTGTTGCCATTTTCCATCCATGGGTGCTGCAAGGTTCTCTCAAATGTCCATAGGGGTTTTTGTATCTCTACAAATGAAATTATTCGACTCAGCCCTCACTTAGCCTAACCACCTCTCTTCTAGCAACATTACTTAATTTAGAAAATTAATCGAAGTCATATCACATGGGCATGCTAATGTCAAAGTAGTAGCTAGATGCATAACATCCTGAGACTTTCATTGGATCTCTGCTCTTCTCTAACAAGAGTCTTTCTTAACCCACTTAACTTCAAAAAAATGAAAAATACATATAAATTAGCTAATGTCAAACAATATTTGAGGCAGCTAGGTAACACAGTGAGTAGAACACTAGCCCTGGAGTCAGGAGTACCTGAGTTCAAATCCGGCCTCAGACACTTGACACACTTACTAGCTGTGTGACCTTGGGCAAGTCACTTAACCCCAATTGCTCTGCCCTCCCTCCTCCAAAAAAAGGAAGTAAATAATAGGTGGACATATAATATGATGAGACTTTCCTTGGATCTGTGTTCTGACTTCTCTAACAAGAATCTCTACCCCACCCCAACAAAATAAGAAATATGTATTTTAATTTACTTTTTCTTTTTTTTAAAAGCATCACATCACAGAATCTCAGAGTTGGAAGGGACCTCACAGAACATCTACCTACACAAGAATCCCCTAGAGGATATAGCTAATAAATGGTCATTCAGCCATTGCTTGAAAATTTTGGTGAAGGAAAACACCCTACCTCTCAAGGCATCCTATTCCACTTTTGCATACCTGTAATTGTTAGTAAGCTTATCTTTTGACGATCTAAAGGAGCCTATGCATTTCTCTTATTTCTATCCTTGGGGGTTAATCAAGTCTAGTACCCCTCTGGCATAAAAAGCTTCTAATATTTGAAGACAATTCACACATACCTCTTCCAAGTCTTCTCCAGGCTAAACATCCCTAATTCCTTTGAATGAAATTGATATGGCATGTGGATTTTTGCCATCCTGGTTCCCCAACTTGGGGTACTATCTGGTTAATCATCTCCTTCCTAAAATGTAGGTCCCAGCTGTAGTCTGAATAATTTAGACTCTCATCTCCCTAATTCTGACCCAACATCATTAGCTTCTTTATAAGGCATATAATTAAACATTCATGCCCCCCTCATTGGTGAAGATAATTGGCATATAATGCATGAGTGTATATAAATTCATAGAGGTAGTTAGGTACTTGTCAATAATAATTGCCTTTAGATATTATTTTTTGCTTTATTTCCACATAAAATATTTTAAGATCTTAAAGGTCAGGGACAGAATTCCTTATCCTTCGCAAAACTCAAAACATAAAATACAATATTTCTATAATTAATGCAGCTGAAAATATGGTTCAGTGCAGCTACATGCCAAGAGACACCAGTACTAGGTAAGGCAGTGTAATTTAGTATAGGAACTCTGAGCCTTTGTGACATGGCCCCTTTGGACAGATTGCTCAAGCCTAGGGACTCCTTCTCAGGGTAATGCTTTAAAATTCATCAAATAACATGCATAAGATTTTCAAGGGAACCAATTCTGTTGAAATATAGTATATATATATATATATATATATATATATATATATATATATATATATATATATATATATATATTCTATCTATATATATATATATACACATACACATATACATACATACACACACACATATACACACGTATATACACACACATATATGTGTGTGTGTATAATACATGTGTTTATACATATATATACATATATGTCATATGTATATATAAGTGTGTACATAATACACATATATATCATGGAACTGTAGTTAAAAACCCCTAGTATAGTGGAAAGAACCCTGGGGAGGTAGTTGGGATACTCGGATTCTAATTCCAGCTCTTAACACTAATTAGCTGTAAAGACTTAATGAAGTTACCTAACTTCCCCTGGACCTAAGTTTCTTCACCTATGACTGATGAGATCAGACTGGGGTCTCTAAATTGCCTCTATTTCTAAATCCTATGACTTGGTCATTGAATTTAAAAGGCCCTGTCAGGCCTTTCAGTCCTTCAACTGAAAGAAGAAAGAGATATATGTGTGTGTGTGAGCGCGCACACGCATGTGCATGTGTATGCATATACACCTATCTACATACATACATATACACATAATTATTGAAGTAGGAAGCTACCAGATGTCAGAGAGTGGGTTGAGTTGAACCCCTCCCTTTCCTCACCAGGTTCCCTACTTCCCCAACCCCCTCATATATGGGGGTCGTTTTCCCCCAAACAGTTAGTGTTACTATCCTAGGCTTCACCTAAGTACTTGCCTAGAAATTATTTTTTGGTACTTGCATCAGGTACAAATGTACCTAATTCTGGCTCTGATTAATGTGGTAACTGTAGTTGTAACACAGACAGTAGTTGTCAGATGGAAACTGAACCCATTGGCCCAGACCAGAGGATAGGGACATGACAGCTGGCACCCCCTGTTTCTGACCCAGCCATTCCAGTAGCAGAGAAGCCAGCAAAAGGGAGCAGCAAAGGACAATTTAGCTTCAATGAGTAATAATATTAATAACTAACCATTCACATAGTGCTTCCTAGCGCCAAGTGCTCTACCACTATTATCTCATTCGATCCTCAGGACAACCCTGGGAAGTAGGTGCTATTATTATCCTTTTGTCTGATTGTGCTTATTTATTACTAGGATCTAGGAAGATGGGAGGAGGTGGGGGCAGATTCCAGTTCTTGTTGCCTATAGGACAATGGATGAACAATTTTGCTTCTAATCATCACTAGCATTTGCACAGTACTTTAAGTTTTGTGAGCATATTTTCACATTTGAACTTTAAAACAACCATGTGAAGTAGGTGTTACCATTATCCCCATCTTAACAAATGAAGAAGTTTAGGTTGAGAGATGAAAATGAAAAGTGACTTACCCAGAGTCATACAGATGGCTAAGTGTTTGAGTTGGGGCTCACACTCAGGTCTTTCTGACTCAAAGTCCAACTATGCCACCTACCTGCTCCTGCCCACAGTCAGATACTGTCTGTTGTCTTGAAGCAGGGGTGAGAGAGCCCTATCTCGCAGCCATCCCTATTGCAAGGATTCTCCTTCCTGCCCCCCTTCAGGCTGCCTTCCACCTCTGAATTTATTTACTACTTATTTACCACTCATCACTTAACCTTATATTACCTTGTTATAATAATCATAGTAAAATAGTGATGATGGGCATTTATACAACATCTTATGGTTTGTTTGTAAATGCTCTCATTTGATCCCTATGACAGCCCTGTGAGGGATGTGTCCCTTTCATGTGAGATCTTCATGTGAACATGTCCCTCCAATAAAACTAAAAGTCTAAATGAGATGTCAAAGCAAAGGGGGTATCAAAAGCAACCTTAGCAGCTAGCAAGGAGAGACAGAGAGAGACAGAGAGAGAGAGACAGAGAGAGACAGAGAGAGAGAGAATTTTGAGTTCAAACCCGTGAATAATATCTTAAATTTCTTTGCTCTCCCCTCTCCCCCAAAGGGTTCATAGAACTATTGAGCTTATAGGTCAAATAGTCCAATGCCCTCATTTTATAGGTGAGGAAACAGAGGTCCAGAAGGTTAACTGTCTTGCCCATGGTCACACAAGTAGTGACAGAACTAGAATTTCAATTCAGGTCTCATAATTTCTACTTAACTTTGCTCGATCTCAGTTTCCTCATGTATAATGTGAGGAGAATAGCATCTACCTTCCAGACTGTTGTGAGGATAAAATGAGGTATTTGTAAAGTGCTTTGTGAACCTTAAAACAATATGCAAATGCTAGTTGTTATTATTACAATTAGTCCTAAAAAATCTAGCGTGCTATTGTGGAAAGGGTACTTAATTTACAGAGAGACGAATTATAAGTCTATTATTTATTGTTTATTGACTCAGGGCAAACTAGTTCATCTCATTGGGCTTCAGTTTCCTCATCTGTTAAGACAAGTGGTTAGGTAATCTATAAAATGAGTGGGCTTAGGTAATCACTAAAGTATTCCTTCTAACTCTAAATATGGTCCTCACCATCCTAAGTTTCTTATTTTTCCTAAGGGAAAGTAGTTCAATATGTACTAAAATTCAGCAACTCTATCCCCCTAAAAAATATTACATCAATATATTCTTTTTATATCATTTTAAACTTCTTGGTGATCTCAAGGTCAATCCTTTGGATGGTTGTGAATCAAGTGATCTTTAGAAGCTAACAATAATTTGTGATATTTGTTATTTTAAACCACTCAGATTCAATTTCTAGAGCTTTTTATTCATTCCTCAAAAGGACCCTGCCTTCACTTATAGTACACTGCCACCAGGTGGTGGTAGGACATTTTTTGCAGATTCCAAACAGCAAGAACACTCATTCACATTTATAATGGCACTTTAATCAATTCAACAATGTAAGGCACTGTGCTAACGTCTGGGCATATAAAAATAAAAAAAAAAGATCGGCACTCCCCTTGAGAGAATTCCCTTTTACTAAATAAGAATTTACATTCTTTATGGTTAAGAAAATGAACACCAGTGCTATGAGGCAGACTTAAACTGCTGATTCTGTAGATATCAACATGCTTTCCAACCTTTTTCTGTAGAAAATAGTGAAAATAGGACTTTCAAAACACAGTCATACGTATCATTAAACAGTCTCAACCTTTTCAATATAATAAAAATACACCAAAGCTTGTGTTCCATCTCCAGGACCCCATCATCACCTCCATGCTAGAAGACACTGGATTGGCCTTTTTATGGAGTAGTAAAGTATACTGAACATGAGTTGATTATTTTTTGATGAAAAATTAAGTCCGTAAACATTAAACAGACCACAATGCTAGGTAACCTACAAACATAAATATGGCACGGTCCTTTATTGATGGAACTCACAGTCTACCTTCTGGAGGGGTTGAAGGTCATCTTTTATGAACAGTCATCATTGTGGCAATTTGGTCTAGTGGACAGAGTATTAGAGTTGGAATCTAAAACAGTTAGGTTTGATTCCTGCTTCTGATCCATCTCTAGATGTGTTACCGTGGGCAAGTCTTTTATATTCTCTGTGCCACATTTACATGATCTGTAAAATGGGCATTATGATACCTTTAGTACCTAACTTAACAGGGCTATTATGGGGCTCATGAGATACTGTGTGGAAAGTATTTTGCAAATTTTAAAGCAAAACGTAAATATCACTTTTTATTATAATTCAATGGAATATATAGTCTTCTTTGCCCTTATACTAAATCATCCCACACTCCTGTGATTTTTCATAGAATGTTACAGATCTCTTAACCTGGAGCCACTGGGAAGATGTCAGGGGATCCATAACTTGTTTGGAGGGGGGAAATGCATCTTTATTTATATTAGCCTCTAACTGAAATATAACATTTCCTTCAATTATTCAAAAACCCCATTCTGAGATGGCATACAATGTCAAAGGGGTCCATGATGCACAAAAAGATTAAGAACTCTTGACCAACCTTCTTCATTGAACGGATGAGGAAATGAGGTTCCTTTTTGGTTTGCATCCTTCCTTCGAAATTTTTTCCTTCTGCTGTCACAAAGCTGCTCCTTCCCACTGTCAGTGTACTAGCCTGAAGCATCCTTTCTCCCCCTTTCTAATTTATTGCTTCTAAATTATTATGAATATTGAGACCAGAGAGTAAAGCTTTCTAAGCATTGTATATAAAATAAATAAATAGTCCCTGGGCAAGGGCTCATATCATAGCAGAAGCAGTATGCTGTAATAAAACAAACGCTAAACTTGGAATCAGAGGATTCCAAGATTCAGTTCCTTTTTTTATTGTTAACTCACCATGCAGTGATGGACAAGTCCGTTAATTTTGTCTGAGCCTCATTTTCCTAATCTGAAAATGAGAATATTTTTATTAAAATTAATGAATTTTTTAAAAATATTTTTATTATTATTTATCACAATTCTCAAAGTATTGAGAGCAGAGTGCTGTAATATAAATATGAGACATTATTATTAAACTGGCGCTCAAAGTCCTCCATGTTTCCAATCATGTTTTCCAGCATTATAGCCTTATGTTTCCCTTCAAGGACCTTGCAGTGCAGGACAGCCAAAAGGAATTATTCCCCCTTCCTTGGATATACCTGGTACTTTCTGCCTTTGTCTCTTGGCACTAGTTATTTAAAATGGGTTATTGCTTTTTCCCATCTCCCACTGTTCAATTCCAACCTGTTCTTTGAGGCCTAATTCAAAGAACAAAGCCAATCTTTTTCCAAAAGCCTTCTTTGATCTCCAACCAGAAGTAATCTATGCAAATACAACGTAATCTCCTTGAAGGCAGAGACTTTCCTTTTTATTTTTTTGTTCTTTATATTCCTGACATCTAGCAAAATGCCCAGTACAGTGTAGATGTTTAATAAATGCCTGTTGAATAGAATAGAGTTGAATATGTTCTTTCTTTACCTAATCACTAACAAATATACGAAGATCAAGAAAGAAGCTTGTATAAGCAATTCTAAACTTCTCTTACTTATATGTATGTGTCTTGGGTTTTTTAAAGAATGATTTAATTTTTTTCACAATTACATGTACAAAGAATTTTTAACATTCATTTGTTATAATTTTTGAGTTCCAAATTCATCTTTCCCTTCTTCCCTTTCCCCGTCCTTAAGAAGACAAGCACTTCGATATAGATTATACATGTGCAATTATGTAAAACAACATATAGATCTTGTAAACACACACATGCACACAGCTGTCATGTGGAAAAGAGAAAGT
The DNA here is from genome assembly GCF_011100635.1 of Trichosurus vulpecula. Taxonomy (NCBI): domain Eukaryota; kingdom Metazoa; phylum Chordata; class Mammalia; order Diprotodontia; family Phalangeridae; genus Trichosurus; species Trichosurus vulpecula. The sequence continues at coordinate 160,179,256 of NC_050577.1, read as the reverse complement.
TGGCTTTAGATTTAGAAGACCTGAGTTCAAGCCTAGCCTCTGATACATACAAGCTGTGTGACCCTGGTCAAGTCACTTAACCTCTCAGTGTCTGGGGAAATGCTCTAAGACCAGAAGTTCCAAGGCAAGTGTAGATCTGCATTGGTGAAGGGTGTTTCCTCACTTGGGAGCTCTCTGTATGAATTAAGTCATAGACTTAATCAAACTATCATGCATTGGAGGATGTGAATTGCTTTATATGCATCATATTATCTAAGCCTCACAATAGCCTTGTGAGGCAACTATTTCAGGTATTATTGTTCCATTCCATAGCTTATTTCTGAAGTTCTTGGCTATTTTCCAAGACAAAACACATCAGATGACTAAATTCCAAATGATAAGTTATCAATATGCCTCCAACAGAATAGAGTAGTTTCTATATATTTTGGTAAGTTTTTTTTATTTCTATATATTTTGGACTTTTTGATATCTGATTTAAATTTTGCCTTTTAAAATCTCTCCTGTATTCTTCTGTTACTATTTTCATTGCCCTCTTTGTTTATTTAACACTTGGAGCCTACTTTCTGGCACATACTAGAAATTATCTCCAGACTATTCTCTTTCAGCACCCCCACCCCAACCTTCTCTATTTTAAACCATTTCCCTTCTTCTTGGGTTGCAACGGAGAGAACACTGGTTTGGAATCAGGAAACCTAGGCTCAAATTCTTGCCCTGGTATTAGCAGCCACAAAACATGCATGAGACTCAGTTTCTCCATCTGTAATATGAGGGAATCGAACTAGATGATCACTAAGGACCTCTCAGCTCTTAATCTATGATCCAATGTGTCAATAACTGAATTTCTCATACTATGGCCTGTGGACCCCTGGTGTTCCCCTCAGCATGAATAAAGTTTCATGAGAAAATTTTGGTGGTAGTGACATTTCCCCTCTAAAATATTAAACAAAACCATATTTTTTTCAAAAGTACTTATGTGGGGCTTCTTGGTATGAAAATAATTTCCTTTCTTTTGCACCAAAATATTCTCATCCCACCTTTATCCCAGGGGCATTTTGTTCCCCCACTTCTTCCAAACCAGAATTTACAGCCTTCATCGTTATATTTCAAATCCAAAAAATTTCTATTGCCAACTTAGTTGAGGGAGTGCTGCTCTACATTAAAAGCCACAAATATCTCACAACTATATATGCATATATATGATATATGTGTATCTGTACATATATTGTGTATATATGTACTCATTTAGAAATATGCAGCACAATTTCTAAATGACAGTCATAAAACACTTATGTGAATTCAAATATGATTCTTGTATAAAAACAGATGGAAATAATCTTCAGCTAAAGTTCAATGCTCAGCTAAAATCAATGAGGCTATGATTGTAGAGTTGCAAGGGACCTTCCCAATCTAACCCCTTTATTTTATAGATAAGGATTCTAAAGCACAGAGTTTAAAACTCCATGACCAAGGTCATAAAATAGTAGCAGAGGTGACATTTGAACTCTGATTTTCAGATTCCAAATGCAATTCTTTGTCCACTGTACCATTCTACTGCTCAGATTAAACCTTCTGCATCATATCTCTCATATCACTTTCTTAAGGCCTTTCCTTTGCCATAACCCCTTCCACCTATATTATAAGTTACTGGTGAGTATGATGCAATTCCCCTTTAGATATACCCTTTTGGGTCAGGGAATATTTTGTAAAGCGAGCACAGTGTCTTTCATATGCTAGTTGTTAGTTAATAATGATGCTTGATGAATTGAATTCTGCATTTATTAAAAGTCTCCAGAACTTAATCACAGTACTGAATAAGCTTGTTTTAAAATTTAAATTGCATTTTACTAATTATGACTACCTTTGCTTCCAAATTAGTTCAAATGATTTCTATATTTTTAATTTTTATCTATCAATGAAAAAATTAACTAAATGATTGCAATCATACCAAAAAGTTTTAAAACTGGGAACTAACTTCCCTGATTACTAAGTTTGAAAATGATATTACAAAACAAAAGAACATTTTAAAAGTGGATAACTAAAGCATCATTTTGCCAGAACACCTTTATATAAAGCAAAGATGTCACAGAACTTTATTTTAAAATTAATATTTATATTTTAAAACATTTGTTATTCAACTTCTAAAAACAAATTTTAAGAAAATAATATGAAACAGATACTTGGTGAATGGGGAAAAGTACAATTGCCAAGGCATATTTAGAAGCAATCGAGTTTTAAAAATTGAACACAAGTTTGCGGCTTTTTGCTGGGGGTTTGGGGAGCAGGGGTGCCAGAGAGACAGACCAGTGCTACTCTGTCTGAATTCAAAACAGAGAATAGGAGGGTATGCTTTTTGTCCATTCCAGAAGTAAAGGAACAAAGGTTTTCTCACTAGTCCTTTACTAAGCAAAAATTATAAAATAAGTAAAGTTTGTTTTATGTCATCTTAATCTATCTATATTGGTCCCACCCTCTCACCTCTTGGTATTCCATCTGGACCTCCATTTGCTGAATATCACCCCCATACTCTAGAGTCCTTCCAGTCCTCTCTCCCCCCACATCAAATGTACTTTTTTGTGTTCCTTTCCTTCGAGGCCTTTTCCTCTTTTAGGTGATAATTAAATAACCTGATAAACAAATATGTGTTAATTGTTTATGCTACTCTTTGTGGTAGGAGCAATATCTTTACCCTTTCTTCCCTCCTTTTCCCCTCTGAAAGTTAGGCAAGTTTTTTATTTAAAAGGTATTGAGACATTCCTCAAGGCTTGGTTGCCTCAGGGCACTAAAGGTTCAGACTGTTGACATCACTTTCTCATTGCTGGAAAACAAAACCTGTACAAAATTAATGGACAGCTAAGGCAATGAAACTTCACTCAACTGAATCAACTTGAGGTATCCCCAATGTCTTTCCTTGTTGAACATTTTTCTCCTGCTATGGCTAAATTAATATCCTTTTCTTAACTATTGAATGACCTAGAAGTATCTCATTTTGTTCCAATATTGAACCTAAGCTACCAGAAGACTGTCCTGAGTCAGACCTAGCCCAGAACATCTTCCCATGGATCAAATACTTGTTGATAAGGAAGGTATCTATGGATTTGGAGCCTTAACTTGGTAAATGACTTAGGGTAGAAATTACAAATGCCAAGGCATTTGGCAGGAAATCTTTGGGGGCAAATGGCATCCTCGAATTACATTAACTTGGTAGCTTCCCATTCAGCTATTTTAGAGTTATTTCTAATGCTAAGAATTCAGAAGGAAAGAATTAGGCAATCAACTCACCATAAAAGCATATACTTTGGGAACTTGACAGAGAATTTTTAAAAATTTCCTCTAATTCTTAGTTCAAATCAGCTTTACACCTAGTTAAGTATCAGTTAATCTCAATACATCAATGATTACTTAGGTGTCAGTAGCAAAGAGACTTTTCAATAGGTACAATACACTTTAATGGTCTAGTCTAGTTTCAACTTCTTACTAAAATTTCAGTATTTATTTATATTTATTACTTTAACTCATAGCATCTTTATTTAAACCATTTGAATATTTAAAAGACTTACAGCACTAAGGACTTAAAACTTATTTTATTTTCATTAAAACAGATTTATGGATATTGAGTGACACAACCTGTGAGGCCTTGGATAAATCATTTAAAGTATCAGTCATCATACATAAGCTGTTTTAATGAAAAAAATAAAGGTTATAAGTCAGTGGTATTATAAGTCTCTTAAATATTTAAGGGGAAAAAGTGAAAATGCTATGCATTAAAACAATAAATACAAATAAAAACTCAAGTTTAAATAAGAAGCCAAAACTAGACTGGATCATTAAAGCAATCTGGAGTGAGACATACTGAACTCAACGAAAAAAGGCATATTCAAGGAAGCCAACACAAAATCACCCAGGGGTGGGGAACATGCAGCCTCAAAGCCATATGTGGCCTTCTACGTCTTTGGTGTGGCCTTTTGCCTGAGTCCAAGTTTGGCAGAACGAATCCTTTTATTAAGTAGATTTGTTCTGTGAAGTTCAGATTCAGTCAAAGGGCTGCATCCAAGGACCTAGAGGGCCACCTGTAGCCTTGAGGATGCAGGTTCCCCACCAGATACACCACCTCTAAGGGGAACAGCTTGAGAACTCCAGCAAAAGAACTTCCAAGACCTGTTGATACCCCCTTTCAGGGATGTGCTGGTAAATGTTTCAGGACTGGCTCTTTAAAGGAGTGGAAATGCAACACCTTTATGTCTAATCTGCAATCAACAGCTTTTCAATCTTTTTTTTGAGGGGGGAATGTAGGCAATTAAGGGTAAGTGACTTGCCCAAGGTCACACAGCTAGTAAGTATGTCAAGTGTCTGAGGCCAGATTTGAACTCAGGTCCTCTTGACTCCAGGGCTGGTGTTCTACTCACTGAGCCACCTAGCTACCCTCGTACTAACAACTTTTTTCATCATTTTCTAAGAATAAACAGTCAATGAAACAATAAATCATGATTTGTTGCATTTGCCAATTTCCTATATTTAAACACTTTCACTGAAAATTCAACAATCAGTTGTCCAGGTTGGGCTAGCTAGCTCTAGTATACCACTATGGGCTTCTGGCCAAGATCAGTGCTCTAAGCCTGAGTCCCCTTTCCCTGGAACTCTGCAATATACTTATGGGAAAGTGTATCATAGCTGTCCGTTTTGGTTTTTTGCTGGTCAGGGGATGTCTTAGAACAACATACTGTAGCAAACACCCATTTCTAAAAACCAAGTAAGTCTGGCAGAATAATTTATGTCAGCTGATAATCACGGGGACATGCAGACATAGGATACAGCCAGTGGAAATGTGTGGAATCAGAAGATGAAGTGTCTTGGATGAGAAACAGAAAGGAGGCCATTGTTGCTGGACTGAAAAGGTAGGAAGGGGTTAGATAGTGAAGGACATTAAATGCCAAACACATGATTTTATATTTGATCTTGGAGATGATAGAAAATCATTGAAATTTATTGAATAAGGAAATGACAAGGTCACATCTTCATTTTGGGGAAATCACTGTGGAAGATGAGTGAAGGATAGACTGGAGTGGAGAGATACTTGAGGCAAAGAGACTAACTGGAAGGCAGTAGTCCAAGTTTGAGGTGAAGAACGCCTGTACCAGGATGGTGGCTGCATATATGGACAATAGGGGATGAATGAGAGAGATGCTGTGAAGGTAGTCTTGACAAGACTTGGCAACAGATTTGATATATGGAGTGAGCAGAAGAGAAGAAAAGAAGATGACATCAAGGTTGTGACCCTGGGTGAGTGGCAGGATGAAAGCACCCTGGACAGTAACGAGCAAGTAGAAGAAGGGAGGCTCAGAGGGAAGGAGAATGAATTCAGTTTTGGACATGTTGAGTTTGAGCCATCTACAAAGTATCAAATTTGAGATGTCCAAGGGGCAACTGGTGATGTGAGACTGGAGGTAGGTTAGGATAGAGGTCAGGGATGGATAAACCATCCTCAGACTATATATACAACTATCATAACCATGCAAATAGAAAGAAAAACCACAAAGCTATTAAAAATTAATGTTTCAAAATTACAAAGAAGCTTGGCTATGAAGAAGAGATATGAGAAGACACTTCCTCCTACTCCTTTGCAGAGATGGGAGAAGGGACCGTGATTGTGGAACATTGCACAAAAAGTCCATTTTAAAAAATGTATTTATCTATTCTGACAATTTTTTTTCTTTCCCTTTTTTTCCTTTAAAAATTCTTCGTTAAAAAGAGATGGCTTGGGGGTGGGGATTGAGGAAGTGTGGAAAACAGAACATGTAAATACAAATCTATTAATACGTGTATGTGTATATGTATATATACATATACACATACACACACAAATAGAAACAAAAATATGTGTTTTATACATCTATATATATAAACAAAAACAAAATTCCCCACTTTTCAAGGCTACTTCTAGAATCCTGAGGAGAGATATTTAATAGCAGCAACTGGAATCCCTTTTGCAAATTTGTAATAGAGGATGCCTTGTTTTGAATTTTCTGAGTTTAGAACATATGGAATAAAATATTTGGGTTTGGCATTTCCAACCAAATGCTAACCATTAGGTGTCTGATTTTGTTTACGTTTAGCCCAATGCAATTATCATTTGAAGATAAAAGACTTTAACAGTATTATTAAAAGTTTCTTTGAACTTCAAAGCACTCTTAAAAATGAACATTTTCACAATTTAAATTCAAATGACAAGAAAGAATGTGGATTAAATTTTCTGTAAATTATCTCCAAATTTGGGGGAAATACACGTGGAAAACTCGTTTGGGGTTTTATCAGACTTTGAACTGAGTTGCCAACTGATCAAAAATGCTATTATCTCATTTAAATAAAATAAAACAGAAATTTCAATTCAAAATAATTAACAAAAACTAAGTTGGCTACTTTGCATAGTATGTTATCATCTAAAAACATTTAACAAAAATGCAGATTGCACAGAGGGCTGTGATAAATGCTGAAGCAAATGCAATAGGGAGGTAGAAATCATAGAACTGTAGCATGTCAGAGCTAAAAGGAACCTCAGATATTATCTAGTCCAGTGCTTAGTACAATGTCTGGCACCTAACAGGTACTTAATAAATGTTTATTAATTGCTAGATAATTCACCACTTCATTTTACATATTAAAAAATTGAGATCTACAGAGTTGAAGTAACTTCCAGAAGCTTACTTAGAATGCAAAAGAAATATCTAGGTCTCCCAAACCCTAGAATCTTTCTGTCTTGTTCCACCAGCAGATGGCAGAAAATCCAAAAGCCAAGTAGACCAGCTGCCTTGGAAGAGGCAAACCTTTTCTGTGTTCCCACCACAAGGGATGAAGCTGAAACTTCAGGACTAGGGCAAAAATGAACAGAAACTAGAGCACTAAGCCAAACTCAAAACTAGGAACTATTTTCTTTAATATTTAATTTTTTTTTATTTTCAATTTTCAACATTCAGTTCCACAAGTTTTAAATTTTCTCCCCCTCCCTCCCCAAGACGGCATGCAATCTGATATGGGTTCAAATTACCATTAAACACATTTTCACATTAGTCATGTTCCATAGAAGAATTATAATGAATGGGAGAAAGCATGAGAAAGAAAACAAAACAAAAACAAATGAGAAAAGAGTCTACTATGCTCTGCATTCTGACTGCGTAGTTCTTTCCCTGGATGTGGATGGCATTTTCCATCATCAGTCCTTTGGAAAAGAAAACTAGGAACAATTATGGGTGCCTCTTAGTGAACATTAGGAAATTGGGGAAATTCTGGTGCAAAAAATGCTGCTGTCTTCCTCAATAAGTTGAAGCCATTCCAAGGCTCTCAACTATTCATATAGGATGCAAAATAAGAAGCAGGCTCTACTATTTGACTAACTTAGATGTGAGATCCTCAGTCAAATCATTTAATCTCTCTGGGGTTTCAGTTTCTTCATTGGTGAAATGAGGGGGTTAGATGAAATTGATTCTAAGCAGTTGGTCAGAATAAATCATGATCTCACACTGCATTTCCCTAAACAAGCCAACAACTCTTAGACAGTTTACTGACTCATCAGCATAACATTAAATACAATACCCTTATATCTAATTAGTTTTCTTTGTTGTTTAGTCATTTAGGCCTGTCTGACATTTCATGATTCAATGGACCAAAGCACAACAATCATGTTCATGGGGTTTTCTTGGCAAAGATACTGGAATGGTTGTCATTTCCTAGTTCAGTATATCAAGGCAAACAGAAGTTAAGTGATTTGCCCAGGGTCACACAGTTAATAAAGGTCTGAGTCCAATTTGAATCCAGATCTTCCTGACTCTAGGCCCAGTAGACTATCCACTGAACCACCTAGCTGCCTCCTTAGTTTTTATTAAACCATATCACCTTCATGGATTTAGTAGAATTATATTTGTCCCTATACCAAATAGCATGTGACTAAGTGGGTAGCTCAACACAGGACAGAAAAGGAAAGCTAATTTGCTAGAATTAAAGAATAACATAATAAAATAGATCATGATGTCACAAAATGTCCATAAAACAATGTTCTCACAAATGCAGACCTATTGACAATGATGACTTGTTCTATGTGGTCAATTTCCCAAGCACTCTAATTTTCCAACCAAACTAGCTTATTTGTTCTCCATATAAGATATTTCATTCCCCACCTCCATGTCTTTGCATAGGTTGAAGCTTCTGCCTGGAATGGTTTCCCTCCTCATCTCTGCCTCTAGGAATTCCCAATTCTATTCAAGTCTCAGGCCTTTTTTGTTAGTACTATCCCCTGAAATTACTTTAAATTCACTTTTTATTTTACGTTTATTTACCTGTGTATATCCTCACCCACCACCCACCCACACCTCCACCTACTATGAGTTCCATGGGGGAAGGACTTATTTTTTTTCTCTGTGTCTGGCACATAGTAGACACTTAATAAATGCTAGCTGATTTAAATCCAATTGTCTTTACTCCCATAACTACAGCCTGTGTCATTTGTTCCTCAACTCCCCTCTAGAAAGCCCAAGCTTTTCATTCTTTTGAAAGTATATAAGGTTAAAACCAGTGCAAAGAATGCAAAAGAAAAACAAATCCCAAAGTCCCTTACCAACTCTACAAATAGAGAGAAGGCTTAGGGTAGACCTCCCTGAAGAATCAAATGCAGCTAATGGAGGCAACTTCCCAGTAAAGGATATAATTGTTTTTCATGTTCCAAAGGTAGATTGGTTGAAGAACAGAAGGATAGAAAAACAGTATGCAATTTATTATTTTTTAAACAGCATTTGCTTTAGCAACCATGTATATTTCTTGTGTGGTAGACATAAGTACATATGGATTTAATCTTACCTTGAAATGTAATTTGTGTGCATAGCAAATGCTAATATAATTTACTGAATGAATGTGGAATTCAACAAAACAAGTTCTCAATGAACAATAACAGTGAAATCTATTCTCATTTGCCTTTTGTTGATCTTATCAATTTCAGATGTCAGCACCTCTATCAAGTAGCCTATTTTAAGTAGATTTAATATCACTTTTACCTATTGAATAAAACATAGAAATACAGTGATCAACCATGGTGACAGCAATAGTCTTTCCTGAACTACCTAGTGACCTGTGCATAACTGATTAGTCTATGGTTCTATGGAACCATTACTTTTTAACCCCCTATAATGACTGCCTTCAAAATGCAATTGGATTTCAGATTTTCAGACCTCAGTTTCAGACCTAAAAATATCCCTCTTAATTTTAGCTTTCTCTATAACCAAGTCACATGAGCAATTGAATAATGATATTAAAATATGGAAAAGTAAAAAGGAATTCAAAGCTGGAATTTACAAAGAGGAAATCATGGAAATAGAAATGGCTGACTCAAAAAATTAGAGTAAAGCACTGAAGTTAATGAAACAAACAATTTATGGGGTTTTGAAATTCTTCAGGTGTAAATATACCATTGCAATCAAAATATTGGTGACCTCTTATTCCTTGAAAAATTAGTCAAAAATAAGGATTTTAAAAACTTTTCTTTATGTTGGTTTCCTCATCATCACAACATGTTCTGTTTTTTAAACAAAATATTGGTTTTTGTAATTCCCATCTTAGAAGTAGTTAGAATTTTATTGTCATATCTTATGTTGAAATGTTTCTTATAAATAATTTATAATCCTCAAAAGATTAAAAAAAAAACTATTATCCCATTCTCAGCTGACTAAGTGATCTCAATAAATAGATATGCCCTCTGGCAGTTTAGATTATAACTCATCCATATCTTCTAAAGCAGTATGATTCTTGTTCAAATCTTCCCAGGAATCATATATGGGGCATCCTCGCAATATACTGGGGTCTTCTAGATATTCTTCTGCCATTGTGTTGATCTAAATGGAGCCCATCAGCTTCCATCAGTTACATCACTTACTTTCACTTACAGGATCACCAAATTCCTTTTCTTTACCTACGTCTGATGATAAAACTTCCACGTAATTCTTTGTAGAAAATGATTTGTAGCATACTCACTCCCCTCTCCATTTCCTTTTTGGGAACTTTTATTTTCTTTTTTAAAATAGCTAACAAAGAATGAACACAATGGAATTTTACAAGAAGGCCATGCCATGACTTGCAAGTGAATTGGATTTAAGGGATGGAAAGCTATGCAAAGTCACCAGTCTCACTCTCTCCTCTGGAGCCATCTGGTCCAGTAGCAAGATCAGGAAGACCCCAGATTCAGTGGAAAAGCTTGGCATTTTTAAAGTGAGGTCTTTTGCAGGTCTCAGTTTGACTGAAGTAATGCCCATTCGATAAATAAGGCTAGGTAAGAAATGAGGAAAAGAATGGCCTCTTACTTACTCAAAAAAAAAAATCAGTCTGGGAGGGGAAGACTATCAGGGTTTCTGGCCAAAACAGAAACAATTTCTATTTACACTATTCTGAGCCATCAGCTCATCTTTGTAATACAATATCATGAAGCATGAATCTCTTTGACAAGATCTCTGACAACTGATCATCCAATTTTACTTTCAATAGCTCCTGTGATAGGGGACTCAACATTATCCTTAAGGTGGGATTATCTCAACATAAAGCTAAAGGGGAAAAATTAATGACATAGTAATTTACTGTATTCACTCATTCATGGTAGAGCTTGGCTATAATTTCAATGATGAGATAACATCTGAAGTCTTTGCCAAATTCATTTATTATCATACCTGTACTATGTACTATTTTCCTAGGAATTTAGAAAGTTCTCTCTCATTCTGTAACATCAGTTTCTTCCAGATTTCTATTGGTAGAATGATTTTTAAAAGGTCTTCTTTTTTTCTCCTAGTGTTATACATAAACTATCCCTGTACACAATGCATGCAAATGTTTAAAAACACAAAACTACAGATAGCATGTTTCAGTGGAAAGATCAGTAGGTTTAGTTAATGAACTCAATCACTTAACATTTGCGTTAAGTTTCCTAATCCATAAAATTTTCTTCAAGGCGCCTTTCATCCTAAATTGTTATGAATCTCTATATATAGCATATACTTTGCTTCAACTACCAGAGACAATAGGATTTCTGAATCTTACAAGTCTTCTTTCCCCCAATTCCACTCATCTATTCTTACTAGCACTATCAAAAACAAGTTTTATCGTTGCCTCTTGAGTTTCAAGTGCTTACAAGCGCCATATGTCTCCAATATTCTGTGGTATATCCATTAGAGTAACAGCTCAACAATGCAGGTTTTTGTTTGAATAAAATGCCTATTATTTACACTTGAATGAAAAGCCTTGACCAAAAATGTCTAAGTCAAAAATGTGCAGAGTCAGCTCTAATGATGGTAGTCGTATCACAAGCCTTGGGCTATAGTGCTAATGGTTGTACTCACTTCTTAGCACTTACACCTCGTTAGCACTAATACACCTCAATGATATACAAAATTATAGTATGGTAAGCAGCTCATATGGGTACCACTTTATGGCTAAATTGCCTGGGTTGACTACATTTCCTTTTCCAAATGACTCTCTTCTAGGACTAAGTAGAAAAGGGGCTCATTAGTAGTCATGGAACATTCACTGCCAGACCATTTCCTTTCCATAGAAAGAGACTTTTTAAAAATCCATTATGTTTAATGGTATACAAGCTACTGAATAAGGGTGATGTTACCTTACTGACCAGAGAGTGGGCCTATATAATTTAGAAAATAAGCATTAATTGCTTAATGCATGCCATACACACACACGCATACACACACACACACGCATACACACACACGCATACACACACACGCATACACACACACGCATACACACACGCATACACACACACGCATACACACACACATACACACACACACATATATATATACACATATATATAGTGTGTATGTATATTTATATGTGTGTATGTATATATATATATATATATAGTAGGTAGTATACAGACTTTTATTTATGTGTGTATACACATACAAAATTATAAAGTTTTATACATATATATGTATTTACGTACATATATACATATGCATATGGTTTAAAATCATACTGACTTTTGGAATACCATATTATGGTGTATTTATATACACACATATTTATTACACACACCTATATTAGATATAGATATACAGACAGAAAGACAGAGAGGAAGGCAGATAAAAGGAGATAGACTGATAGAAAAAAGTATACACATACACACACACACACACACACACACACACACACACACACACACCCCTGTGTTTATATTAAGGTACATAGAAAGAGAGAAGGAAGAAAGGAAGGGATGGAAGGAAGGGATGGAAGGAAGGGATGGAAGGAAGGGATGGAAGGAAGGGATGGAAGGAAGGGATGGAAGGAAGGGATGGAAGGAAGGGATGGAAGGAAGGGATGGAAGGAAGATGACAGATGATTGCAATGACTTATTCAACAAAAACTTCCCTATCTGTTGCTGTTTATCCCACCTTCCATCCATACTTCTTTTGACTCATATGACTTGACATTAAAAAAAATTGTTGTATATATTAACATTATCCTTGATTTGTCTCTTTGATTATCTAAACAGTCTAGAAAGCATATGTGTAAAATATAACCTAAATTAAGATAAGTTATGTGTTTTTTCTTTCTCTTTTCATTATATTTTAATGGAATTATAGAATCTTGTACAAATTTTCCTCCATCCAAACAGAGCACGTATTATCTTACTTGAGATAATTGTCCTGATAAGCATGTCTGTGGCCAGGGTGATTGCTAATCTAGCAGTTCCTTTTACATCTAGCCTCACATTTGATCCAATTTAATAAAAGATATAATGTATTTATTAAGTGCTGCCTGTGTGCACATTGTTGTGCTGAGGATACAAAGACAAAATAAAGAGTCCTCGATCTCAAAGCAGTTGTTAATCCACATTAATCCTCATCCCCCAAATCTTGTTCTTTAAAAATATTACTCATACAATCCTCACCAAAATATGAGATTAAATAAAATTCAAAATATGGTAACTAAGGTCGAAAATAAGAACAGAATCATTTGAAGACGGTAGAGTGAGCAGATATTCCCAAATGCCTGTAGTAGGAGGGCAGAGTTTATAATCTCAAAGAGGATCATATATATGTCTGAAAAGTTCGGAACCGCTGGATATAAGAAACTCTCAAAGTAGGAGGCAGAAGAATCAAAGCATATATTTAGGCTCCACAGTAACCAACCCATGAACCAGCATCCCCATTTTGATAGATTGATCAAAAGCTTCCAGGCCCAATAAGTACACCTCACAAGAGTAACCAGGAGGCTACAGAGAAGCATGACGGTGTAAAGCAAAATCAGGCTTCCCCCTCTATGGTAAAAAGATTACCCACTGGCCTCAAGTCCTTGTTCAGCTTCCTCCCGTAGGTCAGCTCTGCTACCGGCGGCTCCTGCTTCAGCTTCGGCTGTGGCTGTAGCTGTAGCAGCCTCTGGCTCCAACGGAAGCTGTTTTTGGCTTCTGCGGGGGTGTAAGGTATGCCGGGGAAAGCACAAGTTCTTTTGATCTGCTTAAGCAAGGTGAAGGGGTTGACCGGGAAAGCACAGGTTCTTTCGATCAAGGGAAGCAAGGTGAAGGGGCCGACAAGCTTACTCCAATCCAACATACAGACAGCATTCAGTTCTGGGGAAAAAGCCAAACTAGTCAAGGGCACTTGTTGACTAAGTGCTAAGGAGCCCATTTTTGGTTACCAACACAATGCCTGAGACAGGTTGATTACTACAATTCAATGTTGAAATTTTCTCTAAGTTTCATGGCAACTAAGGAAAAAAAGAAGAATACATTGAGTTACATAATTTCCTAAAAAATTGAAAAGCATACTTATTAGTGTATTTGAGTTTTAATCATACATACAGGTATATATGTATGTGTACACATGTGTATGTATCTAGAGTGGAGGGAGACAGGGACAGAAAGAAGTGAGAGGGATTATTGAGCAGTGGACAGAAAGCTGGCCTTCAATCTAGGAAGACCCAAGTCCAAGTTCCAGCTTTGCAACTTACATGCTGTGTGATATTGGGAAAGGCACTAAACCTCAGAACCTTGGGCCATTTTCTAAGAAGGTACCAAACTGCTTTAGTAAAAGAAGTCCTTCAAGACAAATTCCTCAATTTAATGAAATCACAAATTTTGTCTTTCTGTCTATAAATGAGTTAAATTTTGTAGATGGCCTAAAAATTTATTCTTATGCCTTCTGCTTGTTTTTCCTCCATTCCCCTATTATCATTTGAAGTACAATGCAGTTATGCAAGACTGACAAGCATTCTTTTCTGATACCATGGTGAAATAATGCTTTAACTATTGTACAATGTACTCAAAAAATGTTTGCTTAGGATTGCTATATATGCCCCAATCTTGGAATACCACAATTTCCTTGTCAACAAAACTTCAGGTAGACAAAAAGTCAACTGAGAGAGATGATGATTTAGATTGAAAGGACATCACTTGGCAAATATATGATAGGAAAATGAGGCAGGCTGGTCATATCATGCTAAACAAGGCATAGCGTATTAGACAACCTTAGTATTTCATTGCTATCCAAGAAATTTAAAAAAAACTAGAATAAAGGAAGGCTTTCAGACTATTTTGAGTGCAGAACCTATTGAAGAACACGGACAAGAATGTCAAGGATCAAAGAAAATTGGCACATTTCAAGATGGGAATTCCCTCATTAATGAAAGAGAACAGATGTATGTAAATATAGTCGAATGCTCCGTGGGTCCCTAAGGACCTATCTTGGCAACTTTAAAATTTAGCCATTCTCAGATTGTTAAAAATTTGAATATTTGATATGAATAACATCTATACTTTCATTCAAGTCATTGATTAAAAAGACGTTCAACACTGGAGGGTGTCACAACTCTAGAGCACTTCACTGGAGAATGTTCTCAAATTTGAAATCGATGGTTATACTGCTTGCCCTTTGAGTCTCTACATTCAATTTGTTCTAAATGTCATTTAGGCAATCTTCTGGCATATACTCCTTTGTTTTTTTGTGGGTACTAAAGCTAAAGTCTTTTTAGTAGTTATGGACATAGTTAAGTCAAGCTTAAGAAGCTCTCAAATATTCTGAGATAATGCAATCTGCCCAATGCTGTCTATAAACAAGAGCACCTAGAAGATTTCATCAGAGAAGGGTATTTCTCTTTGGGAAACTCCCATTAAAACCCATTGTACAATTGCAAATGTTTTGCAAGTTTTAGTTTTTAAGAACTGCCTGGGGCACTGAGAGGTTAAGTGACCCATGGTCACATAATCAGAAACAGGACTTGAACCAGAGTCTTCTCAATTTTGAGGCCAGCACTCTGTCTATTAAGCCTCTTCAGTTTATAACATACCATATTTTCTCATTTTTTTTCCTTTCTGCTTGTAAGGTATGTTCCATATAACATGTGTATGGTATAAATGTTTATGTTTAAATGCATGAGAATGTACCTTGCCGGGATGCCTGGACAGAGGTCAGCTTTGGTAGGCATGATCTTTGAGAAGAGGAAAGCTAGTGTGATAGCTAAGGGCTTAGATAGGTCAGGCAAGTCACTGGAATACTATTAAGCTGGGTGTTCTTTCCTTCAGTCTCTGAAGGGGTTCCACACTACTATTATATCTGACTGAAGGGGTTCCACACTATTATTATATCTATCTCCCCCCTAAATATTTCTGGTTCAGGAGTACAATGGGTTCAAACAAAAAAGCTCCTTCTCTGGTCACTCTTGGTAGGAGGGGGAGGTTGTACCATCCAAACTTCATACTTCACACCAAACACTGGTTACCCAAAAGACCCCATCCAAGCAGGCAGCAAACAGAAATCAGAGAAGTTCTACAGATTAGAAATTATGAGAAAATACAGGAAAAAATGAATGAGTTTTTTATGTGGGAGTGAGGGAAAACCTATTTAATCAAGAGAGAGGCCCTAATCTCACCCAAGGGGACATTTCCCAAAGTCTCTAGGGAGGCAAACTGGAGATATAAACATGTTGATGGGCTGACTTTTTCCTTTATGTCTATGGCTTCCAAAGTCTGTCTATCTCTCTCCACATATCTGGAATTATTTCTCCCAAAGGTCTGGTGTCTTTATCCCTTTCAACAAAAATAATTTTAAATTAGATTTTAGGGCACACCTATAAAGAAAACATTACAAAAATGATCAGTTCAGTTTTTCACAGAATTACATTTATATTTAGTGATTTAATTCATCTTATATTGCTTGTGGGTGTGTATACAAAGAAATCTAAGAGGGATAGCATGTTTCCTATGAGTGAGTATGGGTATGTGTGTCCAAGGCTGGCTAGCAATCTTCTTTCATTTCTATGAATGGAATGTCAGCTTAAAAACACAACTTCATCTGTATGAATTTGTTTTAATGCCTGTTTAAATTACTCATAATTGCATGTAGCATATCATATATTTGGAATCCAATGCTCTAGGCTGTATCATATTTGTTTTTATTTCCCCCTAAGTAGTATGCAAGCAGGGACACAAAGAAACGTTATGTAGTTAGTTTACAATGAGTTCTAAATTAGCAGGAAAAAAATGAATGAAAAAAATGAAGTAGTGCAAAGTGAAAAAAATCAAGCTGTGGACTAGTACAAATGCACCTTGCTAAGAACACAAGATTACCATCAAAAAGGAACAAAAAAGAGGAGAATATTCTCTCTGTTGACTTATGTCTAAATCTAAACTACTCATAAAGAAAATATGTGGTTCAAACTACAGTTATAAATTTGCATTCTAGCACAGTGCTTGGCACATAGTAAGCAGTTAATAGATACTTGTTGACATGACATTTTGAACTCTATAAATTTCCAAGTTTATTTTGGGGATTTATATTTCAAAAAATTCATACTTTGTCATTGCTTATATTTGCTTTACAGGGCAGCTAGTGGTGCAGTGGATAGAGCTCCAGGCCAGGAGTCAGGAAGACTTAACTTCCTGAGTTCAAATCTGGCCTCAGACACTTAGTACCTGTGTGACCCTGGGCAAGTTACTTAACCCTATTTGCTTCAGTTTCTTCACTTGTAAAATTACCTGGAGAAGGAAATGCCAAATTACTCCAGTACCTTTGCCAGGAAAACCCCAAATGGGGTCACAAAGATTGGATATGACTGAACAACATTTGTTTTAATTTTTTTAGCTGTAAGAGAAGTGAATATTCTGTATGATATTATTCATAATGATAAAATTATTCCATGTTGTGGCTCATTCATTACAGATCTGAGGTGCTGCTTCAAACTGGATAACACATATAAAGCCTTTTGCAAACATTAAAGCACCATGTAAATGGTAGCTATACATTTACAATAGCAGATTCTGTAATCTATGACTTAGGAAAACCACAATGCATTTCTTTGACTTTTTTTCCCCTTACAGAAGCCAGATTCCTGTCACTTACACCACATAAGCACCAACAATGAAAGAGACTTTGTTTTTACTTTTCCAGGACAGAAGGAGAGGCAGACCTGGATGAAGGTAATAAGCGAAGAAAACCATTCACTCTTCCTTTGCATTGGTATAAAATATCTTGAAAACAAACATTCTATGTTAATTTGATAACAAATACATTAAAGAAGGGCAGGAAGGTTGAGGGGAGGGCTGGAAGAGGCCTATTGCTATTGATTTTCACAGAAAAGTCTGTGTGATATAGTAGATTTGAAGTCCAAAGAAATAGGTTTTGTATCTAATTCTGCTTTGTGTATGGCCCCAGGAAAATCAGTTCACCTTTAAGGGCTTTAGTTTTCTCACCTGTAAAAATGAGTAGGTTGGACTAGATTATCTTCAAAGGCCTTTTCACTTCTAAGTCAATGATCAACAGCTAGGTAGTATAGATCTCCCAGCCCCCAACATATTCAACACAAACATGCACAGTTCAGGAATTACCAAAATTTAAATATATACATATATACTAACATATATAATATATACATATATGTGTTTATATACATTTGTGTATACACACACACAAACACATAGATATATATGTATGGAAAGAGAGAGAGACTGTGAAACTCTTCCTTTGGGTATTCAAAAGTCACTGATAGTTTCATTATATAGTGAAATGGGGGAAAATGTCTAAATCTAATAGAAGCTGCTTTGTCTGATAGTTTTACACAGTGATATCAGTAAGGCAAAATTCATGACCTCAGAGAGGACCATGGTCATGCCTGAATGGTTCAGAATCACAAAGTATAATGAATTCTCTAGGTAGAAGGCAGAGGAAGTATAACATTTATTTAGACTCCAAAGGATCAGGCTCAAGGACCAATGCCCCCAATTCGATATTGTGGCAAATAACATTCCAAAACTTATCAGCCCACCTCATTATAGTAACAAGGATAGTATAACAAAATATTATAGCAGGAAACCAAACCATACTTGTGCTTCCCCTCAATGCTAGGGCCCTCCTATAAGAAGGTCACTCATGAATCCTAATTCCCTGCTGAGCACTCTCCTGCAGCTCAGCTGACTCCAAGTTCTGTAGCTCCCTCTTATGTTCAGCATTCTCTGCTCTGTCCACTCTGGAAGCTGGCACTTGGCTTTTAAATCATGCTGCTCTCTGCTCAGCTGCTTCTGGCTCCCATTGTGTTCAGTTCCACTCTCAATCCCCAATCCTTAGTTTCTCCTCCTCCTAGTCCACAGTTTCTGCAGTTTCCAAGTTCTGTTCTCTCTTTTCATACAGTCCTTAGATATCATCTGATTGACTAGAACTCAGGTACATACCACTGGCTCTGGTCTTAGCAACTCCTCTTAGGGCCCTGAGGGCTTCACATCAAACTAGCACACTAGTTTGCTAAGTAGCCTGGGACCTCACATCTAATTAGTGAAAGGGTATGGGCCTGTCCCTAATCAGACTTCCCTTTGTTGGTCCCATCCGAAGCCTATTCAGTGGGCCAGAAAGATCTTTTCACTTACTGATAGACTTTACAAGTGACCAAAAATGTGATCTCTATGATTCATTTTTTTAATTGCGGCAATGACACAATCTAGGTTATTGTGTAATAGGTTTTGGTAATCTATCAGCCCTTAATGTATTTCATTACTTAATATTTTTCTTCTTTTTTTCATTTGGTCCAGCCCTGTAATTTCATTATCACAGGGACTTCCAGTGAGTAGAAAGTCCCTCTGTCAATGCAAATCAGCAACTGTAACTTCTAGTCTGATAAAATTGCCTGTGGTACAAAGCTAAGTCAAGTCAAATCAATAAGTATTTTATAATGCCTGATATTTGGCAGGCAACCCACTAAGCACCGGGGTTACAAAAAAAGGTAAAAACTATACCTACTTTCAAGGTTCTAACAAGCTAATGGGGAAAACAATTTTCAAACAACTATGTACAAACAAACAGCTAGGTGGTGCAGTGGATAGAGTACTGGGCTTGGAATCTGGAAAACCTGTCTTTATGAGTTCAAATCTGGCCTACTTATGAGCTATGTGACCCTGAAGAAGTCCCTTAATCCTGTTTGCCTCAGTTCATCTGTAAAATGAACTGGAGAAGGAAATGGTAAACTATTCCAGTATTTTGCCAAGAAAAATAAAAAATGGGGTCACAAAGATTCAGACAAAACTAAAATGACCAAATAACATTGTACAAAGATATATTTTTTCCTATAATTCAGTAACATTGATCTCCTTTATGTTCCTGGAAAAACATGCTATATCTCCTGACCTCAAGTGTTTTCACTGGCTTTCCCTCACACTTGTATATTTATATGTGTGTGCATATATAAATATACATGTGTATGTATGCATGTGAGTGGTGTGTGTGTGTGCGTACACACACACACACACACACACACACACACACACACCCCTAGATAATACATACACTTAGGTCATGAGTTTGGGAGAGGGAAGGATGATAGTTTCCTTGACTGTAAAAGAAAGTTAGGAAAAGGGAAAGTTAGGAGGAGAAGGAAAGGAAGATAATACACTTAGTTTTGGACATGTTGAATTTAAAATGCTTGTGGAACATCAAGTGTGAAATGTCCAGACAGCTGGAGATGCTAGAATGGAGGTCAGAAAAAAGATTGAGGCTGGATAAACAAATTTGAGAATCAATTGCATAGAGATGATAATTGAGTATATGGTAGCACCCAAAAAGTATGTATAACATATGGGAATTGAACCCAGGTCTTCCTGATTCTGGATCTCTACCAATATGCCAGGTTGATTTTCTCTCTATGGTGATGTTAGTCATATAATCTTTGTGCAGTGAACAAAGGACACAATCAGGTGGGGTCAAGGACATGAAGGTGTGATGGGTTAAGAGAATAGGTCCAGGAACAGAAGGAAACAGGTTACAGATTTTCCTTCCTAGGAATCTTTACATATCAAATAAAAAACCTCTTGTGAGAGATTGATTGGGTATTGTCCTGTCTGGAGGTGATGAGAAATTATGAAACATTTTGTAGGCCACCTCATTAGAGTATCTCATGATTTAGATTCTATAATAACCAAAAATAAAAGTGGTTGTGCTTTTTCCCCTTTATATAACTATCTTATTTAGTATTCTTTGTAAAAGCTAGAAGATTCAGGGAAGTAAGACATAAGTGAAATTGATTCTAAAATTATTGAAAGAGAAAAATCTTGTTATATTGGTAAGATGTATTTTTAGATTTTTTTCTTTTGAATTGAATAATTAACAAAATGTGTTAGCATAAAATGAACAAGAACTATCATACAGAATGAATTGCTGTAAAATTGAGAGAGAATTCTGAATTTTTAAAATATGTATACAATCTACAATAGTCATCATTGACCTATAAGTTGACTTACTCAACAAAATCAGTTAACTATACTAACATAAAATTTTTAAAATACCTCTGTTTTAGATTCATGGTAAAAACTATATGACATTAGAAATTCAATATTTCTATTATTCTTTTATATTATTAGTAAAGTTATAGTTTTCTTGGTTATATCAATACACTTTGATAAGCTGTTTTTTCTCTTGATATAGGCATTATAAAAAGAAATGTAGATTCACCATCTTCAAGGTATGCTTTTAGGAAGCTTACATCCTTCTGAGTAATGGTACTTTGCTACTAGCAGAAGTAGTGAATATTCATATTCATTGAAAACAATATTGGTGTTGGAGCAAACAATTTGTTAATTATATATTAGGAGTCTAAGATGGTGGGATGAAGGGAGCATTTGTGCCTAGTTCTCCCAACACAACCCATTAAACATCTTTTAAAAGTGTGTCAACAAATTCTGAGTGGAATAGCCAACAAAAAGACAGATTAAGTCATTTTTCTAGCCCAGGGCAGCTTAGGAGGAAAGAAAGAGAGATCTGTGGACACTGGGATGGGGGATGGCCAGGAATTGATGTGCTAGATGCAGCACAAGCTATGGGCCTTAGAGGCCGTAGCTGTGGCAGCAGCAGCAAGAGCATCATATGAAACACCCAGAACACAGTGACAGTAAAAGCACTGAACAGGTGGTCTGAAAGAGATATCAGGGGGGCCCTATGCTAGCATTGGGCACAGGATCAAATGTCATTTGGAAGCTCAGTCACCCATTAAACAGTTCTGGGTCACATTTCCAGTGTAGAGAGCAGTGCTTGCCACCATAGCAAGGGCTCTGCTTGAGGAAAGACCAGAGCACAGGCCATGAGGGCAGTGACTAGACCCATCCCTGAATCAAAGCCAAGAACAAATAGAAGTATAAATGAATTCTACCATACATTTATAGAGCAATTATTTCCAACATATAAACCATTTGAAATAACAGGTAAAGAAGGAGTCCTACCAAATTTCGAGATATGTAGAGATATGTAGAGATATGTAGAGATATGTGTGTACACTTGTATCAATAGATTCAGAAAAAAGCTTTTGGCAAAATGCAATACCCATTCCAATTAAAAACACTAGAGAGCATAGGAATAAATGGAGTTTTTCTTAAAATAATAAGTAGTATGTATATCAAACCCAAAACAAGCATTAGGTGAAGCATTATCCCAGTAAGATGAAGTGTGAAGCATGAAAGTCCAATATCACCATCATTATTCAATATTGTACTAGAAATTCTAGCTATAGCAATGACTAGAAAAAGAAACTGAAGGCAAAAGTATAGGCAATGAGAGAAAAAAACTATCACTTTTTGAAGATGGTATAATTAGAGAATCCTAGAGAGTCAACTGAAAAAACTAATTGAAACAATTAACAACTTTAGCAAAATTGCACAAAATAAAATAAACCCACTCAAATCACCAGTATATTACCAACAAAATGCAGCAAGAAGTGATAGTAAAAGAAATGCCATTTAAAATAACTGCAGATGGTATAAAACACTTGGAAGTCTACTTGCCAAGATACACACAGGATCTGTATGAACACAATTGCAAAGAACTCTTCATACAAATAAAGATATATCTAAACAATTGGAGATATACTCATTACTCATGTATAGGTCAAGTCAATATAATAAAAATATCAGTACTACCTAAATTAATTTTCTTCCTTAGTGCCATTCTAACCAACCTACCAAATAATTGTAGAGGTAGAAAAGAAGAATAACAAAATTCATTTGGAAGAACAGAAGGTCAATACTATCAAGTGAATCAGTGGAAAAAAAACAATGTGGAGGAAGATAGCTTAGCCAAAGTAGATTTAAAGCTATATTAAAAAGTGGCACTCATCAAAACAATTTGGGACTAGATAAGAAATCAGGTGGTAGATCAATGGAATGGAATAGATTAAATAACATATATATATATATATATATATATATATATATATATATATATATATATATATATGCAAATGAATACAGCAGCCTGACATTTGATAAATCCAGATTTCAGCTATTGGGGCAAGAACTCACTGTATGACAAAAACTGCTAGGGAAATTGGAAGGTAAGTCTGGAAGAAACTACGCATAGACACATATTTCATATCATATATTAAGATAAGCTCAAAATGAGTACGTGATTTAGCCATAAAGGGTGATGTTATAAGCAACTTAAAGGAACATAAAAGATCTATAGATCCTATCAGATGGATCATTTCATATTAGATATGGACCATATCAGATCTATGGATAGGGGGAGAGTTCATGACTACACAAGAGACTGAGAGGACCATGGTAGGTAAAATGGATAATTTTGATTGCATAAAATTAAAAAGTTTTGCACAAGCAAACCAATGCAGCCAAAATTAGAAGGAAAGCAGGAATATGGTAGGGGGTGGGGGAGGTATTAGTAACTGATGAATGTCTCATTTCTCAAATATATAGGTAACTGAGGAAATTTGTAAAAATAGAAACTGTTCTCTGATAAATGGTCAAAGAATATCAACAGAAAGTTTTCAGAGGAAGAAATCAAAGTTATCAATAGTTAAATAAAAATGCTCTTAATTGTTAGTGATTAGAGAAATGCAAATTAACAACTTTGAGATACCATCTCACATCTATCAGATTGGCTAACTTGATCAAAAAGGAAAATGACAAATGCTGGAAGGAATGTGGAAAAATCAGTGGATTAATGCACCATTAGTGAAGCTGTGAACTAGTCCGATCGTTCTGGAGAACAATTTGGAACTGTGCCCAAAAAGATATAAAACTGTGTATACCTTTATACACAGCAATAATGCTTCTATGTCTATACCCCAAGAAGATCAAAGGAAAAAGAAAAGGACCCATATGTACAAAAATATTTAGAGCAGCTCTTTTTATGGAGGCAAAAAAATTGGAAACTAAAGGGATGCGCATCACTTGGGGGATGATTAAATAAGATCTAGAATATGGTTTTGATAAAATATTATTGTGCTGTAGGAAATAATGAAGGGAATGGTTTCAGAAAAACCTGGGAAGACATATGAATCAATGAAAAGTAAAGTGAGCAAAACCGGGAGAAAATTCTACACAATAAAAGCAGTATTTTGATGATAATCAACTGTAAGAGACTTAGTAACTCTGATCAATACAATGATCCATCACAGTTCTAAAGAACTCAAAATGAAAAATGCTATCTATCTCCAAAGAGTGAACTGAGGGATTCAGAGTGCAGATTGAAGCATATTTTTATTCATTTTTCTTGCTTTTTAAATTTTATGTTTTGGAATATTGCTAATGCAGAAATATGTTTTGCATTATTTCCTGTGTGGTAGGCATAGTATTTCTTGCCTTCTCAAATGGTATGGGAGGAAGAAAATTTGGAACTGAAAATAAAAATAAAATTTAAATACACATGTGACAAATATATGACATATGTAGACATACACACATATATATGCTAAAAACTATCTAAATAAAACACAGAGAAACTGAGTCTTGCTCCTAATATTATGTAGACTTCCTTTAGGCTGAATCTAAATCTCCAGAAGCCTTAAGAGTCTATAGCAGTGTACCTTTCCTTTTAAGTAATATTTAAATTGTTTCCCCTGTAAACAAGTGGTTAGTCCCTACGTAACATACCTAACTGATGGCATTAATCTGTTCTTTCAATGTTTTTTGGGGGGGGGTGGTATTGGGAATATTAAAAAAATAAAACAAGTGATATGTAGATTTGATGACTTCTGGATTAATCATCATTTAAATTGTAGGTTACTCATTCCAAGTTGGTTAGGTTATTAATAAGTTCAATTTGTTGTTGTTTGTTAGCTATTGAGAGAAGATGATATAACATTATAGTAGGCACTCTAAGATACTTGCAAAGATAGCATTCCCACCTAAAGGCCTGATAATTTAAGTAAGATAGAAAATGCCAAATAAGAAATTTACAGGTGTGGGCTGGTTCAACATATTACTGAAACTCATATGCTGAAATATGTTGTTGGATAAAATCCAGCTTCTACAAGGAGGGTATCACAACATTACCAGAATTCATTTCTGCAATTAGTGCTAATGAGCATCCTTGGTGATTTCAAAAGTGATGCTAACAATTAACGTGGAAACATTGAATAGCATTTTCTTCTCCCCCTCCACCCCATATGTATGTATTTATCTCTTTGGAGCTGGGTTGAAGTCTTTGGCAAGACATGGAGGAAACACCTACGTAAGTTCTACTTAAGGCTTATTGATACTGGCAGATTTGGAATGTATTGTTTATTCACGAGCAATGTGGAACTTCATAATAAATGACAGGCAATCTGATCATTAATGGTAACTGAGACCAAGCATATCAGGAATAAATTTAACTTAACAAATGAAAATTATACTCCAAATATAAGCTAATAGTTTCTAACAATTAATTATGCTAAATCTTTTAGCAGAGCTACCAGAAATCTTTGATTGCTTTTGAAGGTCAACTTTTATGTCTGTGCCCATCTCGTAATATAGTTAAATATCCAAAGTATAGAAATCTAGAGGAATGAGAAAAGCACAGGGTCTACATAATTCCATCTCATTTTTCCAATTCAGGAGTTTCTCCTGGAACTACCATTTTTGAGACAAGCCTCTCTAGCCTAGGTAACTCCTTCACTCTCTCTCACCTCCCCTCTTGACTCTCTGAATTTCTCCACCATGCCCATGCTCAGGTACATTCTCCTACTTCCCCCTTTTCATCTCTCTTTTACAATGTCTTTGTCCTTTAGAACCTAAGCTCCTTGGGGGAAGAGGCTGTCTTTTTGCCCCTCTTATTTGCATTCCCAGTGATAAATATAGTGCCTGGCCCACAGCAAGTACTTAATAACTAATCATCAATCAATCGATAACCATTTATTTAATGCCTACTATATGTGAGGCAGGGCAGTAAGGTGGTGCAGTGGATAGAGTTCTGGGTCTAGAATCAGTTAGACTCATCTTCCCCGAGTTCAAATCTGGGCCCCACTATCTGGGTGACCCTAGGCAGGTCACTGAACCTTGTTTGCCTCAATTTCCTCATCCATAAAATGAGGTAGAGAAGGGAAATGTCAAGCCACTTCATTTTCCTTGCCAAGAAAACCCCAAATAGGGTCACAAAGAGTCAGGCATGACTGAAAAACAACTAAACAGCAACAGAAAATATGCCAAGCATTGTAGTAAGTACTGGAGATACAAAAAGAGGCAAATGATAGTCTTTACCCCTGAGGAACTTACAATATATGCTTTACTAACCAAACAACAAAATTTACTATAAAATGTATTTTGTAAAATAGATTAATGAAGAGAATACTTGTTCTGAAATTGAGCAAAATTCATAATAGCATAGTCACAGAAGTTAAAAGAACCTACAATACTTAAAAAATAAATGGATACTGGAATTTCTCATACCACCAAATAGTTGTGAAAAGTAAGGTACATATGTGCAAACTGAAAATTGAACGATTCACTAGAAAAATATGTGGAAGAGCCATGTGGCTTTTATTTACCTAGCAAAGGAGAGAAACCTATGAGAGATTAATTTTATCCCCAGTATTTCCTACTAACTCACTGCATGACAAGAGCAAGATTTTTCTCAAACATCTATACGTTTTATTTTTTCCATCTGTCATCCTTTCTAATGACTCATATTATTTTACTATTCTCCTGAGTATAATGAGGTGTGATTATCTGGTAGGCTTCAAAAGAGTTTGAAGTAGTTTAAGAACATGATGATTGTGTGGAATTGCATAACAGTATTTTGTGATGTATGCATCCTTTTTTCCCCAATTAATCTGGATTTAATATATCAGATACCTTAGAATCTATTATCCCACTAGCACATTATAATAATCTGATCTTTGGGTGGAAATCATTAGGTGAGAATGATATGTATCCACTAAGCTGATTCCAGCATGTCAATGATCCCAGTTCTTTAAATTGTCCAACTATATTGTATGTAAAACTACCAAAACACCCAAGATAACTAGATTTTCTCTTTATTTTTGGTATTTGCATGAGGCACACAACTGTTTTAATTTTTCTGCTTTGTTCTTGTGATAGTTCATGAATCTCTTTAAGTTGTACAGGAGGAATAATACTTTACTTGGTATGAGAGGATTCAAATTCTAATTCAGCTGCCTTTGTGACCTCAGGCACTTAATCTCTCTGGTCATCTATAGTTTTCTCATCTATAGTTAATTATAGAAATTAAAATGTAAAGGGGAAATAATACAACAAATAAAAATATTATAAAACATATATTTTATACATTTATTTATTTTGTGTATGTGTGTGTACGTGTGTGTGTGTGTGTGTGTGTGTGTGTGTGTGTGTGAAAACATTTGCAACAGCATTGGCACAGTTGATAGAGTGTTGGGCCTAAAGTCAGGAACACTCATCTTCCTGAGTTCAAATCTGGCCACAGACACTTACTAGCTCTGTGACCCTGGGCGCATCACTTAACCCTGTCTGCCTCAGTTCCTCAGCTGTAAAATGAGCTAGGGAAGAAAATGACAAATCACTACAGTATCTTTGCCAAGAAAACCCCAAATGTGGTCATGAAGAGTCAGACATGACTGAAAAATAACTGACCAACAATAATAATGCTACCTATTCCCTGCACAACTGTCTGCATTTCGCTACCCTCACAGGAGTTCTCAACCCTAATAGCAGCAGCATGTTGCCAGCAATAGTTTGTTGTAAAAACTGGCAGAAGGGCTAATATCTGAGAATATGATTGGAAAAGGGGTATACATATCGAGGAGGAATAAGAGAGACATCTTTAGTATTACACTGGTATTCACACAAAAAAAGACCTAGATCAAGGTTCTTAACTTGGGATCCATGAACTTGTATTATTTCTTTAAAATATTTTGATAATTCATTTGATAAAATTGGTTTTCCTCATAACCCCACTTATTTTATTTTGTGCATCTAAAAATAATTGTCTGAGTAGTGGTTGATAGGCTGCAGCAGACTGACAAAGGCATGGCACCAAAAAAAAAAAAAACATTAAGAACCTCTGAGCTCCATGAAGTCATCCAGAATCTTGGGTAGATTCTTTATGTAGGATTATTGTAAGGACACAAACAAGAAACATACAAGATGAACCTTTGTAATGGGATAGATACTACTGAGAGAATATCCACATTGGTGGTATCCTATACCAGTCAATCTACAACTGTATATTGAAACTTGATTCTTCTATATGTCACATGCTAGGTTGTGGAGCTACAAAGACAAAAGCACAGTTCTTGCCCTCAAGGAGCTTATATACTAATGGAGGACACAACATATTCATGCATATAGATATGTACAAAATATTGGTAAAGGAGATGCAAGGTAACTTTGAAGAAGCTAGGAAGGACCTAATGTAGAAAGTAGCATATCACTTGTGTCTTGAAGGAAACCAGAGATACAAAGGGGTGGAACTTTATGTTCATCACTGCTAGGGAACAAGTACAAAATCTTATGAAAAATAAAAAACATGCAATGATTCATGCATCTTTGTAATACTTCTTTGTATAAGTTCATAATACAGTATATAACTATTTAGAAAATGAATATGCAATACAGCCTTGGATGAGACACTAGCCTTTAAAAAGGCAGGGAAGAGAGAAACTTTTTAAGAGTTCTATTGATTGAGATAAAAAAGAAAATAATTCTAAACACAAAACAGATCTGAACGTAAACAATCAAGTATGTATTTAATAAAAAAAAAAAGCTTTACAAAGTATCTGTATTTCTGGTAAACATCCAGTGTCTGAGTTATAATTTGAACTATAAAAATACTGCATCTCCTACTACAAAGAAATTTTGGAAGAACCAGATTTTTATAATCTTCTGAATATAAGCTGTTATCAATATGTGGCAGGTGATGGGGCCAATATGCCCAAGATTTTTGATGATATTTCCTGCCAGATGAAAGGATTCAAGTCTAAAAGTAAGGGAAAAGAGACAATGCCAGCAAAGATAATGTGATAGTTTAGATAGTTGATGGTCAATTAAAAAAGAAAAAGCAACTATATTTTCACACATCATTGAAAGGAGAATTCTATCCTCCAAATGGAGAAATAACAAACCTCAGAACCACCCACGCTTAACATTTCCTTAACCCCTTAAAACCTGGTTTTCTTCACCACCATTCAACTGGGTTCTTTTAAGGCCACAAATAACATCTTATTCACCATATTCCATAGTTCATCCTTAGTTTTTATGTTTTTTTGCTCTCTTTGAAGTATTTGACACTGTTGATAGCATACTTTTTTCTCGATATTATCTTCCTCCTTGCTTCTTTGCTGTCACTGTTTTCTTTTCTTTCTAACTGCTCCTATGCAACTCTTTCATATACTTACTTTGTATACCCCACCCCCCCCCAATAGGCATTTTCCAATGTTCAATCATCATCTCTTTATGTCTTGGTATTTTCTCCCTTTACAATTTCATCTACTACCATTGTTTCAAATACTACCTTGATAGAGATGCCATGAAATTCTGTATCGGTAGCTGAAGTAATTGTCCTGCATTCCTCCCTCTCTGCTGAATTAAGATGTCCTGCAATAAAAT
The DNA here is from genome assembly GCF_011100635.1 of Trichosurus vulpecula. Taxonomy (NCBI): domain Eukaryota; kingdom Metazoa; phylum Chordata; class Mammalia; order Diprotodontia; family Phalangeridae; genus Trichosurus; species Trichosurus vulpecula. The sequence continues at coordinate 160,149,930 of NC_050577.1, read as the reverse complement.
CAAACAGCCTGTATACAACCAATATCATTATTTTTGTCCAAAACCTGCTTCTTCTGACTTTACTATGAGAGTCATCATCATTCTTGCAGTTCCCCATGGCAGAAATGTCAGTCATCTTTAACTCCTTAAATTTCTTTTCAATCAATGAATCTTTTCTATTCTGTCTTGTCTGTATTGCTCACATCCATTCTCACCATTAACCATCTGATTCAGATTAATCTATAATATTTGGATAACAGTATCAGTACCTCTTTCCAGGATTGTTGAAAATAACATGATATAAATATTAAAACCATATTTTAATGTGAGTAGCAATTAACGGCCTCATAGACCAAGTTGGTCCAAACTATACTAAACCAACTTCTCCAACAAGTAGACATTCAGATTTGCTAGAAGAGTTCTACTAAGCAGGAAGATCACAACAGTCCCTTTAACTTTTTTTGGAAGGTTTTTAATTTTCCTTACTGTTTTTCTTATTTTAATCCTAAATTTCTCTTTCTTTACCTTTCAGCCATTGCTAATATTCCTGCTTTCTGAAGCCAAGCATAACAAGTCCAAATCAACTTCCATTTGGCAGCCCTTCAAATATTTGAAAGAGCTAATGTAACCTGTTCAAGCCTTCTCTTCTCCAGGCTAACCATTTCTAGTTCCTTCAACCAAATATCACATGGCATGTTCTCCATTCCTCTTACCATAGTAGTTTCTCTCTTCTGCCCGTGATCCAAGTTATCTATGTTCTAACACAGGACTGTACAAACTTAGGTTATCTTAGGGTAGCATTAAAATAAAATAATTATTCAAGGGCTGCACCCAGAATAAAAAATACAGTATACTAATAGAAAGTGGGGGAACGTGCATCATCAATACAACAGGCAAAGGCACGAAGCACGAAAGCAAACACACAACAACAAAGTGACAACAGACCAGTATAAAGGTAGGTGCATACGGACTAGTCTGCATCATATAGATGGAATGCATCCCACAGATCATTTGAAAATTCTGTGGGATATGTTCTGTCCATAATACTGCTTAAAAACACCAAAGAAAATTAACATCAGTGAGATTATTTATTAGTGATGGAATTTTAAAAATCTAATAAACATTCCATGCAAATTATTATTATTTTTCCACTTGTGAAAATTAAAACTCACAGCTGAGCCCCACAAAATTGCATGTGGCCCACAGGCTGTATTTTGGACAGCGTTGTTCTAACATGTTGACTGGGTTTAGAAGTTTTATATTTTTGAATTTCGATTTTATAGTTTAGAGATTTAGTATCAAAACTTGCTTCTCTCTCTCCCTCCATTTTGGTTGAGCAGGCCCTTCTGGACTTTTCCCCTCAAATATCCTAGGGGCATGGCTTCCACTTTAAACAGTGAAAGAATAAAAGGACATGTGAAGCACTGAAGGAAACTGCCTGAAACTGTTGTACTCCTCCTCACTTAGCAAACTGCTATGACCCTCTAGCCCACAATTTAGCTCAGTTGTTCCAAGTGCAGTCCATAATGTCTGAATGATGTGACTTTTTTCTTTTTCCTGTTTTTGGAAGAGTTATAAAAATATTCACCATAAAATGTCCTTGTTTCTTATTGATGCCCTCAGAAAGACATCCTAATGATTTGCAAAGAAACATTATCTCTTAACAGAGCACTCTAGCTATGCCTGACAAGGGAAGAATATAGCAGGACCTTCAACTCCCTGGTTCTTCAAACTATGTACTTCTTAGTGCAACCTATGATAGAATTATCTTTTATTTGCTGTTGATTCATATTGAGTCAAATCTCCATATCAGTTTCAGATAAATTGCTCTTTATACATTTCTCACCCTAAATTTGCTAGGTTGATTTTTTCAATCAAAGCATAGAACCTTATATCCCTCTTATATTTCATATCCATCCATTCAAACTTTTGTACTAACTTGTCAGGAACTCCAAACTTATTTCTTGATTGTAAAAGATTCTTAATTGAACAGTTCTATCACACATGTTGTATTAGGAGGGCAGAGTTTATAATTTCAAAGAGGATCACATATATGTCTGAAACATTCGGAACCGCTGGATATAAGAAACTCTCAAGATAAGAGGCAGAAGAATCAAAGCATATATTTAGGCTCCACAGTAACCAACCCGTGAACCAGCATCCCCATTTTGATAGATTGATCAAAAGCTTCCAGGCCCAATAAGTACACCTCACAAGAGTAACCAGGAGGCTACAGAGAAGCATGACGGTGCATGACGGTGTAAAGCAAAATCAGGCTTCCCCCTCTATGGTAAAAAGATTACCCACTGGCCTCAAGTCCTTGTTCAGCTTCCTCCTGTAGGTCAGCTCTGCTACTGGCAGCTCCTGCTTCAGCTTCGACTGTGGCTGTAGCTGTAGCAGCCTCTGGCTCCAATGGAAGCTGTTTTTGGCTTCTGCGGGGGTGTAAGGTACGCCAGGGAAAGCACAGGTTCTTTCAATCTGCTTAAGCAAGGTGAAGGGGTTGACCGGGAAAGCACAGGTTCTTTCGATCAGCTTAAGCAAGGAAAGCAAGGTGAAGGGGCCGACAAGCTTACTCCAGTCCAACATACAAACAGCATTCAGTTCAGGGGAAAAAGCCAAACCAGTCAAGGGCACTTGTTGACTAAGTGCTAAGGAGCCCATTTTTGGTTACCAACACACATGTATTACTCTTCTTTGTACTATTCACAGAATGAAAGTAAAGTAGGACAGGAGCCTGCAGCTGTGGGAGATCAATGTTCCCTTATAACTGAAGTAAATCTTCATTTCTGAGAGAATATGAGATATATTTGATATTAGATATCAATATTATATATAATATTATAATAGAAATTTAACAAATGAAATATTACTTTTTGATTGCATACAGAAACTAATCCCCTGCAAAGAAATGGAGAATCATATTTCATTTATACTTTGAAAGTGTTTTTTTCCTAACTGTATGACAATTGTAGCCAATTGAATTATTAACATTATAGTTAATACATTTTTTTAAGTTACTACAGGTGTTAGCATACCAAGTATTTCATCAACCCTTAGATGTATATTAGCAGTTGAGTATGACTGCATGGAGGCACTATTGCTACGCAGCTTGGCAAAGGAAAATTATGGATGTTCCTGTCTTTTGGCATCACAAAGTGAAGAATTAGTTGAGATGAACATGCATACTTTAGTTGCATTCCAAATTATTTATATTTCTAATATCAAAACTGCTTCCAGCAGCACTGTTCACCAAGGAGGAAAACAGATGGCTGAAGAAATGGCTCCACATCCTCATCTTGATCGAGCTCAAAATTTCAGTTGGTGATAGAGCAGGGAAAACAAGCTAATTAGAAGTGATTAATCAGTTGATTATTTTAATGCCCAAATGACAGCTCTGATGGACTGCTCCCAAATGTCACTGCAGCACCAACCATGTTCCTACAGCTGGTAAGTTGAGGTATACAGTTAGTGGAACAGATCACAGCAATCTTGTTCAGTTTTCTATTTTCAATGTTTGTCCTTGGCCTGAATATTGTAAAGCACAATGTTGTTAGGATATTATATGGATTCTATTGCTGAGTGGGTTTGCCTATTGCTTGAAGCTTGAAAGGATATTGATTATAAGAGACCACAGAGTATTGCATGGCTATATATCTTGAACTCTGCCAATCTGCTGGCAACAGATGCTAAACAATAACAATTAGTGATAACAATGATACAAAAATTCATATTTTCCAGATTTTATCAAAAGGATAAGACTATTTCTTTCAACCAACAGGATGTGGGTCATTTCAAAATCCTATAAAAAGAGGAGAAAGTGTCATTCCACAAGTTCTGACTGTAAGACTTCTGTGATCTCTTGTAGAGGCACACCCAAAGGTGTAGGGAATGATTCAGAAGACATGGTAAAGGACACAGATTCTGTGGATCTTATGAAACAGATGTGCAGATAGATAGATAGATGGATAGATAGATAGACACACATATATGTGTGTGTGTGCAAGTTTATGTATATATGAATATATGTATGAGAGAGAGAGAGAAAGACTGACTTGCTCTTATAATAAAGTTTCTCAGAGGTAAGTACTCTTTGCTATATCTTTGGATCCTCAGATCTTAATGAAGTGTGTGGCACATCATAAGCTCTTAATAAATGTCCACTGATTGATTATTGCCAAATTCTTCTGTGACCAAAATCTTAGGTAGTCATTTGCAAGACTCAGCATACAACACTTCCCTGTGGACACATGTAACACAAAAACATGCAGGGAAAAATACCTAAGAATAAACCCCCACCACCCCCAACCCCAACCACCAAAGTCATACTTTCATAGATCTAAGTGATCTTACTTGGCCTACTATCCCTCACTCCAAGAGAACTACAAGGTGGACCCAACTTGAAAAGACCAACATAAGTTCCTCTCTTTGCTTTTATCTGCAGCCTCCTCACAGCTTTGGAGTAGGAGGGAGTTTGACACAATACCTTCTTTGGGACTGCTTCCCATCTCCCTTAGCTGCTGAAAATCGAAGTCATAATCGTTTTATTTTTTCCTTTATTATAATCTGATTACGTTTTTTTAAATGCAAGTCTCACTGATGACTCCTGACTCTAAACTTCACCTCCTTTTTTTGGCAAGGAAATATGGCATGAAATTAGAGATGAAAGTCAGGTGACCTGTATTACAGTTCTGACTTGGCCTCTACTTTGTGGTTTTAGACAATTCTCTAGGTCTTAGTTTACTGTGCATAAAAAGAGGAAGTTGGATTGGCTTATCTCTAAGATCCTTTTCACTCCATTCTAGGTCATAGGCTTCAGGTTTTTTCAGCCTTCTTTTTTATATAAAAAACAGCTAACATTCATTTTTGCCTCTTGGGGCCTTTCTTACCTGAATAAAAGGCTTACATTTTCAATTTCCTTTTCACCTACCTCCTTCCAAGCCTTAACACATATATTCTAGCCACATATCCCATTGCATGCCAAGAAAGCCATGTGTCTGAATGCCAAAATCATATAATTAGCTTAGAAGCAGCACTCTTTCAAGAAATGACATGAAATTTCTATGTAATACTGATTAAGTAATTTTGTTAAAGAGTCCTTTACTATAACAATAAAGTTCTGTCTGTCACCTTTTAGATTACTGTCTTTTCTTAAAATATGTTTAGAATAGACAAAAAGATATGTAAAAATGCCCTCCATGATTATTAGTTTGTTTTGCTCTGAAGAGTAAGATTTAAATCTGCAAAGAAATAGCTGAGCAACTGAAGGACATCTTGTGCTAGTCCAGAAAAAAATAAGACAAACTCTGTTTTTCCAGGTCTATCTAGCCCATTCATACAATAGCCTGATTCCTCTCTGACCCCTCATCCTGCTTTCACACATAATACTGTGAATCTTTTATGCTTAGAACCATCCAAGTTAGAAACTTCTAGCTTCCTAACTAATTGTTCCATTCCTGTCTTTGACATCAAAGATTGGAAACCAATCAGAAACACATGAGAAATATATCACTATTTCCCATAAAACATCTGCTATAAGCAATGGTCCAAGTGTCTCCTCTGATGATTTGATCACCATTTAATTGATTCACAAATATTTATTAAGCTCTTACTACATGCCAGGGACTGTGCTGAACCCCAGATATGCAAAGACAAAAAAAGTGAAGCAGATTCTGCTTTCAAGGAGCTTACATTTTAACAAGGGAAGCAACATCTATATACACACAAGTATTGTGTGTGTGTGTGTGCATATAATGTGTGTATATGCACATATATTTATACACACATATGCATATATGCATGTATATAAAATAAATAAAAGCTGAGAGAGAATAATTTAGATGAGAAGGCACTGGCAGCTTGAGGGACAAATAAATGCCCCCTAAAGACACTTGAGCTGAGTCTTGAAGGAAATCATGTACTACATGAAATAAGAAGGGAGACCATTCCATGCACTGGGCATCACCAGTGCAAAGAATCAAGATGTAAGAAATGGAGCATTTGTGTGTAAGGAAAAGTAAGCGAGGCTATAATGGCTGTACAGTATAGTGGATAGAGGTAAATAATGTTTAAAAGAGTAAAAAAGTAGAAGGTACCCATTTGTGGGGGCTTTAGATGTCAGACAGAGGAGTTTGCCTTTGCTTTTAGGAATAATAGAGAGCAACTAGAGTTCTCAGGGAAGAGAGGACGTGGGGATCATGATCAGAGTTTTCCTTTAGGAAAAGCACTTTAAAGATGATGTAGGAATGGATTGGAGTGGGGAGAGATGTGACAGGAAGACCAATTAAAAGGCAAATGCAATGGTGCAGGCTAAAGGTGATGATGGCTTGAGCTGAGTGGCTGTATCACTGCAGAAAAGGGGAAATATTGTGAAGTGCTGTGGAAATAAAAATTACTGTTTGGCAACTGAATGGGTTTTGGTGTTAATGAGGGTGAGGATTGAAGAATGCTATGGTGGTTACAAACTTAGGTGACTGGAAGAATGGTGGTAACTTGAGCGGTAAGTGGAATTGAAAGCTATGGAAAAAAAAGGACAAACTTTGGCAGATACAACCAAGCAAAAAAGTCCCATAACATATTGTATCTGAGGTTTAATATCAACAACTTCCTTCTAGACATTTCAAACCAGATGTCCTATAAATATCTCAAACTCAACATGTGTAAAACAGAACTCATTATCTTGAATCTCAAAGCCACCCCAATTTGAGACTTCCCTGTTTCAGTTAGGGGCACCACCATTCTTCCTCTAGTCACCCAGGTTTGCAACCTTAGAGTCATACTACATTGATTACGCTCCCACATTTCTCTCCCCAAATGCAATAAATTGCAAAGCTTGTTTTATTGAACCCTGACAACATCTTTCCTTTCAATATCCTTCTCTATTCTTACATTCTATGTTAGGTCAGACCCTCAACACTCTTCACATGGACCACTGCAGAAGTCTTCTAATTGACTTCCCTTACTGAATTCTCCTTTCTCAATACACTATGATAAAATTGGACATATACCAGGAATGCAAGGTTGTTTCACTACAAAGAAAGTGCAAAAATATACTATATTAATAACAAAAGCATGCATATATAAAAAATTCAGGGTTAACTTTTGACCAAAAGCAACTTCTATTTTTATTAAAAATATTAAAGAGCATAAGAAAAAATTGACCTTTTTATTCCAATGATCAAATTTGCTATTTTTGAGTATGTTGGCATTTAGTATTGGGATGTCTTTTATATGTATATTTGCACATGGATAGGTCTTGGAATTGTATATGTATATATGTGTATGTGTATATTTGTATATGTATATATATATATATATATATATATATATATATATATATATATATATATATCACAATCTGCACAAAACAAAATAAAAAAGGAAATAATAAAACCATAGTGAAATCCCAGTTTTAGAGGAATTTGACAATTGCTAACTTTTTTCCCTGTCTTGATTTATACATCATTCTTCCCTTTCTTTCTCTAAAAACTACATTTTCTGTCAGAATGACATAAAGTCACAGCTTAAGGAGTATGAAGTTCACAGATTTAGTCCTGGAAGGGATATTATAGATCATTAAATCCAGCCCCTTCATTTTATAGATGAGGAAACTGAGTCCTGGAGAGGTGAAATGACAGCCCAGGTCACACAGATAGTAAATGATGGAGCTTAATTATATTATAGAGATTTGTTTCTTTGCATAATTTTAACAGTAGCAATAGGTAGCATTTATATAACTAAAATTTATATAGTACTTATCTGCCAGATACTGTGCTCAGCATTTTACAATTATTATTTCATTTGATCCTCATAAAAACCCAGGAGGTGGGTGCTATCATTATTCTCATTTGATATAAGACAAAATGAGGCAAACAGTGGTTAAGTGACTTGCTCAGGGTCACTTTGAAGCTGGAGTCAAGTCTTTACGTGAAGTCTTCTGGACTACAGGCTCAGCATTCTATTCAATGCAGTCCTCTAAGGTTTACAAAGTGTTGTATATATGTTATCCCATTTGGTCTCATTTGGTCAATAAATGTTCCATAAAAAAGCTAAATTGTCATAGCATCTCTCTTCATTATTTTTGTCATAGTTAGCCACTAGGTGGCTAACAAGCATTGATTGTACATAAATGTTTACATTTCTGTGTGTGTGTATGTATACATATACATATAGCTGAACACTGCATTTTTCATAGTAACCACTAAAGCAAATGGAAATAGCAGCAGCATAGCTCAAAAAATTATAAACAGAAGGACCACAGTATCTCTTTCAAATAAGATGAGACTTTGGGGATGTGTGTGCATAATAAATATATGTATATGTGTGTGTAGGCATGTGTGTATATGTATTTTATTTACATATGTATTATATATACATGTATTACATGTATGTATTTTACATACATACACGTATATATGTGTGTATATATATACATAATAAAATCATGGATGAAGCTAGATACTAAAGCTCACAAGAAGCATTTTGAGCAGTAATTCAAAAAGATGTTAAGTGTCTAATCAAGGAGTTGAAAACACAGCAATTGAATTGAATTAAGAATTCCAACTGTGCTCTTAATTTATAATCTGAATTTGGATAAATCATGCATCTTTCTGCAACTCAGTTTCCTCAGCTTCAAAAAGGTCATATTAATTTTATCAATTGCCACTTGTAAATTTAATTTAGCAATTTAAGTTCAACATTTTTAAAATATATTTTTCAAACTTCAGTGGCACAGCTGAATAATAACAATAATAATACAAATAGTATCCTGTAAGTGGCAGATAACATGATACAAATAACTTTTCTCCCAAGATCAGAAAGCACTCTCACCCATATTTAAGCAGGTAGACAAAAAGGAAAGGGCCAGAAGTACAAGTGGTGTTAGGATGTTCTTTGGGCAGGAGAAACAGAATTGTTCTTACTTTGACCTCAAGTAAGAATGCTTTGAGTCTATTTGAGGAGTTCCAAAGTCCTTGAAATATGTAATTTTCGAGTCATATTAGTCTGGCAGGTTTCACCTATGCTTATGTCCATTGATTCTTAACTTCCAGTGCTACTCATTTCTCCATATGTAACTACCATCATTTCTAAGAGGATGTAAAATAATAAGAAAAGCTAACATTTTTACTGTGTTTTAAGGTTTCAAAAGTGCTTTACATACATTATATCATTTGACCTTAACAGCTATCCAGTGATTTTAGCACTCATTTTACACACAAAGAAACTAATGTTTGAAAGAGGTTATGTAACTTGCCTAGAATCATACAGCTAGTAAGTTTCTGAAGAGAAATTTGAATTCAGATTTTCCTGACTCAAATGCCAGTGTTCTATCCATTACACCATGTAGTTGTCTCTAAATTTCTAAGCTTCCCATATGGAAAGCTTCATCCCTTTTTAGCAGTTCTTTGAGAGCCAGTTACCAGAGCTAACATCATTGTAGCTATGCTTATCAAGAGAAAAAGACAGTAGGAATAATACTACTTAGTAGACAATCCAATACTCAGTTCTTGAACACGTCAGAATGATAATTTGCCTTCTTCTCTGTAGCTTCTCACTTTGCTTGTGCAATTCTCATTTAGCTTGTATAACTTGTTTGTGTATAGTTGCTTGCATCTTTTTTGTTCCCCATTAGATTGTGAGTTCCCTGAGGGTAGGGATTGTCTTTCTCCTTTCTTTGCATCCCCTCTGCTTACCATAGTGCCTGGCACATAGTAGTTGCTCAATAAAGTAATTATTAACTGTCAATACCTTTATTCATGGACTGCAATGCCAGGGGTGGGGAACCTGTGGCCTTGAGGCCACATTTGGCCTTCTAGGTCCTCAGGTGTGGCCTTTTGATTGAGTCTAAGTTTTACAGAACAAATCCTTTTATTAAGGTGATTTGTTCTGTGAAGCTTGGATTTAGTCAAAGGGCTACAGTTGAGGACCTAGAGAACCTCATGTGACCTCAAGGTTGCAGGTTCCCCACCTTTGGACCCTTGAAATTTGCCCTCCCAATTAATTGCCTTCACCATTTGTCTTGACCTGAACCCTGCTTTTATTTAATCCATCTTTGGTTCAACCCTGTGCTCAATCTGCTGTAATCTATTCCTATTGCTGGTGCAACAAGTTCCTTTGGTCTAACTGAAAAGGACAAATCTCATACTCTGCAGACTGACATAGGACACCGAATAAATTGAGTTTGTCCTATGTAAATTCAGAAACTGTGTATCATGGATTGATAAGTGATTTTTCTTCTTTTTAAATTATTTTTATTTCATTAAATATTTTCCAATTACATGTAAAACAATTTTAGTAATCTTTTTTTAATTTTGAGTTCTATAATTTCTCCCTCATTTCCACTGATCCCCTCTCTTTGTGAAGGTAAACCATTTGATATAAATTATACATGTGAAATCATACAAAAAATATTTCCCTAATAACCATGTTGAAAAATAAAACATAAACAAAATAAAACATAAAAATAAAGTGAAAAATGCATGCTTCAGTCTGCATTCAGAGTTATTAGTCCTTTCTCTGGAGGTAGATAGCATTTTTCATCATGCTGTCTTTTCCAAATCCAGATTTATATACACTATACCACTTTGCTGCCCAATTGATATAATATGGGGGGAAAAGATAGTCTCTCTGAGTTAGGTTGATATCATCTATTTCTTTGTATCTTCTGTAGCCCTTAACATGGTATCATGTAGATTATTCAGCAAACATTTGAGTGAATGTTATATTAATGAATAAATTAAAATCTATTTCCCTGTCCAAACTTATTTTACATTGTTTCAATTCATATTTTCTATGCTATGACCATAATAGACTCACTGAATTTGACAGTATATCTCATGCCTGGAATATATTCCCTCCTCAATGCCTCGTCTCCATTTTCTTCTGTTTCTTTCCTTCAATACTCATGCCAGATGCTACATCCTCTGTAAAACCTTCTTTCACTGTTCTTGCCACCAGGGTATTAGTACTCTCTACTTTCTCATATCACCTTACATTTATTTATATCCCTACATCTTACATCATCACAATAGAGAAGATAAGCTTCTTGAGGGTGGAGACCAATTCCTTTTTGTACTACCACCATCTAGCCCAATACTTTTTATTTGGTAGGTGATTAAATGTTTTATTAGTTGAATTGAAAATCTTTAATTAAATCACACTATTTGAAAGAACTCCCTGTAGTCAACATGACAAAAAATTCATATATCTTGACCAAAGTGAAACTTTGTTTAAGGGAATTGATAGTTGGGATTATTAACACCTTAGATACGCAAATCATGGCAGGAATTTTGAATCCTCTAAAAAACGTTTATATCACCAAACAGACTGTTTACCTCCCACACCAGTCTTGGGGTTTTCTCTTTCCTCTTGGACAAAAGAAAGGAGTGAAAGTAGAGGAGGGAGTCTCAAGAGGAGGCCCTGGCTCTGGGTCAGCCCTAGAGGGTGGAGAAAGGAGTGAATCAGGGAAAATCAATTCCAGCCATTCCACTGAAGAGGGGGTGTATGAAGGGCTCTTGAGTGAAATTGTCATATGCTGTAATAAAATAAGCTGAATTTCATGCTATGGGGTATGTGGCATAGCCATATTTTGACATTGCCTTTAAACAAAAGATTCATTTCTAGTTTTCAAATTAATGAGTACAAAACTGGATTTAGGTAAAGAAATATAACCCCTGCCCCTGAAAAAGGAACTTATCTCCTCAAAAAACTTCGTAGAAAATCTATTGAATCTTTTGATTGTTGGGCTATCCTATTAGTAAAAATTCCTTGGGAGAAGGTAGGAGAGAGTAGCATGACATAATAAAAAGAGAACTGGACTTCGATCCAAAATCTCTGTTATCCTGTCCGTCACATACTAACTCTATGATATTTAAACATTTAATCTCCAAGGCCTCAATTATTTTACATTGTCATCATCACCCCCACCATCACCACTACCACCACCACCACCACCACCACCATCACCATCATCATCATCATCATCATCATCATCATCATCATCATCATCATCACCATCCTGGAGAGTGAAAGATTAGCAGATATTGTTGAACAAATGATAGTGATAATTGAAAGAACAGAAAAGATGCTGTAGGTCTGGAAAAGGACAAATACTCTGATTTTCCAAAAAGAGAAGAGTCTGGAGTCAGAAAACAATGGATAAGATAATTAAGATTATTTAGTTAAGATTGGCAATGTTCTGAGCACACTATTATTGTGATGGTTTGTGAGCATTTAGAAAGGAAAGTGATGATCAGTAAAAACAATAAAAGCTTCATCAAGAACAGATCATGGCAGACTAAACTCATTTTTGCGCTTCACTGGGTACACAGACTACAAGATGAAGAGAATACTCTACACATACTGTATCTAAATCTCAGCAAAACGTTTGGCAAAGAATCTCACACTGTGCTTGTGAATACGGGATTTGGTTTGAGAACTGGATAAATAACCATCCCCAAAGAGTAATTATCAATAGGTCAATAGCCCTCTCCTTTAGAGAAATTAAACATTCAGTCTGTGGACTATGACACTCTCAAATGCAGCTGAACCAGATTAAAATATAATTGGAAAATATTTAACAAAATAAATGCAAATAGATAGTACATTTTGAAACTAACCTAATATGTGGCCAGTAGGGAAACTTACATGGAAGTTAGTGGCCCCTCTTTCTATTTTATTTTGACACTTCTACCCTACTTGAATGCCCAAGGGGTGTCATTGGCATAGTGTAGTTGAACATTTTTATTAATAACATTGATAAAAGCATAAAAGCCGTGCTCACAAAATTTGTAGTTGGGAGGGACAGATGCCTAATACATTTGATAACGATGATTAAGAAGATCTTGACAGGCTAGAATGATGGACAGATCTAATAATGTTAGATGTAAAACTTTACATTTGATTTTTAAAATCAACTTAATAAATGAAGAATGGAAAAGTTATGGCTATGCAACAAGCCCAATGTGTATGTGTGGGGGTGGGGGTGAGAGAAGACCTATGGATTTTAGTTGCCTGAAAATTCAATATGGTTCGATAGTTTGACTTGGAAAGTAAATAAGCTGATTGTATCCCAGGATACACCAAGAAGGTTCATATCCATTACAAGACAAATAGTAGTTCAACTGACAGGCCCAGTTTCTTGTTCAAACCACATCTGTGTTCTGGTTACTACTTTTAAGAAGAATATAAATAGGAAGCCAAGTTGCGGAGTAAAGGGAACATAGCAGCCAAACTCTCCCAACATTTCCCCTGAAACAACTTTAAAATATCACATCAAATTGAATTCTAAAGTGGCATAACCAACAAAAGGTCAGAGTGAAATATTTTTCTAGCCCAGGACAACTTAAGAAGTTAGAAGGAAAGATCTGTGGCAGGGCGGTGTGAGTTAGTCATGAGCACAGTGGTAGCAACTTTAGTGCCCATTACCCAATATTGGGCCACAGTTTCAGGGAAAACTAATGTTCTCCAGAGGAGAATTAGCATTTACAGTTGTAAGGGAGCAAGAGCCCTGCCTGAGTAAAGACTAGAGCACAAACCAGGGGAGCAGTGAAGACACTTCTACCTGGATCACATAACCCTGGAAGTACCAACATTTTACAACGCACTCCCCCCCACCCAAAGGTGTTGAAACATCAAAGAAAAAAAGCTTGAAGCTTGGGACTGTGATTCCCCTTTTCCCTCAAGAGGTAGGCAGAGCCTAATTCTCACATAAAGTTCAATTTGAAGAAGTAGGGTGAAAAAATGATCAGACAACCCAAAAAAGCCCAGTGGTCCTTAAAAATTTAATGTGGTGGCAACAGGGAAATTCAAGCCAGAAACTTAGAAGACCATAACTATGTGAAAACATCTAAAAGCAAGTCTCAAAGAAAAATATAGGTTGGACACAAACTAAAAAAAATTTCTGAAAGAACTGAAGAAAGAGACTGAAAATCAAGTAAGAACAGTAGAGGAAAAATTGGAAATGAGAGCAATGTAAGAAAATTAGGAAAATAGATTTAGCACCTTAGTAAATGAGATACAAAAAACATGGAAGAATATAACTCCTTAAAAATAAGAACTACCCAAATGGAAAAAATAGATATGAAACCATATAAAATAATATTTTTTAAAGAAAATAATCCTTAAAAATTAGAATTGACCAAGTGGAACTTAATGATCCAATGACATATGAAAAAACAATAAAGCAAAGTTAAGAGAATGAAAAGAGAAGAGAGTGTGAAATGTCTCATTGGATAAACGGCTGACCTAGGAAAATAGAACAAGGAGAGATAATTTAAGGATTGTTGGACTACATGAATCTAGAATAAAAAAAAGAGGTCAGATAACATTTCAAGAAATTATGAAGAAAAATTTCCTCAATATCTTAGAAACAAAGGGCAAAATAGAAATTGAAAGAATCCACACTCACCTCCTAAAAAGAGATCTCCAAAAAGCAAACATCCAGCAATATTATAGCCAAATTCCAGAGCTCTCAGGTCAGGAGGAAAAAAAACAAAAGCAGCAAGAAGAAATAATATCACAGTATCAGTATCACACAAGATTTAGCAGCTATCACATAAAGGCACACAGGGCTTGGAGAATTATATTGGATTACAAACAATAATAACCTACCCAGCAAAAGTGAGTATGATCCTTCAAGGGAAAAAATGGATATGTAATAAAATAGAGAATTTCCAGGCATTCTTGATGAAAAGACTGGGAATGAACAGAAAATTTTACATTCTAACACAAGAATTAAGAGAAGAATAAAAAGGTAAACATGAATGAGAAAGTTCATGAATGAAGAACTTAAATGAAATTAAACTGTTTTTGTTTCCAAATGATAAGATGATACATGAAACCTCCAAGAGCATTATCATCATTACAGCAGTTAGAAGGAGTCTACTTAGAGGGCACAGATGTGAGCCAATTATATTGTCATGATCTCAAAAGAAAAAAACAGGTAAAATTATTTCACATTAAAAAGACACACAAGGAAGAGTTTTTACAGTGGAAGAAAAAATGGGGGAAGGGAAAATAGATAACCCAAAACTTATTCTCATCTGAACTGGTTCAAAGAGGGAAATCACATACACACACATACACACACACACACACACACACACACACACACACACACACACGTATGTATGATTGATTATGTATGTATATGTATAAATGCACTCAGTTGGAGATAGAAATCTATCTTACCCAATAGAGAAGTAGGAGAGCAAGGGATGGAGAGAAGGGGTAGCAGGAAATAAAAGGGAGGGCAGATTAAAGGAGGCAGAGGTCAGAGGTAAAATAGACCTTTGAGGAGGGACAGGGTAATTGAAAGAGTGAGAAGGATAAAGAGAAGAAGGTAGGATAGAGGGAAATACACAGCTAGCAATTATAACTGTGAATATTAATGGGATGAGTTCATGCATAAAACACAAGTAGATAGCAAAATGGATTAGAAAGCAGAATCTAACATTATATCATTTACAAGAGATACACACAAATTTAAAATAAGGGACTGGAGCAGAATCCATTATATTTCAGCTAATCTAAAAAAGACAGGTAAACAAACATGATCTCATACAAAGCAAAAGGAAAAATAGATGTAACTAAAAGAGATAATCATGGAAATCCATTTTTTAAAAAAGTACCTTAGATAGTGAAGTAACAATATTAAATGTATATGTATTAATTGGTATAACATCTAAATCTTAATAAAAAGTTAAATTAATCACAGGAGAAAATAGTAAAATTATAATAGAGGTCCTCTATTTTCCCCTTTCTGAAGTAGTTAACCATAAAATAAATATGAAAGAATTAACTTTTTAGAGGACATGAATAATTTTTTAGAAAAGTTAGATATGATAGACTTCTAGAGAAATTTGAATAGGAATAGAAAGCAGTATTCCTTTTTTTCTTAATTATTCATGGTACCTTCACAAAAATTGACCATGTATTAGGACATAAGAAATTCACAAACAGATGTATAAAAGCAGGAAATATTAAATGCACCCATTTCAAATGGTAATGCAATAGAATTATATTTAATGAAGGGCCCTTGAAGCATAGATTAAAATAAATTGGAAACTTAATAATCTAATCCTAAAGAATGAGTCAAACAAAAAATCATAGAAACAATAATTTCATTAAAGATAATGACAATTATGAAACAACATATTAAAATTTGTGAGATTCAGGCAAAGTTATACTTAGAGGAAATTTTGTATCTGATAAAAATAAAAGCTAGAAAGAAAAGATCCATGAATTGGTCATGCAACTTAATAAAGAATGTTAAAAATCCCCAATTAAATACTGAAGTAAAAAGTGTTAAAATCAGAAGAGAGATTAATCTGACTGAAAGTAAAAATATCACTGAAGTAATAAATAAAACTAGGAGTGGGTTTTACAAAAACAACAACAAAATGGATAAACAGTTGGTTAATTTTATTTAAAAAGAAAAAAGAAAAAAATAAATTACCAGTATCAAAAATGAAAAATGTGAATATACCACTAATGAAGATGAAATCAGAGAGACTATTAGGAGCTATTTTGCCCAATTATATGCCAATAAAACTGACAATCTAATTGAAATGGATGAATATTTTAAAAATACATAAGTTGCCCAGATTAATGGAAGAAATATAATATTTAAATAACCCTGTATTGGAAAAAAGAAATTTTGAACAAGCCATAAATGAGATTCCTAAATAAAAAATTCCTCAAAACAGATGGATTTATATGTGAATTCTACCAAATGTTTAAAGAACAATCAATTGTAATACTGTATAAATAATTTGAAAAATAGGTAAAGAGACAGTTCTACCAAATTCCTTTTATGACAAGAATATTATTTTGATATCTAAACCAAGGAGAGCAAAAACAGAGAAAGAAAATTATAGACCAATTCCCTTAATGAATATTGATGCAAAAAGTTTAAATAAATGACTAGCTAGGACATTAGAACCATGTCTCACAAAGATCATACATTATGACCACCTGGGGTGTATAGTAGGGAGCAGCGCTGGTTCAACATTGGGAAAACTATAAGCATAATTAGCCATATCAAAAACAAACAAAACAACCCACAAATAATTTACCAGTATTGACTGGCCAGTCACACGGAAGAGGGAAGGGTTAAATTTGTTTTGCTTGGTCAAAAGGAGCAAAATTAGGGGCAATTGAGTAGATATTACTTAGAGATGAGTTTTTGCTTGATGTGAGGAAAAAAAACAAAAGTCATAACAATTAGAGCTGTTCAAAGGGAAATGAGTTTCTTTAGTAATGTACATTCCTCCCACCCCTTGCTGGTACCTTCAAGTAAAATCTGGAAAACCATTTGTTGGGGGTGTTATAGAGGACATTCTTTTCATGTCTTGGTTGGGCTAGATGATCTCTGAGGTCCTTTCTACCTCAAATCTTTGATGATGTTAAAAATGAATTTAGGGGTATGTGCTCTTTATTAGGGTTATACACCCTATCACAGTGTTGTTTTGAGATCAAATTTGAAAATGCACATGTGTAATACCTTTTGACAATATAGAACCATTTAACTATGTATACTTAGATACTGATTTCTAATGATTTGAATTAATTGGTTCTTTTTTCTCCCTCCAAGTCAAATTTTAACTTTTAGGAGGCAAGGAGACAGACTCTGAGCAACTATAGAGTAGTGATGACATAGGGTAACAGCAGTCAAGGGCATTGAAAAGTGGAGCAGAGAAGTACCCAAAAGAAACTTTGTCGATATATCTTGGACCTGGGGTGGGGAGATTTAGGATATATGATAGGTAAAAGGTTAGAAGTCATGTCAATGGTCAGAAAGACAAGGGAACAACAAAAGTAGGAACAAGAAAGCACTTTAAAATACCTGCCACCCTGCTAGCATTCCAGGCAACCCCAAAGTTCTAACAATACTAGGAAGAGCACAAGACTCTGGAATGGGGGGTTCTTGACCTGCAGTTCATGATTTTTCCCCATATTTTGATAACTGATATATATATATATATATATATATGAAGTAAGTTTTCTTTCTTAGCAATGTTTCCTGACATTAACTCCGTGGCAAAATAGGGACAAGAAAGGAAATATGGCAGATTTTCAAGGAACCCACTATATGCACTCTCCCCATACTTTCTTATTTAATGATAGATTTTGAGCAACTCAGCGTCCATAAATCCTTTGCTGAAAGAAAATAAATACATTTCTCTTGCTGGTCTATACTTTAATTATTATCTTTATATATGTTGGCATTTCCCTCAACATTCAATCAGTAGAATGTTTGTGAAATTGTTCAACACCTAGTTATATATTTCTCTTTCATAAAAGGACAAACTTAAGCTTCTCTGTGATTATAAGGTATAGCTGGATTTGCTTGGTGCCAATAACCTAGGGCTCTGGAAAACATAAGGTACATGCTTTCATTTTTTTTCTATTCAGCATTAATATAGATATTTTATGTTGCAGAAGTTAGAGCATATCATTTGAAGGTAGGGAGAGACAAGCCCAATGCTCTAATTTTTTTCTTTGTTACATGGGTCATTATTATTTTATATTATTCCTCTCTACTAAGACTACATCTCAAGAGAAGAAAGCAGTGCCTGACACAAAGTAGGTGCTAAATAAATGCTTGTTGATTACATGATCTAATTTGGTTTTAGATTATGAAATTAAAATGGACAAGGCATGTAGACTACCCAGAAGCTTCCTAGATTTATATCATGAATATTTTCTTTAAGCAAAAAGTGTCAAAGGACTTTAAATTTAATTTTAAGTAAAAAAAGTATCAAAAGACTCTGGCACATGACAAGCACCAAATAACATAACAAAATGAAACTGACTATATTTTAAGAAAAAAGAAATTATTTATCACGTGGAAGATATTACTGAATCATAATGGTGGGTATAAATAGGTTGCTGAATATTGCCAGTGATGACTGAAATACAAAAAGTGCTATGAAAGCTATTGTCAAAGAAAAATAAAAACATAGAAGGAGGTAAGCTGATAATATAGTGAGATTGCAAAATGAGGGGTTGTACTAAGTGACCTCTGACATCCTTCACAGGTTAAAACTATGACCCTTTATTAAATGAGGGATTACAGTTGGATGGGCTTCATTACAATCTACAAAATATTAAAAATATCTCCATCATATTGGATGGATTTTTATGCAGGATTTATTGGAAGACATACACAAAAAATTCACAGGATGAGAAAGTGTAGAAAGGTTGGTATTTGGACCAGGATGTGAAGTAGCCACATGGATGAGATCATGAATCCAATGAAGTATAAAAATATGCCCCTATTTATTATTCACTATTGTGTCTATAAGAACTATGGCAGTAAAAAAAGAAGGATAGTGTCCAAAATGAAAATAATGCAAACTAATTAAGTCAGCTGTCTTAAGAGCTTTACCAAAATTAATCATATGCTAATCCACACTAATCATTTGGGAAGCCAAAATGACACCATAGTCTACATCTGTGTTGGTCTTTATTAAACAATAGCATTATTCTTCATCTATTTTTGACTACTATACAAGTATCTCAAAACTTGTTCCCTTAGCCTATCACCTCTAACTACTACTATAAGTATTGGCAATTATCTCAATTTCATGGTCTGTTTAAAGAAAAATACAAGACTATTAAGTATGACACATCACATTTCCTCTTGCCTAATATTACAAGAATACATATATTAATATATATAATATGTACAAATATAAGTATACCTGCAAACATATTTAAATATATATGCACATATGCATATGTGTTTACATTCACATATACGTGTACCTGTGTACATTAAATGAGTATTGCGTGTGTGTGTGTGTGTGTGTGTGTGTGTGTGGAGAGAGAGAGAGAGAGAGACAGAGAGAAAGAGAGAGAGAGAAAGAGAGAGAGAGAGAGACCCCTCTCCCCATAAATTCTTGCCCCTGAATAGTGTCTAGTAATGGAAGATCCGGGGCCCATGGTCGGCTCCCCACCATGCTATTATATGCATAAGATGGAGGAAACATACTTCATTTTAATTCAGTGACTAAATAAGAACAATGTGTAGAGATCCCATGAGGAACAGGCTTCCTAGAGGGGCAGAACTGTGGAAATGAAGGCATGATGAGATATTCAAGTGGCACCCTGGGGGTCTGTCTTTTCATGGCTGCAAAGTAAATCAGTTAAGCACTTATTAGAATGACTGTGTGTGTGTGTGTGTGTGTGTGTGTGTGTGTGTGTGTGTGGAGAAGGTCATAGGCAGTTTAAAAACAAAAAAAGAATTCTACATAAGCTCATTCTTCCAAATAACCATGAGACTATGAGAGAAGTATTTACCTGTTCCAGGAAAGCGAAAGAATTTAAAATTGTTAATGGAGAAAACTACAGTCATAAATTATACACTATTTCGTGAAAGACACAACAGCAAAATATCTTTAACAACCTTCTGATTAGTAATAATTTATAAGAAATAAAAAAAAATAAGAATCATATTCTTGCCAAAGGTTCTTGCCATACCGATGGAGGATGGCCAATTCAGAGTCCTAATAGAGTTACAATTCTCTAGTGAGGTCCTGTAGGGACTTATATTTGTGGATAACACTATCCTGATTACAAGTTCAAGAATATCACAGAGACTCCAAAATGAAATTCATGATCATTCCAGAGTGCAAACTAATTATGTACAGAGGAAGAAATAAGTCAACGAAAAATATCTATTTTCCAGATGATTTATATGCATTTGGATGGAGAGACCATTATCAATTAGTGTGTATGTACATACATACGCATACATAATTTGTTATTATATATATACTAAAATACATATAGATATGCATGTATAGATATACATCTATACACACATATATGCATATGTATATATGTATGTATGTTTTAGCAAGACTTTGTAGCTAGATTATGGGCCAGGTCTATGAGTGGGAGATGAATTACATTTGGAAAATCATGAAGTGTATTTAATCACCTGAATTTTCTCCCTGAAACAAAGACCTATCTTTTAAAAATCAATATTATTCTGGTGATGCTATGAAGCTGAAAAACATGAATATCACAATTTCTGAAGAGTTAAAGTCTCAGGACACCCTAAATACATTCCAGGGGCTACTAGTAGATGTGCCATATACTAGAGCATATTACCAACAAAGAATTATGCAGGTAAAGTGTCATAAAATATTATCAAGGGATTATATAGCCAGAAAGAAAAGTAGGTTAATAATCATGTCTCCACAGAGAAGGACTACCAATGAATACCTCACATACCTTGTTGTATCTATGCAATATCAAGAAATAGGGAGGCAGGATCATACATTAGAAAGAGCACTTGTTTGGCATCAGGGTACCTGGGTTCAAATACTACCTCTGATATGAATTGCCAGGGTAAACTTGGGCAAGTCACTTATATTTCTTAGCAAACAGTTTTCTCGTCTGTAAAATGAAGGGATTGGACTAGTTGACATCTAGGTTCCTTTGAAGATCTAGAACTATCATTCCCTGATCTGAAAGAACACCACCCCCTCTCCCCCGCCCCTCCCAGAACATGGTATGTAGCCAGTTCCAGTGAAATTAGGAGAAGAAATGGTTAGAAGTCACACCAGATGAGAAAGTATGGATGGATTAGCTCTTCAACTATAATGTTGGAGGCAGAACCCCCACTGACGAGATCACAGATCTAAAATAACAAAATAAGTAGGGAAAAGGCACTATGGGATATATTTGCAAATAGTTAAGAATGTATAAATTATTTTCCATAGTATATCAATGTCAGTGACTTTTCCCCTTTAACCCAGTCTCATCCTATGCTCCTCTCCTAAGCCTGGAAGTTGGAAATAAAGTTCTGTAAATGCTAAGTGGTCTTACCACAATCACCTATTTCTCAATAAGTTTTTGGTATCCAAAAAGAGGTAGTTTATCATATAGAAGACACAGATCACACATTCCCATCTAACATTGCATAAGCAACATGGGAATTGTGACAATTCATGTTGTTATCATTATGTATGATCACCAGGCACAGATATTTATAACTAAATACATTTTCCGTATTAAAGATTTAAACAAGTTGTATTGATTTTATTCTCTAAAGGAAGAAAAGAAATTCATCAATCAAATTATGCTTTTCAAGTGAAACATATGTTGTATTCTAAATATGAAAAACATTGCAAGTAGCTTGGCTGCTGTGAGCTTTGAGTAATCACTCTGATAAACAGAGAGAGGTCCTTTCACTACTCTAAATATAAAAATGAAAACTAAGCCTTTTACCATATGCTTTGGAAATGTCCTTACTATAGATGGTGTTTGCAGATATTTTTCCCAAGTGGAAGATAATCAGTGTAAGAGTGTATAATGTAGTCTCTCCTGTGGTGATAATAATTAGGTTGTTGAAATTTAGAGACCATAGAGAAAACAGAACCATTATTTACAGGAGACTTTAATGACGTGCAAGAAATAGGGAAAAGAAGACAATGAACTTGAAGTGACAAAAAAAGCTTTTTGAAAAACAGAGATTAAAAACCAGATGCACTTACCTCATTAGAACTTTAGGACTATAAATCAGAACAATTTTCATTGCAAATATTCATTCTCATGGCACTGTGAAACTGTTATCTTATTGAGTGACATTTTCAAATTTGTCTAATATTCACTAATTATGAAGAGGCAGATGGAACAAAATCTACTTTCAACTTTAACTTTTGTTTTTACAAATCCCTTAAATCAAAGCATTGAATACTCTTCCAATTTAATAGTGCAGTGACTCATGGAAGTTATTATCCAAACAAACATTTTAATGCATTATTTTTAAAATGCAATTCACATCAAATCAGTTTTTAGTCACAGAATATAGTAGGGTTTTTTTTTTGTTTTTACTAAGAATTATATACACATGCATATATATATTGCACCACAAACATATTGTGTAGTTTTTATTTTTTAAAAAGAGACAATTTAAAACATTACTTCTTAGACAGTAATATAGAAAGCAGGAATGGTTGAGGAGGAAGTGGAGGCAAGATGGTGGAGTAAAGGCAGGGATTTACCTGAGCTCTCCTCCAAAACCCT
Organism: Trichosurus vulpecula; assembly: GCF_011100635.1. Taxonomy (NCBI): domain Eukaryota; kingdom Metazoa; phylum Chordata; class Mammalia; order Diprotodontia; family Phalangeridae; genus Trichosurus; species Trichosurus vulpecula. The sequence continues at coordinate 160,126,914 of NC_050577.1, read as the reverse complement.
CCAAATATCTTTAAAAAATGACTCTAAGCAAAGTATAGAGCAGAAGAACCCATAAAGAGACAGAGTAAAACAAATTTCCATTGCAAGACAACTTACAAGGTAGGCAGGAAAGGTCTGTTGCCCCAGACTGAGAGAGGAGTACAGTCTAGTGCAGGTTGTGCCAGCATGGATTGGGCCCCAGTGAACCAGGAGCAGACCTCAGGGTAACTGAGTTCCTGATAGCTGTGGTGGTTTCTGGACCTCTCCGGCCCACAGACACCAGGGACAACTTAGAAGGTTAGTAGGAATGGGCTGTAGGACCTCAGTGAGAGAGGGGCACAGTCTAGCCCTGGCCCCAACAGAGCCTCAGTCGAATGGTGGCAGCAGCAGCGGCAGCAGCAGTCCAGGGCTCTCACCCCACATATGATAAGTGGGTTAAACAACTGGTCAAAAGGAGATTATAGGGGTCTCTTTGCTACCACAAGGCAGGACTCTGTTGCTTTGCCCACACTCAGATCCAGGAGACAGTCCTGGGTGGCAGTCCCAGGGCTAGGAGGAGCACTAGCAGAGCAGAGCTTGCCGGCAACAGGGGAAAGAGCACCTTTCTCACAGTTCCAGGGCAGAAAAGAGTGCTTATGGTTGCTCACAGATGAGAGAATAGACCAGGAGAGTAGAAAACATCTGTCCTTCAATCATACTACCATGGAAGAACTGAAAAACTTAGAGGTCCCTAGAAATATGTTTGAAAACAGCTGCACAAAACCCCTGTAGCTTGGAACTGTGCTCCCTCCACCCTGGAAGCAGAGCCCTACTTAAATAAATAGTTAAAAGTCAAGTAACAGGCTGGGAAAATGGGCAAACAATGGGAAAAACTCTGACTATAGAAAGTTATTATGGTAACAAGGAAGATCAAAGAACACACTCAGAAGAAGATAGCAAAGTCAAAGCTCTTACATCCAAAGCCTCCAAGAAAAATATGAATTAGTCTCAGGCCATGGAAGAGCTAAAAAATGATTTTGAAAATCAAGTAAGAGAGGTAGAGGAAAAATGGGGAAGAGAAATGAGAGTGATGCAAGAAAATCATGAGAAAAGAGTCAATAGCTTGATGAAGACCAAAAAAAAATGAAGAAAATGGCACTTTAAAAAATTGATTAGGCAAAATGTCAAAAGATGTCCAAAAGCCAATGAGGAAAAGAATTCCTTAAAAATCAGAATTGGCCAAAAGAAAAAGGAGGTCCAAAAGCTCACTGAAGAAAATAATTCCTTAAAAATTAGAAGGGAGAAAATAGAAGCTGATGACTTTATGAGAAACCAAGAAGCAATAAAACAAAGCCAAAATAATGAAAAAAATGGAAGACAATGTGACATATCTCATTGGAAAAACAACCAACATGTAAAATAGATCTAGGAGAGATAATTTAAAAGAAAGAAAGCAATGTCTAAACACTTCTAACCTACCTGTCAATGTTTGACCAACAATCTGTATGACTTTCTTTAACCAGAATTCATTCCTTAGGTAAGTTTCAGTTCTCTATACATTTTTGCTGTGAGTAAATTAAAAGGAAATATTGCTGGCGATTCTTTCCAACTGTTTCTGCAGGTCATTTTTATCACCATAAAATGACATGCAATCTGCAGCCCAAAATTTACTTCACATGAGGAAAGGACAAGAAGGAATCTTTACTAGATTTAAATGTTACCCTCAAAGAACTATTTAAAAGTACACTATCAATAAATATAACAACAACCAGAGGCCCAAAGACATAGTTTTTCTTAAGTCATTTGAATGAGATTAAATGGCCTAATGCTTTGCTATGTGATACAACCAAATGTACAGTAGTGCTATTCACTAAATAATTATACCTCTAAAAACTTATCATAACTAGTAAGTCTACTAAAACCATTTTTAGAAAATTATTATAAATTAGGCATCTAGGCCTCTCTCCAAAATTTCTGGAAATAATCCGAGGTGTGATTGTCTGTTAGGAGCAGAAGTTACTAGGGAAACATGAAATTAGGTTTAGAAGTCAATGAGATTGTAATAGTGGATAAAACTATTAATTAATATCTACTAAGTGTAGACATATAGGAAAGGAAAACAAATTGAGGAAAGGATGCTTTTTAAGACCAAAGAGTGAACTTAAGTTTTAAAAAATGTTTGCAATTTTCTTATAAAGTTAAGATCAGTCCAAGAAAGTGTTGAGACTAATGACCTAAATAACTTCTTGTCTCTGTCCTGAGTTCTACTACTGCATCTTTTCCTGCTATACAACTCTATGTATATATCCCACAGGCAACTTAAACTAATTATATCCAAAATTGAACTCATTTTCTTTCTCCCTAAATCTAGTTCTTTTCATTACAGTATTTCAGTTGAGGATACCAACATTCTTCTAGTCACCCAAGTTCACAGGTTTGGAGTCACGCCAAACTCTACTCTTCTTTGTCCCCAATATTCTATTACTTGAATCACATTGACTCAAATTTCACAACATTATTTTTCCTGTCTGCTTCTTTCCACTCAAAGTCAACCCCTCTAATTGAGAACTTTATTACTCCTTCCCCAGACTATTGCAAAAGTATTTAAATAGGTCTCCCTTCTTCCAACATTTCCTCTTTACAATCCTTCCTCTACATAGTCATGACTTCAGGATTCATATATTACAGGTGTGACCATGGTACTCCTCTGCTTAAGACTGTTTGCTCCACATTGTCTTTAGAATTAAATGCAAACTCCTCTTGTATTTAAAGTCCTTCACAATTTGTCCCCAGCCTATATTTCCAGAATAGTTACACATTTCTCCCCATCATGTACTCTATGTTCTATCCAAACTGCTCTGCTTGTAATTCACATTACATTTCTTGTTTCCATTCATTTCTGCAAGTTGTGTCCCATGCCCATAATGCCTTCCCTTCTCACCTCCACCTCTTGTAACCCATAGTTCCTTTCAAAGCTTAAGTCGTCAAAAGGGATTTCCTGATTTTCAGATCATCCATCCAAAGCTAGAAGAGCCTTTAGAGCTCATCTAATCCAACCTCCTCCTTTTACAGATGTAGGCTTTGTGGGAGGATATCAGCAGGAATTATACCAGATGGGAAGATTTAGGTGGATTGGGACCTGCATCAGTAGAACGTGTGGTGCCATAGATGAGATCACATTTACTTTGAAGTACTAGAAGAAATTTATTTGTATTCACCTCTATTAACAGTTTACAGATAGCCTCAACTCAAGCCAACATACATAAGAGTACACTTTTCTTGAACTTCCTTACACAGTGAACTTACTGTAGGTACAAAGGTCTCACCTTTGTCCCCCACCCCAAAGCAAGTTTTGCTGTACTCAATCTCTTGTCCTTCCTTAAGAATAATCTCTCAACTAGTAATTCTTGACATTTTACGTTGCTATAATGTCAATTTTGGAGGGCTTTTTTATTAATTTAAATTACTTTTTCTATTACAAAGCTAACAGACATCACAAACATGAATATTTCAACATATAAAGATGAAAGGAATAAGGATTATGTAAGAAAGTGTGAACTTCTGTTAAGAATTCTAAATGTCTTCCATAGATAAGGTACCTTTCTCAGTTAATAAAAACCAATGAAGGAAATCAGAACTATTTCATCTGAAAAATCTACAGTCAGGTCCCAATTAATATGAATAATGAATTCAGTGAAGTGGTCACATATATTAAACTAATTATTATGTAAGATAAGGTAAGTGGCTCCAGCCCAATGGAAAAAAATGTAGTGCAAATTCAAATAATACAACCACTTCATGGAATTCATTATTCACAATAATAATGACCTAATTATAATTACTGCAAAGGGTAGTTAAAGATATTTTAATTACTGGGAAGTTTCCTAACCAATCACTCAGTCTTTTACCTTTGCCTTATTTCTTCTAGGCTTTCAATACTAGGTATTATAATCCTTTTCCAGGGCTCATGTGCTCCTATATTGATTATAGGTGTTCTTCTTCTTCACTGAGAACAATTTTTCACATAGCAATAAATAATAACTTGCCTCTCAGCACTTTTTGACAAGTTAGAACAAAAAGTGGCAACCTTAGCAGCGTACCTCCTTTCTAAAAAGACCAATGCATAAGCCAGACCTGTAAGAACAAGTTGATTTTCTGTGTTTGCTATTTACATAGAGATTTATGCCAGTATTTATCTGTGGTTCAGTAAAATTCCTATTCTAAGCCTACACTTTACTGGAGGATTTTTAGGCCTTATGAAACACACTTTGAACAGGATTCTACAACTCCAGCAAAATATCAGACAAAGGTAATTATGTGGGCCATTAGAAATGTAAAAGATTACAGCCTTTTTGGTGTTATAATCCAATTCTATATGAAGAACTCTAATGGTGAAGCAAAAAAAGACAACTTTTCCTTGATTCCAACACTATCCAAATACCAAATTCAAGTCTCTTCCCAGGAGTTTTAGGATATGAATACAAAGTGATTCAAGCTGTGATCCTATAATGAAGATTTGGCCTAATATAAACCCAAACCAACATTATGATTATACCAAAGCCACATTTGAGAATATCCTTTTCAGAGGGAATGAGGAAATCTAAGAACTTTATGAAAAAAAGTTTATAAAATTCATACGAATAATTACGAATAATTTTTCTTATATTTCTGACTTTTGATTTTCTTATTTTTTTTAAACTATGTTATGGGGTACCCCTCCAAATCCTCATGTATCATAATAATTCATTTACTATATGTTGAGTGACAGTAGTGAATTCTCTACTGACTAACAGTATTCTTAATAAGGGGCATAAAATAAAAGTACTCTCTTTGTCCTAAATAAAGACAGCTTTATAAATAAAAATCATAGTAGCTACAAAATATATTTGGATATTTATTTTCAGTATTTTTATTAAGTTCTTTAGAAATCTTCAACTCACCTAGAAGTTTTTGATTTCCATTTTTATATGTTTCATTAATTTGAAGTATATTCTAACTTTAAAAAATGCATCCAAAATATGAATGAGAAGAAAGTAACTTAAAAGCCCTAGTTAACTTGTATCTACCTGTAGACAATAGCAATTGTTTTTATTTCCTCTATATTGATAAATGGATCAAATTCATTCTTTGTTATTGTTCAGTTGTATCTGACTTTTCGTGGCCCTGAGGACCATGTTGTCCATGTTTCCTTGGCAAGGATTCTGGAATGGTTTGCCATTTCCTTCTCCAGGAGATTAAGGCAAACAGAGGTTAAGTGACATGCTCAGGGTCACAGAGCTAGTGACAGAGGCCATATTTGAATTCAGGTCTCTGATTCCAGGCCCAGCACGCTCTCTACTGAACCATTTAGCCGCCTCCTCCAGTTCATTTTAACAGGCTCCAATCTGCCTTCCCAGAAAGTCTGATGCTTTATTGTGATACTTCAAAGTGTTTGACTGCTTTAATTATTAATCAGATCCAATCTACCTCCTGAGGAAAAGAGTGATAACTAAGAAGTAACCTGGGACTTTACATTGCTACTTTCATCATCTGTGATTTCATCACTGTGAGAACTCCCAGCACCAATAAAGAAAGGAACCCCCTAAACCCATTCTCCTTTTGTTTAAATCTTATCTACATTTTCTCATAAAAACCTTCTTAGAGAATCTACCCAGTGATGCAAGAGGGCTCTCTTTTATTGTTTTAATATTTTAGGGAATATCATTGCACTGCTATGCCCATTCAAAGAAACTATCTGATCCTGTTTATAAAGAAGAAAGGAATCTGTTATGAACTAGGGCAGCCTGGAGTAGTCAAAAGAGCTTTGAAATTTAAATGCAGCTAGATGTAGCAGTGGATACACTGTATGATGCACTTGGAATTAAGATCTGAGTGTGAATCGTAATTTAGATACTGTGTGACCCAGAGCAATCAAATAACTCCTGTCAGCCTGTTTTCCCGTCTATAATATGGAGATAATGATAGCACCTGCTTTGTAGGGTGGTTGCAGAGCACAAATGAATTTATATAATCGCATACATATATCATATGTGTATATATATGAGAGAGATATGTGTGTATTATATATATTATGTTATACATACAGACACACACACATATATACATATATATGTACATATATGTATATATACATATATATGTACATATATGTATATATATACATGGAGAGAGAGCCTCAGATCACTAGATTATTACAAACATATAGGTTGCTGGTTAATATATGCAATAAATTCATAAGACTAGATTATGAGAGTTCATTCCCTTTCTCTTCACACCCAGGCCAACCCAAGAGATGACAATCAATCCTGAGAAGCCACAGCCTCCCTTTTTCATCTACTTTGATGTTTTGTTCCAATGCAAGTTCAAAATCAATTATTACTGATGTTTAGAAACAGAGGGACAAAGATGGAAAAGTTCAATATGAGATTAAGAGCAATAAAAATATGACATATTCTTATAGTCTACAATTCTGATAAAGCCTTCATTTTGAAATTTTTATTAAGCAGCTAGGCTGTGCCCCTCATTTTTTTTCCACCTGCTGCAAAAAAACTCAAACTTTAATAAGTCATAGGACAAAAACAAATACAAATGGCTATTTTAAATACTTCTCTAAAATCTTATTTCAGTATATAAGTAATTATTTAATAGATGAGAAATCACACATCAAATGCTTATTATGTACAAAGCACTGTGCTAAAGAATGGGGCTACAAAGAGTAAGGTAAAACAGTCTACTCTCAAGGAGCTTTTGATATAATGAAAGAGACCACACATATGGAAAGTTTCAGCTGTAAGTCAAATGGAAAGGTTTTATTTTTCCTTAGAGTGCAAAGGCAAAGCAGATGGGAATGCCCCTTTTTTTTTTTTTAAATGTCATTTCCATTTACAAAATCATGTTTCTGATGTTGAAACATTTGACAGTGCCAAGGACTTTGGTGTCAAGAACTTTCTTTTCTGGGTCTTCAGCAACTGTGGCTATAGCACCTGTAGGAACAGTTGCCAGACTAGATCTCCACAGAGGTTACTTCCCAGAATGATAGGTTCAGCTTTCTGGGTTGTTTCCATCAGGATCTGAGGGGATATGGGCTCAAGGAGGAGATAGTGCTGGTTTTCTTTTCCTGTCTCATTATTCCTCTCTCCTTCAGGGTATCTTGCTACTCCAGTGAGGCTGGTTTGCCTTCCCTGTGGGTCCCAATGGATTGGTAGTTGGTAGGGTAGCCTAGCCCCTTTTGCATAGGAGTTACTTCCAGTTCTGAGGATTGGATCAAAAGGACTAGCGCTCTGCAGGTGGAAGTTGGGCATAGGTGAGTAGAGTGATACTATCACTTTAAGTGATCCCATGGTTTTTTTTCCATCCATTAGTCACTATTGATCAGCAGTCATTTTTGATGGTGATATGGAAGGCAGACCCCTTTCCCATAAACATTTCTTCCTTCAATTATGCCTGTGGGAGCTAAGCTGGAAGCAAGTCTAGAGAATTGGGGGGCACTGATATTCCCAGGGTACTGGTCTATCTCCCCTGTAGTCTGAGGAGAGATGATGGTCCAAGTTGGTGGAGTCATTTAAGTTGTTTGGCACATGTTGCCTCCTGTATCACCTTCAGCGCTCCTTGTTGCTTCACCTAGCCTGGCTTGCTTGTCCTGTGGGTGGAAGTTAGATGGTTGTTCAGTCATTTTTTTTCACTTGTGTCCTACTCTTCATGACCCCATTTGGAATTTTCTTGGCAAAGATACTGGAGTAGTTTGCCATTTCCTTCTCCAGCTCATTTTACAGATGAGGAAACTGAGGCAAACAGGGAGAAGCGACTAATGTTAATGGAACAGGAAGATCTTCCCCATCCATTAATAGGCATATGTGGTCCCATGTCCCCTTTTTTTCTGGAACAGGGGCCATGTTCCCAGGTCTAAAGGTACACAGGTATTTCAATCAAGGATATCTTGCTGCTTTGAGCTCTGGCCCACCTCACAACTGTGATACATTCTAACTCACATAGAGCCCAGTGGGAGAGGAACTTGCCTAGGGGAAGCTTGCTTGCAGGAAGGCTTCCTTACCTTTTGGTACTAAGCTAATTAGGCTTAGTCTAATCAAGCTTATTAGGACTGAGTCAGGAGGGTTGTGATGCCTTCTGGCTCTGATCCTATTAGCTGAAAGTGTATACATGTTCTGAGGTGAGATTTTTGCTTTGGGGGCTTGCTCTTGAGAAGGAGCTTTTGATTCCCTGGAGAAGACAGTAGCCATTTGTTAAGAGCCCCACAGCTACTCAGTTGTATTACTTTGTTCAGACAGTTGGAGCCCTGGTCTGTTGAATCTCTGTGCTGATTTCTCTGGCTGTATTTTCTATTTATCTGTAACTAAAGTAAGATTTTTGACCCCCCTTAAAGTTGCCTTTCCTTTAGGAAAGCAGATCAAAGAACCTCTGTAGGCCATCCTGGGTGCGCTAGGCTGCTTGCTGTTACAGTGACTTACCTAGGGTAACATAGCTAGAAAGTGTCTAAGGCCAAATTTGAACTCAGGAAGATGAGTCCACCTGACTCCAGGCCTGGCACTGTCCACTGCACCACCTACCTGCCCCTAGTTAGATGGTAGTTGGCTAACAACCTAACCCAATAACCTGGGTGGGAAAAACACCTTAACCTAGATCAAAATCAGACTAATGAATCAATGAGCTTAGACACTTAACTAACCCAGTTCCTATGGCCTCATGCCTTATAGGCAACAGAAATTATCTTTTTACTTTTCCAATGTGCAGTTAAATTACTCTTCTAGTGATTTCTGGAGGGATTTCAAAAACAGAACCTCTGTAGGCAATTTCTTCATGTGCTGTTGAATTGGCTCTGAATAAGGTATTATTGCAGGTGTGCAACCGCTGATCTTGACATCTAAATGCAAATCCACCAAAATGATTGATAGACTTTCAACGGATGAAGATCTGTTACTTAAGTTGAGGTAGTAAAGATGGGCTTATACCCAGCTGAAATCAAAACTTGAAGATTTCTCTTACCTTTTCCTTATGGTTTCTGCAGAGCCTCTGTTAATACACACCTTACATCCTGTGTCTTAGGGAAAAATTAAAACAGACTCTCTTTGATCCATTCAGGCTGAAAGAAGGTTTTGTTTTTTAAATGGGCCAGTACATTAAAAATATTTTGGTTTCTGCTAATGAAATCAAAATAAATAAAATAATTTCCATTTCACAGGAAAGTTAGAGAAAGGGCATGAATCCCCACAGGATATAGATGGAAGGAAATAGCCACCAAATTTAAGGCATATTACAATTATAATTTGGCCATTTGTATCAAAATATTTTTACTCCAGGTTTCTTTGCAATATTTAGATATAATGGAACAGTTTAATTTGATCAACTATCTCATTGAAAAACAACCATTTGCCATTTGTCTCAAGTTTATTTTGCATGAGAATTGTTAATTCTTCAAAAACTAAGGATGACTCTTTAGAGTATACAAATCCTAACATTTTAGATGTAAAAGCACATGAAAATGACTCAAAACAATAGCATTTTGATCATACGTATATTGGTCCTTCATTGAGTATCTTTAAAGCATTAATCTAGCTTCTAGGATTATTTAGGATTCAAAGAACACCTTTACTTTTTATTTTTATTTTTTAAAATGCAATGTGCGATAGCACTATAGGGAACCCTATATATCCTTTACTTGGCCATGTAATGAGTCATGAGGCATTAGGGGATTAAGTGACATGTTCCGGGCCATAAAGCTAGTGACTGTGTGTGTATATGTGTGTGTGTGGACTTGAACCCAGATAATCCTTCTCTGAGACAAGCATCTTTTCTGATGTGCCATCTTATGTCTCTAGACATATGGTATGTTATGAAAAGAAAATGCAGAGTCACAAAGCTATATACATATATGTACATACACACATATACATAGATATTCTATATTTTATGCACATATCATATATGTGTGTATATTCCTATTTGTACAACACAAACAACCTGCACAGTGGAGAAGTAATTGACTGATTAGATCACTTTTTGGTGCATTTATCAATTTTAAATAATTGGGATTTTCAGTATCTTTCTGTCATTAACATGCATGTCCTGAAAAATCACAATATGAATAGGTTAAATTAAAAAATTTCAAACTAGATTCTCAAAGAAACTGTAGAAAATGTTGAGTATAATGTTAACTCCTAGAATATTAATTGCCAGTAGAAGATCTTTGGGAACTGAGCAGGGGGAACTTGGCCAAAGATTACAATATTTTATTTCATCCTGCAGTCTCTTTAGGAAACAAATTTTCTATTTTTAAAGCAGTGTTTAAAGAGCTATGCAAACTTAACAGAATCCTTTAACATAATGACAAGGAAAAGTGATAATAACACATTAGTAACCATTAAAGAACTGACCTAGAAAAAAATCATTGGTAATTATGATTCATGCACAATTATAAGATCCATAAATGTAAATATTTTCCCAAATTACATGTGATTCATCCTAGACAGTTGTACAAATTGACATTCAATATTCATATGTTGTGGCAAATGATAGCCAAAATTGTGAAGTAAATTAAAATCAACTTCCATCTCTCTTTGCTATTTTCTTTTTTTCCAAGTCTGCTGTCTCACTACTTCCTTTACACAAAAGCACTTAAAAAACCAAGGAAGGGCATTCAATATTTTTCTTTTCCCTTCCCTCAATTCACTTTCAAAAAGTTGTCCAATTTTGCAGAGAATTGGTCTTTATTATTAACATTAAAATGAATTAATAATGTTAATAATAAATAATAATAAATTAATACATGCTAAAAGTGTTTATAGCTATTTCAGGTATTATTTTGCATGAACAAAATATTTATACCTAAACAATGAATACCCAAGAATTTAATCTTAGATACTAGTTAAAGGCCAGTGAGAGAGAGAGAACTCATCTGAGAAACTTTCCTGTTGGTCTATCATTTCACTATGTAAGATACCAACAAGCTGTGTACTTACTTTGTACTCACAGAGCTGACCTTATTGCTTGGCTTCATAAATGCAATTTCTGGTTGGCTTTAATACATAGTTATAATATACCACTGAAAATCAAAAATGCATATAACTTTATTAAAATTATTAAATAATATACTATAAAAATTATGATATGTTTAAAGATATTTATATGTAGAATAATTAAATTTAAATTATGATTATATATATATAAATTAAAGTATATTTATATGTAGAATAGATTCTGTAATTTTCTAAAATTCAAATTATGGAAATAAGGTATCTAGTAAATTTATTCAAACAAGTTTATAGATAATAGAAAAATACATATTTTTAAAGTGAAACTTTTTTCAATAAGATCCATACTGTATCTCACTGGAAGATTAGATGAGAAAAATCAAAAATTCTGCCCACCAAATAGGAAGAGTAGGTTTCTAACCATGTTTGCATTTTTGCTCAGAAATGTATTTCTGATATGAAAATCCAAAGCCAAGGACAGACATCTCTTAGAAGGTCCTCCTTAAGTTCTAAGCCAGAGTTTTTTCATACTTCTTTCATAAGACATGTATCACACATGCAGAGTGGATTGAGGAGCAATTGGTTAATGGAATCTCTTTCAACTGAAATCCTACGAGCATGAATGGAATTCAAAGAGTTGGCATACAAAAGTATTAGATGACAAATAATTGGGAAATTATTGACCAGGAAATAAAAGCATGCAAAATGAACTCCAAAATTAAACTTAATCATTTAGTTATAATGGCATGATAGCAGAGATATTCCAGTGTTATTTTTTGTTGTTGTTGTTGTTTGCTTGTATGTAGAGACAGCGTAGTACCATGGAAAGGTTACTCAATCTCCTATCAGAGAACCTGGATTCAATACTTGCCTCTATTACTACTCATTACCACCTGAGAAAATCACCTTACTTCAATGAACCTTGGTTTTTTTTTGTAAAATATAAAAGGGTTTGACCAAATGGCTTCTAAAGTCCCTTTCAGCTCTATGATTCTTTGATTCAATTCAACTCACTACAATGATCTTGGACAAATCAAGGGCATTGCTCAGCCTTAACATCCTCTGTAAAATGATAATAATTGTATATACCCTGGTTATTTCATGAGACCATAATAAAAAATTTGAAAGTACTTTAAGAAGTAGCATTCATTCTACTAGTAGTAAATAAGACCGTAGTTTTATCAATTAATTCCATTCCCAAAAGTTGACTACGCAAAGTGTAAGCAAGACGAAAACTATCATAGCCATAAAATTAGTTCTACTTTGGTCCAAATAAATAAACCAATAAATCCTGGGCTCTGAAATATTACAAGATGTATAAATTTCATTCTGTAGGTGCTAAGTTGTTGTTAACACATGTGAATATAATGAATCCATGCTTTATATTGTATTGTCCAGCTTTACTCTAGATTTATTCTTCCTCACATTATTCTAAGATTTGAAAAGAAATTCATGAAATGTTAGATTTAAAAAAAATATTGAAGTTTGCCTATGATAACAACTTCAAGAATTATGAGGAAAACTAAGTTAGAGGGCTCCACTTTGTTAGTGTAGAATATTGTTGACAGATGTCTTGCATGGTAGCAAATTTGTGAAACAGGTAGATTACCAGGTATGATTTTAAATGGTGAAGAGTTTGTTTCTTTTGATTTTTCTAGTAGTCATCTATTTACTTTCTCATAAGAGAAAAGTATAGTGCTTTTAAGACTTTGTGGGTGTTATTTGTCCCATTCTTTCTGATTTTGCTGTTTTGAGTTAAACAAACAAGTGAAGAGATTTTATCAATGAATTATCATTTTAGTGATGCCTTTTGGCTTTTTTTCTAATCCTCTTTCAACTAATCTGAAACTTGTACATTCAAGGCAGAGCTACACTAATTCAGATTTCCAATTAAGTTTACTTTCCCAAACCTATGGATTTCAAAAAACCCTAAACAGCTCCGACATCAAGATTTGACAGAAGATTAGAATTTTTAGCTAAAGGTACTTCAGCTATTTTGAAAACCAGTATTTTCTGGGATATTTTTTATGTTTGGTTTTTAACATTTTTGCCTCATCTTTCTTCCTCTTGTCTTCTCAGAATGTTTGTTGCCCACATTCGTAATTGAAGGAAAATCTAAATTATAGCAAAAACATAAATCAAAGAAGGAGCTCTCATGGAGTGGGGAGAGAGATTTAAGGCAGGAAGATCAACTAGAAGGCTATTGCAATAAACTAGTTGTAACATGATGGGGGCCTATGACAGGGTGGTAGCTATGTGAATGGAGAGAAGAGGGACATGTGAAAGATGGGAAGTTAGAAATTGTAAGATTTGATAACAAATAGGACAATTGGTATGAGTGAAAGTCAGGAATAGAAAATGACACTTAGGTTGTTAGTATCAGCAATAGGGAAGATGGTAGTGCCCTCAAGAGTAAGAAAGAAGTTGAGAAAAGGGAAAGGTTTGGGCATAAAGGTAATGTGTTTAGTGTTTGACAACTTGTGTTTCAGATGTTTATAGGACATCTAGTTTGAGATGTCCAAGAGACAGTAGGTGACATAATACTGAAATTCATACATTAGGTAAGGTCTAGAGAAATGGATCTGAGAATCATCCTCATACATATAATAATTAAACCATAGACACTAAGGAGATTTCCAAGAAAATAGTAGAGAGGAAGATGAGAAGAAGTCATAAGGCATGGCTTTGGGCGATACCCAAACCTAGTGAGCATGACCTAGAGAAAGATCCAGCAAAAGAAACTTAGGAGGAATACTCAGACTGGCAGAAGGAGAACTGGAAGGCAATGTCACAAAAACATAGAGAAGAGAGAATATCCAGGAGAAGAGAGTAATTGAGAAGGTTCAGAGAAGTAAAGGACAAAGATTGATTCAAGACCATCGGATTTGGCAATTAAAAGATAATTGATGATTTTAGGGAATGTAGTTTCTATTGAATGATAAAGAAGGAAGTCAGATGGCAGAGGATGCAGAAGACAGTGAGTGAGGAGCAAATATGGGCACCTGGTTTATGTGGCTTTCTCAAGGAAGTTAGCCAAAGAAGTTTTTGTTTGTTTGTTGTTTAAGAAAGGAGATATGGGCATGCTTTTAGGCACTAGGAAACAGCCTATATGTGGGGAGCCACTGAAGATTTGTAGAAAGTGGGGGAATAGAGGGGAAAACTTGTTGGGGAAGATAGAATGGAATAGGATGGGTATGCGTAGAGGGGCTTGTCTTAGAATAGAGAATGAAATACATGAGGCAAAATTTAAGGCTGTAATAATTGGGGGAGGATGAAATTTCATTAATACGAGATGAGGAGCAGGGAAGAGGGAATTCTGGTCGAGTGACATCAATGTTTTTTTTTTTTTCCTGTGAGGCAAATTCTTTAGCTGAGAAAATGAGAGGAGAGGATTCCACGAAGATTAAAACTAAATACTGTGGTGAGTGGGATAGTAAATCAATTGGGGGATACAAAAGGATTTCCTTGCTGCAGTAAAGGCATAGATGGTATTATATAATAAAAATGTGTGATGGACCCACTCCACACAGTTTTGTGATTTTCTCCAGAATCATTAAGATGGTAAATATGAGAAAAAATGCTGGAAGGCAAGTGAAATCTTTGGAGTTTGACGAGGCGTAATTGGTGATAGGATAAGGAGGCAAGGTTCTCCAGAGGATAGTACAGAGTTGAACTGGCTGACCAAAAGCCTGAAATCAAGAAAGGAGGAATGAGAAGTGCATGCAGAAGTAAGGATCTGGAAGAATAACTGAGGAATAGAGGGATTGGAGGTTACTTTGAAGATGAAAATACAGTTAGAGGTTATGAGACAGAAGGAAAGAAGGCATGATAAAATATCATGATCAGGTAAAGAAATTTCACAGTTTATGAATGTGGAAATGAAACACTTGTGGATGATGGCAATATCCAGGGTATGATCACATCCATGAGTAGTTGAGGTAAGTTCTGCATGTAACTGAGTGGAACAGTACATGGGAAATGAGTAGTTTGAGGGATGAGGATGAAAAATGTTTTGACTATATATCAATATGTATGGTAAAATCTCTTCAGATGAGGACAAGATTTGAGGTGGAGTAAGACTGATGCAGGCCCCAATATTTATTAGGAAAAAAATGAATGTCATGGTGATTGATAAATAATAGCGATCAGAATCTTTTTGATTGATTAATTTTAATTGAATGAACCTCAAAGGAGGGGGAGGTTACTGAGTGTTGTGATAGAAAGAATGTATGGAAATGGTGATAGAGATAAAGCAGTATTCTAACTTCACCGCCATGATCAGGATATCACAGGGTATAAGTGAAAGTGCAATCAGTTTTACAAACAGTGGCCAAGTATGCAGTGTCATCAGGAGGGAATCAAGTCTCTGTGACAGCCAAAAGATGAAAGGAGTAAGGAAAAGGGTAAAATGTTTTAAAGTGAAAGCTCATTTCTTAATTAGGGAACAAGCATTTCAGAGAGCACAGTGGAAGAGGTAGGTGAGTATATGTGGAGTGGGACATTTGGGGGCTAGGATTGAAGGGGATAAAAGTAAGAGAGTGGACAATGGGGGATGGTGAATGAGGTATATACAATGGAGATTCAGAATTACTGGGATGGTGATAGCATGAAGGGAGCATGCTAACAATTACAGAATGTGCCCAGAGTGTCAGAGTCAACATTGCATGATATTATTTCCAATTCGACCCTAGTTCTTCATTGTTGAAGGTAATTGTTAGGGAAAGAATCATGCCTGAATGAGAAGGGCTGCTTTAAAAAAATGCAGTGAATGCTAGATTTTTCCATCCATGAATAATGTAGACCATTTAAATACTCAGAAAAATTGTTACATGTTTGAAGTTGAAGTAAGTTTGAATATGCCCTGAGCAAAAGTTGTCAAGGGACCAAAACCTCATTCCTTGAATCAGCAAGTTTTTAATATCTAAATATTTGAAATTATTTAAGTTTTCAATTGGAATAGCATTTTAACTCCATGGCCTTTATTTTTTCCACAAAGAGTTTTGTTTTTCTGGGCTCAATTTATCAAGATCCAAGATGCATACATAAATGTATGTATGTGTACATGTATACATACAGACATACATATATACATGCATATTTGGATTTTTAGCTCTTTCATGCATATCAAGCATGGACATAGAAGAACGACAGTAGTCCCTATCTTAGTATTATAAAAAGTTGCCTTTTGTGGGATCCTTCAGATATGAATAAAGAAGGTAGTATTTGTATAGAACAGGCTTTTTTGGTAGACTTGAAATATCTGTTCATATTTCTACTAGACCCGAAATGCTCAATTTAACTGCTAGTCATTTCAGGAAAATTAATAGAGTTGGGTGCAACAAAAAGATATAGAATGCTTTTCAAGATGATGTACATCAATTGGGAATCGGCTGCACAAATTATAGTATATGAATGTAATTGAATACTGTTGTGTCACAAGAAAAGACAAAGGCAATAGCTTCAGGGAAACCTAGAAAGACTTTTATAAATTGAAGAAGAGGGAGGTTAGCAGGACCAGGAGAACCCTTTTACATTAACAAAATTGTAAAGACAAACAGCTTCATAAGATTTAAGAACTCTAATCAATTCAAAGATCACTCATGATTCCAGAGGAACAATGATGAAGCTTGCTACCAACCTAATCTAATAGAGAGGTGATAGTGTCAGAGGGACACACATTTTTGGATATCACCAATATAGGAATTTGCTTTGCTTGACTATTGGCATTTGTTCAAGAGTTCTGTTTGTCATTTTATTTTCCAGTGAAAAAGGGAGAGAAAATAAATACTTGTTAATAAAAAATAAATTTTTAAAAAAGATAATCCCATAAGTAGAAAGACAGTTATTTCCAGTCCCAAAGCATAGTTTAGTATACAAGTAGCAGGTAGTATATTATAATATAATGTAGTAGCATATATAATATAGTAGACTTGGAATCAGAAAGTCTGGTCCTATCTCTGACACAACCTCTCTGGAACTCAGTTTTTTTATCTGTAAAATAAATATTGTACTGGAGTTCTCTGGTGCCTTCCAATGATCCTTACATTCTTTTGTTTCCAAAAGTATTGGATTTGTTTAAGATTATGTTAAATGATTAAGTCTCCATGCTTAGTTTACATGTGAAGATATGTTAATAACACTCCAGATTATCTAGACAGTCGATATTTGAGAGAGACAGAGAAGGAGAGACAAAGACAGTAAAAGAGAGAAAGTCACAGAGAAAGAGAAAGACTGGGACAGAGAAAGAGAGGATGCTTTAGAAGAAGCCAAATGACAATGGATCACTTATATTCTACTAGGAGTGGGAGAAACAAGCATCTCCAAAAATCCTAATGTCTTTAAGCAGATGAAGTAAGATAGTGTGAAGAGTAATTGTGATACTAAAAAGGTGAGGGGGGTGGAGAGCTTAAGACAAGAGCATCAATAAATCTTTAAAAAAATAAACAGAGGAGAGCATGATGAAATTCTGCAGAGAACATAGACAAGCAGGGCAATGTTGGAACTATTATTTTAAATTTGAATTACTACTTTAAAAAATCTGTACATTGTGAAAAAAGACAAACTACACATAACCGATAACAATTTCCTGCACAATCCACTTTTGATTTTTTTTTGTTTATTGAAATACTCATACATATAGTTTTAAATTAATAATAAATTTTTTAAAGAAATTTTTCCTGCTGTCTATAGAAAATAGTGTTAGAAGGACTTTAAAAGAAAAACTGCAACACTATTTTGAAAGGTTATATGACATCTTTAATGGTAGCCTCTACAGGTGAAATCATGCCAAATGACTTTCCTTTATTTTGTACTCACTGACCAAATCATTAACATGTCCATTTAAAAAAATCACATCAGTATTGGCTATTGCCAAAAAACAGGATATTATTGTATAAGACTACACACACATACATACACACACACATACACAGCACGGGGTGGGTGGAGAGATTAGCTGTGGTTAGAGAAATTGAATTGTATTTTACTAAATATAATCTATTAGGGAAATATGCTAATGAAATACTAATGTTGAATGAAGGAACAAATGAATAATCATCATGTCCTTGAATTTTTCCTATTTATGGAATCTATTTGGTCAATGTTTCTAGCCTGAGAAGAGATTTTTTTTCCAAGGCATTAGTATTTATGCATTTGAAGTAATTAAGTATAGTAATCCTTTCATATCATGCCAGTTCTACAATTCCTTCCCTTTTTGCTCTGGATTTCTTGGTTTAAACAAATCTCTTAAACAATCAGACATGATCCATTGATTTTTGCCACCCTAGATATATTGGCACAAATTATTTTAATTATGTAAATTAGCCACTAATTAATAATTTAATTCACTTAAACTTAAAAAAAAATTATTATACACCTACCACATCCAGATCACTGTGTTAGGTGCTGGGGCAAATGCAAAAACGAATGACACGATCTATCCACTTATGGAAATTACAGTCTAGTGGGAGGAGGGGATATGACACATATACAAATCATTATAGGGTGATGATATGATAAGTGTATGAGAGGTAAGATCATTTTCAGCTGGAGGAGTCAGACAGTTCTTCAAAAAGAATTGGCATCTGAGCTCGGTTTTTATGGATGACTAGGATTTCAACAGGATGAAAATTAAAGGGATGAAAATGTAGCTCATTCTGCTCACAGGGAATAGTATAAACAAAGACAGAGTATGCCTGGCAACGGTGAGGGAAGTTCAGGCAAGAGCTTGGGGATCAGCATACAGTTAAAGAAGAGTTTTGTATGAGATAATGCTGAGAATATACAGTTAGATGAGATTAGTAATCATTAACTACTTTTTAAGATTGAGGATCAGTAATTTTGTCATTGTAGGTTCTCTTTTCACCAGTGAAGATGCCAACCCCTCTATGACTGTAATGCTCCTCAAGAGTTCTAGTAAGGAGCTACTCCAAATTTAGGTAGTAACAGATGGCGCTTGTACTCCATTAACACAGTATTTAGGAATTTGGGGCCCCTTCACCAAGATGAGTAAGTGGAGTAGGATTTAATTGAGTTTAAATTAATTAATTAATTAAATTGATTTCATTTATTTTAATTAACTATTAAGTTAACTATTCCATATAGCTATTCATTAATAGTAGTATGAAGAATTTATATGAAGTAGTTTTAAGTGTATAAGACATATATATTCTGTAAGATTTGTCCCCTATATATGGTAGGGTTCTAGGTTACTAATATTAAATACCTTCATATAAGTGAATAGATTTTGGTGCGAGTAAAGGCATCAGTTTTATCATGAAGTTTCCCCTTTTAATTAACAAGAATGTTATTAGATTTTCCATTCATTCAATGCTATCCCACAAATTATAAATTTGAATAGGTATATTATATCATTTACTCATTAAAATCTCCAAATTATCCATGTAATATTCTACTCTCTTTGGAATAAAATTCTCCTTCTACATAAATCAGTTGTCAATTGGTTATACAGTAACCACAAGAGATAACTATAATAACCATTTACTTACATATAGAAAAGTTTATAATGTAATTTCTCCCTTTTGGTTAATGTCAGCTCTATCAGCTACAGTGACATGTAGAATGTACAGGCTAATCCAGTAAGCACTTTGATAGTTCCTCTCGACCTTCACAGACATCTCTGTATTATGTCTTCCTGCTACTCTTCTTGCACAAACTACTTGTTTCCTCTGATTCCTTTTCCCATTAGAGATTCTGTTCAGAAGCAGCTCCATGACGCAAAATATTGTAGCCACATTTTACTTCTTCTTAGTCATGTGACGAAACATTTCTTCCAACTGATGTCACCATTTATTGTTTTAAAGTGTTTGTTTTTTACTCCATTTGACAAAATGGGCGACCATATTTCCCCATGTATAAGACGCTCCCATGTGTAAGATGCACCTTGATTTTGGGACCTAAAATTTAAAAAAATATATATTACATAAAGTTATTGAACTCAAGTTTTATTCATCATAAAATTCATATAATAATATGATAAAATTCAAAGACCTTCTGCTTATAGCATTCACACATCTTTTGGACAAGTCTGGTGCGTGTACACATGCTTAGTCCATTCCATTTCATGAACGTGCAGCACCAATTGTGTCCTCCTTTGAAATCAGTAACTTCTTTTTCACCGGCAATTCTTCTTGCCTTATGCTGAACCATCTTTGTGGACACAGGAATTCCAATTTCCCTTTGTTCTTCAATCCAGATCTTCAATTCTCTTTCTAAATCAGGCCATTTGGCTGAGTTGCCTCTCATGGCCTTCTTCTGCCGTGGCATTTTCAGTAGGGTTTCTTCTTCCCATAGCCAGTCTCGGATTGTTTTCTCAGTTGGAGGAGGACCAAACTTATGTTCAGCAGCATGATTTCCATTCACTTTTGCAAACTGGATCACTTTTAACTTGAATTCAGCACTGTACAAAAATCTTTTCTGACCCATTTCTGGGCAAAATGTGGCAAAACATAACCTAATATACTAGTAACAAATGCAAAACAATGAGCGCAAAGACAAGTGTGAAAAAGCAGTAAATACAAGTAAAAAAATCTACAACAATGAGCTCAAAAACAAGAATGAAAAAGCAGGAAATGCAAGTAAAAAAATCTGCAATAACTGTATAAGACGCACCCAGTTTTTAGACACAAAATTTTTCCAAAAAGGGTGCGTCTTATACATGGGGAAATATGGTAGATAGATCTCTGGATTTTATCTCAGGCCTTTTTTTCTTATAGCTTTCTGTCTTGCTTGATCCTGATTTGCATTCCATATAAATTTAAGCCTCTAATTTCCCTCCAGTCCCCAAATTAGCACAGGGAACTATGTCAGTAAGGCAAGATTCATGACCTCAAGGATGACCATGAACATGCCTGAATGGTTCAGAATTGTGAAATACAAGAAATTCTCTAGGTAGAAGGCAGAAAAGTATAACATTTATTCAGACACTAGGGAATCCAATCCCAGGAGAAGTAATTCCAATTCCATATAGTAGCAATAATATTCCAAAGCCAGTAAGCCCACCTCAATGTGGCAATGAGGAAATTGTAACACAATATTATAGCAAGGAACCAAGTCATCCTGTAACCTTCCCCCCTGACAGGGCCTTCCTGTAAACAATCACTCTGGAATCCTAACTCTCTGCTCAGCATTCTTTTCTGTAGCTCTGTAGACTTTGAGTTCCTGTTCCTTCTTGGGCTGAATTCTGATTCCTGTAGCTCTCACTGCCTCAGTGTCCTCTTAATGTCTGCTTCTGAATCCTTCTGCTCTTAGTTCTGCTGTTCTGCTACTCTCAGTTCTGCTGCTCTCAGTTCTGGGCTCTCTTTTTGTACAGTCCTAGCTTGCATCTGATTGACTAGAACCCAGTGCACATACTATTGGCTCTGGTCTTAGCAGCTCTCCTTAAGGCTCAGAGGGCTTCATGCCTACATCAGCTTAACTAGCAAAAGGGTGTGGGCCTGGGGCCTCATACCTAGTTAGTGAAAGGGTATGGGCTGCCCTCTAATCAGGAAGGCCCCATCTGAGGCCTATTCAATGGGTGAGAAAGATCTTTCACTTACTGATTGGCCTTAGGGGAAACCTAGGAAAGTACAGGGTAAGGCACCTAAATCGGCAGCAGTGAAACAAGTTGAGTTGATCTCTTTAAATAATTACATTGAATCTTGTGTCTCTTCTCTTACATTTTTCTGTATTCATCACTTGTTTCTGCTAAATAAAGCTTCTCTCCTTTCAGAGGAGACAGAATGCTGTGCATCCAGGGAAGTAGTAAGAGGTATCTAGAGAGGAATGCCAAGGTGCACCATGGTAAGCAGTTCCCAATAGATAAATTGATTTTCTTTTGTGAAATGATCAAAGAAGAGATGATTATTGTTTAGTCCATCAGTCCACTAGCATTTATTAAGCTCCTTCTATGTTTCAGGAAGCTAGGTGGTAAAGTGGATAGAACATCAGTCTTTGAGTCAGGAAGATCTGAGTTCATATGTGCCCTCAGACACTTACTAGTTGTGTAATCCTGGGCAAGTCATTTAACCCCTATTTGCCTCAGTTCCTCATTTGTAAAATGGGGACACATTGAAGAAGAAAATGGAAAATCTCTCCAGTATTTTTGCCAAAAAACACCCATAGAAAAGTCCACAGGGTCATGAAGAGTTGAACACAACTGAACAACAGAACAACGTTTCAAACACTTTGCTAAGTGCTGGGGATACAAAGAAAGACAAAAACAAAACAGTGCCTTCTTTCAAGGAACTCAAAGTCTAATGTGGGAGACAACATGCAAATAACTAAGTATAAATGACACATACAAGATGAATTGGGGGACATTCACAGAGACAAGGAATTAAGATAAAGGAGAATTGGGAAAGGCCTCTTGCAGAAGTGGGGACTTCACCTGAGATTTGAAGGAAGCTGGGCAAGTCAGGAGGCAGAGATAAGGACGGAAAGAGTTCCAGATATGGTGGATAGCCAGGAAAGGTGCTTGGAATGAGGAGACAGAGTGTCATGTGTGAGGAACAATAAGAAGGCCAGTGTTACTGGATCTTAGAACATGGAGAAGGGTAATGTGTAAGAAGACGGGAAAGTTCCGAAGGTCTTAAAAGTCAAGCAAAACATTTTATATTTGATACCTGAGAGCTAGTGGACTTTATTGAATGGGGGCCAGGGGTAGGGAAAGAGTATACGGTCAGACCTTTGTTTTAGCAAGATCAATTGATAGCTGGTGGTAGGAGACTGACTGTTGAGGAGAACTAAGGCAGCAATTTCATACCTTGACATAAACTACAGAGAAACCTGCTATCTTTACTAGGACATAAATTCAGAATGTGACACAAAGCCTCTTGAAACTTAGCAAAATTGATGACCAATAAACCTGGTGATTGATATGGGGATGAATGATTCTACCAGAAGGATCCCCAAAAAAGAAAAAAATGCACTACAAATGATTGTGAAAACTGGGACAAAAATCTGATGAATTTTGGCGTTATCAGTGGTATTTTCTTTTTTTTCCGGTGGTACTTTCAATAATATTACCAAATGTAAATAGAACATTCCAAAAAGAAAGATTTGGACATGTAAATCTGGCTGAGATATTTCAGAATAAAGCATGGATTTCCAGAAAATGTGTTATTCAGTTCAATCCTATGCAGCAAGCATTTATTAAGTACCGACCACTTCACCATGTAAAGACACAGTGCCAAGCATTGAGAATTTGAAGACAAAGTAAAAAATAACTCCTGCCCTCAAGGAGCCTACATTCTACTGGAGAAATAGAACATGTAAACAGAAAACTACATACAATATAATTTGAAGGAGAAATAGAACACTAAGAACCAAGGGGATCAAGAAAGGCTTCCTTTGGGTGACAAATAAGCTGAGCCTTTAAGAAATAAGATGTGGAGGTAAGGTGTGAATACATTACAGGCATGGAGGACAGACTCTGCAAAGGTTGTAGGTAGAATTTTGGGGGGAAAAAATAAAAATAAATTGAGCAGGGGTGTCAAACATGCTACCTAAGGCAGCATATAGCCAGCAACACTCTTGAGTGCAGCCTGAACCAGATTAAGATGTAATTGGGAAATATTTAACAAAATAAATAAAAAAAATAAAGTGAAACATAGATGTTAACTTTTTTTAAAGTTAATACAGGCCCTCAGGGATCCTTATATATAGTTTAGTGTCATCTGCTTCGATTTGATTAAGATACCACTGGAATAGAGTCTATGGAGGTCAGTAATGTATAAGAAACCTGTAACTGCAATCTGAGACTAGATTGTGAATGCATTGCATATGAAAAGTGAAGAAGATAGCAGTGGTAAAGTTATGAAACTATATTACTGGAAAAATATGTGTCCTCAGTAAAAATAGGAAAGTTTGATGGAAGACCAGATTTATGGTGAAAGGTAATGAGTTCCACTTTAGACATACTGAGTTTAAGATGCCAATGGTACATTCACTTTGGAGACATCCAAAAGTCAGTTGATAGTTGCAGGAATGGAGCTACAGGTGAGACATGCTCATCTGAAAAAAAATGAAAATTGATTCACAGAAGCTAATGAGATCACTAAGAGAGAGATAGAGAGGGCAAAATATAAAATAATAGAGGACTAAAGAGAGATTGAGCAATTTGCTTGCATTTTGTTCATCCATCATTTTAATTCCCAGTGTTGCCAGATTTCTCATAATAAAATATCAGGAAGATAATATTTGGGTACAGATTAGAATTATCAAAAGAAAGAAAAAGAGAGAAAACAACTTAATAAGTAAAATCACTAACACAATTATAAGAATATTTGAGAGCACTACATGTAAAAATAACAGAGTTGTAGAACAAAGATCAATAGTCAACTTGAGATTTATTATTCTCACATAAATATATGAAGAAATAAATACCCTGAGTGTCCTGTTTTGGAAAATCACAAAATAAAATTTCCCAGAGGTTTCAAAAAATTGCGTAGCACAATACCTTGCATGTAGTATACACATTAGTAAATGCTTGTTGACTTGATGAAAATAAAACACTGAGTAATGTTTGACAGGACACAGAGAGAAAAACCCGAAAAACATATCTGCAAGAATATATTTTCCAACCTCTATATTTTCAGTGAAGAGAGATTTCAAAGGAAAGAAAGGAGAAGAACCAATGATTGGACTCTGGGTAACAGAAAGGGAAGGACAAGGGAACAGAAGCAGATGGCATTAAGCATAGAACAATGGTGCTGAGCATACTCATTCTTACTCGCCACCCTCTTCCTTAAAAAGAGGGTACAGGAAACAAAGAGAAGGAAAAATATAAGAAAATAGAATGGAAGGAAATACATAATTATTGTAACTGTAAGTATGATTGAAATGAACTGAGCCATAAAAACAGAAGATGATAGCAGAATATATTAGCAGAAGCCAACAATATATTGTTTATAAGAAACACACTTGCAATATAAACTCATCCAAAGTTAAAATAAGCAATTGGCACAAAATCAATTATCGTTCAAATGAAGTTGAAAAAAAAGGCATAGAGAGCAATCATGATCTCAGATAAGGCAGCAACAAGATTAGATTTAATTAAAAGAGATAAATAGGGAAATCATATTATGCTGAAAGTTACCAAAGACAACTAATTAATATAAATTACCTCATATATATGCATCAAATGTCATAGTGTTTGAATGCTTAAAGGGGAAAAAAACTACATGAGTCATAGCAAGAAATAATAAAAATAAATTCTAGCAAACATTTAAAGAATTAATGATTCCTATGATGTATATTTTTAAATAATAGTGATAGAAAACACTCTACCTAGTTCTTTTTGTGAGATACTATGGTGCTGATACCAAAGCAAGGCCAAATAAGGTAACTTAAATGAACAATGAAATCATATCACTAGTAAATACTGATTCAAAAATATTAAAATATTGGCAAATAGATCACATCAATAGATCCATTAAAATATTCATCATAGCCAAGTTTGATTCATATCAGGAATGCAATGATGGTTTCATTTTACCAAGACAATTAGCAAAGTAACTCACATTAAATATTAAAGTAATAAACTCATGATTATATAAATAGCTACCTAAAATGTCATTGATAAAATACAAAGCTCACTTATGCTTAATCATTAAAAAGCATAATAATTAAATACTTTTTCCCCTTAATAGAGCTGAAAGCATTGTACTGAATCTTAAGAGTAAGCATTTTTAAATGGAGAACCACAAAACTTTCCCCAAAATTTCTCATCGAAGCAACACATGATATGAATACCACTTTTAGAATTGCTTGTGCTATCAATAAGAACATAGAAGCATAAATATTGAACTAGAGCAATGATTCCCATAAAGTCCAGTTCCCACAGATGAAGAAACTGAGGTGCAGAAAGGTTAAATAATTTGCCCAAAGTCACCAAACTAGAAACTGGAAGTGACAGGATTTAAACCCAAGTCCTCTGACTCCAAATCCAGCACCCTTTCCAATGTTCCACGTGGCATCAAAAACAAAAGTAAGTTAAAGAAATGAGCATTAGCAAAGAGATGGAGCTAAAATATATATGTTTCAAGATGAAATGATGATTTACTTAGAAAATCCATAATTTGACCAAAAATTGAAATAAGTTAAAACAAAGTCTCAGCACATGCACAAAACTCCATAAAAATAAACTAGAATTTCTACATATGACTGAAAATAACTAAGATAAATATATAGAAAGGTAAACAATTTTAAATAAACCAGCTGAATATTTGGGTATTAATAAATGAAGATCAACATAGGACTTCTATAAATACAACTGCAAAGTAAGTTTTAGAAAAAATAAAGACCTAAATAATTAGTGATATCAAACATATATGGCTTAGCCAAGTTAATATACTAAAGATGTAGTGTGATAATAATGGCAATATCAATGGGATGCTTTACATAATTAGATAAAATGATCATAAAATTCATATGGAAGAACAAAAGGTCAAGAATATTAAAGAAAATTTTAAAAAGAGTAGGAAAGGAAGAAAGGAAAATTGAACCCTACCAGAGTTCAATCTATATCATAAAGGAGTAATTATTAAAACAATCTATTATTAGAAAACTAATAGAAAAAGTAAATTAGAGATATGTATTAGTTGAACAACATTTAAAACAAAATACATATTTCATTCTGGTGAAAACTTATAAAAACCAAAGCACAAATTAGTAAGAAAGGAATTCATTATTCAACAAAATCTTTAGGATGGAAAGTTTAGATAGCAAATTGGGTGGGAAATAGGAGGATTATACCAACAGCTAGCACCATATACTATAATTTATTGCAATCTGAGCAAAGGTCTCTATACATAAAAGTCTTGAAAATTACATATACACATATGTAATATAAAATATACATATAATGTGTAATGAATTATATACAAATTTATAATTTAATATTATATAATGTAATTTTACATAAAATTTAAAATCACTCACATATAATTCCAACATATAAGCTATATTATGTATATTATATACCTATATCTAATTTCTTTTTTATTTTTTATTTAAATAACAGAAGCATTTCCGTAACATAGTAGAATAAAAAATGATTGTGCATGAAACTGCAGCTCTACAGGGTGTTCCTTAAGTCTGGACACATGGGCAAAAATGCATATTTTCAAGAAATGAAATGAATGAAATTTTCAACAACATTTTATTTAATTGGAATATTAACAAATAACATTTCCAATATGATTTCCATCATTTGTGTTGCAAAGGTTGACGCGCTTTGCAAGATTCACATGAACTTGATGCAATGACTCCACATTGCCGTCAATTTTCCTATGCGTCCAGACTTTAGGGACACCTTGTATTATGTACAACTTGCTATTCCTTTTAAATATATTATAAAGTTATCATGTAACTTTCTTTTTTTTCTCCTTTTCTTCTTCCCTCCACCTCCAGCTCCCCCAGATGGCTACCATGAGACACAAAAATGTGTGTATGTATACATACATATGTGTGTGTGTGTGTAAAATCGTTTATACATCTATTTATCAGTTCTTTCTCTAGATGCAGTTAGCATTTTTCTTCATAGGTCCTTTGGAGTTAATTTGGATATTTATAATAATCAAAATAACTCAGTTGCTCAAAGATGTTCTTAAAGCAATGTTGCTGTTACAGTATACAGCATTCTCTTGGTTCTGCTCATTTCACTCTTCATTATTTAATGTGTTTATGTTTTTCTAAAATCATCAAGCTTATCATGTCTTATAAATACAGTAGTATTCCATCATGATCATGTAGCACAACTTGTTCATCTGTTTCCCAACCGATGGGCATTCCCGCAATTTCTAGTTCTTTGTCACCACAAAGAGAGGAGTTATAACTCTTTTAGGACATATAACTTTTTTTCCTTTTTTCCCTAATCCCCTTTGGAAATAGACCTAATAGTGGTACTGCTGGGTCAGAGGGTATAGTCAGTTTAATGATTCTTTGGGCATAATTCCAGATTGCTCTCCAAAAATGTTGGATCAATTCACAGTTCTACCAACAGTGAATTAGTGTCTCAATTTTTTCCATAATCTCTCCAACATTCGTTGCTTTCCGCTTCAATCATTTTAGCCAATCTGACAGGTGTGAGATGATATCTCAAGGTTTCTTTAATTTGCATTTCTTTAATTGATAATGATTTAGAACATTTTATTTGACTATAAATTGTTTTGATTTCTTCATCAGAAAACTGCCTATTCATATCCTTTGATAATTTGTCACTTGGAGAATGATTCATATTCTTACAGATCTGACAAATTCTTATATATTTGAGCAGAGGCCTTTATCTCAGAATCTATCTATAATGATTTTTCCACAAGTTTTCTGCTTTCCTTCTGATCTTGGCTACATTTGTTTTATTTGTACAAAACCTTTTTTAATTTAACATAATAAAAATTATTCATTTTACACCTTACTTTGCTGTCTGCTTCTTGTTTATTCATAAATTGTTCATCTATCCATAAGTCCCACAAGCAATATGTTCCATATTCTTCTAATTTTTCTTGTAATATCTCTTTGCATATCTAGGTCATGTATCCATTTTGAATTTATGTTGGTAAATGTTGTAAGATATTAGTCAATGTCTGGTTTCTGCCATACTGCTTTCCAATTTTCCCAACAATTTTTGCCAAGTAATGAATTCTTCTCCTAAAATCTTATATCTATACTTGTCAAATACAAGGTTAAGATATTTATTTGCTATTGTAGATTGTATGTCTACCCTGTCCCATTGATCTACATTTCTATTTCTTAGCCAGTACCAAATGGTTTTAATGATTACTGTCTTATAATATAGTTTAAGATCTTTTACTACTAGACCTCCTTTTGCATTTTTTTCATTAGCTCCTTTGATATTCTTAACCTTTTATTCTTCTAAACGAATTTTGTTATTTGGGGTCTTTCCACTGTGTCATTTTTACTGCAAATGAACATGTACATTATCCTTTTGTAAGATAAGAATGGATAGTTTCTTGTATCATGAACATAAGAAAGCTGTTTCACATCTACGAATCTCAGAGACCAACTCCTGCCATTAAAAGTCAATCAGAATTCAATCTAAACCACTTGGCATAATTGGACATTTCAAAGTCACCTGAATAGAGTAGTTTTCTATTATATATGTCAAGGCAAGATGGAAATAATGTTATGAGAGCAAAAAGGTCAAGGGCTAATCCAGAGTAATTAAAGATCATATTAAATTGCTTCAAAAACTTCATTTTGTGCTTGTTAAAAACATTAAATTCCATACAAGAATAAGATGCCTGTGAAATGCCAGCTGCACACTGAAAGAAAAATCATTCTATTTTTGGTATACAGAGATAGTGAAAAAACTTTTTTCTATACTATATTTGAGTAATATAAAATAAAAAAGCTACTTTTTGACCATGAAGATTTTTAATTTTGTTTTAAAATTAAAAACTTTGTTCTTAAATGAAAAATTGAGATCCATCAGTTATGTGATTAGTTTTGCATTTGACAATTATACTATCACAAATGAGAAAGCACTTTTAACCTTTTATTATTTTTAAAATAGCTTTTCTAAGTCAGGATTCTTAATACTATTCAAGGAAAATTTATAAGCATTACTATTTCTATTCAATTTGGGGGAAAGTGGGACTTTTGTTTTAGATTTTTTGCCTCATGTTCTCTAAGTCTATTGCAATGAGAAAAGAAATATGAAGGACCCCAGTAATTATAAACATTTGGTAGTTCATTGATATCAAAGGGGTATTCAATCTTCTACTTCACTCACAGTGGAAGTTAGGGTTATTTTTGGACATAAAATCTCAAACTATTAATACCAAGTAAAGAACACAGTCTCTGAATAGTATTAATTTTTACTAATAGTGAATTTATGGAGAATTCTTTGGCAAATTACAGATGCTGAACTAAAAATATAATTATTCTCTTTACTGAAAGCTCATCTATACCTCCTACCAAGAAGGTTGCTTGATCAACAGGCAATCCAACAATCTCCCATATACCTACTGTAGCAAAATTCTGAAATTTGCACCAGACTAAATAAGGTCTAAAAAGTTCAATGAGGAAATACAGTGTCATCTTCCAACCAAATATTATGCAACAAGTCAACTAGAAACCCAGAGGTGATAAGAAAGGAGGCCCCCTGCACAAAGTGAGTGCTAGTGCAAAAAAGATGTGACATGGTAGCCTAAAATGTAACAAAAGTGGACAATTCCCCTAAGAAATTCCCACTGCTATAAGGAAGCTGCAGGAGTGGCATCAGGGAGGTATTGGCTATGATTTCAGGACCACGATAGTGCTAAAGCACCCATATCCAGACAGTCTAGACCCAGGGGCTCTACAGTACCTAACAGTTTATCCTTCAATGCAACTATAAATATTCAGGTGGGCCTAAGCCTGGGAGGTAGACAGCACAAAAAACCAGGGATTGCAGGTTGAGTCGAAGTGGAGCTTCCTATTTTACCAAAAATACAATAGGAGTTGAAATTTGGCCATAGCATAGAGATTCTATTGAGGGAGTTTGGAACAGAAACACAAGAATTTGGAGAAACCTATAAAGGTAATTTTTTTTGAGAAATTGGAAGAAACATGGTATAGGGCTAACATTCTAATATGGGGAGATGAAACAAGTGTCCCTTCAGAATCTTAATGTCTTCAAAAGGTATTGAATGAGTTAAATAAGAAAAGAATTAAGTTCTTAGTGATTTAAGAGGAAAAAGAGAGAGAGGGTAAAAGGAGGAGTACAATAGTATAGAAGGAAGGGGGAAAAGGATAGAAGTTGCTATTTCTCATCACCAGAATCTTTGAGGAGAAGAATATACAAATATGGAAGAAGGGGCCAGTCATAATCAGATGAACTTCACTTTTATTTGAAATGAACAAAAGATGGTTGAGCACACACATATAGAGCTTGGTGTAGATAGATTAGATATAAATATACATAGATATTTCAAACTCAACAGCAAAAGTAAATAGTAATGGGATGGGGATTAAGGGAGTAGGATGTGATAATACCAAGGAGGTAATAGTTGCACAAAAGAGAAACCTCCTGAGTTTAAAAGGGGAGTAATAGGGAAGGGCAAGAGCAAAGAGGTAGAATCCAAGAGAGTGCCTTGGATTTCTTCATAGACAACTGAGGAAAGATAAACCAAAGTATAATGTATGTAATAACAACACAATGGATGTAGTGGAATATTATTGCTCTGTATACAATGACAGAAGAGATGAATTCAGAAAATCCCAGGTAATTTAATTAATTGACTCAGAGTGAGCTAAATAGAACTATGAGAAAAATCCATATAATAACAATGTTGTAAAGAAAAAAAACGACTTGGAAACACGAGATCTCTGATTAAAGCAATGACCACCCAGGTCTATCATACTATGACAAAGAATGCTGTCTACCTTTTGACGGAGAAGTGATATACACAGGGTGCAGAAACATACATTTTAGGATATGGCCATTTTCTTTGACTATTCTTATTTCTTATGAGTTTTTTTTCCCTTTCAGTTTATTGAGAGGGATGCAGCTGGGAGGGAGGTAAACTATTCCTCGTTTTCCCAAATTGCTTATAGATCAGCCTTTATTCCTTAATCATGAACCCATTTTGACTTTATTTTGGTATATGGTGTAAGATATTGGTCTATGCCCAGTTTCTGCCCTACCATTTTCCAATTTTCCCAGCAGTTTTTGTGAAATAGTGAATTCTTAGCCCAGAAGCTGGATTCTTTGGGTTTATCAAAGAGTAGATTGCTATAGTCATTGACTACTGTATCTTGTGTACCTATACTATTCCATTGATCCACAGCTCTGTTTCTTAGCCAGTACCAGGTAGTTTTGATGACTGCTGCTTTATAATACAGTTTAATATCTGGTATGGCTAGGCCACCTTTCCTAGCATTTCTTTTCATTAATACCCTAGATATTCTAGACCCATTGACCAAAATGACAAAACAGGAAAATGATAAATGCTAGATAGGATGTGGAAAAATTGGAACACTGTTGCATTGCTGGTGGAGTTGTGAACTGATCCAGCCATTCTAGAGAACAATTTGGAACTATGCCCAAAGGGCTATAAAAATGTTCATACTCTTTCACCCAGCAATACCACTTCTAGGGTTGTATCCCAAAGAGATCGCACAAGTGGGAAAAGGACCCATATGTACGAAAATATTTATAGTGGCTCTTTTTGTAGTAGCAAGAATTGGAAATCAAGGTGATGCCCATCAATTAGGGAATGGCTGAAAAAGTTGTGGTATATGAAGGTAATGGAATACTATTGTGCGATAAGAAACGGGGATGATACAGACTTCATAATAACATTGAAAACCTACATGATATAATGCTGAGTGAGCGGAGCAGAACCAGGAGAACATTATACACAACCACAGACATACAGATTCTGTGATGACTAACCCTGATGGACTTTGCTCTTCTCAGCAATACAAGGTGCAAAGACAACTCCAAAGGATTCATGATGGAGAGAGCTATCTACATCCAGAGAAAGTACTATGAAGTATGAATGCAGATTGAGGCACACTGTTTGTTCTTTTTTTTCTCCCTTTGTTTTCTTTTTTCTCTTTTGTTTGGTTTTGGTTTTGGTTTTGGTTTTGGTTTTGTTTCTTCTTTCTCCTGATTCGTTCCATTGGTCATAATTCTTCTTTACAACTTCACTATGGTGTAGATAAGTTCAATGAGAAGTTATATGTAGAAGATATATTGGATTCCATGCCGTCGGGGATGGGGGAAGAAAATCTGCAACTCAGAATTATGTGGAACTGAGCATTGTAAACTAAAAATAAAAAATCTTAATTATAAAAAAAATAAAATTTAGTCAAGCCCCCAAAGACTCAATTACCATGCAAAGAGCAAGTTATCAGACTAAACCTGCATCGATCCTTGAGACTTCAAAGACAACTAATTGAAACTATTGATTGTCGTCATAAAACTCTTAAATGTTGAAGCTCCATTTAAAGGGTTTCATATTCCCTGTACCTTGGTTAGCCACCTCCTATCTCTTCACTTCTAATCCCTTTGATTCTGTCATGATCTGCCAAGTCAATACCCCACCTCCCATTCTCTCATCCCCTACATTTTTCATTACTTCTCCCAAGTCCTTGTCCTGTGCCTTCCACTTCCTTTATGCCCTATGCAATTCACATTCTAACCTTGATTCATTTCACTTCATTTTAATCTTTTTTCTTCCCACACTCCTTCCATCTTCCAACACTCATGGAAACCTGATTCCTTGGTTGATTTCATCAAATCCTCTGGATCTATATTCAGATGAATCTCAGGTGTGTATATATATATGTATATGTATATGTATATGTATATGAATAACCTTTTCTGTGATAAGGTTCAATCCTACATCAGGAACTGCCTATGAGACATTATAAGACATCTCTTCCTTGATGTCCCATAGGCAACTCTCGTTAAACATTCCCTAAACCCCTTTCTTCTTAAAGTCCCTTTCCCTATTTCTATTAAGGACACTATCATTCTCTCTGATGTCTCAGGGACTAATGCAGGTTTGGTCTGACATCTTGCTCTCTATATGGTAATTGAGTCTGTGGGGGCCTAAGTAAATTTAATTTTTAATGACAGTTGCTTTGCCCCAGCCCAAGATGTTAAGGGATGATATAAAGGCAGAAGCTTTACTCCATGTGAAGCCAAGCTTTGGCCTTGGTGTTTCAGGATCTATTCCTAAATGAGGACTCTTCCTAGGTACTTACACCCACAACAAAAATAATTTTTGAAAGATCTGCCTCATCTTTGGCATTGCACTCAAGGAATTATTCTTTCCCTTCCCTTCGTAGGCCACTTAGTTCATGAGTTGGCCCTGTCTAGACTGTGAATGGATGTCCTGGGATCAGGATGTCTTTTCTACTTCTGAATCCTTTAGGTCAAGGAACATCAGTTTATTGGGGCAGACAGTAAGTATCACCTAGCACCAATGAGGCAAGTACAGTGTAACCTTTATGTAAACCTTTGCTGTTTCCCACTTTGTTAAGTGTGGAAGTGGTGGAGAGAGTGACCAGATTCTAGAGTAAAATTATAGTAGAGAAAATAGGTATGGGAGTTTATTCAATAGGAGTGTTTCCTGATTCTTATGGCCTGTAGCTGATACATCAGGCATCTACAGATCTCTACTATTTATGCTCCTTTTCTACATGTCAACTTGAGATACACTGTCATTAAACCTTTCCCAATTAAGAATTTAAGTTGTATTTTTATCTATGAACCACTGAAATAATATGTTGACACATCTGGTTTTGTTATTCTTCTATGGACATAGTGTTATTCTTCCAATTGTAATAAATACTGACCTGGCAATAGCGGAACTATATTATTCACATTGTATGGTGCTTCTTACAAATTAAATACTATTAGTAAGCAACGAAGGGACAAAGTAGCATGGTAATATTCACCCAAATAGTTATTAAGCAATACTCAACTCAGTTCAAGTAATAAATCCTAGCTCAACCTAATTGATAATAAGTAAGCAATAGTAAAAACACAGTTATAGAACTTGGCAGTTTACAATGTGAAAGAGACCACCTGTGTGCACTAATTTGCTTGAAGCAAAATCTTTTACCAGGCATTGTGTGACTAGATAGCCACGCCTGAGAAATAGCCATTTACTTCAAACTCTGTGACCCCAAACACCACCCTTAATGAATCCCTAATGCCTGTCCCCAAACATAGCCACATCTGTGGTGAACGACGAGATCCTTTGCTACAGATAATCCTAGGTTTGAGATCCCACAAAATTGAAATGTGCATAACAAGGCAAGTCACTTAACCAGCTGTTACAGGATCATGTTTTATTGCTAAGGATTAGATATGCAAGATGCTACAAAACTATGTAACATGTCCCCGGACCCCCAAGGAAAGTGCAAATCTGCTCAAGCGCTCATGAATCAGAACCACTTATAGGGAATTGAATTGCACTGAAAATCCTACTGGGAAATTCCTTACTAACTCCAGAAATGGATGGCTCTTATCATGAGGAAATGAACATAGACCAGAACAAGAAACTAAGACAGTGACACATGGCAGATCACTTTCCCCTAAAGAAATCGTGTGCTGCAGGGCATGCTAAGCACTTGGGAAAGTTAACATACACATTCAGTAAAGAATATGAGATAAGACAATCAAACACATGGGATTATATATGAAATTACAAGGTATGGAATCACAAGGGGAAGAGGAAAGAAAACTATTCTGAAGGAGAGATTGGCTTACTATTTGAATGCTTTATAATGTTCAAAATGTATTTATTCCTCACCACCAGCCTGGGAATTAAGCAGTGCAAATATTATTCTCATTTTGTAGAGGAGGAGATGGAAGTTCAGTGAGGTTAAAAGATTTGTCCTATGTCATACTGGGCAAAATGGGGAGAAAACGTTCAAACAGACCTTTTAAATCTAAGTTTGGTGCTTTTCCAACTAGCCCTCCCTGACTCGCTATTTATTTACATTTGGCTGGTTTATATATGGTCAGAATAGGCAATTGACCATTGATTGGCTTCAGTAAGATTTCTGCCAGAAATATTTCTCTATCTCAAACTGAAATTCAACCATGAACAATCAATTACCTTGGATTAAGCACTATTTGTGGACCAGTCTTTGTTTCAAAGATTACACATAAGATTACTTCTGTCTTAGTGTAAATTAGTTGGAAAAGGGAAGCATGAGAGCTCTTTGTACTTGCAGTTGGGGAGACTGAGGTAGGAAATAGGATTACTGTAGGGAAAATGAGGGAACATGAAGGGAAAATAAGTGGAGAAACTTTGCTTTTTTATGTAATTTGACCTAGGAACAGCTTTTGTTATTCGGATCTGTTGTTTAATCATGGAACTAAACATGAATTCTGATGTAGATTTCAGACAGCATCTTTCCTGGATTTCACATAATCTTGAATGATAGATGTCCTAAAGTTGGCTATCTGAAGAACGACTAGCCCAAAGGGCAGCTAGATGGCACAGTCGATAGAGTGCAGGACCTGGAGTCAGTTAGACTCTTCTTTCTAGGTTTAAATCTGGCCTCAGACACTTATTAGCTGTTTGACCCTGCCCAAGTCACTTAAGTCTATTTTCTTCAGTTTCCTCATCTGTACGATGAACTGGAGAAGGAAATGTCAAACCACTCCAGTATCTTCGCCAAGAAAATCCCAAGTGGGGTCACAAAGAGTTGGACGTGACTAAAATGACTAAACAACAACTGTGTCCAAAAGGAGGCTACATTTAACATTTTTCACTAACAACAAATACAACACCTAAGAAACGTATCTCCTCTGGAGTAGATGAGAGTTTTCTCCTTTCTCCTTTTAAGAAGTTCCAGAGGAAGTATGGTATAATGGATAGAGAGGTGAGCTAGAAGACAGGGAAATGTGGGTTTATATCCTACCACTGACACAAAATAACAGTACAACAGAAGCAAGTCATTTAACCTCCAAGTGTCCCAGACAACCCACCAAGATAGCAAATGGCAGAACAGGTAAAATCTACATTGGGAGAAGTCTCTAGTCAGAAGCTCCCTACACTGATGAAATCACAGATCCAGTAAAACCAAAAAATTCCTAACAACAAAAAAGCATCTTATTTGATCAAATTGTAAATTCACTTCTGTGACATATTGGTGTGAAGTTTCTGTAGTTAACAACTTCTGAAATGGCCTTTATAGAAAGTAAGCTTTTCAAGGGCTAAAACTTTTTCTGCATTACCATCATCAACAAGTTTTTATTAAGCATTCGTTAATGTGGCAGGCATTTTTGTGTTTGTATCTCCAGGCAGCTAGGTGGTACAGTCAATAAAGTGCAGGGGCTAGAGTCAGGAAGACTCATCTTCCTGAGTCCAAATCTGGCCTCAGATACTTGCTAGATGTGTGACCCTGGGCAATCACTTATCCCTGTTTGTCTCAATTTTCTCATCCATAAAATGAGTTGAAGAAGAAAATGGCAAACCACTCCAGTATCTTTACCAGGAAAATCCCAAATGGGGTCACAAAAAGTCAGACATGACTGAAATGAAGGAACAACAACATGCCCGGCACTTAGCATAGAAAAGCACTCACTAAATGATTGCTGAATGAATAGTTTCCTCCAATATCTAGACCTTATGTTAAATCACCTCTGCTCTGATAAAGGTCAGAAAAGTCAAACTGAAAAATCTAGAAATGGTAAACCATATTATTTTCCCCATCATTTACATATGACACTACTTTGATGTAGCATTAGTTAAGTGTTTTGTAGTCATAAATGCTTCTCACCATTTTTGAAAAGCAGAATTCAGCCCAGTGGGTGCTCCTCCCCTCCCCCACACACATACCAGGGATCATTCCTTCACATCTTTCACATGGAGAGCCCACCTATTGGTTGTCAAAAGCATTCTGTAAGTAGAAGAGCTTGTATTTCTAGTCCTGCTGTAGACTTAGACTTGGGCCCTCTAGGCATCCAAGAAACTATCTAAATTCCATATGCATTAGACATAGGTTATACTTGGTGAATGTTCAACATTACTATCAATGCTTTTTGTTCCTGAGGGAAGGTCTGTGGGGTAAGTGGAGGAGGAGTGGAAGAAGAAGCTTTGGGGCATTCCTGATAACCATCCTCTTTGTTCTCATTTCTTTCTCAATTCTTCCTGGACTTTAAAATATCAGGGTCCAAAAAAGACGGAATATTTTATTATCGGAGCTTCTCAGGAAGAAAAAGAAAACCTCACTGACACTAATCATTATATCTTAAAACCGTTGGTGGATGAGGCAATGTGAATTAGTGAGGAACATCTTAATTAAAAATGTTTTTCTGTTTTGGAAAGGACCTATAATGTTGAACTTCTACCTTAATCTAAAGATTTGCATGAAAGATTTCTACCAACTCTCAAGTACTTCAATAGTAAACTCTCCTAATACACTTAAAAGTATGATTCAGTTTACAAAAATGTTCTGCATATTCAACTCTTCTGGAACAAATCTATTACATATAGCTCAGCACTTCACATTTAAATTCAAAGTTGAATACTTTAAAAGGATAACTGTACTTTAATTTAATAATTCAAATAAGCCTTTGGGGTTTACAATGCACTTTCCCGACAACAACCATGGGTATCACGCTCCATTTCAGACATGAGGGAACAGACTTTGACTTCCCATAACTGTACAACTAATGACCATCAGAGCCGGAATTTGAAGTTCAGTTCTACGGCTCTCTCTACTACACAACAACACTATTCAATCTTTTTCCAATCCATATTTTCAAATACCATGTTGGCCTGCAGTACCTATTAGTTTTCTGGGTAATTATACCAGTTTTAAAAATTACTCTATGGCATATTTTTCCACATTATGGTGCCATTTTAGATATTAAACTAATGCAGAAATGGGGAAAATACATGTGTAATGGGAGATAACATCTGGAACAAAATGAATACATGAACCAGTAAATAAATTGTTCACACTTAGGTAATGGGGAAACTGGCCAATGAGAGCCCAGTCCTTGCTGCATGCTTGGAATTGCTCTTCTTCATAGGTTATAAAGAACATAGGCAATATTCCTTGTGTCATTTGAATCCAACAAGCAGTGACATGGTATATCTACTTTTGGTAACGACTGAGTGGTTACTACTAAGAGGTGATAAAGAGTCTTCTGGTTAGTTGAGGAGCCAAAAAAATACTGATCTTCCCCAGAAGAGGTTGGGCTGGAATTGAGTATGCAAACAAAAGGTCTGAGCACACTATATTACCCTCTTTCTTCCTGGCTTTGAGTTGGGAGGACTGTTGCATGCTACCAGATACCCATTCAATATGAAATTAGCATGATTATCATTTGCTTTTGTGGATCAACTGTAGAGTTTGTTTATAAATTGATTTCCTTTGAATAGGGAGGGGAAGGTAATTATGAAACAGTAAATTAAAATAGCTATATCTATTTGTTGTGACTACAAAGGCAAAATGAAGTTGAATAATAAACAACTATGCAGTAAAGCTGGTCTG
Source organism: Trichosurus vulpecula (assembly GCF_011100635.1). Classification (NCBI taxonomy): domain Eukaryota; kingdom Metazoa; phylum Chordata; class Mammalia; order Diprotodontia; family Phalangeridae; genus Trichosurus; species Trichosurus vulpecula. Next base: position 160,087,996 of record NC_050577.1, on the reverse strand, counting down.
TACGGTTTGGCAATAAGGATTACGAGAAGGAGAACACCATTATTTTCTGTCAGTAATAAGGATTTTCTCTTAAACTATCTGGATACGCATCTCTTTCACTTAACTGATCTGTATAGACATGATCAAGAACTTTCATGCTTTCATTCCGTCATTCCCCATCCTCGACAAGTGGTCCTATTCTTCTCTACATATAGACCTCAGGCTGGTCATGTGTGAGCAGTAATGCCTGCCCTAAAAGAAAGAACAAAAAACAAGATTGCTCAGTGTCAATCCCCATTCTTCTGGTTTGTTCTTTAACATCTCTTCCACCTCCATCCCCTTTTGTCTATCCCTCCTCCTAACATTTCTACAATTAAAGATTCTCTTTATGAGAAAGACAGAGAAACAAGAAAATGTGGTACCTTGAATCAAAAAGAAGAGAGAATAGCTAAAAAGCAGGGGTCAGTCATTGGTACCAGATGCCACAGAAAGGTCAAGTATGATGCGGAATGAAGAAATGTCATTGAATTTGGTGCTTAAGGAGTCATTCGTTTTCTCTGAGGGTTCAGTTTCAATAGAATGGTAGGAGTGGAAGGCTGATAAATTGAAGAGAAAGTAGGTAAGGAGGAGGTAGAAGTAAAGAAATGGTAGCATCATTTTTTCCCCTAAAAGTTTGGCAGTGAGAGGAAAGAGAGAGATAGATGGAGATTTATGCACAAGAGTTACTAGGAGGCTTTTATTTTACAGCTGGACATGACACATACAGGTCAACTTAAAGCAGTAATTCTAAACCTGGGGTTCACAATATCCCTGGGATCTATGAACAGCTTTGGGGGGTTTATGAACTTAGATGGGAAAAAATGAATCTTCATTTCAATATGATTGGTTTCCTTTGTAATTCCACATATTTTATTTCATGCATTCAAAAACATAATTCTGAGATGTGATCTATAGGCTCCACTACATTGGTTAAGGTGTCTGTGACATAAAAATATTAAGACTTATGCTTGCTTTAAGGTAAGGGGATGCAGACTGGAGAGGGTAAAAATTAGGGTGGATATTATAGTAGTCTGCAAGTGTGTGTCATATGAGAAACAGATTAGACTTGTTCTTTTTAACTCCAGCAGGAAAAATTAGGAAGAATGGGTGCAAGTTGCAGACACAGAGTTAGGCTTAACGCAAAGACTATTGTTCTAAAGTTTAGAGTTTACCAAAGTGAAGTAGGTAGGCTGCCTCAACAAGTATTGTGCTTCCCTTCACTGGAGGTCTGTCTTCAAGCAAGGGCTTAATGACTTCTTGAGTATGTTGGAGAAGGGATTCTTGTTCAGTCACAGATTGGCCTAGGCTAAATCAGAGATTCTTAAATTACTTTTCATAGACTTCTTTTAGGATTGGATATATGAAGGCTATGGAAACCTCAGAATAGTGTTCATGAATCACAAAAGAAAATGCAAGAGATTACAAAAATATATTAAGATATATAATACAGTTATTAAATATATTTTGAAAGCAACAAATTCACAGATTCCAGGTTAAGAACTCTGTACAATACAATCCATGCTAACTGAGATAGATAAATGATTTGCTGATCACTTGAAAGAGTCTTGGTTTAGTCTTATCTTCCCACCCAGTGGCTACTTACAGCTTTTCCTGACCTGGCTGCTTCCCTGATTTCTTCCCTGCCCTCAGCCCTGTAGACTTATACCTCACCATGCAACTTTAACCAACAATGACACATAGCTCTGATATAATAAAATAGAGGAATATAAATTGAGACATTAAAAGCCATATGAATAGCTTTAATTTCTGAACTCATTGCCAAGCAAGGCCAGAAGCAATAAGTCAGGAACAGGTTGCCCAAACTGCCATGGAGACCAGCAAAATATTAGGGTCTAGGACTAACTAAGGGGCCAGGTTAGTGTACCAGATGATGGCAAAGCAATAATAATTACAGCATCAAAAGAGTCAAGGATGAAACCAAGAAATGAAATGTTACCTAAGGTGGAATCATAATCCCTAAATGAGCATCAAAGGCTAGGGCAAAGGTAAGGTATGGAAGTCAAAATTTCAAGGTAATATACGAAGACTATTGTGGCAGCAAAACACACAGGCCTCTGCCTCATTTTATGAGGAGCGCAGTTCTCTGGTAAAGGGGAGTCTGAAAGAAAATCAACAAAAAATAGTCTGTGTCAAGGCAGACTTTTGCCTCTGCTTAACATATATTTTTTCCTCCTTATACAATAAGAGTTAACAATGAGCCAAGGCCCTGAAGGCAGGCATTTGGCATCACCTTGAAGAAGTTGCACTTGTAAGGGAAAGAGGTACAGTAGCAACTCCTGGGCAGAAATCCTGAAAACAGTATTTAATTTATATTAGAGTCCCTACACTATCATAAGATTTTTTTTTCACAGCTGCTAAGCATTATGTTAATTCACATGAGTAAGCTAAGTGGCGTAAGTGTGTCTTGTTCTATGATATTTGAAAATCATCAAGTAATTACCATAGGAAGGTGGAAAAAAATTAACATTTTTGCAAGTGGGTCTGGGAAATGTCCCTAAGGGCCAGAAATAATGAGAATTATTTCCGAGACATTTGTGACTATGCACTACTACTATACTATAAATGTGAGTTATTTTGTTTTCCTAGGTCAACCAATCAAAATTTCTTAAGTGCCTATAATGTGTCAGAACAACCTGAGTTCAAATCTTATCTCTGTCACTTGCTACCTTTGCAACACTGAGCAAGTTACTTAAGTTACTAGGTCTCATTTTCCTCATTTATAAAATTAGGTAGCTGGATGAGATAGTCTCTGAGATTCTTCCTAAATGTATCTATGATCCTCAGTAAACTCTTTGGTTTCTTTATTGATAAATACATATTTGAACAGGAAACAAATTAGATTCTCATTTCATGTACCAGTTATGGCACATGAATAGAATAGAATATTTTTCTGTAGCATAAGAAATTAAAGATTAATTTATAGAATCATTGGAAAACATATAAAGGAATACAAAGTGAAGTAAGCAAAATCAGAGAAACAAGAAACACGATGGCTACAAGATGGGAAAAAAAATCCACAATAATCAAAATGGAAGGCCATAAAATTATACTAAACACATTTGCCCTTGAAGAAAAAAATATAAGAATATACCTCCCTCCCTTATTTGCAAAGGTGGGGTACCCCACTATGGGTATAAAACATTACGTAAAATGTTAGACTTAGTTGATGTACTGATTTGTGTTAAAGAAGTTTCTTTCGTATTTTAAAAATGGTTTTCAGGAAGGGTAAAAGAGAAATGGGAGAGAGAAAGGGGTGCATTGGGAAATGAAGACAACATAAAAACAAAATATATCAATAAAACTGTATGAAAAAAATAGCTTTTTTTTCCTGCAACATTCTGACAAATGAATCTATTATTTTAAAGAAAGACACATATTCCCTTATGGGAACTGAACTATCCCCTTTCCATTCAAAAGACAGCTTTTTATCCTTATACTCAGAGAAAAAGTTACAATCTCTTAACTAGCAACTGGATTAGAAAGAGCTGTCTATTGGATTCGTTTCTCCAAGATGAAAGAGACAGCCACCACAAGAATGCAGATAATTTGACAGACTTTTCAGCAGCCTTACTAATTTATTGATATTCTGTGGGAACTGATAAATACTCAGGTGGCTAATGTTTAGTCTTAAGACAGCTTGATGATTTACTCAAAACATCTGCCCATCAGGTTACATAGGCTCCATTCAGCAGGCACATGCTCGTAAAGTGGCTCTCCTGGGGTATGGAGAGAACTACTTCAGTAGAAACTTGGTGACAATTCAGGCCACCTCTCAAGCTAGCACTGATGGAGACTCGAACTCTCCTGAAAGAACAATCAAGTGTGAATGCATCTTTTTAAAGTTATGCCCGAGTTTAGTCAGGTGGCTAAAAAACATACATACAGAGAAAGAAGAGACCCTATGGAGATGATTACTGAAACCTTAAAAGGGTCCTTAGTCTCCAACTCAGTTACAGCATAACTTAAAAGTCCAACAGACTTCTCTTGCCTAACTAAACAAGTGTGTTTCCTTAATGTGACCATGAGTGAACCTTTCAAGTCCTAATGTTTGTTTGCAAGGAGGCGGTGGTGAGGACCTGAAGTTAACAAAACAAATTTACTACCTCTGTGTCATACAAGAATGTAAATATGAATATATATCTGCCTATCGAACTCAGTGACTCATTCGAGGGTTTATTTCTTTTTTAAAAATTTCCTTGGAGTCATCTGACCATCATGAAGGCTGAATTTATTAAAACCACAGGTTATAAACATTGTAGCAATAATCTATTCTAAAAGCGATTTATTCTTAATATGCTTATGAGCAATCATCACGGGCTCATTTAGCGGAGAACAAAGGTACTACACCAATTCAATGATGAAGCAATTATTGAAATAGTATCCTATATGGGGGGCTTGCAAGCCTCAGGTGCTGGAGGAGTTTTGCAAGAGAAATATTGAAACAGAAAGCAAGTCCTGAACTGCTCAGAAACAATGTTGGAACTGTTTTTCAGGTAACTGGGCAACATGGTTTTTATTGAACCTACCTAGGCATTGAAAGACAAAGATTTCAGTAATTACACTGCTATGTATGTAAGCATCATGGTTATTCTTTGTGCTATATGGTGTTTTACTCACCCTAGGATTCTTCTAGTTAAATATAATAGCAGATAAATGAATGAAAACTGGAAGAAAAAAATCAAACAATTATCCGGGTAATATCCAAGTACCCAAATGTGTGATATGGGTCAGTCATCTGAAATTATTTTTCTGCTGGATGGCCATTAACATATAGATAAACTTCAGATAACATGGGTGCTTTCAGTCAAAAGAGGAAACCTCGTTATGTCAGGGATTTCCAGCAGTGTTAAATGCCTTTGACTACTTTTCCTGCTCTAATAAGAGGCTGAGTTTGACAGATTCCTTTGAAAGATTAATACAACCTGGCATTCTGTTAAATCGGAAAACAACCAAATAAGCGAAAAGAATGTGGTTGACAAAAGCTTCTGTGGGGATCCAATAACATTTCCATCTAAATGCCTCTGTTTATATAGTTGATCCCTTAGAGTAACTTACTGCTTCAAATCAGTTCTTTAAAAACAAACCAAAAAAAGAGAACGAGAAAGAGAAAACTATCATGTTCACCTTCCTCTCTTCCTAACAGCCTGAATGGATTTTGTCAGGACTGTTTCTGTATGAGTTATGAATGACTAGCTTGAAATGAAAGGATGACATTATTGTGCTTGTGCTTTGACCATGAGATTCCATAAACTCTAAGTTAGGGCTCACATAATATGCACCTGGCCTTTTAGTCTAAATTCTTGCAGTTTCAAGCCTACTTTTCCCTCCCTTTAATGGCTGGGTTTCAAAGAAAATCAGTAGGGGAAAAAGAATTGAAATTTAAAAATAAGAGAAAACTATTACAAAACAAATGTCTAATTACACAAGTTATTGTAAGCAAATTGTTTTGGAAAACAATTTTCACAGGCATAAATACAAAATTAATAAACAAGAGAAAATCAATTTCTTGCAAAGATGATACTCTGCTTTAAAAGTAAAAATTCAAAGGTTTTATAAACAATGTAAAATACTTTTTTTTTAAATTTATTTAATATATTTAATTTTCAGCATTGATTTTCACAAGAGTTTGAATTACAAATTTTCTCCCGATTTCTACCCTCCCACCCACTCCAAGATGGCGTATATTCTGGTTGCCCTGTTCCCCAGTCAGCACTCCCCTCTGTCACCCCACTCCCCTCCCATCCCCTTTTCCCTTCCTTTCTTGTAGGGCAAGATGAATTTCTACACCCCATTGCGTGTGTATCTTATTGTCTAGTTGCATGCAAAAACATTTTTGTTTGTTTTTGATCATCTGTTTTTAAAACTTTGAGTTCTAAATTCTCTCCCTTCTTCCCTTCCCACCCACCCTCCCTAAGAAGTCAAGCAATTCAACATAGGCCACATGTGTATCATTATGTATAACCCTTCCACAATACTCATGTTGTGAAAGACTAACTATATTTTACTCCTTCCCAACCCATCACCCTTTATTGAATTTTCTCCCTTGACACTGTCCCCTTTCGAAAGTGTTTGTTTTTGACTACCTCCACCCCCATTAGCCCTCCCCTCCATCATCCCCCCCTTTATTTTTATCTTCTTCCCTCTTCTTTCCTGTGGGGTAAGATTCCCCATTGGGTATGTATGGTATTCCCTCCTTAGGCCAAATCTGATGAGAGCAATGTTCACTCATTCCCCCCTCATCCGCCCTCTCCCCTCCTCCCACAGAACTGCTTGCTCTTGCCTCCTTTATGTGAGATAATCCACCCCATTCTATCTCTCCTTATCTCCCTCTCTCAGTATGTTCCTCTCTCATCCCTTAATTTGATTTTATTTCTTTTAGATATATTCCCTTCATCTTCAACTTACCCTGTGCCCACTCTCCTCTCTCTCTCTCTCTCTCTCTCTCTCTCTCTCTCTCTCTCTCTATATATATATATATATATATATATATATATATATATATATATATACATATATATATATATATATATATACACACACACACATAGATATATACATACATACATACACATTCACCCATATATATACATAAACATATATGTATGCATATTCCCTTCAGCTACCCTAATACTGAGGTCTCATGAATCATACTCGTCATCTTTCCATGTAGGAATGTCAAAAAAACACTTCACCTTTAGTAGGTTCCTTGCAATTTCTTTCTCTTGGTCTTTTTCTTGATTACCTTTTCATGCTTCTCTTGATTCTTGTGTTTGAAAGTCAAATTTTCTATTCAGTTCTGGTCTTTTCACTGGGAAAGCTTGAAAGTCCTCTATTTTATTGAAAATCCATATTTTGCCTTGGAGCATGATACTCAGTTTTGCTGGGTAGGTGATTCTAGGTTTTAATCCTAGCTCCATTGACCTCCGGAATATCGTATTCCAAGCCCTTCGATCTCTTAATGTAGAAGCTGCCAGATCTTGGATTATTCTGATTGGGTTTCCACAATACTCAAATTGTTTCTTTCTGGCTGCTTGCAGTATTTTCTCCTTGATCTGGGAGCTCTGGAATTTGGCAACAATATTCCTGGGAGATTTCTTTTTGAGATCTATTTGAGGAGGCAATTGATGGATTCTTTCAATTTCTGTTTTGCCCTGTGGCTCTAGAATATCAGGGCAGTTCTCCTTGATAATTTCTTGAAAGATGATATCTAGGCTCTTTTTTGGATCATGGCTTTCAGGTAGTCAAATAATTTTTAAATTCTCTCTCCTGGATCTATTTTCCAGGTCAGTGGTTTTTCCAAGGAGATATTTCACATTGTCTTCCATTTTTTCATTCCTTTGGTTCTGTTTTATAATATCTTGATTTCTCATAAAGTCACTAGCTTCCACTTGCTCCAATCTAATTTTTAAAGTAGTATTTTCTTCAGTGGTCTTTTGGACCTCCTTTTCCATTTGGCTAATTCTGCCTTTCAAGGCATTCTTCTCCTCATTGGCTTTTTGGAGCTCTTTTGCCATTTGAGTTAGTCTGTTTTTTAAGGTGTTGTTTTCTTCAGTGTATTTTTCAGTATTTTTTTGGGTCTCCTTTAGCAAGTCATTGACTTGTTTTTCATGGTTTTCTCGCATCCTTCTCATTTCTCTTCCCACTTTTTCATCTACTTCTCTAACTTGCTTTTCCAACTGCTTTTTGAGCTCTTCCATGGCCTGGGACCAGTTCATGTTTTTCTTGGAGGTTTCTGTTGTAGGCTCTTTGACTTTATTAATTTCTTCCGTCTGTATGTTTTGGTCTTCTTTGTCAGCAAAGAAAGAATGCAAAGTCTGAGACTGAATCTCAGTGCGTTTTCGCTGCCTGGCCATATTCCCAGCCAACTAACTTGACCTTTGAGTTTTTCAGTGGGGTATGACTGCTTGCAGACTACAGAGTTCTATGTTCCACTTTTGGGGGGGAGGTGCCAGCTCTGCCACACCAGTACTGCTCCTTCCCCAAGAACCCCCAACCCAAACTGGGCTTAGATCTTCGGCAGGCTGTGCACCCCTTCTCTGATCCGCCACTTAATTCCTCCCACCAGGTGGGCCTGGAGCCGGAAGCAGCAACAGCCATAGCTGCCCCACCTCCGCTGCCCCCCGGGCTGGAAGCCGAACCGTGAACTCCTTCCACTCCCGCAGCTTTTCCCACTAACCTTCTCTGCTGTCTTTGGTGTTTGTGGGTCGAGGGGTCTTGTAACTGCCGCAGCTCACTGATTCAGGGCGCTAGGGCATGCTCTGCCCGGTTGCTGGTCTTGTTGGTCCACGACACTCAGACTGGGCTCTGCTCCACTCCGTTCCCAGTTCCCAGCTCCCAGCTCCCAGCTCCATGTGGGATAGATCTCACCCAGAGACCATCCAGGCTGTCCTGGGCTGGAGCCCTGCTTCCCTCTGCTATTTTGTGGGTTCTGCCATTCTAGAATTGGTTCAGAGCCATTTTTTATAGGTTTTTGGAGGGACTTGGTATGGAGCTCAGGCTATTCCCTGCTTACCAGCCGCCATCTTGGCTCCGCCCCTGTAAAAATACTTTAAAAGCATTTATATAGGTTTCATATATATGTATAAAGTCAATAAGAAACATATTTAGTAAGAAATGAAATTTCAATGGAAAATGTTCATTTTATAAAGGAATGGATTTTAACAATATCATCTTTTTCATAATTGAAAAATGTATTTTTATCTCCCAGTCCAATTGGATAGGATAAAAGAGCTCTGGACAGAGTCTTGCAGTAAATTAGGTAATCAAAATAGCTATTTCATTTTAGATGAAGTAGATATTCCTTACATTAGTGCATTTAAATATTAATTTGAGGAAAATTATATTAACAATCAATATGTACATGATATTTTGGAGTCAGCAACTACAAATCTACATATCACCATACTTCAATAAAGTACTATGCCTTGATCTTTTCTATTTTAAAAATGTTTTTAAATGCATTAATAAATATATTATACAATTAATAATACATTTAAAAACATGCTATTTCAAAAATATGTAGTCCACATTCTGGAACCCTGAATTCATTATTGCTCTTCCAGTGGAACATTGTGGCTGTGTTTTGTCCTTCATTCTCGAAGGGGATCATGACATCAGAGAGATGATGCATGACTTGCAAATAAATTTGGTTTGAGTGAGGGAAGGCTGTGCAAAATCACCAGCCTGACTTTATCCTCCAGAGACATCTGGGTCCAGTGGCCAATTATCAATCAGGATGACTGGGAATGGCTCAGGATGCAAGGGAAGAGTTAGAGACTCCAAGATTGTGGCTATGGCTAGTATGTGAAGCTCTGCCATGCTTTTCACACCTATTAAAATCTAAATAGAATGCCAGAATTGGGGCTGAGTTATGGTATAGTCAAATTCATTAATCAAATATTCATTTAGTGAAAAGCATTTATTAAGTGCTTTTTGTGTGCTGAGATCTACACTGTGTTGGGATATAAATAACAAAAATAATAATAAAAATAAGCCTTGCCCCTAAGGATTCTAAAAGGAGCAGCCAGGGTATATAGGGAAAGTAATGATCATGGAAAGGAGTTTTGGTATAGGAAATCATAGGGATGATGATTGGAGCCATTGGGTAAAAGTTAGACAAACTCTTTCCAGGAGCAATGATATAGTTGATTTGATTATGATTCCAGAACTGGACTGAGGAGGAGGTTCCAAGGGATGGGATAATGGGGAGGGAAGGGTTAGCAGGTACCATTATGGTAGCTGGTGATTGAAATGAAGTATGAGTGGATCTTGGGCCTTGGTTGAGTGGGTAACTGGGGCATCCCCAGACAATATACATTGTTCTTATCACTAACTCCATCCTTACGCTACTTTTTTTTGTCATCACTGATGAATTTCAAAAAATAAATGTCCATTGTCTTAATTCTTGAAGGTGCCAGGAGGAAATCAAAGAAAAGTGTGGTCAAAATATCTTAGGATTTAGAGTTATGCAACCAGTGCTCAAATTTCAGCTCTGTCACTTACTACTGATGTAACCTTAGGCACGGTACTTAGCCTCTCAGGCTCAGTTTTCTATCTGTAACAAATGTAGAAGTTGAACTAAATGGCCTCCAAGGTCCTTTCTATTTCTAAATCTATAACCCTCATAGTGCCATGTAAAGAAGACTAGTTCTAAACTCAGGAGACTGGGGTTCAAATCCCAACGCTAATACTATCTGTGTGACTTTAAATAATTCATTTAATCTTCTTTGATCTTAGTTTCCTCATCTGTAAAATTAGGGGATTGAACTAGATGTACTTGGAGGCCACTTCCAGCTCTAAATATATGATCTTATGTTCTAATATGGACACTGAATTTTTAAATAAATTTTTCAATAAAAATTGAATAATTTTTGAATAAAAAGTATTCAAGTACCTTTAAAATAAAGATTGCAAGTCTCTTAATGTAGACACACTTATTGTGTTTACTTGAATCATTTCCTTACTTTTACCCCACATATGTGAATTTTGAGATATTTTTTTCCTCCTTACCTTTCTCCACAATTTTATTTAACTTTGAAACAGTAACTCTGCTGCTACTAGAAGCTTTGCCTTTGGGGATTGACAGAATGTTCACATGAATGGAACAGCTAAATGTTTGTTACTAGCTGTGGTGGGTAGAGAATAGTGATCTAGTCAGCACCTGTTCCTGTAACCTCTTTGTCATACTCAGTCATTGATGGCAGGGGGCCAAGAGTACCAGGCAAGTCCAGAGAAGCAAGACATGCATGCCATTCATGAAAGCAAAGAATCAACATCACAATAATAGCACTGTAATGTTTTTGAAGCGCCTTTTACATATTGTCTCATTTGAGCATAAAATGTTGGAACCTTAGCAGTTATCTTGGCCCATTTCCTCATTTTATCGATGAAGAAACTGAGTCAAGCAGCTTATCAAAAGTTATACAACCAAGCCAATGACAAAACTAAGCCAGAACCCTAGTATATATTCACTAAGTGTAGTCATTTCCATCACTCCACAATTCTGTTAAATAGAATTTATTATTATGGGAAAATTATGGTTTTGTTATATATAAATGCCTGTGTTTTTTAGAAAGTAAAGTACGGGGGGCGGAGCCAAGATGGCTGCTGGTAAGCACGGACTAGAGTGAGCTCCGTACCGGAGTCCCTCCAAAAACCTATAAAAAATGGCTCTGAACCAATTCTAGAATGGCAGAACCCACAGAACAGCAGAGGGAAGCAGGGCTCCAGCCCAGGACAGCCTGGATGGTCTCTGGGTGAGGTCTATTCCACACGGAGCTGGGAGCTGGGAACAGAGTGGAGCAGAGCCCAGCCTGAGCGGCGTGAACCATCCAGAACAGAAGCTGGGCGGAGGGGGCCCCAGTGCCCTGAATATGTGAGCTGCAGCAGTTACCAGACCCCTCCACCCACAAACAACAAAGACAGCGGAGAAGGTTAGTGGGAAAAGCTGCGGGAGTGGAAGGAGTTCGCAGTTCGGCTTCCAGCCCCAGGGGCAGCGGAGGTGGGGCAGCTACAGCTGTTGTTACTTCCAGCTCCAGGCCCACCTGGTGGGAGGAATTAAGTGGCGGATCAGAGCAGGAGTGCAACAGCCTGCTGAAGATCTAAGCCCAGTCTGGACTGGGGGTTCTTGGGGAAGGAGCAGTGCGGGTCTGACAGAGCTGGCACCTCCCCCCCAAACGTGGAACATAGAACTCGTTAGTCTACAAGCAGTCGTACCCCACTGAAAAACTCAAGGGTCAAGTTAGTTGGTTGGGAATATGGCCAGGCAGCGAAAACGCACTGAGATTCAGTCTCAGACTTTGGATTCTTTCTTTGGTGACAAAGAAGATCAAAACATACAGCCTAAAGAAGACAACAAAGTCATAGAGCCTACAACCAAAGCCTCCAAGAAAAACATGAACTGGTCCCAGGCCATAGAAGAACTCAAAAAGGATTTGAAAAAGCAAGTTAGAGAAGTAGATGAAAAAGTGGGAAGAGAAATGAGAAGGATGCGAGAAAACCATGAAAAACAAGTCAATGACTTGCTAAAGGAGACCCAAAAAAATACTGAAAAATACACTGAAGAAAACAACACCTTAAAAAACAGACTAACTCAAATGGCAAAAGAGCTCCAAAAAGCCAATGAGGAGAAGAATGCCTTGAAAGGCAGAATTAGCCAAATGGAAAAGGAGGTCCAAAAGACCACTGAAGAAAATACTACTTTAAAAATTAGATTGGAGCAAGTGGAAGCTAGTGACTTTATGAGAAATCAGGATATTATAAAACAGAACCAAAGGAATGAAAAAATGGAAGACAATGTGAAATATCTCCTTGGAAAAACCACTGACCTGGAAAATAGATCCAGGAGAGTGAATTTAAAAATTATTTGACTACCTGAAAGCCATGATCCAAAAAAGAGCCTAGATACCATCTTTCAAGAAATTATCAAGGAGAACTGCCCTGATATTCTAGAGCCACAGGGCAAAATAGAAATTGAAAGAATCCATCGATCGCCTCCTCAAATAGATCCCCAAAAGAAATCTCCTAGGAATATTGTTGCCAAATTCCAGAGCTCCCAGATCAAGAAGAAAATACTGCAAGCAGCCAGAAAGAAACAATTTGAGTATTGTGGAAACCCAATCAGAATAATCCAAGATCTGGCAGCTTCTACATTAAGAGATCGAAGGGCTTGGAATGCGATATTCCGGAGGTCAATGGAGCTAGGATTAAAACCTAGAATCACCTACCCAGCAAAACTGAGTATCATGTTCCAGGGCAAAATATGGATTTTCAATAAAATAGAGGACTTTCAAGCTTTCTCAGTGAAAAGACCAGAACTGAATAGAAAATTTGACTTTCAAACACAAGAATCAAGAGAAGCATGAAAAGGTAATCAAGAAACGGAAATTGCAAGGGACTTACTAAAGTTGAACTGTTTTGTTTACATTCCTACATGGAAAGATGATGTGTATGATTCATGAGACCTTAGTATTAGGGTAGTTGAAGGGAATATGCATATATATATATATATATATGTTTATGTACATATATATAAGTGAATGTGTATGTATATATATATATCTATGTGTATGTATGTGTATGTATGTGTATATATATATGTTTATATATATATATATGTATATATATATGTAAAAGAGATAGAGCAGACACAGGGTGAGTTGAAGATGAAGGGAAGATATCTAAAAGAAATAAAATGAAATTAAGGGATGAGAGAGCAACATACTGAGAGAGGGAGATAGGGAGAGATAGAATGGGGTGGATTATCTCGTATAAAGGTTGCAAGAGGAAGCAGTTCTATGGGAGGAGGGGAGAGGGCAGGTGAGGGGGGGAATGAGTGAACCTTGCTCTCATCAGATTTGGCCTGAGGGGGAATACCATACATACTCAGTTGGGTATCTTACCCCACAGGAAGGAAGAGGGAGGAAGATAAAAAAAAAATAAAAGGTGGGGGGATGATGGAGGGGAGGGCAGATGGGGGTGGAGGTAATCAAAACAAACACTTTGGAAAGGGGACAGGGTCAAGGGAGAAAATTCAATAAAGTGGGATGGGTTGGGAAGGAGCAAAATGTAGTTAGCCTTTCACAACATGAGTATTATGGAAGGGTTATACATAATAATACATGTGTGGCCTAGGTTGAATTGCTCGGCTTCTTAGGGAGAGTGGGTGGGAAGGGAAGAGGGAAGAGAATTTGGAACTCAAAGTTTTAAAATCAGATGTTCAAAAACAAAAAAAGTTTTTGTATGCAACTAAAAAATAAGATACACAGGCAGTGGGGTGTAGAAATTTATCTTGCCCTACAAGAAAGGAAGGGAAAAGGGGATGAGAGGGGAGGGGGGTGATAGAGGGGAGGGCTGACTGGGGAACAAGGCAACCAGAATATAAGACATCTTGGAGTGGGGGGGAGGGTAGAAATGGGGAGAAAATTTGTAATTCAAACTGTTGTGAAAATCAATGCTGAAAACCAAATATGTTAAATAAATAAATTTAAATTAAAAAAAAAGAAGGTAAAGTATGTATATGAATTGATATGATATTTATATCTATAGCTATGCATATCTATAGATAGATAAGACTATTTAGATTTTCAAAGGCATATGACAATGGAGCAAGTGAGTGTGTATGTGTGTGTGTGTGCGTGTGTGTGCATGCACGCATGTGCGCACTCACACAGGTTGTTTAAGGGAAACTATTAATGGATATGGTTGCTGAAGAAAATGTATAAACTCTTATCTCCTAAATTTACTTGATAGTACAAGATATGACCCCGAAATTAACACATTTTTCTTTTACGTAAAGTGAAAAGATAGAGCCTAGACATGTGATTGCATTTATATAAAAGAAGTTCCAAGTAAAGAAATTCTCATGACCAATGCAGGTCAGTATGTCCTCTATAACTTAGCAGTTTTAGAGTTTCTGACAGCACAGAGAGCTTAAGTGAGAAGTCCAGTGTCACACAGGTAGTATATTTAAGAAGCAGGATTTGAAGTCAGGTCATTCTTCTCTATGCACCATACCATACTGTCTTTGCAAAGGAGGATAGCCTTCAAAAATATTTTAAAAGAAGTTATGTAGGGTTTAGCATGGTGATCAATAGGAAAACAAAACCAAAACCAAAACAGAAGTTTAGTCTGCTATACCTGTGAAAGCCTTAAAATACTGTCTTTGTTTCATCCACTTAAGGTCTTAAACCAAAACACCATGCTACTTCACATATTTTAGAGCTGCATCTATATTAAAATAACTTTCATGTTAATGTTTTCTCTGGGTGCTTATACAATCTAATTCACTACAATGTTTGGAGCACTCCAATTTTAAATTCATACATAATTAATCAGTGCCATAGAGCACCACCTCAGAGTTTGCAGAATATGGCATCCATAAGAATGGGTTATGAAAGAGATGGAAGTTAGATATAATGTCTGTGTTTTCTGGTGAGGATTTTTTTTTATAGCATTTAAAATAAATAATTAAATAATAGCTTTTTGTAGAGGGTTGTTCATTCTCATCCATCCATTATAATCTAGTGGATGGATAAGAATGAGTATTAGAAAAAAATAAGCTTTTGAAACAAGTTCCAATTAATCACCTTTCAGCTCCACTGAGGATGGAGAACATATGTAGTTAAAATAGTATCCCAAAAGTGAATAAAGTCACGGTAAAATGGGAATTGAGAATTTATTTTCATGTTTTCCCTAAATTCTTCCAAAGGAAGAGAATAGGGCAGTAGTATGATGGGGACAGTAGACTAATAGTATGAAATTTGATGAAGGAAAGGTATCAAATTATTGTAAAGGAGTTCCTTTGATAAGATTAACTTGATGAAATACCAGGGCAGTAAGCCTTGTTTTTTGAACGCTGGTTAAACATCTCCCCATGGACTGTGTGGAAATGTCCACTGGCACCTTCTTAAGAGGTTAAGAAGTCAAGATAGATCTTGAAGTTTTCAACAACTGGGCACTGTTTCAATGTGAATTGATTCTTTGGAGCCTTTCCTTGGCCCTTCCCCACTTCATCACTATGCTTGGCTCACTCTTCTGTTTTATTTAATTTATATCCAATAACTGACCAAACCAAAACCATAACTGACCAAAAACCTACACTATCCCCAAGAAGTGGTTAGCATGTATACTTAAAAAAAGAGTGAATTCATTACCACAGTCCATACATTTTAGGATAGCCCTAGTTGTTAAGAAATCTTTTCCTTGTAACAAACATAAATCTCCTTCTTTACAACTTTCACTCATTACTTCTGGTTCTGGCCCCTGGGGCAAAGTAGAACAAGATTAGTTTCTCTTTCATGTGACAATCTTTAGTATCCTTGAACATAAACCTATCATGTCCTTTTTATCTTCTCCATGTAAATATCTCCAGTTCCTTTAGCCAAACATCCTATTGCAACCTAAATGGGTAAGAGAATAGAGGAACAATTGCTTCTATGATTATGGACATAATTACTCTTTAAATGTAGCTAAGAATAGCACTTTTTATTATTTATTTGTCTGGTTATTCATTTATTTATTTATCTATTTTTGCCTACCATGCCAAATTATTGCATTTACATTGAGCTTTTTGTCTACTCAAACCTCTAAAGCTTCATCATAGGTATATTGTTTAGTCACATCTTACCCACCTTGTATTTGTAAAGCTGATTATTTAAATATAACTTTGAAACTTTATCCAATTCAAATTAATGTTATCAAGTTTATTCTCTGGTTACATCCTGTTGGGATAATGCCAGATCCAGACTGTTTCAAACTTGTTAGGCATTCCTCAAAGCTTTGTGTTATCTGCAAATTCTGGGGCCACAACAGCTATGTCTTCATCCAAGACAATGCTCAAAATATCTAATAACATAGGAACTAGGATAGATGCCTGAGACATTACCCTAGGGTCCTTCTTCCAGGGATAGCCACCTATTAATGATAATTCTGTGGATCCATTCATTGATTCACTTCCCATTTAACTGTACTGACTCATAATTCACCATTTTATCCATAGCCATAGCATAAGTACTATGTTTATAGCATTCTCCAATCTACTTGTCTTGTTTCCTTACTCACAAAAAGAAATAAGTTTAGTCTGGTATGTACTGTTCTTGCAAATATAATGGCTTTTAGTCATCACATTTTTTGCCTCTCTAAATGTTCAAAAATATTTTTCTTAATGTTTTCTATTTTTTTTAACAGAAATAGAAGGCAAGCTCAGTGGCTTAGAGTTTAAAGATTCTACTATTTTCCTTTTTTAGAAAATTGGAAATTTGCCTCTTTCCAGTCCTGCTTGTTAATTGGCTGACTGACTCCAATATCTCACTTGTTTTCTAAAATGTTTTAATAATCACTTCTCACATCTGCCTTTCTCTTCAAAATCCTCGTTCCATGAATAGATAATAATGCTGAAAATACACCTGTGCCCCTAGGATCTTCAGTGTTTTTGCTTAAAAATTTCATTGTCTATCTATAACATCTGTTTAATAAAATATGTTGTGATGACAATTCAGTGGGTTGCTTGTCTAATTGCATGTGATAATTTGAACAATATCTTGATGTAATTGCTTGTTATTGTTTTTTTTATTTGCATTTGCAATGTCTTTTGAGTAGCTGATTAACAGCGAATTTAATTACCAATGTTCTGTAATACAATGCCATCTATTAATTTATAGACATTTATAGAATACTTTAACCTTTATAAAGTACTTAATGTACATCATCTTCTTTAAGCCTCACAACAACACAATGAGATGCAAACTACAGGTGTTATTATTGCCTTTGTACAGATTAGAAAACTAAGCCTTCTAGAAGATGAGTAGCTTGTTCATAGTCACACAACTTGTACATATCAGAGACCCAAATCTCTCATGACTCCAAGTCTTCTGTTCTTTCTTCTACATCATTCGGCCTCTCGACTAGGAATATCTGAAAATCCTCTCTGTTAATAGGAATTCCCTCATCAATTTGGATTTTGTATAGGATTAGATCCCTAACAAAAGGAGACACCTTTAACAAGCATTTGTTTCCTAGTTTTATACCTAATTCGACGTTGATGCTCGTTGGATCACTGAAGAAAGTTATTTCTGTGATTGCATCTGTCATGGAATCTGTTACTCAAATTTAGAAAAAAAAAAATATATGGACAGTTTTTCTCACAGATTGACTACCCAGGAATTTTAAATGACCATCTGCAAGGCCAAGAACACAATAGGCTGAACCAATGGCAGAATCCTTAGTTAATGTAGTCATATGTCATCTAGACCAGAATATAAATTCCACAAGGATGGTTTTTCTATATTGCCATTGCACAGAGTCTAGCATCGTGTTGGGTAGCTGATAGATTTTTGTTTAATGCTAATTGGATGAAGTATTGAAATTGTTTACATGAGCAAGGAAAAAAAAAAGCATTTGTTTCATTCCATTTCTTAAAGATTAGATTTTTTATAAGATTAATTTTTTTTTTTTGGTATATAAGCACATGTAGCCTCATGAATAATACTCTTAAATTATATTCTTAAATTATTAATAAAATAGTAATACATCTTTTTAAAAAGGTTTATCATATTATGCAATTTAAAGTTAGACATTGCCTCTTGGAAGTTGTATTATTCTTTATGCTTTTGCTTTATGCTTTTAATTTTTTTAATTCCTCTATGGAGCCCTATTAACATGCAAGGAATCAAGTTAATAGCTAAGGTAAATGCAAAGATGCACAAACATGGCATATATTTTCAAGAAATTTACATTCCAAACCATACATTACTATTGCTAATTTAAATAGCATATATATATTTATGTTAAATGTATAAATTTAGTATATGTATACATATATAGGGAGATAAACATATAGAAGAATATATTTAAATCTTTTCTGTGTTTTCTGGTATCATTAAGAAATAAAGTTTAAATTAATTTATACACTAGTCAAGTGTATAAATAGTCAAGTCAATTCCATGCCGTCTTGGGGAGGGAGGGGGGAGGGAGGGGAGAAAATCTGGAAATCAAAATTATGTAGAACAGTCTGTTGTAAACTAAAACTAAAAATAAATAAATAAATAAATAAATGAATGAATGAATGAAAAAGAAATAAAGTTTAGTAATATTAATTTTGATATTTGAGGCACAATGTTATAAAATCAAGAAAAAAAGGGTGGGGGGAGGAATCTCACAGTGAAACACATCCCATGAGGTACAATGCATATTTGAATTAGTTTATGATTCTCTTTACATTACTCCTAGGTTCATAGATCTAGATCTGGAAGGAAGCTTAGAGGTGATCAATTCCAACTTCCTCAGTTTACAAATGAGAAAATTGAGTCTGAGAGATTTTCAGTGACTTGCCCAGGGTCACATAGCCAAGAAATATATGAGGCAATATTTGAATTCAAGTACTTCTGTCTCCAATCCCAGCACTCTTGCCACTACACTGTCTAGCTTGTGTGGTAAAAGCATAAATTGACTTTGGTGTCAAAAAATGCTGTTTTGAAACTCCTGTTCTTTTGTTGTTATTGTTGTTGGCTTTTAAACTACCTCTGATATGGGGGAAATCATTTCACAACTCTTGGTCTCAGTTTCCTCATCTTTAAAACAAAAATTTTGGAAATGATGATCTCCAAGATCTAAATCCCGTGAACTTTGTCTTCAACTTTGTGATTGTTCTTTTCCTTTATAGATGATAGAAGTAGATTCTCTGACACTTATGCATTTGTATGATCTAAAGAGTGAGGCACAGAATTCTGGGAGTTAGTGTCCAGTCTGGGTTTTGTAACTAACCCAGCACTGATGCCCCAAAATGCTGAGTATCCTTCCAACATAACATTATGGATTCAATCCAGTGAAAACCGAGATAAGGGCTAATTCATTTTTTAGATAGTATTTTATGTTTTCCCCAATTACATATTAAGAAATTTTTTAGCTTTACATCTTTACAAGATTTTGAGTTCCAAATTTTTCTCCCTCTCCTTCTGCCTCCCCTATTCTGAAAGTGATAGGCAGTCTGATATAATTTATACACATGCTCTCATGTAAAACATATGTTTACATATTCATTACAGTTGTGGAAGAAACAGATCAAAAGGAAATAAAACCATGAGAAAGAATAAAGTAAAAAAAAATATGCTTCAATCTGCATTCAGAGTCTATCAGTTCTTTATCTGGATATGGATAGTATTTTCCTTCATGACTCTTTTGCACTTGTCTTGGATCATTGTGTTGCTAAGAAGAGCTAAGTCATTCATAGTTGACCATCACAAGATGTTGCTGACACTGTGTACAAGGTTTTTCCTGATTCTGCTTATTTCACTTTGCATAAATTTGTGCATTTACATTTGTATAGAAATTTTTTTCATCATTTTATTTTAATTCTCCTCACTTCAAACATTCTTTATTATATTCTTTCAGAACTCTAGTACCTGGCGCTGAGGTCACATAAAATGGAACTCATTGCCCCAAACATGGCTCTTCCAGTTCTCCTGGAGAATCGTTGCCTGAAGCCCAGTGCTGGAGGTCGTTTGCTCCTAACTCTGAAGGGGTGGGATCTGTCTCCATATCCCCAGTAAGAAAAACATGACATGGCTTAGCTGCCCAAACAGAACCAGACCATTTTTGGATAAAGAAATTCACCTCTAATTCATCACTGGTATCATTGGGAGGTCCCATCGGCAGTTTCTAACTGTGGGAATGAGAAGTATGAATGACAGATTAGCTCTACGCGGTGAAGGGACTGAAACATGGCTCAGGGAAGCTACTCCTTAGTCCTTCCTATTCCATGTCACTACTTGCAGCAGTGAGGAAGCTCTGTTGGTCACAGACATGGTTCCCTCTGAAAGCCTCTCTCTGCCTAAACCTGATGGCATTGTCTGCTACAGCCGATGACAGGACACAACTGCATACAAGATCTCTTGGAAGAAAAAATACAACTCAGCTTATCAAAATATTTGTATTATCTATAAAAATTAAACTCTAAAGAGTCATTAATACTGGGTACCATGCCTGTCCCTCCACTGGCATGCAAGTGGCAGACATAGCTCTGTCCTTGAAAACCCCACAGGCTGAGGCATGGCTGAGCATTTGTAGCTGGTGAAATGAGGAGAGAGTCATTTGTAAGGCCTCAAAAACCTGGACACTTTGGATCGTAGTAATCGGATGAATGATCTTGGAAACATCTCTCTGGACTCTTGTGCTGTGTACTTGAAGTAGTTTTGCGGATGTGCCAGGACATCAAATAGAGCCTTGATTAATTAATACAATAGTATTTCATTACATTCATATTCCACAGCATGTTTAGCCATTCCCTAATTCATGGGCATCCCCTCAGTTTCCAATATTTTGCCACCATGAAAAAGGCTGCTATAAATATTTTTGTACCTGTAGTTCTTTTTTCTCTTTTTATGATCTCTTTGGGACACAGACCCAATAGTGGTATTGCTGAATTAAAGGGTACATACAGTTTGATTGCCCTTTGGGCATAGTTTCAAATTGCTATCTATAATGGTTGGATTCACCAACAGTGAATTAGTATCCTAATTTTTCCACATCCTCTCTAACATGTATCATTTTTCTTTTTTGTCATATTAGCCAATCTGATTGGTGTGAGGTGGTATTTCAGAGTTGTTATAATTAGTATTTCTCTAATCAAAAGTGATTTACGGCACTTCTTCATATGCCTATAAATATCTTTGATTTCTTCATCAGAAAACTTCTTGTTCATATCCTTTGACCATTTATCAATTAGGGAATGGCTTGTATTCTCATAAATTTGACTTAGTTCTCTATATATTTGAGAAATGAGGTCTTTATCAGACACTCTTGCTATAAAGATTGTTAACCAGCTTTCTTCTTTCCTTCTAATCTTGGTTGCATTGGTTTTGTTTATACAAAAGTTTTTCCATTTAAAATGATCAAAATTATGTATTCTACATTTCATAATGCCCTCTTATCTCTTGCTTGGTCATGAATTCTTCCTCTCCCCATAGATCTGACAGGTAGACTTGTTTCTTGCTCTTCTAATTTGATTGTTTCATTGTCTATGGCACCTTTTAGCAAGATGAAGTTTGCTTCCTTATCTCTTTTAAATAGGTACATTTTTGCTTTAACTTTGTCTAAGATCAGGATTGCTACGCCTGTTTTTTTTTTTAATTTCAGCTGAAGAATAATAGATTCTGCTCCAGCCCTTTACCTTTACTCTGTGTGTTTCCCTCTGCTTCAAGTGTGTTTCTTGTCAGCAGCATATCATAGGATTTTGGTTTTTGATCTCTTCTGCTATCTGCTTCCATTTTATGGGACAGTTCATCCTATTCATATTCACAGTTATGATTACTATCTGAGTATCTCCCTCCCATCCTATTCTTCCTCCTGTTTGTCCTCTCTCTCCATTCACTGTTCCCCACCTCACCAGTGTTTTGCTTCTATCTACCACTCCCTGTGATCTGCCCTCCCTTATGTCAGTCTCCCCCACCCCTTTACTTAATCTTCTTCCCTCCTACTTCCCTGTAAGATAGATTTCTATATTCAACTGATTGGGTATATTATTGTCTCTTTCAGCCAATACTGATGAGAATAAAGGTTCAAGAGATGCCATTGCCCACCCTCCCATCTTCCCCTCCATTATAATAGGTTGTCCTTGCCTCTTCATGTGAGATAATTTACCCCATTCTACCTCTTCATTCCTTATGCACCCTTTATATTCCTCTTTCGATTCCCTTAATTTTTATGTCATTCTCTCAAACTCACCTTATACCTATACCCTCTATGTATATTCCTTTTAATGGTACTCTTAGTAATAGAATTTTTAGGAGTTACAAGTATCATCTTCCTGTGCAGGAATGTAAACAGTTTAACTCTATTGAATCCCTTATGTTTTCTTTTCCCTTTTTACCCATTTATGCTTCTCTTGGATTTTGATATTGGAGGTCAAATTTTTGGTTTAGTTCTGGTCTCCTTATGAAGGCTTGAAATCCTTCTTTTTCATTGAATAACCATTTTTTTTCTCTTGATGTATTATGCTTAATTTTTCTGGGTAAGTGGTTCTTGGTTGTAGTCCTAGCTCTTTTGCCCTCTGGAATATCATGTTCCATGATCTCTGATCCTTTGACATTACAGCTACCAGGTCCTGTGTGATACTGATTGTGACTCCCCAATATTTGAATTATTTCTTTCTGGCAACTTGTATTATTTTTTCCTTGACCTAATAGTTCCGAAATTTGGCTACAGTGTTCCTTAGTATTTTTATTTTGGGATCACTTTCCTGAAGAGATAAGTGGATTCTTAATGCCTATTTTGCCCTGGGGTTCCAGGATATCAGGCAGTTTTCCTTCATAATTTCTTGAAAAATGTCCAGGTCCTCCTTTTGATTATGGCTTTCAGGTAGTCCAGTGATTCTGATACTGTCTCTCCTGGATTTACTTTCCAGGTGAGTTGTTTTTCCCATGAGGTATTTTACATTTTCCTCCATTTTTTTCCATCTTTTCAAATTATTTGATTGATTCATAATGTCTCATAGAGTCATTAGCTTCCACTAGCTTAATTCTAACTTTTAAGGTATTCCTTTCCTCAATTAGCTTTCATACTTTCTTTTCCATTTAGCCTATTTTACTCTTTAAGAAGTGTTTTCTTCAGTGAATTTTTGCATTTCCTTTTCCATTTGCCCAATTCTACTTTTTAAGCAGTTTTCTAGGCTGTTGACCCTTTTTTCCATAATTCTTTTTCTTTTGCCATTTTTTTCTTCTATTCTCTTACATAATTTTTAAGCTCCTTTTTGAGCTCTTCCATAGGTTCTTTCTTGACTTAAGACCACTTCACATTTTTCTCTGGGGTTTTGCCCATAGCTGTTTTGACATTGTTGTCCTCTTCTGAGTTTGTGTTTTGGTCTTCACTATAACTATAATAATTTTCTGTGTTGGATTCTTTTTTCGTTGTTTTCTGCTCATTATTTTTTCCCCCTTTTTCCTTTCATTTAAAATTGAGCTCTGCTCCCAGGGTGGCAGGGGCACTGTCTCAGGTTTCTTGTGCTAGTGGCTGCAGGCCCTGACTGTTTAGCTGGTGCTTCAATGATGTTGCCTAAGGCCCCCCAGGGGATCCTGATGTCTGGTGCTGCACTGCAGGGATGGGATTGGGGTTGCCTGGTGCTCCTGGAGGCCCAAGGGGTCTGGTAGTTTACCAGGTGCTGAGCTGGGGTCCTAGTGGTGGCATCTGACATGATCTGAGGCCTGGAGGGGTGTTTTTGCATTTCCCAGTGACTACACTGAAGCACATGAGGTCAGGTCTCTGCCTGTTTGCCTGCGGCTATGCTGAAGCATGGCTGGGTCAGTGCTGGCTGGCAGATGCCTATTTGCTTAGGCTGGTTGGTTGGTTGGTTGGTTGGTTGTTGTCCTTCCTTCTTGAAAAGTACCAAAATGACATCACTATGCTTGAGTCAAGATTCATTGTGTCCGACTGTGGCTGATCAGGCCAAGACAAGCTCGGAATGCTCTACCGAAGGTTGGGCACAAATAGTCTGTGTGAACATTTGGGGTGGATACTACAAACTTGCACATTCTGTGTTTCCTTTGAGCTGTTTCATTCTGCTTTGCTCATAGAGCACATCACCTTCTCTGATAAGGGCACACCATGCTGAGCAGTCCTGTGCCAGTGTCTCCCATGTCACACAATCAAATCCAAAGTTCTTGAGAGAGACCTTGAGAGTGTCTTTGTATCGCTTCTTTTGACTACCATGTGAACACTTGTCCTGTGTGAGTTCTCCATAAAACAGTCTTTTTGGCAAGCGGACATTTTGCATTTGAACAGTTTGGCCAGCCCATCAGAGTTGTGCTCTCTGAAGCAGAGTTTGAATGATTGGCAGTTTAGTTTGAGTAACGACCTCAGTGTCTGGTACCTTATCCTACCAGAATGATCTTCAGAATATTCCCAACACGATTCAAATGGACGTGATTCAGTTTCCTGGCATGGCACTGGTAGACTGTCCAGGTTTCACAGGCATACAACAATGAGGTCAGCACCACAGTTCTGTAGACCTTCAGTTTGGTAATCAGTCTAATACCTCTTCTCTCCCACACTTTCCTTCGGAGCCTCCCAAACACAGAGCAAGCTCTGGCAATGCGTGCATCAACCTCATTATCAGTGTGTACATCCCTGGAAAGTACACTACCAAGGTAAGTGAACTTATCCACAGCATTCAAAACTTCTCCATTTGCTGTAACTGATGGTTCTGCTTAAGAATGGTGTGGTGGTGGATGATGGAGCACCTGTGTTTTCTTAGTCTTAATTGTTAGACACGCATAGGGTGGAAGTTCTACTTGTTTGCCCAGGCCTGCACTGAAGCACATAATTCTCGGAGCTGGAGTCTGAAGATTTCCCTGGCTTTGCTAAAGCACATGGTGTGTGTGTGAGGTGGGGTGGGGCGTGGCGGGCAGGGATGGTGGAGTCCTGGTGTTGGTGTTTACCTTCTCCTACACACTGGGACTTCACTGAGGTAGGGCTTGCTGCTGGCTTGCTAGGATACTTCCCTTCCTGGGCTGTGCTCTTTTTTCACCTGAATGAGATGGACCTTTCTTGCTGATCCTCTAAGTTTCTTGGGTGAAAAGATTGTTTCACTCCATCTTTTTTTACTGGTTCTGCTGTTCCAGGATTTGTTTTGGGGCTCTGTTTATGGTTGTTTGGAGGTGAGTGTGGGAGGATTGTAGCAGTTTACTGCTAAATCAGTGATCTTGGCCCAAAAGTCCAAAAGCACTTATTCAAAAGTCATTCTGGGGCAGCGAGATGGCGCAGTGAATACAGCACCAGCCCTGAAGTCGGGATGACCTGAGTTCAAATTCAGCCTCAGACACTTCACACATGTACTAGCTATGTGACCTTGGGCAAGTCACTTAACCCCAATTGCCCTGCCCCCCCCCAAAAAAAAGTCATTCTACACCTGGACCTGAACTTGGTAGTATTAATGCTATGAAAGTAACAGAGCAAAGTTGAATCTTCTTGTTGCAGAGTCCTAGGTGGTATCAGAGAGCATGTCCTCAAGGTACTAGAGGGAGAAGTTTGCACTTTGTTCTTGCTTTATCTTTGAAGTATAAATAAAAACTAATTGATATTATTACACGGTTAATGAAACTGTGGCACTAGTCACAAACCCCTAACAGCTGAGGAAAATACAGCTGGTGGCAATAGAAAAGAGGAACCTTAAACCTTCCAGGTGCTGTAGAACCCTAAGAAGCAGGTGTAGCCTGCCTGGCTCTGGGATAGCAGACAAAAGTATACTACATGTGCTACCTTCATGATCTCAGTTAAATCACTTAAAGTCTAAGACCATGAATTTCTGAGCTGCATGAGTAGATGGATTTTCCAAGGTGAGATTTTCCTACATAAATGAATTAATAGTCCTGGATCAAAAATGTTTCTTTCATTGCTTATCAGACTTAACTGCCTCCTTTCTGCTAGCAGAATTTCCCAGTTTGTGAGACAAAATCTCCCCTTTGTTAACTATTGAGTGACATTTCTCAGTTTCATTTGCATAATAAGGAAGGTAGTTTAGATGGCATCTATAGTCCCTACCAAATCTAAATCTATAATCCCATTGTGTGTCAGTTTATCAAGAACGCATATTCAGGGATGCCATCCATTTGGAGTGGCAATCCAAATATCCCACTGTGATAACTCCCCCTCCCCCCCCAGGCCTTCCTTTCCCCAAAGAATCCCTGTATCCACAGGAATATTTTTTATGAATGAATAAAGGAATGGGCATTTAAGTGCTTACTATATGGAAAGTGCTATGCTAAACAGAGTTTACAAAAAAAAAAAAAAACAATCTCTGCTCTCTTTTAATAAAGAATTTTATATAGTGCTGATAAAGGGATTCCTGAATAGTGAGGCAAAGTATCTACGGGTGTAGTGGTGGTGGTGGTGGTGGTGGTGGTATGGGTGGCAGTATGTGAGTGGGAGACAGAAATACAACAAAAATTGACATTTGGGAAACTTGAATATGTCTAGAGAGGGAGAAACTTTAGAACGGCTTTGAAAATTTTGAGGTTTACACCACCTTGATCTGGCTTAGGAGGCATAGTTATAAATTGTAAATATAGGATCAGGGAGCAAATAACCTCTCTCTCAGAGTTTGGAAAAATTAAATTTGCCAAATTAAAAAATAATGACATTTTTACAATTTTTTCTGCTTCATATTCATATTATTTGTATATGGTATTGACCAAAATCTAGTATTCAACATATCAGTAAATTTTCAAAGATCAATAGTAGTCTGGTACCATTTGTCGGTCACTCAACAAGCATTCACTAATGGCTTATTTTATGCCAGACACTGTACTAAGAGCTAAGGATACAAAGAAAGGTGAAAGAACAAAAGTTCCTACTCTCAAGGAGCTCACATTCTAATGGGGAAGACAACATACAAACATTATACATATTATATATGTGTATGTGATCATGTACATATATACAAATATACGTTTGTGTATATACATATATACATAACAATAATTAGGAATTATTTTGCCCAATTGTATGCTCATAAATTTGACAACCTTAGAGATATGGATGAATATCTACAAAAACATAAACTGCCCAGGTTAACAGAAAAGGAAGTAAAATTTCTAAATAACCCCATCTCAGAAAAAGAAATTGAGCATGCCATCAATGAACTCCCTAGGAAAAAATCTCCAGGGCCAGATGGTTTTACATGTGAATTCCATCAAACATTTAAAGAACAACTAATTCCAATACTTTGTAGACTATTTGGGAAAACAGGTGAAGAAGGAGTCCTACCAAATTCTTTTTATGACACAAATATGGTACTAATACTCAAATCAGGTAGAGTCAAAACAGAGAAAGAAAATTATAGACCAATTTCTCTAATGAATATTGATGCAAAAATTTTAAATAAAATATTAGCAAAAAGATTGCAGCAACTTATCATGAGAATAATACACTATGACCAGGTAGGATTTATTCCAGAAATGCAAGGCTGGTTCAATATTATGAAAACTATTAGCATAATTGACCATATCAACAACAAAACTAGCAGAAACCATATGA
The DNA here is from genome assembly GCF_011100635.1 of Trichosurus vulpecula. Lineage (NCBI taxonomy): Eukaryota > Metazoa > Chordata > Mammalia > Diprotodontia > Phalangeridae > Trichosurus > Trichosurus vulpecula. The sequence goes on along the minus strand of NC_050577.1, from coordinate 160,060,435 downwards.
TCATCTCAATAGATGCAGAAAAAGCCTTTGACAAAATACAACACCCATTCCTATTAAAAACACTAGAAAGCATAGGAATAAATGGAACCTTCCTTAAAATTATAAAGAGCATCTACCTAAAACCATCAACAAGCATTATTTGTAATGGGGATAAGCTAGATGCATTCTCAATAAGATCAGGGGTGAAACAAGGATGTCCATTATCACCCCTACTATTCAATTTGGTGCTAGAAACGTTAGCTGTAGCAATAAGAGAAAGAAAAAGAAATTGAAGGAATTAGAATAGGAAAAGAAGAAACTAAATTATCACTTTTTGCAGATGATATGATGATTTATTTAGAGAATCCTAGAGAATCAAGTAAAAAACTACTTGAAATAATAAACAACTTTACCAAAGTTGCAGGATATAAAATAAACCCACATAAATCCTCAGCATTCCTATACATTACTGACAAAGCCCAACAGCAAGAGATAGAAAGAGAAATTCCATTCAAAGTTACTGTAGACACTATAAAATATTTGGGAGTCTATTTGCCAAGACAAACCCAGGGCCTATATGAACATAACTATGAAACACTTTTCACGCGAATAAAGTCAGATCTAAATAAATGGAAAAATATCAGTTGCTCATGGTTAGGCCGAGCTAATATAATAAAAATGACAATTTTACCTAAACTAATCTATCTATTCCGTGCCATACCAATTGAACTACCAAAAAATTATTTTACTGAGCTGGACAAAATAATAACAAAATTCATCTGGAAAAACAAGAGGTCTAGAATATCTAGGGTATTAATGAAAAGAAATGCTAGAGAAGGAGGCCTAGCCATACCGGCTATTAAACTGTACTACAGAGCAGCAGTAATCAAAACTACCTGGTACTGGCTAAGAAACAGAGGTGTGGATCAGTGGAACAGGATAGGAATACCAGACGGAGAAGTCAACAACTATAGCTATCTACTCTTTGATAAACCCAAAGAGGCCAGCTTCTGGGCTAATAATTCACTATTTCACAAAAACTGTTGGGAAAATTGGAAAATGGTAGGGCAGAAACTGGGCATAGACCAATATCTTACACCATATACCAAATAAAGCCAAAATGGGTTCATGATTTAGGAGTAAAGGCTGAAACTATAAGCAATTTGGGAGAGTGAGGAATGGTTTACTTATCAGATTTATGGAAAAGAAAAGAATTCATGACCCAACAAGAGATACAGAGCATTACAAAATGCAAAATGGATAATTTTGATTATGTTAAATTGAAATGTTTTTGTACAAAAAAAGCCAATGCAACAAAAATTAGGAGGGAAACAGAAAATTGGGAGAAAATCTTTGCAACTAGTATCTCTGATAAAGGCCTCATTTCCAAATATATAGGAATACAAGCCATTCCCCCCAAAAATACATATATGATGCATGTTATATATTGTTTAATTTTATATTATATATCCACACTGCTTGTATATGAATATACACAAAAGTATATAAATTATATGTATGGTATAACATACATTTTATACACACACACACACACACATACATACACACAGTGTAAATTGAAGGTAATCTCAGAGGGAAGACAATGAAAAGAAAAAGGAGCCAAGGAATATCATTGTGTCCTTTTGCCTTGAAAATGTTCATTAAAATAAGCAGATTTTTTAAAAATGAAACTTACGAGTTCTCTTTTTGAGTAGCTGTGTGGTATTACCTCGCAGATAAGTTCTAACATGAAGTGTTTTACAGAAGAAAAGCTTTAGGCTTAGATGGATGGCATCTCTTGCCCATGGTCAGGTCATGAATCTATTGTAAAGCAGAACAACAATTCACATTTGGTTTAGTCTTCTGCTTCTGGTTACAATGTTGCTTTCTCCCATAGTAGAACCTTGAGACATTTCTTTTCTACTACATTGACACTTGGTACTTCTTTGCACACATAATTTTAATTACTCATGGGAGCATCATTTTGCAAAACAGTAAAATATTATAAAGTTGAAACATGAAATGATAATAAAATGTTATGGTGCAATAACAATGCTACTTGCTGCTACTGTCACTGTGTAAGACCAACAACATCAGCACACAGCCTTGAGGGCTACCAGCACAGGTTCTTTGATCTGTTTTTCTAAGGAAAGCAACTTTAAGGAGTTAATAATCTCAATTTAATTGAACATACATATATCATTTGCTTAGTTCAGGGGGAAAAGCCAGCACCCTGAACTTCAGAGAGAATATAAATAGAAATTACAAACGCACATTATATAAACAGAACAAACACAAATCAGTAGACATGCTTCTTTCTGTCCATAGCAATACATATAGTTACCAGAGAGAGAAGCACCAAAATCTGGGTTTTCAAAGCCAAGGGGCTCCATGATGGCTACCCAGAGTCTCGTCTGGTCAAATCACATGACACTCTTCCAGTGAGTGAGAGGCCCAAGACAAAACGCCAACTTGAGATCTTATATACCATTCTCAGGGTCAGAGGGCATCACAAACATGTGACTCAAACCCATGTGAGCTAGGCTTTCTTGTTTTTTAAGCAGGTCATCAAAGACTCTTGATTCAATCAAAGAAACAAAGGCAAGACTCAGCACCTCAGTGCTGAAGCACTCAAACAAAAAACAGCAAAAAGTCCCACCCTGATTACCATTACATATGGTTAATGGAGGGTTGTAATATACCATATTAGACATACCTAGAAATAATTAATTATTAATTCCATTAATAAATAATGATAACTAATTATAATTATAAATTATAATTTTGCATTATATGCTATATTGTAATTATAAATATAAAACAAATAATAATGCTCATTGACTTGATATGAATTAACTGTAATTTTCACTAAATCTGGTTCCTGTAAAAACCTGAGTTATCACTTATAATCAGTGTTATTTTTTTCCATGTATGCTTATACCATTCATGTATAAATTACTACTTTTCAAAGAACTGTAGCAGAGCAAAATACATTTAACATGGACACTCTACATTGTTTGATCTTTCTTTGATTTAGAAGGCACTATAGAATTCCCCAGTGACTCAAGGTCATCACAATGATAATCAGTTATCAATGTACTGAAGAAGTGCTGATTAGTGGAGAGACCTAGTTCAAAGATGACAGAAATGTGACAAATGATACAAATTAATTGTAGCTCCTTTCTCCTTATCTTTCAATATTTCTATAGATCTGTGATCTCATTGTTATAATTTTCCTTTTTAGAAGTAAAGATCATAATTCATCTGTGCCATCTCATCCTTTGAGACTTTTCTTCATATTCTCTCATAAATCTTTCTCAGGTTATAATCAATGTATGACAGCTCTTTCTCTAGATATTTTTAGCTTTAGATGGTTATAAGTGTAGTATGCAGGCTGCCCGTCTGTTATTCCTTTTTAAAAATTTAATATTTTCTTTTTTTCCCAATTAAATGTAAAAACAGCTGTTAACATTCCTTTCTTAAAATTTTGAGTTCTTATTCTTTTCCTTTCTTCCTCCCTCACAGTCATCCCTCACTGAGAGGGCAAGCAATTTGATGTAGGTCATACATGTGCAGTCATGCAAAATATATTTCCATATTAGTCATGTTGTGAAAGAAAACATGGACCAAAAATAAATAAACAAAACAACAAGAAAAATAAATTTTGTTTTTAAAAGTATGCTTCAATCTGTACTCCATCAATTCTTTCTCTGGAGATGGGTAGCATTTTTTTCATCATGAGACCTTTGGGATTGTCTTGGATCATTATATTAATGAGAATAGCTAAGTCATTGACAGTCGATCATTGTAGAATACTGTTGTTACTGTTACTTTGCATCACAATTCATGTAAATCTTTCTAGGCTTTTCTGAAATCTGTCTTTTCATCATTTCTTATAGTGCAATAGTATTCCATCACAATCATATATCACAAGTTGTTCAGCCATTCCCCAGTTGATAGGCATCCCTTCAATTTCCAATTCTTTGTCACCATTAAAAGAGTTGCTATAAATATTTGTATGTATATAGGTCCTTTTCCTTTTTGTTTCCTATCTGTTTGGGATACAGACCTAGTGGTGGTATTGATAGGTCAAAAGTATACATGGTTTTATAGCCCTTTGGGCAGAGTTCCAATTGCTCTCCAGAAAGGTTGAATCAGTTCACAACTCCACTGACAATACAATAGTGTCTCAATTTTCCAACATCCCTCTAACCTTTATCATTTTCCTTTTCTGTCATATTAGCCAATATGATGTGGGGTGGTACCTCAGAGTTTTTTTTAATTTTTAATTACCATCTCTCTTAGATGATTCTCAAATCTACCCATCCTACCCCATATTCTCTGCTGACCTCCAATCTCCAATCTCCAACTGCCTTTCAGATATCTAGAATTGAATAAACAACAGATATCTTAATCCCTAATATATGAAAACTGAACTCACTGTCTTTTCCTTTATCCTCTCCTCACACCTTCCCTTCCCTATTGCAGTAGAGGGCAACAATAAACAATAGGTCCCAGCCTAAACCTAACTGGGTCATTGTTTGGGTTCTGATGGTTCAGAGTGAGTGTAAATATCAGTTGTTTCTGTTTTGGCCAGATACCATGAGGGTCTTCCCAGGTGGATTTTTTTTGACTAAGTAAAAGAGACTATTCTTTGCCTCATTTTTACCTAGACTTGATCACTGAATAGGCATTGCCTCAGGCAAACTGAGACCTGGGAAGGACTGTAACTTGAAAAGAAAGTCCAAGCTCTTCCACTGCATCCAGGGCCATCTCCAGTCTTCCTGATCTATATCTTGTCACTGGACTCATATGGCACTGGAGGAGAAAGTGAGGCTGGTAACTTGCATAGTCCTGCCTCACTCAAATCCAATTCACTTGCAAGTCATGCCATCACCTTCTTGATGTCATGGTCCTCTTTGAGAATGAAGGACAAACAACAACTAATTGTCAAAAGGTAAAATAAAACAATATCAGATACATATTACGAATTTGAAGAATTTTGATGCTTTAAAGAATTCATGATATCATTAGTATGTTGGTGCAGATAGTAGTAATAATAGTCATTTTCACAGTTCTTTAAAGTTGGTGAGTGCCTATCCCTACCCAACATTTGGGAAACCTTTTCCTCTTGACAGATGAACTTCATTTATTGAGTCAAACAGTTGATTTTTAAAATGGCCACTTTAGTGTGAACAGCATATTCTCCCCTGGCTTTGGGTCCTAAGGTGCTGCCCAAGCCCCACAGCCTATTTAGAAGTTGAAGGCACATTGTCCCTAGTTATAGTTATAAAGCAAGGAGGGAGACAAGGAACAAAAATAGAGGGAGCACCATAATAGGCTATCATTTAGATATGGGACCAGAGTGTACTAGTCCTAAAATGGGACAATATTTATTTTTCTTAAAAAGTACATTTTGTAAAAGGAAAAAAAGTAAACTATCAAGGCTCATCATCTCCCTAAAATTTCTGATTACTCTTGTCTCTTAGGGGCATGAGGAAAAGTATTAGAGGAAGAGCTAGACATTTGGAATCTCAGAAATGGGGGGGGGAGGGTACTACAGGGATAATGACACATTTCTCCTCACTATTACTCACCATTGGTTTTTCTTCCATGATATAGTTGGACAGGCATAACACCTGGAATTTGCCTAGAAAGTGATACCCCTTGTAATCTTTGTAAATAGCAGCTTTCCTCTCCATGTCAGATCCCAGAATTCTGTTCTGTCTGGTCCTGGATCCAGCAGACAGTATCTCAGATATCAAAGCAGTAGCAGCAATAGGGAGATGAAGTGGAGTAGATGCTTTATAGCACAGAAGTTCAGCATCTCTCCCATTCTCTTAGCTCTCCAGGGCCAGGACTGCCATACAAGTAGAGAGGGAAAAGTGGTGGGCCAAGGATGATTTAAATAGTAAGCCTTAAGTTTCCAGGGTAAAGCAACAATCCAGGATAAAGGCCTGGAAATTTTGACCTTACATAAATTCTCATCCTACCTCCTAACCTCTGGTATAGCTTCATGCCAGTCTGGAGCTAACATTCGGGTGGTCCCACTTTTCAGATGTCAAGTAGATTCTGGTTCCCCTGTGGCAGCCCGAAGGATTCTAAAACTCCAGCAGGCATGAAATGAACTGCAAACTCCCTTAATATTATCAGATCAGCATTGAATCTTAGCACATATTCGTGCATTCCTCTCTCAAGGGCACCATTATTATTCCACTCAGCTGAGTTCTCTACATCCTTCTCCCTCACCCGCATATTCTTTGGCCAAAGACAAATTTGTTTCTGTCTACGCACATAACCGCCAGAACAGTTCCCTCATCACCTTATGTAAATTGACTCAAGTAGTTTCCCAGACTTGCCTCCCCCAACTTCATTCTGTCTTCTGCATAGCTCTTAAAACAACTTTCCTAAAAGGTCTGACTATGCCACTCAATAAACTCCAATAGATCTTTATTTCCTTTGAGATCAAATAGTAACTCTTTTGTTTGGCTTTTAGAGTCATTCATAATCTGCTCCCAAGTTATCATTCAGCCTAGTTATAAGATGCTTCCCTTCACACACTGTGGTCCAGACAACTTGGCCTTTCATTCCCTCACTAAGGACATTCCTGTCTCTACACCTTTGCAGTGGCCTGGAATAAACTGACTCCTGGAATGCATCCTTTGACTGGACTTCTTTCTCATCTCAACCTCTAAGAGTACCTTGTTACTTTCAAAACTCACCACCTTCTTCCTCAGTCAGGAAACACGATGAATTTCCTGCTCCACCTAGCTTCAAGTGGCCTTCTTCAAAAAGTTATCATATATATCTTCTGTAAATATGTGTATAACACGTTATATATACATATATGCTATATATGCATGAATGCATGAATGTATGCATATTTTAAATGTGTTAACAAATGTTATCTTTCCAGATACATTGGTCTTCACAGGGCAAGAATTGTTTCATTTTGGTCTTTTTATTCCCAGTGCTTCGCACAATCCCTGGCATGCAGTAAGTGGCTAACAAATGCTTTTTGATTAATTAACTGATTTGTTTATTTGGGAAATAAGTGGCTCTGCGCACTAATTCATTAGTGGATTTTTCTCCCCCAAATAAGGAACAATTTGTAGCAGCTGCAGCTGTTGTAAAAAGTTATCACTAATAAATGATTTATGGGTGGAAAACACAAGACATTAGCATGTTCATTGGTGCAGGTAGGAACTTTGTTGTATTCCACACTGCTGATGCTAGCATTTCAGGTCAATGGTGTGGAATGCATCTTAAGTCTGCAGGGTACCTTTCCAACAGAGCAGAATTTTAATCTGCTAAGGTAGATAGTAGGAATAGAAAGGTCTTCTGCTAATCCCTTCATACTGCTCTCTTATGCAGAAGTGGCAGCTGAAATAACGGTGTACTTTGCTAGTATGAAAGCATACAAAGTCTTATCACTTATGGCATATTCTATACCACCAAGCGTAATGTGATCTCTCTCCAAACTAGATTGAAAAGCTTTAAAGATTCTAATGGCCTCAGTTGGACTCTGCTATTACCTTCTCAATTACCACTCCTATAAAATGTTATAATAATAGTTGCTGGAGACTATTTTTTTTAATTCCATAGGAGTTAGGAGATTTAAAGGTCAAAGAAGAAAGAAAAGAATGTGTGTGTGCACACACACACACAAACTTTTCCCCCTGAATTTATTTTCCTTGTAACTCATTTCATTCTTGATGAATATTTAATCTCCCTACCCAGTGGCTGTGTGGGTAGTCAGTGGTTCCTTTAGAATGTGATAATATTATTTTGTGGCTCTTGAACCAGAGGATGTGGGTTTCACTAGGGGTCCTTATGGCCATTTTTTCTATATTAAAGTAAAGGAGACAGTCTTCTTGCTAATCCGTTCATAGAATTTGTCTTAAACAGCAAAATCACTAAGTATGTTTGTATTATTCAAAGTATTCGGATGAGAATTGACTGGCATAGACAGAAGTTAGACACCAAAACATCTAGAAACATAGGCAAACATTCACAATTTTGCTAATTTTTTATTGTTCATCTGGACATTTGCTATTTTGTAAACCCAAAGTGAGGACCAATGAAAAACCATCCGAATATCTTATATGGGGTGTCCCCAAAATCTTAGTGCATCTCTAAATTTTAACAGCTTAATATTGCACTATGACTTTTGAGATACCACATTGCATTTATGCATGTACTCACATACGTATACTATTCATTTCAATCCTTTTCATGACCCCATTTGGAGTTTTCTTGGCAAATATACTGGAGTAGTTTGCCATTTCCTTCTCCAGCTCATTTTGCAGATGAGGAACTAAGGCAAACAGGGTTAAGTGACTTGCCCAGGGTCATAAGGTACCAAGTGTCTGAAAGGTCTTAAGTTCTGTTGAACTCAAGAAAATGTTTCCTCTGATCCTAAGCCCTGTGTTCCATCCACTGAGCCACATAGGTACTCCCATATACACATATGTACATATACGTACACTTATATATGATATATATTTGGCTTATATTTATGACTTCATCCATATGAAGTCATAGCATGCTTGCTGGAAAAAACTTCCTCCATGATAGGTTTACAAAAACCTTTGTAACATAGGTTTAGAGACCTGCCTGGGGGTACTGAAATAACAAGTGACCTACCCATCATGACTTAGGAACTGTATGTCAAAGGCAGCACTTAAACTCATGTCTTTCTGATTCTAATCTTGGCACATTTTCTTCATTATGCCACATTGCCTCTCATATTTAATATAGTCAAATACTCAAATGGATAAGCGATTTCAAGTAAATTATGTTCTAGGTACTTTTCTCACTTTCTCTTGACAAGAAAATACCATTGGAACGATTATCACTCACTCTTGTCACATGACTATCCCATCTTCTTTTAGCTTGTATATTTATTTGACAACATTTGTCGCTTTGGATCTTTATAATTTTTCATTTTTAATAAATTGCAGCCTGCTCATACACACTCAATGGGCTTTCATTGCCCTCTGGCAATGACGTCCATATTTAATTCCTTAGAAACTGTACTGTTCCATGACCTAAACATATTTAAATAGATTAATGCAACCTTATTTTCCAACATTATTAGAAACTCCTAAAAACTATATATTTACACACTGCTATAGAGTTTACAAAATGTTTTCTTTATATAATAGGAGACCATCTAATGAGATCCCAGTTTTTATAAACATAGGTGGCATGATCTGCCTGATGTAATCCTCCATCTGGATTTTGGAGCGTTTGTAGGAACCCTCTGATTTTTTTCTTGTCTGTTTACTATTTAGTTAAAAGGAACTTTTGGTTTGGCTATTGACCTGAATTGAGAGTACACACAGAAGGCACTAGCAGGCCAAATAGATCTTGGTTTCCCTGGTGACATGGAAGTGAAGAACTACTACGAATGGTTAGTTCTAAAATATGGTAATTGTATAATTATTATGCAGAATTTTAATTTGAATAATTAAATTATATACTTATCATGCAGCATTTTAATTTGAAGGGCAACTAGGCGGTGAAGTAGATAGAGTGCCAAGCCTCAAGTCAGGAAGACCCGAATTCAAATGTGGTCTCAGACACTTACTAGCTGTGTGATCCCTGGGCAAATCATTTAAACTCTGTTTGCCTCAGTTCCTCATCTCCAAAATAAGCTGGGGAAAGAAATGGCAAACCACTACAGTATCTCTGCCAAAGAAAAACAAAAACCCTCAAAGGAAGTCACAAAGAGTCAGACACAACTGAACAACAATATTAATTTGATCTAGAGCAAATATGGCACAGTGGATACCATCCCAGACTTAGAGTCTGGAGGCCCAGATTCCTACCCTGCCTTGGGTGTTTTTTACTAGCTGTGTGATCATGAGTAATTCATTAGGAGCTTGGGTTTCCACATTTGAAGAATGAAGGTAACAAACTAACTCTCCTCATAGAGTTCTTGTGAATGTAGCCCTATAAAAACTCCTACTCTTCTAATGTAACTATCACTAACTCAAAAGTAAGATTCCCAGAGGACAAGAGATCCTTATACCAACTCTCACTTTAACTGGCTAGTAAAGTACCCAGAGGAATACTATGTCTTTGCCTCCAGATCCTAAAACTCCTCTCTGAAAGGGTGAGGTCTTCTTCTAAGGCCCTCAGTTCAAAGCCTCATTCCAGTGTGTCTTGTCCAATATCAAATGCTGTTTACAAGTAATTTCTCTCCTGCTAGGTGGTACAGCAGATAGGGAGCCAGGCCAGAAGTTAGGAAGACTCATTCCCATGAGTTCAAATCTGGCCTCAGGCACTAAATAGTTGTGTGACAAGTCACTTAACCTTATTTGCCTCAGTTCTTCATCTGTAAAATGAGCTAGAGAAGGAAATGGCAAACCATTCCAGTATCTTTGCCAGGAAAAACAAATGAGGTCATGAAGAGTCCAATAAGACTGAAACAACTGAAAAACAATAAATCCTTCCTATATAATTGTTTGATGCTTTCCTCCTTTCCCTTTTCAGTTTCCTTTTGTGATTTGTTCTTCACCACTACATTGTAAGTGCTCTGAGAAAACAGATTGTCTATATCTGTATCTCTAGCACTTAGCACAGTGCCTGGCACATAGTAGGCACTTAATAAATGCTTTTTAGCTGACTGATTGACCCAACAACTGCCTCAGCAGAATTTACACAATTAACATTGATTAGCTTTCACAAAGGGATATTTACTGAGAAGACGAGAAATAAAAACACATTACTCTCTGTCTCTTCCCCTCTACCATTCTTAGGGGAATAGGCTCAAATTTAAGTTGCCTGCTCCAAAGCCTTTACCCTAACTAGGTTTACTTCTGGAAACAACATAGGTGCTATACAGCCACTCCTCTGCTTAAGCACTGTGATGCCAATCAGGGTAGGGCTTTTTGCTGTTCTTCTCTTTGGGGATGCTAAGGCTATCAAGTGCCTTTGATGGGTCTGGCCTTTGTTTGAATGGGTCAGGTGAAGTGGGATCTTTTGTCTTGGAGTGCTTCTGAGCACTAAGACAATCCTGAGTTATTGATTTGTATATGATGTGGTACTAGAGATTGAAGAACTTTCCCATACCCTAAATGCTAAGTTGGGCCCAGCCCTCAGGTCCTGAACAGGGTATGAGAGCTCTGAGGTTGGCGTTTTGCCTTTGGGGTTATACTCATTGAAAGAGAATTGTTGACAAGACTCTGGGCAAGCCGTCGAAATAGCTCCGCCTCCCCCCAGCTTTGATAACCTAGATATTGGTGCTTCTCTGGTAACTATGTATTGCTATAGATAGATTGGTTTGTGTTATTTGCTCTGTTTATAATGTATGCTTGTAATTTCTGCTTGTATTAGCCCTGAAGTTCAGGGGGCTGATCTTTTCCTCCTGAACTAAACGAATGATACATGTATGTTTAATTAAACTGAGATTGTTAACCCCTTAAAGTTGTTTTCCTTAGAAAACCAGATCAAAGAACTTGTGCTAGCAGCCTTCTGTGTGCTCTTGTCGTTGGTCTTTGACAGCCACAGTAGCAGCATTGTTGTTACAAGCACACAAGGTATTTCTGCTGTTGATCCACAGCTACACTGGTTCAAGCAGATCTCTCTTCACTGAACTTGATTGCATTCCTTCGTCACTCTGGGAAGTGTCACATGGCCTTATACCAAAGGAAAGAAGACACCAAGGGAGCTGGGTTAATCTCAGATATGGTCTTATCAAGAGGCCAGGTGTGCAGCAGCTTCATGGCACCTCTATGTGAACACCAATTGCCTCGTTCCATTCTCAGTAATTCATTTTCCCTACCTCTGAAACAGCCACCAGAATGATAGAGATCCATTTGACCTGATAATAACCTGCTGTACACATTCTCAATTCAGCTCACCAGCCAATCAAAAGTCTCCTTTATACTACACAGTAAAAAGAAAAGAAATAGTCATAGAATACCTTCACATGCTCCAAAATCCAGACAGAGGACTACATCAAGCACAGCATGCTGCAAATTCTCATAAAGACTGTAATCTCATTGGCCAGTCCCATTACAAGAAGAAAGAACTTTGTAAGCTCTAGACTACTATGTAAATATGAATTTTTTTTAGTTTGGCTCACTGGAACTGCTAAAAAAGGAAATCTTTTCTTCAGTGTGGATTGTTACCCGCTTAAAGTGCCAGAGTTCCCTGTCATTGAGCAGTTAGGTGACTGGCCCAAGGTTGCAGAACCAGCATGAGTCGGTGAAAGAACTTGGGCCCACATCATCTTCCTGACTCTGAGGCTAGCTCTCTATCAAATATACCAGGTCCCATATTATGTAAATGTAGATTATTACTATTGTTGGGGGTTTTTGACACACTGGTGGTCTTTAGTTCATCCTCTGATGTGTTCAATATTCAGAATGCCTATAAAAATTATGAACTAGTATACAAAATTATCTTTCTTGCTTTATATTTCTCATATGTTGCTATACTCCATTTTAGAGAATATTGATTTTGAGTCCAGCTGCTGTTGTCTAATCTTATTTTTCAATATTAAATGTTATCAGTAAATACTCAAAGGCATTTGGCAGCACACACACTTTGGGAGTGAAAATAATAAATGCATGAGATCTCATGCAAAGATGGATATGACTTCATTACTGTCATTCTGAGATCATAACTTTGGATTTGATGCCTTATGTGTTCAAAAATAGCAAACATATTGCAACATTTAATTAGTTGTTTAAAATTTATTATATTTAAAATAAAGCCTTGCTCAAAATGTATAAATAGACCATAAAGCTATTTTGACATTATATGCATGACTATAAACATATGTTTTGGCAGTAAACCAGTTCATATGATATGAACACCAATATTTTAACATCAAAATTGCTTTATCTTTTATTTCAAAATAACTGAGGTGAGTCTTCCATCTCACAGCCACATTCTGATTGGTCTTCCATGGTTCAGGCTCCTTCAGAGGCTGGTGCTGTGGAAAGTGCCTAAGGCTGGGGTCTAGGACACCTGGAGTTTAATCCCAGTGCCAGATGCTACTCAATTTCTTAACTGCCAAGTAGAGATCATTACACTGATCCTCTGGATTTCTGGGAGGATTCATTGAGATGATATGAAGATCCTTCTCAGGTTAAAAGTCCTATACAAAGGCAGTGTGTGTTTTCCCCCAACTTCTCTCAGATAAACAAACAACAAAAACCTAACAATAAAAAGGAAGAAACAAAACTTTTTGTCAATATTAAATTTACTTTAAACATATTTTCAGTGAATGTTACAGGTTTCCTCCTGGACACATTCATAAAATTGTATTCATAAGCAATAAAGATAGGTTACAGTGACTTGCTTGAGATCATATAGGTAGTAATGAAAAGATTAAGTTTTTGAACCCAGGTCCTCTAACTCCAGATCCAGTGCCTTTTCCAGCACACTGACCTCTTTGTCTTTTGGTAATAAAATTAAGAAGGAAGAATTTATTAAGTGCCTTCTATGTTCCAGGAACCTTATTAAAGGTTTTGTAATTATTATCTCATCAGATCCTCACAACTCTGCAAAGTAGGTGTTGTTATTACTCCTGTTTTACAATTGAGGAAACTGAGGCAGACAGACATTAAGTGATTTGCCCAGGATCAAACAGCCAATATTTGAACTCAGGTTTTCTTGACTCCAGGCCCAGTCTTCTGTCCATTGTGCCACCTAACTGTCTAACTGAATTGCTAGTAGAAATTATATTAGAATATATTTTGAGTTTTCTGTTATCTTAAAAATGTCCTTAGAAAATTGTAAAGTTGATCCTATCAATTGCCTCACTATTATGAAAATTCCCAGCTTCCCCTAATTATCTTTCCCTGTTAGTATCTCCTTAGGGACAAGTTTTTGCATTTAAGAAAAGAAGGTCAATTCTCCTTTTGGCTTTTATTTATTTATTACTTGAGGATTGAAGCTGGCCTTTCCAAGCACCAAGACTGGTGGAAATTTATGAAAATTTTATAAAATGGTTTGTTAAATTGTATAATCATATATTAACGGATGAGTATAATCTTTAGGCCTGACACTTCGTTAAAGATTCACCAGTTTCCAGTTTAACCAAGAAATATGCTGCATGGTATTTGATGAGAATTTTTACTACAAGATGCCAGATAAAGGAGCTCAAAAGAACAATTGCATGAGCCTCCACAAATCACTAGAAAACTACTCAGAATTGGGAAAATAAACCAATATGCCCAAAGTACCCCCAATAATTTGCTGGGGACAGTAAAATTTTAACTAAGGAGGGGGTATAGTGGGACAGCAAGGTTGATCAGGGAAATCTTGATTAATTGATTAATTCCCAGCGTACTTGATGAAATTACAGAATAAATGATCATGGGGCCAATAGGAAGTGCAATTGATAGAGCACTGGCCCTAGAGTCAGGAGGACCTGAGTTCAAATTCAGATGCTTATTAGCTATGTGACCCTGGACAAGTCACTTAAGCCCAATTATCTCACAAAAAAAGAATATAATGAGCAAAAAAAGAAAGACATTGATATGTTGATGAAACTTAAGAATAATAGTAGTAGTAGTAACTAAAATTTATGTAGCACCTTAAAGTTTGTAACTATATACTATCATTTTATCCTCAATCTATGAAGTGGGTGCTATTATGGTCTCCATTTTATAGTTGAAGAAAACAGGATCAGAGAGGTTATCAGAGCTAGTAAGTATGACATGATTTGAACTCAGATTTCCTGACTCCATGTTCAGTGCTCTATCTACTACACCACCAAGGTAAGGTTATAAAGAGCCACTAAAGTCTTTTTTTTAAGTATGTATACTTTGTTTTAAGAAGGAAGAAAATTTTCAATTAAACTTGATGTAATTATAGGATATGTATTCATTACGTAGTCAAAAGATCAATCAGGCTGCTGGCGGCCTTAAAAAGCAAGACAAAGAGTCAGTCAAGACAGTTGGCTCTTAGGAGTTCCTAGCAGAATTGGTCAAGGGAGAGGTGGATAAGGGCAGGGATGGAGGGAAGAGGAGGGTGGAGCCAAGAGGGGAGAAAAAGACAGGGACTCACCTGAGCTATGCCAAATTTCCCTCTAAAAAACTTTAAATAACACCACAAAATGAATTCTGGAGCAGCAGAACCCACAACAGGATGGGGCAAAACAATTTTCCATCCCAAAACAACTTAGAAGGTCGACAAGAAAGGCCTCCACCACCTGGGTGAGAGTTGAGCACAGTCCAGAGTAGGTACCACCACAGGACCCTGCACAGGCCATGTCCAGCGAACCAAAAGCAGGCCTTGGGGGTGATAGCTCCAGTAGCAGCGATAGCTTACAAAGCTCTCAGCCCACAGATGATGGTAAGAGGGTCAGACAATTGGTCAGAAGGAGATTACAGGGGTCCCTTTGCTGGCACTGGGGGCAGGACTCCACTGCATTGCCCATATGCAGATCTGGGTCACAGTGTTGAGTTGCAGTCCCATGGTGAGGAAGAGCACTAGCACACCAGAGCTTGTGTCTGCAGAGGAGTGGGGATCTGGTCACAGGTTTAGGACAGAGAAGAGCATTTGTGGTCACTCACAGTCCAGAGTACAGGCAAGGAGAGTAGTGGCCACGCCTCTCCTTAGATCATACCACCTTGGAAGAGTGGCAAATTTACTGACCCTCACAACTAGCTCTTAGAGCAGCAGAAAGAAAAGCCTGAAGCTTGAGATGGTGTGCTCTCCACCCTTGGAGCAGAGCCCTGCTTTAACATAGTTAAGAGTCAAGAAGTAGGCTGAAAAATGAGCAAATAAACAAGAAAAAGAACCTGACCACATAAAGTTACTATGGTAACAGGGAAGATCAAAAGACCAAAACACAAACTTAGAAGAAGGCAACAAAGTCAAAACTGCTACATACAGAGAATTGAGTCAAATTTATAAAAATAACAACTATTCCCCAGTTGATAAATGGTCAAAGGATTTGAACAGGCAGATTTCAGACAAAGTAGTCAAAGCTTTCTATAGTCATATGAAAAAAATTCTCTAAATCATTATTGATTAGAGAAATTCAAATTTAAAAAAAACCCTGAGGTTGTACCCCACATCCATCAGATTGGCTAATATGACAGAAAAGGAGTGGCATGCTTAGCAGAAACTTTCCCCAGGGGACACAATGAGAAAAGAAATGACATCAGGGTTCTGCAGGAATGAAAGAATTAGTGACCTAATTTGAATCACATAGAGCCCATTGAGGGAGGAACTTGCCTAAGGAGGAGCTTGCTTAGGAGGAGGCTTGCTTAGGGCAAGCTTGCTTGCAGGAAGGCTTCCATACCTTTTGGTACCAAGCTAATTAAGCACTGAATCACAAGGGTTATGATGCCTTCTGGCTCTGAGAAGTATATGTGTATATATATATTCCAAGTTTAGTGTTTTGCTTTGGGGGTTCACTTATGAGAAGGACCTTTTCATTCCCTGGGTGGGACTCTGAGTAGACGTTTGTTCAGAGCCCCTCAACTACTCAGATGTATCTGTGCTCCCCCAATCCAGCGGTGTATGTAGGTGGTTATATTACATTGTTCAGACAGCTGGAGCCCTGTCTGTTGTTCCGTGTGCTAATTGATCTGCTTGTATTTTTTCTGTTTGTATTTTCTCCACATTCAGGGTGCTGATCTTTCCCCTGAACTAGTAACTAGTAACTAAAGTAAGATTGTTCGCTGCTTTACAAAATTTGAATAATAGACCATTAGGAGGAAGTACACCTCTAGCCAGAATGATGACCCTGAATCTGCAAATTAGAAAATAGCAGACACATAAGATCCAAAATATTGAGTATTGGACTGTGAGGAAATATGTTCCAACACCGTATCCAGGAATACCTGGTTCAGCAGGATATGATTTACATTGTTTAGAGAACTTTTGGTTGGATAGAAAAGAGATAAGAAAAATCTCTACTGGAATATGTATGAGAGTCCCTAAGAATCACTTTGGACAAATATTACCTAAACCAGGATTAGCAGTTCAGGGAATACATGTATTGGCTGGAGTGACAGATTTAGTTATCAAGGAGAAATTATTGTGACACTCCAGAATTTGGGTGAAGAACCTATACAGTTGTGTAAAAATGATAGAATAGTTCAATTGATTATTATTCCTTGTGAAACAATACCCGTTGTGAAAATTGACCCCCCTTCCAAAATAACTATCAGAGGAAAGGAAAGATTTGGTTCTAATGATAGAATAAAATTGGGAGCTAAAGTATGGGTAAAACAGAAGCTGGACAATGTTTCAAAGGCTGCAGAAATTACAGCATATGGGAGAGACAATACTGTTAACCGTGGTTTACCCAGGAGAAAATAGTTATGAAACTGTATTCTAGATTCACATATTCTATCGTGAATGAGGCTATGATAGTCTCTTTGTTTCTTTTGGGGCTTTTGTTTATTAAATTGGTTTGTGAGATTTGTTTCCTGCAAGCTTAGTACCATCTACCTGGAGATGCCTGATCGTTTCAGCCAGATATTACCTTCTCATGTGTTTGGATATTAGACCTGGACCTGTCCATGACTATGATGTATCATCTCTGGACCTGTCCATGACTGTGACGTGTCATCCCTGGACCTGGCATCAACTGAGTTCCAGATGCCAGCTTGCTAAAGAACAGACCTCTCGAGTAGGACTCTTAATCTCTTGGGGCAGGGACAGCTCTACATCCAATTTCAGCAGCAAGAAGCTTTGGAGGATGAGACCTTAGCCCCTTCCCACAAGATTTTGAGCTCTATTCATTCGAGGGGGGAATGATAACATTGTTTTATATGCTTATCTTATGTTATCCCTATTATATTGTTGTGTAAAGTTCTGGTGACACCAGTTATCCCAGAATTCCCATTGCCCTATGTAATGGATATGAAAGATCTTGGGGCTGAATGCAGTAGCAATTTAGATTTGAAGATCTTTCTCACCCATTAATATAGGCCATGAGACCTGCTTATATCACAGGAAGCCTGAGTCATGTGTGGTAGGAGGAGCTTCCTGACAGCAAAAAGAAGTTATGTCACAGGAAATGGAGAGAGAGAGCAGTTATGGCTGCTAATGGCTGCCATCGTGATGGTTAGAACTGAACAGGCTGTACTGTGAGTTTGTCTTTGGGAAGACCCTGGCAGGGAGTCAGAGGGGTTTTGGGATGGTGAGGCTCCATGTTGTGATATTATGTATGAAATGTTTTGCTGCTCTGATAGATTGGATAAATGGCTTGTAGAATATGGTTCTCTGGTGTCTGAATAAATGGTTTACTTCTACATCCTACGTGGAGAGTCTTGTATACTTTGCGATACAGAACTACATAGGCATTTTGACAATTATCATCTACATTGTTATCATTGCCTTACTGATACATCATTTCTTAGAACACAGTAGTATTTCCTCACAATCATATAACACACCTTGTTTAGCCATTCCCCAATTGATAGGCATCCCCACAACTTCCAGTTGTTTGCCACCACAAAGAGAGTTGCTATAAACATTTCAGAACATATAGGTTCTTTTCCTTTTTCCTTAATCATCTTTGGAAATAGACCTAGTAGTGGTATTATTGAGTCAAAGGGTATAGGCAGTTTAATAACTCTTTGGGCACAATTCCATGTTGCACTCCAAAATGATTAGATTAGTTCACAGTTCAACCAACAATGAATTAGTGTCCCAATTTTTTTGCATCCCCTCTATCCTTTGTCATTTTTGCCTTCAATCATTTTTGCAAATCTGACAGGTATAAAATGATATTTCAAGGTTGTTTTAACATGCATTTCTCTAAACGATAAAGATTTATAACATTTTTTATATGACTACAAATTGTTTTGATGTCCTCATTGGAAAACTGTCTGTTCCTATCTTTTGACCATTTATCAAACTGAAAATGACTCATATTCTTATATATTTGACAAAGCTCTTTACCTATTTGAGATATGAGACCTTGATCTGAGAAACTGTCTATAAATTGTTTTTCCCAATTTACTGCTTTCCTTTTATCTTGGCTATATTTGTTTTATGTGTACAAAACCTTTTTGATTTAATGTAATAAAAAATATTCATTTTATACCTCACTCTGTCTTCTATCTCTTGTTTATCCATAAATTGTTTACCTATCCATAGGTCTGATAAGTAATATGTTCCACATTCTTCAAACTTCCTTATAATATCTCTCTTTACAACTAGGTTGTATATGAATTTTAGCCTCATCTTGGTAAATTGTGTAAGATATTGCTCTATGCCCCATTTCTGCCATACTGTTTTCCAGTTTTCCTAACAATTTTTAACAAATAATAAATTCTTATCCCAAAATCTAAAGTCTTTACATTTGTCAAATACAGGGTTACTATATTTATTTGTTGCTATAAATTGTTTATCTACTCTGTTCCATTGATCTACCTTTCTATTTCTTAGCCAGTACCAGATGGTTTTGATAATTACTGTCTTATACTATAGTTTAAGATATGGTACTACTAAGCCTCCTTCCTTTAATTTTTTCATTGTTTCCTTTGGTATTCTTGACTTTTTGTTCTTCCAAATGAATTTTGTTATTACTTTTTCTAATCCAGTAAACTATTTTTGGTAATTTAATTTGAAAGGCATTGAAAATATAAATTAGTTTAGGGAAGACTGATACTTTCATTATATTGGCCCTGTCTACCCATGAACAATTAATATTTCTCCAATTATTTAAGTCTTCTCGCAGGATTTTGTTTGTGATATATGGGAATGCTGATGATTTACATGGATTTACTTTATAAACTGCTACTTTGCTAAAATTATTAATTGCTTCAACTAACTTTTTTGTTGAGTGTTTGGATTTTGGAAATATATCATCATATCATCTGCAAAAAGAGATAGTTTTATTACCTCATTCTCTATTCTGATTCCTTCTATTTCTTTTTCTTCTTTTATTGCTATTGCCAAGTTTTCCAGTACATTATTGAATAATGTTAGTGGTGGTAGATGGCCTTGTTTCATACCTGATCTTACTGGGAAAGCTTCTAGTTTATCCCTATTACAAATAACGCTTGCTGGTGATTTCAGATAAATGTTTTCTCTTTTTATCAATTTAAGAAAAAAAACTATACTGATACTTTCAAGTGTTTTAAATACATCATCTATTGATATAATTGTGGGTTTTTAAACTTTTATTATTGCTGTAATAAATTGTTAATATTTTTTCCTTATGGTAAACCATTCCTGCATTTCTAGTATAAATCCCACTTGATCATAATGTATAATCTTTGTAATATTGTTTTAATCTTTTAGCTAGTATTTTATTTAGGACTTTTGTATCCATAGTTTTTATCTGGTTTCATTTAGTGACAGACATGCTTTTACTGACATTAGGCTGACCCAAAACCTCACACTTTACTGCCCAGATCAAATGGCTTGAGCTGTTTGCTATGTCTTTAGTTTGTTCCCTCTCATTTGAGTCCTGTATTTCATTCCATATGCATTTCCTTGATCTCTTTTGTTGTGTTTTTTTAAGAGTAGATATAATGCCAAAGAAATGTGCAAAAATTGTATATTTTAAAGAGCACACTTCAATGATGATTAGGGATATTTTAGAAAAGGTTGGTTTAGGAAAAAAATCAAGATTTTCTAGGATCATCTCTATATGACCTACCCCTTAAGTTCTATAATTTCATCAAGTGAGTTGGGGGAGATCAATTAATCAAGGATCCTTTGACCTAACCCTAAGTCCCTAAACCTCCCCGCACAAATACATATATTCTACACCTAAATATACACACATATGCATATATATGGAGAGATAATTTATAGAAGACATATTATCTCCTGAGCTACACCTGAATATGCCAAAATTGTAAAACTTTAGTGTACCTAATAGATGGTTGTGTATAATTGTTAATATTATCAATATGACTGGTCACGACTCAGCTTCCAATGTCAATAAATATAATCACATATGTGTTTGTGTGTATAAACAATGGCCTATAAAAGTTACTAATAAAAACCTGCCAGAAGCAATTTTATCCTTTTAGACCTCAGGAACATGTATATTCAGGTGCTTAAAGGATGTGAATTTAGTAGGCAGATCTCAGGTCTGTGAGAAATTGGATATCAGGGGAATAATTCTGCTTTACAGAATTGCTTTTTGACGCCATGAAGTTGTGATGAGAGTTTAGAATTGAATGACTAAAAGCAACAATACTAAAACAACTAAAGGAAAAACAAAATTGTACTAAAAAGATCCTCAACATGACAATTAGATTAATTATAATTCTTGTATCTCTATCTCTTGTAGTAACAATCATAGTCTAAAAATGGAGAGTTGTTATATTTTCATAACAGTATTATAATAATATTTCAATAGTATAAACAATTGAAACAATATGCTATTAAAAACACTAATCTTATCTATTATAAAGCTATGTGGTTAAAAAAGAATGATTACCTATGTTGTGTTAGCGATTATAATTTAGTACTGTTTTGACTTACTGATTCTTTAATTCAAACTTTCAATATAAATTTCCGTATCTGGTGGCTAAAAAAGGTAAATATCTTCATCTCTGTTCTCAAGTATCTTATATATTTGCTTTTGATATTTGGTTAGATTTGTGATCTGATCTGTGTGGCATTCTCCACTTTTGGAAAAATTGTGGTATGTGGACTATTATATACATCTACCTCTTGAGATCACCTCAATTTAAAATCTACAAAATTTATTAGTCATAACTAAGATAAAATTTTACTACCTTCTGGATTTCTTGCTATCTAATAACACGTATAGGGGCAACTTGTTTTATTTCAGTATCTAAGTTTATTTATTCTCTCACAGCGCATTTTCAAAACACTTAATATAAATCTTAATATCACTTTCTTCGGTAATTTCCAGGATTGTTAAATACTTGTAACTGAAATAGAGTGTTTTTATTTCAAGGCTTCATATTTTATAGATTTCCCCCTTGCTCTTAATCTCCATCTTTTTCATTTAGTATATTTATTTAATGGTCATTTAAATTTTGTCTATTGCAAAAGAAATTATCTGTTAGCAAGATTCCAAATGGTTTTATTATGCTGTCTTATTTATCTTGTCCTTTTCAATTAACACCTCATATTCATTATTTATCTTAACTCTGCCTCCTTTTCCTTCCTTTCAAAAGTAGGGCAGGAAATCAATTGCATCAGCCTGTCCTGGAAACATACAAATCTCTTAAAGTTAACACACTAGATTTTTTAAAAATGCATAATACGTTCACGAATAAAACTAAATTGGCACCTCTATGCTGTATTTAAAATGTGAAATGTGAAAAAAATCACACTCAGCAATATAGGCCATATGGGAGTCAGAATGATAAACCCATTTCCATCCCTATTAAATAGTGTTTTCCCACAATTGGGAAGGCAACTTCTGAATATATCTAAAGATGATGTTGGTTTGAAATATTATTTTTTTGTCAAATACATTATAGGATAAAATTATTTATAAATTTCAAAGTGTGCACACAAGTAATGTTAACTGTTAGAATATATTTTGAAAGTAATTTAAAACTAGTTTTCTTTCTTTTTTTTATAATGTAGAATTGCTCTTCAGGGAACATGAATGAGATGGTTTTTACTTTGCAACCTTTGGTAAAGCAATACTAACTAAAAGCTTAACCAATGTTTTATAATATGATGCATTATTCATACAATTTAAATTGAAGTGAATTTCCATCTTGTTTCTTTCTACTTCAATTATCAGTGAGTCAAGGTTTCATCTTTCAATGAATCTTGCATGATTTTGATATACACATGCGCAGCATGTTATTTGAGAACAATCATTATTAAGAAGTGAGACCCAAAACAGGGGATGTATGCTCTGCAAAGATCACTGGATCATTGATTTAGAGCTGCAAAGGACCTTATAAGACATCAAGACCCACCCCCAACCCTTCATTTTATAGATGAAGCAGCTGAGGCATAGAAAGGAAAAATGATATATCCAAGGTCATACAAGTAGCAAAGGACAGAGGTAACAATTGAACTCAGCTCCTCTAATTCCAAATCCCCTGCTGCTCCCCCTGTGTCATGCTAGTTGTTTTAGGTATTTACCACTTTCAAGGAGGAATTCTAGAGAAGAATCAAAGACTAATAGAGATTCATCATAGAGGCTGAAGTCTTCCCCAGATGTCCCTGCTTGTGGATGATATTGTGTTGATTGCATTAAAGCCTAAAACACTACAGATTCTCCTAAATGAGAACTATAATCACTCAGAAGAGATGGACCTATGATCCACACAAAAACAATGCCTATTGTGTAGGCAATGGGGTAAAGTTGGATGACAACCTATAGCACTCCTTCAGTGGTATCTGTTTCTTACTTGGACACTGCCAATGGAAAATTCTGAGATCAGCACAGAATTGAAGGAGAAAAGGAAAGCAGGCAAAGTTCTAATTTTCCAAAGTTTCTCTTTTAAACAAAAATTCATCTTTTTATACCAATATTCTTCCTTTGTTGTATGACTTTAAGTCATAGAATATTACAATATCTGAATAAGTGGAGTTGGTAACCCAATGAGCAAAAAAGAAGAATATGTTGAATATGAGCAAATTATAACACATTTCATAAAAAGGAATTGCAAAGAATTGGTGTAAAAGGATATTAATAAAAGGAATTACAAAGAATTGGTGTAAAGGATATTAATGAAGAAGTTATAACTGATAAATAAGTACAGTGACATAATAAGAATGAGGAATAACAAGCAGATGGTCACATGCCCCCATTGGTATCCATTTGCCTTGATGAATTTATGGGAAGAAATCATAAAAGGCAGAATTGCCAGGCAGGGATAGGTTTTGGAATTGTAAATGTTATATGCATATGTAGTGTACTTCTAAATGTGATCTGTATGTTGGGATACTATATTAAATGTGAGGGCAGGGACTGTCTTTTGCCTCTTTTTGTATTTTCAGTCCCTAGGACAGTGCCTGACACATAGTAAGTACTTAATAAATGTTTTTGTTGATGGATGGACAAATGTATTATGTGAAGCAGTGGGTTTTGCCTTGCATGGGACTCATATTCTTAGCCCAATATATGACAGCATTACATGCATTGCCTGCCATATGCTGCTAATTACGTGGTGTACATTGTGTTGTTGCCTACAATTAGGAAGTATATATTTAGCACATGCTATGTACCAGGTGCTGTGCTAAGTACTAGGCATTACAAAACAGAAAGAATCCTTGTCCTCAAGGATCTTGCATTCTAACAGAGGAGATGATACACACCTATAAAGCAAATATAATATAATTTTTGGGGTGAGGGAAGCACCAGCAGCTGAAGAGACAAGAAAAGACCTCATCCAGAAGATGGTACCTGAGCTAAGTCTTGAAGAAAACCAAGAAATACATGGGGTATAAGTGAGGAAGGACAGAATTCTAGGCTTGGGAGAGTAACCATCACAAAAGGCATAGTGCTTGGAGATTAAGTGCCATCTGTGAGGAATGGTAATGAGGAAAGTATGACTAGAATATAGGATGAGTAATTCTATAGTGTAATAAGTATAGTGTAACAAGCATGTAAAGGTAGGTTGAGAACAGATTGTAGAGTAATTTATATTTATATATAATTTATATTAATTTACACAAATAGAGTAATTTATATTTGATCCTAAAGGTCATAGAAAACCTTTGGAGTTTTCTAAATAGAGAGCCAGTGATGTGGTCAAATGAGTGTTTTAAGAAAATCACTTTGGAGCTTGTGTGGATAGATTCAGAGAGACTAGGAGCGGAGACCAATTAGAACCTAATACATAGATCAGGAGAAGGTTATGAGGGCAGAAACTATGGTGAGGGCTGATTAAGTGAAGAAAGGGGTATCAGTGTTAGAGATTATGGAGACAGAAATGAATAGACTTGTTAATTGATAGGATATGTAGGCTGAGTGAGAGTGAAAAATCCATGAGGATAATGAAGTTGTGACCTTGAGTCACTGAAAAGGTGGTGGTATCCTTAATAGAAATTGAGATATTCAAAAGAGGAATGACCATGAGGATTTTTTGAGATAGCTACAAGATATTCTTTGAGATAAATAGAGGAAATCTAGTTTAAAATGTCCAATAGACAGTGATTTGGAACTGAACTTAAACGAATCCCTAGGGCTGCCTATAAAGATTTGAGAATCACTTGCTTTGAGATGATAATTGAATCCAGTAGCAGTAGCGGTATATAGGTCTATAGCGAAAGCCATGTTTTAGCTACCTGATTGTACAATGTACTATGTAGTTGTGATGATTAACTGTGAATATGATAGAGTACCCAGGTTGTGTGTTCACAGATCTTCAAGTGTGGGGATGGAACCTGTGATTTCATAAGTGTAAGAAGTTCCTACTGAGGATCTTTAACCATTTCAAGTTGCCTGCATACTGAGAGGTTAGGTGACCTGTCTACGGTCACATATACAGTATATTTCGGAGGCAGGACTTTTCTGTGCAAATGAAGGAGAGGAAAATGAAAACAAGATGGTAAGGGACTGAGAGAAAATGCTTCTGGTTCTGAAGCCATTTCTGTGGTGAAGCTGTCAGAGAGAGGCTGTGTACCTTTGTGCCAGAAAAGGTTCATGAAGCAATATTACTAATAGCCAGCATTTGTATAGGCTGGGCAGCTAGATGACGCAGTGAGCACCGGGCCTGGAGTCAGGAAGACTTGAGTTCAAATTTGACCTCAGACACTTACTAGCTATGTGATCCTGGGAAAGTCATATCTGAGGCTAGATTCAGGTCTGAGGTGAGATTTCCACTCAGGTTTTCCTGACTAAGTTCAGTGTTTTATCCATTACACTGCCAGAAGCCTCTCAGGCAAGAGCTGAGGCAGGAGGGGCTAGAGGCATGGCCAGAGCAGGGCATCAAGAGTAAGAAAAAGCAGGTAGAGGAGAAATGAACTTCTAAATTCAAATTGCCAGTGGCTATACTTGGGAAGCAAAGAGCAGTCAAGTCTTATATTTTTATTATTCCTATTGCTTCTTTGGTCATGAGTAGTTTGTAAATAATTAAGCTAAGTGGTTGACTCCCTTATGCCATATTCATGTAACTATGGCTCACTAAAATAAAACAAACCAGAGGGGAAGATGTAATATTCCCAGTAGGTGAATCTCTAGGCAAAATGTTAATTTAGCTATCCACACCTTTGTCCAGACTAATGAGGGAAGCAGCTGACATCTACAAATGCAAAGAGATAGGAACAGGGTTACAATTATAGTTACTCTTTGAGAGACAGAGAGAGATTGACATTCTGGTGAATAGGCAGTTGCCAGCCTCTAGGCACTCATTACTGAAAAGAGATAGGTAACTGGGGAAAACACCCCTTAGTATATTAAGCAAGTATTTTTCACCCTGATTTTACAGATGAGAAAACTGAGATTCAGAGAAGAAAAATGGCATTCTTATGGTATATGGCTAGTAAGTATCAGATCTGGGACTTTTAATTGTGTCTCCTATTGCTAAGTCTACCAGTTTTTCTGTTTTATCCTCCTTTCTGATTATAATGCACTAATTCAAGTGACCACTATTTTTAAAGTTATTACAAAAATGTATATAAAAATAATTTATATCAATCAATCAGTCAGCTTTTAAAATCCTCTATTATGTGCCAGGTACTGTATTATGATCTGGGAATACATAGATAAAATTGAAACAGTCTCTGTCCTCAAAGAGCTTATGTGCTAAAGAGAGAGAAAACATTTATGTAAGACATATAGAAATCAAATATGTGGTAATTTTGGAAGCGAAGGTAGCAGCAACCTGAGAGACCAGGAAAGGTCTTCTTGATACATAAATACAATCTAAGAGAATGGAGTCAGGGTTGGGGGTAGAGGGATGGACTGAGGGAGTAGGGAAGGTAAGGAAGAGAAAGGTGACCTATACTAGTGAGTCAGTGTTATAGAAAAATCTTAATGAGAAAACTCCATCTACCAATATAGATTGGTAATTATTTTGCAATTTACAGTATTAGAATGCTGGCTGAGGCACTGGAAGGTTTAGTGACTTACTAGGAGTAGTACAGCAAGTAGGTGTAAGAAGTTGGATCCAAGACATCCTGACTCTGACTCAGACTCTCTAGCCACACTTTATCATGCTGACTCTTTAAAAGATTTAGTATGTAAAACTCAAACTGCTACAGATGACTACAGCAAATTGATCTGTATCATGGTGAGCTATATTTCCTTTGTATAAAACTTTTGTTCTAATACAGGATTTTAAGTATGTGTCTTGAGTTTTGCCTGTGAATTCACTAAGGTTTTGTAGTATTCTAATACTCGATGCAGTAAAGGCAATGTAATTCGAGAATAGTGACACTTGGGGAACTTGGCCATCAGTAGACAATACTTCCTTTTTTGGAATTTACACAAGGTATCTTTTGTGCTACAGACAAAGACCAATAGTAAACATGCACCGCCATTTTTAGCACCATAATGATGTCATAGTATAAGTGGGCTACTAAATAAAGTTATCTCAGTCATAGAATCTCATTATTTTGATTAAAATCAAAGAAAGTCTCCATGAAATACATACCAATGTGAAATATGTTTATACGACTATCCATAGTTAGAAAAGAGATTTAATAAAACCCCACATGGCTCAAACTATGGAATGCAGCAGAATTAACAGCCCAGTGAATTAACACATCAACCTATGTATTGTAGAGAGATGCTACAGAAAGACAAAGACCTGAACCCAGAATGGAGTGGAAGAAGTGATTGTGGTAAATTATATGTGGGGAATTTCCCCATTCTTTCCATGAAACCAAACTTCTTATTGAATCAAAAGCCCTTCTTTTTCATTCCAGCATTCCTTCAGTGATGTTACATGACTACATATCACAGCACAATGAAAATTATGGACAAGACAAAGGAAGCCAGATGGCTACAACATATTTCCAAGGATAACTTACTCATGAAAAGGGAATTAAATAATAATTAAAACAACAGTATCAGTAATAGTAGTTACTAACATTAATATAGCACTTAACTATGTGCCAGGAACTATGCTTTGCCCTTTAGAATTATTATTTTATTTGATCCTTACAACTCTGAAATAAGTACTATTATTTAATGCCATTTTACAGATGAAGAAACTTAGGCAAACAGGCCACATAGCTAGTGTCTCAGGCTAAATTTAAAGTCAGGTCATCTTGACACCAGGTTCAGAGCTAAAAGAAGCAAAGATATGTATGACTAGAATAGAAAGTGTGTGGTGCATGGTTTGTCCTTCGTTCTCAAAGAGGACCATGACATCAGGAAGATGATGCCATTACTTGCAAGCCAATTGGATTTACATGAAGGAGGGTTATGCAAAGTCACCAGCCTCACTTTCTACTCCAGAGCCATCTGGGTCCAGCGGCTAGATATGGATCAGGACAACTGGAGATGGCCCAGTTGGGACCTATTGTTGGCCAATCAACGAGAGCCAGAGTGAATTGGATTCAAGGCATTGTCTTTAAGACAGAAATTTAGTCAGTAAACCCCAAGATATCAAGGTAGGTTTCAGTGACCAAAATTTACCTTCCTTTGAACAGAGCACCCTCAGGTAAGGGAATGATACGCCATATGGAGAGAGGAGAAGAGAGGAGAGGAGAGGAGCTGAGTTTCCTGACTGGAACTGACCAGTTGGGTCCCCAGTTGGACAGCTCAGACTACTCATGGGTTTTAGTTTATCCTTCTTTCTTGAAGAGGACCATGACATCAGGAAGATGATGCCATGACTGGCAACTGAATTAGATTTAAGTGAGGGAGGGCTATGCAAAGTCATCAGCCTCACTTTCTCCTCTGGAGCCATCTGGGTCCACTGGCCAATTATAGATCAGGAAAACTTGAGATGGCCTAGGAGGTAGGCCTAAACAAGAACTAGTTAGCCTTGGAATCCTTCAGAAACTAGAAGAACAAGGAACCTCTAGTGCGCGGATAGATTCTCTACTATAAAGATTTTTTAAAGAAACATGAGTAAGAATTACATAAGATGAGAAGGAAATAATGCCTTTATAGCAGAAGTATTCATGCCAATGAAATAAATCATGGTTGTACCAAAGTACAGTCATTTTTGATGTAACCATATGTGTTCCTAAAAGATCATTGTTCTATGTGCAACCAGGTAATAAAAATCACAGGGATTATGAGGGAAATGGGGTTGGAGCACAATACTCAAAAATGTCCTCAGTGACACATTAAAAAAAAAGATAGGAATCTAATAAAAATAGCAATTTTACACATTTAATGATTTAGAAATTCATAAATGCTACAATAAATAGTGACTACCTCTTCAGCCTGGGGCTACTGCTTGGCCTGTGCCCAGATTTCCACAGGGTCAAGGCTGACAAAGTTGATGGACCCAGGTAAAAGGGCAGGAGGGGTTGAGAGAGTGGGGTGGTGGTTACAGGGGAAGGATAAATGTTTGAGGTGGAGTGTGTGGGTGCGGCCTAGACTTCCTCTACCCACAACACCTACTGCACCATAAGCTATACAATAAATTTTACACTTTACCTTGAAAAAGACATGAAATTTGTGTGTAAAAGTGGTCTCCAGAAAGAGCTGTAACTTATGAGTTACTGTAAAGCTGTACATTCTTTCTCAATGTTTCTCTGGTGTGACATCATGTATTAAGAAACCCCAAATTTGGTTAAGTTCTAATTATTTCTTAATATATCAATCCATATTGGAACAAGTTCCCTGTTTTTAGCAGAAGTGATTAAACAAAGTTTTGAATACCTTCTGCTAGATGCCAAATTAGAAAAGAAAATGTTTTCACTTTCAATTTAGATGCTTAGGTAAGTTATTTCTCAAAAGGTGTTTACTTCCTCACCTCCATGTCCAAAAATGTACACATTTCAGTAGTCAACTAATTTTAATTTACTCTGAGAATAGCCATATTGTTTCCTAAATATTTTAAGATGCTCACTAAAATAGATGTGTTGTTAATGGAGTGCTTATATTCTGAGTAAGCATCTGGGTAATGTAACTTTTTTCTGCTTTATAAATTTATGAGGTGCTATTGGGAATATAATTCATGTTCTGGCATAGAAAATACTGAAATAATATGTGATTTAATGAAACACATGGATTATATAATGTAGTACATATATTATCTGTTTTATAATATATACAAAGCCCCCAGACTGCTAATTCTTTGTAGTATGTTGAAATACAAATATAATTAAATTGATATCATGCTTTATAGAATGATTAGATTACTAATAAACTATCACTATAATAAAGCTAGTATAGCATTCCACACAAAGGTCATTTGGATATTTGCTAATGAAATATAAACTATGCTAAAATAACCACATCATCTGCAAATTAAGAAAAAAAACAACTACTACACTGAAAACTAACAGATATACACATGAATTTATCATTTGAATAAATATTTTGATTTTTTTTTTGAGGAATGAAATTCCTCTAAAAATAATCTGGAAGAATTTGAAAATCAAAACTTTAAATAAAAATGTTTAAAAAATTGAAAAGAAAATGAAACCAGTTACATTAACAAATATGTAAAGGAGAGCTACTTTAAAAAATTAATTTAAAGGATTTAGCAACTCAAATGATGTTCTATTTTCAAAAACTTAAAAATTTTAGTGGACATGATGGCATCTTAATTTCTATGATGCTGTCAGGTCACTTCAACAATGATCAGATGATTAATCCTGAATGTTTCTTAATACAGAATGCAGAATAAACATACTATCTTAAGTACTACTCCAAATCATGAAAATATTGCATTCTCCACTGGTTCTTATAAGGATAATACATTTACATAATTAACTCACTCTCCTATATGTAAATTAAAAAAACACCTTTCTATATAAGCCTTATTTTCCCTTTCACAATCATGCTCTTTCCCACCCCCCAGTCCATTTTTTTAAATAAATATCTGAAAACTCCTAGTTATATTTTATCTAATTTGAAGTATAATGATCAGGTGATTTCAAATTCCCTAAGTTATTAGTATATTCCTAAACCTGGGAATTAATATGTAATGATTGTGTCAGAAACTTTTCTGACACTAAGAGCCTAAGTGTACTTTGGGGGATTTTCTTACTCTCTTGGCTCATATGCCTGAATACCAGAAAACTTGGCAAAATCTAAATGCTCCAGATTTTTTCATGCAAACTCTTAGCCAGCACCTATTAACACCATGCTTGGCACATGATAAGTGATTAATAAACGTTCTATCTGTTTATCTATCTATCACCTATCTATCATCTCTCTACATAGCATACAGTCTGGTATATAGTCAGCATTTATTTTGATGCTTGCTTGATTAATCTAGTCATGCTCTTGGGAAACTTAGTCTATTTTAAGCTTTGTTTAATATTAATAATTGAATGACTTTTGGAACTTATTATACTTTCCCTTTTAAGAGTGCTTCTGGTCCAAATTTGAGGGAAACAACTTTTCTAACAATCACTCAGATTTTAAGTTACTTTTTTCTAAGTCACCTTTGATTCTTCCCTCTCTTCGTCTCCCATATCCAAGGAGTTACCAAGCCATGTTGATTTTATCTCTAAAACATCTCTTGCATCTGTATCTTTTTCTCCTCTTACACAGCCACCACTCTTGTTCAAGCATTTATCACTTTTTGCATGGTTTACTGTCATTGTCTCCTAATTGGTCTCCCTGCTTCTGATTACTACCCTTTCCAATACTTCCTTCATTCAGCTGCCAAAATATCCAACTTTAGGCAGAGGTCTCACCATGTCTTTCCCCTTTTCAATAGTCCTTACTCTTTTAGTTTATATGTCTCAAATCAGGATAGCAGGCATGGGGAGGGGCTTTTACCAGTGCATTGAGGTGAGAGATGAAGTATCAAGTCTAAGGAAGGCCTAATAGTTCAATTTGAATGAAAAGTTAGGTTTGTGGAGGTGAGTCACGCAAAACAAAACTAGAAAGGTACATGGAAATGAAGGGTCTTAAATGACAAACTAAAGAATTCAAACTAAGGAATTCATATTTTATACTAAAGGCAATGAGGAAGAGAAGATTCTGGGAAGGTGACAGAGTAGGTCAGAAAATTCCAAATTCTCCAGATTTTCTCCACAAACAAGACAAAATAGAGTCTCAGGGTCAACCTAGAGTGGCAGAAATAAACATGAGTTAGGGCAGAAGAGTGGTCTTCCTGGGACAACTGTAGAAGATCTGAAGAAAGATCCCAGGACTGAGATTCAGCTAGAGTGAAGCATAAATACCTCCAGGCTAACTCCACTAGAACAGAAAGTGGAGAACTCTGGTGGGAGCTGGGTTGGGAGGTAGCCTTGACCTCAGCAACAGGAATTTTCACACACACATCCCCCACAATGTGGGAAGTCGGGCATCTGAGTGGGGGAAAATTGAGGGAGCCTCTGCTGACATGGGATGCCAGGCCCTGCTGTTCTGCCAAGACACAGTTCTGGGTGAGAAAGAATCAGCACACACTGGGTGAGTACAGAAGCAGTGGGGCAGGGATGCTGTTGGCTATGGGCACTTACAGGAGGGCTGAGTTCTTGGTCTCAGTTTCATGCCCTAGGGGAGAACTGAAGGTCATAGCCACTGAAGGGTTCTCAGGGAGCAAGAGCATTACCAGCATAGTGTGTATTGTGGGGTGGGGTGGGGTGGGGTGGGGGAGCTATCTGTTGCTTGGAGGGGGAATCAGTACAGAAGTTGGGCCGAGGACTAAGATCAAAAAATAACAGTAAGAAGGACCTGATGCCAGCAGCACCATCACTGGAATTAGATGTGATTATAATCATAAGCTGCTAATAACAAAAATTTTTTAAATGAGCAGGCAAAGGAGAAAGAACCCAGTCATAGACAATTACTATGGGAATAGAGAAGACTGGGGTTCATCTGCAGAGGAGGATACCGAAGCAAAAAAAAAAACCTCTCCTACCCCAAAAAGTAGCACTGAATTGTCACCTGCCCAAAAAGAATTCATAGAACTCAAAAAAGACTTCAAAAATCAAATAAGACAGATTGAGGATTTCTTTTTTAAAAGTAAGAACAATCCAAGAAGATTATGAAAAGAAAGTCAACCAACTAGAAAAGGAGATCCAGAATCTTAAAGAAGAAAACAACTCCTCGAAAATTAGAACTGGGCAAGGGGAAACCAGTTATAAGACCAAGAAATAATAAAACAAAAATATAAAGAATAAAAATAGAAAAAAATGTGAAACTTCTCCTGAGAAAAACAACTGATCTGGAGAACAGATCGAGAAGAGAAAACATTAGAATAATTGGACTACCTGAAAGCTATGATCAGATAAAGTCTCTTGATACAATGATACAAGAAATAATTAAAGAAAATTATTCTCAAGTGTTAGAGCAAGCGGGTAAAGCAGAAATAGAAAAAGAATCCAGTAATCACCACCTGAAAGAGATCTTACAAGTAAAACATCAGGAATATCATAGCCAAATTATGAAACCCCCCAGGTGAAGGAGAAAATATTATAAAAAACAAGAGAAAAACAATTCCAATATGTCATGGCCACAATTACCTAACAGTGGCCACACTTAAAGACTGCAGGTCTTGGAACACTATATATCAAAAAGCAAAGGAACTGAGGTTGTGGCTGAAAATATCACACCCAGGGGCAGCTAGGTGGTACAGTGAGTAGAGCACCGGCCCCGGAGTCAGGAGGACCTGAGTTCAAATTCGGCCTCAGACACGTAACACACTTACTAGCTGTGTGATCTCGGGCAAGTCACTTAACCCCATAATTGCCCTGCCTTCCCCCCTCCAAAGAAAAAATAAAAGAAAGAAAGAAAGAAAGAAAGAAAATATCATACCCAGCAAAGTTAAGTATAATACTTAACAACAAAAAAATCAATATTCAATAATTGACAGACATTGCAAAAAGTTCAGAACTACATAGGAAATTTGACATACAAAAGCCAAGAGAAATATAAGGCAAACATTAAAGAGTAATTACAAGAGACTCAGTAAGGACAAATTGTTTACTTTTTATAAGTGGAAATGTAAACTGTATGTCTAGGACTGTCATTGGTAATTGGGTAGTTCAAAAGAAAGAGTGGGGTAGAGCTGAGTATGATGTGATTCTAAAAAGCAAAGTAATACAGGAAAAGGTTAAAAAAGTAATTATCTCATTGAAATGAGGTGCGAGAGGAAGAACTGATACAGAGGAATTAGATGAGGGACGAAGGTGGGTAGTTCTGGAACCCTACTCTCATCAGGAATAGGTTAAAGAGGGAACAATATATTATGCGCGCGCACACACACACACACATACATACACACACATGTATATGTATTTCTATAAAAGTCTTCTAAATTCAGAAAGAAATAAGAGAGCAAGGGAATAGGGAAGGGGAGAGGATAAGGGAGGGAT
This sequence comes from Trichosurus vulpecula, assembly GCF_011100635.1. NCBI lineage: Eukaryota > Metazoa > Chordata > Mammalia > Diprotodontia > Phalangeridae > Trichosurus > Trichosurus vulpecula. Next base: position 160,026,160 of record NC_050577.1, on the reverse strand, counting down.
AATGAATAGGATAAGGGAGGGTATAGAAGATTAATGGGAATGGGATAAAGAGGGAACAACATATATATATATTTAGAAATAAGAAGGTATGGGGATAGGGAGGAGGGAGAAGATAAGAGAGGGATTCTTGGAGAGGGGTAGGTTAAGGAACAGGTGAGCAAGGTAGTGGGTAGAAGTAAAGCGAAGAGAGATAGGAATAGGATGAGAAGGAGAGTGAGGAAAACTGGAAGGAGGAAAATATAGAAGTAATTATAGTTTAGAATGTGAATGGAATGAATTTACCCATACAATGGAAACTGATAGATTAAAAATTTGAATTTAACAATATGTTACTTTCAAGAAAAGCTATAAAAATGAGAGATACACGTGAACATAAAAGTCAGGAGTAGAATTGATTATGTAGAAAAGCAGGGGTGGTAATCATGATCTCAAACAAAGTTAAAGCTAAAATCAGATTTAATCAAAAGAGAAAAATAGAGAAACTACCTTATGTGCCAGCCATATTAATCAATAGTTTCAGATCATATAAAATAACTACACAATCTAAAAATATAAGTATACCTACCAAAATAGACACAGGAACTATACAAATTTAAAAACAAAATATTTTTATATAAGCAAAATTAGATCTAAATAATTGAAGTAATATTTATTGTGCATAGGTAGGTGAAGCTAATATCATAAAAAATAACATTTTAACCTAACATATTTATGTAATACTATCCCAGTTAAACTACTAAAATCAGAAAAAAAATAATAACAGGGTTCCCTTGGAAGAGCAGAGGATCAGGAACTTCAAGGAAACCAGAGGAAAAAGATGTGAAGGAACTAGATTCATTAACATCAAACCTTAAACCATTATCATAAAGTGAGAGCAGTGTTCAAGTATTAAATGGATAATTTTGATTATTTTAAATTAAAATTTCCTGTATAAATAAAACCTATGTAGCAGAGAATAAAGGGAATGCAGAAAAGTTGGGGACAAAACTATCATAGACAATCTTCCAGATAGAATGTGATTGGGTCAGAACATTGTTGTGACGTAGGAAATGATGAGTTGGTGGATTTAGAGAAATATGGAAAGACTTAGACTTAGGAAGAAAGATGCTATACATCTACAGAGAAAAAGATGACAAGTGGAAATAAGTATAATTTGGTCTTACATATGTGCATGTGAGTATATATGTAAATATGTGTTTATAGATATCTATGTATATTTATGTACATATATATGTGGGTGTATATATATGTATATACACACACTTATACACATGTATACATACACACACATATATCCACACTTAATCGTAGCTTTCTGAGGGAGGGTGTTTCAACAATCCAGCTAGCAGCTTCTGTGGGGGTGTAAGATCCACCAACAACCAGCACCCAGAAAGCTGCCAGCACAGGTCCTTTTGATCTGCTTTACTTAAGGAAAGCAACGTTAAGGGGTCAACAATCTTACTTTAATCTAGCATACAAATAACATCCTCCTAGTTCAGGGGAAAAAGCCAGCACCCTGAATTACAAACCAAATACAATTCGTAGTTGTCAACATCTGAGTTTCCAGCTGGGGAGCTCATTACAACCGGCTGGCCCAAAGTCACACACCACTCTTGCTGTGGTTAAGAGCTCCAAGCAAGAAAGGATGTGGGCCTGTCTCCAATCAGGCCTCCCTTTGTTGGCCCCACCTGAAGCCAATTCAATGGGTGAGAAAGATCTTTCACTTACTGATTGGCTTTACAAACATGGTTAGAAAAAATTATATCTAAGGAAAAGAATCTCTGTCATCAAAACCCAATGTGATACACACACACACACACACACATATACACATATACACACATGTATATATACACATATACACACATGTGTATATACATGTATGCATATGTGTGTGTGTACATATACATACATATGTGTGTATACTTATACGTGTGTGTGCATTATACACACACGTGTATATATGTATGTATGTATGTATGTATGTATGTATGTATGTATGTATGTATAGTTTGCTAACCTTTGCACTTACATTTATATATCCTGTTCAGGGCCAGAGGGCCCTGACCTCACCCAGGCTGTGTGTGGAGAAGTTCCCCACCCCCAATATCAAATCAGATATAAATCAATTGCTCCCAATTGTCTAGGTGCTGAGAAATACAAAAACATCCTACTTTATCTGCCCCATTCAAACAAAGGCCAGGATCATTAAAGGTCAACAGCAAAAAGTCCCACCTTAATTACTATTACAGAGGGGGAGCAAGGGGAAGAAATAAAGTAAAAATCATACAGCAGAGGACAAAAGAAAACAAAGAAGCAAAGATGGACAGCTTTGAAAATAATATGTGGTATTTTTTATATATGTTTTCTTGACATGGAAATTTATTGCTTTACATTGAATCCTCTCTTATGTTCTGTTGTGTACATGGCATTTTTTTTCTTTTCTTATTTTGTATTTGTTTAAAATAAATTCAAATAAAACTGTTTAAAAAAGACAATGAGGAATTATTGACCTTCTCAGTTTTCTAGGCAATTCCCTAAGTCTACTAGTAGCAGAATAAGTTCCAACCTGCACTTGGCAGAGGGAATTTCCTCATCCAGGACTTTCCTTCAATTAATCACACAATCTCTACATATCTTTTTAGGCATCTTTTTTTTTCCCTTAATGAAATAATTCATATAGGTTCCTTTAGGGAATTCTACAAATCAGGCATTCTGAAAACACCTTCTTTAACGATCTGGATATTAAGACAACATGTGGATATTTAGAGGTTAAGCTGTACTATATATATATATATATATATATATATATATATATATATATAAAACGTATAACGTTGGGTTTTGATGACAGGGATTCTTTTCCTTAAATATAGTTTTTGCTAACCATGTTTGTAAAGCCAATCAGTACGTGAAAGATCTTTCTCGCCCACTGAATTGGCTTTAGGTCGGGCCAACAAAGAGAGGCCTGATTGGAGACAGGCCCACATCCTTTCACTAAATACATGTGAGGCCCCACATTAGCTAACAAACTAATTTGCTAGTTTGTGAGAGGTGTGAAGTCCTCAGGGCCCTAAGGGTAGTTGCTAAGACCAGAGCCAATGGTATGTGGGCTGAGTTTTAGTCAATTAGATGATGGCTAGGACTGTATAAAAAGAGATCCCAGTACTGGGAGCAGCAGAACTGGGAGCAGGGAAGTGGAGAGCTGCAGGATTCAGAAGTAGAGAGCCAGCATTGAGAGTGCAGAGTGGAGAATACTGAACAAGAGAGAGCTAGGGAGATCAAGGAACTGGGAGTCAGCAGAGCTGCAGGAGAGAGTGCTGAGTGGAGAGTTGGGATTTGTGAGTGTTCTTTTATAGGAAGGCCCTAGCAGTGAGGGAAAGTTACAAGTATGGCTTGGTTCCTTGCTATAATATTTTGTTATAATTCCCTTGTTACTACAGAGAAGGTGGGGCTTATCGGTTTTGGAATATTATCGCTACAATATCAAATTGGGGACACTGATCCTTGAATTTGATCCTCTGGAGTCTAAATAAATGTTATATTTCCTCTGACGTCTACCTAGAGAATTCCTTATACTTTGTGATTCTGAACCACTCAGGCATGTTCATGACCCTCTCCAAGGTCATGAATTTTGCCTTACTGCTATGATGTTAAATCTCCTTTCAAAAAAAAAAGCAGAATGCAAAATTCTAGAAGACAGTTTGAAGATAGGCTTGATTTCACAGAAGCCTTGCCTATGGAAATAGTAATAGAAAGTCAAGACTATGTACTGCTGCTGCTGTTGCTCCTGCTGCTATAGGTTGGTGAGGATAGATATCAAACTCATGTAATATAAGCTAGAGGGCAGGGGCTGTTTTGTTTTTGTATCCCCAGAACCTCTCACAGTGCCCTGTATTTAATAAATGCTTATTGATTGGTGATAGAGATATAAGTTGCATGAAAAAAGCTATATGTGAGTACCACACACAGAATTAAGAAGTAAATTTTGCATTGATAGCAGCAGGTCACATTCCGAAACAACAGAAGAACCAAGACATCACTTCCAGAGTGGTATAGGCAGGGGTGTGTTGATGAATGTCTCCAATGCCTGTTTCTCCTATACACACCCCAAAAAATGCATCACACTTTTAAATAAAATTTAAGGTATTAACATTGATTCTATCATTTTCTTAAGTCTAGACAAACAAAACAATAAATCAATCTCCGTTTTGTAGCATTTGCTGATTTCTGAGATGTAAATGTTCATACTGCAAAGTGACAATCACCAGTCCTGAGACTGTTTGAATTTGATCCAACACACCCCTGGATAGATCAAGTACAGTGTCCAATATTAAACTATTGTCACCACTGATTTGCAGATAGATACTATCAGTCCCGATTTTACTCATTGTGTTAGGGGGTGTGACAATATAATTGGAAAGGAGTATGCTAGAAGCCAGACTGGTCAATCCTCTAAGACACCACATGATAACTGATTGTGGGAGGACTATCCTTACCTAACAAGCTAACAGTAAGAAGACTTTACCTGGGCTGCTTTGAGAGAGAGAGAGAGAGAGAGAGAGAGAGAGAGAGAGAGAGAGAGAGAGAGATTGAGGGGAGAGAGATGATAAAGATAGTATCTATGATTTCATTGATATAGGGAATGTCCAGGTGAAAAAATTGCTATCTACCAATGTGGGTCAGCACCTTCTTTGCAATCTACAGTTACAGCATTGTCTAAAACACTGAGTAGTTCAGTGACTTGGCCAGAATCACACAGCCAATATGTATTAGAGGCAGGGCCTAAACCCAGGTCTTCCTGATTTGAAGGCCAACTGCCATACTACCACTCTCTCTCATTCTATCTAGAGCAGGGATTCTAATCCTGGAATCTTTGAACTCATGTGTTTGTTTTTAATACTTTGATAACTATATTTCAAAAGTTTTCCTTTGTATTCCTACCTCTTTGATTTTATGTTTTTGAAAACTTTGTTCTAAGGAAGGTTCTTTATAAGAATTTCATCATACAATCAAGGGGATCTATGACCAAAAAGAAAAGTTTGAAAATTCTGATCTAGATTATGTATACATATGTCTATATAGAACAGTAAGGTGGCTCAGTGTATGGAGCACAGGGCCAGGAATCAGGACGATGTGAGTTCAGATCCAGCCTCTGACCCTTACTAGCTTTGTGACCTGGGAAAATCACTTAACCCTGTTTTCTTCAGTTTCCTTATCAGTGAAAATGAGCTGGAGAAGAAAATGGCAAACTACTCCATTATCTTTGCTAAGAAAACTCCAAATGGGGTCATAAAGAGTATGACAAGACTGAATAATAATAACATATCTATATATCCAATCTATCAGGGGGTTAAGCAATGAATTCCTGGTCAGTTGAGTCACTGAATCTGCTAGACGAAATTCTAAAGAGTGGATTGTTTTTTAGATGACTGCACCTCTCATATAACTTATATTTTGTTTTATGCAGTGAAGAAAATAAGTAGCTGATATTCATGTTGAATATTGAGCAACATTTCTAGCTGAAACCCTTGTTACTCACTTTTGAGCAGACCTTAGACATGAACCGTACCTCCTGCTGTCTCTTTGATTAACTTGTGCCTTTGTGGAATGGCACAGTTCCTAACTGATTCCTTACCTTCCCCATACTTAGGAAGTTGTTTTGAAGATGGCTGGACACTGAGAATCAAAAGAACCAAGAGTAGTGGTACATTATAAAGCTGTTGAAATGGCTCTTTCCTTCTCTCTTTTCTAGGTCTTCTCATATGGGACTCTCAGTTCTTTGTCTCTGGACTTTTAGCAAGAGTAGAGGAGGGAATTTCTCTCCCCACCCTTGCCTCTTCCTCTTCGACAGAAGCAATGGCAGCTGCAAACACATGGCAGAGAGAACACGTGCTTACCTCTACAGCGTTCCTGACTCCCCAGAAGCATTCTTTGGCTTTGTTGTTTTCATCCCTGAGAATAGGTCAGCAATTAAAAATCCTGATACAGATTTTTCCAAGCTCGGTGGTGAACTCATGATTTTAGAATTAAAGAGTTCTGAAGGTGGATGCCAGATGACCAGAAGAAGCTGACTAATCAATGAGAGACCAACCCATGCCTTAGCACAGGCCTGCACAACATACAACCTGTGGGCTACTTATGGCCTGCCAAAGGATTTTGGGTAGGGAATGTAAAAGAAAGTAAAGCTATATAACAAGTGCTTTGTCCATGCCCCGCTTAACCTACCCTCCCACTAGTTGCTCTTGTGCCTGGCATGCAACTATGCACTCTCTCCTGTTTGTCACATGACCCATGACAACCAACCGTCGTCAATCTGTCTCTAGTCTGAGAAAAGGGGAGTCCTATCCTTTGGTAGTGTTTTAGGTGGTTACTATGTTGACAAAGTGGGTACAGCCACACGCCCATGCAGCTGATGCCCACAATGTCATGAGCAGCAACAATATGAGGGCTTCTTCCCTTCCCTCACTGCACAGCAGCTCTCCAATTTACATGAATGTCTGGTACTCTCTCCAAGGTCACCTGCTTAGTTCAACATTTCTTTGTACGTGAGCACTTGCTGTTCAGATTTTTTCGTTCCAACATTAAAGTTTTGGGGGTGACTTTTAAAATGGGTGATAAAAAGAAAGGCAAGATCGAATCAGAACATAGACTGTTTAATCCAGAGTAGACAAATAGATACTTGTTTACTTTTATGAGAGACAAAATATTGTGCCTTGTTTGTCAGGAAGTAACAATCACTCCAAAGGAATACAATCTTCCATTGCCATTTCAAATGAAAACATTCGGACTTAAGCAAATTGGACACTAATGAAAAACAAATTAAAGCATCCAAACTGTTGAAAGATCTCAGTGGGGAGCAAGTTTTTCAAGAAAGTCAACTTAGAAAATGAGGTGGCTACTAAGGTTAGTTTTCAGATTTCTTAAGAAATTGCCACTGCTGGGAAGTCTTTTACTGAAGGTGAGTTCATAAAGAAGTGTTTGCTGATTGCAGTTTCTGGATTATGTCCTGATTTTTAAAAAAAGTGTTTTTGAGAAATAGTTTAATCATTAATTATACCTTTACTTGGAAAGTGAGCTGCTAAAAACCTATCTGCAGACTCGAGAAGTTTAGCCTATTTTAATTTTGGCCCCTATTTACTGTAATTTGTGCAGGTCTGCCTTAGCAAGTCAAGAAATTAGAACCTAGTGAGTTGTTAGCAAGGCAGATGTAAGATAAAAATTTAAAACTACATGTATGTGCATATTACAGGCATAGGTGTATATTGTATGCACATACATATACATATGTATATATGTGTGTTCATGCGTGTGTGTGTGTGTTTTAATCAGTCCCATAGGGAGCTTTAACTTTTGGGGGGGACTATAATGAATGTTATAGCTATTTTAGAGTTTTTAGGTTTTCTGCCTTAATTCATACACACCTTTCAGCCTTTTTCATATTAAGTATTTTATGCAGTAAAGAAAAATCAATAGATGGTATTCATAGAACATTTTGAATACCTTTTCTAGGTGAAATCCTTGTGTTTCACTTTTGCAGAGACATTAGACACGAACTAAACTAAGCTTTGTTTTAAAAATTTCTGTGGAATTTAAGTCTGCTTTGGAGAGAAAACCAAAGAGAAAGCCTGACATCCTCATGCCCTTATTTTGAGGTAAGGCCTCTCAAGATGAATACAGGTCCACGTGAGCCCAGAGTCAGAGCCCCTTCAAAAGGAGGTAGGGGGAGAAATAGGACATAGGGTTACAACTAATATTATGTTCACATCTTTAGTGAAATTTAATATCCATGAATGATCACAGAGAATTTAAGATGATTCCAAATAACTTCATTGTGAAAAATAGAATAGTACTAGTAACTAACAATATGGGATTTAAAAGCCTTTGGCTTCTTGCTTATCTGCAGGTTAACATGGTACTAATATACTTGAGACACTCACAGGATCATAAGATTTAGCAGCAGACAAGAACTTGGGATTTTCTGGCTCCAAACCCCTTATGTTACAGATGAGGTTAAGTAACTTGCCCAAGATGATATGGCTAGTAAGTATCGCTTCCCATCTAATGTATATCTATCTGTCAGTCCATTTTTCTATCTATCTATCTATCTATCTATCTATCTATCTATCTATCTATCTATCTGTCTGTCTGTCTGTCTGTCTGTCTGTCTATCTATCTATCTATCTATCTATCTGTCTATCTACCTATCTATTTATCTATCTTTGTGTGTATGCATGTATGCATGTGTGTATGTATGTAAGTATGTATGTATGTATCTATCTACATACAAAATAATTATAAATACCAGGGAGTTTGGGGGGAAAGGCTATGAGCAGGAAAAGGCTATGAGGCTCATCAAGTGTGATTACCAGGTTGTGGTTATTTTTAGCTAAAGCAATTAATAAAGACTTTCTGCTAAAGGGTCCTAGATAAGCCTAATATAGGCAAATTGCCTAGGCTGAAAATCAGTTTTTGTGCAAAGAAGCATATAAGTGTTTGTATACATATATGTATATACATACACATACATACACATCTGTATGTGTATATCTATGCATATATACATGCATATACACATATATGTATACATACATACATATACATGCACACATGGTGGGGTGATAGCAGTAGCAGCAGAGGCTGTGACAGGCTTAGACCCGCTCGCTGCACCCCCCCGCCTCCCCCCTCTCCATCTTCTCATGAATGAATCATCCACCAAGCCACACCTCCAGGGGCCAGCAGCAAAGCTGGGACCATGTCTTTTAGGATATATATATATATATATATATATATATATATATGTATATATATGTATGTATGTATGTATATGTATATATGTGTATGTATGTATGTTTATGTATATGTGTATATATAGATATATACATATATGTGTGTATATATGTGTGTATACACACATACATATATGGGTGTGTATGTATGCATGTATGTATATGTACATGTATGAATGTGTATATATGTATATAATAGCTATATTTATATGTTTTAGCATATATGCTTATAAACACACATGTATGTATGTGTATGTGTATATATAACATATAAAATATGTTATATATGTATCTATGTATATATATATGTATCTATGTATATCTATCTATCTATCTATCCATCTGTTTATCTATGTAAGCATACATAACTTGAGTCCATCATTTCTCTTTGGGGAGATAATCAGTATCTTGTTTCATCATGAGTCCTCTGGAATCACAGTTGGCAATGCATTGATCAGAGTTCTTAAGCCCTTCCAAATTGTCTTTACAATGCTGTTGTTTTTGTATAAGCAGTTCTTTTGTTTCTGCTTACTTCACCCTGCATCATTTCACAACAGTTTTCCCAGGTCTCTCTGATGCTTCATCATTTTGCATAGCATAATAGTATTCTATTACATTCCTATACCATAATTTGTCTAACTATGCCCCAATTAATGGACACCCCCTTATTCCCAGCTCTTTGCCACCACAAAAGAAGATCTGCTGTAAATATTTTTTTTGTACAAATAGGTCTTTTTACTCTTTGATTAGAAGATTGAGTTATTAAATATCTTGTCCATGGTCATATAGCCAATATGGGTCAGAGATGGGACTTATACATGAGGCTAGCTCTCTCATAAAATTTTAGAAATGAAAGGAACCTTAAAAAGTATATAACAGAAAAGTATCAGACCAAATCTGTATTGCAAAGTCCTTCAGGATTGTGAAGGCAGATATATACCCTCACCCTTTACCATAACTACTTCCCTGGATTACTTTAAATCAAACATCAGGTTCTGAATCATTTATTTATAGTAATTTTAAAATGAAGACACATGCTATTTATATAAATTATTCAATATAATAAAATTAACATAACAGATAGTATTAAAATAAAATATAATAAATAAAATTAATATAATTTTTTTTCAATTATCAAACATCTTTTTCTCTCACTGCCCCCTCCCCTCTGGAAAAAAAAAGGAAAGGAGTCAGAAATTGTGGAGTTCCCAGAAACAGTACAGCTGAGCTTCCCCTTATATAACTCCTCAAAATAGATCTAGAAAATGCATCAGACCAAATCCCTATGAGGAAATTCATAAAAAGTCACAGTGAGTCATTTGTCCAGCCCCACTCAGCAAAAAGAAACAGGTACAATGAGAGAGATCTGCAGACAATGGGGTCAGGAAGAGTCAGAAACACTCTGCAGGCAGAGCAATCCAGTGCCTAGGAAACGCTGTGCACCAGGACAAGAGAATATCCTATACCCATACCTGGTCATCACCAGACCCAGACCTGGGCATCACCCCAACAGGGACAGACACCAACTTGCTGCTTTATTTATCACTACTCAGTTCTGGGTTACAGAGAGAAGGCAGAGAGAGAAGATAACGTGTCCTGGGGAACCAGAAAAACAATTTATATAATAATAACAGTATAGTAGAGGTGAACGATTGTGAAGGAATTAGGAACTCATCAGGGTAATGACAGTTTACAATTCTAGAGGACTAATGATGAAATACACTAGTTTTAGAATGTAAAATGAGGCATGTTTTTAAATGCCAATGTAAAAATTTGTCTTGATTGACTATGTGTGTTTGTAATGGATTTTAGTTTTTGGGTTTTTTTTATTCTCAGTTGGGGAGTGGAAGTTATGGTAGGTGGGTAATAAAGCAGATTTTTGCTAATTAAAACAAATAAAATATTTTAAAGTAAAGAGGAAAGAAAAGCAAAATCCTTGTATCATATAAGCATAATCAAGCAGTCCACATTTATTAAGCACTTACTTCATGCCAGGCACTGTTAGGCACATTAAGCAAAACAAATTCCAACATTGACCACTTCCAATAAAATGTTTCTCATTTGCCTTAGTCTACTATACATGAATTAAAAAAAAAACTATTTTTTTACTTTAACAGTGGCCTTTGAAGGTAATAATGACCACATTTCAATATAAATAAATTCATTTATTCATCATTTGTCAGTCTTTCATGACATGCTATTCAATAGCCTTCGTCGAGATACTTTTTTTCTGGCTGAAAATGATTCATTTTATGCAATATAAGACTTCATTTTATATTAAAGTGATTAATCATTAAAGACTCTGAGATTCCTTTCATCACTTTGTAATTGATAGATAATCAGCCTAAAATATAAAGAAATAGATGTGAATCCAAAGAATTGCTAGGGGTCACAAATTTCAAGTAAAATTAAAATCCAAACAGACTTAAAAACCTTTTCCAAGACCTACAGAAATATAGAAGCTGTTTTAAAAGTACTTTTGCCTAAACTAATTAACATAGATTGGATTAATATAAAGGTACTGGGATTGAGCATGGTACTCACTTGGCCAGAAATTTTATATTTACAAAATTCCATCAATTTTACACAAAGACAGAGAAGTTTCATGGTTACTGAGCAGCCTACTACTAGCTAAGTGAGTACCAAATATAAATTCATCATTAGTTACTAGGAGACCTGAGGCAAAAGGTATGACTACTGGAGGAAAAAGCAACAACAACTTCAAAGATACATCCTACTGAAGCTTGCCAGGCCAATTTCTTCTTTTCCTATCATAGATGTGGGTTGAGTATGCTGGCACACCTTGGGACAGGTATCCTCCCACAGGGTGCATCCTGTACATCAAACCCACACTCTATGCACCCTATGCTTCCTATAGGGATAGTAATCAACCAATCAATTACTCAATTAAAAAATACTTGCTAAGCATTGTCATCAGTGCTGTGAATGATACAAGAAAAGGAAGTATAAATGCCACATCAGTGGGGACAAAGAAAATCATGGGTTAAAGTTCATAGATCTAAAGCTATTAGGGTCCTTAGATACCATCTAGTGGTTAGCCCAAGGCCCTCATTTTACAGATGAGAAAACTAAGGCCAGAAGAGGTAAAAATACTTGTTCAAGGTCACATATGTATTTACCACCACAGATGAGATTCAAACTTACATTGACTACGAAGTCAATGCTTTTTTTTATTATTATACCACATCTTTCTGAGTTCAGGGGAGACGGATTTCTTGACCAAATATGACACAGAAAAACCTGTGTAAAGAGATGGATGTAGAAGGAAGGTATATTTTAATAAATAGAAAGCAAATTGTATACAGGAGGTATTGTAAGAATGAAGATGGGAGAGTGGTAGAAAAAGTCAATAAAATGAACTTTTCAAGCAAGTGATTTATTTTAACTGAAATAAAATATTTACTACACACTTGAGAATAATGATAGGAATCTCAATAAAGATGGAATTAGGACATTATAAATTTTAACTAATACATTACAATTGTATGAATTCCCCCCCCCACTTAAAATATGTACCCCACTCAAAAAAATCAACATTTTTCTATATAAAGTATATATCATTTCTCCCTTAAAGTTCCCAAACTCTTTAAAATTAATGAGAATCCCAGTATGTTAGGATGTCCAAGAGAATGCATAGACTACTCTTTTCTCTCATAAAGATCAGCTACCCAAGATACATAGGAAATTACTATCAATGTACAAGAACTATGAACGTACAAGAAACTATCCCCAGTACATAAATGGACAAGGTATAAGAACAGGCATTTTCAAAAGAAAGGATGTAACCTATCAACAATCATGTGAAAGATTATTCCAATTTACTAGTAATAAGGGAAATAGAAACAAAGACAACTCCAAGGTTTGCACCTCATTTAAATCAGACTGGCAAAGAGGACAAAGGATGGAAATGATAAATGTCCAAAGTATTATGAGAACACTAGTTAGTGCCTTCCCTCTGTTGATTATTTCCAATTTATCCTGTGTGTATTTTGCTTGTACGTAATCATTTACATGTAGTCTCTCTCCTTCAGATTGAAAACTCCTTGACTGCAGGGACTATCTTTTACCTTTCTTTGTATCTTCAGTTAAGGTCACCAGCCTCACTTTCTCGTCCAGAGCCATCTGGATCACTCAAATCAGAGTCAACTGCAATTCATGTCATCATTTCCCTGATATCATGGTCCTCTTCAAAAATGAAGGACAAACACAACCTGGGAGTAGACTGAGCTGCCTGAAAAGGGACCCAGCTAGTTGGGTAATTCAGCTTCTCCTGTCCCTCTCCCTCTCCCTCTCTTTCTCCTCTCCAGAGGAAATTAAATTTTAATGGCCAGAAGCTGCCCACTTAACTTAAGGTTTACTGGCTAGATTCCTTCCCTCCTTCTTTCCTTCCTTCCTTCCCTCTTTCCTTCCTTCTTTCCTTCCTTTCTTCCTTCCTTCCCTCTTTCCTACCTTCCTTCCTTCCCTCCTTCCCTCCTTCCTTCCTTCCTCCCTCCCTCCCTAAAAGGACCAGGGTCTCCCATTGCATCCTGGGCCATCTCCAGTCATCCTGACCTTGCACAACCCTCCCTCACTCAAATAAGTCAACTGCAAGTCATGTCATCATTTCCCTGATGTCATGGTCTTTTTCAAAAACAAAGGACAAAAAACACAACATAATCTCCAGGTAGCACAGTGATTAAGAAATGTTTATTGACTGACATCATCATCATCATAATAACTAACATTTATATAACACCCACTATATGCCAGGGTGCTGAGTGCTTTAAAATTATTGTCTCATTTGATCCTCACAACAACCCTGAGACATAGATGCTAATATTATTCCCATTTTACAGTTGTGGAAACTGAGTCAGCCTACGTTTAAGTGACTTGTCCAAGGTCACATAGCTTGTAAGTGTCTGAAGTCACATTTGCACTCAGCATGCCATGAGAGGTGTGAAATGACTTAATTATTCTGGAAAATAAATTAGAATTATATTAGAAAAAAAATCATTAATCTCTAGATGCACATAGATGTAGCTACTACTAGACGTATGTTTGAACGTCAAAGATAGAGGGAAGTAGTCCCAAAATACACAAAAATATTTATAGCAACACTTTCTGTAGTAGCAAAGAAATGGAAAGAAAGCAAACTGCCCTTTGATTGAAAAATGGCTAAGAAATTATGGTTTATGAATTTAATGGAATATTACTGGGCAATAAGAAACAATGGATATGGAAAATATAGAGATGCTTAAGAAGAACTTTATGAATTGATACAGGAAAAAAAAACAATTAGAACCAACAGAACAATTTACCATAATAATTTAAATGAAAACGACATTGAAAGATGAAGAATTCTGGTCAGTGCAATGTATCTACTAACCATGACTTCAGAGGAGTAATAGCAGCACAAGACTCCCATCCTTTGTCAGAAAGGTGCAAAACAAGTTAGATATTTTTATCCTTGAGCTAGATATTATTTGTTTCCTTTAACTATATATTTTTTTGCAGGCAGGCAGGCTTATTATGCACCAGGTGCTAGGTTAAGTACTAGTAAACACAAATACAAGCAAACATACTACTACTACTAATAATAATAAAGATAGACCTGGCCCTCAAGTAGCTTATATTTTTTCAGAAGATAATACATGAAAGGGAATAGAACATTGGGAAGGGCAGTGATGGAGAATTTACTGGAGAATCAGAAAACATATACAGGAGAGGAATAGTCAACCTGAGTCTGTCTCCAAAATGGAGGCCCTTGGAATATGGTGTGCTGGTAGATGTTTAACAACTGGTTCTTTGGAGAAAAAAAAAGAATGCACTGTATACTATCAAATTTGATCTGTATTACTAACGTTTTTATCCATCTTTTTCTTGGATCTAAACAATCAACAAAGCCATAAATCAAGACCTTATTGTAGCATTTGCAGGGTAGAAATGCTTGAGTTAAAATTTCAATAATCACTTTCCATGAGCCAGTTCCAGCTGGCTCCAGCACATTCTATTCTAGCAAGGCAGAGGAATGATTCAGGGTCAGAAGGCAGTGGAGTTGTAGTGTCCAAAACCAGGAGAACCAGTGCAGTATCAGGGAGGAGAATGAAGCATGGCTGCCTTGGTGGGTCCTCAGTGAAAGGGTTTTGCTTTGTTGTTGTTACTGTTTTTTTGTTTTGTTTTTATTTGGTGAGGTGAGGAAGGGGGAATCATTGGGAAGTGATAGCAATGTGCAATACAGAATCAATGAAACTTCATTTTTAAGCCCTCTTCTTCATATTGATCGTGAACATCGGAAGTCTACTCCATGTATGCTTAGTCAAAAGAAGTGTTGGAATACCAGAGATCAAGGTCTTATATTCTATTTGCACCTGCTTTTCACTCTCTATAATTAATTACAGCAATTTGAGCTTTAAAAAAAATCTTAAAGAAGAGCATTGGCTATGGAGTCAGAGTATCAGGGTTCAAATCCTGAATCTATCACTTGCTTTGTGACCTTGGACAAGTCGCCGAATTTCCCTGATTCTTAGTTTTTCCACATGTAAAAGGAGAAAGTTAAATTTGATGAGATCTGAGATCTCTTCCAGTTGTAAATGTATGGTTCTGTGTACATTGACAACAAAGACTTATGATTTCAATTGTAAATGTTTCCGGTAGGCAGAAAGAACACTGCCTTGTAGTTAAAGAACCTGCGTTCAATTTATACCACCAAGCTTACTGTCTTTGTAACTTTGGGGAAGTCACAGTATGAATCAATCAACAAATATTTATTAGACATCTACAATATGTACCAGGCACTCACTGTGATAGACACTGAGAAAACAAGAATGAAGATCTCTGCTCACAAGTTGTTTATCTTCTAATGGGAGAAGACCAGAAAATACATATACAAATCAAGGACGCTGGAGGCCTTTCTTTTGTTCTTTCAATATCTTCAAGCTATCAATGAAATACTCAAACTTCTCCATCTTTTGTCTTTCATTCTTATTATATAATCAGTCACTCTCTAGTTGTACAGTCTTTGTTGATGCCTTTTCAACTACTTTTGCACAAGCCATCACTTGTAGTATGTTCCAGGAAACCTGGTTTTTTTTTTCCCCATCTGTATCTTTTCCCTGCTTTTTGAGTCCACGTAGTATTGCCTGTTCAGAGGCTATGGTGCTCCATAGTTCAATCATATCACATCACTAAAAGAGCAACACTGCAAATGACAGCAATTTATCAGGGATCAGGATTTTTTTATTAATTTTAAAACATTACGGAGGTGGGAAATGATGCCTTTCTATTTCTTGTCAAGAGCCTGAGGTGATCTTGCTACCATTTAAAGATACCCATATTAATTTGTGTCTAGAGACAAACAATCCATCCTACTTATTTTTTCCCTGCAACTTCCATATGCATTGTATCAATGGCCATTTTTTAAGCCAGTGTTGCAATCTATAGAACTACTTTCAAACCAAAACTTAAGAGCTTTTGTTTTTCTTTTTAACTGGGTTGATTCTATTAATAAACCTTTCTTTGTAAACTACAGGAAAAAAAAAGTTTATGATGCTGAGTATTCACAAGAAATGTTAATCTGTACTCTGGTACTAGCCAGTTGGTTATAAAAATTTATTTCAAGGCACAAAATTGGCACATAGATGAATGGTAAGGCTCACTGAAAGCATTATGAGGTAGAAGGAGGTAAAATAGAAAACATGACTGAGTATCTTTAATTTGTAAATGTTCCCTGAGGAAGGCTTCATTATAAAAAGGTCAGTTTGTCAGTTTCCATGATTTCCATTTGGTTTCCAATACAGTCAATCTGGACACATCCTAGAGCATCATGCTTCCAGTTTTAAGATTGAAACTAGAATTTGGCACAAAGTAACTTACTTTCTAAACAGATGAAAAAAGACATTTACTCTCATATTCTACTGCAAAAGCTGTCTATTCTTAAGCCATGTTTCTCATGCCCTATGGTGATTTTCTTTTTCTTTTTCTTTTGGCATATGAAGACTGAAATTATTATTTCAGGGTAGGTACGGTTCATTATTTTATTTGAATCATCATAATTTGTATTTTCTACAATTAACATTTATCCCTTATACCCACTGAATTTTATTTTAAAATAAATTTTCACAAATTGAAATGCATTTCCAGGAATTTATAATTTCTCAGAAATGTCTAGTGGGTGCCTACTAATTTGCAAAAGGTAACAGATTTGACTTGAGCTGCTAAAAAAAGAAATGGAATGGCATCTTTTCTGCATTCCACTATGGTTTCTTCATAAAAACAGACAGAAACTTTCTAAAAAACTACTAATGAGATCCGACTTTGCAGACCCATAATTCTCATGTAGTATTCCAAACTTTATTCATTACTAATAATATGTTTCAGTGGAGTTGTTTATATAACTAGCAATATCCAAGAGGCAGCTGGGTGTTGCAGTGTATGGCCCTGTGTTGGCCATATATATAGTGCTGGCCTCAGAGTTAGGAAAACCTGAATTCAGATTCGGCCTCCCATACTTACTAGCTAGCTGTGTATGTCCCTGAGTCACCTAACTTCTGTTTGCCTCAATTTTCTCCTCTCTCCAATCCATCCTTCATTCAGCCACTAAAGAGATTTTGCTAAGGCATAGATCTCATGGCACTTCCACCCATTCAATAAACTCTTTAAAATGGGGGTAATAATGGCACCTTTTCCCCAGCGTTGTTTTAAGGATAAAAAATCCTTATAATACTATACAGAGTGTTCCTAAAGTCTGGACATACGGGAAAAAATGCATATTTTCGAGAAATGAAATGAATGAAATTTTCAACAACATTTTATCTATTTGAAATGTTAACAAATCACATCATCAATATCATTTCCATCATTTGTGATGCAAAGGTCGATGCACTTTGCAAGATTCACGTGAACTTGATGCAATAACTCTACATTGCCATCAATTTTAGCACATTCACTCTTTATGCGTTCAATCAAGTGTGTTGTACCTGTGATTTTCATTGAGTATACCTTCTCCTTTAGCATACCCCAGAAAAAGAAGTCAAAGGTCTGTTAATATTCCAAATATTTCAAAATATGTATTTTTGCCCATATGCCCAGACTTTAGGGACATCCTGTATAAATGCTAATTGTTATTATTTATTAGTCTATGACATATAAATATCCTCATTATTTTCAATGTTCTTTTCATCGCAAGAATATATAGAATTGTCTCACATTTTTGTGAGATATTTTTGAACTGTGTTATACATTAAGAATTTTTTTACAAGATCATATACAAATTGATGAAACATTATGTGTATGATCAGGGATATGAAATGTAATCTTTGAATTTCTTGTTCAAAGTTGAGGGAATCCTATAACCAGAAATTCCTCAAAATTTGTCCTAATAATGGCTTCAGACAACTAAACTCTACTACTGGGCAATTTCTTTTATAGAGAGTGTTTTTAATTTATTCTATAGAAAATTCAGAACATGTAGTACAGTGACATAGGAGCTAAAAGATTACAATTCAAAGTATTTTTTTTATTAATTTACTCTGATTTTTCCAGAGTTTTATTTGCACTGCTGGCCAAGAAAGACTAAAGTGGATGCAGATGCTCTGTTCCATGGGCCAAATGAATACAAAACTAGGGTGAGAGCCATAGAAGGGTGAAAGTGAACTATGATGTACCTCCCCTAGAGAGTGTACTGTCATTGGATGAGATTTTTTTTTTTTGCATTGGCTTGCTCCTTCTTACCTCAGTTATCTTATATAACTGGTAGCGAGAGTCACTGCATGATAAAGGATTATGAAAAATTAACATAGACCAATCAGTAATGTTACAATCTCAAGGGTCTAGAATCTTATTCTATCAAGGACATCCTCTCTCAGATACTTAAGTAGATCTTTGATTACTGATCTGGGAATTCTTTCTAGTGAAATAGATTTTAGCCCAACAATGCCTGTCCACAGTCTCCTGGAAATTTGCCACCATGGCAAGGTGGGGTGGCATTCAAAATGCTGAAGGCCTTTTTCATTCTCTCCTGACACTGTGAAGATACCAATGGAACAATCTGACTGCTGATCTATCATCCCTCACTCTTGCGAAACAACCAGCCTATCTTTTCTTCACATTACACATTTCCTTAATGATAGGTTTTACATCCATTTCTCTCTGATGCTCTTCGTTGGTTTTATGTTGTAGCCTGCTTATTCTTCTATGCTCTTTCTTCTCCATTACTTCTGTGTCATATTTATTTTTAATTCTTTAGAGGTGGTTATACTATATGTATTACTGTCATATAGGAGCAACAATTGAATGCTGGCATTAATTTTCATTTTATTATTGGTATTATTTGTTCCCAAGGGAAGATTGGGTATCATTAACAGCCCCTTTTGATATCCAATCCATCTTGCTCTCTTCCTGGTCAACTCTGAATCCAACTCATTGTTAATTTCTAAAGTTTGTCACGTATTTCAATCAATAAGCATTTATTAAACACCTACTATGTGTCAAGCATTGTTCTAAGTAACGAGGGTACAAAAAGAGGCAAAAGAGAGTCCCTCTCTCAAGAAGCTTACAATGTAATAAGGGAGAGGACATGAAAATAAATCTATACAAAGTAAGCTATGTACAGAACTAAAAAAAGAAATAATTAACAGAGGGAAGGTGCCAGAATTAAGAGAGGTTGGGAAAGGTTTTCTGTAAAAGTTGGGATTGAAACTGAACAGAAACCAGAGAGGTTAATAGTCAGAGAAGAGCAGGGAGAGCATTCCAGGCATGGGAGGAGGGGGAGTGGACAGCCAGAGAAAATGCCCAGAGCCAAGAGATGGAATGTCTTATTTGTGGAACAGGCAGGAGGCCAGTGTCCCTGGATCTAAGAGTATGTGGTGGGGAAGAAGGTGTAAGAAGACTGCAAAGGTAGGAGAGGGCTGGGTAATGAAGGGTTTTGAATACCAAAGGGAGCATTTTGTATTTGCTCTGGGAGGCAATAGGGAAACACTGGAGTTAGGGAGGTGAGATGATCAAACCTGTGCTTTAGGAAAATCCCTTTAGTGACTGAATGAAGGATAGATTGGAGTTTAGATTAGATTTAGATTAGACTTGAGTCAGGTAGAACTATTGGCAGGTTATTGCAATAATTAAGGCACAAAATAATAAGGACCTACACTAGAGTAGTGGAAGTGTCAGAGGAGAGAAGAGTGCATGTGTGAGAGATGTTTCAGAAGGGAATTCAAAAGGCCTTGACAATAGCTTGGATATGGGGTGTGAGAGATTGTGTGAAGTCCAAGATGAATACTACATTATGAGCCTAAGAGACTGGGAGTATAGTGTTGTCCTCTGTTGTTATTGTTTTTTGTCCTTAGTTCTTAAAAAGGACCACAATGTCAGGGAGGTGATGGCATGACTTGCAAGTGAATTGGATTTGAGTGAGGCAGGACACCCGCAAAGCCGCTAGCCTCATTTTCTTCTCCAGTACCATGTGAGTTCAGTGACAAGGTATGTTACCGATCACAAAGACTGGAGATGGTCCCAGATGCAGTGGAAGACGTTGGCCTTTCTTTTTAAGCTACAGTCTTTCCCAGGTCTCAGTTTGTCTGAGGCAACACCCATTCAGTGGTTAAGACTAGGTAAAAATGAGACAAAGAATGGCCTCTTTTACCTAGTCAAAAAAAGAAATCAATCTGGGAAGACCCTCAGGGTTTCTGGTGTTTCAACAACAAGGCTAGCAGCTGCTGTGGGGGGTATAAAATCAACAACAACCAGCTCACAGAACGCTGCAAAAGCCCAGGTTCTTTTGATCTGCTTTACTAAGAAAAGCAACATTAAGTGTTTAACAAGCTTACTTTAATTCAGCATACAAATACCGTTCACTTAGTTCAGGGGAATAAGCCCGGCATCCTGAACTTCAGAGCAAATACAAACAAATTACAAACATCGACAGACAGGCCATGTACAGTTCATAGCCACCAATATCTAATTTCAGCCTGGGAGCTCATAACAAGGGCTGGCCCAGAGTCACATGTGCCACCACTGCTTGTAGGTCAGAGCTCCAAAAAGGAGAAAGCCAACCCCTGGTTTTATATCTTTTTCAGGGTCAAGGGAGAGTCACACATGCAACTCACCCATGTGACCTAAAATCGTCACAAAGAGGCGACTTAAACCCACGTGGTCTAAAAGTCTCTGATGTCCCGAACATGCCACTCAAACCCACGTAAACTAGGCCCTCCCCTGAGGCAAGGAGGTCACCAAGGATTCCCAATCTAATCAAGGAAACAAAGGCCAAACTCTTCAAGGGCACCTAGTTGAACTGAGTGCTAAGAGCTCATTTTGGTTGCCAACACACTGGCCAAATCAGAAACAAATGCTATTTACACTCACTCTGAGCCATCAGAGCCCAAACAAGGACCCAATGAGGCTTAGGGTGGGACCTATTGTTGATTGTTGCCCTCTACCTCAATAGGGAAGGGAAGGTGTGGGGAGAGGATAAAAGAAAAGATAGCGAGTTCAGTTTTGATATATTAGGATTAAGATATCTGTTGGTTATTCAATTCTACATGTCTGAAAGGCAGTTGGAGATGTGAGATTGGAGGTCAGCAGAGAATTTGGGGTAGGATGAGTAGATTTACGAATCATCGGCAAAGAGATGGTTGTTAAATCCAAGAGAGCTAACGAGATCACCAAGTGAAATGTGGGAAGGAAAGAGAAGAGGGCCTGGGACAGAACTTGGAAGGATATCTGTGGTTAGAGAGCATGATCTGGATCAGAACACAGAAAAAGAGACAAAGAAGGAGTGCTCAGATAAGTAAGAGAAGAAACAGGAGAGAATGGTGTTTTGAAAACTTAGAAAGAAGAGCTTATCAAGGATAAGAGAGTGATCAATACCTTCAACAGCTACAGAGAGGTCAAGAAGAATAAGGACTGAGGAAAGGCCATTGCTTTTGGCAAGTAAGAAATCATTAATAACTTTGAAAAGAACATTTTTGATGGAATGATACAGCCAGAAGCTAGATTGTAAGGGGTTAAGAAGAGAAAAATGGAGGCACCAATTGTAAATGGTCTCTTTAAAGAGTTTAGCTACAAAAGGCAGAAGATATATAGTATGACAATAGGGATGGAAGGATCAAATGAGGGTTTTTAAGATATAAATTCTGATGGACAGACTGTAATGGTTTTACATCCAAATGTATAATATGGAGCATATAAGCAAAATAAAAATTATTTTGTCCTCTTGTCATGAAAGCAGTAATGACTTTTTATAGGTAAAATGAGAATAGTTGAACTGGTAAATATATTCTACTGGGCCAAGATGGCAGCATATACCTATAAGAAATATGAAACAGGCGTTTGATGTTTTAAAAGGAAAGTGTTAATATTCATTTCACTTCACTAAGAACTTATTAAGGGCCTACTATGTTCCAGGAACTTTGACAAATTCTTAGATGCAAAGCTAAAAAAAAAAAGAATAACCATGTGCACAGAATAATCATGGAGCACAGGTCACATGAGGGCTAAGTTATGGTGATATCCATACAATTGTGAGAATAACTTGTGATAAAACCCTTATCCTCAAGCAAATTACATTGAAATGGGGTAGAACAGCACATGCAAAAATAAATGAATACAATATCTATATATCTTTGTACATATATCTATACATATACATATATACATATATGTATGTATGTATATATATATGTAGAGATGCAAAGACAAAGAGACCAGAGACAGAAAGAGAGAGAGAGAGAGAAAGGAATAGAGAGACAGCAACAAAGACAGAGGCAAAAGTAGAGACAGAGAGAAAAACAGAGAGAGTAAATGCAACTCAGTAGGCAGGGGAGTGCCTAGGACAGAGTAGGCCCTTAAAATGTTTATTGAGTGAGGGAGTGTTATTTCCTGGAGGGAAGAGGTAAGGAAAGGCTTCTTACAGGAGGCAAGTTGCATTCTGCCATAATGCAACCTAGTAGTTAAAAAATACTAATACAGTAACTTTAAAGATGGAAGGGTTAGAGGTTACATAGAGGCAGAGAAAGACATTTGCTGGGACTAGAACTCAAAATTGCTGTACACTATTAAGAAGAGAAAAAGAGAAAGTGGCTACTACTAGGAGAGGAAAAAAAGAGCAAAGCCTAAAACTAGAACTGGAGGTAAATGCACAAGGTCCTTTCCATCAACTCCTTTTATTTTCCTGAAGATATTGTTAATCTCTGACCAGCAACAACATCCTTATGGACAGCTGACAACCGTTCACTTCCATTAATAATGAACAATTAATAATAATAACAATATTAACAGCTAAAATTTATATAGCCCTTTAATGTTTGCAAAATATTTTACAAATATCATCTCCCTTTATCCTCACAACAACTCTAGGAAATAGGTGATATTTTGCTTTATGTAAGAGGAAGCTAAGGCAGACTGTGGTTAAGTGACTTGCCCAAGGTCACACAGCTAGTATTTGAGGCCAAATTTGAGCTCAAGTCCTTCTGACACCAGGCCCAGCGCTCTATCAACAGTATCCATCACCTAACTGCCTCTAAGTTTCTTCTCTTATTCTCTTGGCAGAAACATTTTCTAATTCTATTCCCAATAGGCTCCACCTAAGTCAAAGGGTAACAGTAATTCCCTATTCAACAAATCTTAGTAGAAACAAAATATAAAACAAAACATAAAAAGGTCTAGCTCAGGGCCGGGGAGCCTGCAGCCTCAGAGCCACATGTGGCCTTCTAGGTCCTTGGGTGCGGCCTTCTGATTGTGTCCAAGTTTTACAGAACAAGTTGTGTTTGTCCTTTGTTCTTGAAGAGGATGTGACATCAGGGAAATGATGATGTGACTTGCAGTAGACTTTGATTTGAGGGAGGGAGGACACCTGTGCAAGGTCACCAGCCTCACTTTCTCCTCCAGAGCCATCTGGGTCCAGTGGCCTGATATTCACCAGGAGGACTGGAGATGGCCCAGGCTGCATTGGGAGACCCTGACCCTTTCGGGCTAATGGTGTTTTCAGGTTTGCTTTTTTTTAGTTTTGATTAAAGGGGCCATCCCTTGATTGACTTCTTAAAGAGGCCTGCCTGTTCACTGAATGGGCGTTACCTCACAGAACAAATCCTTTTATTAAGGTGATTTGTTCTGTGAAGTTTGGATTCAGTCAAAGGTCTGCACTTGAGGACATGGAGGGCCACATGTGGCCTTGAAACAGTAGGTTCCCCACCCCTTAGCTAGCTTTTCCCCAGTGGTTTCAGTTTCACTTTTAAATTTGTAGTTTACATTAAAGGGAAAATTTTCTCCACTGCTCTATACAATGTGTAACATTGAATCACAGAGAATGGGAAAGTGATAAAGTTTCATTTACCCTGAAGTTGTTCTCCTCATAATTAAATCCAATATGCCAATGAGATCAATTAATGTTTTTTCTTTCAATAAATTTTAATAAATTACTAATATTTTAGAAGTAAACAAACAATTATTAAGCTCCTAGCATACATCAGGCACCATGCTAAGCATTGATGATACAAAGGATATGATAGAACTAGTGTTTTCCTAACATACCTTCCCTGACAACCCCAGCTTCCATGATGCACCTTACTGTTCTGGGGGCATAAAAGGTCCCAGCCACGTGTCTTTGAAGCCTCTCAGACTTGGTAGGTAGCTGAGATCATGTGAGTCTCCTTATCCCATTGACTTTCTGACCAGATGCTTTTGAAGACAGAGATGAGAGGGGCTGTGTCTGGAGAAGCTAGGTGCCACTCCATCTTTGTTATATATTCCTGCTGTATTAGGAAAAAGTTAGCCGCCTCCTTTGTTAAATGTTCAGTGATTTGCAAATGCATCATTTCATCCCAACATCAAACTTGAAGTAAGAGGGTACTGGTGTTAGAGATGTGCCTACAAAAGAATGTCAAAAAAATCCCTGCTTTTGCAGAGCTTATAGTCTAATGAAAGTGACAACATGTAAACAATTATGTACAAAGACAATATATAGAGAATAAATTGGAGCTAGCTATAGAGGGGAAGCACTTTAAGGGAGACAAGAAGGGGCATCTTGCACACAATGGGATTTTACCTGAGGTCTGAAAGACACCAGGAAAGCCAGGAGGAAGAGGCAAGGAGGGAGAGAAATCCAGTAATTGGGGGTAGACAATTGAAATTTAAGGATTCAATAAATGGAACAATTTGTTCAATGAACCAAAAGGAGGCAAATATCACTGGATTTTAGACTATGTGATATATCAAAGTAAGGTTAGAAGGGGCTAGGTTACCAAGGGCTTTAAAAATCAAATGAGAAATTATATATCTGATCCTAGAGGTAAATAGGGAGCCCCTAAAGTTTTTTGAATAGGAGAGTACCACATTTGAGCTTTAAGAAGATCACTTTGATAACATGAGTGGAAGATGAACAGGAGAGGGGTGAAATTTGAGGCAAGGACACCAATAAGAAAGTTTTTGCAATAGTTCAAGCACATTTTACAAACATGAAAGATTAAGTAGCAACCCATTATGATTTTTTTTATCTCATTGAGTGTGCATAGCATCGTGATCAAGACACCAAACATTCAAAGGATTTGATCCCTCTAATGAAGATAAGAGAGAGACCAAGAAACATGCTAAAGATACTTCAAAAGATCAATAGTTTCATTATTTTGTTAACTCCACTGACTCAGATCATCACCCTTTACAGAATTTAGTATGCAATATTTCAAGACTCACGGAAGCCACCCCCCAAAAAAATTCCTCAATTGGAAAATAACCTTCTTTTAATAAACATCTCCAAGCTTATCAAGCCCGTTCCTCAAAAAAACAGATCCATGTTTTCATATCATCCATGGCCAGGGCTATAAGCAAAAACATTGCATTTTGATAAGACTTGCCATAACCTGCATGAATCTGGCCCAGTCTTTGAGAGCTCAGGTACGGTCAATTCCCTGCACAATGAGGCATCCAAAAAAGTCTATACTAGAAACACTGTCATTATCATTATTATTATGTATTTTAAGGAATTATAATTAAAAGCTATCTTCACACAACTTGGGTTTAAAATGTCAGTGTATCATCTTTCCTTAATATTGCTATCATTCGAGTTTATTCTCTGGTCTTTGTTTCCTCATCTGCAAAATGAGGGGGTTGGACAAGATAAATATCTAAGGTGCCTTTCAGCACTAAATCCCAAGATAATACTAATGCAATTGGCTAGATTTCTGAGAAGTTCTTACACTAAATTGCAAATTAGTGTTATGGAATGATAACATGTTGAAATGGATTACAGTCATCACAATTGTTGTGTAGCCTAGGGCTAGAGAAGGAATTTCCAAATATTCAGGGTGGCATTTGTAATTTGTATCTTTAGGGAAAGGAGATTGTGTTTATTTTCAGAGAGAGTGAATCTTTTTTTTTTTTTTTTTTAGTGCTCAGAAAACTCACCCCAAAAAACAAAAAACAACAACAAACTTTTCCGAGGGATGCATTTGATCACTTAGATGAGAAATAATTGACCAGTCATAGCAGTTGTTTAAATTACTATCATATTCTTCAACTGCAATACCAAAAGAAAAAAAAACCCACATTGGATCATTGGAGCAAGCAGGTGATAGGCTGTAGATTTAGAAATGGAAGGACCTTGGAGATCAGCTACGCAATCCCCTCATTTTAGAGTTGGGCAAACCAAGGCCTAGAGTCTGAGTAGTTTGTCCAAATCATACTGGTAATAAGTGGCAGAGCCAGGATTTGAAATCAGACCTTTGACAAAAATCCAACCCTTTTTTTTGCTGTACCACATGTACCAATGATTCTTAAATCTACTTAAAATATGAACCCTGAAAAATAAGGAATTTGAAAAAAATACATTTTTTTACGACTTCAATAAAATTCAAGCTTCTCTAGTACAGGGACTGTTCCATTTTTGTTGACGTACCTTTAATATCTAGCACAGTGTCTGATTCTGATGTTGAAATAAAGCATTATAAAAATGTTAGAGGTGGAAACCACCTTAGAAAACACTAGCTGAACTCCCTATTTTCATATATGAGTTAAATGAATCCAAAAAACAAGATGATTGAATGGGATATCTGGTATTAAGAACCCAAGTTTCCTGATTTCCTACCCAACTTTTTCTTCTGTACCATTCTATAGCATTATATATGTATATATGCTTATATATGTATATTTATAATATATACATACATTTGCCTTTTAGTATAATATGTACATATATATACAATACACATATGTAGATGTGTGTATGTATATAGATACATACATATGTATCTGTATACATATATAAAATTGCCTCAAAATAGAAGACATACACATGGTAAAATAAGATGAGATTACTTTTTATTATGTGTTTCCTTAACTATGCTGCTATATGATTCAATATAATATACAAATCAATTAATAAGCTGATAGAGTGGAGATCATGGGTCATTTATATATGTAGTAACACATATACACATATATACATATACACATAACCCAGTGGGGTCTATTAAATCTCCTGAGAAATAAGTTTTATGTTGTCTTGGCAGATTCTAGTGAGACATAATGAGTAGGCTTTGTGAAAGAACTATTGTACTCTATCTGTCAAGAGGGAAAGTATAATTCCAAAACACTAATTAGAATGAAATCATAATATATAAAGATTATGAATCCAAACTGATGGAGTCTGTAGGGACTGGAGTCTGTTCCTAATCTAGGTTTGACATAAATTTTTGCCGTGGTTGCTACACAACTAAGAACATTCTCTCTGAACAAAAATTCCACAAAATCAGCTCAAACTATAGTAGCAATTTCTAATAAAGGCAAAATTTTGCCTGTGGCAGAAGCAATTAATTAGCTTATCCAAGAATCCTGAATTAATACAATACAAAGGGGGCATTTTCGATAACTTTAAAAAATGTTTGTTCAATTAACTTTAGCCTAAATGTGTACTTACATAGCTCAAAACCTACCTTTGGAAATATTTCCTCTAGTAAATAAAGAAAATGGACCCAGCATTTAACCTTCAAGGAGGAAAGAAAACCCCAACAACCAAACCATGCTTTAAATGCAATTGAACGACTTTCAAGGCTAAGAGCTCTGAAGGTTTATAGCCTTTTGGATGTGGTTTTCTCCTATAAACTCAAAAGCAGGAGATAACCTAAAACTACAGCATGCTGTTTGCTAACCACAGTTTTTTTTTATTCATTTTGCACAAACGTTCACTAAAATCCCAACAATATACAAAATCTGGCAGTTCCTAACAATCTGCGAAGGCTTTGACTACTGTAAGTATGGTCTGTGTATGTCTGCCATCTGAAGAACAGCTAAACTAAGTCATTTTTGCTACAAAGTAATGGAGCTTTTCTTTTCTTCTCTTCTCTTCTCTTTTCTTTTTTTTTTGGGGGGGGGGTGGTTGACCCAGGATCTGTCAAAGGCCATCAAAGTCGTGTGATTTATAGAATACTCACACTGAGAAATCACAAGATGTTGAAGTTTCTTCCTCAAAGAGACATTTAAATATTATGTTGTTGTTCAGTCATTTTCATTTGTGTTTGACTCTCTGCAATCTCAATTTTTTTTGGGGGGGGGCAAAGATACTGGAATGGTTTCTCATTTCCTGCTTCAGCTCATTTTACAGATGAGGAAACTGAGGCAAAAAGGTTAAGTGACTTGCCAAAAGTCACATAGCTAGTAAGTGTCTGAGGCCAGATTTGAACTCTGGAAGATTAATCTTTCTGACTCCAGGCTGAGCACTCTATATACTGCACCATCTAGCTGCCCCTCTGTATGTGTATGTGTGTGTGTGTGTGCGTGTGTGTGTATGTGTGTAGTCACACATATATATATATATATACATATACATACACACATATACACACATATACAAATATATCCCATATTGTGTATAACCTATGTCTTATTACCCTAAGCTTTTGGATAACATGAACTATAGTTAAAATTATAGAGGTCACTAAAATCACACTTCTTCAGTTGATTTTGTCTCCTCTGAAGTTTACCTGGGAACCTTATAATTTAGCTCATGTCTAGGTGTTCATGCATGTGAGCAAAAGGATAACAGCTCCCTTGCAAAATCCCAATGATATTGGATGTATT
Organism: Trichosurus vulpecula; assembly: GCF_011100635.1. Lineage (NCBI taxonomy): Eukaryota > Metazoa > Chordata > Mammalia > Diprotodontia > Phalangeridae > Trichosurus > Trichosurus vulpecula. The sequence goes on along the minus strand of NC_050577.1, from coordinate 159,997,313 downwards.
TTTTATTTCACCCCACAGAAAATGCAAAACAGCACAAAAGACTCACAGCAGCCCCTAAATTTATACCTTCAAATTCATAGCACTGTACTATATAGTTTAGACTTCCCAAAAGATGAATGAATTTGAGATTGCCGTACAACCAACCTCTTGTCTTCCATTGAGTTCTACTTCTTACCCCAGGAATCTCCAGTCTTACAGTACTACCCTAAATATTTGGACACCCCTTGGATGTCTGTCATTGTTCTCACTAATTTGGTTCCTTTTCATGCTTAGCTATACACCTATTTTTGTCTATATCTACAGAGGCTTATTCCAGTTGTGAAAGGTTGCCTTTAGTAACCCTTGATTCATTTCTCTTCTGGCAGAGTCCAAATCTTTAGGGTAATACTACAAATCCAAAGGCCTCTTTTGGTCCATGGGATGGAGATGGAACTCCTGACTTCAGGCATTTTTGTTGGCTATCTCCCATGACTAGAAGTCTCTACCTCATCATTTCAGCCTCCTGGCTTCCCAGGCTTTCATGAAGTCTTAGCTAAAGTACCCTTTAATTCCATCTGTTGGTTGTTTCCCATTTATCCTCTATATAGCTTATTTGTATATAGTCATTTACATGATTCTTTCCCACTAGGCTATGAGCTCCTTAAAATCAGGGACGATCTTTTGCATTACATTATACCCACAATGCTTAGCACTGTGCCTAGCACGTAGTAAGAGTTTAATAAATGTTAATAAATGTTTAATAAATGACAAACTGATTTGGAAGGTTAAATTTCTATCATGTCCAAGTTTGTTTCCCTTCATTGAAGTATCCAAACTAGACATTTTTAAAGAACTAAATTAGAAAGTTCGGTAAATTATTAGAATATTTTAAAACGCATAGGCTATTGACAAAATTCAGGTGAAATAGTAAGGTAATTAAATTTTATACTTCTCACCTAGATTTTATTCATTGCATTATAAAAAAGGCATCTTTGGACAGTTATCAAGCATGCAATAGTGGAACAAGGGCTCAGCAATATTTTGTCTTCTTAATGAAGCACTTCTGGGGGAGATACTGGCTTGGATACTTGAGGCAACCATTACTGAATTTACAAATATATTTATAAAAAATTTATAAAAATACAAAAGAATACAAAAAGAGTAGCAGGGGCCAAACTTCTTCTGTTGCCAGCAAGGCTGGTCTCATCCAAAAATGTAGCTGAGTTGACAAATTGCTTATGCTATAGTTGGGACTTAATCTAACTAGTTTTTATTCTAACACCTAGGTCTTCTGAATCCAGCACAAGATATCATGCTGCCACCTCACACACAGGCAAGAACACACTTTTATAAGAACACATAAACCTTACATATTTACAAGGTAACTTAACCAGAAATCAAATTTTGGTATAAGGATTCTATTTGTCAACAAAGATTGAAGTTTTGTGCCCAGCATTATCTATTTTGACAGACTATGAGACACAGCGTAGCAGAATGGGAAGATGGAGATAAACGTATGCTATTTGGTATTTGCACCATAACTTGCCAAATAATGCAGAGGGTATGGTTTTCTGTGAGAAGTGAGCTGAGTTGCCTTTTTACTTTGTGATGAAGATAACATTAGTGTGTTAATAACAGAGATATGATTTGCAACGACATAATTTTTCAAAAATATGTATCTAAAACACAGGCATAGGGATATAAATTAAAACAATGCATTAATTGTACCTATAAGCATCTGTCATTTTGATAGGCAATCACCTGGTCACCTGTCAAAAAAAACTTCTAACATAAGAAAAGAAGACCAAAATTAGCTCTTATACTGCCAGAATCATCTTTTTTTTTTAAACTTAATTTATCAAAACATTTTTCTTAGCTGTGTGGGCAATCACATGAATAACATTGTCAAAAGAATAATTTGACATTTAGATAGCTTATAGTCTTTCTAGAGAACAAGTCAATTTATAAAGCCAGAGAACATGCCTCATGGGTCTTATTAATGCCAACTGGGACTTCAAATTTCAAGAGCAGAATCCAGGGTTGTCTTTATCCTACAAAATGTCAATGCTATGGGAGCTTCAGGAAAGGAATTCCCAGAATCCTCCTCAGTTCTGGGAAAGGATAGGCATGGCTCAAATTCTCCATGGATTTCCCCTCAGACTCACTTAGAAAGGTCTCTAATTATTGTATTATATCTGGGGTTTACTAAGCTATTTGAGGGTCATGGTTAATTGGACTCATTTTGATTCCTATTATTATCAACTTACTCTAGCTTCTACTCTAAAAAAAATGACACTTTTTCAACCCTATTGCATCTTTCACTTCCCAACTATTACACCTTTGTAAATTTCCAATTTAATCAAATTCATATATGCAGCTGTGTTTTCCAAAATTTGTCAAATTTCTTTTGAAGGCAATGATAGCTATACATCCCTTGTTAGTTTCTAGGGTTTAAAAAAAGTTACTGGTTTTCTCTACTTTTCCAGCTTGAACATATTTTAACAGTATTTTTCCTCTCTTCCATTTACACATAAAAGATAGAGCTGTCAAAAGGTACCACATCTGAGACACTGTGAGATTACAGTGAGTTATTCTCTTTCAATGATTCAGAAAACCATACTTTAGGATATTTAAAAGTGTGTGTGTGTGTGTGTGTGTGTATTTGGAAGTGGGAAGAGGATGATCTGATTAGTCTATTTCCACTGTTTGAGTGATTTATTTACTTAGAATGACAACTTTAATTGCTATCATATCTTTATTACTCAATTGTATTTTTACTAGTTCACAACTCAAATTTCAGATCTGCTATGCCTTAGAACACATTTTACTTCCTAGATTTATGTAATAACAGTTTAAAAATTAAAGTTAATATTAAATCTATGAAGCTAAAACAGTAAAAGACTTAATGCAAATACACCTTTGATATGCATGTAGTATGTGGCCAGAGTATGCTAAAGTAATTATACTATATGACACACTTTTAAGTTTAATCTGCATTAACATTTTCTCTGTCATTTTCTTAAGGTTAAAAAAATCAACAAAACGATAAATCAAACCCTGATTTCTAGCTCACTGTTTCCTAGGTGTAAACGCTCATACTAAAATTTAATGGCTCTAGTTAGTCAGTTTTCACTGGCTTCAACACACCTCTATGTGTGTTTCTAGCATAGAGGCCAGAAGCAACTACTGGATTAAAACCCAAGGGCAAAGAACTTGTACCAGTTTTACCTGGCCATTTTGATTTGCTTGGGATCTGATCTAGGATCACCTGACTTCAAAAAGAGGAAGTAGGCTCCACATTCTCACATTTATTAGCTAGTCATTCTGGTCCCATCCTACTGGGGACAGTTGCAAATAGAGCTTGAAATCTATGAGATTTCTCAGGAAGTGAGCAGGGAGAATGAAAATTGGTATCCAATGGACAAACATAAATCAGGGATGGAAAATGTAGCTTATTCCCACACAGAAAAGGTAATGATATGAATAAAAGAATCTTAGCATGGGTTGCAAAATGATCAGAACAAAATTTAGCAACTTCCTTATAGCTATTGTGGCAACCTGAAAGATGTTAGATAACCTTCTTCAAGGTAAAACATAATTTGGCAGTTATGCTAATTAACCTTCTTTCTGTAGGCCTCTCTCCTGGTGGTGATTGAAATGTCCAACGTCAGTGCTTTCCTCTGCCATCAGCCACTCCTACCCTGGAGGATACTACTGCTACCACCTTGGCTTTTTCAGCATTCACAAGGCTGATGCTAAAGGAAGGAAATACAAAAGAGAAGTAAAAGCATTCAGATACTCTGGTACCAGCTGGGCTGATTAAGTTAACACTCTGCACAGGGAGTATAATACCCCTCCCAACTTCAGCAGCCCATTATGTCAGAGTATAGAAGAGCCGTCCTTTTCCACCCCTTAATGAAATCATATTCTTATCATTGCAAGGGCTAAATCTAAGAGGTTTCTATCCTGAAGCTTTCTCCTGTATTAGATGTGGTACCGTGGATCATCAGCAATTCTTACTCAACAGAATCTCAAGAGATGAGTCATAACTAGCTGGAAGATGACCCCTAAAGTTCATTCATGGTCAACTGAAATAGTGTCTTTATAATAAAATATAGTGCAGTTCAATACAAGTTATCAATTAGCAAACTCTTAATAGATAGTCACATACATGGTCAGAATCCTGTTCCTCCTCCTCCCTGTAATTTCCTTTGTTTCTGCTGCTGGCATATATGCTATTGTTAGGGGGAGGAGAGAGAGAAAAGTAATCCACTATGTATAAATAAGTATTTTATTAGATATTATCCACTTAAAATTACTCTTCATTTAAACACCAAAAAAGGGCATTTCCATATGTACAGCAGAATATAAAAGAGAGTTGTACATGAAACTGTTCATCTCCCTTCCATATGCTTTGCTTTTTTTTTTTAAAGACTCTCTCCTAGGCTGAAAGTGTAGTTGTCACTCCTAGGACCAATCCCACTACTAATCAGTGGGGAAGGTTTTGCCTGATCTGTTTCTGACCTGTGCCACTTTGCCCTTCCTTAGTCAGCTTGGTGGTCCCATGCTCCTGGGAGTTAATGATTTGGTGCTTGACATGGTGTAGATACATGATCACTTTAGTCCTACTACAACTCAGAGCTCCACTATTTATCCAGTCCATCAGCCTCAACCTCCTCCAACACCAGGGATTACAGTTGTGTGGCCACCACCTCCCATAGTTAGTCCTACTCATATCCTCACCTCCAGCCACCTGGATATTTAACATCCAGAGTGTTTAACCTACAGATCTGTCTATGGCCTCTTAAGACAGAGTTCCAGGGACTTTCAAGCTGCTGACTTGACTCTTCAGGTCTGTGTGCTGCTGCTCTATTTCGGTCGCTATAGCATCTTGGGATTTCTAATAGCCCTACCCTTGGGTTTTCTAACCATCTTGGGACTTTCTGATCTCCCTGGGGTTTTCTCATAGGAGCCCCACACTTTGCTTTCTCCAGGTATGCAACCTTGAAGGCTATATTTGACTCTAGCCAGACTCTGGTTATACTAGCTTACTTCCCTATGCTTTGCTGACAACACTTTTTCCTACTTCCTTCAGACTTTTGGCTGACTCTATGAGCAGATCTGAGGTGCAATAAGTCAGTTACTGTAGCTTCTTATTGGCTTTCTTGGTTAATATTTGGTCTGATTCAAATGTCAGGTTTTTATTTGAATCTGGGATCCAGGTGGTCAGCATTCCATTTGGTATGAAGACTTTAGTCATTTCTTCAGAAACACATCATTCTCCAATAAAGCTCCTGCCATTGAAAACTAACACATTTTAAATTTAATATATTTTGACATTTGTAATACTTAAACCATGCAATAATCTTCAGATTTTGCCCTATATTTATGACAAACTGGTTTTTCTTACTTAAATATTTAAATCATACTTTGAATTTATTTTTAAGGAAATTATGTCATTGAAGTAAAGCAAAAATGGAAGAAAGTGAGAGAGGAAGTAGGTTATGAATTCTAATGCTAGCTTCTACCATCAAACAAGGAGGTAGAAAGAAGAAGATAGAGTAATCAAGATATACTTACCTTGTATAAATTAAGATAAACTTATAGATGAAATAAATACTTCCCTTGACTTTACCCAAAGTAGATCCTTGTTCATTTAGCTTAGTTTTACATGTATTAAAATCAATATTTTATTTTTTAAAAAATAATGGTAGTCCATACTTTTAGGATCCTGGGAGGAGTGAATATAACTTAAATATTTATCTTTTATTCAGGAATCACCTTAACTCTTTGAGTTTATGGTTAAGAACTCCCATTACTAATGCTATTTGCATTATAGGATTATTGTTGCTCTCTATGAAGCTTAGACAATCAATGGCTAAAGAATTACTAGGTGATTTTATGTGTGTGTGTGTATGTGTATATGGGGAGAGAGAGAGAGAGAGAGAGAGAGAGAGAGAGAGAGAGTGTGAGAGAGTGTGTGAGAGAGAGAGAGAGAGAGAGAGAGAGAGAGAGAGAGAGAGAGGAACATCCACACAAATGCACGTGTAAATATATCTAGATAGATTTGTAGATTAATTTCTCCTTAAAGAAAATATACACCCAGTTCTGATTATAGCATGTTCTACCCAGAGAAACATTTTAAGGCTTATCCCTTTTTTCTCAGTTACTTTCCCCCCTAAACTTTCTTTTAAAAATAAATTTTCTCTAAATGTCAAGAAAAAAAATTCACTGAATAAAAGTTTCTCTTGTTCATTTCATGACTAAGGCTTACCACTTATGATCCCACTATGAATTGGGCATTCCCTATAAATGACAATGTCAGTTCTCTGTGATCTTCCCACTTGGCAGAGGAAACCAGAATAGATGTCTGGATTATAAATTGTATGGGTTTCCTCACAGGCAGGATAATATGTGTCATTCTCCAAAAACAGCAAGGCTCACTTTACTTAAATCTGTATTACTCATATTCCAGTCTAACAGTAGCCAAAATATTTGATTCTTCTGTGTTGATACTGCCCTTTGGAATACTCATTCAGGATGGCCCACTAAACCAAACAAAAGTTTGCTTTAGAGGTTTGGCTACATAGTGGAATATAAATAGTCCAAACATAATAAGCTTAAAGAAACTGAAAATGGCATACTTGGTGTGTCATAGAATTTTTCTTTCCTTTGCGAAGGAAGACTTCATTGCTAATTTTCTTGAAACAGGATGGGCTGTCCCAGCATCTCTCCCATATCCATGGGTTTGCCTTAAAAATTTGATTCAAAGACATATTCTGGGCTTTTTGCCACAGATGCCTAAATTGCTAAATATGGGACAAATGCTGCTCAATCCGTGTCATGCAGTTCAAAAAATTAGACAAACCAAAATTTTTGGTCTGTTTTGGAGTATACATTAATATTTCAAAACGTATCGTAAAACTTTGTCATGACTCAATTGTTTTTGTTTTCTTTTATTTTTAATTTCTTAAAGAAAAAAAACTATAGTATATTGGAAAGAGCTTTGGATTGGGAGCCAGAAAAGGTGGGTTCAGACTGGTGGTGTGATCTTGAATATATATTCTTTCTGGGTGTCTGGTTTTCCATCAATAAAACTAGGGGGAAATTTCAAGCAATATCCAAGGTTTCTTCTGGCTTTCATACAACATGGAAAATGCATTTTTGCTTCAATTTAAACTATTTATGAGGAGATATATGTGTGTGTATCTATATCTCTATCTACCTACCTACCTACCTGCCTACCTATCTGTCTATCTAGATATCTATCAAAGTAAGGAACTTTCTATCCCTAATTAGTGCACAGATTTAGTAACATACATTGTCCCTTTGCTTATGGGAATGTTTATTGTTGAGTTGTTTCAGTTGTATCCAACTCTTCATGACCACATTTTGAAGCTTTCTAGGCAGACACTGGAGTGGTTTGCCATTTTCTTCTCCAGCTCATTTAACAGATGAGGGAACTGAGGCAAATAGGGTTAAGTGACTTTCCCAGATCACACAGCTCACAAGTATCTAGGGCTATATTTGAATTCATGAAGATGAGTCTTCCTGATTTCAAGCCCAGTACCCACTGCACCACCTAGCTGCCCTCATGGCAAAGTTACTATTTTGTTTTTCTTCCCTTGGGGGAAAAATCCTCTTGTTTCAGAGGACTTTTCCTTCCACAAATGGTCCAGTTGCTTGGTGGGGGTTAGTGGTGGTAATCACTTTTCTCTGGCTCATCTGCCCCAGCTATATGAAAACTGGGAAAATTCATTTCTAATATTATCCATAGTGTGGCCCCTCTGACTTATTCTGTGCCCATCCAGCTGAAAGCTAAGATCATAAGTGTATGACTTCTCCAAAATGTGGCCATCATCTACCCAAATATAAGTACTCAAGATCCCAAAGCATCAAACATTGAACAGGTTTTATTATACATAATAAGAGACACAAAACGAACACATACCTGAGCATAAAACATTCATCTGGTGAGTTTCTTATGTGGCACAGTATAAAAACAATGGCTCTGGTGTCAAAATATATGGGTTTCAAATCCCACCCGTGATACTAATCATTTGAGTAACTGATCAAGACACTTAAACTTTTGGAGCCTCAGTATTCTCAACTACAAAACGTGAGGGTTGAACTACGTGGTCACTGAGGTCCCATCCAGCTGTACATCTTTGATCCTATGAGCCCTTTGCCAAATCTCACAATATATAGTGCTACACTAGGTGTTCCCCCAAAATGGAGAAAGAACTTGGAAATTTCTAGTGAAGAGATCCCCTTGCTCTTTTTCTGGCCAACCCTACTCTATTCACATGACTTGCAATCCTACCAAATCTAGAGCCCTGAGGATGAGCAAAGTCCTGGCTTGCTCTTTCATATTAGTGTCCTGAGCCACAATGATCCTCGACTAGCCCTTCTTTCAGTGGCTACTCTAATATTCCACTGTTTTGGCTTCAGTTGTACAAGCCTCCTTTGACGTATAGGAAGACGACACCTGTTACTGCTTTTTCAAAATAAACTGTCTAGGACCAAAAATGCCTGTGAGCTAGTTAAAACGTCAAGCTTTTTCAAACAGTTCCAAGGTGTTCATATTTGGAGTATTTAAACCTTACTGTTCTTTGATTTGGGTCTAACAATCTAGCTATGTGGTATAGGGAATAGAGTGTTGGGACTGGAACCAGGAAGACCTGACTTCAAATCGAGTTTCCCACACTTACCAGCTATGTGACACTGAGCAAATTATTCAGTCTCTGCTTCAGTTTCCTCAGTTGTGGAATGGGTATAAGAATTGCACCTACCTCCCAGGGTTGTTGTAAGAATCAAATGAGACAATATTTGCAAAGTGCTTAGCACAATGCTTGGCACCTAGTAGGTACTTCATAAATTCTTCTTCCTTTCCTTCCTTCCCCTCCTCATAAAACACTCAGGTGGTTCTGTCATCCTACTCTATTCACACTATGGAACCAATATTCTCCCTTTTCCACTACTAACCAAATAAGGGAAAATTGTCCCCATTCATCTCTTCCCTTCCGCCAAGTGTTGAGATTCTCCTTTTTCTTTGTCAACATCTCCCACTAAATCTTTTGGGGACTTTGAATGATATCCTGTTTCCTTTTCTCCTTCCTACCTTCCACCACAGCAGCTGAGGCTAGACTTCACAAATTACATAGACTTTCCTAAACCTCAAGAAAGTGCTAGAAATAACAATGGGAAGGGCAAAGCAGGCTGCTTCTCATCCAGAATCTTGGGGCACACAAACAAGGGAGAGGTAGGGAGAAGGAAAACTTGGCAGAATTATGAAGTTTTGAGTGTCTGCTGAACCAACATCTGACTTTGGAGCATTTTTGAAATTAGTGGTTTAATGTGTGAAAATTCATTACTAAATTACTAAAAACATGAGAATATAAAAATAAACCAAGTTTTACATAAATAGAACAACTCAGAATTTCTTTCCTTTCTTGTTTCCTCACTTCATCCTTACCTTCCTTCTTTCTTTCCCAAAATCAAATATGCCTCACAGTAACTAAGGGGAAAAAAGTTTTCTAAAACTTCACTCTTTAATTACAAAGGCAGAGATTGAACTATGCTTAAAATATGCAAAAATAGACTACTCTGTAGACAAGATATCATTATCTGAAGTTGAGTTAACAACTCATTTGTTTTAAACAAGAATTGCCAGGAAGAAGAAACTATTAATTGTATAGCAGCAGACATTTTCTTCACGCAAGATCAGACAGAATAGAATTCCTAAAACTCTTCTTTTCAAGCTATGCTCAGACAAACAGGCACCAAATAGTCATTTTTTATTTGGCAAAGTTTGTCAAGTGTTTTTTCTTTTTTGTTTTTCCCCTGAAAAAAACTACAAGTGAAAAATTATTAGCAAAGTTAAAGGCTTCATTTAATGTTATAAGACAATGATAACAACATCCATACCTTGGAGGATAACTTTTGACATCGCTCCCCAACTTCAAAACAACTTTTACTTTAACTAAACTTCCTATATTGATGATTTAATTTTAAGCCTCTCAGAGTTACAAGAGGTTATGTAAATATTAACACAACTACCTATATTGTTTTCCAAAGTACTTCCTTTATGGAACGGCAAGAGAAGATCTTATATCTCATCTTCCCAAAATCAGATTTCTTAAACCAAATAGTTTTATAAAAATACCATCTATTGCAGCAGTCTCCAAAGTGGAATACAAAGAGATCCATTGGGATGTAAGAAAAAAAATCTTTTTTTATCCAAAAAAGAAATAAATTGGCCAATACAACTAGCACCATTAATTGGTCCATATATCAGATGGTCATGTTTTACATATGATACAAGAAATATCCTGAGGGAAGCATGGAAGTTCCACAAGAAAGAAGGGTTGGAAATGACTGTACCAAAGATTTGGAAACTAACATGGCGCCCATAAGCTGAGGAATGGCTGAACAATTATGGCAGATAAAATTTAATGGAATACTATTGTGCCATAAGAAATGATGAAAGGGGAAATTAAAGACAAACTTGAGAAAACTTGTTTGAATTGAAGCACAGTGAAGTGAGCAAAACCAGTAGAACGATTTACGTACCACTAACACTGTAAAGGTGAACAAGTTTGAAAGACTTCAGAACTCTGATAAATTTGATGACCCACCATGATTCCGGGAGCCCATTGATGAAACAGGCAATCCACCTCTTGGTAGACAGATGATGAACTCAGGATGCAGATTGAAACATACATCACTGGACATGGCCAACATGTGAATTTACTTTGCTTGATAATGTATATTATTAAATAGTATTAATAGTATTAACTGTGGTTTTGATGCTTCCTTCCCTCCTTCCTTCCTTCCTTCCTTCTTTCCTTCCTTCCTCCCTCCCTTCCTTTTCTTTCTTTTTCTTTCTTTCTTTCTTTCTTTCTTTCTTTCTTTCTTTCTTTCTTTCTTTCTTTCTTTCTTTCTTACTTTCTCTCTTTCTCTCTTTCTTTCTTTCTTTCTTTCTTTCTTTCTTAATTTCTTTCTTTCACGGGTGAGTAGTAGAGAAAGGGAGGCCAGGAATGTTTTTCCTCCCCTCCAAAATGATCAGGAGAGGACTGAAGGGAAACACAGACAAGCAAGACAAATTTGAAAGTTACACATTGAATTTATAATATACTTTAAAAGAAAGGGAGTTCTATATATCAGAGCATTGTAGTTTCATATATAATCCTCTCTTTTTTCATAATATATGTGGGATGCTGATTTTATTTAATATTTGTCAACTGTAGAGTAAAAAAACAGTAAAAAAGAATAGCACTCTTTTTGAACCTCGTTTTCCTCATCTACAAAATGAAGATACAAAGTTGCTATGAAAATCAAGTGAGATAAAACAATTTGAAAAATGCATTGAAATCTATAGAATTTTATATGCATAAATGATCAATATGCCTCTTCAATTTTGAAGCTTCCAATTAAATTCAATAACTCAGAATCAGAATTTTAGAGATTTAAGTTTGCTTTAGGGATCATGTATAGAGCATATGATTCTTGTATGACCACAAAACAATTACATTACAAAGACAGATTATAAAACCTGGTCATTCACTCACTGTTACAACAAACATTTATTGAATATTTATTATATGCAAAGCACTGTGTTAAGTGCTATGTGGGATACATAGAAAAATATACAGAGGAATAAGACTTGGTCCTTGCCCTCATGGAGATTACAGTCTAATAGGGCATTTAAGACATATGCACAAATACATAACACAGTGAGTGAAATGTTAAATAGCAGCAAGATTCAAAGTAGTTTGTTGATTCAGAGGAAAGAGTTGCTTTCCATTTGAAGGGATCAAGGGAGGCTTTCATAGAGGAAATACTACCTGAACTGGGCCTTTAAGAGTTCAAAGAATTGAAGATACAGGAGTAGAGGGAAGACTCTTCTAGGCAAAGAGAACTAGGTACCAGAAGCAAGTTCACTGAATAGCAAAGGAGTCTAATGACTCTATATCTTATACTCTTTCCACGATACTGTGCTTGATATAGCAGCCAAGGAAGCTAATGCAGCATTCAGCTACATTAATAAAGGTCTAAAAGTCACACCTGAACAGAACACCTCTGGAGCATTTTGTTTAGTTCTGGGTGTCTCATTTTAGAAAGCATGTTGATAAGCCAGAGAGCTTCCAGAGGAGAGCAACCTGAATGGTAATAGGCCTCAAATTTATATTATATGAAGAGTAACCAAAGGAAATGGGATGTTTAAGGCTTAGTAGGCAAATGATAGTAGTGTTAAAGTTCAAGGAAGGCTGTCATGTGAAATAAGGATAAGACTTGTTTTTCCTTGTCCCAGAACTAAGAAAAATAGGCAGAAGTTGCAAAGAGATGAATTTAGGCTTTTTTCAAGGAAAAGAGGTATCCCAAAATGGAATAGGTTGCCTTAAGACATAATGATTAGCAAATCTCCTTGGAAGTCTTCAAGCCATGGCTAGAGGACCATTTCTCATTTATATTGTGAAAGGAATTCTTCAGATATGGACAGAACTAAAAGGCCACTGTAGTCCCTACTGTTCTGTGATTCTGAGAAAGTTCTGAGCAACTTAGAATATAATGTGTGTAATAATTTACATTTTTTGCAGGTATTTGTACTCTGTTAACCTGGTGAGCAATAGAAAGAATTAGTGGTCATGATGAGAAAAAAATTGATATTGTCTGGAGAAATGATTGCTAAAAATGTACTGGGACCAAAGGAATTTTTCCTGAGTAAATAGATTTTTAAAAAAATTCTCTTAAAACTTGATTTTATATTTCTCTATTGTTGATTTTGAAAGGGTTGCTATTTGAGAATATTTCTAACATTTGTATTGTAATTCTATATTTTAAAAAGACATTTCTGAATGCTTTAGGGAATTTTTTTTTGCGTTAAGCTTTGATGAATAAAAACACTTCAAGAATAAAACAACTTGCAGTTCCCTAAGGAGATATCTTTTCAGTATGGTAATTGGGGAAACATTTCATTTATTTATTTATTTTCAAGAAATAAGTCTTTTCACAAAAGCCTCTGGGACTCACTAATAAGTTTTCAAAGTACACAGATAATTAAAATGACTTAAACTTACTTGAAAATATTAGTAAAATCAGAAAAACAATAGCAACCTAATTGAATTGAAAAGACACCCCAAAGTAGAAAGTATCTGGCTTTTTTCATATCTGCATACAAATGAATCTAAAATATAGCAAATCATTCTTCTTCACAAGCCAAATTTCTACAAGGCAGCTTTCTCTGTTGACATTCTGCTTTTCACCTCAGTGTTTACCCAATCACAGTTATATAGCAGAAGGTAGAAGCCCTGGCAGTAAACTTTCTCTACACAGCAGGATGTTAGCTAAAAGTAAGTCAGGCCATTCCACTTTTGAAAGGTGACCAGAATAATTTCCAAGTGAGGAGAAAGGGTAGCAATGGGCTCTTAGGTTACAGCCAGATTCCTCAAATTCCAAAGAATTGCTGTGGTTTTCATTGGCCTATTGAACATACTGGTGCTTTGCCCAGGGCTCAAACATTTTCATCAGAGGCTGGTAGCCAGCCTAGTTTTTAACTTGGCTACTCCAGCATTATTACTTTATCAAGCATCATTAGAGGAAAGGTTCTGTCCCACCTTCAACTGCACATTAGAAAGAAAACACTTTGTTGGCTAAGAAAAATCCTTCATTGGCAGTAACAGTGAGCAGATATGGAGAGAAGACCCTGAGATTTTTCTTGATCTCTCCTCTCCTCTCCTTTCCCATCCACTTTTTCTCCTCTCTTTCCTTCTCTTTGTCTATCTCCCTATGTCTCTCTCCACTCTCTATCTCTGTCTCTCTCTCTCTGTCTCCATTACACTACATCACTATTTTCCCAAAAGCCAAACACAGAGAGATTCTATCTGAGCAAACTGATGGGATCTGTACACGTGCTATAGTCTAGCAGCTAGACTCTCCATTTTTGGAGGGGGAAGAGGAGGAGAATGGAACAAAAATGTGGATGATCAAAGTTCATACCAGTGTATTGCCTTGGGCATGGAGAAAGTTCAGGCTTATTCTTAAGTAAAAGATATACCTGAAGATATGGTAACAGGTCTCTTTCTGACATGCTTTCAAGGCAGGTCAGGTTATTGTTAATGGCTACTCCAAAGCCCTATCTGCCACCCTCTCTGCCACACTCCTGGGCCTAGGGTTCTTACCTGAGGCTTCCTAGAAAGGACCCAGAAAAAATTTAGGATGGTGACAGTCTTCCCTTTTCCTTCCCTTAGGTCTAGAGCTAGTAGTGAGAAAATCTGTAACTGAAATAGAAACTTCACACATCCATGCTTTCTGATAATAGCTACCAAGTTCCTTTCAGAAATTGGTTGTACCCTGTTCTGGTTGTCATAGATAGTAAACCTCAGGCCTGCCAAAAGTGGGAAAGGGAAGTAATAAATATTTATTACACACCTACTATGTGCCAAGCAATGTGCTAAGTGCTTTACATATGTCATTTCTTTTGATCCCCACAACAACTCTGGGGCAAGGTTCTATGATGATTTCCATTTTCCATTTTAGGAAACTAAGGCAGATAAAAGTTAAGTGACTTGCAGGGAAAACACAGTAAGTGTCTGAGGCTACATTTGAACTCAGGTCTTCCTGATTTTAGAGCAGCTATGTGGTAAAATGGATAGAGCACAGGGCTTGAAAATGGGAAGACTCATCTTCATGAGTTCAAATCCAGCCTCAGAAATTTACTAGCTCTGGGACGCTGGGTCACTTACCCCTGTTTACTTCAGTTTCTTCATCTGTAAAATGAGCTGGAGAAGGAAATGACAAACCACTCCAGTATCTTTGCCAAGAAAACCCCAAAATCCGGTCATGAAGAGTCATATATGACTGAAATGACTGAACAACACCAACAGCTTCCTGATGCTAGGTCCAGTGTTCTATTCACTGTGTCACTTAGATTTCTCTGACTAAAGCATGACTAAATTCTAACATAAAATTAGCTGAGGGATCTATCATTTTCAGAGACCAAAAAATAAGAAAAAGTCTTAACATGTCAAGTCAAACTGGTATCAATATGTGATTGTGTCGTCCTTGCTATTACCACTACAGGTTTCCACTGATTCTATAGCAGATTAGACACCATTCAACACAGAAACTTTGTGGAAAGATTTTTACAGAGTAAAAATATCTTAGATGAAAGAAAAATCCACATAAGTAAACTTTTTAATGACAAATTAATACTTAATTGCACAGTATTCATTTGATAGCTGATAATAATACTCAAAAGCAATAAAGAGTCAGATAAAAGAGTCTCTCTTTGGGCCAAGTTTCTTTTAATGGATTTTTATAAAAGGCCCCATGGTAACTTTGATTCATATTTAATTCCCAATGGAGACAGATATCCTAGGGAGGTATTTAGTTCAGAGAATATAATCCTCAAATTCTTTTTAGTATATGAAACCAATGTGCCCTTGGAATACCCATCTATTGAGACTGTTTAAGGAATGCATTTAAATTTGGCTATCAGGTAACTATTCATTTATTTAACATCACATATAATGGATATTTTTTTTAGTTTTACCATTCAGTGTTTGAGGCTATTTTGTACAATGACCTTTACACCAATACAAAACGCCATACTTCAAACTGGCAATCTAAATCTGCAAGCCAACACTTTAAAAGAAAGTGATTTCAACAGTGTGGATGGTCTTCCCCATAATGGTGATCATAATCCTTTTTCACATCATCTCATCCTATGCGGCACTTGTCCAGGCTTTGCATCAGTCCTCCATAGCAGTTCTTAACTAGCATGTTGGAGACCTTCCTCTATTTCTTTTACTATATCTAAAGTACTAGTTGGGCATTCACACTATCCGTCTGTTTTCTCTCGTTCTTGTTTCCTCAGTTTCTAGTAGCACATCTTTGATGATGGATTTTATACCACTTTTCCTGACCATACATCTCTCCATTGCCCTTTGGTTCCTTATAGTTGAGATGATGGTGTTTCATGGTTTCCAAACCAATGACATGACTTGGAGAATCCTAAGATTAAAGAGATGAGTTTTTGTAGTTAGTGGACAGTTTGGGATTTTTGAAATCAATACATAATTTCCTAAAAAGGCAAGACACCAGAGTGGATACAGGGCTGGTCTCTTAGAGTCAGGAAAATCTAGGTTTATCTTCCACCCCTGGAAAACACTGGCTATGCAACCCTTGGTAAGTCACTTAACTTTTGAATCATTGGGGCAACTCTCCAAGAATATGAAATTTCAGGTGGTGAAGTAAAGGCATAGGCTTACTTGAGCTCTCAAAATTTCCCCTCCAAACAGTGGTATTGATGGGTCAAAGGGTATGCACAGTTTTATAGCCTCTGAGCATAGTTTCAAATTGCTCTCCAGAATGGTTAGATCAATTCACAACTTTACCAACGGTGCTTTAGCATCCCAATTTTCCCACATCCCCTCCAATATTTGTCATTTTCCTTTTCTGTCATATTAGACATTCTGATAGATATGAGGTGGTACCTTATGGTTGTTTTAATGTACATTTTTCTAATCAATGGTGATTTAGAGCATTTTTTCATATGTATAGCTTTGATTTCTTCATCTGAAAACTGCCTGTTCATATTCTTTGATCATTTATCAACTGGGGAATGAATGACTTACATTCTTATAAATTTGACTCAGCTCTCTATATATTTGAGAAATGAGGCCTTTACAGAGAAGCTCAGTGTAAATTTATTTTTCACAGTTATTACTCACTATGTATTTCCCTCCATCCTATTTTTCCCTGTTTATCCTGTCCATGACTTAGCTATTCTCAGCAATATAATGATCCAAGACCATTCCAAAGGAATTCTGATAAAAAATGCTATCTACCTCCTGAGAAAGAACTGCTGGAATCTGAATGTGGATAGAAGCATACTTTGTTTTTTAGCTTTATTTTTCATGGGTTGTTTTTATTTTATTTATTTTTTATCTGTGTTTCCTTTTACAATATGACTAATGTGGAAATATGCTTTGCATGACTGCACATATATAACCTATATCAAATTGCTTGCCTTCTCAATGAGGGAGGAAGGAAGAGAAGCAGGGAGAGAATTTGGAATTCAAAAATTTTAAAAAGGAATGTTAAATATTTTAGATCAACTAAAAAAGACATGATTTTTGAAATCTCTGAATACCTTGGTTCTCAGTATTATCATTCTTTACTGAATGTATCTCTTATTAAAATATGTAGTTTTAAGACTTTTTTCTGACAATATTCTGTAATTTTTTTAGAGTGTGTAGATGGGAGTGTTGCTTGTATGCTACCATACAGCTGACATGTATTTTGTTTATTCTTTATTATCTTAGTAGTTTCACGCTGTGTATGTACCATAACCAACCTATTGCCTATGAGGAACATAGATAATGTATTTGTAGCCACTGTTAAAAGTTTATAATATATTTTTATCTTGCTTTATATGTACGTTATGTAACATTCAAAAATGTTTTTTCCCCAGATTGAAAATAGGATACAAAAGAGAAAACTCATAGCTTTGATTACTGAAAATTGCCATTTGTTTTGCAGTACTTTATTATGTTGAAAGTGTTGTCTTTTTTGGACTTTTAGTTAGCTACTGAATGAATACATTAGACATATTAGGGTTTTAGTTGGGATTTTACATAGCTTGCATTTTAATTCTTCGTTTCTTTGCAGTTTCTATAAACCCATAGCATTATTTTAATAAATAACACCGATCAAAAAAAAGAATGTTAAAAATTGTTTTTGAATACAATTGGAAAAATAGTTTTTTTAAAAAAAGTGAAATTTCAAAAGATGTGTAGATCTAGTTTGGTAGAAGGTGTCTCCTCCTTTTTTGAGAGTTCCTTACATCAGTGGAATCACAGGATGGGCTAAAAAAAATCCCTAATACTATGTAGCCTGATTTCCTGTTCAATTCTTCTTTAAATACAATTTTATTGGTATTTTTCTTACATCTCTTAAATTTCCATCTGAATCTCTTTTTCCCTTGCTCCTGAGATATCCCATATGACAAAAAATATTTTAAAAAAAGGAAGAGGAAAAAGTAATAGACAAAGCTAATAAGTACATCAAAAAGTTTGAAAATATATGAAATGTTCCAAACCCATGGACCTCCTTCCCACCTAGGTATAGGTGAAGAGGGGTGTGTGTGTGTGTGCACATATGAGTGAGAGAGAGAGAGAGAGAGTATGTGTGTGGAGGGAAAGAGGGAAATGGCTTCTCAAACATTTTCTTTGGGGCCATAAACATGGCTCTTTGTAATTCTGAATTTTACTTTCAACCTTTTTTGTTACAACTGTGGTTGTTATTCTTTTATTACACATAATCCAAGATAAATATTTTTTCAGAGAATGTGACCAGAACTAACCTAATCCACCTTTAAAAAGTTAAAAATGAGACTTTAGTGGAGTGGGGGGGGGGGGATTTAAAGATATTCTCCTAAACAAAGTATGGAGATCTTCATTTGTAAGTTTAAGGCCATCTCCTGGATAAGTATGAACGAGTGGGCTGGAAAACTTAACACGATTAAAAGATAAAATTCTTTCTTCTGGTCTTGAAAATATTCTCCTATGTAAGGTGTGAATATATCTATGGATACCACATTGAGATGAATAATGACAGTTCTTTGACTGTATTTGAACAATTACCCCACCTTGGTTGTTTCTTGACAATTCTCTCAATATCTACCTGTTTGTGCATACTCTAAATCTGGGGCTGAAATCTTCTCTCTGGTCTCTGCCTAATGCTCACCTCTCTCTTGGAAGATCTATTTACTTCCTTTTAAAGGCCCAAATCCAAAGGTGTGGCTCAAGACCTTCAATAGCTGGGATTCAATCAAATAGGATGACTCATTCCTTTATTCTCAAAGGGACAATCATTCAATCAACAAGTTTATGAAGTGATTACTACGGGTCAGCAAAGTGCCAGGGAGGATTCTCTACTCGCCCAAAATTTCTAGACTGTTGCAAAACCTTGTTTTTTCTACTTCCACAACATCTCTTGAATCCTTGCCCTTCTCTCTCCTCACACAGCTTTCTATCCATGATGTCATGCTGTCCCCTTAGGAAGACATGCAGTTCTTTTGTTGTTGTTGTTCAGCTGTTTTCAGTCATGTCTAACTCTTTGTGACCCCATTTAGTGTTTTCTTGGCCATTTCCTTCTCTAGCTCATTTTACAGATGAGGAAACTAAGGAAACAGGATTAAATTACTTGCCAAGACTCACACAGCTATTTGAACTCAGGAAGATGACTCTTCATGAATCCAGGACTGGCTTTCTATCCACTCCACCACTCTGTAACTCTTGTAAAGATCCTCAAACTTCTTAGTGCCACCAAAAGGCCATCTTTTAAACACTAGTATTTTCCTTGTGATTTTATATGACTTGTGAACATCAAACAATCCAATTACGAAAACTTAAAGGGCAAAAGAAAGATACAGGGTAGGGATTAATTTCTTCAAGAAATCGCATGAATTAAATCATCTACAACCATGACCCTTATCATTGGAAAGCAAGGTAGTAAGAATTAGGAAAAACAAAAACCTATGTCACTTCCTCCATTAGGATGTAAGCATCTCCATTAGATGTAAGCCCCTAAAGTCAGGGACTTTTTCTTTGTCTTTCTAGTGATTAACACAGGCTCTGGTATGTAGCAAGAATTTTTGAAAAGTTCACTGATTGGGTGGCTGGCCCTTTGAGGGTGATTGACTGAGTCATAGTTTTGTGGTATGTTTGGGTCGTGGTTATTTTAGCTCACCCACACCCTTCTCCTCAGATCTATAAAGTAGCTGCCAAAGGATAAAGTATAAAAAGATACAGGAGAGTGTTAGGGGGAGAACTTCAGCTCTAACTTCAAGGTAGCACTGTTTATTATTCTGAAGCTGCCTACAACACCCTTGAGTCCTGATAATAATAACTAACATTTACATTGCACTTACTATGTGCCAGGTACTGTTCTAAGCGCTTTATAATCATTTGATCCTCACAACAACCCTGGGAGGTGGGTGCTATTATTAAACTCATTTTACAGATGAGGAAATTGAGGCAAACCAAGGTTTTGACTTTCCCAGGGTCATACAGATAAAAGTATCTGAGGCCAGCTTTGAACTCAGATCTTCCTGACTCTATACCTGACACTCTCTCTACTGAAAGAATGAAACAAGATTAAAATGTACATGGGAAATATTAAGCACAATAAATAAAAATACAACAAAACACATATAACATTTGGAGCAGCGAGGTGGCACAATGGATAGAGTGCCTGGCCTGAAGTCAGGAAGATTCATCTTTGTGAGTTCAAATCTGACATTACTAGCTGTGTGACCCTGGGCAAGTCACAAGTCACTTAACCTTGCTGGCCTCTGTTCCTCATCTGTCAAATGAACTGGGGAAGGAAATGTCAAACTACTCCAGTATCTTTGCCAAGAAAATCCTAAATGGGGTCATGAAAAGGTAGACACAACTGAAATAGCTCAACAACAATAGATAACATTACGTTTTAAAACTAAGTCAATATTCAGCCATGAGGGATCCTTATGTACAGATGAATGACCCCCATTTAAGTTTGATACAGTTGGTGTAGAGGGAAGCATAGCTTCCATGGAGGATGAGCAATCCCAGATGCAAAATGCACTCCATCGGTACAAATCAAAACCTGTCTGTTTCCCAATTCTAGGTAATTCTTGCCCACGTTCTTTCATAAGTTTTACAAAAAGCATCTACACAAAGTACTCAGAGTATTCCTTTAGGATTCCCATATTTTGTAAGAATCAGTGGGGCATTTGTCCTCCTACATTCTTGCCACAGACTAGTCCTTTTAAGTAGTTTTGAGTTATTTTCTGTACATTTAAAAACACACAGAAGAGGACAAATTGGTTTCTGGAGATACCAAGAAGCAGGTATTTTTGTTACTATAGTGTTAATAGGCTCATTTTAAAAATTACCGCTACTGGTAATAATCATAATTAATAATAATAATAGCATTTATATAGTACTTTAAAGTTGGCTGAACACTTTACATGTGCCATCCCTTTTGCTCCTCATGACTCTGCAAGGTAAGTGCCATTATCATCCCCATTTTACAGTTGAAGAAACAGATAGTAAATGTCTGAGATAGGATTGGAATTCAAGCCTTCCTAACTCTAAGTCAGTACTCTATGAAATGTCACCTACTTAACAGTTTTAGATATAATTAATTATCTATATTATTGTTGTTATTTAGTCATTTTCAGTTGGTTTCACTCTTCATGAGCCCTTTTGGGGTTTTATTCACAAAGATAAGAGAGTGGTTTGCCGTTTCCTTCTCCACCTCGTTTTACAGGTAAGGAAACCAAGGCAAATAGGGTTAAGTGATTTGCCCAGGGTCGTACAGCTTATAAGTGTCTTAGGCTGGATTTGAACTCATGAAGCTGAGTCTTTCTAACTCCAGGACCAGCAATCTAATGACTGCACCACTTAGAGGCTCATTTCGTCATATATATTATATATATATATATATATATATATATATATATATATATATATATATATATATACATATATATACACACATAAATGTTAATATTTCTTTATATTTTTCATCTCATAGAAAAAAAACAAAGAAAAATAGGCAATGGGCTTGTCACAGAGCAATATCAAGAAGTAAAAGACAATGGATGGCTTCACTTGTGTCCTTGTGATATTAGGAGCTAGGATTTAATAATAGCTAGAGTTTATACAGCACTTTAAGGTTTACAAAACACTGCAAATTTTAGCTCATTTTATCCTCACAATAATCCTGTGAGGTTTGTGTGATTATTATCCCCATTTGATAAATGAGAAGAAAGTAAAGAAGTTTTGTGATCCATTGGGTGGAGCCCTCGTAATGAATTTATGGAAGAAAATAGACAAGAGTCACACAAGATAAACAGGCATGGCTAGGTTGAGATCACTATCATTGTGGAGAACATCTGCATCAGTGAAGTCACGGGTTCATTTGAATTTCTGAGTACTTGTTTTGTTCCAGTGGATCTTCCTAAATTTGTCATCTTAAGTGTATTTTGAAATTCCTTCTGTAGCACATCAGTTATTGAGGTGTTAAGGTCCAAATAAAGTGATTCTTCTGTCACTGATGATAAAAAATAGATAGTTATAGAAATGTGGAAACATCTGTTTCGTTTTATATCAATTTTCTTCCTGCCAGTTCCATCTAAGAATGTTCTTTGTATGTTATAGATCATTTGGGTCCCCCATCAGCTCTCTGAATAATAGTCTTCACTTCAACTACTTTTCATGGTTATTTTAGGGGATCATAAGACAGAGATTAAGAGTTGGAAGGGATATTAACAGCCATCAGGCCAACCCTCTCATTTTGCAGAGGAGAAAACCGAGTATGAAAGAGGTTAAAAGACTAAGTGATTTGTTCCCAGTTTGTTCTTATTGTCATGCAGTTGTGTCCGACTCTTTGTGTCCCCCTCTGGGGTTTTCTTGGCAAAGACACTGGAGTGGTTCCCCATTTCCTTCTCCAGTTTATTTTACAGATGAGGAAACTGAGACAAACAAGGTTAAGTATCTCACCCAGGGTCACACACTAGTAAGTGTCTGAGGCTAGATTTGAATTGAGGTTTTCCTAACTCCAGGCCTGGTGCTCTATCCACTGTGTCATCTACCTAGTAATCGTCAGAAGCAGGATTTGACCTCATGTTTTGCGGGCTCCAGGGTTCTGTTTCCCTTGACCCATTAGATGCTGCTGCTTGTTTACTTCTGTCATGTTCCTCAATAGTATTTTACATATAACCTATGTCTCAAAAGCCCAGTTATGTATTCACATAAGTCAGTCCTTTGCTCTTACTTTCACCCAGCATCTCTGGAAACCTCCAAATCTGGCTTTTTTGTAACTCTGAGGAACATAAGAATTTGCTTATATTGGTGTGGGTAAGAGAACCCCTAATTTCTGGTCAAGTATTTAATATATTAATATATAACATATACAGAACAGAGAAAATGCAACAGATAAAAGACTTATAGGAGTGGACTACTGTCAAGACAATCCTTTTTTCTCTGGTGATTCTTAATTTTTCACTGGGCCCTATGGCTGAAAGGAAGTATACTTTAGATCAACTGAATAATTATTCCCTTATGCTTTTAATGAGCCCCACTGCCATCAAGAGACCTTGAAGGTTCTATATGTATTATATGTAGCATATAGCCCTACAAATCCATACTGTTATCCAAATAATAGAGCTCTCCAAAAGGAGATTTTGCACTTGGGATTACTCAACAATCAACCCCCTTTATGAGATACTTGGTCATGTTACCTTATGGTTCTCCTGATAAGCATAATAAAAAGCTTGAAAAAATACCATGTACACACAACCATCCCATGGTTTTAATGATCATCTGCCTCACACTCAACTACCTATGTGACAATGATAAAGTCACTCAACCTATATGAGCCTCGGATTTCTCTTTTGTAAAATGAGATTATTTGTAATGACCTCTAAAGTCTCTTCCTGCTCTATGTCACTATGATCTATGAGGCAGCTAGTGGCATGATGGATGGCATACTAGGCTTGGAATCAAGGAAGACCTGAGTTCAAATCTATCCTCAGATACTTACTATCTATGTGACATTTGGCAATTTATTTACCTTCTTTTTGTCTCAGTTTCCTCATCTATAAAGTGGGGGTAATAATAGCACCTACCTCCCATGGTTATTGTGAAGATCAAATGAGAAGGTAATTGTAAAAGTGCTTAGCACAGGGGCACATAATAAGCGCTGTATAAATGTTAGCTACTACTGCCACTACTACTACTACTACTCCTCCTACTACTGCTGCTACTGCTACTACTACTACTAGCAACTATGTGACTCTGGGCAAGTTACTTAACTTCTGTTTACCTAGGTTTCCTTAACTATGGAACAGGGATAATAATACTAGCACCTGCCTTGCAGGGTCATTGTGAAAATCAAATGAAATAATAATTGCAAAAAAGCATTTAGCACAATGTCTGGAACATGGTAGGTGTTATACAACTGCTTATTCCTTTCTCTTTTCGACCGTATAAATATTGCAAACAAGGATACAGGGGATACGGGGGAGAAGATTCTGAGTTGATCCCAAGATACTGGACCTGATTGGTTAGCTGCCATCTCATTGTGGGCAGTTATTCAACTAATATTGAAAAGATGTGCTGGGAAATAAGGTTTTTTAAATTCCTCCAAAGATTTTTGTTACTTTCAACCTTTCTGGTAGGTAGGATAGAAGATCAGAGATTAAATGTGGCATAAAGAGGACATAGCATAGATAAATAACCAAGAACTGAGTTGGGTTTCCTAAATTATATACATTTATTTCATTTATTTATCTTTTTATTGTATTTAATGTTAAATTAGAAAATATTATAGCAGCTGAGGGTTTAAAACTTGCAAGGGAAAAAGGATTTTAACTTTTCTTGCTATTCCTCACACATGAATTTCCATCTCTTATATCTTTGTACCAGCTGTCTCCCAGGCCTCTTAGAATTCTTAAATTCCTTCCTCTAGCTCACTCAAGCTCTATCTTTTACATAAAAGCTTTCCTCATCCCTTAGCTGATAATTTGTTCTTCTCAAATTATCTAATATTTATTTTTTAATATATTTTTTGTAGTTACTTATACATGTACATGTTGTCTTGTCCAATTGAACGCAAGTTCCCCAAAGACAGTAACCATATCATTTTTGACTCTGTCTTCCCATAGGAAGCATGCTAGGAGCATGGTGCTTGGAACTTAGAAGATGCATAATAGATGCTTCTTTATTGTTTGATTGATTGATGGGGCAGGGTGGTGAGAAGCAGGTAGCACTCTTCAGATTTAGAAATAACCTTTCAGGTTTCGGTTTATCATTCAGGAAGATACGGTCTCAATAGTTTTCCCCAAATATTTTATATCTAGAACTATAGGGAGAGACCAGACAAAGAGAATCATTGCAACAAGAGTTACCAGATATTAACAGGAGGTGCCAGAAAGCCACAGGAATGCAAAACTATGAGGTCAGCCATATCCCGTGGTGAACTGAGACCCTTGAATCACAAACACAGTAAAACTGTTACCTGGATACCAAAGGAATCGGTTCCCCAATCTTGGGCTGGACATTTGCAGGCCTTCCCTAATGAAGGCCTATGATCTTATTATGAGAATAAACAGCAATGGAAGCAGGATATCAGTATAGCATGGGGATGAGAGCAGTGGGTGATTCCATTTTGTGAAACGAAGCCCTGTATTGTGGGGGAGAGGGGCGGGGGGAGAAATTTTAACTATGTTTTAGAAAAAACCCAACAAAAAACAAAAACTCTTATGCTTTACACCAAAAACCTGATCCCAACAGCTGCTGGTCAGAGTTATGTGGGCCATTAAGGCACTTACAGAGCCACTCATAAAAGATTATGACTTAACTATGCTACTCTTTTTTTCCCGACTTCATGATATTTTATTTTTTACAATTACATGTAAAGACAGTTTTCAACATTCACTTTTATAAGATTTCAAGTTCTAATTTTTTTCTCCCTTCCTCTCTGTCCTTCCCACCCCAAGATGGTAAGCAATAAGATATAGGTTATACATGTACAATCTTATTAAACATATTTCCACATTAATCATGTTGTGAAAGAAGAATCAGAAAAGGGAAAAACCAAGGAAAAGAAAAAAGAAGTGAAAAGAGTATGTTTCAATCTGCATTCAGACTCCACAGTTCTTTCTCTGGATGTGGATAGCATTTTCCATCATGAGTCTTTTGGAATCATCTTAGGTCATTATATTGCCGAGAAGAGCTAACTCTATCACAGCTGATCATTGCATGATGCTGCTGTTACTGTGTACAATATTCACTGTTTCTGCTCTCTTCATTCAGCATCAGTTCATTGAAATCTTTCCAGGTTTTTCTGAAGTCCAACGGCTCAACATTTCTTATAGAACAATAGTATTCCATTACATTTATATACCACAACTTGTTCAACCATTCCCCAATTGATGGGCATCCCCTCAATTTCCAATTCTTGGCCTCCACCAAAAAGGCCGCTATAAATATTTTTTGCACATGTGGGTCCTTTTCCATTTTTCATGATTTCTTTGAGATACAGACCTAGGAATGCCATTGCTGTGTCAAAGGGTATGCAGAGTTTGATTGTGACTTTGGCCATAGTTCCAAATTGCTCTCCAGAATGATTGGATCAGTTCACAACTCCACCAGCAACACATTAGTGTTCCATTTTTCCCACATCTCCAACATCTATCATTTTCCTTTTCTGTCATATTAGCCAATCTGAT
Organism: Trichosurus vulpecula; assembly: GCF_011100635.1. Taxonomy (NCBI): domain Eukaryota; kingdom Metazoa; phylum Chordata; class Mammalia; order Diprotodontia; family Phalangeridae; genus Trichosurus; species Trichosurus vulpecula. Next base: position 159,971,050 of record NC_050577.1, on the reverse strand, counting down.
AGGTTTAAGGTGGTACCTAAGAGGTCTTTTAATTTGCATTTCTCTAATCAATAGTGATTTAGAGCATTTTTATATGACTCTAGGTAGCTTTAATTTCTTCATCTGAAAACATCCTTTTCATATCCTTTGACCACTTACCAATTGGCGAATTAACTTTGCTACTCTTGACACTGAAGCTGTCAGAGGAGAGAACAGGCTGTCCATCGTAGCTGGGATGTACTTCATTCTCCCACCCCCTTACAATTCCTAACTTCCTTCAAAGCTCAATTTAATTGCTAGCTCCTACAGGAAACCTATTCTGATACCTTGCCCCTCTTCCCCTGCAGTTACTGGTGCCCTTCCTTAAACTACTGGAAATTACTTTCTATGTACTACATAGAGAGAGTATTTACTTATCTATATACAAGCTTTCTGCTAATGGAAGCTAAATTGCTTGAGAGCAGAGAGTGTTTTATTTTTATCTTTGTATCCCCAGTGACTAACACTAGTACTTCAAACATAAGAAACACTTAATAAATGTTTGTTGAACTGCATTGCATTGAATTTTTGCTACTACCACCAATACTCTAACTCTGCATGTTTAAAACCTTGGTGATATCTTTTGACTCCTCTTTCTCTCTCCTCTGATGTCCAATCACATATCATTTCCTATTCAGGCTGACTGCAGGCTTCCTCTGCCATGGCCTGTCCTTTTAACCTGAAGCCTTGCTCCAGCATGAGAATTCAGACACCAGACGTACCCTCTGCCTCAGCAGCCTCTCGTGCTTAGGTGATTCATTCATCCCAGAACCTCCATTTAAGGAGGGACCCCAGGCCAGCCAAGGTTCATCCACTACAGGTTGCCTTTTGTACATCCTCTACCATACCCCTATGGTAGGTACCTTGCAGCATTTGAATAGCTAGTGAAGCTGAACAGGTTCTAGGAACTTTAAATGTGATAATAGGAAACTACATACTATTATAAACTTACATTGCTATTACGTCAGTTATCAGACAGTTAATATATGCAATAATATTGCCTTTTCTTATTATTTTCCCACTGCATATACACTAAACACAGTACAACATGGTACTTCGCAATAATAGCAATCTACAGAGTGGTATTTACATAACCTAATTTACTTTCCAGTAAGGGAATAGTACTTTTCATTTTTCTCATATGTTGACTATGATTTCAGGAATCTCTCTATTCATGCAATATGCAAGTAGAGAGGACAGAAAAAGACCAGTTAGTTGATTCTATAGTTTTACCATGAAACTGTTACTCTTTATTTTATTATCCTAAATGCTTCAGTGAAATACTTTTGAATGTGTTCTTTCCATGATTTCTGTTAGTTTATTGATCAATTTAAAAAAAATTCTGCAGGATATTCAGTTCATTATTATCTTAACTTGTGCTCCAGTCTTCTGCTATGGGTATTATTGATCTGTGCTATTTTAAGATCTTTATTATTGATTTGATAAGGGAATAGAGAGCATACTCATCAAATTTGCAGATGGCGCAGAGCTAGAAGGATCAGTTACCAGACTGGCTTAGGATCCCAGTTAGAATCTGTAAAGGCAAGCACCCTAGCATACCCACGATGGCCCTCTAGCACAGGTTCTTTGATCAGCTTTCAAAGGAAAAATAGCTTTTAAAGGGGTCAACAATCTTATTTCAATCAAACATATATATCATTCACTTAATTCAGGGGAGAGATCAGCACCCTGAATGTAGAAACAAGCAGAGAAAATACAGAGAAAATAGCACAAATCAACAGACAGGGCTTCTAACAGTCTGAGAAATTAGCATGGATCAACAGACAGATCCAACTGTCTGACCAAAGAAATACATACATAGTTACCAGAGAGAGAAGCACCAACATCTGGGTTTTCAAAGGTGAGGGGGGTCCTTAACACCTACCCAGAGTCTTGTTGGGCCAAATCACACGAACATTCTTTCAATGAGTAAGCCCCCAAAGCAAAACCGCACCTCAGAGTATATATACCTTTCTCAGAGCCAGAGGGCATCACAACCCTCATGACTCAGTGCCTAATTAGAAATTAGCAAAAGGTATGAGCCTTCCAAAAGCAAGCTTCCCCCTAAGGCAAGTGCCTCCCCCAATGGGCACCATGTGAAGCCTGTTAATGGGTGGGGAAGATCTTCAAATCTGATTAACATTAGAGAATCCTAAAAGATCTTGACAGAAAATTGACTTGAATCTTATGAGATGAAATTTAATAGGAATGACTGTAAAGGGGCACATTATGATTAAACTTCAACTATAAAATTTGGGAGGGGTTGCAAGATAGCAGTTTATCTCAGAAAAAAAAAGGATCTAGTGGTTTCAGTGGACTTCAAGCTCCAAACAAATCAACAACATATTTATGGCACCCAAAAGCCAAACTAAGTTGCTTCAGGAGACCTCCTTCACTAGAGGTTTGCAAGTGAAAACTAAATGATCATTTGTCAAGTATGTCTTAAAAGAATTTTTGTTCAGACACATGATGTAGGAATGTAAAAACATTTATTAAACAGTTAAAATGTACCAGGAACTATATTAAGTGCTTTGGCTATAAATACAAAAAGGAAAACAGTCTCTGCCCTCAAGGATTTTATATTCTAGTAGAGGAAGACAACACAAATAGGATTGTGGTGATCAGGTGTTTTGGTTAGGCAGGCTGTTTTCATCAGAGATGTCCATTGGAATCATTAGGGAATTGATTGGCATGCCCTTTCTCAGGATGGTAATATTGATAAAAGGTTAAGTGCACATCTCCGAGCTCCTATGACCCTGTATTAATTTCCTTGATAATTGCTATTTTTCCATAAATTTAATTCAAATTTTCAATAATTTGGAAGTCAACTCCCTCTTATTTTTTCCTAAATTCTGCAAGATCTTTATTTGCTTCAATATACAATCCATCCATAGATTCTCAAAGGCAGACTGTCTCATTAGTCTTTTTGTTCAACACCCCTCCCCTTAATTTATATTCTCTTCTTGTTTATGCATCATAGTACATCACCTATTTTTTAACTGCTTTGAAAAATTACACTATTTTTTTCATTTTTTAAAAAAAATTATTTTTAATTCAAGGAACAAAACAAGCACTTTTGTAACACAGGACAATAAAAAAATGATTGCATGTGAAACTGCAAATCTACCATGTACAACTTGCTATTCCCTCCAAATATATAACAAAGTTATGCTTTAATATTTTCCCTTTTTTTCTTCCCTTCTCCGCCCCCACTCTAGAGATGGCTACAATTAGGCACAGATAGATAGATAGATAGGTAGATAGATAGGTAGATAAACAGACATACATATGTAAAATTATTCTATACATTCTTCTATTTATCACTTCTTTCTCTAGATACAGATAGCATTTTTCTTCATAAATCCTTTATTTTTAATTTGTATATTTATAATAGCGGAAATACCTTCGACTCTCATAGTCTTTCTTAAAACAATACTGCTATTACTATATACAATGTTCTCTTGGTTCTGCTCACTTTACTCTTCATTATTTCTTTTTTGGGGGCAGGGCAATTGGGGTTAAGTGACTTGCCCAAGGTCACACAGTTAGCAAGTGTCTCAAGTGTCTGAAGCCGAATTTGAACTCAGGTTCTCCTGACTCCAGGGCCGGTGCTCTTCCCACTGCACCACCTAGCTGCCCCTACTCTTCATTATTTCATGAAAATCTTTCCATGACTTTCTAAGATCATTGAGCTCATCATTTCTTATAACATAGTAGTATTCCATCACAACCATATACCACAACTTTTTAAAGGCAGTAGATACTTATTTTATTGTATATGGGAAGTTCCAGAATCTTAAGGGTTAAGTTTAGGTCTATTCTTCTCCATCTTAATTTACTTTAAATTACACATCTTGTAATTTTTTCAGAGCTTGGCGTTTTTAAACAAGGCTATTTTTTTTCCTTTATCTTACTATTTCCCATTATAAAGTCTATTGACTGTTGTTTGTTCTTTCTTCTAAGATGCTTCTTCCCCACAACTTGCAGGCCTGTTTGCCTCCTTCCACCTAATTAGACTGAAAACAGGGATTCTCCTCTCTGATCTTTATTTCCTGGCAGATGTTTATGCCTAATACTATCTCATCTCACCTTTTCATATTTCATAAATATTAGTTTATTAGGATATGTAGTGGGAAAATCTGCCAGAACCTTGAAAAGCTCCCTTAAAAGCTAACTTGCTATTCGAATAGAAAGTTCTCTCATCTATAAAAGTCATTAGCTTTGAGAAATGTTAATTAGATTTTTTCAAATTGCTTTAAAATGTTGCTTCTATTAAAGGATTCGTAAATTAGCAGATCTTGATTTTTATTTTTCTTCCTTTCTGCTGTTTGTTTTTTTAGGCAATTCTATTATTTTCTTAATGAGCAGATTTTTAAAAGTTTATTGCTTACTATAAACATAATGTCAGAATACTACTTTAGAGTGGTGGGCTTTGCCATTCACTTTAATAGCTCCATGGGCTAATAATCACATTTCCCTTATTATTTATCCAATGGAGTCCTTGCCTCACATTAAGCACATAGAAGTAATTCTATTCACCTAAATTTATATCCTAAATTGCTATGCCTTCCCAGGAACCAGGGAGAAGTCTCCACAAAGTGAAGTGAAGGATAGATTTCTATAAAATTAAAATAATCTGTCTTAGAACTTGGATGGCTCTTGGCATACTTAAGGGTTTAATATTCACCTATGGACTCCTCTATAGTCTAATACTCTGTGTGGCTTCCTATCTCCTTCCTCCCTCCCAGATTTGGTAAGAAACAGCCTTTTAAAGGAAGCATTAGAAAATAGGCCATCACTGAAGAGAGCTTAAATGAATGAATTCCACAGAGGATAAGTTGCTTCATTTAGAGATTGTTCTACCTGGTCCTCTTGACATTTTTCCATGGAATGCCTTCCTTTCTGGGACTTCCTGACAATTCAAGTCACACAGAAGTGGATTCCCCTGAGATTAGGAGTGAGAACACATCATTAGCCCAGCTTTGTCCTGTGTTAAAAGTGTTTGCTTTAACACTGGGCTGTGAATTTATTTATTCTTTGGAGAAGGATCCTTTCAGGGTCACCTGGTTGTTGAACACCCTCACCAAAGGTGGCTGTACCCTTCTCTAACCTTCCAATGGAGCTAGACTGAAGTCCTTTAGCATACCAGCATTAAATAAAAAAAAACAATAAAAAAATGATAACAAACCCATCTACACCTTCCACACAGCCTGCAGTGAAAAGTGGATATGAGCATTTCTTTCAGGGAACTGCAATGGTGATGAAAGAAAGTCTAGGGACATCATTTTATATTAAAGGTAGAATTGGCTGAACTAGATCAACTTATTTTTAACCAGATACTTCCTTTTCCACCTCCACCTACCCTATGAAAAACAGTCTGTCATCTGTCTGTCTGTCTGTCTGTCTATCTACCTATCTATCCATCCATCTATCTATCCATTCATTTGTTTGTTTATTTAACTAGACTGGAAAAAGCATGGAATTGGGAGTTGAGACCTGGATTCTACTCACAGTGTCACACCCAACAATATTTTACTTTGGGTGAGTCTAGCTAGTTAGCAGAGGCCCTAGCACATAGTTGTAACTCAATTCAATTCACTCAACATGTATTAATCACCTGCTCTGGGCTAGCCCTTGTGCTAGGCCATGGGCAAAAATGAGCAAAACAAAGCAAAAACAGACCCTACCCTGAAGGAATTTACTTTTTTCTACTTGGTTTATGCAAAGTGCAAACTCAGAACATCTGGTCCACATTAGCTGTCGGCTGCTGCAGGCACTTGTGCAAGATACTGTGGCCAGGCTTGCCCAAGGTAACAAGTCTCCTTAGTTGTGGAGTCAGGACAAGAACCCAAGTCTCGACTGCTAATCTAGCACTCTTTCTATTCTATAGTAAAACAAAAATATAATAGTCTACCATTGTACATGGTAGATGTGTAATAAATACCTCCTAAGTAATCGAAATTACACACCTGTGCATTGGTTTCCTTACTGTAGTGAAGATACTTGAACAAGGTCAATGTGAGAATTAAATGTTTCTTCATCTGTAAAATGGGGATGATGATAACAAAGATATATATGTGTGTGTGTGTGTGTGTGTGTGTGTGTGTGTGTGTGCGTGCATGTATATATATACATATATATGTATATATATACACATATATGTGTGTGTAAAACATAAAGCCTTGTGCAGACTTCCAAGTACTACATAAATGTTAGCTATTATTATTTTCAGTCAATCCTCAATAGACAAGGATGTAATGTTCCTAAGAAAATTACATAAAAGTAAAAAATGTGAATGTTGATACATTAAACCTATGGCAAATAGGGGGTTAGGTTTCTGTAACCACCAAAAAACTGTAATCTTTGTCTTTTTTTGTGATTTCCCTCTCTTTTTTCCTATTCAATAGTATTTTATTTTTTCCAATCACATATAAAGATAATTTTCAACATTCATTTTTACAAGATTTTGAGTTTCAATTTTTTTCTCCATTGCCTCCTCTTTCCCCAAGATGGCAAGCAATTTAATATTGGCTATACATGTGCAATCATATTAAACATATTTCCACATTAGTCATGTTGTGAAAGAAGAATCAGAATAAAAGGGAAAAAACGCAAAAAAGAAAAAAAGAGAAAATTGTATGCTTCAATCTGCATTCAGAGTCCGTAATTCTTTCTCTGGATATAGATACCATTTTCCATCACAAGGCTTTTGGAATCGTCTTAGATCATTGTACTGCTGAGAAGAGCTAAGTCTATCAAAGTAATTCATTGTGCAATGATGCTGTCACTGTATACAATGTTCTTTCTCCTGGTTCTGCTCACTTCACGTAGCATCAATTCATGTAAGTCTTTCCAGGTTTTTCTGAAATCTACCTGAACATTATTTCTTATAGCACAATAGTATTCCAGTACATTCATATACCACAAATTGTTTGGCCATACCCCAATTGATGAGTATCCCCTCAATTTCCAATTCTTGGCCACCACAAAAAGTACTGCTATAAATATATTTGTACATGTGGGTCCTTTTCCACTTTTTATGGTCTCTTTGGGATATAGATCTAGTAGTGTCATTGCTGGATCAAAGGGTATGAAGAGTTTTTTTTTAAAAAAATAATTTATTTATTTTTAGTTTTCAACATTCATTTCCATAAGATTTTTGAGTTCCAAATTTTCTCCCCATCTCTCCCCTACCCCCACCCCAAGATGGCATGCATTCTGATTACCCCTTCCACCAATCTACCCTCCCTTCTATCACCCCACCCCTCTTATCACTTTCTCCCTTGTTTTCTTGTAGAGCGAGATAGATTTCTATACCCCATTGCCTGTGTATCTTATTTCCCAGTTGCATGTAAAAACAATTTTTAATATTTGTTTTTAAAACTTTGAGTTCTACATTCTCTCCCTTCCTCCCTTCTCTCCCACCCTCATTAAGAAAGCAAGCAATTCAATATAGCTTATGCATGTGTAGTTACGCAAAATACTTCCATAATAGTCACATTGTAAGAGATTAACTATATCCCCCCATCCTATTCCGCACCCCATTAATTCTATTTTCTCCTATGACCCTGCCCCTTTTCAAAAGTGTTTGCTTCTGACTACCCCTCCCCCAATCTGCCCTACTTTCTATGTCTGCCCTCCCCCCTTGTCCTCTCCCCCTTCTACTTTCCTGTAGGGTAAGACCCCCAATTGAGTATGTATGTTATTCCCTCCTTATGCTAAATCCAGTGAGAGTAAGGTTCACTCATTCCCTTTCACCTCCCCCTTCTTCCCCTCCATTGTAATAGCTTTTTCTTGCCTCTTTTATGTGAGATAATTTACCCCATTATATCTCTCCCTTTATCCTTCTCCCAATATATTCCCCTCTCACCCCTTAATTTTATTTTTTAGATAGCCTGTGCCCTATGTGTGTGTGTGTATATATGTGTGTGTATATGTGTGTGTATGTGTGTGTGTGTGTATAATATGTGTGTGAATATATATATATATATATATATATATATGTATGTATGTATGTATATATATTCCCTCCAATTACCCCAACACTGAGAAAGGTCTCATGGGTTACAAATATCATCTTTCCATGTAAGAATGTAAACAGTTTGACTTTAATAAGTCTCTTATGATTTCTCTTTCTTGTTTACCTTTTCATGCTTCCCCTGATTCTTGTATTTGAAAGTCAAATTTTCTATTCAACTCTGGTCTTTTCATCAAGAATGCTTGAAAGTCCTCTATTTCATTCATTTTTCATTTTTCTCCCTGAAGTATTATACTCAGTTTTGCTGAGTAGGCGACTCTTGGTTTTAATTCTAACTCCTTTGACCTCTGGAATATCAGAGGTCCCTTAATGTAGAAACTGCTAAATCTTGTATTATCCTGATTGTGTTTCCACAATACTCGAATTGCTTCTTTTTGGCTGCTTGAAGTATTTTCTCCTTGACCTGGGAATGCTGGAATTTTTCTACAATATTCCTAAGAGTTTTCCTTTCGGGATCTTTTTCCAGAGGTGATCAGTGGATTTTTTCAATTTCTATTTTACCCTCTGGTTCTAGAATATCAGGGGTGTTTTCCTTGATATTTTCTTGAAAGATGATGTTTAGATCCTGTTTTTAATTATCATTTTCATGTTGTCCAATAATTTTTAAATTATCTCTCCTGGATCTATTTTCCAGGTCAGTGGTTTTTCCAATGAAATATTTCACATCATCTTCTATTTTTTTCATTCTTTTGGTTCTGTTCTTTAATTTGTTAATTTCTCATAAAGGCATTAGCATGCATTTGCTCCATTCTAATTTTTAAGGAATTATTTTCTTCAGCAAACTTTTGGACCTCCTTTTCGATTTGGCCAATTCTGCTTTTTAAGGCATTCTTCTCTTCATTGGCTTTTTGGACCTCTTTTGCCATTTGGGTTAGTCTATTTTTAAGGTGTTGTTTTCTTCAGTATTTTGGGGGAGGGGGTTTCCTTTAGCAAGCAATCATTTAGCAATGATTTTCTTGCATCACTCTCATTTCTCTTCTCAGTTTTTCCTCTACTTCTCTTCCTTGATTTTCAAAATCCTTTTTGACCTCTTCCATGGCCTGAGACCAATTCATATTTTTCTTGGAGGCTTTTGATGGAGGAGCTTTGACTTTGTTTTCTTCTAGTTGTATGTTTTGATCTTCTTTGTCACCAAAGTAAGATTTTATAGTCTGAGTTTTTTTAATGCTGTTTGCTCATTTTCCCAGCCAATTACTTGACTTTTGAGCTCTTGTCAAGGTAGGACTCTTCTTCTAGAGTGGAGAGTACACTGTCCCAAGCTTCAGGGGTTTTGCACAGCTGTTTTCAAAGCTACTTGTAGGCACCTGTAAATTTTCAGTTCTTCTAAGGTGGTATGATCAAAGGAGAGGTATTTACTCCTCTCCTGGCCTGTGCATTTGTCTCTGAATGACTTCAAATACTCTTTTATGCCTTGGAACTGTGAGGAGGATTCCCTCTCCACTGCCACCACAAGCTCTGCCATGCCAACGCTCCTCTTCACCCTAGAACCACCACCCACGACTGTGAGCCAGATTCAAGCAGGGCAAAGCAAAAGGATCCTGCCTCAGTGCTAGCAAAGAGGTCCCTGCAAACCCCCTCTGATCAGCTGCTTGATCCACACCCCCCCCCCACTATCTGTGGTCCTGGAGCTGTAGAAGCAGCCATTGCTGCTGCTGCTTCCACCACCCTGGGGCTGAGCTGCACCATGCTCCTCTCTTACCCAAGTCCAAAAGAGTTTTCCCACTGACCTTCTACATTATCTTTGGCATTTGTGCGTTGAGAAGTCTGGAAACTACTACAGCTGCCAGTGATTCAGTCCCCTGAGACCTGCTCCAGCCCCATCTGTGCTGGCACAGCCCACACTGGACTGCACTCTGCTCCTAGCCTTGTGTGATAGACCTTTCTTGTCAACCTTTCAGGTTATCTTGGGCTGAAGGTTTGTTTCACTCTGTCATTTTGTGCATTCTGTAACTCTAGAATTTGTAGAGAGTCACTTTTTTACAGGTATTTGTAGGTGTTTGGGGGAGAGTTAAAACAAGTCCTTGCTTTTACTCCTCTATCTTGGCTCTACCCCCCAGGTATGTACAGTTTTATAGCCTTTTGGCATAGTTCCAAATTTCTCTCCAGAATTATTGGATCAATTCACAACTCCACCAACAATTCATTAGTGAAAAACTGTAATCTTTCACTAGGGGTTGCTGAAAATAATATGCAGTTCTTTATAACAAAACATTAATTCTGATAATATACACTTTCCTAACACAATAAACATGAAATTGCCTATAATATGCAGTACACAAAATAAAGTAAAACATTTTTTCTCAATAGTCGTTCCCTAGAATTCTGTCACCTTTTGTACTAATAGCACAACTAAAATAAAACAAACAAAACCCATTGATTTCAGACAATACTATAATGCTGCAAACCTCTCTACCTTGTTTACCCTCTGAAAATCAAGGTAAAGGTTGCTGCTACTTTAATTGCTGCTACTAGAAGATGCTAAGACAGATGAGGTCTTGACATCACCTCCAATGTTCTGAAAGCATGGAGAGCTCTTTACAACAGTTGGGTGCACATGACCAGTGAAGCCCCTACTACCAGCCACTCTGCAAACTTGTGCACTTCCTGTCATTTTTTTCCTCTACTGCACATAACCACTAATGTGCTTGGTTGCAATGTGAAAGAAAAAAATTGGTTTATTAATAAAATCAATCAAATATTTGAAGTTGAAAAAGAGAATGTTGATGATTGATTACATTTATGAATGTATCACAAGCATAAAGTATACAAATACATGACATTAATGCAAAGCTCTATATGTTCATTGAACGAATGAAAATATGGCCTTAAATGCAAAATTTTGGGAAGGATGATGAAAAAGATACAGATTTTAAAAATCAATAGATTAATATCTACCAATTTCCTCCATGCTTTTCCCTTAAGGACAATTAAATGAAAACAGCAGTAGAAATGAAACTTTTGTATACAGTGTGAGACATTATAAAATTCTCATGAATATGATTTTAACATCAAACAGGATTCTAAGTTGCGCTAAACATAGGGGTTTAAGTATCACAAAATTTACACAAAATTAAATCTTTCAGTCCCATAATTGGATTTAAGAATATCTCTTAGCTTTATTCTGAATTTAAATAGGTGGAAAAAGCATATCACATCAACATATATTCTATGTATAGCACAGATATATTTATTTTAGAACCTCAATTCTTGCTGACAAGACGAATGGTAATCACTTCAAGGTCTGTACATTCCATTTTTGATGAGAAACTGTTAAATGTGTCACTTGTCAGCTGCCACTTATGCAAATGATGAAATTGTAGCCAGGTTCATGAATGTGGACTTTAAGCTGTGGACAATCTGATAATGATACCTCTTGAGGATTCCTTTTGAGTAAGAGGCAAGAAGTAGTCACAAGGATACATAGGAACTTTGAGAATTCACTCTTTGAAAATTAGCTTTCTCCTCTCACAACAGGAAAGGATTGATCCTCAAGGACACAGGTCCTTTGTATGAAAGTCTTACAACTTGAATGTTCTTAACAATTTTGCTGTCAAGTGAAGTAGTATAGCTTTGAAACTTGTTAAATTTATTAGTTTTTTTTTTAAATAATGCAAGTTGTAGATAATAAAGATTCAAAATTTCATGTACCCTCCCCCTTTTCCATTCTGTACATGGAAATACTTAATGTGTGTGTTTGTTAAGTTGAGAATTTTAAAAAAAAGAAAATAAAACATAAGTGGTAATATCAGATACTGTGTATAAGCTAAGATGTGTATCATTCAAAACTACTCTAAACTGGCAACATCTTTTTTTCAAGTTTCTTCATGATTTTATGTCTGAGAGGAGTTCTTGTACTGAGGCTTTTCCAAATAGCCTTACACAGTCAACAAAATAAGTTTTAAATGTTCAATATTATTTATATACATCACCCCAGAATGATCACATTTTGTTTTCTTGCTCAATTATGGGCCATTTTCTTTAAGGCTACAGTAGATGAAGTAAAAATAACTTCAACTTAGGGTGGCAACTTTGCACATCCTTTTTTTCAGCTTTAAAGAGTTCTTGATTTCATATTCAAATACTGCTCATGCCCTTGTTTTCATTGTGGCGTAATATACCCTCTTTCTTGCTGCTAAGGCCAATCCCACAATTCTAGTCCCACAAAGGGTCATACTGAGGTCATACTGTTATATGTGATAGAACCAAGGGTAAGAAGGTAATATAATTTTGCCCTTTCATTTTCCCAAATTGTATGGGACTATGTGGGTAGAGTTGGTCAGGAAAAAAAAATTAAACGAAACAAACCATACGTGCATATGCACAAAGTATGTTTGCATATAGAGCTTAAAGCTTATACCTATATGGAAGCCTAAAAACCAGAAGAAATGATTTCACTTACTGACTTAATATCCCATGAATTGGAAGACACAGACAATTCATTTAAGTATTGAACCTGTGAGATTTGAAATGACAGATGCCTCACTAAGAAATATAATCATAAGCTAAACCTCTTTCCACAAAAGATACCTCAAAGCAAACATAACAGTGTACTGAGATATTCAAACATATTTTGATTAGTTAACCAATAACTGAAAAGTTCAGTAAAGAGCACTCTACAGTTTGGAATGAGCTTTATGTAACTTTGCATATCCGGTGTATAATGGGCTTATTTTTCTCTCTATATAAACATATGCAATGTGAGTTTCTAGTTGGGATTTATTGTCTTTTAAAAGGGTCCACTTAGAGGCCACAATTGTTCAAAAAGCTGCAAATTGTTCTGAAAGCTTGTAGACTGTGATTTTAAGGATTGGTTTTTTTGTTTGTTTGTTTGCTTGTTTAAGCACTACCTTGAGAGGTAGCATGGTATATTGCCTGAGAGATGAGAAATACTTCCCTAGGATCCACCAACTAGTGGCATTGTGCAGTTGGGGCTTCTGGGACTGCTTTGTGGAGATTTGGCAGGGGGTGTGGGTGGGGGAAGATACTGAAAGGAAAGGAGTCAGATCAAGAGGGCAGAGCCAGCAGTTTGTTCCCCATCCTGGAACCATGTTCAGGCACATAGGATTATAATCATTTGTCTTCCAACTTCCCCATCAGGAAAGAGATTGAAATTAGTAGGTTCTGTGCTATTGTCAATAGGACCACGCTGGTGGCATGAAGCAGGTGCCACTCCTCAGACACAGTTTCCTCTGAGTCAAGGGAAGGAAGCAGCTTCTTTTAATTGCAACTGGGCTCAGGAGTTTTGCCTTTACTCTTCCCCATGAAAGGAAGGAGTTTGAATCCACTGGCACCTTAAATGAAGCTAAAAGCTATCATCATTTACCAAATATAACCACAGATTGTGCCCACTCCCCTTTGCTCTCTGTTCCTTTCCTCATTACTGCTTATCCCCCATGAAATAAAGAAAATATTAGCAGTTAATCCTTGTAGCATGTTTAATGATGGTCTTGCAAGTTTATAAGCAGGTGATGTGGTAAGCAGAGCAAAATTAATAACCTGAAGTGAATCAAAGTACCCTAAACAAAGAAAAAGAAACTTTGCAAGCTAACCTGGGACTGGAGAAAAAACAAAAGAAGAGCTTCACTATGTGCTACCATATGGGACCCTATTTGGAATACTTCCATCTGTACACATTTCTCCTATATACCTTCTTCCCTCCTCCAGGATTTTAGAGTATAAGGGACTCCCTTCTGCCTGTTCCCATTACTGGTATCTACATTGGTAGGGATGACCCCCATTCATCCATCTATCTGTCATCTATCATCTTTATGTCAATCAATCTATCTGTATGTTTGAGTGTCATCTTTCTATCTTTCTATCTGTCATCCATCAATCTATCATCTTTTTTATCTGTTTGTCTATTAACCTATCTGTATATCTATCATCTATTACCTATCTATCATCTATATGTCTATCTATCAATTTTTATGCCTGTCTATATGTCTGTCTCTCTATATCTATCCACAGGGAAGTCTCCACCAATGTCTCTACCTACCATACTTCACCTGACAATTGTCACATCTTGTTTTCTCAGCCCAAAAATTGGTTTATAACCTGCCACTGCATAATCTTAGCACGGTATAATTCTGTTCATCATGCAGCTTAGAGGGTAAACAGAGCAGCAATGTATTCACAAGTGAGTGGCATATGGATAGGCATTTATCTTTCACGCATTTCAAGCCAGGAGCCTAGAATTCTCAGCACACGCATTGTCAGTATTCAATTTTAACATATATTCACAAATATTCCGCACATCGTAATCTTGCGCAAAAGACAGGTAATAAATGATTTTTAAGTAATACTGTCACATTTTTTATAGCTTCACATAATGGTTATGCCCTACTTTTTCCAAAAAATTGGCATAAATCTGCGATGATTATGTGGTGAAATACGGTATATAGTAAAGCTACCTCACTCTGTAGTAAAAAGACCTAGTTTCAATTCCTGCTTCGATAGTAACCTCAGATAAATCGTTTAACTTGCCTTAGCCAGCATCAGTTTCTTCAAATATAAAATGAGTCTGATTAGTTGACCTCTGAGGTCCCTTCTGGATTTAGGATCTTATCTTGTCAGCCTAAATTCAAAGACTCATATGCCTAAAGCTGAAAAAGGACCACAGAGGCCATCTAAACCAACCCCTTCATTTTACCAACAAAGAAAGTAAGGACCTGGGAAGTTATGTGATTTAACAGAAGTCAAATGTAATAAAGCATCAGAAACAGCAGTTGAACTGTTTCTCCGATTCTGGAGCTGATATTTTTTGGACTGTTTCACATGTGCAGATAAAGCTCAGCATTGCAGAGCCACTGTGTAGTCAAACTTACATTTCCTTCATAACAATTTCTGAATTAAAAAATGCAAAAACAAAAAGATTCTATATATATGCAGAAATGCCTTTTCAGAAGTACCTTCATAATCACCACCATAATTGATTATGGTATGAATCCACATGACTATGGATCAGAAGCTTCAAGCAAAGAAATTCAATTTCTCCTCTGAAGGTTTTATAAAGAGAAACTAAATAACAACCACATACAACAGTAACTAGTCATTCTCTCTAGACTATACAGTCAGGCCTTTCAGTTACATGGGTCTAACTGGATATTTACAGGGCATTCTGGTTAAACAACAAGGTATTAAAGACACTCACAGTCTATACCCCAATGTAGCTATCTGCATTGTTGGGGACCTCCCTCACCTACAGATAGGTAGATAGACAAACAGACATACAGGCAAACTGAAACCCAGACAGATACTTGATAGTGAAAAAGGGAGAGAGGGAGAGGGAGGGAGGGAGGAACGGGAGGAGAGGAGGGAGGGAGAGAAAGAGAGAGAGAGAGAGAGAGAGAGAGAGAGAGAGAGAGAGAGAGAGAGAGAGAGAGAGAGAGAGAGAGAGGATGGGGGGGAGAGGGGGGGAGAGATCTAACCCTAGTTCTAGTAATCATATTCCAATCTTGCTAACTTTGCCCAAGCTCTTGCCTTTGTATCTCTGTAGTACTAAGTAAGGCACTATCTTGCCTTTATTACTCCTCTCATGAACTAAAGCTGTGTCCTCTGTGCCTGGAATCCCATTTGGTTCCATACATCCTCTAACGACAGTCAATTCATTATTGTCTATAACCAGCTGCCTCTCTTCAGACATAGTGCCTTTACCTACTTCTGAGACATCTACTTGCTGCTAGACATCCTTGAAGTTCATTCTCTTCTTTCTTGGACACCTGGACTGACCTGCCACAAGTTCCAACTTGCCACCTGCCATAGTATTCACAACTATATGCTGACTGCCTTTCTCTGGACTTCTATTTGTTCCTGACTGCCACATCACTCTAATACTTGTTCTACCTGTACGTTTCCTCCTTCATTTGCTATTAAGACCTTCTTAGTTCACCTGTACCATCCTGGTAGTTTTGTCTACTTTCATACTTCCACTGATCTGGACTATTCTATCATCATCTAAGACTAATATTAATAGGGGTCCTATCCAAAATTATTAAGATGTTAGTGTTTTTTATGCCCTCCACATCTGCTTTTTTTGTGAGTTTCAGTCTCCCCTCCAATATCCCCTTTTATCTCACAGCCTTAACTATCTCCCCTATGTGATACCCCTCACAATTATGGGCAAAATTATATTTTAACCAGTTTCATTATGATATTTCATGTTGGAAAATCTTTTTTAGTTAAACGAGTTTGTGAAATTTTATTTTAGCTCATTTTCTATAGAATTGATGGTTCTAGCTATATGGTTTCCCCCTCACTACCTTGGAGTGTGACTGTATCACATGTTCAAACAAGGAAGTTACTCATCAACATTTGATAGTTGGTTTTTTTTTTTTCAGATAGGTCATAATCTTTACCAAAATGACCATATTTTGATATATTTCCACATTTCATTGATATTTTGATATTATTAGCAATATACAACACAATCTATCCATGACTTAATATCTTGCATTCTTCTTGCCCATGTTATTCAATAATTCCTCCATTAAGAATCACCTAATGTACTAGCAGCTTTTTGACAATTCATGTGTAGCAACACAAACCCTCGGTTATCTATCTATTAACACTTGCTTCCACATGACTGGACAACCTTTTTTGTAATCATACATTTTTCTGGATGGTGTACTATTTATTTTATTCAATTCCCAATCCATTTATTTTTCCTGTGTGAATTTTTAGGACAATTTTTCCAGAACATAGAATGTTTAAAAAAGAATAATATGAAATGAGACTGGAAAGGGGACTTAGAGCTAGTTTGTGAAAGACCTTAAATGCCATGCTGAGGAAGCAATAAAGATTTACTAGAGGTGGAGCCAAGATGGCACAGTGAAAGCAGGGACTTGCCCAAGCTCTCCCCCAACCCCTCCAAATACCTTTAAAAAGTCACTCTGAATGAGTTCTGGAGTGGCAGAACCCACAAAGAGACAGAGTGAGGCAGATTTCCAGCCCAATACAACTGGAAGTTCAACACGAAGGGACTGTTGCCCTGGGTCAAGAGAGGAAGGCAGTCTAGCACAAGCCATACCAGCTCAGACCTAGCCCCAGCAAAGCCAGAACAGACCTTGTGGGATTGAATCTCAACAATGGTAGTTTCCAGACTTCTCGGGTCACAGATGCCAGAGACAACTTTGCTGGTCAGCAGGAGGGGTCTTTTGGAACTGAATGAGAGAGAAGCCAGAAAAAAGGCAAACATGACCAAAAAGCAACAAAGGAAAACAATGAACATAGAGAAGTATCTTAGTGACAGGGAAGATCAAAACACAAATTCAGGAGAGGACAACATTGCCGGTATACCCACATCTGAAACCTCAAAGGGGAATATGAACTGATCTCAAGCCCAAAAAGCCTTCTTCAAAGAGCTTAGGAAGGACTTTAAAAGTCAAATAAGAGAAGTAGAAGAAAAATTGAATAATCCCTTTAAAAATACAATTGAGAAAATGGAAAAAGTACACTGAAGAACACAACTCCTCCAAAAGTAGAATTGGCCAAATGGAAAAGGAGGTACACAAGCTAACTGAAGGAAACAATTTGTTAAAAATTAGAATTGGGCAAATGGAAGCTAAGGACTCTATGAGACATCAGGAATCAGTCAAACAAAATCAAAAGAATGAAAAAATAGAAGAAAATGTAAAATACCTCATTGGAAAAGCAGATGACTTAGAAAATAGATCCAGGAGACATAATTTAAGAATTATTGGTCTACCTGAAAGCCATGATCATAAAAAGAGCCTGGACAGCATCTTTCAAGAAATCACTAAGGAAGACTGCCTTGAGGTCCGAGAACCAGAGGGTAAAATAGTCTTTGAAAGAATCCACCAATCACCTCCTGAAAGAGATGCTAAATTGAACATGCCAAGGAATATTGTAGCCAAATTCCAGAATTATCATGTCAAGGAGAAAATACTGCAAGCAGCCAGAATGAAACAATTCAAATATCTTGGAACCACAGTTAGGATTACACAGGACCTTGCAGCTTTTACATTAAAAGATCAGAGGACTTGGGATATGATATTCCACGAGGAAAAGGAGCTTGGATTACAACCAAGGATCAACTACCCATTGAAATTGAGCATAATCTTTCAGGGGAGGAGATGGATATTCAATGAAATAGGGGACTTCCAGACTTTCTGATGAAAAGACCAGAGCTCAACAGAAAATCTGATCTTCAAATATACGACTCAAGAGAGCCATAAAAAGGTAAACAGGAAAGAAAAAAAAAGCATGTTATTCAATAAGGGCAAACTGTTTACATCCCTACATGGGAAGATGATACTTATACCTCTTGAGAATTGTATCTTTATTATGATATTTAGAAGGGACATACATAGACAGAGGGGGTGGATTTAAGGTGACTTTGATGTGAAGATAAAAAACCTAATTAAGTGGTGAAAAGGGATTATAATGGGAGAAGCTGAAAGGAGGAGACAGAAAAGGGTAAATTACATCATATAAAGAGGCACAAAGACAGATTACAGTAGAGAGAAAGAAGGGAGGGAGATGAACATTGTTTGAACTTTACTTTCATCAGATTGACTCAAGCAGGAAGAACATAACTTCCCCTAAAGGAGGGGAAAGGGGAAAGAAAAGAAAGGGTGGATAGAAAGGAGGGAAGAAGTAGTAAGAGAAAAGGGAAAGAAAAGGGAGGAGGTTGATAGAAGGGAGGGCAGATTGAAGGAGACTGGTCAAAAGGAGTCACTAAAGGTTTTTGAGCAGGGGAGTGATATGAATTGTACCCTAAAAATAGTGTTTATGACAGCTTTGTGGATGAATTAGTGAGGAGACTAAAAAGAGGGGGAACAATAAAGAAACTTTTTAAATACAAAATCCAGATAAGGTATATAAAGAGCTTTAGCTAAGGTGGTAGGTAGGTCTGTAAAGAAAAACTAGCAGAAGTGAGACATTTGTAGAGGTAGAGTCTACAGGGCATGGCAACTGATTGGATATGGGGTGAGAGAGAAGAAAGGGTCAAGGATGACTGTTAGATTATGAACATAGATGATTATAACGAGGGTGGTGCCCTCAACAAAAATAGAGAAGTTTAAAAAAGTTGTAGGGTTGGGGAGAAATATGATCAGTTCTGCTTTGCATTTGTTCAATTTAAAATGCCAGAGGGCCATCCAGATCAAGTTGTCTAGTAGGCAATTTGCAATGTAAGACTGGAAGTTTTTTCTACACTCTTCAGTCAGTTGTATAACTGCTTAGACGTGTCCTACAGTAGAAAGTTGTGAATGCCTACTTATTCTTGTCTCATAATTTTATGAAGAATGCTTTTGATGTATATGAAAATGAGTTCCCATCAAGATTTTATGGAAATGAGCGAATTGACATTTGAATCAGAGGTTATTGATGTCCTCTGGAATGGCTTTTTTGAGTAGTAATACTATCCATGATTTTTGCAGTTATTCAGTCCTTTTCCGTCTTTCAAATATCTTTAAAATTGATCCCTAAATGAATTCAAAATTCTGGAAACTAACATGGATCTCCCTTCTGTGTGTATTTGGTTTAGTCTAGCTATTTTTCCCCACTTAATTTTTAAAGTGCCTTTTCCACATTCTTTATTTACAAGAGGAATGAATGTATTATTTGAGTAGAAGTGTGGTTGTTCTGCTATCAAAGATGATAAAAATGGGTTTATTTAAAAAGAAGTCAGATTTCTGTTTTTTCTTCTGCTTGCTTGCCTTCCAATTTTATCTGGGACATCATCTTAGAATCAGCTTTGCCCTATGCCTCTGCGATCAGTTGCCAAATTTTGTTGATTTTTCCTTCCCAACGTCTCTGGCATCCACCTCCTTCTCTCTATTCACACTAGCCACAGTGTAAGTTAAGCCTTTATTATCTCTCTCCTGGATTGCTACAACAGTCTTCTAATTCATCTTCCTAACTCTAGTCTCTCTTCCCTCGAATGCATCTTTCATATAACTGCCAGATTGATTTTCATAAAGCACATGGGACACCATCACTCTGCTGGTCAAGAAGCTTCTGTGACTCTCTGTTGCTTCTAGCATGAGACACCAATTATTCAACTTGACAAGTAGTCCTTCATGATCTGGCTCCAGTATGTATTTCCAGACTGACTGCATATTACTCTGTCTTGCTTATCCTCTACATTCCAGTAAGACTGGGCTTCTTATTGTTTCCTGTACCTAATACTGCTTCTTCTGCTTCCATGTTTTGTAGTGCCTGTCCTGGTGCATGGAATGCTTTCCCTTCTTACCCCTGTTCTTGTAACCTCTAGCTCCTTTTTGGAGTGAGGCCACATATCACCTTCTACAGGAGTCTTTTCCTAATTCCTCCAGTTATTGATATATTACTTTACATTCACTTTGTATACTTTGAACTTCCTTTCTGGGTACTCATTTTTGTACTTCCTTCCACCAAGTGATAAGTAAACTCTTTGAGAACAAGGATTATTTTTGTTTTGGTCTCTGTATGAAAGACCCCAGGACAGTGTCTTTAAAGTATCAGGTGCTTAATACATGCTTGTTGTATTGAATTAAGTAGAATTGAATTAAATACGTAAACTCTCTTAGGATGTTCTAACTTAGTTGGTTCTCATGGCAAACCTGCTACAAACTCATTGCCCAGCTAACCTGAAAATAGCCATTAGGTAGTGCTTGGGCAGGGACCTATCATTGTCCAATCAATGTGAATTGGATTGAAGGCCTGGACTCAAAGTGAGTATAAACAGTAACTGTTTCTCTTTGGACAGCAACCCTGAGGGTCTTCCCCTTCCAGTCTGATTTTTTGTTTGTTTGTTAAAGAGGCCATCCCTCCACTCACTTCTCAAAGAGACCTATTCACTTAATGGGCATTGCCTCACTCAAACAGAGAAGTCGAAAAGTCTTTAGCTTCAAAAGGCCAAGGTCTCCCACTGCATCGTGGGCCATCTCTACTTGTCCTGACTAATATCTGGCCACTGGAGGACTTAGATGACCCTGGAGGAGAAGGTGAGGCTGGTAACTTTACACAGCCCTCCCTCACTCAAATCCAATTCACCCGCAAGTCATGTGATCATCTCCCTGTGGTCACGGTCCTTTTCCGGAATGAAGGACAAACCATGGCCCTGCTCACCTACTCTTTTCTGTTTTATGATGTAACACTGCCATGATCCCCCTTCATCTCCTTGAGAGCATTTTGCAAGTGAGTTCATATTCTAAACTTGTATTTTACTTAACCTACATGTCTCTTGAATTAAGTATTTGCTAGGGCATTTTTTGGCCTTATTGTATTGATTGCTTTACATCATTTAAATCCATAGAATATGATCAGCATATTTTTACCCTTTCTCCATTTCCCACTTATCAACATCAATAGCTGATTTGAATAGGAATTCTTATAATTGTTTATTGTGTCTTCTCATTTCTTTTTTTAGTTTGGGACTGATTCAATCTTTATCTTTACCTCACCTTTATATCTTTATCTTTATCTCACATCCCATGAGATGTTATTTGTTGCCTTTGAGTGCCTAATGGAACCAACCCTGCCAACTCTTTTATTTGCCTCTCTAGTGAAAACCTGTAAGCCATCCCATAACTTAGAAACAACTTCCTTTGATAAGCATGAGCTATTATTAATATATTCATAAATTTTATTTACTGCAGGAATATTAATATTAATATGATTCAGCTTCCTCTATCAGTATATCATCTTGGTCACTGTACAAGGATCTCACAATTAGAACCAATATTTAATTTAATACTTATAAATTATCTAAAAGCTGTATGAGTTTTACGTGACTCTGTCCCCTTTTATTCCATTCTACTATCATCACTGCCAAAACAAAAATGGGCAACACAAGGCTGAAGGCTTTGTTTTAGCGATTCTATCGCCAAAGAATCCATCACTTAATGGCCAAGTTATTGATGATAAGCCTCTTCATACTTAGAATGATCCTTGAATTACAGATACTGTCTTTCATCAGGGGCATACTGATACCTGCCTATACCTATGCTTAGAACATGTAGAGATGCCTCCAGGATTTGGCAAGTAACCAGAGTTGCGAATCTTATGGGACACCATAGTTATTATACTTAGAAAACATTAGTGGAAAAGGCAAAAAGCTAATCCTGTCTTAAAGAAATAATAAGTGGAATCTTTCTATATTTACAGTATGCACTATGAGTTAAAGCAATATAAATTTTGGAATATTTAATAAGCTGTTAAGAATGATTTGTACTATTTTAATGTGTACCATTACAATATATGTGTAAAGTAGTTATAAGTTCCATAGAAAGCACATATAGTTAATTTTGAAAGGGAAAGATTTTTCATCACCAGCTCTTTGGGCTCCCACAAATACAGAAATTCCAGAAATTGCTTTTGCCATCTGGCAGATTTATAGACCTCATACAAAATTTGCAATGCATAGATTTCACCTAAATGCCAGATTCACTCTCAATGCTGAACTTTAGCCAGAAATGGAGAAATGGAAACATGTTACCAGCACATAGTGGTAGTAATATAATAGAGCCCTGTTATAGAATGACTTCTTATTATTATATCATAGGTCAAATGTATACAAAATAATATATTTTCAATCAAATGTATACAAAATAATAGTTATATTGATAAACCTTGATTATATACACACATATACATATATATTTATGTATATTATATTTATGGTCAACTCTAAGATGGGATATTGGCACTGTTCTCCAACATCAGAATTATAAAAGACATTCCATTATATAACCTTATTGTCATGATGGAGAATTTAGGGCTATAATAATGTCTTAATTAGAATCAAACATAAATTTGTATAATAAAAAGTAAGAATCATATCTCTTTCCTTTAAGCTGTCACAATATCCAAATTTTTTTAAAGGTAGCAGTGATAGCTGAGGTCTCTCACCTCTATTCCTTGGCTAGAGAATACTTCAAAAAGGTGCAACCTTTTTAACTGACGTAAGAATAGGTAAGAAAACCACATGTTATGTGGGAAAATATATATTTTGAATATTAAACTTTCATAAAGTACTTGTCTGGACTACCAGTTAACAGTTATGTAAGAAAAATCCATTGAGAAACATATAACATTTTAACAGGTTCCAAAATAATAATTATTATTGAAATGAAATAATTTCCTCATTGAATCATTCTCAATAAAAATACAATACATGGCTTATGCAACTTTTTTTTTCATTTGCTCAGTGTAAAGAAATTCTCAGCAAAAAAATCTTTCATTGGCAGGAGCCATCTGTCTCTGTGTTCACTAGCAGGTGCTAATTGGTATAAGAGAAGGGAGTCTGCAATAAACACTTAGCTCAGTACAGCCAGCAGTGTTCAGGCTGCAAAAACAAAGTTCTTTGAACTTTATTAGCTGTTCAACAAATGGGCTTTTCAGGGTAACAAATGCTTAGCTTTGTACTAGCATTAAACATAATTATTTGTAACTGTATGTGGCAAAGTTCACCAGCTTAGCTTCAAGGCTAAGTTTTATTACTTTGCAAAAATTTAAACAGCTTAATATTTTAAGCAGTTGAAGCTTTTTGTCCATACCTTTACTGGCCCAAAGAATTGCTATATGATATAGGTACAATGTTATTTATTAATTGTAGAGGGAATAAAATGAACCCTGTATAGAATTACAAGGCTCTAATTTCACTGAAAATTTCTGCGATATCATAAATGAAGAGAATGGAAAGTAAATTTGCTGAAAACTTGATTTGAAAAATAGAAGCCCTGAATTACTCCCCAGTGTGACATGAAAACTGCCTATTATTTGTCAATAATAGGTCTAATTTTTCTTCTTCTTCTCTGTGTTGGATTCTCTATGATCAGATGTTCACAATATTTTAAAACCACATTTTTTCCACTAAGCCATACCTATTTTAACATAATGAATAAAAATGATGATTTACCAGCCCTAGATATAAGAAAGAGACACATCAATTCTGAGGTTACCAGTATGAAGACCCGTGTAAAATAAACACACCTTTGCAAAGTATGAATGTATTAATTGTTATTTCTGTTTTACAAAATATTAGAAAGATCATCATGACCTACACTCCTGCAAGAGAATAAGAATTATTATATGTAGTTTATATTTGAAGCCTAGGAAAATAAAGTGATCACCTCAGATTTTTAAAGGAATAAAACAGCAAAGCTAAAGTCATATGTTCTGATTCACTAGATCAGTGGTGTCAAGCTCAAATAGAAACAAGGGCCCCTAATCCATGCATAATGATTCCTGTGGGCTACATATTGACTTAATTTTAAAATGAAGTATCATCCATGCATTGTATTTTTAGTTATTTTGCTAAATATTTGGAAATTACATTTCAACCTAGTTCAGGACACATATGGGAAAGCTGCATGTTTGATACTTTTGTACTCAAGCAATCTCATCAAGCTGTGAACCATAATAATGACTGTCTTATAGATGAAACTGTCTTCGAATGAAATCTTTCAGAAATGAAGGCCTTTGATGGAAGAAAATATGGATCTGGCCCACTGAATTTCCTTGTGTATTAAATTCAAATCAACTAAACAAAACAAAACAAAACAAAAAAGTATTGTAAGCGCCTTATAAACAGGGATTGTTCCACTCATTCTAGTTGTAGCTCTAATGGCTAGCACAGTATCTGGCACATAGTAGGTGCTTAATAAATGCTTTTTGATTGATTAATTAAGCATCTTCTATGTACAAGACACTGCCTTAAGCAATGGAGATACAGAATCCCTACCTTCAAAGAACTTGTATTCTACTCAAGTAGTGAGGCGCACTGGGTGTGTTGTTTCCTCTCCAGATCCAGGTGTTGTTTGTGCCCTGTATAAACAAAATAATTACCTTGATAATCAAACTCAAAAAGCCTCTGTCAGAACATTCCAGACAGAGAACTCTTGGGGTCAAATGAGATAATATTTGTAAAAATACTTTGTAAACTCAAAAGTGCTATATAAAGAGGACCTCCCATTTACATTGTATCTATATTGTATCTATATTGTATATACATAGTTGTTTGCATGTTGTCTGTCCATTAGAGCTCCTTAATAGAAAGGACCAAGTTTTTGCCCTTCTTTGCATCCTCCGAACTTAGCATGGTGCCTGGCACATAAAAGGTGTTTAATAACGCACAATGCCTTACTACTTCTTAAGCCCCATGATCCTGTTAGTGTTAGTTAGTTCCTGCCAAAAGTTCTATTTTGAGAAAAGGCACACATCAGCTACTTGTCACTATCTGGATTTTGTTGCTATGTTTAAGCTACTTTCTCCCTCCAATCCCAAGCCCCATTTCTCCCATTAACGAATTCCCCCAAGAAACTATTTTGAGGAAGGCCCCAAATTAGTCATTCTTCATTGTCCAGACTTCGCTATCATTCCTCCATTCTTGCCTCCCCTCCTCTGTTCAGCTTTATTTTATGTGTTATTGTGGAAGGGACTGTTTGCTGTTGTTTTTAAATATACATTTATATCCCCAGGACTTGGCACAATACCTTGCAAATAGTGAGCGCTAATAAATACTGATTGACTTGATGTGGCAATGTTAGCTATTATTCTTATTTATAAATTATTATTATCATTACTGTGTAAGCAAAGCATTATATATATATATATTGTAAAACTATAGCAATAGGATTTTGGTTAATCATTACTCTGCAGGGAGGGTAGGTATACCTGAGTGTCATCAAGGGAATTTGAAAAAGCAGGGAAAGCTGATAGTCTGAACTGGGAAGGTGCGATTTGGCTCAAGATAAATCAATCATCTCTCCTCTGTATATGAGTTGAGAAGTGGGAATTTCCCTCAAGTGAGGATAAGGACCTCAGCTGGAAGTTACAATTCAGGGAAAGGAAGAATGAGAAGAGAACATGAAAATAGGAAAGGGAAGTAGTCTGATGCTACTGTTAAAGGGTCCTGTCATGATACAGTCTTCAAGAGAGATGGCAGGGGCAGCTAGGTGGTGCAGTGAGTAGAGCACCGGCCCTGGAGTCAGGAGGACCTGAGTTCAAATGTGGCCTCAGACACTTGACACATGTACTAGCTGTGTGACCTTGGGCAAGTCACTTAACCCCAATTGCCCTGCCAAAAAGCAAAAAAAAAAAAAAGAGAGAGATGGTCCCTGCTATAATGCCATATGGCCATCAATTGAGACTAAGAATCATAGGCCAAAGAAGCCAACCTTCAACAAAGATAAAATTCAGCCTCAACATTTTGTTATTGAATAAGTTCATGTAAATTTCCCAAGACAGGGAAAAACAAAATGGAATATCCAAGGACTTGTGCCATAGAGGCCTGTGGGAGAGTTAAAAATTGGAATAGGGCAATCTGAAACCCAGAGTAAGAATCTTTGGGTGTCAGAAAAGGAAAGGTCTTCTTCATTCAGGGCCAAGGATGAGGACTAGGACTTTAGGGGGCCAGGGCCATAGAAAAATTCTGTAGTTCTGAAGATCAGTTCCGGATGACCTGAAATACAATGAAAGAATCTAAGAAGATGAAATAGGAAAATGACTTTCATAGCCTCAGACTAATACCCAGCAAGAAGACTAGGGAGGAAGATCTGAAAAGATTAGAGAATCTCAACAAATCAAGAAGTGGTATCAACCAAAACTAGGTCAGGAAATTGAGAGACTGGTTTAGCATATAATTCAAATAAGATTGGGTGGTGAGGCAGATTACTGACACAAAAAACAAAAGATAGATTACTTGAAATATGAGAAGAATTATAAAAGATCAGACCTAGATCTAATGGAGAAGTAAAATACCTCTCACAGACCTTAATATTTCTTACCACTATGTGATTTTCCCTTTTTGATATTTTAAGTCCTTGCCTGTTAGGGAATCAGTGTGGTAAAGTGAAAAGAGTACTGGATCTGGAATTGTATGCTGTGCTCTGCCACCAACTACCAGTGTGACCTTTGGCAAATCATTTAACCTCTCATAGTGTCAATTTCCTCATATGTAAAAGGAAGAATTAAACTAGTTATCTCAACGGTTCCCTTTACCTAAAAACCTATGTACCTATTCAAACCATCCACAAAGTGCAATCTTCTGGTTGAAATCGATAGAATTCTTCTTACACTGTTAAATTTTAACTCTTTAAGGTCAGGGATCGTATCATTTTTGTCTTTATATTCCCAGCTCCTACCACACTGAAGGCATTTTATAAATATTATTTGAATTAAACTGTTGAATTAATAGAACCTTCCTGCCCCTATTATTCAAGGACACAAGTATTCCAAAGAAGGTATCAAAACTGGGATGCTTCTACTCTGTGCGGACAACTACTAGGTGATGGTCAGCTGAGATATCTTGAAATCCCCTGGTGGAGCAACCATAGTATTTAAAGGCAAGATTTAAATTAATTCATGCCCATTACAGAAGTTAAAGAATTTTCCCAAGCTCACAGGTAGAATTTGCAGAGCAAGCCATCTGACTTTTGCTTCAGTAATCTTGACATACCTGCAAGCATATGACTAGCATGGGGGAGGGGAGGAGAAGGGTGGTTCCAGGGGTTGAGAGTAGATAAGTGATTAAGAATCCTGCTGGGTGACTGGAGATGAATTTTGGAAAACTTAGCTTCCACTCCCAGGCATTACACAATAGCAGTGAAAAAACTCCTTTAGGAGTTTGATTATCTCTTTATCATTGGATCATAGATTTAGACCTAAAAGGCAATTGTTGAAAAAAATATCAAGTCCAACCCCTTCGTTTTGCAGAATAGAGAGCAGGGTTCCAACAGGGTTAAGAGATTTTCCCTCACTAATGGGAGGACACTCTCATTTTCTCTCACTAAGGACTTGGTTAGTATCTGGGTGCTAATTATTCTTTGTCATCTTTATAAATATTGAGCATGTGAAACCTGACATCAAATAGGTGTCCTACCTGCTCTCACCCCTGCCAGGAATGCTGTAAGGACAGAGCAAAGATACCGTAAAGACCAATAAGACATCTGGCTTATCCAGAGCACTCTCTGCATGCTGATCCTTACAGAACCCTCTCACCCCTTCTCACTCAGTCTTGGGGTACATCTTCCAAGAGGTACCATAGCTCTTCTAGTTTCCCACATACTGGGTACTTCTCAAAACTCCAGCCCATGTCAAACTTCCCTTGCAACTGTCCCTTAGACTTCTAAAAAGCTTTGGGAAACCTGGACCTTAAAAGATGGGCAGAGTTGGGACCAGCAAAATAGAGTGAACAAAGGAAGAGATGAAGAAAAACAATGTGCGTGGATGGGACAGTGAAGAAATTTGCTTGACTGGAATGAAGAGTGTATGTGAGATAGAGGTGCCAAACATGCTTTGAATTTTCTGTCTATGAATATGTTTTTCCTTCTTGCCCCACTACTACATCAAATCATAGCAGCCAAATCAAATGTGGCCTTTACTTCCCCTAATCTCTTCCTCTTCTATGTACAGTCTTTGGACCTGGGAAATTCTTGCTTCTTATAACTAGATGAAAAATAGAAAATGGAAAGAGAAAAGACACAGACAATGACTACAATAATTTCAGGCAGAAGTATAACCAATGTAATCCAAATGCCATATCAAGTACACCAAAAATAGCCTAGAAAAGCGCCACAGTCAGCAAACATGACTTACTTGCCAAGGAAAAAAAGACACTTCAGCCAAAGGCAACATGGTTTTGGAATATAAACTCATTTGTTAAATCTTATAAAGAAGGACAGTGGAAAATTATAAGCAGTATTGCCTCATAAAACAGAGAAGTGGTGGAGGATAAAACCAGTTCAAGGAAAGCTTGGTAAGAAACCCAACTTAGAAAAAACCATACCAAGGGCATGTGAGGACGGAAAATTGTAATAGATGAGAGAGAGAAGAAGAAATGGGTACTATCTTACAAATATTTTTAATCTTTTTTTAATTATAGTGGAAAGTAAAGCCACCACACTTAATATTGCAGCCCCAAGTGTACTTACAAGGGAAGAAAAATGTTTCTAAAGAGAAAACGGAAAAAAAAGCAGAAGCGTTAGACTTGCATTGTTCTAGAGGCAACACTATTATGAGAGCATTGAGGGATCAATTCACAAAGATATGGAGGATACCAAAGGTATGGGAAAAAATTCAGACCCTTATTAACGCCAAACATCAGTAATAATCATTATATCTACTTACCCATCTATATGAGTTTTTGGAGAATCATCTGCACATGTACAAGGTCATCTATGATGAGGTTACTGGTAAGAAATAGACAGGCTTTTTGTAAGTGATATTCCACAGCAGGCTATACCAATGTGATCTTATAACTAGCTGAAAGATGTAGGAAATATACCATCCCACTTGCTTTTTTAACTCCAAAAAAGCTTTTGGTTTTGTAAACATTCTGTTCCAACGAGGTATCTCTCATCAATACATCAAAATGAATTAAGATTCCTTAAAAGATAAAACAAGAGACAGCCATTATAGCATAAAACAGAATTGTGTGCTTGCCAAAAAGCATTCACCACAATCATGAAGGAAATCCATTAGTGAGTCCAAGTAGAAGAAGAATTCTATCTGAATGATGAGGTCGCCAAATGACATTGATGTTGGCTACATTGAGCCCTGGAACATAGCTGAGCCTACTGGCAGAAATCAGCATTATCTCAAAATATTTTGGATCTAACGTTCTACAGAAGAAAAACCAAGAGGACACAGAGGGTCTATTGTCCACGTTATGTAGTTAGATGGACAACTTAAAGAATTTGTCAAATGGATTATACATCCTAGACATACAGTCCAAATTAACCACAGATTGGACTCAAATTTAAGTAGGGGGAAGAGAGAGAGAGAGCTGTATAACCTCTGAAAAAATTACAAAGCTCCTTTAATAATCCTAAATTTCTCCCAGAAATAAAGGTATATTTCTTTAATATCAATATTCTATTAGTATTGTTCTATGGCTGTAAGTCATGGAAAAAATGCCAGAGGGTCTGAAGAACTGAAAATTAGCACCATTCAGACAGCAATGGAAAAGTTCACAGTGGGTATGAAATGGCTGCCACATGTAACAAGTAAGGAACTTTGAAAACAAACCAAAGGAAAGGAGTTTATACGGGAATAGTATAAGCAAAAAGAGTGATGGCCTAGTTATGGTGGGAGTAATGAATAACCATTAAATAGCCTGTGTGCTCCACTGTTTTCTTTACAATTTAAAGAGAAATGGTGACTCAGAATTTTTGATATTCTCTATGGCAGAGAGGGCATATGAGAACATAGACAAGAGTCATACAAGATGGCTGTATTACAAGATGCTTTGTTGGAGGGGAAAATTACCACTGATGTTGCAGATCTCTATGAGCACATTTGAGCAATATATTTTTTTTAAATATACAAGGAGTTCTTTGGAAAACTAGAGGATGTTAGTGAATTTTGAGTTCCATGAGATTAAATTTTTAAAAGTCAATGAAATATAAATAAATACTTTAAACTGCCATACACCTAGCTAATGTTGACTTCCTAGTATCTCATATCTGAGACTGCCTACATGCTTCCTGTGTATGTAATATGCTTAGTATAATATACAATGCTATTCCTTTCAACACCTATGAAATCCATTTAGTCTATCAGATGAGAGTTAATCTTTTGGTTAACAGATGCTACAAGAGAAATATTTTAATATTGATTATTAATTTTATTAGAAGAATTATTTTTGAGAGGAAATCAGATATATAAGAGGGAAGGAACATAATGCTTTTCTGTAACTATATAAATATACCACCAAAGTACCAATACCTTTGGGTGAATTTTGATACTTTCATTGGTTAATAGACTAAACAACAACTGCTGGGATAAAGGAACTTGGGCACTGCAGAGGCCCAGACTCTAGTTGCCACATGGCCCATCTTCATGGTTCTCCCTTGAATAGTCTTGGCCTGATCTGCAGCCAGAAAGAAGAAAAAGACTGAATGGGTCACTACCTTTTAAAAAATCTACTGTTATCAGCAGCTCTTCTTCTTCCTCAGCAGCTAATAAGGAGATTGCTTTGTCATTCCCCCAAGCACCTGAATCTCTTAGACATGGAAATGCCCAGCTAGAAATAGCTAGGGATGTCATAACCCCGGAAGTGCCCAAGTGCTGAGCTAGCACAGTGTGAAATGGACAAAATAGCTCATGCATATTTTATGTTTAATAGAAAACTGAAGGGGGTGAAAAATTACATGGAATTTATGTTTAATATGATTAAGCAATCTGGGAGGCCATGTAGCCTGCTTGTCATTTTCAGTAAGAGGAATGAGTGGCCTTGGAATAAGAAACACATAAGTTCAAATCTTGTCTATGGCACATAGCAACAAGTATGATTATGAGCAAATTGCTTGCCTTCACTATGCTATAGACAAATATATAAGATGGTATTCTTTTTTTTTTAGGAGAAACAAAGTAAATTTATTTTACAAACCTTGCAAGATTTGGGCACACCTCCATAATGGAGGAGGGAGGTAAAAGGGAACCTGCCAGTAATTTATACTCTTTAATGAAAAGATTCCCACTCACCTCTATCCCTTCTCATCATTGGCTGGGAGGTGGGCTTACAGTCTATGCATGAAAATTGGACAGGGAACCAAGGTTGATCCCGTCCATTCAGATTTTTCCCTATGGGAACTCAGCTGGGGGGGGGGGGAGGGGTGGCGTCTGAAAGTCTAGGAGAAGAAATGGAGTAGGGGAGGGGAGGAGGAGAGACGTTCCTGGAGGTGAGATGGTATTCTTAACCCAGGTCCCATAAAGCTAGTTTTTTTTTTTTAATTGATAACCACATTTCAATAAAATTGCTTTCTTTCATAATTATGTGTATTTTATGCTATACATGAAATATTATTTTGAGAAGAGATATATAGATTTTGCCGGACTACCAAAGGGGTCTAATGACCCCAGAAAAGGTTAAGAATTCCCTAACCTGGCTGCTCCAGCTGCCACCACCGCTGCCCCTTCCCCCCCTTCCCTGCAGCCGCCATGAAAAAAATTCTTTCGGGAGATCAAGGCGGACATCAAATTCAAGAGCGCGGGGCCACGCAGAAACTCAAGGACACGGAGGGGGAAAAAGGCACCAGGGAAAGGCAGAGCCAGCAAGTAACCAAGCAATCATGCCAAGGACCAACCAATGAGGCCCAAATGGCAGCAGCGGGCACTGGCCAGGCTGGAGCAGAAGTAACCACCGTCCCAGGGACCCACGTCCCAAGATTCTGTCCGGAACCAAGTGAAGAAGTAATTACAAGCAGAAGCCACCATTAGTGGGAGTGCTGAGTTTTCTGAATCAAATGTGGTACCCTAGGCTAAGGAGGAGGGGTCTTCAAAACTGTCTGTGAGTGGGGTTTATTTTACCTGCCTGTTCACTGGAGCCATCTTGAGAAAACACCAGAGGCATGCCCATATCAAAGAGGCCATTAACAAGCACTCGGACAAAGACCCAGTGGCTGCTTCCATCATGAAGATCCACGCGTTCAACAGGGACCGAGAGAAGTGAAATTGGGAGTGGACACCATTGCCAAGGACCTGGACAACATCCATCTTCACCCAGAAGAGTAGAAATACAGGAAAATCAAACTGCAGAACAAAGTGTTTCAACTGCCTGGAAGGGGCTAATGAGTTTTTCGAGGCCATTGGGTTTGAGTAGATGACCCTCCCTATTCCAGAACAAGAGACCTTCCGAGGAGTACTATGTGCCGAGTGAGGATGCCCTGGCCCAGGGAGAGAAGCTGGAACAGCACAAAATCACCTTGCAGAACTCAGAGCCAGTGCGGGCTCAGCTGGCCCGGCAGCGACGAATCTTCAAGCCTTCCCCCTGGCCGCCCAGTTTGACCTAACCGGGGACTTCTTCAGCCTCACAGCAGAGGAGCTCAAACGGGAGCAGAAGCTAAGGGTAGACACCGTGGAACGGCTGAGTGTGCTTCGCACCACAGCCTTGCGGGAGAAGGAGGAGCAGAGGGAAATGCGAAAATACACCTATACCTTCTTACGGGTTCGCTTTCCAGATGGACATATCCTCCAGAGTACCTTCTATGCTCAGGAGCGGCTCTCTGCACTCTACAGCTTTGTGAGGGAGGCACTGTTGAATGACTGGCTGCCCTTTGAACTGCTTCCCGCGGGCGGGCATAAACTGTTGGATGAAAACCTAGCCTTCAACGAATGTGGGCTGGTGCCTTCAGCTCTTTTGACTTTCACTTGGGACACAGGCGTCTTGGAAGACATCAAGGCAAAAGGGGCTGAGCAGTCCCCCGGAATTCTGAAACCTGAACTTCTTGCAACTGGCGAAAACCTCGCATGAAATAAAACCAGGCTTGGCCTCGGCCTTATTGGTCCTGTCTCATGCTCCTCCCCTCCTGTAAGCCCTCGCCATGCCCCTCCTGTCTCCCAGATTCCAAGCAGAAACTGCCTGACTGTCGTCGTCTTTTGCTTGGAGAGGCAGGCTGCAATGTGGAGGTGAGATTAGTTCAAGAATGAGGAGAATTGTCCTCTCAACATAGGCAGACTAGAATACATGGTAACCCTTTCTTTGCACCCTGACACTTTGGTTTCAGGACTAGGGTCATAAGAGCTTCCCCTGATCCCCAGAGAATATGGCTGGATATAACTTTGTGGAGGCCCCCCACCTATCTTCGAAAAGCTAAATTTGTGCTGCTTTTTGCATACGATTTTAAAATTTGCTCTAAGTATCAGTTAATGTGAAGGTTATTTAACTTAAGGTATACTTTGAGTAGAGAGATGCTGGTCATTTCATTGGTGGGGGAGCAAGTCTAGGGCATGAGGGAAGGACTTCCTTGGCTGATGGGATCTACTTCAGAACTGGGTTCAGCCTACTCTCTTATGTTCTTGTATATAAAATGGACAAAGAAGTAACTGGTGTGTCACTACATGATAGCTACAAACACTAAATTATGAACTTGATTAAATAGAATATTTGAATACAAAAAAAAAAAGAATTCCCTAACCTAAGATTACAAATTACAGAGTTGCTGCATAGTTGGACGATGTTTGCATGAGCAGGGTCCCTTACTGTTACCCATGTTATATACAAATACACACTTATGCACATATATGTATATGTACATAAATATATAGAGGCTTGCTTTATTCATATATATATATATACATATATATGTAAATATACATGTGAAGAGAGAAAGACGGAATAAAGAGAGAAAGAGAGAGAGGTGGGGGAGGACACAAATTGTTCCACAATAAAGTCGTATCCCTATCACATAGAATTCTTGTTAAAGGTTAATGAGAGATTCATGATAATTTGATTATCCGCAGGACACCTTTTTAGAAACTCAAAACGGCTGAAATTATTTTTTTAATCTATCCATAGCTATTTTTCTAGAAAATATACCACAGTGTTAAAAAATAGAAATAAGTACCACAGAGATCCAGATTTAGTTTTAGACATCTACTCATTATTGTAAGTCTCATATATGGGAAATGTCTGTGAGGAAGCCCCTTGGTTCTCATTCATATATATGCCTGTGTGTCCAGTGGAAAGACTCATTGACTTTGGAGCTGTGTGAGGTTCTTGAAAACAGATCAAATTTTATTCGTTGCTAGTGTCTCAATGTGGAAATATAAATCCAGTGACTTTTCTGAAAGAGCAGCTATTGGAAATGACATTAGCTAGACTCTTCCCAACACATTGAAGCTTCACTTATGTTTTATTTTTTTAAATACCTATGTGCTTTTTGAGCAAAAAAAAAAAATAACCTGCCAGAGCACTCCAGCATAAGAAAGACCTCAGAACCAAAAAGTGTGCTGGGAGTCTGGCAAAGGGAACAAGTTGCCTCTTCCAAGATGAAATGAAATCTCTTGCTGAAAAGTTGCCAGCCGTGCTACCAGTGACCACAGTAGGAACATGTTTTAAAACTCACTAAGAAGATTAACCTTTTTTTAAGGTTCCAATCATGTTTCAGACTTTGCTATGAATAAGAACTGAAAATGATCCCTTTACGCATGGAAGTAGGTTAAAACTATGGAAATTTACTCATCCAGAAGGGACAAAAATAGAGTGAGATATATAAAAAAAACCTCATTTTCTTGTTATTTTCTACCATTCCTCTTGCTTTTTTATCCAAAGAGGTCAATTTTCCACTTTATATATTAAGTTTTCTGACAATTATCTGCTTTCTTATACATATTCCAGGGAAATTGAGAAGCATTCAATTAATTCTGAGACTTGATTAGAATACTATCTACTATAGAGTAAAATTTGTTATAAGCTAGAACCCTCTTTGATTCATTCTTTGGTTAATTGGAGTATCCTCAAGTCCTTGTCTGAATTTCACCATTTCATTTAATACATGATTCCATTTCTAATTGTCTGGTACGCTAGTTTACAAAGCATATTGCAAGACAAAACAATGATGTTATTTTTAAAACATTGGGCCAAATTCGTTCTTAAAACGATATTGCTGTTACTGTATACAATGTTCTTTTGGTTATTCTCATTTCTTTCTTCATTGTTTCATGCAAGTCTTTTCGTGTTTTTCTAAAATCTTTGAGTTCATCATTTCTTATAGTACAGTAGTATTCCATCACAAGCATATACCACAACTTCTTCAGCCATTCCCCAATTGATGGGTCTTCCCTTAATTTCCAGTTCTCGGCTGCCACAAAAAGAACTGCCATAAACATGTTAGAACATACAGGTTCTTTTGCTTTTTTCCCCAATCATCTTTGGAGATAGACCAAGTAGTGGTATTGCTGGGTCAAAAGGAATAGGTAGTTTAACAACTCTTTGGGTATAATTCCAGATTGCTCTCCAAAATGGTTGCATCATTTTACAATTC
The DNA here is from genome assembly GCF_011100635.1 of Trichosurus vulpecula. NCBI lineage: Eukaryota > Metazoa > Chordata > Mammalia > Diprotodontia > Phalangeridae > Trichosurus > Trichosurus vulpecula. The sequence goes on along the minus strand of NC_050577.1, from coordinate 159,935,284 downwards.
TACCTTGTCTATTATAAATATCCAAATTACCTATAGGGAACATATGAAGAATAACACTATCTGCGTCTAGAGAAAGAACTGATAAATAGAAGCATGTATTTTAAGAAATAAAAGAAATATGTACATGATAATTTTGTTGTATATTTGAAAGGAAGTTGGGCATAGTAGATTTGCAGTTTCATGTGCAATCACCTTTTTATTGTACTGTGTTGGGGAAATTCTTTCATACATTAAACAAACAAACAACAACAAAAACCACATTGGACTACATCCATTAGGTGGCATAGTGCATAGGGCATCAGGCATGGAGTCAGGAAGACCTGAGCTCAAATATGGCCTCAGACACTTCATAGCTATGTGACCCTGGGAAAGTCACTTAATTCCCATTTGTCTCCATTTCCTCAACTGTAAGATGGAGATAATAATAGGAGCTACCTCCCAGGGTTGTGAGAATCAAATAAGATAATAATTGTAAATTGCTTATGGCAGGACCCGGCACATAATAAGCAGTATTTGAGTGTTAGTTATTATTATTGCGATGATGATGATGATGATGATGATGATGATGATGATGATGATGACGAGGACGATGTTCTTTTCTGTGCTCCGGAGCCTTCCATGTAGCCTTTCGAGTTGCTCTGCATTTCAAGGTTTGACTGAATTGGCAAGAATCTTATCAGATCTGAGAGTTTCATGGCTCTGATTTTATTTCTACATCAAGTAGCTGCTTGATTTCACTGTAACACTTAATTTGAACTCATCCTGATGACAGTAGCTCAAAATACCGAGAGTCTGTTCTAGAAGTAGTTTTATGGATATCACCCGCTTAGTAGTCTGTGTTTCAGCATCAGACGCTGATTAGAAGGGCTCTTGTTAGTGAGTGTAGTCTCAAGCTCTCATCATGAGTACCAAGATTAATGGGATATCATTTTTAAAATTTTATTTTTTTATTCTGAATTTGACAAACCCTGGATAAAATGAGCATTTCCAACTACAAAGTATGAAAAAAGGGATTGTGCATGAAACTGAATCTCTAGTCTAGCCTTTATTTTTAAGTATATAAAAATTCAACTTGTAACTTTCACAGCTGTCCTGTTTGTCTGTTTCCTTCTAATCTTCCTTTTGTTTTCTTCTATGCATTTTAAATGCCTCAACGACCCTTTTTTCTTTTCTTCTCTTTTCTCTTCTCTTCTTTTCCTTCAACTGTGTTGCTAAAAACTGTTGCTCCTCAATTTGAAAAAAGATTCAAACCCTCTTTACCTGTCACCTAGACTATTATCATAACTTCCTAACTGGGTTCCCCACATTCAAATGTCTCACCATCTCCAATCTATTTAATATCTCTGGCCAGACCAATCTTCCTACAAACATAACTTTGAACAAAGTACTGCTCCTCAAACCTTTTAGTGACTCCTCACTGCAGACCAAATAAAGCACAAACACTTTAGCTTTGCTCTAAAAGGTCTTATGATGTGATCCCAAGCTACCTTTCCTGATCTCATGCCAAAGCCTAAAATATAGTGATTACCCTGTCAAACTAGACTAGACTATCATGTTTCCCAAACAGCCTTGTGCTTTCCTATTTCCATATCTTTATTCATGATGTTCCCTTCTCAGAGACGCCCTTTCCTCATCTCTGTCTATACAAATGCTCTCCTATTGAGGTCCAACATAAATACTACCTCACCATGCAACCTTCTCTAATTCTGCCCCTCCGCCCCCCAGCATTTACACTTCTTAGACAGAAGCAACCTTTCCTTTTTTCCTTCTGGGGAGCATTTACACCATTTTGTTTGTGCTTCTCTTATGGTGGTCACCTATTCTGCTTTAGTGTTTTGCCTTATCTTCTCATGCATTCAGTGAGGGCAGGGGTTGTATTTTATTCATTTTTGTATTTGCTACAGTCCTAGCCCAGTGTTTGGCATAAATGTATACCAAATGGCAAATTTCATAATCAGATTTGATGTCAATTTTTCAAATATAATACTACAAAGATAAACAATATGGAATTAATAGACTGAGACCGAGACAAATGAAATGTCTTAACCAAGTTATTAAATGATATGTAGCAAGTAGGAGAGGTAGAATTTGAATCCAGACCCGCTGACTCCAGAACCAACATGCTTTTCCCACTGCACAATATTGCCTATCATTTTTATCAGGTTGAGATAGACAGTGATACTACAAAAGAAAAGTTTGACTTTCACATTTATGTCAGTAAGCAAAACATCTGTGGTCTACGAATGAACCCTTACATTTAACCATCCTGAGATCAGAATTGTGGTTAGAAAAATTTAACTTATAATATTCAGTGGGGGAAAATGGGAAAATGCATAACACATGATGGTGTGGAAATTTACAGCCACATGGAAACTAGTATTTTTATGCTGTTCCTGGAAAATTATGCAAAGTTATTGCTGGCTACGTGATTTTTTTTTGGCCATATGCAACTTAGTTTATAGTCAAGAACTTAGAAGTTTTAGTAAAGTAGGAACACAGACCTGTATTCTTCTGATATCTTAATATTTTCAGAATAGTTCAACATTTCTATTAATCTCTTTTTGAAGAAGAATATTATTCACACTATAATTGCAAAGGATGAATAATGAACAAAATGTCATTTTAATTGTAATGTTTAGAGTTTCTTTTGCAGCAGTGTGGCACAATGAACAAAACTTCTAAAGACTTAGATTTACACCCTGGATCTTATATTTTTAGCCATATAACTCTGGGCAAGTCTCTTCATCTTTCAGATCAGCAGCTTACTCATTTGCAGAGGAGGATGCTCTATTGGGCCTCCTCTCCCCCTTTGGGGATGCTTCAGTGGTTCCATGATATTGTCAGTATAGATATTTCCTCCAGAGGGTACATATCATAATGTATCCATGCCCTCTCATCCTGAGTAATTCTTGTCTGTGTCCATGTAGAGATCCTCCTAAGGAAATCCTTTCAGCATGTGAGAAGACTTCCAGGTCTCCACCATTATGAGATATCAATAATCACCTGATAAAAAATTTCCATTTCCCTGCTCTTCAGAGGCAGCATGGTGGTATAGTAGATAGGGAGCAGGAGGAAGATCTTTGTTGGCAGTTTCTTGATAAAATCACTGATTTGGCCTCATTCCTCTCCTTCTAACTACTTCCCTTCCCCTACCAAAAACCCACCAAAAAAACCCCAAAACCTATACTTATCATTTAATTGAAATCATCAGTGAAAATGTTCTCTATTTTGGGGAGGCAATGGAAATATTACCAGATTGGGAGTCAAAGGACTTGACTAATTTATTAATTGGTATATTGAGCATTTGATCCTTAGAGCAACCCTTTGAAGTAGGTAGTACAAGTATTATTATCCTCATTATGCAGAGTGAAGAAACTGAGGAACAGAGAGATTAAGTTTACCCAAAGTGGCAAAACCTGGTATTCTGATATGACATCCATTGTACTTCCCACTGTATCAGTGCTCCTTCCCAGCACATTTAGCTGAGTTATTTTGCTTCTTTTTAGAAGAGCTCAATGAAGTCCTGCTTGATCATTAAAGCTTGGTAGTTATATGCTTGTTTTATTAAAATAGAGGAATTGGTTCCCTTGTGAAACAAAAACAGTATAGTAGGAGTTACAGAAATAAAGAATCTCAAAGATTCTCAGAAGATATATATGTATGTATGTATGCATATATGCATGGATTTGTGCGTATGTATGTGTACATATATATAGTTTGCCATTTTCTTCTTCAGCTCATTTTACAGATGAGGAAACTGAGGCAAATAGGATTAAGTGACTTGTTCAGGGTCACACAGATAGTGAGTGTCTGAGGGCAGATTTGAATTCAGGTTTTCCTGACTCTAGGTTTGGCACTCTATCTACCATAACCCCCCCCACACACACACACGTACTTATATATGTATGTGTGTATATCCGTGTGTGTGTATATACACACATATATACATACACACATGTACATATATATACATATGTATACACACTGTTTTATCTGAGATTCATGGTGTCATACCTGATTTTTTTCCCCATTTTTATTTGTATTAAGTGTAGCAGTAAACAACTGCTTCTGGGCCCAAGATTCCAGAGTTCTGTGTCCTCTCCTTGAGCACTAAAAGGGAACCCTCTGCTCTGAACTCATTCTCACTTTGCAGTATTGGGGAAACCTTATCTCCCCCAAAAGGAGTCTGACTCTTTTATCTCATATTCACCTTGGTTCTTTACACCCCTCACCCTGGGAAAATTACTTAAGGCTTAGATTTTTCTCTGTTCTAGGGTCTGCTCAATAGGAGAAAATAAAAGGTTACTCATTATACAATATGAATTAGATATGGCATAGCTAATTATTTTCTCTAGGCAGCTAGATGGCACAGTGAATAGAGTACAGGGCTTGGAATTAGGAGAATTTGTTTTCTTGAGTTCAAATCTGACCTCAGACACTTCCTAGATGTGACCCCGGGCAAGTTGCTTAACCCTGTTTGCCTTAGTCTTGTCATCTGTAAAATGAGCTGGAGAAGGAAAGGGCAAACCACTCCAGTATCTTTGCCAAGAAAACCCCAAATAGGATCACCAAGAGTCATACATGACTGAAAATGACTGACCATCCCCAACAATAATTTCCTCCGCACAAATGAAATACTAAACACCAAGATTCACAAACATGTCTTGGCAGATATTCAAAACAGGATAGAGTGACATAAAGTATTGTTAAACTTTCCCAGTGCCTTGAGACTTAAAACCACCAGGGCATAAAGCAGTTTGAAGAACTGCTGAATAGACATTTTATATTTCACTTCAAGTCTTTGCTCTCCAAAAATCCCTTCCTGGTCCTTGCTTTTTGACAAGCTGGAACAGATGTTCCAATCAGTGATCATCCTCTGAAATGCAAAATCTTCCTATGATACCAGCAACTTTGACTAAATGATGGGCTTGCAATATTTCCTCTAAGGCTAGACAGAGCCATCTGGAGATTGTGGTTCAGTCACTGGACCACAGACACTGTGGGGCCACGGTGAGAGAAAGGAAAGGGTGCTAACCTCCCACATCCCTTAATGGGAAGCCCTTTAAGAGAAAGCTGCTTGCCAAATGGAAGAATCTAAGGATAGATGGACCAGAGCTGTTTCTCCTTTTTAATTGGTGCAGCACAAGACCCCACTGCTCCTGTCATAGGGCAAAGGAAGGACTAAGGGACCACCCGGGGTTTGCTGTGTCTTACCAAACCTCTATGTCCTTCAGCACTGGAACACACGTGCGCCTGGAAGTTGCCTGGGGAACTCAGATATACATATGATCCATAAGGTCCAACCCTATAACATAAGGAAATGTTCATGTTTGTTGATGTCTGTCAAATTCATAAAACATTTTTAAAGAAAAGAATGGCTATAATTTGTGGTTAAGAGTTGTAATGGTGAAGCACTAATACTTAGCAAAGGTTTCATCACAATTACAAAGCATTTAACAGACTGGTAACTTCCTATTATTCAATGCTCATCAACGTCATTGTCATGATAATATCTAACAGCTGTGTTGAATGTTATGCTTTGCAAAATGCCTTTCAAAAAAAGGAAAAAAACATTGTAAAATAGGTAGCATGACTTAGAATTTCTAATTTACAGATTAGCAAACTGAGTCTCCAAAAGGTAGAGTGATTCGCCTGAAGAAGTTGCAGGTTAGTGGAGAAAGCTCTAACCGTGGTGTTGTGGGACATGAGTCTGGATACAGGTTCCACAACTTCAGGCAAGTCACTCTCTCTAGAGTTGAGTTTCATCATTTATGACGCTCCTGGGGTGGGTGGAGGGATGGTGATCTCCAAAGCCCCTTCCACATTTAGATCTCTGATTCTATGATCCTAGAGCTAGGATTGGAACCCAGTTCTTCTGATTCCAAATCCAGTGTTCCTTACCACAATCAATTTCTAAATAGCATAGGATACTTTCAATATTTTAGCTTTCCTAATTAATTAATTAATTTCCTAAAAAGCTTTTCTAATTAGGAAATTGAAACTTTTTCTTATACAATTCTTGACACTAGAGTACAAATGATGATAAATATCGCATTAAATGCTAAATAACTACCACACTAAACAACTACAATAGAAAACAAAGAAACTTAACTATCTTTAAAATCTATGAATACAGATATATGACTATTGGTTCAAAACGACCACAGGAAAAAAAGGAATTTAAATACTGTGCTTTTACCTTAATTTTGTAATCTAGATGTTGAAGCATTGATGATGTAGATATGGAGTGAGGAGACATGAGTCCAGATCTTAGTTCCAGTATTTATTTCTGAGTTCCTTTGGGAAAATCACTTACCCTTTCTGAACCTCCAAGTCATACTCTGTGAAAAAGAAGCATTTATTAAGTGCTTATTATGAGCCAGGCATTCTGCCACAGGTGATACAAAGAAAAGCAAAAACACGTCTTACCCTGAAGGAGACCACAATCTAATGAGAGAGAAAACAGGCAAACAGCTAAGTACAAACAAGATATAAATAAGACACATGAGAGATAACATCAGAAGGGAGGCACTAAGGGGAGATGAGGTTGGGAAATGCTTCTTACAATAAGGTGGGATTTTAACTACGAAGGAAATGAAAAAAAGACAATGAGTCTCCTCCTTTCAGGTTCATTGAATCTAATATTTATTACCAAATCAAGTTTCTGGTGGATGTTGTCTACCACCTTTCAAGAGATTTACCTTCCTTCCTCAATGAGTTCAATGCCTGGATCATAGTCTTTCTTTATTTTTATTTTCTTTTGAGGGGGGAAGTCAAGGCAGTTGGGGTTAAATGACTTATCCAAGGTCACACAGCTAGCAAGTGTGTCAAGTGTCTGAGGTCACATTTGAACTCAGGTCCTCCTGACTCCAGGCCTGGTGCTCTATTCACTGCACCACCTAGCTGCATAGATTTTCTCTTCTCAATTTCTGCTTTCATGCTAGGGCATTTCAACATACATATTGATACTCTTTCAAAAATCCCAACCTCCCACTTCCTCAACTTATTCATTTCTTATGACCTTCTGTTACACTTCACCTCAGCTACACACAGACATGGTCCTACCCTTGATCTTGCCATCACACACAAATGTACCACTTCCATGTTCTTGAAGTCTGATTACCATCTTATGACATTCCACCTCTCCCTCTGACTTCAAAACCAGAACATTGTTCTTCACCCTAACTATGACCTTCAATCTCTCTATCTCCAATTTTCTTCCCATGCTTTCACCCCTGCACCAGATACAGTCTCCTTTCTTTCCTATCTTGACCACTCTGGCAAACTAGTTCAGCTCCTCACTGTTTCCTTCTATTAAGTCCCTGACTTCTTTATCTTTTTGAAGATCTTGCCCTCCCAAACCTCAGCCCTTCATTACTGCTCTAATCCACTGCCTTTGTTCCTCCAAAGGTGCTGCTGAATAGAGCTGGAGAAAACCACAAAGCCATACTAAATCCACTACAAATTAACTTTACATAATCTCAAGATCGCCCTCTCTATAACAAAATAATTCTTTTATGTTTGCCTATCCCACTTGCCACAGTGGCTTTTCCAAGCCTTTTTATACCTCCTCAAACCTCCCATGACTCCCTGCCACCTACAACCTCAGCTGAGAACCTTTCCTCACACTTCACTGAAAAGACTGACATCATTCGCCTCAGTCTCTGCCATATTCTCCTCCTTCACCCCCGTCTCACATAAAGAAGTGGCCTCTCAGTATCTCTATGTATGTGATTCCATTCCATCCCATATTCTCCAGCAGATTGCCTCCTCTTATTCTTAGTTTCTCTTTTGGCTGCTTCCCTACAACCTACAAACGTGCCCATCACTCCCATCTTCAGAAAACTCTCACTTGATCTATTCCTCTGTGCCCGTGCTAGCTATCATCCTTTATCTCTTCTCTCCTTTCTGGTTAAATTCCATGAGAAAGTTGTCTACAATTGATGCCTCCACTTCCTTTCTGTTAACTTCTTCACTTTAGCTTGGCTTCTAATTTCATCATTCAACTGAAGCTGCTTTCTCTAAAGCTACTAATGATCTCTTAATTACCAAATCTAACGGTCTTCTGTCAATTCTCATCCTTCTTAAAATCTCTTCAGCCTTTGACAGTGCCCTCTTCTCCTTCATACTCTCTGTCCTCTAGGTTTTCGGGATGCTTCTCTCTCCTCTGACCTGACTGCTTTTTATCAGTCTCCTTTGCTGGATCTTTATCTGGCCATACTCACTAGCCATGGGTACACCCCAAGGCTTTGTGCTGGGACCTCTTCTTTTCTCCCTCTGTATTTTTTTCACTTGGCCTTCTCATCAGGTCCCATGATTTCAGTTATCCCTTCTATGCAGATAATTCTCATATCTACTTATCCAGACCTCACTTCTCTGCTGACCTCCAATCTCATATTTCCAACTTCCTACTGCACATCTCAAATTGGCTATTGTGTAGATGTTTTAAACCCAACATGTACAAAATTAAACTCATTATCTTTCACCCCAAAACCTCCCCTCTTCCTAACTTCCCTATCACTGTGGAAGATACTATGACAGTCTCAATTACCCTGGCTCACAATTTAGGTGTCATCTTCAACTCCTCACTCTCTCTCACCCCACCTATCTAATCAGTTGCCAATTATATCTTCGTAATATCCCTTATATATAATATTCCTTCTATCCACAACCCTGGTGTAAATACATCATTTTACACTATGAATATTTCAATAATCTGTTAGTAAGTATCCCTGACTCAAGTCTCTCCCCATTACAGTCAATCTTCTTCTCTGCTGTCAAATATATCTGATCATGCCATGCCCTTATTCTGTCAACTCCAGTGGCTCTCTGTTGCCTCCAGGATGAAATGTAAAATCCTTTGCTTGGCTTTTAAAGCCCTCTATAACCTTGAGCCCTTCCTACCTTTCCAGTCTTGTTATTTCCTATGCCCTCCATCCTCCCTCCCCCAAGTATTCTGTCATCCAATAATATTGGGCTCCTTCTGTTCCTTGCACGTGTGTCTCTCATGCCTAAAACATTCTCCCTCCTCATCTTCACCTCCTAGCTTCCCTGACTTCCTTTAAGTCTTAACTAAAATTCTGCCTTCTGTAAAAAGTCTTTCCCAATCTCCCTTAGTGCTAGTGTATCCTATCTGTTGAATATCTTCTATTGAAACTCTCCATATCTTGTTTATACACGGTTCTTTGAATGTTATCCCCCTTACTAGACTGTGAGCTCCTTGAAAGCAGGGACTGTCTTTACTCTTTCTTTCTACCTCTAACCCTTAGCATAATGCCTGGCACATAGTAAGCACCTAAATAATATTTATTGGTTGGTGCTGATTGTTAAGGAGGGAGAGAGTTACAGGTTTGGGGGAACAGTCAGTGAAACTGAACAGGAGGAGGAGATGGAGTGCTTTGTCCAAGGCAATAACAATGGTTGGTAGAGTATGTGGAGGGAAGTAAAGTATAAGAAGATGGAAAGGTGGAAGGAGGATAGTTTTTAAAAGGTTTTAATTTTCAATAATAATGCTTGCACCCTCCTATTTTTCAGGAATGTATTTTGCAAAACTGAAATAAAAGTTATGATTTTTTTTATTTTTCTGAGAGGCAAAATTGGCAACTGATAAAGCAAATCAATCCAGGAAGTGGAGGAGGCAGTGTGTAGTTAAAACCCCATGCACATCCTGGTGAAGCAAAAAGTAGAGGTGCATGATCAGCAAAAATAATGGTGACCAGAGGGACTTTGGATTTCCAGAGACCTCCATTTCACCCCTAAGTTTGGACAGAGGTATGGTGAGCATCAGCTATTAGATGTAAATCAGGTGGTAAGGAAGTAGCTGGGAGGTAGTGGTCAGTAAAAAATGATGAGAAAATAAGATGAATTTCCAGTGGTGAGGAAAGAGGGAGGCAAAAGAAAACAGATAAGGTAATTTGAGTTTAACCAGAGGTAGAGAAAGAAAACAAGTCAAAGAAGATAGCTCCTGTTTAGGAAAAGAGACACTGTAGACTTAACTTAGAAGGAAAAATATGGTCTGAGATCCATCAGGATGAGGATCCAATCTGTGACTTTATTCCTATAGAGAATTCCCAATTGAAAAAGCTTTCCCTACTAATGCCCTCTACAATATTTTTTTTTGCATATTGACTTACTTCTTTTTCTTTAACATTTTCTTTATTATTTATTTTTAAGATTTTTTTTAAAGTTTGAGTTCCAAATTCCCACCCTCCCATTCCCACTGAGAAGGTAAGCAATATAATATCCACTATACGGGGGCAGCTGGGTGGTACAGTGGATAGAGCACTAGCCCTAGAGACAGGAGGACCTGGGTTCAAATATGCCCTCAGACACTTAGTAGCTGTGTGATCTTGGACAAGTCACTTAATACTAAAGCTTCCCCCCCCGCCAAAATTGTACAAAACAGTTTTCCTTATTAGCCATATTTTTTTTAAAAAAAGCAAGAAAAACTAAGTGAGAAAATTGAACTTCAGTCTACACTCAGAGTTCATCACTTTTCTCTCTGCAGGTGGACAGCCTTTTTTCATCATGAATCCTATAGAATTATCTTAGATCACTGTATTGATCAGAGTAGCCAAGTCCTTCAGCTAACCATCATTATAATAAGGCTATTGCTGCGCACAATGATCTCCGGGTTTTTCTCACTTCACTTCTCAGCGGGTTGTATAGTTCTTGCCATATTTTTCTGAAATACCCCCTCATCCATCATTTCTTACAGCAGTACCTCATCACAATCATATGCCACAATTTGTTCAGCCATTCCCTAATTGATAAGCATCTCTTCAATTTCTAATTCTTTGTCACCACAAAAAAGCTGCTATAAATATTTTTGTACATAGAGTTCCCTTTTCTTTTTCTTCAATCTCTTTGTGGCACAGACCTAGCAATGGTATTGCTGGATCAAAGGGCATGTACAGTTTTATAGCCTTTTAGACATAATTCCAAATTGTTCTCCAGAAGGATTGGATCAGTCCGCTACTCTGCGAGAAGTTCATGAGTGTACCTATTTTTCCCTCAATTCCTCCAGCATTGGTCATTTCTAATAGATGTGAAGTGGTACATGTAAGTTATTTTCATTTGTATTTTTCTTATCAATAGTGATTTAGAGTCCTTTTCATATGACTATAAATAGCTTTAATTTCTTTAACTGAACCACTTGTTTATATGCTTTGATAACACTCTACAATTTTTCTTCTGAGAAAATTGCCCACAGAATTTGTTCAGGGGTCAGAGCCTGTGTTTGTCAGAGACAGAATTTGAACCCAGATGTATCCTGATTTGGAAGACAGCTTTCTATTCAATTCATCACAGCTCCCTCTACAAGGGCTCTAGAGAAAGGCAAAAAGGAGTGTGTGTGTGTGTGTGTGTGTGTGTGTGTGTGTGTGTGTATGTGTGTATTTAGAAGGGGAAGAAGAAGTTTCTAGAAAAATACTAGAATAATATGTTTTAAATATTCAGACTCTTCAAATATCTACTTTTATAGGTCACTTATGATTACTCTGATACCTTCTTTTTTCCTCCTCAAGATTTTACTAGAATCTCTACCCTTTCCAAGTACCCTTTTATCACTTTTATTATTTGATGCATGAAACATCGTAATCTTGTCACTTTTCTCTTTTACATTTATTTTGCATATTAAAAAATCTGGTACTTTCCCCACCATCATTCTTAGATGATGATTCACAGATGATTGTTTTTCAACCACTTTTCTTATACTATTTTGTTATCTTTTGAACAAATTGAGTGTTAAACAAAACTTATAACTTTATCTTCCATTATTCATCAGGAAGATGAATCCTAAATTAATGCCCTACTTTAAGTTTTACCTCATCCATATTTATGTAAATTAACCTGGTCCTTCAAAATTTGTTTTTAACTCTCTATGCCTCCCTTTTACATTGATACCTTTTTTTTACACTCTTTCTTGCCCTCCAATATTCCTACTTTTTCTTGGACTTGAACTGTATTACCAATGGACTTATTATCCTCATTTTATTTTTTCTTTTCAACATTAATTTCCCAAGATGATCAGTCTTCTTGTCTTCTAAAGCAGGAGTGTCAAGAATACAACCTGAGGCCAACAACACTCCCTAAAAGCAACCTGAACCTGATTAAAATGTAGTTCCTATAGAATATCAATATGTCGATATATTAGTAAGAAAGAAATACATGCACATGTGTCATTTTCTAAGTCAATTTGTGGTGCACAGGGATACTTATGTGTAGTTTAGTGGCTCCTGTTTGAGACCACTTCCTAACATATGTCACCATATAATTAAATGTTTTCAGAATGATCTAATTTGATTGGGTCTCACATCAAACTTTCTTTTTTTAAGATTTTCAAAGCATTTTTTTTATTTTGGACTCAAAGACCAGAACACAAAAACAGAATAGAGAAAAGAAACAAAAACATATCATAAACTTAAATATGGAACTTAAATACAAAGTAAGAAATAAAAAAAAAACGTCATGAGGAAAAAGAGCATGTCATGTCAAACTTTCATTAAATTCCCTTTTCCCCCTCAATTTTTTTGATGTTTTCATATAATACTACATCTAATCTTCTACTATGGTCTAGGATGAATTTATATGCTAAAACAGAATTGCCGTTAGCCCCTATGTATCTTTCCTTGGCAACTAAAAGTGTCTGCTGACTGATAAGGTTTCTGGGCTCTCTCAGGCTCATATTTTACCACTTGCTTCAGTTGGTTAAATTTTCATTTCATGGGAATTAGTGATAAAATTTGTCAATGTCTGTTTCTTTATCCTTTAATATTACTTTGTATCAATTAAAAGAATAAGTGAAGTTGGAGATGACCTATGTAGCTGGCACATCATCTTGGATAGATATTGTAGATGATCAATGACCAGTGCCCAGAACTGAATAGGAGATATATAAGATGTTAAATTACATTTAGGATGTTGTAAAGTACTTAAAATGACCCCCCTAAGATTCTCGGAAATGAAAACTCATCTTTATTTTCTTTCAGTGATGCTATAAGTTTACAAAACATGGTATACCTAAATTGCTGAATAATCAAAATATAAATCACACAAAGGGCAACAGAAAGTTTCATGATGAGCTAAATAAGATGCATCATATTACTGACACCAAATGAGTCAAAAAGAAAGTTATATAAATGTATTATAATTCTGGTTACATAGTAAGAATGGGGGACAACTATATGCTGAAATGATACCTAGGTAATATCAAGAGATACTGAGAAAGGGTCTAGGACATTATATTGGGCCTTCAGTGTAGGATTTATGGGAGGACATGGATAGATGTCAACAATGGGGTCAAGATTAATGTGATTTTTGACTAGATTCCTGATGGCCTCTGGTTGTATTGAAATGACACCTCTTAGGGGAATAAAAAGCTTCACCCATGTGGAAAAAGTACTCTGCAGATTTGGTGGATGTCCCTAGACCATGAAATATCCCTTCCTAGTGATCAGAAACAGCAGTCCTTCCCTGGTGCTCAGACACAATAATCAGTCAATATCTTTATTTTTTTTCCCATTTGTCATTTTTCACTTTTAGAAGGTTGGAGAGCTCTTATATCTCCATGAGGTATCACCTCATCTCTTTTTTCTCCCTCCCCCCAATTTCATGTTAATCTTGACCTTTGTTCCATGTAGCCAATAATATGATTATACATAGACAGATGGTTTTTAAATGAATCTTATGTCAACAATGAGTCATTTCCTTTCTGTTAAGACAGGTTAAGTTGAATTTGTGTGTGTGTGTGTGTGTGATCTTTTGTCAGTGATGCCATGCTCACAGTCTCTTGAATAATGCTTTTGAGTACTCTTTTTATTTAATATTGAGCCATATTTCCCAAAGTATTTTTGTCATTCCCCTATGTGCCTACCCTATGCATTTATGTTACTTTGGATAAAGGGATATGTTGATTTCATTTGGAAGATATGGTTAAGTCCTTTGAAGAATTTCATTAGGCATTCAGCCCTCTGTAATATATGTAAGTGCATAAATTCTGCCAGTCTTCATTCTGGTCGCCTGTCTATGCTTATCCTAAGTACTACAAGGCAAAATGACCAAGAGTCAAAGGAAATGCCATTTAGCTTTAAATAATTTTACTTTGATTTGCTTTTTTTTAACTTTTTGAAGAAATTTTATCATCAGCACAGTTGCAAAATGACAATGCACAAAAATACAAGAGGCTATTATTCTGGACTTTTCATTTTCTTTCCAATTGGAATTCCAGGGAGAAAACAAGTTTAAGAAAATATGCAATCACAAATAGTGATAAACTCTAAAGGTAAGAGACTTTGTCTGAAAGAACTCAACATAATTAATCCAGTTACTGTGAACAGCTTCACTGAGTAAGATTGGGATATTAAAATCATAATGTTTTCATTGTGTTTTTCTTCAGAAAACCTGGAGGGCTACTTGAGAGAGATTAGGGCTGAACACATGGAGGAGATATCTTTGGGGTTAGACACACAGCCGAGCCACTCAATGCCAGAAGACATCTCTTCAACATCATTTACAGATGCTTTTTTTTAACTGTTCTTTTATTAATTTTTGTTTGTTGTAGTCGTTTATCTCACTTTGAGTACCATTCTTCTAGCTTTCATTCCTTTTTTTGCCTATTCTGCTTCTTCATAGTAGAGAAAAGCACTTTATATAACAACTACTTAGTCACAAAATGGAGGCTTAAAAAATGGAATGGCTTATGCTAAGTTAACATACTGATTCCCACAGCATGAAGACACATCATTGTCTTCCTTGCCATTGATGCTGATTTTCAGTTTCTGGTTGATACATATGATAAGCATTCCAAAGTTATATTCAATATGTTGATATGTTCAATAAATGAGTGAATGAACTCTCCCCAATAGAATTAACATCTTTTTCTCCACTATAATAGTTTGGGCACACATCACATCTCAAATAGACTCTTGTAAAAGTTTCTTTATTATGCTCCCTTTTCCAGGCTTCCATCTATAATCCACTCTCCACACTGATGCCAAATTAATATTCTTAAGCATTAAATTGTGTCTAGTATTTTACTACTTCTAGGATAAAATACAAAAATCCAAGTCTAGAATTTAAAGCTCTTTACAATCTAGTTTCATCTACATTTATAGACTTATTTTGCATTACTCTTCACTCATGGACTCTACATTCCAGTCATACCAGTCTCTTAGCTGTTACCAGAACTCAGCTTTCCATCTCTACCCTCTTTGCCCTTGTTCAGGCTGCCTTCCCTGCTCATCTCCACCTTTTGAAATTCGTAATTTCCTCAAGGATGAGCTAAAGGTCCGCCTCTTACTCTGACTGTCCAGGTTCCTCCTACTGTTAATGCTCTCTCCTATCTGAAATCACCTTGTATATGTTTCTCTTTGTGCCTTCTGTATCCTCCCTAGTAGAATGTAAACTCCTTCATGGCAAGGACTAAGTCACTAGTGTCATTTCTTCAGTCTCTATTCTAATTTCTAGTGGTAGAGAAATAGTGGGGATATTGGATAAAGAACTGGACTAGGCTTAAGAACTAGGCTCAGATCTCTCCTCATATACTGCTAGCACCTTCTCTCTGAGATCACCTCTCATTTATTTTTGATAGATACATGTCTTGTATCTATGTAGTTATTTGCATATTATCTCCTGCATTAGAATGTGAACCCCTTGAAGGCAATATTTTTGCCTTTCTTTTTATCCCCAGCACTTAGCACAGTACCTGGAAGATAGTAAGCAGTTAATAATTACTTATTGACTAACTACTATGGGACTCAGGGCTAATCAGTTTAATTTTTTAAGCATCAGTTTCCTCACTTGTAAAATAGGTGGCAGCACCTACCTCCTAAGGGTTGTTACAAAGATGAAATAAGATATGCCTAGCACACCAAAAATCTTAAAGCCCTAAATAAAAGTCGGCTCCTGTTATTATTGATAAATAGTAGGCACATGTAATGGGGTAATGCATGAGGTCAGGAGTGTCCCTCAGCTTCCAGATTAGAATGAAACGTGATACTTGTGGTCCATTTAATAGTTAACAAAAAGAAGTTTACTTTTTCATTCAGAGGAAGTACATTCAGAGCAGTGAAAGTCTCATCAGCTGAGATTACAGTGTTGACTCAGTTGAAGGTAGTTTTCCTGTATCTGAAGAGAGTTTCAATAGCTTTTGAACTAAATTTACCTACAGACTGGGGGATGCTAGGAAATATTTCTCCTACCACAATACTTATTAAGCCTTCTTTGAATTTAGTGAATGAATATTGTATAGCTATGGCTAAATTTGATCTTGAGGTTAATGTCCATTCAGGACAGGCTTCGGAGTTCATTTTTTAATTTTAGCACTAATCAATCATTCTATGGAGTAGGAACAAAGGTAAAATATATCCACCCTCAGATGCCAGCTGTGTGATCCTGGGCAGTCACACAGTCTCTGTCTAGCTCAGTTTCCTCATCTGTAAAATGCAGATAATAATAGCACCTACCTTGCAAGGTTGTTATGAGGATCAAATGAAATAACAATTGTAAGTTATTTTTAATTGTAGCTTAGTGCCTGACACATAGTAAGCACCATATAAATGTTAGTTATTATGGTTGTTGTTATTGCTATTATTATTTTCTGTTAAATAGTATAAAATATTCAAGGGGGCAATGGCAAGATGAAATGATTCAGCTCTGGATCCAAGACCAGGGTTCAAATCTCATTTCTGATGCTTAGCACCAGTGGATGCTCAGCGCCAGTGTGATCTTGGGCAAGTCAATTAAAGGAAAATAGGAGCATAGATTTAGAGATAGGAGGCACCTTAAAGGTCATTTAATTAACCCTCTTCATGAGGAAACTGAGGATGACCGGTCAAAAGACTTGGCCAAGTTTATGCAGGTGGTTAGCAGCAGAGGTGGGATTTGAATACAAGTCATCTGACTCCAAATCCAGCACTTTTTCCACTGTGCTATGATGTGTAACCTTCCTATGCCTCAGTTTCCTCATTTATAAAATGATGAAATTAGACAAGGTGCCTCTAAGTTCCCTCCTAACAGACATATAATCTCATGACCTAATAACTGTCTTCAAAAGTTTATTAAAACTTTTTTCCATTCTCAAATAAAAATCTCGGGGATGTTTGTGTGTATATGTGTGTGTGTATTTGTGTGTGTGTGTATGTGTCTGGTTTTGTTTTTTACAGCATTAGCATCAGATAGTAACCACCTCAGTTCAAGACCTGTGCTTTTGTTTATCTCTCAGATTTCAGGTATGTTGAGTTTCCCTATTTACCTGCCAATATTACCAGCTCGAGCACATCATTCTTGGGAAGTGGTAGGGATACACATACCATAGGTATCTTGGCACCTGAAACTCTATTTGAGGAATGTAAGTAACTCAGACTTTCAGGCAACAAAATTATTTGTTTTAATAAAGAGGGAGGGAGACTATTTTTAAAACGTAGCAGAGACTTTTCACCCTTTGAGGCATAGTTATGCTTAACACAAAACATACCACTCATCATCTCTCCCACTCCTTCACTACTTCTCATCATGTTTATTTTAGGTAGAGAAAGAGCTCCTTAAATATTTCTGGAACGACCCTCATCAAATAAACGGCATGCACAATACACTTGGAAATGAATGCATTACAGATACTGAATTGCCCTTATTAAAAAAAACACACTGCATAGGCTAAATTTTGTTGTTTTCATTTTTTTAACACACTGCTACAATTAGAAGCAAAGTGTTGGGAGGGAGAGAACAAGGAAGGACATGCTAAAAAGAACAAGTGGTCTACTAAAATTAACTGCTAACATGTAGCATAAAGGTTTGGAGATCAAGACAGTTCAGCCTTTCCCTGTTACACTTGCTATATGATCTCAAGCTAGGGTTAAAAGGACTGAATCCCCCATCTGGCTTTCATTTGATTTACCTGGGAACACTCCACAATTGAAGACGGTAGATGCTTTCGGGGTCAGTTACTTTCTGGGATATCTTTTCTTGGTGAAAATAAAATGACTCTTGTCCCACCAAAAGCATTCATTAGGTTGCTTAACTGAAAACAGTGGTGATTATTTCAAAGCAGAAGTAGCCTCAAAGGAGAAGTTGCTCTTTTAACTTTAATTTCCAAAACTGCCACTGGCTAGCTAAATAACCTAGGGGAAGTCATTTAATCCTTTTGTGACTCCATTTCCCTCATCTATTAAATAGAAAATAATCCACATACCTCACAGGGGATATAAAAATTATTAACATTCACATTTTAATAAACATAAAAGTGCTATGAGCACAAAGCTGTTTTTTTTAGTAATGAATAGTGTTATTCGATGTCTAAAAAAAACTTACTATTAAAATGTCTCCTATTTATCAGTAATAATATATAGACTTGACTGTCAATAGATATGCTTTGAAGAGTAATACCATTAGTGAGAAGAGACCCTCAAAATAACTGTAGCACATCAGTCATAGGATCATAGGTAAGAACCGGAAGGACCCCAGAGGCCATTTGTTCCAATCCCCTCATTTTACAGATGGAAAAACTAAAACCCAAACAGGATAAGTGGCATTGTTCCAGGTTTCATAAGTAGGAGGTATCAGAATTGGCATCTGAACCTAGATTGCCTTTTCATTGTACCATATTGCTTCCAACGTCCTCAAATATTTACTCAAAAGTTAGGCCAGATTTATATTTAGAATTACAATCATAAAATTTTAGATATGGTATGGAAGGAAAGTCATCTAGTCTCTATTTTTTTTGGAGGGCATGGGAAGGGAAGAAGTTTGGTTCTGTGATTTCACCAATGAATGGAAAATACAGTGTGGAATTTCCCTTCACCAATACACATCAGGACTCATCAATAAGGCAGAGTTTTAGAGATTTGCCTGGCACACTGAAAAGATCAATGGTTGATCTGTAGGCACACAGATGGTTTGTCTGATCCAAAGCTACTCCTCTACCTACTTCATGCTGTTTCTCATCTTTTGGAAATATACAGGGTGCCCCTAAAGTCTGCACACATAGGCAAAAATGCATATTTTGAAATATTTGGAATATTAACAGACCTTAGCCCCCTTGACTTCTTTTTTTGGGGTATCCTGAAAGAGAAGGTATACTCAATGAAAATCACAGATGCAACACACTTGATTGAACACGTAAAGAGTGAATGTGCTAAAATTGACAGCAATGTGGAGTTCATGTGAATCTTGCAAAGCGCATCGACCTTTGCATCACAAATGATGGAAATTATATTGAAGATGTTATTTGTTAATATCCCAGTTAAAATGTTGTTGAAAATTTCATTCATTTTATTTCTTGAAAATATGCATTTTTGCCTATGTGTCCATACTTTAGGAATACCCTATAGAAACTGAGGGCCAGAGGGGATTAATGGCTTGTCCAGGTGTAGCTAGTAGCCTCTACTTCATAAAGCACAGATCTTTTTTATGCTGTAGTACTTATAATTCTACATTCTTCCTGCTAATGAGTATTTTAATGAAGAACTGGTAGGATGCACATGATGACAAATATTTAGGGTAACGCAGATTACATTGTGATCTTGCTGGGTACCATTCACCTGAGCCAAGGGTTCATGCAGACTAATTTGTAGATGTGTCTATACGTAAGGTACTTTAAAAATCCCATTCCTTACTTCTGAAAACTTTTCGTTAGCGTTGTTAAGGTATTTAGTAACTCTGGGTCTAGAATATGTAATAACTGATGGGAATATTTTATTGCCTGGTAATGTAATGCTCACATTTTGATTGGAAGGAATTCTGGCTTCACACTAATAGGTTTCTCCTTTAGTATGAAGCCTTCTTATGTTGTTCTCCTGCAGAACTACAAGGATGGGGCAGGCTCCCTGCTACTTCAAAGCCCAATGAGAAAAGTGGAGAATCCACATTCCTTTCATTCCCAGAAACTTGTCAGGGCTCTATAATCTAGCAATCAGTAGTTTCCAGTGCAGCTCAGGGATGTGGAAGTGATATGGAGGGTGAGCACAGTCTGAGGTACTCATGGGATAAGGTTCAAATTCCTAGTTTCCTAAAGTGAATCAAATAGCAGAGACCACCAATCAATAAGAATTTATTAAGTACCTACTATGTGTTAGGTACTAGGGATAGAAATAAAAAGCATGAAATAAATCCTACCTACACAGTTTACATTCTAATGGAGGAAAAAATACAATATATGGCAATATAAAATGAATAAACAAATATATACAGAGTCGTTAAATGCAATATATTTTAGGAGGGAAGACTGCGATATGGAGGGCAGGACATTAGATAATACTTCATGTAGAAGATGGTGTTAGAACATTGGAAGTGGCAGCACATGCCTATAATGTGAACTACTGGGGATGCTTAGGCTGCCAAAGTTCAGAGTGAAATCCATCAGGGGTATGCACTAAATTCGGCAACAATATGGGAAACAAAAGGCAGGTAGAGAGGATCTGAGTGGCTTAAGAAAGGGTGTCCTACTTCAGTTCAGAAACAGTTGCCAGGTTGATCAATAGTGGCATAGAGCTGTAAATAATCCCTGAACTTCCAGCCTTGGTGAGATAGGGAGATCCAGTTTCAGATACAATAATAATAAAAAGAATATATTTCTTGAACTGTAGTTTTAAAGTAAGAGGAGCCCTTCATGAAGTAGAACTAAGGAAGGGGCTTATTCCCAGCATGGCAGAGAGGAAAGAGACAGAGTATTGTATGTGCAGAACAGAGAGGCCAGTTTGACTGGATCACAGAGGGTGGGAGGGGGCAGAACATCTAGTAAGTTTGGAAGGCCAATGAGGCCTTATTATAGGGCTATAAAAGAGAAAAAGAAGAAATCATATTTTATCCTAGAGTCATAAGAAAACACTGGATTTAGTTAAGTAGAGTCTCAGGGCTATACCTATGTTTAAGGAAAATTGCCTTGGCAGCAGTATGTATGGACTGGAGCGGGAAAAGACTTGAATCTGGATTAGAAAGCTGTGGCAATCATCTAGGCTAGAGGTGATGACAGTCTGACCTAAGATGGTGACTGTGTGATTGGCAGATTGGCTTCTTCATGCAGCTAGGGCACTCTAACTGCTGTCCAAGAAGTATGTTAGTTGATTTGGGTTATAAAAGAGTAGCTTTGACCAATGGTCATCAGCACCAATTTGAGCATTTTCATTTTTGTTTTCATTTGCATTATCTAGTTCCGTAGTTGTGTCAAAATTCTCTACCCAGATATACTTTAAAAACACAAATAGAAACATATCATTCCATGACTCAAGAAGCTTCAGTTATTTTCTAATAATTCTTTGATAAGATACAAACTCCTTTAGTTTTTAAAACCCTCCCTAGACAGATTCCTTGATGCACTTTATAGTCTAGCCAGATAGACCTTTGTGACACTCTTCCCACAAGATAGGCTATTGAACTTATTATTTGCCCCTATGGACTGTAAACTCCTTGAGAGCAGGAAATATATCATTTTTGTTTTGTGTCCTTAGCACCTAACAGTGGTTGGTATATATCAGGTGCTTAGTAAATGCTTATTGAGGGAGCAGAGCCAAGATGGGGGAGTAGAGGCAGGGACTCAGCTGAACTCTCCCTCAAACCCCTCCAAATACCTTTAAAAATGACTCTAAACAAATCCTACAGCTGCAGAACCCACAATATGATAAAGTGAAACAAATTTCCAGCCCAAGACAACTTGGAAGGTAGGCAGGAAAGGTCTGTTGCATCAGGGTGAGACAGGAACCCAGTCCAGTGCAGGCCAGCCCAGCACAGACTGGGCCCCAGCAAAAGCAGGCCTTGGGGCAACTGAATCAATGGCAGCAGTGGCAGTTTCCAAACTGCTCAGTCCGCAGACACTAAAGACAACTTAGAATGTCAGCAAGAAAGTTTGTTGAACCCGAGTGAGAGTGGAGCGCAGTCCAGCACAGGCTGCACTGGCACAGCCCTGGACCTAGCGAACCAGAAGCAGTCCTTGGGAATCAGTAGTAGTAACAGCTGCTTCTGGAGCTCTCAGCCCACAGACAGTAAGGGGGTCGAACAACTAGTCAGAATGAGATTACAGGGATCTCTTTGCTAGCACTGAGGAAGGACTCTGTTGCTTTGTCCATACTCAGATCCATGTCACAGTCCTGGGTGGCAATGCCAAGGCAAGAAGGAGCACTAGCATAGCAGAGCTTGTGGCAATAATGGAGAAGGGACCCTCTGCACAGTTTCAAGGCAGAAAAGAGTACTTGTAGTCACTCACAGACCAGAACATAGGCCAGGAGAGTAGTAAATGCCTCTCCTTAAATCATACCACCTTGGAAGAACTGACAAATTACAGGTCCTTAGAAGTATCTCTGAAAACAGCTGCACAAAACCCATGAAGCTTGGGATGGTATGCCCTCCACCCTGGAAGCAGAGCTCTATCTTAACTGAGTTTAAAAAGTTAGTAATAGGCTGTGAAAAGGAGCAACCAATGGGGGGGAAAAACTCTGACTTAAGAAACTTACTTTGGTGACAAGATCAAAACACACACTCAGAAGAAAACAAAGTCAAAACTCCTACATCCAAAGCCTCCAAGAAAAATATGACTCGGTCTTAGGCCACAAAAGAGCTCAAAAAGGATTTTGAAAATCAAGTAAGAGAAGTAGAGGAAAAATTGAGAAGAGAAATGTGACAAGAAAATCATGAAAAACAAGGCAATAGTTTAGTAAAGGAGACACAAAAAATGCTGAACAAAATAACGCTTTAAAAAAACAGACTAGGTCAAATGGCAAAAGATGTCCAAAAAGCCAATGAGAAGAAGAATGCCTGAAAAAGCGAAATTCACCAAATGGAAAAGGAGGTCCAAAAACTCGCTGAAGAAAATAATTCCTTAAAAATTAGAATGGAGGAAATGGAAGCTAATGAATTTATGAGAAATCAAGAAAATCATAAAATAAAACCAAAAGAATGAAAAGAAAATAGAAGACTATGTGACATATCTCATTGGAAAAACAACTGATCTGGCAAATAGATCCAGGAGAGATCATTTAAAAAATTATTGGACTACCTGAAAAAAGAGCCCAGACATCAAATTGCCCTGAGGTCCTAGAACCAGAGGGCAAAATAATCATCCAAAGAATCTACCAATCACCTCCTGAAAGGGATCCCCAAATGAAAACTGCCAGGAATATTATAACCAAATTCCACAGTTCCCAGGTCAAGGAGAAAGTATTGCAAGTGGCAAGAAAGAAACAATTCAAGTATCATGGAGCCACAACCAGCATAACACAATATTTAGTGGCTTCTACATTAGAGGATCAGAGGGCTTGAAATGTGATATTCTGGAGGGCAAAGGATGATCAAGAATCATCTGCCCAGCACAACTGAATGTAGTCCATGAGGGGAAAAATGGACATTCAATGTGATAGAGGAATTTCAAGCATTCTTGAGAAAAAGACCAGCACTAAATAGAAAATTTGACTTTCAAATACAAGACTCAAGAGAAGCATGAAAAAGTAAACAGGAAAGAGAAATCATAAGGGACGTATTAAAGTTGAACCATTTACATTCCTACGTGGAAAGATGATATTTGTAACTTATAAGACCTTTATCATTCTTAGGATAGTTAGAAGGGGTATATATAGACAGAGGGCACAGGTGTGAGTTGAATATTAAGGGATGATACCTAAAAACAAAACTAAGGGATGAATAAGCAATGTACCAGGAGAAAGAGAAAGGGAGAGGTAGAATGGGGTAAATTCTCTCCCATGAAAGAAGCAAAAAAAGCTTTTAAAATGGATGGGAAGAAGGGAGAGGTGAGGGGGATTGAGTACACCTTACTCTCATCAGAATTGGCTCAAAGAGGGAATAATGTACACACTCAACGAGGTATAGAAATCTATCTTACCCTACAGGAAAGTAGAGGGGGAAGGAGATAGAAAAAGGTGGGGAGGGGTGACAGAAGGGAGGGCAGATTGCAGGAGGGGATAGTCAGAAGCAAAACGCTTTTGAGGAAGGATAGGGTGAAAGAAGAGAGAAAATAGAATAAACAGTCATGTTACGATTGTTTTTACATGTAACTAGGGGAAAATAAAATACTAAATAAAAATGCTTGTTGATTACATGCCTTAACATAGTAGATACCTAATCAATATTTTTGGTTATTGTAAAAAAATGTCACAGATAGAGTTCAGTGTGGTATAGTGGGAAGATGTTTAACCTGGAGTAACATGATCTGTATTCTAGTCCCAGTTTCTTTCATCTTAGGCAAATCAATTACCTTCTCTTAGAGAGCAAGGGAGAAAAGAAAAGAACTAAAATCTAAGAGAGTGCCTTAGATTGCATCTTATACCATTGATGAATGTATGAATGAAATCTGATGTATGCATGTAATGGAATATTTTTGTGCTGCAAGAAAATGATGAAAGAGAAAATTTCAGAAAATCCCTGATAGTGAACTAACACTGGGCCTAGAGTCAGAAGACGCAAGTGCAAATCCAGACTCAGCCACTTACTAGCCGGGTGGCTGTGGTCATTTCACCTAACCCTGTTTGCCTCAGTTTCTTCATCTGTAAAATGAGAGGGAGAAAGAAATGGCAAACCACTCCAGTATCTTTGCCAAGAAAACCCCAAATGGGGTCACCAAGAGTCAGACATGATTGAAAATTACTAAACAACAACTTATCACATGATATCTCCACAACTCTTCCCCCTCCTTGGTTAAATGGGGAAGAGGGACAACAATAGTATTGTCAAAAATGGAGGCCCTCAAATTTTTAGATAAAATTCATAAAAGAGAATAGAAAGAGGTTTAGAAGGAAGTACAGACAAGAAGAATGCTTTTGAAAGTAACATGTAGAATTGATTATAAACTTTTTAAGAACAGAAGTGGTGAGAAATGGAGATTCTTGATGGCCGATAAAAAGGTAGAATTTTTTTGTGTTCTGCTGTGCATGTAGAAATGCTCCCTTTTACACTTTTAAATCCAAAAGTTTTAAAATGAAAAAAAATTATTTCACCTCTGTGAGCCTCTGTATCTTCATCAATTAAATGGGATCATAGGTTGTGTCACTTTGTCTCAATTCTAGCCTAGCTCTTAATTACCAAATGGATATTGCCTCAGACAAACTGAGACCTTGGAAAGACCTTACTTAAAAAGGTCAAGGTCTTCCATTGCATCCTGGGCCATTGCCAGTTCTGACTTACGTCTTGCCACTGGACTGCAATGACTGGAAGAGACAGTGAGGCTGATGTCTTTGCACAGCCCTCCCTCACTGAAATCCAATTCACTTGAAGGTCCAGATGTCACCTTCCTGTCATTGGTCCTCTTTGAGAATGAAGGGTGAATAGCAACAACAGCAACAGGTTTATACCTGGAGGAGTCCTCAGAGACCATCTCCAACCCTCTCAGATTTTACAGAGGAGGACACTGAAAGCCCAAGAGGGAAAGTTACTTGCCTGAGGTTTTACAGGCAGTGAGCAAGAGAGCCTGAATCTGAACCCAGGTCTAATTCCATCTGATCCTCTTTCCACCATAGCATGAATGTGTGGGAACCAAAATTGTGCGCGTGCACATAATATGCTTTCAAATCAAAAAGTTCTATGCGAATATAAGCTTTTATTAACATATTATTTGTAATTTAAGGGACAGTACTCTAAATGAAAGGTATCCACTTGATTAGGAGGCAGAGAACATTAATATTTTGTTACTCAAAATATGTTCTTTCTTGCATTTTGTAGCAATTTGGGGGAGTAAGTATAGCTTCTCATACTATTAAAATTTTGAGTTAAGTCCTAGTATAGTTTTGCTAGAATTGCTAATTCCTCATGCTTTTTAGTCGGCATCCTCAACCAGTTGTGTTTACATGACAACTAAGAAAGGACTAGGACTGGACTTTAATTTGGAGGTCATTGAAAACATTTTCCCTTAAAAGTGATAGATCCAGATAGACTGAAATAGTTCAGGCGATGTGACCTTTTTTCCAGGCTCCCTTGCTTGCTACTGAATTTGCTAGTGCTTGGGAATAATTGACAAGTGTGGCACACACCACAGGGGCAACACTTTATAAAGCCTGGGGATTGATGACTGTATAAATAAGGAGTTCATACTGAGTACCAGGTTCTAAGGCTTAAACAGCCCCAGGCTCTGTTCTTAAGTCTGCATAGCGATCTCAGGAGTCCAGTGAGACTGAATTGGAATTTTCAGTGTTCAGTATATACTTCTAGGGCACAAAACACCCATTTGTTCATGCTCGTGATGAAATTTTTATTGCTACCACCTAGGTGTGCACACCCAGAAATGGTTTTATTCGAAAAGTTTTGTCTAACTCTAAATAGACTCTACCTCTATTAAAATTTAGCACTTCTAAATATATTTGTGTACATACATTTATTTCTATCATTATACATTTTTTTATTTTTATTTCACCTTCATTTCTGATCAAACCCCATGTCCATTGCCTACCCAGAGAGCCATCTCTAGTAACAATTTTTTTAAGGAGGAAAAAAAGCAGTTGAGCAAAACTAAAGAACACATCACCTATTCCTGACTGTATATATTATGTTCCACACTCATGGTCCCCGCCCCCCACTTTGTAAAGAGAGTAGGGAGGGATTCTGCCTCAGTTTTAAAGCTCATTTAGTCATATTTTTCTGTGAAGTAATTGTGGCAACAAGGGACAATACTGATGGCACTACTCTAAATTTTAAAGCATGATTTTTGTTTCTTTTTCATTGTGAATAAGTTAAAATAATTTGAATATATATCCCCCCCAAAGAAAGTCATCATATGTATGCCTCTATATGATAATTAGAAAACATTTATTTTTTTAAAGATGCTAGTAATCCTTAATAAATCACCAAAGATGAATTCATTTACGCTATGTGACAGTTACCCTGATGCTTGGTCTACAAATGTACATTAAATGTATGCATTTAGAACTGAAGGAATCTCAGAGATCATCTAAGCCAATGCCTCCATCTTATGGATGAAGAAACTGATGAAAAGGGTTGACGTGATTTACCCAAGTTCACACAAATAAGGGGACTAAGTTGGGATTGACCTTCTACCTCCAAATCCCACATTCTTTATCCCTGATACAGGCAACATTGTCACAGGTGATTCCCATTAAATGCTAACTGGAGTTAGGGATATAGAAATTCTTGACCAATTGATAGGAAATAAACCACATTGCTCCTGCCATATACATTTCTTTTATATGTTATATTTGAAGTCATTAATTGTGAAAACACCAATTTACTCTTTGCTTTATTCATTTTATTTGAATATGACTTATTTTTCACATTCACCTTCAGCTATAGGTTTGAAGCATGAAAATAGTTTGCACATGAGTGCTCCAATAATAAATTTATATATATATATATATATATGTACATATATATGTACATATATATATATATATATTAAAAACAGGATAGATAGAAAAAAACATAAAGGGAAAATTAAAATGTATAGTGATATCATTCCTGAAAGGGGAAAAAAAGAATAATAAGTTTTGGCCATAGGCACAAGGTCTCTGATTTTGAAAGCATGCATCCTCTGCAACATCAAAAATTAATCTATTAGCCAGTTTGTAGCAATTTGATTTTTAGTGACTTAATTTCTCAGACATAATTTCCCAACCACTATAAAGTACTATTATTTTGCTTCAATACTTCAACTGCCAAAGCAATATTCCTAAAGTGCAAGTCTGACCACATCACTTCCCTATTCATTAAACTCCAGTGGCTTCCTACAACCCCTAAAATCAACTACTAACTTCTTTGTGTGAATGAGTGAATGGATTAAAAAGCATTTATGAAGCCCTAATAAAGTGCTAACTGCTGTTCTAAATGGTGGAGATTCAAGTGTAAAAGCAAAAAAGTTCTTCCCTTTAAAGAGCTTACACTTGTGGTACCCTCTCTGACCTTACTCTTCTAACTCCCATTGGTTGATACCTAGAGCACAGTGACCATTTTTCTCTTTAGGATTCTAAAGGAAACTCTAGAGGGTTGAGGTTTTTAAGCATTGTTTCTCATAAGCCCCCATCCGACGAATACCCACAGTGATTTATCAATTAGTCAGCAAGACTTAATTAACTCTTAGAAAGTTATTTACTAAGCAAGTGTAGCAAGGACAATTTTTACAGAAACATTCCCACAAACTTGGGACATGCTATCCTTCTACACGCTATGCTCCCAGGGATATAATTTGTCCTCATCATGTCTCTCAGTTCCCTCTATAGAAACTGCTGCCAGCCACTGCTGATGGGGGGACTGACACCTATGGGAAGTCCAAATCTTCATGCCTCTCAGAATTGACAAGATTGTCTCCTAGTCAATGGAAGTATGAAGAGGAAAGTTGCTCAGTCTGTGCCCCCTACCCTGCAGCTTCAATGCACTCTGGCGCTTAGCTGAGTCCTTGAATCTCCGTAGGCTCAGAGATATGTATAAGTTTTCTGACCATTACTAATATATTACTGTTTTCATCTGATTTCATCTAAATGGCTACAATCACTTCACTCCTTCCAAGTGCTCCTTAAAAGCTTTGCAAAATATCCCAACTGCTAATCCTTTACCATCCCCTTTTGATTTGAATATGTTTTGTATAGATGTATATATGTTTATATCTTTCCCCCACTAGAATATAAGTTCCTTGAGGGCAAGACTTGCTTGATTTTTATCTCTGTGTGCCTAACATCTATCACAGTTCCTAGCACATGGCAAGTACTTAGTAAATGTTTATAAATTGATTGTGGTCTCAAGCCTTCATGTCTTCTCTATAAGGACATAGATTTTAACTCTTATGTAATTTAATAGAATGTCTTCTAGGAGTGCTGTGTCTGAAAAAAAAATCACCCTGTAATCAATCTGGTGATAATTTATTTTATCTATGAAAATCTCCTAGGTTTCCCACTGGTAAATCCATAATTTTTTCTCATCTAGAAACAGACCTGAATTTTCCTCCAATTATGAGCTGCCATCCACACACCAGGTAGAGAGTGGAAACATACACACAGACACAAAACATATGCACATGTGCACACATGTACACCCACAAACACATTCCCACACCTGTGTCAATTCCTTTATCAATAAGAAACCAAATCCACAGAAGACTTTTTCTTAACTGTGTGCATCCAGATAAATCTTTTAGCCAGTCTGTAGCAATTTGACTTTTTAGTGACATAATTTCTCAGACATACCAACAAAAAAATTTGAATGCCTATTAGAATAAGATGTCATGTGGCTTAGTGGATACAGATGGACCTAGAAGCCAAGAAGACCTGTGTTTGAGTCTTCACTGATAACTGGTTGTATGACTCTGGGAAAGTCACTTAACTTCTCTAGGTAACTCTCGAAACATGAAAAAGACAGAGAACATTTCAACCCACATGGTAGAGTTGGTCCACAGACTCTGGGATTCATGGATAGATTTTAGTGAGACCATGAATTTGGATGAGAAAAAAATGCACCTTTGTTTTCACTAATGCCTGATTGAAATTTAGCATTTCTTACAATATGTTCTTTTTCTAATTAAAAAAAAATCTGAGAAGCATTCCATAGGCTTTATACTGCCAAAGGGGCCCATGACATAGAAAAAGGTTGAGAACCCCTGAGTAGAGGAAGCTCCTTGTGCTAGTGAAATAATAAGTCAAGGCTATATTCTTCTACCATTAAAAAACAACAAGAAACAAATAGACAAACATTGCATAAGTCTGAATATAAGGCAACTTCCCCCCAAAATTTATTAAAATGTATGCATATAGGCATACATATACATATATGTTTATAACAATACAGAAAATAAAACTGATTGCACATATACAAAAATAACACCAATTGTATATACATATATATTTATACGTGTATAGTTATATACATATACACACATGCAAATGCAAATACATATATAAACACACATTTGCATGTGTATGTGTGTAATAAAACACACAAAAAATAATACCAATTTTAGGCTGATTTCAGGTTTTATACAAAAGAAGCCTAGGGGAAAATATAGTCTATTTTGGGGCTAATAAAGTAATAGCATTTGATATTTGTACTGCCTTTATAGTTTTCACAGAGCTTTTCTATAAATTTATAAATGAAAAGTACGTTCCCATCAGTGTACTCCATGTTTTTGGGAATACATAAGTGTGAGACTTGGTCCTTGCCTTTCAGGAACTTGTAATCTATTTGTGAAGACAGGACACAATGAGGCCATTAGTGAACAATACAGGGCAGACTATAATTAGGTGCTAAATTGTGTGGTACAGTCTCTAAATGCTGAGGTGGTTGAGAAAAAGGAAAGATCAATGTGAGCTGAGATGGTGACATAATGTGGAAAGCCAGGCTAAAAGAGTTATATGTGGTTTTAATAGTGTGGGGGGAGTCAAGACAATTGGCAGTGAGCTGACATTACTTCACGCACAGCAGGAAACAAGCCAATCTAAATTGTGGCTTTACTCGATTTAGGAAAGAGGGACAAGAATAGAGGAAAAGGTCTGGTAGGACCCTGTGATACTCGCAAAAATAGGGCCAGAATGGTTTTTGGAATAGTTAGAATAATTACTTCACATTTATATAATGTTTCCATATTTATAAAATCCTTTCCTTATAACAAATCTGGGAGATTGTATAAAATAATATTAGGGGCAATTTAAAGATAAGAAAGCTGAGGCTGAGTGAAGTTAAATGATTTGTTCAGGCTCACACATGTATTAATTACTGAGACAGGATTTGATCCTAAGTCTTATTAGAGCTGGAAGAGACTTTAGAGATCATCCATTCCAGCCCTTTTATTTCAGATAAATAATTATTCATCTCAGGGGTGGCAGGTATAGTGAAAAGTACATTGGAGTGGGTTTGAATTCTGGCTCCACCACGTATCAATGTCATGTACTATAATAGCTAACATTTGCATTACATTTCAAGGACTTCATGAAATGACTTTGGAAAGTCACATTTCACTCATCTATGTCTCAGTTTCCCTGTCTGTAAGAGGGCTGAAAAAAGATGTTCTCAGAGCATCTCTTGAAGTTCTACCATTCTCTGTGAACTGAATAAAGGTTTTGGGTTTTTTTGCGCAATTGCAGGGTCCCAAAGTAGGAATAACCCAATAAATAGCAAAATCAATATGCAAAAAGACCTTGGTAAACTACAAAAATAGACTGTCTAAAATATATAAATATGTGTGTGTATAATTTTTATTGACACCTTTTATATTTCATCTCATTCATTTCAGGATATATCCCTCTTCCCTCCCTCAAGCTGTGGCATTGCTCTTGTTAGATGGATAAATAGATGATAGATAGATAGATAGATAGATAGATAGATAGATATTTAGTAACAAGAGAGAGTGATTGCAAAAGGGGTTGGGTAAAAGCCGAGGTCTCCCATTGCACCCAGGGCCATCTGCAGTCATCCTGATCTATATGTCGCCATTGGACCCAGGTGGCTCTGGAGGAACAAGTGAGGCTGGTGACTTTGTACAACCCTTCCTCACTTACGTCCAATTCACTTGCATGTCACATGGCATCACCTCCCTGTCATCATGGTCCTCTTCGAGAACAAGGGACAAGCAAGGGAAATATATGTACATGTATGTGTGTATGTGTATGTACATATACATATACATATACATATATATATGTACATACGTATATTAGTGTCTATTATGTGTCAGACACTGTCCTAAGTGCTTTTTACATATGTTATCTCATTTAGACAAAAATAACCAATGCATTTCCTATGTCAGATTGTATGTATAAATTATTTTACAACCATCATCCTTCATCTCCATAGTTAAGGGAGTAAGGCACATTTCTCTCACCTCTTCTTGGGCAACATCTTCCTATCTTTCCCTTTATATTGTTGTAGCCACTGTGTATTTTTGTTTTCCTTTTTTCTGCTTACTTCACTCTGCATCAATTTGTCTTCCCATTCGTCCATGAACTCTTTCTATTCATTATTCCTTATAGCATAGTAATATTCCAATACATTTATATAACACAATTTGTTTAAACATTCCCCAGGCTATGGACACCTGAATTGCTTCCAGTTCTTTGTTATCACAAAAAAGTGTTGCTATGAATATTTTCCTTTATGGAAGAAACAGGATTTCACTCTGGAATTCAGTTACTTTCTAGCAAAGTCACTCTATTAATTAAGTGCAGTCCATTTCAAGAGCAAGTGATTTAACCAGAAAGTGATGTGGCATCCCCATTTGTACCTAAGCCATCTTTATAAAACTGAAAAGAGAATCAAATGAACTTGAATTTTGATTGGACAGGGGGTAAAATAATATTTCAGCACAACTAAGAGCATAGAAAAGAGGAGACCTCAAAATCAACATATATTGTAAAGTTCTTAAAGAGGAATGGATTTTTTCTTTTTTTTTCTCTAACTTTGAAGCATTGTCTTACGCTTCTGAGGAGGTTGAAGAAGGATCCAGGGTCTTTTTCACTCTCAAATCCCCAACATTTGTGTTTTCAATACAACTCAGGAGCATTTGTTAGCCAGAAAATCAAAAGTTTTAATTACTCATTTTGCAATAGATATACTTCATAAAAATAACTGATCCTGGGCAGCAATGGGTTCGATAAACGAGTAATCTAATGAAAGTGGCAGTCTTAATAATGGAAATGGCAATATAGAAATGGATTTGGGAAGATGAGATGTCCCCAATACCAGGGAACAGCTATGCAGCAGTATTGTGACTAGAGTCCTCTGGCTAAGGGAGAGCAGATAATTCAAGGATATGCAATTGTTTCTGGGACACAGTAAATGGCATAGTTTTCAGAGGCAGTTTCAAATAAGAAGGGTTTTGGCAATACCAAATCTAGCCCAGCAAAATATTTTAACAAGAAAAATTTCCTTACCTTTCTTAAAATGGCTCATCTGCTATAGCTGTGGCAGATGAGTGGGTTGAAATGTTCTCTGTTTTCCCAGTCCGTACCTAAACTTAGATTTTATCCCAGAAACAAGGATTGTAAGTCTATTGGGACTATTAAATAGCCTAGACAGCATGGCATATTGTCCATTCTTCAGAGTCCTGAGAAGAATGGATATAGAGGGGACTCAAGTCCTTTTCTATTGCCATACCAAATTTGTTCACTAATGTAAGTCTTATTTTTAAAATAAAAGAAGTGAGAAAATAGCATGTTTTTGTAGTCAGAGATCTTGGCTTCAAATTCTCCTTCTGTCACTTCTTGCGTAATCTCGGTCAAATCATAACTTCTTTTGGAATTAAAGGAAAGGGAGGAGGTGTAGGCCTAGATAACCTCTAATGTCCCTTCCAGATCTAAATCAATGAAATAATGTTGATATCAACAGTCCCATCAGTGTACCAATGTATTTTTAATATACATATATATATAAACATATATCTATATCTATCTATCTATATCTAGATAGATAGATAGATAGATAGATATAGCAGTAAGATTCATGGGTTTGGGGGTCAAGATAATATCATCTCTGAACCAGTCTTAGACCAGTTGTTGGAGCAAATGAGGGGAGGACCTTTGGTTTTTATTGCCTTTCTCTTCATTAATTTATTTCCCCTTTTATTTCCTATTCGTAGTCCTCATCTGCAATCCAATTAGGCAAAACTCTTATGCAGTGACCCCATAGGGACATAGGGTGGGGTCAACAGAAATTCTAATTTATATTTGGTTCTCAACTTCAGGTCTCTTTGTCATATGTTCCTCCTTGCCACATTTCCCACACAATTTACCTTCTTTCCCACTATCTCATATTATGGATAGAGTGGGAAAGTTGAGAGGTGTGGGGAAAATCTTCCCAATAGGGACTTTCTGGGGTGCTGTTTTGGTCCTATAAGTGTCCCTAGTTCTCCTTCTTTATCAGCCACAGTCCAGAGTGGTCATTCCCATTTGTGTTTAGCTTTTGGTGAAGAGAGGATAGTAGGGGCTAGAGTTGGAGAGATAGTCTCACTGTCTGAGTCACTCTAAACTGTATATCAGCGTAATAATATACCCATAATAAGGAGAATATTGGCCATTAATCATCGGAATGCTGAATGAAAATCTTTGTCCGTCTTCCTGAGATCCCAGTCTCTGAATTGTTTGACATTCTTTCTTTTAGCAATGGAGAAGCCGCAAACACAAGTATTCTGCTTAATATTATTTTCTAGAAGAGTAAAAGGGTTTTTTTTTGTTTTTTATTCAAATGTGAAGCATGGATCCAGGAAGGGAGGCTTTTGCACATGAAAGCAGTGTTGGTATTCAATGGAGTTAGTAAATTCCCTTCCAAGGAGGCTGAGGTTTTTTTTTGTTTTGTTTTGTTTTACTTTTATAGAAACCCAGCTCCCAGGCTGCAGAGTAGCCTGGTCTTTCAGAATCTATAAATAATGCCTCTAAGACCTATGTATAAAATAGTTCGACATTGAAATCAGCTCAAGAAAGGTGGGGCCTTATATTCTAAATGCAATGTTCCTTCTACATTACTATTGATATCAAGATTTTAGAGGGATATCCAGGTTGGGGTATCCACCAGACAAACATAGGGCTAGAGTTTAGGAGATCTTTGAGTTGGATATATGCCTTAAAAGTTGTCTTGCATAGAGCAAAAAATTGTATACTTGAGAACAGATGAGATCAGCTAGGGAAAGTGACTGACTCTGTATATGTCACTGACTCTGTATAAATGACACGCTCCTGCTCAAATTATTTTATAAAATGGCCAGTCCTTTTGACAATGATGTAATATTTAATATTAGAGCAACTGGCTGGGTACTCATACCTTTCAGGAAGTGAGGTGGAGATGAATTAATTTCCTTTTACTCTTTATACTAACCCTATTAATACCTACCCAAAGGCTTCAAAAGATATTTCCTTACCAAAGTTATACAATGATTCACATGTCACACAGTGACTTCATGATGTTGAAATTCCTTTAATCGATGATTTTCTCTGAAGCATGAGTTATATAGTAGTAAGTTTTGGAGATACTAACTTTTAGACCTTCAGACAACTACTTATGATGAATTATCGTTGGGTAGTTAAGTGGCAAGGTAGATAGACTACTGGACCTGAAGTCAAGAAGACCCAACTTTGAATCTAGCTTTACACATTTACTAGCTATGCGACCCTAAGCAATTCACTTAACTTATCTCTACCTCAGTTTCCTCATTTGTAAAATGGAAAAATGGGGATAATAGTAGCATTTATGCCCCCCCAAGTGATTGTGAGGATCATATGAAATATTTATTGTGTTTTTGCATACCTTGAGTATTATGTGAATGCTAGCTATTAACTATTCCAATTAAGTCTAGGGGGTTTAGATTAAATCTCCAGATACACTGGAAGCCTCAAAATGCTTAAAATCATTCATTAGACTTTAAACCTAGGGACATAAAGAAATCAAGGCTATTCTTGGAATCCAGGAACACTTGAAAGTCTTCATTTATGTTGATTAAACTTGACAAAAATTGTTCTGTAAACTTTAGATAATTTTTTTTGTTAATTTAGCAATCCCCTGTCTCTTTCGTTGTAATTCCATGGTTGGAGTTTTGTCTTCTACATTTGTAAATGTCTTGGAATTTAAATTACTTACTGAGGAACAACAAAATGCAACAGAAGCATGGAAAATGAAGAAGTCACTCCCAATTCCAGTTATTTGTTCCCAGAAATCAGAATGTTTATGAGAGGGAGAAAAGAAGTGTTTTAACTCCATGTGGCATTTTCATTAGCTAAAGACACTAAGGCATTACGCACAGTCTTGTCATACATAGGGACTCCCAAAGCCTTAAGGTTCTTAGCATAGACTTAGGTTGTAAGATCAATGTAAAGGTTTGAAAGGTTCTAATTAGGTCAGAAATATCTTGGGACCAGTCCTACTGCTCTATATCTCTTGAGAATCCTCAAAACTAATGGGAATACTGAAGAAAACATAAACTTAGGGTAAAAGGTTGGAACTGTTATTCAGAATTCTGAATTCAGACCAGAATTTAAACAGATTTCTCAGGACAACTGTGAGCTGAAACAAGTCCCCTAAGCCTGATCCTATGCATGTTGTATTCTAAGATTCCAAACATCTGTAATTCAAGTTTGGAGGCTGGAAGTTAACTGCAGTTTGATTCTGACTTAAATACAGTTAAATACAATTGGATAAATATTTATTAATGCTAGATATTATTTTAGATGTGGTGGATACAAAGAATGATACAGTCTGTCTCAGTAATTTCAAAATTTAGAAGGGGCCATGTGTGCAAAATAAGGTCCATTTTGTTATAGTACAAGTCAGAACATTGCATCATGAAATGTTATGATCAGAATGCTCCAGGAGTCTAAAAGGGAGAGATGGTTATCAGTGAATTAGTTATAAGTGAATCGGGGGACATTTCTCATAGGAAACGGCTTGTGAACTGCCCTTCAAAGGCTTGTTTGGATTTTGATAATGGGAGATAGAGGAGTGAGGACTTTATCCATGATTGGAGCATGATGAACTGAGGCAGAGGGTCGGGAAGATATGCGTTGTTTTAGGACAATGGTCGGTAGCCCAGTTTGATGAGCACAAAGGATAGATACACATATAGGAGTAGTTGTAGATAACAGTGGACAGTAATCTGTGGCTATATTCTAAGTGGCTTGGCATACCAGTGTAAGGAGCTTGGATTTTACTCTTCAGGTAATGGAGAACCATTGCAATATCTTAAGGAGGAAAGTGAGTAATGCAGGAGCAACTGGGTTTAAAGGGCCCAGGAGCTGAGTTTGAAGGGCCAGGGTATGATGTGATGTTTGGGGATCTCCTCCAGCATCAAATTGTCCAAGTACTAATTTAAAAGGCTCTTAAAATGTGGCAAAGAATTTCTGGCAAATAAAAAAAGGTAAAGTGAATGTTTTCCTTTTTTAAAACAACCTGGATTCCCTCATCATAATTTTGGAAACTTTACACATAAGTGGAAAAAAATTGAATTACTCTAACTCTTCATTTAGAAACCACCCTCATGCTGTGGCTGTTTTTGTTTAGCAGCTGCATTTTACCACAAAACAGAAGAGTAAAGTAATTACATATAAGAGGAACTGTGGTTTCTAAACAAGCTTTGGTCACAAGCTAAGAATTGAAAAAAAAGGAATGGATGAAAAACTGTGCTTTTATTTTTATGTATTTAAATTTCTTTTCAAAGGTGCAGTATTTCATCTTGGAATCATTTTGTCATAACCTTTTTATATCAGGAATTCCCAATATTGTTTTTGTTTTGGCTTTTGTCATGAAAACTTTTAGTAATCTTTTGAAGCCAATGAACCTCTTCTCATAATATTTTTTTTAATTGAAGGAAATATTAAATTTCAGTTAGAAATGAGTTAAAGATGTAATTTCTTTCTCATCCCAATTCATGGACCCTTGAGCCCATCAAATGAACAACCCTTGTTATGTAGTATAATTTTATAGAAATATTCATATTCCCCAGGTGGAAATAACTTTATGAAACATATAATATCCTGGTCTTCCATACACAGAGCAGAAAATAAACAGGATTGCATTTGAACCTGCTAAACTGTTTTATATCCAGCTTGCTTTTTTAGTTTTCTGAATTTTGGAAGCTTCCATGTAGCTTGGAAATTGTGATTGTTTGGTATGGCAACCTTTATTAAAAATGTTAAATTCTTAGGAGTCAACATCAGATTTTGGAGTTTATGAGCAGCAGTTCAATCTGTGATATGGGTCTGGTTGCAATAAATTTAATATCTTGAGTTCTCTGTTATATTTGAGATGTTTATTTTAAAGTAGGAAGATTTTTCATCAGTTAGTCCAGGAGAAGCTTCCTGATCATTAGGTATTCAGGAAGTATTAAATTTTTACAGCTTACAAGTGTTGCACTTGTTTCTACCATTCTCTTTCATAATCTACACTGATCATAAAACTCAAGAAGAGGGACTGTAGTATGGTGGGTAGCATGCTAAAGTTTTAGCTAGCTTGACTTTGGAATTGATGATATCTGAGGTCCCATTTTTTTAACCTCCATAGCTTTAAATATGTTATCCTATGGGATCTAAGGAAAAGTTGTCTCTAATTTCTTGACACAATGACCTAGTGCTGAATTGCCATCAGAAAATCCTTCACTTCCTCAAATAAATCTGTATTAGCCATTAGTTTAATGTTTCTCTGTGGACATCACTGGCTGAATTCATAGGGATCACAACAGTAGAGATCCTTTTGATTGCACTCTTGAGTCTGAGTCTTCTCATAGGCTCTGTTGGAAGGTAAACCACTTTCAGTTGCATCCAGTAATGCCTATTTGTTATTAGCCTGTGCTAATGGTTGGTGAAGTGATGATTGTTTTTGTTGAGTACTCATTATTATTCTCTCTCCCTACTAGAATGAGGTTCAGGACTGGGTCCCATTCATAAGCACCCTGAAGGTAAAGATAGATCTTATTCTATTTTTGTATCCCAGTGCCTAAATATACAATGCCTCACATAGAAGAGATGCTTATAAGCTTGTGACACGTCCATATACTAGAGCTGTTATTGCATTGGAAGAAGAAACCCTAACAACACAGATTTGCATTTTTGTGGAAATTATAGACTTTGAGAATTGCCTAGAGTACTGAAAGATTAAGGGCCTTTCCCAGGGGTCACAGAGCCAATATATCAGAAACAGGACTTGAATACTAGTCTTCCAGACTCTAAAGCCAGGTCTCAATCCATTGTTACATGTTGCCTCTCCCCTGCATGTAGTAAACTCTTAATGGCTGAATTGAATAGGCCCCCAAATGGTCAGGCAATTTCCCTTTTTCTCCCTCAAGTCCATCTTACATATTATTGCTAAATTTTAATGCATTATTTATTTATTTTTAAAATATCATAATCATTTTCCAATCTCCTTCCCTGACAGAGGAGGAGGGAGACAGAGACAGAGAGACACACAGAGAGAGACAGAGACAGAGAGAGAATAATCTGCCTAAAACATAGTTTTAATACTCACCCGTTAGTTACAAAGCATACCAACAACATAAACTTATCATTGTCCAAACTTTTTGCATTCAGATAAATTGGATTAAAAACAAACTGAAGTTGAAACTTTTTCATCTATTCCTATTAGAATCATCATTTTAAATTTTGGCCATCATCCCTGTTGAGATCAGGAGCTAGCATGTGTTCAATAAGTTGAAGCCATCCCAGATTAGGCTCAGTTCCTTTTCTGACAGAATTTGCTAAACTATCAAGAGAATGGTAAATTTACAGCACATCTGGATTTCATCATGTTTGGTAAACTTCCTCTTGATATCCATGTCAAACGATCAATTAGCAAACATTTATTAAGTGCCTACTATGTGTCTGGCATTGTGCCAGCAATGGAAAAGAAACAAAAGACAGGCCCTGCCCTGAAGGAGCTTACATTCTAAAGGGTAAGACAACATGCAGATAAGTATACACAAAGGAAGGTACATACAGGATAAATAGGAGATAATGAACAAGAGGGAAGATACTGGAATTAACAGAGGTCGGGGAAGGCTTCCTGTACTAGGTGGGATTTTAGTTAGAACTTAAAGGAAGCCAGAGATATCTGTATTTGGAGCAAAGGAGAGAGAGCATTCCAGCTATGGGGACAGCCAGAGCTGAGAAATGAATGTCTTATTCATGGAACAGCCAGAAGACCAGTGTTACTGGATCAAAGAATATATGTCTATTCTGGAGCAAGCTATAAGAAGACTGTAAGGTAGGAGGGGGCTAGGTTTGATTTATAAACACAGAATTTTGTATTTTCTCCTGAAAGTAACAGGAAGCCATTAGAGTTTATTGAGTAGGGGGTGGAGGTTGACTGTGGGCTGGATGATAGCATCGTTGGATGTATTTAGAATTGGTTGAATAACTACATTGAAAGAGCCTCAAACCATGGATCCATGGCAACCTGGAGGGAGATATTTAGTGCTGTGCAGCAGACCCTCTGTGCTTAGAACTTTTGGATTCAATATTTTAACAATGGATTGGATGAAGACATTGATGGTCCTATTATCAAGATTGCAGCTAGCACAAAGCTGGGATGAATGTTATGAAGAGCCTGAAAGATCCTGACAGGCCAGAAAATTAATCCAAGTTACCCAAAATGATGTATAAACAGGATAACTACAAAATTACCCTGAAATCATTGGATCATAGATCTAGAGTAAGAAGGAGTCCATGAAGTCATTTAGTCCAATCCCTTCATTTTTCAGAGGAGGAAACTGAAAGCCAAGGAGACCAAGTGACTTATCCAAAGTCACAAATGTAGTAATGAAGGTAGGATTTTAACTTGATGTAATGGTAAGAAGGGTAGGACTTTTTTACTATCTTCTCTTTTGGAATGCTGAGGTAATCAAGTACCTTTCAAATGTAGTGGCAAACAAAGTGGACTTTTTGTTGTCTTTTTTCTTTTATTGAATCAGGAATCTTTGACCTGCTTAAGAAACAAGAAAGCCTAGTTCACATAGATTGGAGTAGCATGGTTATGATGCCCTCTGACCCTGAGAAGGGTGTATAAGATCTGAGGTTGGTGTTTTGTTTTGGGGCTCTCACTGGCTGGAAGAGTGTCATGTGATTTGACCAGATGAGATTCTGGGTAGCCGTTGTTAAGAGCCCCCGGCTTTGAAAACCCAGATATTGGTGTTTCTCTTTTTGGTAACTATGTATGTGATGTCTTGATCAGACAAAGCCTGTCTGTTGATCTGTTTGTAGTTTCTGTTTATATTTGCTCTGAAGTTCAGGATACTCGCTTTTTCCCCTGAACTAAGTGGATGTTATATGCCTGTTTAATTAAACTGAGATTGTTAACCACTTAAAGTCACTTTCCTTAGGAAATCAGATCAAAGTACCTGTGCTAGCAGCCTTTCTGTATGCTGGTATTACTGGTCTTTCACCCCCACAACAGCTGCTAGCAACGTTGTTGTTACACTTGAGTCCTTTGATTCCAAATCCAGAACATTTTCCCCACTCTACTATAATGTACAGGGAGAGATGTGACTAGGCAGATAGATAGACAGACAGATAGATAGATAGATAGATAGATAGATGATAGAGAGGCATTTATTCAGTAATTACTGTATGTTAAGCACTTTGCTAAGCACTTGGGATATATATATGTATATACATATATATGTGTATATATATATATATATAGAGAGAGAGTGTGTGTGTGTGTGTGTGTGTGTGTGTGTGTAAACAAGATAGTCCTTGCCCTCAAATAGCTTACATTCCCATGGTGGAAGACAACATATAAAGAGATACTGGAAGGGGATGGGATGGTAGCATGTATAGAAATATTCCATAAGGGCAATGGAGGCTTAGAATGAGCAAAATGAGGCCAAAGATGGCCTATCAAAATCCAGATGGATTCAATTTCATGTGAAAAAGACTTGGGAGTTTTAGTTGTTTACAAGGTAAATGAATCAAGAAAGTTATATTATAGTTGCCCCCCAAAACTAAGGCAAATAATCGACATCTGCAGTCAAAGTATGAGGTCCAGAACAGCAATTCTTTGGGGTTCAGGCAAATATAATATATTGGGTTCATTATTTAAAAAAATAAATATTGACAAGCAGGATTGGGACCAGGACAAGGTGACCAGGATACATAGAGAGGTTGGAAAAACATTATGAAGAACTCCTCCTCCTTGAAAGAAGTGAAGAAAAGAAGTGGTAGGAGTGACATGATTAGCTGTCTTCAACTATTTGAATGTCATTTGTGGAAAGCTCCTACTATTTGTGTTACACAGGATACAAGTAGGATCAATTGGTACAAATAGCAAGATTTTGGCTCAATATAAGAAAAATCTAACAATTAGAACTATCCACAGATAGAATGAGATAAATGAATTCCCTGTCAAGGAAAGTATTCAAACAAAAACTGGAAAACCATTCATTTAAAATATACTACAAGAAAAAAAAACACCTTATGGTTTGGTGGGGGGAAGGACTAGATGACCTATGAGGTTCATTATGACTCTATGATTCAAGGCATTCCATGGTTTGGTCCAACCTCCCTTCCCAACTTTATCTTCTAGTATCCCCCCTCATACAAGGTACGTGCTGTTCTCTGAACATCCTCTATGACAGCTGGTGTTCCTTCTGAGAAATGCAGGAGATGAACTGGATGGAAGTCTGGCTCAATTCCCAGAAAATACTAACGATTTATAAAGGAATAGATTACACTTCAATCTCCTATGCTGACCATTCAGGTTTCTTATATTTAGAGGAAAATTTAAACCAGATTCTCAGGAGAAATCTGTTGAGAATGAGAGTAATAAGATCATATCCAAATGGTTGGTGAAACGACTGCTGGCAATATAATAATTTTGAAGCCAAGAAATTTACAAAGATACCTAGAGACAGGTGGGCATAAACTTTAGGATAATATTGATAGGCTCATATCTGCAGGACATATTTGTTGAAAAAGTAAAATAATTAATGATGTTTAGAATTATAGCTTTACTCTGCTGCTTAAGTGGTAGGTAGGGAAAACCAGATTATGGAAATTGACTTCTGATATTCAAAAGTTCTACATCTTTGGGTTTAGACCCTCAATAAAAGGATTTGATCTGTAAAACTTGGACTCATTCAAAAGGCCACACACAAGGACCTAGAAGGCCACATGTGGTCTCAAGGCCGTAGGTTCCCCACCCCTGGTTTAGGAGAATCGGGCCGAAGAAAATAAAAATGAAATTCCTAAAATTAAGTTGGAGAAATAAGGAAAACAGAACACCATTATATTACTGATTGCAAATGAATACCATTTAAAACATTGAAAATGAGATAGTTTTATCTAAAAAAAAGATTCCCATAGATGCAAAGAAAGTTTATTATTGTTTGAAAGTTTATTTTAAACACACACACACACACACACACACACACACACACACACACACACACATGCTTTCCTTAAAGGTGAAGGAGTTGATACCTAAATAGTAAATGTTATTTAATGCTTCATTTTTTCCTGAGTAGCAGAAATTCTTAAACTTTTAATTGTGAATTGGCTTAATAAAGTATATTCCCAATGATTTCAATATAATTGATTTTCTTTGCAATTGTTTGCATTTTATTTTCTGTATTTAAAATATTATTCTGAGAATGGGTCCATACGCTTCAACAAACTTCCAAAGGAGTTTGTGATACAAAAAAATGGTTAAGAAGCCATAATCTAGAAAGATAGGTACATATTATCTAATATTTTACTTTATTACCTATCTATGCAACTAAAAATTTATATATGTATGTATATACATATATATGATTCATATCTCCATAAGTAAAAATCTTTATTTAATCTATACTTATGCATTTTTCTCCTCCAAGTCATTTTTAACAAAAGTTTGATAATTTTCTCCTAAAAATAATTGACTGAAAACACTTTTTATATAAAGTCAGATTTAATAATTAGAGAAATATTGTTAATGGATGGGCAGAATCAATATAATAAAAAAGACAATTCTGCCTAATCTACTTATTCAATACCATCCCAATTAAATTACAAAAAAAATGTATTGAGCTAGAAAAAATAATAAATTTCATTTGGAAGAACAAAAGGTCAAAAATACCAAAGGAATTAATGAAAAAAAATATAAAGGAAAGAAGCTTAGCA
The DNA here is from genome assembly GCF_011100635.1 of Trichosurus vulpecula. Lineage (NCBI taxonomy): Eukaryota > Metazoa > Chordata > Mammalia > Diprotodontia > Phalangeridae > Trichosurus > Trichosurus vulpecula. The sequence goes on along the minus strand of NC_050577.1, from coordinate 159,891,791 downwards.
ATACCAGATCTTAAACTGTATTATATACCAGTGATTATCAAAACTATCTGGTACTGGCTAAGAATTAGAAAAGTAGATCAGTGCAACAGAATAGATATACAATACACAGTAGTAAAGGATTATGGCAACTTGCATTGACAAATGAAAATATTTAAGCTTTTGGTACAAGAATAAACTATATGGTAAAATCATTTTGAAAACTGGAAAGCAGTTTGGTAGAAGTTGGATAAAGATCGATATCTTGCACCATTTAGTAAGATAACGTCAAAATAGACCTAGATATAAACAGAGATACCATTAGAAAAATTGAAGAACGTGGAACACATTACCTATCAGACTTATGAATAGGAAAAGAATTTATGAATAAAGAAGAGATAGACACCATTGTGAGATATAAAATACATAATTTTTATAGCATTAAATTTAAAAGTTTTGTGCAAATAAAACCAGCATTGCCAAGATTAGAAGGAAAACAGAAAATTAGAGGAAAATATTATAGACAATTTCTTGGATAAAATTTCATATCTCAAATATATAAAGAACTTTGTAATATTTATAAGAATATGAGTCATTCCCCAATTGATAAATGGTCAAAGGATATAAAGAGGCAGTTTTTTCATGAAGAAATCAAAACTATATATAGTCCTATAAAATTATTGATTAGAGAAATGCAAATTAAAACAACTTTAATATATCATCTCACACCTATCAGATGGGGTAAAATGATAGAAGGAGAACATGACAAATGTTGGCGGAATGTGAAAAAATTGGGATGTTAATTCACTGTTAGCAGAACTGTGAACTGATCCAACCATTTTGATGAACAATCTGGAATTATGCCCAAAGAGTTGTAAAAATCTGTATATGATTTGACCCAGCAGTATCACTATTAGGCCTTTTCCCCAAGGTGGTCAAGGAAAAAGTAAAAGAACCTATATGTTCTAAAATATTTATAGCAGTTCTCTTTATGGTAGCAAAAAACTGGGAACTGAGGGGATGCCCATCAACTGGAGAATGTCTAAAGAAGTGTCCAATGAGAGCAAGATTCACTCATTCAAAATAAAAATAAAATAAAATAAATGAAGTTGTGGTATATGATTGTGATGGAATACTACTGTGCTATAAGAAATGATGAGCTCATTGATTTTAGAAAAACATGGAAAACTTGCATGAAATAATGAAAAATGAAGTGAGCAGAACCAAAAATGTGTGTAAGGAAATAGAAATATTGTTCACAGAATAATTGTGAACCGCCAAGATATTCTGAGTACTATCAATACGCAAATCACCTATTAAGGACCTATGAAAGAAGATGCTATCAACCTCCAGAGAAAGAACCGATACACAGAAGTACATATAGTATGGTTTTACATATATTTCTATATCTTTGTCAAATTGTGGCCTTCTCTAGGGCAGGGGAGGGAGGGAGGAAGGGAGAGAAGAAGAGAGGGAGACAGGTTAGGACTTAAAATGTAACAAAAATAAATAAATTTAGTCTAGTTTAAAATAAATAAAAAGAATTGATTGCATTTATTACCACAATCACTGGCAACTTTTTCCAGTCTCTTCTTTGAATTTATATGAAAATTGTCAAACAAAGAGAAAATCTAAATATTATAAGTACAAATTTATGATAGAATATACATACATGTGTATTCATACCTTTATAGCAATGTTTAGATCTCAATTTTAATGCTTATTCGTGATAGGAAATTGGACAAGCCATTTTAAAACTCTCAACTTCAGTTTCCCTGCCTATAAAATGTGGATAAGTAATTTTTGTATGACTTTACCTCCATGACTGTTGCAATGAAAATACTTTATAAACCTTATAGTGTTATATAAATTTATTTTTACTATATACGGGTCATGTGTAAAAATGTCATAAAAGGTTTAGTGCATTATACAAAATAAAGTATTATTATTTCATTAATTATTTGGTAAAAGCTTGATATGGGACAGTATCTTGAATGCTTTTTGACTGCTAGCACATTTAGTGCTAATTTTTGTTTTCAAGCTATTGCAGCTAAATATTCTAAACCTATATATTACAAGCAGCACACAATACTTTATTATTGTCTTCAAAAGTCCCTATGTGTTATGCATCTTCCAAAACACTCATGCACTATTGCACATAATGTCCCAGAAGTATGGACTTCATCAAAATAAAGATGATTATAACTTTCTCTTCAGAGTTTTTGATCACAACCTAATTTGGCTAATTTGATAAAGTGTGCAAAAAGAGAACCTTTTTTAATTTAGCAATTTGTATAATAGAATGATTTATTTAATAATATATACTTTAAGGAAAACAATGAAGAAATTTGGGAAAGTAAAACATTTATAAGCTTTTCTCTTAGGGAAGAATATAAAATTTTTAACACTGAAAGAAAATCATTCTCTCAGCAAAAGATATGAACTTGAAAAAGAATTCATGTCTGTTATCTGTGAGCACATTTTCCATCTGGATCTAAGATTTCAATAGTGTATGGTGAAGATATCTATAATTACAGAACTGTTTCAGTGGATCTCTGAGCTAATTGTATCTTCCCAGTGGTGATAACAACTTAAGTCTTTTAATTTTTCAAGATGTTTGCCTATGTTCTTCCATAAATTCTCCACAGAGGGTCCACCCAACATGCTAGATCTCTAGATTTCTTGATATGGCATGGATTCCTTGGTATATTATCAGTTATCACTAGTCACATGATCTGATCCCCTGCTTTTCTAGACATCACACATTCTATCATCAGATTGAGAGAAATATATTTTTGAAAATACACAGAAAGTATTGGTTGTTTATGACTATAGCAAGAGACAGTCAAAGTGGTGATGAAGAAAGTTAAAAAAAAAAAGATGTTTTAATGTCTACATATCCTTTCATCCCAGAGATCCCACTAGTAGGGATATATAATGAGGGAGTTAAAGTCCAAAACAACAATAATAACAAAAGGACCTGAATATACCAAAATATTTATAGTATACCAATCATTGGGAAAAGTTCTTTCTTATTTATTCATCTTTGTTTAGATTTGTTTAGATTTGAAAAGGGTAAATTGAGGTCCCCAATTATTATAGTTTTCCTGTCTATTTTCAGTGTAATTCACTTTTCCTTTAAGTGCTTAAATGTGATGCTAGTCAGCATATATGTTAAAAATTGATATTAATTCATTATTTATGGTGTCTTTAAGCAGTGGTGTCAAACTCAAATAGAAATGGAGACCACTAAACAATACATAAGGATCCCTATGGGCTATGTATTGATTTAGAAAAGCATACATTAACAGTATCTATGTTCTATTCTATCTTTACTGATTTTAAAAATATTTCCCAATTACATTTTAACCTTCTGGCATTAGGGAGTGTTATGGGCCTATTAGGCCATGTGTTTGACACTTCTACCTTTAAGCACAATGAGGTTTCTCTATCTCTTTTGTGTTTTTTTTTATTTATCTCTTTTAATCAAGTCTTTTTTTTTTTTTTTTGCTGTTTTCTTGTCTGAGATCATGATTGCTACCTCCAGCTTTTTGAGTTCACTTGAAACTTTGCTCCAGCTCCTTATTTTTAATTCAATGTGAATCTTTTGTGTTTTTTTGGTGTGTATATATACACACATATACATATATACATGCATGCATGCATGCATACATACATACATACATATTTGGATTCTACTTCCTAATACACCTTCTATCTATATCTTCTTAGGGTCTTAGAGTATGATCACCCTAAATGTATTCATGGGTAGAATTGTTAATCATTCATTTCCCTCCATAGCATTCCCTTTCATTTCTTTACCCCTACTTTCTTCTTCATAAAGAAGAAGGTAATGATGCGTATGCTCGGCTATAATGATCTATATTTGATGGAATCAGTTGCCACTCCCCTGTTCTTTTTCTCACCTAGACTCCTTCTTTCTTACTTTCCAAAATCTCTTGATCCATCCCCCAAGGTTTCAATCTGTTCTACTTATGACTAACCCCTTGTTGTATCTAGCCTCCCTCTAATTCCCCCCTTTCTCTTCTGCCAGTTCCCTCCTGTTGTTGAATGTATTTCTGCACCAACTTTTTTGTGTATATGATACTTTCCTTTTACTCTTTAAGACTGAGTGAGGTTCAAATGAGGCCTGCTCTCTCTAACCCTTACCAACATCATTTATGTCTGCCTAGCAACATAGAATGGAGATATGAGTAGTTACCTATTAAAATTTACTAATTCAAATTGTCAGGATAATTTAGGCCCCAAAGTCTGAGATTTTTAGTCCATTAATGTGTATTTTCTTTCAACAAATAAGCATTAACTGCAATGTGCCTGGCAATGTATTATTTTCAAGAGAATTGCATCAAATTTTAATTGTATTTTTGCCTATGTAGACATCTGAGGGGTACAAACAGAAGAGCTAAGCCTTTTCCAAATTTTATATAGCTAATCTTAAATATATGTATATATATATATATATATATATATATATACACACACACACAGAGAGATACATACGTATGTGTGTATACACACCCTTCCACATTATATGTGTGTGTGTGTGTGTGTGTGTGTGTGTGTGTGTGTGTTCTAGTAACTTCCCAATGTTTTACTTCAGGTGGATATTCATACACCAATTACATCTAGGATGAAAAAGAAGTTGTTCAAGTATCCTCCCTTCCTGGAGGTGATCCTTCCTTAAACTGTATCCTTTTTCATCTTCTTAACTCTATAATTGGGCAACCCTGAAGCCATTCTTTGTCAAGGTTAAACATGTTAAACTGACTAATATATTACTCATCCTTTTAACTTTCCATCATCCTTAGTGTAATTTTCACTGAGCTCTCAAAATACCAATGTTCTTCATCATGAACTTAGGCATCTGAGTCAAAATTTTAGGCTCTTAAGTAAAAGATCCAATGAAAATATTTTTCTATAAGCATTAAAGTGATAGTTCAAATCTTGACTCTATTATAAAGTACCTGTCACTTGCCTTCTTTGGACCTCGGTTTCCTCATCTGTTAAAATGAGGGAGGTTGGACTAGATCAGGGGTGGGGAACCTGTGGCCTTGAGGCCACATGTAGCCCCTCTAGGCCCTCAAGTACAGCCCTTTGATTGAATCCCAACTTGACAAAACAAATCCCCTTAATAAAAGGAATTGTTCTGTAAAACTTGGACTCAGTTAAAAGGCTGCACCTGAGGACCTAGAAGGCCATGTGGCTTCAGGCCACAGGTTCCTCACCCCTGGTCTAGATAATCCAAAAGGTAATTGGTAATCTGAAACTTGTGATCCCAAGTTAATAGTTATTAATTTTAAGCTTAATCATTAAATTTGAATCCTGTATATGTAGAGATATAATTCATTTACTCTACTTTGTATATTTCTTAGCCCTAACCCCTCACTATTAGTTATGCTTTACTTCAAATCCACTGCATTGAATTGAATAAAGTATAGTATAAACTGGAGCGCAATTATAAGGTTATCCTTGGAGTCCCTGCCATAGAACTGCCACACAGGTAAGTCTGTATTTTAACAAGCTCCCTTTGTCCCATAACTAAACAGCTTTGGATGATTTCCAAGACGAATCTACTTTAAAACCATTTCCATTACATAGCAAATGGTGCTATAGCAAGATTACAGTGTATCTTTAAGGACAGAGGGGAAAAAAGTATTGGGTCAGAGTTAACCCCTTAATAACCGGGCCAATTTTAAATACCAAAGGAAAACCACCTATCCCTTTTTATTCTTTTCAAGCATCCTTGACAGTAATCCTTAAAGCCAAATCAAGCCACAATCTGCAAGTCATTAAGGCAGCTAGCATTGTGACTGCTATATTTTGAGGGAATACACAACCTAGTCTCCCTCATTCATTATACTGATTTTACAAGGCTTATTAATTACTGGTTGGAAGCACTTTTAAAAGGTAAAGTGGCACTCAAGTGATAAACACATATATGCAGCAATGTTGGAGGAAGCATCAAATATTAGGCCATTCACATCTTAAATCATTAATTTTAATCTTGCTTCATTTAAAGTGACATTTCTTTGGGTGTCATCAAGTTTCATTTCAAGAGGAATCTAATGCAGCTGTAAGGGTAAGCACTTTTGCTGAAGAGCAGACAAACCCTCAGGACTTGTCATGTAAATTCAGGGCTTCCCTTCAGACATCCTTATTTTACTGGTAAACTTTTCTATTTTGAGGAGAGGCAATGTGCTTTATATTAGAGCTGTGCAGTTGCCACAAACCGAACTCTACTGAGTCTGTTGGTGACCAAAATTGCTTCTTTGGACACTGTTCTTCTAGGTGTTAAAAAAAAAGAAAGACAAATCTTTTAGGAAAAGCAAAACTTAAATTTGAGAATCCTTTCATTTAAATAATAAAAAAGGAGTTACTATGTATTTCACCATGCCTGAGGAGTATGAAAAGAATATTGAATACCATCCTTTACATAGACCTCCTAAGGGTTATCCTCTTGTGAACTTAGTTGTTACAAAACAGCTAAATTCAGAAAGTATATTCAGTCAGCTTCATCAAGACTTGTTCTAAAAATGAATAAAGAAACTGGTTATAGTTGTAACCTAGGCTATTCCAAATGTGGGACCCCGCAAAATATACTCAGGTCAAAAGCATAGATCAGCATCTATTCAAAAGTACAGATTACAATCCACCAATTACTTTAAGGGAAACAAAGGCAAAACAGATCAAAAACACTAAATGAAACCTGAAGACACATTACTTAAAGCAATGGCATTTTAAATAAACAGAACAACAAGGTAAATAACAGGGAAAATCCACTCCCCCTCCCATCACCACCCTCTCTCTCTCTCTTTCTCTCTCTCTCTCTCTCTCTCTCACTCTCTCTCTCTCTCTCTCACACACACACACACACACACACACACACACACAAAACATATACACACACACAAAACACATACACATACACGCACACAGGCATATGTTCCTAGAGCTCAGTACTATTCATGGAAGATCAAACAGGCAAAGGAGGGATCCAGAAATAGCGGAACACAGTCTATAGATCACAGAGTGGGTCTAGGTGCCTATAGGGGGTAAACTCTGCCTTCAGCCTAATCCTATTAGGAAACATCACTCTCATCAGCCCCAGAGACGTAAGACATGGTATAATAGTAACCAAGTCTCTTACCCTGAGAAACACAAGCTGTGAAGAAGAAATGGAATATTCCCTCATTAAGTGGGAGATCTTGAAACTCATACTTCTGGATGAGTGGTGAGAGTTCCTGAACTGAGATTTGAGCATGCTCCAAAAGAGATGTCATCTCATTGATGTTACTAGATACACCTATATCCCACAGGATAAAGTTCCAAAGAAAGCTTTATTATTTGTGTAGGCCACAAAACAAATGATTTTTAAAAATACCAGGTTACATATTTCATATAGGCATATATATGAAATATATAAGCTCATATATATGTATTTGTTGTTGTTGTTGCTAAGTCATTTTTTCTGTCATGTTTGACTCTCCATGACCCTATTTGGGGATTTCTTGGCAAAGATACTGGAGTGGCTTGACATTTCCTTCTCAGGCTTATTTTACAGATGAAGAAATTGAGGCAAACAGGGTTAAGTGACTTGCCCAGGGTCACACACACAGCTAGTAACTGTCGGAGATCAAATTTCATCTCAGGAAGATGAGTCTTCCTGACTTCAGGCCTGGCACTTTATCCACTGTGCCACCTAGCTGCTACTTATCTATCTATATATCTATCAAAGGTGGGGAAGGTATGTATATATACACGTGTGTGTATGTGTACATATGTAAAGGCAAAATGCATTTATACACATACATACATATATACACATACCCATCTTGCCTTTAAACCTCCCCTTTTCTTTCTTGTCATTCTAGGTTTGCTCCCTCAGAGTCATGCTTTACTTGCCTCTCCTTATCCCCTATATTCAGCTTCCAAGTTTGGTCAGTTCTGTTTCCACAACATTTCTCCTGGCTGGAACACACCTTTGCCTCTGAAGCTTCTTGTTTTCCTGCAGAACTGTTTGTGTTAGCTGTTGGTCAGCTTTCTCTAGTGAGCTGTGGGCTGTATATACCATTGATTTCTTTTTTTTCTTTTCATTCTGATTTTATTTTCTGTACAGCCTTCTTCACAGAGAAGGGGGAATGTTAGAAAGATAGAGAAAAGTCATTTTTGTTCTTTATATATGTATCTATCCACTGAATGTTTTTTGTGTTCTAAATATTAATTAAATTGACCACCTAAAATACTTTGTACCCAAATTTGGCCCATGTAAAACTTAAGTATAGCCTATAGTCAATGTTACTTTTCATTGTATACCTCTATGTATTTTTCTTTTTAATAAATCTCACTTCAGGTATTTGGATCAATCCTTCTAAGTAAACTATTAGCTGAGAGATGGAGAATTTAAAAAAAATTAAACTTTGGTTAGACATAGTAATTCAGGAACAACTACAGGCATACCCTTAATCTCATTCAGTGTTTCCACCAATATCGTGATGTTGAACAAAGGAATGTTGTTTGGGAGATGGTGCAAGCAAGCACCAAGAAGGTGTGTTTTGGGGGTGAGGTGAGCTGTGCTCCCAGAGGCCAGGAAAACAGAAAGGGCAAGATTGAAATGAGTTAAGCTAGACTGTAATGATTGGTAGAAAAGGAACAGTAGGGATGGTGGGGGTGGGGGGTAGTTGTACAAAGCTGTAACATAAATGTGAACTTTTGAAATAATGACAGCATGGTTAAACAACACTAGATTTTTCCAGGGCACACCTGTAGTAAGAATTTAATTGCAATTAAAATAAGTTGGCTATGATTTACTCTTTTAAAATATGCATATAACTTACCAATAAAGCCCTATTCTTTAGCAACATCATTTTTTAAAGAAACACATAAACTGAAGGGCTTTGACATCCTAAGATAAAAGAATTTTCTCAGTCTTGGGTTATATGTTGAGGGATGATTCCACAGTTCTACATGTCTCTACTAAATCTGGATTCCAACTTTAGTAAAGGGGACAATATGCCAATTTATTTATTCACTTATTTATGTATTTAATTTAGCCATGTTGGGGTTTAAAGTGGTTTCCTAAATCTCCCCACCCACCCACATAGAAAATTGTAATAACCATCTCACTTTCAGTGTTTTAAGATTCATAACACTTTCTTTAGAGCAACCTTGGGAAGTAGGTATTGTATGTAGGTGCTCAAAAATATTTAATTGTTTTTTAAGAGAACACTATAATTTTGAATCAATAAAAGTTTAATATTTATACCGCTTGAAGAAAGGGTAGCTTGGTACATTGAAAAGAGTGTTGGATTTAAGGTCAGAAGATCTGGATTAAAAATCCTATCTCTAAGTACCTAGGTGACTTTAGTGAAGTCATTTCCCATTTTGGGTATCAGTTTCATCATCTGAAAATTGAGGGGTTAGACCAGATAACACTTAATGTTTCCTTCCAACCTAAATCTATGATACTTTGATCAGTATTACTTATAATTCTGGTATGATTCCATCTATGAATTCCTCTCTGCTATAGTTATTCCTTAGTTTCTGTGGTATTAATCTACATGTGTATCAGTTTATTCATTCCTCTGTCTCTTTCTCTGCCTCTGTCTTTTTCTGTCTCTTTGTCTCTGCCTGTCTTTGTCTCTCTGTCTCTGTCTCTGTCAAGTTTGCTTCCTGCAAGATTTACCCCTTTTTAATTGTTTTGGATGATGACACTCAAGGAGATCAGATTTAGTGTTTGAATATCTTAGTACCCACACCATTCCCTTTGTTACATATATTCAGAGGCAATGCTGCAGAAATGATGAGAGATGCTTCATAAGTAACCATTAAGGAGATACAGGTACCAGGTAACAAAACACCTGCCCATTCCCACTAATGAAATGAATGATCTCTGCAGGGAGGCAATCAATCCTCTCTAGATAAAAGAGATCCAATATCTTGCATTCAGTTTAAGAGTGGCACTTCTAATACATCCTTGACAAGGTCATAATTTAAAAGATTATCCTAGTGGTTTTCAATCTTTTCATGTATCAGCTTACTTAAATATGAAGTAATTTTTTCTTTATGAAAAATTGTTCCATATTACAGTGTTCCATTTTCTTTTTATAAGCTCGCTCATGTCTTCCATAATTACACAGAAATATCTATTGTGTTTTTATTATTCCATTCAAATATAATGACTAATTAATTATAAAGTATGCCTCAGTACTGATTCTATGAAATATATTTGAATTTTAAAGAACTCTTTAAGAAAAAAATGATAAATTTGGAAAAATTTATTACATTTAGATAAAATTCTTTTAAATGCAAATTAAAAAGATATTTTAAAATTAAATATAATTTAAAATACTTGCTCAAAGTTATCCAATTACATGAAAAGTTTTGATTTGAAGAGTCTTTCAATAGCTACCTACATTTAATTAAAAAATACTGGGTCTCTTTCTCTCAATTTCTTTAACTTAAATCTTTTTTTTAATATCCTTTAGGTCTTTACTTTCCTTTTTCTTCCCTTCTGCAAATAACCAAAAGCATCACTCTTCTTTCCCATGAAATTTCTCTTTGTATCTAAATTGCTTATATAGAGAGACAGCCAGAGAACCATTTTTCTAATTTTTTTTCCACATAGAAATTATTCAGTAAACAAATATCTATTGGGAATTACTATGTGCAAGACCCTGTGCTAGAGTCTGATGGGAATGCAAAGATGAAAATAAAACAGAGCAGAATTGTCAACCTCTGTGTGTGTGTGTGTGTGTGTGTGTGTATGTGTGTGTGTGAGAGAGAGAGAGAGAGACAGACAGACAGACAGAGAGCGGCAGAGAGATACACAGACAGAGACAGAGAGGGGGAGAGAGGAGGGGAACTATATAAAAATGTAATTAAAATATTTAACAAAATAAATAAAACCATAATAGAACATAGGCAATGTCAATATATGATTTTCTAAGTCAATATGCTGCTGACAGGGATCCTTATGTTGTTGTGAGTAATAGATCAATATGTAGCCAGCAGTGGTCCCCATTTCTATGTGAGTTGTCACCCCTATAGTAAAGTCATTGCTTTCCAGAAGCTCATGCTCTAGTATAGGAAAGAGAATACAAATCAATGAAACTTGAGGCAGAATGTTTAAATGCAATGACATTACGTACATTGTAGAATTCAGAGGAGGGAGAAATTATTTCCAACTGAAGGGTAAAGGGAAGGCTTCATATAGGAGATGGCCTTTAAGTTGGGCCTTGTAGGATAAGAAAGAAATGAACAGGTTTTCAGGAACATTATTTACTAAGCAACGGGGAGCCATTGGGGTTTCCTGGTATACAGAAGTTGTGTTGTCAGAAGCTCACCTTAGGAAGATTAATATGGTAGCAGGTTAGAATGTGTATTAGAGTGGTGGAGAAAAGAGAGTGCGGAGACCAGCTAGGAGAGAAGTAAAATGATCTAGGAAATAGGTAATGAGATTCTGAATTAAGATGATGGCAATGTGAATGGAGAGAAGAGCAAGGATGTGAAAGAGATCGTAGTGGTAGAAGTGACAGGGATAAGAGACAGTGAGGTGTCTAAGGTAACTTCAACATTACACTGAGAGGCATAGGACATTTGGGAAGAACAACCTCCAGCTGAGGAGGAAAAAAGGGAAACTCAGAGAATGTCATCTAGGCTGCATCTTGAAGACCAGATCTTCAATGAGGAGTATTTTTTTTTTCAAGGAGGGGAAGGCAAGGCAATTGGGTTAAGTGATTTGCCCAATGTCACACAGCTAGTAAGGGTGTCAAGTGTCTGAGGCCACATTTGAACTCAGGTCCTCCTGACTACAGGGCCAATGCTCTACTCACTGCACCACCTAGCCGCCCCAATAAAGAGAATTTCTAAGGGAGTCTGTTCTGGAGAACAGGAATACTGTGTGTAAATACATAAAATATACACTTGAAGGCAGTGTGAAATCAGAGAGTGGGATGCAATTGTAGTGTGGCTGGGATGAGAGAAAGTAGCAAGCAGGCCCAGAAAGATGGATTATAGAGGACTTGGAATATCAGAGTAAGTAATTTGTAGTTTATCTTAATCTAGTTGATAGATAGCATTTTAAGATTCTCCAAGTATTTCATATATTTTTATCTTGATTATTACTCAAAAACGATCTCTCAGGAGTTAGGGTTTATTATCCTCATTATACAGGTGAAGATAAAGAGACTAAGCAATAATAGGTCATGGAGAAGGAAATGGCAAACCACTTCAGTATCTTTGCCAAGAAAACTACCATGGGGGTCACAAAGAGTCAGACACAGCTGCACGCCTTGCACAACAACCATGATATGTTAAGAAATAATAATAGTAATGCTAATAATAATAATAGCATCTTTGTGGAGTTTTAAGGTTTATATAATGCAATTGTTCTTTAATTTGATTTTTACCACAACCCTGGGAGATGGGTGCTATCATTATATCCATTTTGTGGATGAGGAAACCGAGACACAGATGGGTTAAATAACTTACTTACGATCACACAGGTAGTCAATATAAGTTGGTATTAGAATCCAGGTCCCTGCTAATTCCAGCTCCAGTGATCTTTTCATTATGCCACCCTCGGGAGCTACTGAATGATTTCTAGCAGGAGAGAGAGGTGGTCAGAGCTATTCATTAAAAAAGATGAAGTTCCAGCAATGAGAAGTATTAACTGAAATATTAACTGGAAAGGGGAAGGACTTTGAGTGGGGAGAGACTAGTGAGGGGAAACTAGCAAATTCAGGCTCGGAACTTGGGTGTTAGCAGAGTAAATGGAAAGATGGGATAGAGATTTTCAAGGTAGAATTGGACTAGGCAGTTCATTGGATGTAGAGGATAAAGGAGGAGGTATTGAAAATTACTTAGGAGTCTAAGATAATGTAATAAGGACTATATATATTTTTCCTACTGTGGAGCAATGTTCAGAGAGTATTTGACTTCATCCGCTAATCCTCCTACCTTGGAAATCACAAGAAGCATCTCTGAGTAATTTGAATAGCTCCATCCAGTTATCTACAGAGCAAACAATGAGGCTGGAAGAAAGAAAAATTAGGGTGTCTGATGAAGTTTCTAGGCCTATGAGAAGCATAGGAAACATACCCAAGGAACAAAGAAATAAGACATCTCACTATGGATTTACGTTTAATAAGCCTGGAGACAAGTTCAGTGTTGTAAGTATTGCATTAGTATGTAAAGGTTCTCTATGAAAGAGTTGTTCTTTGGTGACGATATTTACACAATCTCTAATGAAAGCTCTATTTCTTTTCTTTGATTTCATCAACTATGTGGTTACAGAAGAAGGGAAGTTGATGACAAACAGGCTAGGTGTTATCATATAGTGAAGTTCCTAGATGTGTCATGTGGAAGCAACAAGTCAGAGATTTGAGAAATCTTCCATAATGTTTCTGGCCTCATCATGTCATATGAGAATCTCTGATACTAGGATTATAGATTGCCTTGTAGTTAGTAAGCATTTAACAAATCCTTGTTGACTGAGTTTTATCAAATCAACAATCAACAAGCATTCAGCAACAAAACCCCAGCTTCTGCAACAAGCTTTTCTCATTGTGTATGGAGCTGGGAGCAGAGCGGAGCACAGCCCAGTGTGGGCTATGCCTGGACCAACCAGAACGGGAGCCAGGCGGAACAGGCCCTAGTGCCCTGAATCAGTGAGCTGTGGCATTTACCAGACTTCTCAACCTACAAACACCAAAGACAACAGAGAAGATTAGTGGGAAAAGCTGCTGGGACAGAGAGAAGGAGTTCACGGTTTGGCCACTGCCCTGGGGGCGGTGGGGGAGGTGCAACTATAGAACTATGGCTGCAGTTGCTTCCAGCCCCAGGCCCAGCTGGTGGGAGGAAATAAATGGTGGATCAGAGCAGGACTGCAGAGACTGCTTAAGATCTGAGTCAGGTCCAGGTTGGTGGTTCTTGGGGAAGGAGGATTGCTGGTGTGGCAGAGCTGGCTGTATAGAAATAGCTCTGAAAACAACAGCGCATCCCCTCAAGCTTGGAACAAAGTACTCTCTACTCTACAAGCAGTCATATCCCAACATGAAACTCAAGGGTCAAGTAGTTGGCTGGGAACATTGCCAGGCAGTGAAAACGGACTCAGATTCAGACTCAGACTTTGGAATCTTTCTTTGGTGACAAAGAAGACCAAAACATACAGCCAGAAGAAGTCAACAAAGTCAGAAAGCCTACATCAAAAGCCTCCAAGAAAAACATGAACTTGTCTCAGGTCATGAAAGAGCTCAAAAAGGATTTGGAAAAGCAAGTTAGAGAAGTAGAGGAAAAATTGGGAAGAGAAATGAGAGTGATGCAAGAAAACCATGAAAAACAACTCAATGACCTGCTAAAGGAGACCCCCCCCCAAAAAAATACTGAGGAAAACAACACCTTAAAAAATAGACTAACTCAAACGGCAAAAGAGGTCCAAAAAGCCAATAAGGAGAAGAATGCCTTGAAAGGCAGAATTAGCCAAATGGAAAAGGAGGTCCAAAAGACCACTGAAGAAAATACTACCTTAAAAATTAGATTGGAGCAAGTGGAAGCTAGTGACTTTATGAGAAATCAAGATATTATAAAACAGAACCAAAGGAATGAAAAAGGGGAAGACAATGTGAAATATCTCATTGGAAAAACCACTGACCTGGAAAATAGATCCAGGAGAGATAATTTAAAAATTATTGGACTACCTGAAAGCCATGATCAAAAAAAGAGCCTAGATATCTTCTTTCAAGAAATTATCAAGGAGAACGGCCCTGATATTCTAGAGCCAGAGGGTAAAATAGAAATGGAAAGAGTCCACCAACCACCTCTTGAAAGAGATACCAAAAAGAAAACTCCTAGGAATATTGTCGCCAAATCCAGAGGTCCCAGATCAAGGAGAAAATATTGCAAGCAGCCAGAAAGAAACAATTTTGAGTATTGTGGAAACACAATCAGAATAACACAAGATCTAGCAGCTTCTCCATTAAGGGATCGAAGGGCTTGGAATACAATATTCCAGAGGTCAATGGAGCTAGGATTAAAACCAAGAATCACCGACCCAGCAAAACTGAGTATCATGCTCCAAGACAAAATATGGATTTCAATAAAATAGAGGACTTTCAAGCTTTCTCAATGAAAAGACCAGAGCTGAATAGAAAATTTGACTTTCAAACACAAGAATCAAGAGAAGCATGAGAAGGTAAACAAGAAAGAGAATCACAAGGGACTTACTAAAGTTGAACTGTTGTGTTTACATTCCTACATGTAAAGATGATGTGTATGATTCATGAGACCTCAGTATTAGGGTAGCTGAAGGGAATATACATATATATATATATACATGTATATATATATATATATATATATATATATATATGTGTATGTGTGTATGTATAGACAGAGGGCACGGGGTAAGTTGAATATGAAGGGATGATATCTAAAAAAATCAAATTAAGTGATGAGAGAGGAATATATTGAGAGAGGGAGAAAAGGGAGAGATAGAATGGGGTAAATTATCTTGCATAAAAGTGGCAACAAAAAGCAGTTCTGTAGGAAAGGAAGAGGGGGCAGGTGAGGGGAATGAGTGAATCTTGCTCTCATCAGATTTGACTTGAGGAGGGAAAAACACACACACTCAACTGGGTATCTTGCCCCACAGGAAAGAAGGAGGAAGAAAGTAAAAAGGGGGAACGATAGAAGGGAGGGCAGATAGGCGGAGGAGGTAATCAAAAGCAAACACTTTCAAAAAGGGACAGGGTCAAGGGAGAAAATTCAATAAATGGGGATAGGTTAGGAAGGAGCAAAATATAGTTAGTCTTTCACAACATGAGTATTGTGGAAGGGTTTTACGTAATGATACGCATGTGGCCTATGCTGGATTGCTTACCTTCTTAGGGAGGGTGGGTGGGGAGCAAAGAGGGGAGAGAATTTGGAACTCAAAGTTTTAAAAACAGATGTTCAAAAAAAAAAAGATTTTGCAGGCAAGTAGGAAATAAGATACACAGGCAATGGGGCATAGAAATTTATCTTGCCCTACAAGAAAGTAAGGGAAAAGGGGATAGGAGGGGAGTGGAGTGACAGAAGGGAGGGCTGACTGGGGAACGGGGCAACCAGAATATATGCCATCTTGGAGTGGGCAGGAGGGTAGAAATGGGGAGAAAATTTGTAATTCAAACTCTTGTGAAAATCAATGCGGAAAACTTAATATATTAAATAAATTTTAAAAAAAACAAGCTTTTCTCATGTTGCCTTAATACCATTGCCTTAAGATTAGATTCAGTTTATCCTGTATATGCCTTGTCTGTAGATAGTTACTTGCATGTTGATTCCCCCATTAGACTTATGAGCTCCTTTAGAGAAAAGATCCTTTTTTGCTAAAGCCTGGGGTTTAGCAAAAGTGCCTGACACGTATGTTGTTGTTGTTCAACCTTCATTTCTAAGGGGACCAGTGACATCATGGGGTGATGTCTTGACTTGTGGGTGAATTGGATTTAAGTGAGACAGAATTGTACAGTTATCAGCCTCACTCTCTCTTGCAGGGTCATTGAAGTCCAGTTGGAAGACAAAATATAAGATGATGGTTAGTAGACGGTCTCAGTGTCTTAGGTGTCTGACCAAGCTCTAAATGCTCCACAGTGCCTGTTTCAGCCACTTTCATGGCTATTGGAACAAATATTTCTCATCTATCCATTCTGCTGGGCAAAGTCTTCATATATTTGGAGTAGACATCCCCTTAACTCACAGCTGGGTTTAAGGCCTGTCAGTTACCCTCAACCTGTAAGACAGTTTTTTTTATTAAGTTTTTTAATTAGATTTTTTTTATTTTTAGTTAAATACACTTAGTTTTACATGTTCTTGAGTTTCAAATTTTCTTCCCTTCCCTCCCCTCCCTTCTCCCCCCAAGACAGCATTCAGTACAATATAGATTCTACATAAACCTTTGCATTAAACTTATTTAAGCAATAGTCAAGTTGCAAAGAAGAATTATGACCAATGGAATGAATCATGAGAAGAAGAAACAAAACCCAAAAATAAAGAGGAAAAGAAAAGAGAACAAATAGTTTGCCTCAATCTGCATTCAGACTCCACAATTCTTTCTCTGCCTGTAGCTAACTTTTTCCATCATGAGTCCTTTGGAGCTGTCTTTGAGCCTTGTATTGCTGAGGAGAGCCGAGTCTATCAAAGTTAGTCATAACAGAATCAATATGTCTCTGGTTGTGTATAATGTTCTCCTGGTTCTGCGTCTCTCACTCAGCACCATATTATGTAGGTCTTTCCAAGTTATTATGAAGTCCATATCTTCCCCATTTCTTCTAGCACAATAGTATTCCATTGCATTCAGTTTTACTGGGATGTGGCCACTGCACACATGCTACAGCTTCTTGGAGTCACAGGTGAGAGGTGGGTGAAGGTGGACACCAAACATGGATGAGCAGTCCTGAAAAGGGATCAGCAAACTCTCACACCAGAGATGCTAGTCCTTCCTGAACACTCCATCCACCCCTTGTCTATGTGCAAGGCTCTATTCTAGGTGCTGGGGATAGAAAGAATAAAATAATTTCTACTCTCAAGGACCCGTCTTTTCGTGGGGAAGACAACAAATACATATATAACTATACATAGAAAAATATTATGAGAATAAAACCAAGGCACAGTTGAGGAGATGAGGAATTGATCAAGGGAACTAATGTTATTATAGGGAAACTAGGTTTCAGTTAAGACAGAGAAGTAGAAGAGATGCTTCAGTCGAGGTGGATGCTGAGGCGGATGTTACCCATAATAGTACTGTGGTTCCAACAGGCACAGTGTAAGAGATTAGTGGAGGAGTAAAATGACCTTGGGAGGGATTGGTGACTAAGATGGTTAGTGTAAGATACAGCCCAGGAAAAGAACTTGAAATCAAAGCAATAATTAGAGTTTACGGAGACGTGAGTCAGGATGAATGGAGTTAGGATGAGTCAGAGAGGTATTCCTGAGGGTCAGATTAGAAATAGGTATTTAGAGGGAATAGGAGAATTAAATGACTTTTTCCCAATGTCCCACTGTTAGCTAAAGCGAGAGCCATTACCAGGATTGTGGCCTTCTAACTCCTCCAGCCCAGTGTCTTTTGCACTACTCTGAACTCCCATTATTTAGATGCTAAGATATCATTAATCCTTGTACCTCAGAGCTATATTCCTTTGATGAATGACATTGACACTAAATATAAAGGTACCAAGGAGAAAATGTCATTAACTGTTGCATGTTGAAAAGGCAAATTTTCACAGTTGCTGGAGAATTTACATTAAAATTGTGTATAAGTTATTGTGACGTCTTCCCCATTTTTTTCTTAGTGTAGGAAATTCCTTAAGAAAAAAACTCAACTTTCATATTCTATACTCTGTCAATGTCATTCTTGAAGTGACCAAGATATAGTTAGAAATGTTATTGTCCTGTTTGTCATGGACAGCAAGGTATCCATGGTGTTGTGCTAAGAAAAGTGCATCCAAAGTCTGAAAAACTGACCTTGAGCTGTAGTTCTAATAGAATTTCTAGCTGAGTGAGCCAAGGCAAGTGGATTTTTCTTTCTGAGCTAGACTTGGTAATATTTATACTATCTATGTCATAAAGTTACTATGATGAAAGTATTTTACAAAACTTAAAATGCTATACAAATGTGCATTATTAGTAATAATGAATCAAGACTTAGAAGATGTATCATAACAAAAGAAATATCTTTTGACTACTTTTTCAAGAGGAAAAATCATAACTTTTAAATCACTACTTTTGTAGCTATTTCTCATGATGTTTTAATAGGAACACTAGCACTTAATTTATAATCACATTAACATAATCTTGCTTTATGACTCAAAATGGATTTATGGCCTGATTTTGTTTTTCTTTTTCAAAAATGATTTTTCATTTTGATTAAATAAAAAATCAGTAGCAGTGAAAATCTAAAACTAATTCCCTCACATCTCCCTAGGGATCCTCATATTCCTCCTGGGAAATCTGTAATTTGATTTTCATCCTTCACTTACCACACTGATTGTTGTGACTTGCACTTTAGTCATGGTTAAAGCATATCAAGTTGATTGCAGGAATAAGAAATTCTGATTAGCTTTTCTTTGTTAACTATTAAAGTATTTCTCTAAATCAGTATTTTGATTGATATTCATTTGTGACACCTCTCCTGTAAAAAACAAGTATTTGGCCTCTAGAACTTTACCTGATTTGTTGAGATTCATGAGCAAAGTTAAATGAATGTGAAAACAGCAGACACAGTATTCCTTACATTTACAGATGTTTCTTTGGCAACATACTCATTTCTTATCCCTGCCTGTCAAACTAAATCACTTAACAGAATATCCAGTTGATATTTTTTTTCTTTCTCTTTAGATCTCAGTAAAGATTTTAAATGTATTTCGGGGTTACAAGGATAGTGGTGTTTGTATGTGCAGGGAGAGTGTTTAGGGGAGGGTCTAATGCCAACACACTGTTAGTTCAAGTTTGATGTTAAGTTATTTGACTAGTTAACAAAAGAACATTTACTTTCCCTTAACACAGCAACATGATACAATAACCACATAGTAGCCCTTAGTTTTTCTGAACAGGGATTCTCTTGTGTCTTTATGGGTACCTGGTCAGCAGGGCAGTGTATGATGATAACCATTTCTCAGTCCACCAAGTTAGAAGGCACAGACACAGGTTAGGACTTTTTATGCCCTTAGGTGACCATAGAGATGTATTAATGACGTCCAATTTAAGTCCCAGGGACAGCTTTCTTATCTTTTGGGAAAACCTAATCTCTATTGTGGGAAATATGGGAATCTTGGTCCTATCACAGGCAGGACGTCAATGATTTGAGTTTTTGATTATTTTTTGTTCAATGCCTATTTTTAAAAAAATTTTTAAATTGTTATGAATCTAACTAACTTCACGAACTTGGACATTTCCATAAAGAACAGAAAAAGAGGATTGTAGATGAAGCTGTGATTCTCTATTAGTTTGTTGCTTATTGTCTGCATATGATATTAAACATAGAGGGAACGTGGTATCCAGACCAGAATAGAGTAACAATTCAAATTTCTTAAATATAAAAGATGATATTCAAACAATTAGTGCTGAGCAAATTTTTCATTCTTTTTTCTCTAATTTTTCTTACATTTAAATTATTTCAGATTAAGGTAACTCATTCTCTATTTTTGAGAGAAATCTATTCTCTTTTTTGATTACCAAAATAAAATAAATCATTTCTTGGTACCTAAAGGGCAACATCAAAGAACTTGTAGTAGATATATGTAAGTCATAGTATACTACCATTAATGACTTGTGTGGAAGAACTAGAATAAAGGACTTTTCCCTCTTTCTTTGATCTCTTTTTTGTATAGGCCTAGCAATGATACAACCGGGTCTGAGGGCACACTCTGTTTAATAATTTTTTGTGTATAATTTTCCAAAATGGATGTATACATTCCCAGGTCCACCAACAGTGCATCAATGTGTCTATTTCCCTAAAGCCCCTCCAATATTTATATTTCCCACTATGATGGGAAATATAAGAGGGTATCTCAAAAATTACTTTAGTTTTGCATTATTTTTCTAATTAGAAATATTTTTAAGTATTTTTCATATGACTATTAATACATGGATTTCTTCTCTTGAGAACTATCTATTCATAGCCTTAGATATCATTTGGGGGAATGGCTCTTTTATATACTTGAATCAGTCCCTTATATATATTGGAAATGAGAAACTTTTGGTAAAGATTTTTCTCAGTTAATTGTTTCCCTTTAAACCTTAATTTATTTGGATTTTTGTGTAAAGACTTTTAAATTACATGTAAACAAAATTTGGAGATTCTTCTTCTGAAAGAGGAAAATGTATTTTATGTATGGAAATATTTATAGCAGCTCTTTTTTGTGGTGTCAAAAATGGAAACTAAGGGAAGGTCCCATCTCTTAAGGAATGGCCAAATAAATTATGGTATATGAATATAATGGAGTGGTACTGTGCCATAAGAAATGAGGAAAGACGTGACTTCAAAAAGACGTAGAAAGACATATACAAATTGTTGCAGAGTGAAAGAAGCAGAAGCAGAA
The DNA here is from genome assembly GCF_011100635.1 of Trichosurus vulpecula. Lineage (NCBI taxonomy): Eukaryota > Metazoa > Chordata > Mammalia > Diprotodontia > Phalangeridae > Trichosurus > Trichosurus vulpecula. The sequence goes on along the minus strand of NC_050577.1, from coordinate 159,870,723 downwards.
AAGTTTATACAGACATCGATATTATAAGAATTAACCATTTCTAGGACTTTTATAAAGTTATGAAGAATGAAATGAGTAGAACCTGGAGAACAATTTATAGAATAATAACAGTACTATTAAGAAAAAAAAAACTTTGAAAGGTAAGAATCATAATCAAAACAATGACCATTCATGATTCCAGAGGACCAATGATGAAATGGTTATCCATGACAAGGAAGTGATAGATTGTGGATACAGAATGAGGCTACTGTATAAAGCCATTGAGGGAATTTCTTTTTTCTTAAATACATATACATACACACATAGATACACGTATGTATATATAAAAATTTTTGTTACAAGAAATTTGTTTTTATTTTATTTTTTCCAACAGAGTGGGAGTGAAAGAAAATAGATTTCATTTAAAAATATAGAAATGGATGTGTACTACAGATGAGGTCATTGTATCATTAGTTTTACTGAATGGGTTTTCTTTATTATGAGCACTTTTATGAAGTAGGATTAATATATAAATGTTTGTAATGTAAAAACAACAGCAACAACACATCAATAAAACTTAGAAAAAAAGATGAAAAGAAAAAAAGAGATAGAAAAGGTCATCAGTGAGGTCATGCACAACTGGGAAATGAGGTCATCATGTAGCTAGAGCTAGAGTGCTGCATTACTTTGCTGGGAGGTCCCTTTTGCTTTGGATACAATGTCTAGGAAAGATTTATGGAAAGATTACACAAGAATCATACAGGATAAGAACAATGGGTTGTAAGGGGTAAGAAGAATATGCATATTAATTAGTGTGCAACTTCATCAAAGTATTGAGATATGAAGTAATGTCTTTCTGATTCCTTATAGCCAATTCATTGAAATCCTAGGTCAAAACCATTCCTTAACTGGAGGTTTTAAAACTGTTCTAAAAAAATTGTACCTTACCATTTGACTCACAAGGCCCATTGGATAAGTCATTAATGTAAACTACACTAAAAGCCTGAAGCTGAACATTTCTTATTCAGTGAAAACTCATTACTTCACAGAGATCCAAGATCTCATAAGGATAGGTAATCTTTTAATAAATGAAAATCAAAACCTCCCCTTCCCTTAAAACAATGGTTTCATGAGTCGCTTTGGCCCAAAACATTTATCACTCGGTACCCAACTTTCTGAAGAGCCTTTGTGACCTTAATATTCAGACAACAGTTTCTCACTGGGCCTACATTTAAAGGGTAGCTGAGTGACTAGATGTGCCTCCATGCCACCAAGAAACATTTGAGAAGTAATAAAGAAATGAGACCCATTGTGTTGCTGTTGATAGAGTGCTGGCCTCAGGGCCAGCCAGCCAGCCAGCCAGCCAGCCAGCCCTAAAACCCTACCTCTAGTATAAACTGGGTCTATACCCCTGGGCAAATAACCTGACACTTACCTAGAGTACTAGGTAGCTATCTAGGATTATAAATTGCAGAAATGGTTTTAACTAGCCTTGATAGGGAGTTGTTAATTTTAATCGAAGGAATTCTCTATACTGATGAAATAGTAAATCTGGACCCTATCCTTTAATGAAGAAAGCATCTGGACTGTTATATTTTACAATAGTATATTATGTGAGAGGTGGTACAGTGAAATGATAGTGTGCTGGATGCCAAAAGAGTTTAAGATATAGTCTCTGTATTTCTTTTGTATTTCTATTCAAGTATTTCTGAATAAAAATGTTCACATTTATGGTAGTGTATAAAAGGTATGCTCAGTAACAATATCTATTAGTAGCTAGCCCTTCTGTAGGACTATAAAGTTTTCAAAGTGCTTTACTAACTTTTTATTTTATCCTCACAACAACCTGGGGTTATTATTATTCCCCTTGTCACAGATGAAGAAAATGGTGAAGACAGAAGTTAAGTGACTTGCCCAGGGTCACAGAGCTAAGTAAGTATCTCAGGCAAGATTCAAACTCAGACTTTAAGCCCTATGATCTATCCACTGTCCTATCTAGCTTCCTCCTGGCAGAATTAATAAAGTAAAAATAAGGTAGAAGTAGAAGGAAAATGATCAAATGGGATACTAGCATTTTCCTTCATACCAGCAGGCTTTAATGAAAGAAAAAAAATGTGCTAGATTTCTTTCAACCCAACCAGTGCTACCTGAAGGGGGGCAGGAAATCAGTGTCTTTTTATAAAGAACCAAAAAAGTTGGGAGGGGAAAGGGAAAAAATATCATACTCAAATTTTTTAAAGTTACTAGGCCTGAGACTGTCTTATGTAAGATTTGGCTTATGCACAGCACACATTTTTTTTTTTTACTAATTAATGTAAATTATCTTAGAGCTAAAAAAAATAAGAAAGAAATCTCAAGATGCTGAAGAAGAATAACCCTACTGTTTTTTTGTGTCTACTTTATGCCTCATGAATGTTCCACCAGGGAGGTCTCTGTTCAGTGAGAGTTTTTTCTCCTCACCTATTGTTTCTTCTTTTCCAATTCTTATGGTATTAGGAACAGGAAGTCCTTGGGGAAAAGAAGCTTCCCAGTACCTTTGCCAGGTTCTTTCTTTACTTATCCTGTCTCTTTTGAACTCTAAAGTCTGCAGGCAGAGCCAAAGTAGTTTTTTTTTTAATATGTTGTATCTTCTATTTTTCACAGCTTTAGATTTAGTGTTTGTTTCCATTTACTTTAATGCGAAACAGGTACAAACAGTGACTCTATGGCAGCTTGACATGATGTGCAAACCTTTTATAGTCACTGCCAACTATATACTGTAAATGTGCTACAAGTGAAGATGCTATAAGACGTTACCAAAGATTTGGCCTTGGTAGGTTGATCATTTTCCAAGTGGATAATGGGTAATTTCATTTTCCACATAAAACAAATCTTCCCTTACATTCTTTCATAAGTGACTATGATGGTTTTCTTTACTCTTACCACTTATCAGTATTTTTTGTCTCTATACCTCTAGCCAAACATGAACCTATTAATGGTTTACTACCCAGGTAGCAAACAACAGCCAAGACAATTTAGAGGATTTAAATAATTACCCAAATAATTAAGAGAAAGAAATTATTCTTACTTATCACTGCAACCTTTAGATGCATCATGACAGAAAACTAAATGTTGGGAAGTTTTTGTCACTGTTGGGGAAAACAAATGGTAAAAAATTTTAAAAAGAACCTTTGCTTAAGATGAAGTAAGACAGGTAAGGTGAAATTATATGAGCCATAATTTGAAATATATTATATACTAATATATACATGTACATATGCATGTATATATGTATGTATATGTATGCACACACAACTAGAAACAAACCAAAAAAAAAAAAAAGAAAAAAAGCCACCACTTAAAACTCAATACTCTTTCAGGGAGCCAAGAGGTGGGTGGTCTTGCATCTGAGATGATATTACAAGAACAAGTGATGAACTCCTTCTATACTACAAATTGTCACATTTTACTATTGACCTTATAGCAACTTAAATCCTTGGGTAGGCTGAGTATAAAAGTTGCTCACAGTACATGTACATTAGTGTGTAAAGTTTGTTTGAAAACTTTGGAATCCTTTGGATAAAACACTATAAACAGAAGTAATTATTTGTGAGTGATTTATTATCCATAAATCCTTTCTTGGAACCTTACGCTTTCTTCCCTCGTAACCATAAATAGAATAGGTTCTATATGTTTGAATAAAGTTTCTCCACTCCCAACCCCAATATTCAGGGAAACATAACCCACTTACTAAGATAATGACCATCATTACATGCATAAACATCATTAAATTATTTACCTCTTTCTTTCCATTTTCATATTTCCAGTAGGACATCATTCTTGGGGATTTTGGTCTATTGTATTTTGCAACTATTCCCATGTTCCTGGTTATCCAGCTAAGACAACTCTAGTCCAACTAAGGGCCTATGAGTTCCCATATTTAATCATCTAATGCAGTCACTGAATTGTTAAGCCAGATACTCCATACCCTGAAATGGTCATAAACCCAGAGTGCAGCTCCACATTCCAGCCTACTTGGAATTTAAAGCTTGATATGGTAAATTGAATCACAGAGTGCAAATAGATCAGTGAGAAAACTTTTTTATGAAATATTTCACATTTTGTATCATGTTTTCTTTCTCATTGTACATCTTGATTAGCTTACTGAATGTGAAATCTTAACATTGGTAATTTGCAAGCACCTTTATAAATTCTCACCTCTTGAAGCAGCCAATTGGTACCCTACTTTTCTTAGGGATTCTAAATAGCTTTCAAATGTTCATGTGTACTATTGGACAACATTAAGTAATATATATGCACTGAGAGATTAATAAAGATAAATAAAGGTTCTAAATGAGAGATTGAATAAACATTTGCTGGGGATATAGAGGACATTCATCCTTCAAGTAGAGACTGGACTAAATGACCTCTTAAGTCCCTCCTTATGCTAAATAAAATCACGTAAAATTAGTAACAATAAAAATCATTGATTTTTTTCATCTAAGATACGCATCACACACACGGAGAATATAAGTTCTTCAAAGGGAGAAACTGTCTTTGTATATTTGACATCTAGGACAGTGCTTTATACATAATAGGTTCTTAGTAATGTTTGTTGAAGATAATTGAATCAAGAAATAAAGAATAATATAAAATGGTTGAATACATTGTTATTAGCTTAATTTCCATTGAAGCCACTTCTCAGGGACAAAAGTCTTATGTAATTGACTCTACAATGGCACAATACCAGCTGAAAAAATGAAATTAAAAATAAAAATGTTTTAATCTGTTCAACTGGTCAGGACACTGTAATGACCACATTAAACTGACACATTCATATGAATTTTCAGTTGGCCATATTTCTGCATATGATGTTAAGTTAGGACCTTGGAGGAAAAAAATCCGACAGTAGTGATACCAGCTGTATCATCGGCATCTTAGCCAAGAATTCTCTAGAGTTCTAACTTTCACCTTTAGTCAATTTAATACAAAGCAGCAAATATTTAATATACATCACCCTCCCCCCAACCCTCTCAGCTAAGAACCTTGCCTCATATTTTGTAGAAAAGAGGGAGACCATTCTCCAGGAGCTCCCTATTTCCCTTATTCCTCATCTTATGACTCAGATACCTTTTGCCCCTATTTTTTTTCTTCCCTCTTGACTCGCATGAAGAGGTAGCCTTACTTTTTACCCCAGGCCAAAACACTCTACTTGCACAAGCAATCCCATCCCATTCTGTCTCCTCCGACAAATTCTCTCTTTGTCATCCCTACTCTATCACTTATCTGCGGTTGCTCCCTATCTAATGGCTTCTTCCTACTACCTATTGGCAAGCCCATGTCTTCTCCATCCTCAAAAAACTTTCACTTGATCCTTCCATCCCTGCTAACTATAATCATATAGCTATCTCTTCTGTCCTCTATGGCTAAACTCCTTGACAAGGCCATCTATAAGAAGTGTCTCCATTTTCTCTTACTTATCAGTATGATTTTGACTTCATCATCCCACCAAAACTGCTCCCTCCAAAGTAATAAAGGATCTCTTAATTGCCGAATCCAATGGCTTTTTCTCAGTCTTTGTTCCTGACCTCTCTGTAGCCTTTGACACTGTTGATCACCACTGCCCTCTTTTCCTTGATACCCTCTTCTTTCAAAATGCTGCTCTCACCTGGTTCTCCTCCTGCCAATCAGACCACTCCCCAATCTCCTTTGCTGGATCTTCATCCAAGTCATCCCTTCTAACTGTATTCTGTCCTAGGCCTTCTTCTCTACTGCTTCACTTGATGATCTCATCAGCTCCCATGGATATAATTACCCTCTCTGTGGTGATGATTCTCAGATACACCTATATTGCCCTGATCTCTCTGCTGACCTCTAATCTTGGAACCCCAATGGCCTTTCAGATATATTGAACTAAATGTCCTGGGGACATCTTAAACTTAACAGAACTCATTATCTTTCTCCCTGAACCCCAACCCTAATCCTCCTAACTTCCTACCTTCACTATTATTGTAGAGGATACTACCATCCTCCCAGTCCCTCAAGCTCACAACCAAGATGTCAGCCCCCACCATATCCAATCTATTGCCAACCGCACCTTGGCAACATCTCTCTCCCCTGCCTTTCCGCTGACACTGCCACAATCTTGGTGAAGCTGCTCATTGCCTCATGCTTGTACTATTATGAGAACCGGCTAGTGCGTCTGCCTGCCTTGTGTCTCTCCCTGCTCAAATTCCTCCTTCATTCAGCCTCTAAAGTGATTTTCCTAAAGCACAGGTCTGGCCCTACTCAATGATCTCCGATAGCTCTCTCTTCCCTCTAAGATCAAACATAAAATCCTCTTTGGCATTCAAAGCCTTTCGTGACCTATCATCTCTTCTGTGCCAACCCTGCCCCCTTCCCCACACACATCTTTCCAGTCTTTTTATGCCTTATTCCCCACCAGATATTCTTTAGTGACACTTGTCACCTTGCTGTTCCTTGAACAAGACATTCCATCTCTAAGTTCCAGGCATTTTCTCTAGCTGTTTCCCATGCATGGGATGATCTCCCCTTTCAACTCTGCAAACTAGTTTTTCTGACTTCATTCAAATACCAACTAAAACCCCAGCTTCTACCGAAAGCTTAACCTAACACCTGTTAATCCTAATGCTGTTTCTCTTTTAATTATTTCCTATTTATCCTGTATATAGCATGTTCATACATATTTATTTGCTTGAGGTCTCCCCCCTTCTTGAGGGCAAGAACTGTATCATTTGCCTCTTTTTATAACCTCAGTGCTTGACACAGTACCTGGTGCATAATAAGTGCTTAATAAATGTTTGCTGACTTGTGAACAGAGCACTTTTTGTTAGACACCCAGGACACAAACAAATAACACAGAAGCTGCTTTGGAGTACTTTCTCAGAGAAATAAAGGGCATGACGTACCTTTTTGTAATAGAGAGAAGAAAAGGAGAGCCCTAGGCAATGCTCTATGAGAGATTTGAAAGACAGAACATTTTCATTTAAGCAAAAGCTTTTGTTAGTTCTTTATGAATAAAATGTGAGAAGTAGCTACAAGATGCATCATGATCCTAAGGAAACTGTGTAATGGAAGGCACATGATTTGACAACTGCAGTATTAGCAGCAGAACAGGCTTCCAGCCTGGGATCACACCTTAGTGGGACACATGAGAGGCTCTAGCCCAGTAGTCACAGAAACACCAAGGGTAGCAATAGGAAAAAGATTGGGGAAATGGCAGGCCATGGCCACACTCAGTTTATCTTCAGGTGAGGTAGTGTGTTATAGGTACAATCACACTATCTGAGATTAGAGAACCTGGATTAGAAGACTAATTCTGCTACTTAAAATGTGTGTGACTTGGGGCAAGTCACTTCACCTCTGAGGCCAGATGAATGAATCATATTTTGGGAGACTGGAGGCTGAAGACCTGAGTCTTTGATTTTACAAATGAGGAACTAAGGCCCAGAGAAGTGAATGAATTGCTCAAAAGTCACACAGAGACAAGGTTTAAATCCAGGTGCTCTGTCTTTAAAACCAATGTATTGGCAACTCCAGTAATAAAGGCAGTCTGAAGTTTGTCAACTGATAGTGTTACAAATATTCATTTATAAATCAGATATCTAGACTTTAGAAAAATAGGTTTTTTCTTATAGAAATTATACTATAAATGGTATTTAGGTTCTCAAGTAAGCCCACAAAAGTCAACCTAAACAATGAGGTACCTGAACTATTATATTCCTACTGTTACTTAAGAGTTACAGGTAGAATGTAAGCTCTTTGAGGGCAGGGCCAATGATATAGTCATGTAGCACAGCAGAAAGTTCATTGGACTACAGTTAGAAAATAAGGTTCAGTGACCACTTCTGATGAATACTGTCCATGGGCCCTTGGACAAATTACTGAATTTCTCCAGGTCTCAGTTTTCCCATCAGTAAAATGAGAAGGACTAGATGGCCTCCAAAGTCTCTTCCAACTCTAGACCTATGTCCATTTTATACTATAAGAAAATGAATTTTGAATATTCATTTGAAATAATAAAAATAACTTTCATTAGTATAGCACTTTAAGATTTTGAAAAGGACTTTATATTATTTAATCCTTCAAATCTCATCAGCCAAGTATTCTGAGAATAATAGTATTTATTGTTCCCATCTTATAGCTAGGACAACTGAGCCAGGTGAAGATTTAAGTGGCTTGCCTATGGTCCCACAAATTCTAAGGGTCAGAAGCATAATTTTGAACCCATGTCCATTCTAACTACCCATTCACCATGGTTCTGTGGTATCATGCTGCTTTGGAACACAACAATCATATTCTCATATTCTCTCCCCACCCCAGCAGAAGCTTCTCATTCCTTCCTGCCTTGGACCTGATGGGGAGGAAACAGCTGTCCTTCTCTTAAACTTTCATCTAGTGACACCAGTAACTTGATAGTTCTTTATTTGCATAAGAGTAGCCTTCTGAATTGGAATATTTTATGGGGTGGAGGGGGGTGATTCCTGTGCAGATATTTACCCTCCACCTTGCCCCAGGATTATATAGTAATAGGTCAAGAACTGCCAGTAGTGATTGTGAAGTTGTAACCAGAAGCTTAAACTGTCAGATAGTTACTTCAGGAATGCTGACTCTCTCTCTCTCTCTCTCTCTCTCTCTGTCTCTCTCTCTCTCTCTCTCTTTCTCTGTCACTCTCTCTCTTTCTCTCTCTTCCTCTCCCTCTCTCTCTCTCCCCCTCTCCTTCTCCTTCTCCCTCTCATAGGAACATAGGATATGGAGCTTAGACAGACTTACTGCATCTCTCCCTGCCCCCAGCCATTTGTAGATGAAGAAACTGGGGCCTAGAGAGGTTAAATTATTTTCCCAAGAGGACCTGTCATTGCTGTTCTGTTACTTAATGCTAGATCCCTTCAACCTGCTGTACCTAAGGCAGTTGCTTTGTCATTGGAAGTGACTCATGCCTTTGATGAATGCAAGAACAAATTTTAAAAATCAATAAAAAAGGAAGGAAGGAAGGAACACAGGATGGAGGGAAGGAGGGAAAAAGGAGGGGAAAAGGAGGGAAAAAAGGAAGAAGGGAAAAAAGGAAGGAAAGAAGGATTATTTATTAAGTACTATGTGCCAAAGCACTGACTCCAAAGAGTTTGCATTTTAATATGACTGCAAATTCTTACATTCACATAAAGGAGAAAGGTTCCCAGGGAAGGGGTATTTTGGGTTAGAAAATTAGTGGGATGGGAGAATTTGAGACATCCTTTCCAGTAGCAATGGCAGTATTTATTTGATTATGTCTCCAGATCTGGAAAGGGGAAGAGGGAAAGAAAAGGGCAGAGAAAATTTAAAGGTTTCCGTATCTGCAGCCCTGGCTTCCTTCAAGTTCCAACTAAAATCCCACTTTTTATAGTCTCTCCTCATGCCCCTTAATTCTCTGGCCTTCCCTCTATTAATACTTCCAATTTATCCAATATAGAGTTTATTTGTACATAGTTGTTAACATGTTATCTCTCTTATTAGGCAGGGAGCTTCTTAGGAGTAGTGACTATGTTTTGCCTTTCTTTGTATCCCTAGTATTTACACAGCACCTGAAACATAGTTGGCACTTCATAAATGTTTATTAACTAACTAGCTGGCTGCTTCTTTCCTCAGTTCATGGGTAGAAAGATACATAGGGTCTTCAGCAGTCTTCACCCTAGACATAGGGGAAGCACCCCCATTGTGTGCACCTGAGGTTCAAACTAAGTGATTCCGGGTGCTGGGCATTTTGTAGTGTACTACATAGTTCTCCCTTTTATCTCAGTACCCATAGGGAGATTCTACAAAGGATTTTTGCAGTGGGTGAGACATTGGACTAATTTCTTTTCAACTTAATTGCTTTGTGTAGTCACAACTCAGGTAGTTTTCCTGCTGACAGATGCTCATGTTGTCTCAACATAGTGAGATGGTGAATGGCAGAAGGAAGCACAAGACAGATGTGAGCAAATAACAGAACTGATAAACACAGGCAGAACTAAAATATAGTTTGAAGGCACTGCAAAAAAAGTTTTGTAAATTTCCTTATTTTGGAATATAATTTTGTGAAACTGTCCTAAATTAATTTACAGGGTAGTCTATAAAAATGGATAAGGGATCTGAGTAACTATGTAGTCCTCTAAATAATGTATCCACATTAGCATTTCAAAGGCCTAATTTTTTTTGTCCTGCTGAAACAGCTTGAATCTACTTTATTATTTTAATGTAAATGATGAACAAATTTAGTAAGTTAAATGAAACTGGTGAAAAATAAAGGTCTAATTTAGCTTGTACAAGGTAGTCATACAATTATGATAAAAGATATAGAAGCCACATTTGTTTCCAGAATTCTGCCAGATAACACAAATTAAAAAAAAAAAAGAACTGCTATTTGCTTTCAATTTGCTTCACTTTCAGAAGAAAATGAACAAAGATTCTCAAGGTACAGTATATTACACTCATAGCAGCCTTCATGTCTGTAGCTCATCAGACTAGCTTTTAAAATGTGCAAGTTCCTACAAGGACCACCCCAGGTTTAAAAGTCTGCAAACATTTCATGTTGTTTCACTGTTTAATAATGTTTAGAATATGTTATCTTTTCCTAGACCTTTGAAATCTAATTATTTATACCACTTGGTGGCATTCCCATTTTACTGAAACACACTGCACTCATACCCACCCATATAATTTTTAGAAGAGTGAACAGAAAATGCTTTGGTTCTGTGTCTATTTGAACACAATATTGGGATGTGCAATAATATATGGGATAAATATCCCATATATACCATGCCATTTTGTTGTTAAATTGGACACATATAGTAAAAATATGTTTCAAAAAAAATCCCTTGGTCATTTTTTCCCTCCACCCTCCAACTATTGTTTACATGCTTCTTTTTTGGATCTTAAATTGTAAAAGATCCTTTTCCCACTTTATGAGATGCTCTCCCCCCTCTCCCCTCCACAGTAAGATCATTCATTTCCATGCCAACAGCTTCACATTGTTTGGTTTGGTTTTTGAGATTGATTGAAAGTTGACCTACTGTGTTAAGTTTATTTACACAAACACAGTCTCTTGAAAAATAAACTATTGAAGGATAGAGCAGTTAAAATCAAAGGTATTAAGCTTAGTTTCTTTATGTTTGAAAATATGTGCTTAATATAGACAAGATCTTTACCACAGGGGCAATTAATAGAAAGAAAAGAAAACACTTTACCAGAATGTGTGTGTTCCTACCATAATGTAAAGTGTATAATGTAGGATTAAAACAAAGGATTTGTTTTTGCTGAAGTTAAAAAGATTTCTGTCACTCAAACTTTTTTTCTTAGCCATAACAGTATGTGACTGATCATTGACCTAACAGTTTTTCATAACCCTGATTATTTTTCCTCCACGAGTATTTAGTTTGCCACTGCTAAAATTCATCACTACAATCAAAGTTAACCCGGATATGGTTAACTGTATGCAAATATGCAAGTATCCATATGCAAATATGAAATAAAAATTATGTGTAATGAGAAGAGATGATGGATTATTTTGAATCTGGACTTCAATTTAAGAGTTACCTTTAGGTTTTGCTTTTAAAAATATTTGTGGTTGTCTTTTTTTTAAGCATTCCTTCCCCACAACCAAAACATCTCACAACTTTTTTAAACTATTTTTTTCTGAAATTTCCTTTCCTTTTTTCTCATCCCCACCCTTCTCATACGCACACCCTCTCACCAAAAGACATGAATGGGGGCGGGGGTAGGAGATAAAAATCTTACATCTCGGGATCCTGATGCTTAAAAAAAAACCCTTGGGTCAGTAGCCACAAACCAGGGAGGGATCTGAGCCTCTGCTTGCGCGGCACGTGGACCAGAAACACTTCCTAGAGAAAGCCAAGTATGAAAGCTGCCTCAACCCTCCCTGAACTTTGCCTGTAAACACAGCGGCTGACAGTCCTGCATCCCCGCTGGGTGGATCCCACAACTCCGAGGGGAGAATGGCACTTCTTGTTTTTAATTAGCCAAGGTGAAAAGGTGAATTAAAACTGGCTGCTTGGCAAGCCGGAGCAAGGGGCTGACTTCGGAGGGGCTGTGAAGAGCCCCCAAGGAGGAGGTGGGGAGTTTGTGGAGGGGGTGCGCGAGAGTGTGCGTGTGTGTGCGCGCGAGTGTGCGCGCGTGAGTGTGTGTGTGTATGTGTGTGTGTGTATGTGTATATGTGAGTGTGTGTGTGTAGGTCTTTTTCTGAATGAACAGCCTCACAGAAAGTGACTGCAAAAGCAGTTCTGGAGAATCTGCAGGCGGTTCCTGGGGTCCGAGAGCCCAAGACGAACTGCTCCCTTGGAATGTCCCCATACTCTCAGCTTGAAAACAACTGTCCTAAGCGAGAGGGAGGCTTCCCGTGACATCTCCAAACACAGCTTGACAAATGGCACTTGGAGATCGTGTTTTCTGGTGACAACGGACTAGGTCGCTGTGTGTGACAGAGCTGCTGGAGCTGCCCCTGAGGGAAAAGTCTCCAGTCCAACTCCCGACCCCGGCGGCCAAAGTGAAGACGGGAGGAAAGGGAGGCACTTGCCCAGGGAGCAGCATGGCATCTGCTGGGCACATCATCATTTCTGTCCTGGGGGGTTTGCTCCTCGAGTTTGGGATTGGAGGTCGTGCAACAGATACCACCCATCCCCGGTTACGTCTGTCGCACAAAGGTAAGTCGCAGTTCCAGGTTATAATTTTTTTTTTTAAAGAACTTTTGGAATGAAATATTCTGAAGTCATCTGATATGACATGTAAATGTCCCCCAACCCCTAAAATAAATGCAAAAACTATTATTTTTCTCTGAACAACACCTCTATTTTCTTTAACAGTATCACTAATTGATGTCATGCTTATCACACCTGAAAATAGTGTAAAATAGCTCAGCAGCTTAATGTTGTTTGTTTCTTATAATGGGTGCCTGGTAAATATTAGATTTTGTGAATGAGAAAATTACTAGAAAAGCTAGTATATCTAAGTGCTAGAACAGGTAGTAAATAGCCTTGTGATGCTAAATCGACCCAGTGGGCACTAAACATTTAAATGACAATTTATGGTAAGGGGGAGGGGAGAAGGGGGATGGGACCCACAAGGGAGGGCTGAAGAGATGGAGGTGCAATTTTGCTTTTGTACATAATGGGAGGTGGGGAGAGGGAAGACAGTAGAATAAGTAGAATTCCAGGGCAGAAGAATGATTTATTTTCCAAGATAGCAAAGCCATCACACTGTAATTAAAATGACTAACTGCCAATAGAAGTCAGTTTCTAATTTAACAGAATTAGCTATTGAAAAACATGCTTGTGTGTGACAGAAAAAAAAAGTGCAATATATGTAGCTATTTTGATGATTAAATTTATGTTGAATAAAATATTGAGTATTGTTTATCATTGCCTGTTTTTTTTTTAATGTGTTGCTTTACTGAGTCCCCTTCTTGTTAAGAATACTTAAGCAAATCTTCAGCAAAGGAGTCCCTTTGGGCAATAGCAGAATCCTAAATATTATATTACCAGAAGGTTAGGTCTTATGTGAGGATCAATTACAAACCAGCTCTATAATGCCCAAACGTTTTCTCTGTCATCAAATGTATTTGGTGTTACCTGTTTTAAAAACACATTTAGAAAGCGATTTTGCTGACTTTGCAGAAAATTGGAATACATTATCAGAATGGAAGTATTTGTTCACACCATCCTCTAAGCCAGGGAGCAGATGCAATGATGAAGATTATATAAGAGCCATTCAAATTGTGTAAGATTTTCAACTAAGTAGAGAGAAAAAAGAAGCATGAGGCAAAACAGGTTTTAACTGTATTTTTTTTAAAAAAACAATACAGCTGGCTTCTTTGCCAGAGAAGGGAACAAAAAGGAAAAGCTTCATTATACCAGCAAAAATTGTTCTGTTGCTTTTAACTGGGATGTTTATTAGAAGAGAAGTTTGACTTTCTAGGATGCTAGTCATTTTTAAGAGAAGATGCCTGAATTTATTGATAGTTAAGGTCCTCCTTCCTAACCATAATTTTATTAATACAGGTTCATAGCATAAAAGAAAGAAATGAATTTTAACTTTATGGAATGTTTGAAACAGAGCACACATAATTGAAAAAAAAGTATTTATTATTTGTAAAGGAATTATCCAGTACTCATTCTGAGTTAACTGTGATCAGATATAATTGCAAATAGAGCACGGAAGCATTGGAAAATGAAGAGAAGGAGAATGGCAGAATGAATGAAATGAATAGAATGATTGTTATTCTTATGTAGACAAGTGGATTAGCTGCCAGTCTTGGCAGTCCACCATGATGGCAATTCTGCTATTAACTTTGTGTATATCACTGTTGGAATAATTGTTTTTCCACAGCATAGAATCCATATCCATTTCTCTGAATGGCAATTTATTTTTTCAGTAGGAAGCCTACAGTTTGGTTATAGGACATAATAATTCCTTGATACAACCACATGGGGTTTCAACCTTAATTTTTTAGTTCTTAATTTTGATATCAGACTCTCTTTACTAGTACGCTCTCTCATCAGAAAAATAGAATTGGGTTTATTGAGAGATATACTGTTGTATGTCCTTGTGTATATACTTAATTATAAAAGACACATGATTTCCCTTGATACCATTTTAATTCAATAGTGTCAGTTGGAAAATAACATAGTACACACACATATACATAGACATAGACATATAAATTTTTTTTTCACAGTGGCAGTGTAAACATAATTGAACATTCGTATAAAAGCTGTATATCTGAAGCTATTTAGTTGAGTTCCTTAGTATTCCATTTTACATGAGCATTTCTATATAGCACAGGATATGGAGCACTGGCACAATGAAAATATAAAGTCCCACCAAATCAATGTGACATTTACCTTTGGAATTTCTGGATCCTTAAGGATGAATATATATATCTATATAGATATAGATATATATAGATGTATATAGATATATGTGTGTGTGTATGTGTGTGTGTGTGTATACATACATACGTATATATTACATTATTTTTCAGTTATGTCTGATTCTTTGTGAACTCATTTGGGATTTTTGTGGCAAAGATACTGGAATGGTTTGCCATTTCCTTCTCTGCCTCATTTTGCAGATGAGGAAATTGAGGCAAACAGGGTTAAGTGACTTGTCCAGGGTCATACAGCTGGTAAGTGTCTGAGGTCAACTTTAAACTCAGGAGATAAGTCTTCCTGACTCCAAGTCCAGTACTCTGTCCACTGTGTCACATAGCTGCCCAACGATAGATGGAGAGATAGATAGAAATATCCATATGTATATATCTATATGGCAACAAATGAATTCAAAGATATCTAAGAATTATTAAAAATGTTGTAATTAGTAATGATATTAACAAGGTTTAGATTTCACTAAAAATAAATTTTTACCATACAACATATAATAATGAATGAGAACCTATTGAAGAAATAATTGGGTCACATCCCATGCATGTGTGCATGAATGGGATTAGAGATTTAAAACTGAGAAGGACCTCAGAAGTCATATAGTCCAACCTCCTCATTTTACAGATGAAGATGTATATTTGCCCATTCTCTCTGAAGTGTTTCTAGGGTATTCTTGAGTCTTATTTGCACTTAAGTGAAATTTGTATGGCCTAGCAGTGATTGGGTTTGGCAAAGAAGGGAGATGATGGAAAATGGAAAGGCAGTTGGAAAAAAGTAGAAGTGTTTATCCCTGACCTCAACAAGCCTTCTCAGATGGTTCCAACCATGTGAAAAGCAAATTGCCAACAACCAGATACAGTGGATAGGTGAATGGCATTCAGTTGTCCTAACTTGGGATTTATCCCTAAGAATTGGGATTTATCAATCTGTTGAAAAAGGGTGACTCTCCAAGTGTTACAGTTGCCTCTGCTACTCTTTTGTAAACCAACTAGACAGGAGTGTAAGGCTGACTAATAAGTAGAGTTTAGATGGTATGACTGGTTCCAAGGCATGTGGGCCCTGGAATTTCACTTTAAAAGAATAGTGTCACTTCCCTGAAGAATAAACAGCAGATGGCAGCCACCAAGAGTCATTTTCAGTAGAGTGCCAGGTGGTGGCTACAAAGATGAAGAGAGAAGGTACAGATATCATATTATGGAAGCAGTAGAGGAGGGATCTTTCAACAGGCATGGTAGAAAAGTACAGGTGTAGCAGCAACATCAAGGGAGTTTCTGATCTAGGACAAATCAGAATTTCCTAGATTTAGAGGTGGAAAGTGTCTTAGAGGTCGTTAGGTCAGTTTTATTCTTGAGACCCAGAGATGTAATACAAGCAATCAATCAATCAAATGATATGACTTGCCCAAGGTCTTATAAGTACTAAGTAGCAGAACTGGGGTTTGAACCCAAATTCTCTGACCCTTCCACTCCCCCAGTCTCACTCTTTCTATTGTACCAAGTTACTTAGCCTCAGTAGGCAGAAATCAAAATCAAAAACAAAAACCTCTGATTACAGGAAGTAGTGGGAGTGGTCTTCCAGTAATGAGGCCAGGTAGATATCACTCAAGCCTAATTGCAATCTTAGTTTATGGCCCAGTGCCTGGACATTTCTCAGAAGGTGGCCCTAAAAATCTTCTCTCCTTACCCATCTCTCCTCTTTAATTTTCTAGAAAGCTATAGTCATTTGTGTATGGGGGTATGAGAATAGTTCTATTGCTTTAACTCTTACCTATACTTTGCTATTCTATCCCAATTAAACAGTTTACTATTTGATGAATAGTTCCTTCCTGAATTACTAGTAAAGCAGTTACTGGGTGTTTGAATTGTATATCATCTCTTCACTGAACCCAGTAATGCATAGGAATTCCAAAGTGAGGGAAATATTTATTACACATGGTTCTTGAATCCTCTTTGAGGACAGAATACTAGAGGGAGCTCATAACCATGGTGCTTTCTAGAACTAGTAGGGAGTACAGACTTATGGGAACCTCTAATGTATTTCTCCCTATTCTGAGTTGTTGAAGAAAACCAAAACTCTTACTCCCCAGGATAACAGACCTAGTGAGATCCCTAGAAGTGTAGAAATAGTACAGGCACTCCTTGTCACATCAGGTAACTGCACTATAAGGGAAACAGGTCCCTAGGATTGTATTACTTATCTGTTTGTCAAAATTTGTTCAGGACTACATACAAGTCTAGAGTCCCTTTAGTTGTAGTAGTGAGAATAGAAGATGTAAAAGTAAGAAGATTTGAGGTGGAAGGAAAAAGCAGAGCAATTGGGGTTAAGTGACTTGCCCAAGGTCACACGGCTAGTAAATGTGTCAAGTGTCTGAGGCTGAATTTGAACTCAGGTCCTCCTGACTCCAGAGCTGATGCTCTACTCACTGTGCCACCTAGCGGCCCCCTGTCTTGTGCATATACAACAGCTTGTTCCAACTTCACAATAAAGTAAGAGATACAGAGAAATTATGTTGTATGTCCTTGAGTTTCCATTCTACTTCATACAGGACACCAACTTGCAGACGATATATTGAAATATATGCAAAAATATATGCAAAATATATGCAAAAATAATTACCAACTTTGTTAAAGTATTCGTGTCATATTAAAGTATTAATAAAGTATTACTGGGGAGTGTTAGCAAGGCAAGATAATGAAGAGTGGCAGATAAACTGCCTGGGGTTCTGAAAACAGCTGGAAATAAAAGTTAAGTGTGGCAGCTGGTGAATTCAGTTACTATTCGTTGACACTTCTGAATGTCTGTTCTCCTTTTTTCATGAAGTCTTTGGGAAGAGCTTATGCCAGATGATCTCTAAGGTTCCATCTCCCTATAAAACCCAATGATTCCATGAGTGGAGAAAGAAATACCCTTAGGTAATGACATGGATAAATTGTTGGAAATCATCCAAGATGATACCCATGTAGGAGGCAGAAAATGTTGATCCTGAAGAACATAAAATTTTATAGACCACCCTGACTGCCAGGTATAGATTGTTATTTATTTTTGTTCCAATTCTCATTGTTTATATGGTTGAGTCTTAGTAACGAGTAGTTGCAGTTACTAATAATAACTCAAAAAGTAATTATGTAATTCATAAGGTTTTCAAAGTTTTCTTGCCAAGTTTTACCCATGTCATAAAATACATACTTTTATTCTCCCCTGTTTTATGTAATCTCTGAGGTCAACTAGGTGGTGCAGTGGATGGAGTACCAGGCTTGGAGTCAGGAGGACTTGAGTTCAAAGTTGGCCTCAGACACTTGCTAACCGTGTAACCCTAGGCAGGTCACTTAACCCTGTTTGCCTTAGTTCTTCATCTGTAAAATGAATTGGAAAAGGATATGGCAAACCACTGCATTATCTTTGCCCCCCCAAAAAACTGAAAAGGGGTCTTGAAGAGGTAGACACTACTGAGAAATGACTGAATGACAACGACAACAAAACTTTCTTCTTGGTAAATCACACATTCTAGAACTTTTTTACATTTGTAAGAAACATAAATTAAAAGATGCTTTCCTCATAGTCTAGAATAATTTAATGCTGAAGGAAGGGGTTTTCTATTAGCTTAAAGGCTGAGGTACCCTTATTATATCCAGAACAAAAAGTTAAACTTCAAGTTGGCAAAGTAACAGGTACTTTTTCCTTACTCCGCTTTATGGTTCCTTAACCACAAATAGAGATTACTGATATAGACATACCCTATGTGCTTTCTGTAATTGGTTTCCTCCCAAATCCTAGGAGCATAGAATTTTGGGAAGAGAGTTTAGAGATGAAGAGATTTATAAGTGGAGATACTTGTATTTTAAGAGATTACGTGATCTGCCCAACCTCATGGAATTAGTAGCAGGCCCAGCATTCAGAGGTTTTTTTAGTTCAAATGTTCTATCTCTTTTGCCATACTACCTTTAATTGGGCCATTTCTCAAACATACACATGCACACATGTGTGCACGTGTGCATGTATACCCACACATACACATGCATGCACTTACAGGCTACATGACATTAGTACTGAAATGACCTGGGTTTGAGTTGTGCCTTTAAGTTACTGGGTAAGACACAAACCACAGGCAAATCCCTCAACCTCTCTGCACCTCGGTTCCTTCACCTATAAATTGGGAATGAAGATATTTATAGTATCTACCTGATAGAATTGTTGTAAGGCTGAGATGAGAAAATTTATGTAACAGTGTTTTGAAAATCTTAAATCTCTTTTTTCCTTTCTCCACTTGCACAGCCTTTCTAGATGTGTCATACACTGTTACTCCCCTTCCATGCACTCTGTGGACCAACGCCCTGCCAGCTATTCCTCAGTGTGTTTTTGTAGAGGTTGTCCTTATGCCTGTAATGGTCAACAACAAAAACAACATTTATGTAGCACGGATTACTGCTAAGTACTTTATAATCATTGTCTCATTTGATCCTTTCACATTAGGTGGTAGGTGGTGTTATTTTCCCTATTTAACAATTGAAGAAACTGAGGCATCCAGAGGCTGTGTGACTGGCTCGGAGTCTAAGTGTCAGTTCTCTAAATCTCAGCACTAAGTTTCTAAGGCTGAATTGAAGCTCATTTCTTCCCCTCTCCATTGTGACACCTATAGTGCACTCCCTCTGCCTCCTAAAATACAGTTCCTTTCAAAGTTCAGCTCAAGTGCCCATATGAGACCTTTACTGATCCCCTTCTCCACCATCCCCTATCCCCAGCTGATAGTGCCGTTCCCAAATTACCTTGCTCTGATTTTTTGCATGTATTTCATTTCGCACATATATATATATATAAATACATATAGACACATATACATACATGCTTATATGTGTATATATTTACATATATACGTGCATATACATACATTCATATACATACACATATTGTCTCCTTTGCCTGTCTTCCACCCAGCCACGATTGCTTGATTTTGTCCTTGCACCCTCACTATCTAGCCCAGTGCCTCACATTCCTTTAACAAGTGTTATTAATGTGAGGTACATTTCTATCTATGAAAAGTTTTAAATATGCACAGAAGTCTATAACAATATAAAATTTATGACATAAATTCTGACATGCTCTCTCATCTTCTTCAAGATCCTCCCTACAGATTTCTCCTTTCATCCCAGAGAACAAATTTAATATGTAGATAAGATAAGAGGTCACCTGACCCACATATATGCTCCTATCTGGCCCTTAGATGCTTCAGGCAGTTGGGGTTGTGTGTCATTTCCAGACATCAACACATTCCTATATCTAGCTCTTTTTTGTTCTTACCTTTAAGCCCTCAAGCTTTATAAAATCTCACTTTCCCAGACACTCCTGGAGGACTGTGGCCTGTGCAGTCTAAGGGAAGAGAAAGTCCTAAGTTTGAAATAGTCGTTCTATAAGTATTTATTAAGATCTCACTGTGTTAAGTGCTGGGAATAAGAAGCAGCCACAAAAATGGTCCCTGCCTCAAGGACTTCACATTCTAATTGAGGAAACAACATAAATATGACAACCAGTCTTTGATTGACCAGCTCCATCCATATGATGACTCACCACTGGCCACTAGGTGGCCCAGAGATTTAAGTGAGTGATGGACCTTGTTAAGAAGACTTGAGTTAGAATCTAGCCTCAGATCCTTCCTAGCTATGTGAGCTAGTGCCCCTGGGCAAGGGACTCAACCTCTGACTCATCATCCTGTAAAAGGGACAGTGATAGTGATAGTACCTACCTCCTAGAGTAGTTGTGAGATTAAAATGAGGTGTTTCTAAAGGGGCAGCTAGGTGGCACAGTGGATAGAGCCTCAGGCTGAAGCCTCAGATGCAGACTAGCTATATGAACCTGGGCAAGTCATTTAACCCTGTTTGCCTTAGTTTCCTCATCTGTCAGAAGAGCTGGAGAAGAAAATGGCAAACCATTCTAATATCTTTGCCAAGAAAACCCCAAATGGGGTCACAAAGAGTCAGACATGAAGGAAACAACTGAACGATATTTGTAAAACATTTAATAAATGTTAAAGCACTATATAAATTGTAGGTATTATTATTACTGTTGCTAAATAACTTTTGAACTGGGATCGAAGTGTTTTAATTCAAGATTTTGTCATCATGTATTACATTCATTGAAAGAATCTTTCATGGAGAGAGCTTGCTAAGAGTATGTTTTGGCAGATAACTCACTGTATAAAAGTAGAAAGCCACTGTTCATCAGATCTATAGGTAAATAATCACAGAAGTAAACATCAGTTTACTATGCAAAGAACCCAACAAGAATTTAGGGAGAGCTTCTAATGAAACACACATAACCTAGAAAACTTCACCCAACAGGAGTAAAGGAAATCTATTGTTTTGTTCTTTTTCTTATAGTATCTGGCATCTGTGTGGAATTTTCTGTGTATTTGTCACTGACAAATACTGTGTTTGCAGAACACTATAACATCTGGTTAGTGGAAAGTTTCAAACAATGGACTGAATTTTTTAGTTTTCATTTGGATAGTTGGCACTGAAAAGTAAACACTTCTTAGCAAAAGAAAGATCAGGGCTACCTTAGGATTCAGAAGAGCAGCAAATAGTATTGGAACAAAGTATTTTGGGACAATTTTAACATAATTTCATTTTAATGGACCAAGTCTTCAAGAATTCTACCAAGAGAGGTAACATGGTACATGGGAAAGAACACTGCAGATTTGGAAAAAAAAACTGCCTTCATTTGCTCTCTGCTGCCTACCTGGTAACAAGGGGCAAGGCTCTCACCTTCCCTTAGCTTCAGGTTCTTTTTCTATGAAAGGAGGAACACTAGATAGTATCTGAGATTTCTTCCAGCTGTCTTTGATCCTAAATGATAACTACATGTTCTATTCAGGGACTAAATAATATGTACTATAGATTGAAAATTTTGTGAGACAATGTATTTTAGCTATATTGTAATAATTCAAATATATTTCAAGAATCTTTTACTAATAGAATATCACTTTGATATCTATCTGAGGTATGTAATGATTGATATAATGATAAAATCTGAACTATTCCCTTTCTGTACTAAATGAAATCATCTGGTGGTCTCAGCCTTATGAATGCTGAATAAATGACCAAACCACAAACCCACCAAGGTTAGTGAAAATTAAGATAGTCTATATCAGTACTGCTTAAGTAAAGCACTGAGCAGTTGTCACCCCTTTATCTCATCTGGTGGATCTGTAGAAATAAGAGTTGAAGCTCCTTATTGAGCAGAGTTGGGAAGAGATGCTTCTGCAGTTGTATACAGAAGATTGTAGCTGTAACATTTTAGGAGCAGTGCTTGGTATGTGTGTGCATCCTTCTGTCCAGACTCACGTTAATGTGCTGGAATGATGCCATAAAGACTACCTCAAAGAAGAGTAACAAAGCTGAAAGGATAATGTCTGGAATGAGTTTATCTCCCAAATGGGTAATAAGCTGCAGATAAAATATCTTTGCTTCAATAAAGAGGGCTAAATGGATAATATTGTAGGGAAGTGTCTTATTAAATATGTTCCTTTAGCAAATACCTTGAAAATTTCTTGAGACATGAAAAAAATGAATCTTCATTGGAGTTTCAATATAAAGTTTCAGTGCCATTTCGAATATAAGAACAATTAGTAATTCATTGGCATTTCAAATGTATTGTTACCTTTAAACATAATTATACTGATATCTTTTGTTTTTACATTACCTATACTTCCCACTAAATCCCTCACCCATCCTCTACCAGAGAGGCATCTCTTATAATAAAGATTTTTTTAAAAGAGGAAGAAAAAAGGTGATCAACTCTAATATCAGAAAAAGGCAGATGTTATATACTGTGGTGTTCTTTGTATTCAATAAAGTTGTTTGTGGACAAACTAGTATGGTTGTTAATAGGTAATAAATTATTAACTATAATAATAAACTCAAAACTAATAAAATAGTTAATAAAAAGTGTTAAATCTACCAACATTCCTAGAAGTCTAAAAGAAGTTTTACCATCTGTTGCTGAGCTGAGTTTTGTCAATTCAACAAATAGAAGTAAAATAGAACACACTTGTAGGTGCTGTTTATTCAATGTTAAAAAAAAAAGTCAGAATCCCAGATTTTAAGGAACTTACATGCTCCTAGAGGGGAACACAACATGCTATTGGATAAGATGAATATACTCTCCCTTTTGCCTCTAAGACAAAATAGAAACTCGTCAGCTTGATATTTAAAGCCTTTTGAAGTCTGGCTTTGGCATCCCTTTCCAGGTTTACTGAACATTAGCAGCTTCCTCATTTATACACACTCTGTTCTGGAAAGACTAATGTACCTGGTGTTCTCTGAACTTTATAGATCAATGCTTAATTCAGTACCTTTGTACAGGCTGTGTACTATTCCTAGAAGGCACTTCCTCCTCCTCTTAGAAATTGTAACCTCCATTAATTCTAAGTTCATGTACTGCATCCTAAAATTTTAAGTCTTTCCTGGTCCTCTTAATTGGTAGTTCTCTTGCTTAACCACATTATCATGTATATACTTATCTATTCACATGCATGAGAGTGGGAGAATTTAAGCTCTTTAGGGTGGGGGGCAGAGACTATTTTTCAACTTGTTTTTATATCTCTAGCACTTAACATATTTTCTTCCTAATAGTAGGCAGCTGCCTGGAACATATTAGATACTCAGTAAATGCTTATTTATTGATTTATCAACACAAATCGATAGTTTTGCTGAACTCCTCCCCCACCTTTTTAAATCTTTGTGACGTTGTATTGGAATATTGTTGTGCTGTGAAAAATGACAAGCAAGATGCTTTCAGAAAAACCTGGAAAGACATATATGAACTGATGGGGAGTGAAGTGAACAGAACCAGGGGAACATTGTACACAGTAACAGTACAAGGAACAACTGTGAATGACTTAGCTATTCTCATTAATACAATCATCTAAGACAATCCTAAGGACTCATGATGAAAAATGCTATCTGCCTCCAGAGAAAGAACTGATAGCATCTGCATATAGACCGAAGCATTCTATTTTAAACTTTCTTTTTTTTAAAGTTCAAGTTTTATTCCGCAAAATGACTAACATGAAAGAGTTTTACACGTACAACATATATAAGATTGCTTACTGTCTCAGACAAGAGAGAAGAAGGGAGAGAAGGATGGAATTTGAAACGCAAAACAAAAAAATGTTAAAAATGGTTTTATGTGTCATTGGGGGAAATAATTTTAAAAAAAAAAACATTGTTACAAAGAACGTCTCATTGATTAGGGGAGGGATATGTTCAGAAATTAATGTGATATAAAAGCAAAAGGTGTCAATAAAAATAAGATTATTTTTTAAAGTGCTTCTTCAATTCAGTTGGTCAAGAATAAGAGATCTAGGCAAAATTTTCTTGGAAAATTTAAGATGGAACTGAATAGTTTCAGGTGGATGATCAAAGAAGATTTCACATAAGAGATAGTACATAAGTCTTGAAGGAAGAAAAGGATTCTTAAAAAGGGAATAGCACATTCCAGGAAAGGGGGAAAAAGTAGGAGACTATATTTAAAGTTCAAGGACCAGCTTTTGGTTAGAAGATAGAATATATGCATGGGAGTGCATACATATGAGAAAGGTAAACTTCAGAGAGTCTTAAGTGTCTAGCCAAAGAGTTCATATTTCATATCAAAGGCAATAAGGAACCACTGAAGATTTCTGAGCAACATAGACTTTTGGAAGAGTATTTTGGCACGTGAGTAAAGATGTATTAGGTTATCAGGTCAGTAGTCAACCAGTAAGAGTCAGAAGATGAGTAGTAGTTGTAGTTGGTGACTCCTTGCAAGAGTGAATATTGAGACAGCTATATGTTGACATTATTTTAGCAGCAAATACATCTGTCTCCAGAATGTAATGATAGAGAACTCCCCCTGTCAGAGCTGATAACTACTATTCTGGTGAGTTACATGGGAAGAAATGATAATGCCAGAAGAAACCCATGAAGTCTTGCTAAGGATTATGAAGACTTGGCCAAGAAAATGAAGACCTCAAGGGGTACAGATGGTGTTTTCACCATGAATGTTGGTAAAGGGCATGGGCTACAGAAGAGAAAAGAAGATTTCAGATGCTAAATAAAATAATTTAGATCAGAGGAATTCTGTAGATATAGATTACTTAGATTTTCACAAAGCATTTTACAAAGTGTTATCTTTGTGGACAAATTAGAGTCGTGAGTTAGATAGTAGTACAGTTACGTGGATTCAGAGGTTCAAAGAGTAGTAATAGAGATTCAGTGTCAAATTGGACAAAGGTCTAAGTGGAGTACCCTAGGTATCTGTTCTTGGACCTGTGTTATATGACATTCCTGTAAATGACTTGCATAAGGGTACAGATGATATATGTATCAAATTTTGGGGTAACATGTAACTAGGAGAGATAATTAATATGTGGCAGTGTGGTATTGTGAAGATAGCACTACCTGCAGAATCAGAGGACCTGTGTTCAAATTCTGTCCTTGTCATTTAAGAATAAGAGATGGCAGTGAGCTTAGACAAATTAACTCCCTGCAACTCTGGGTCTCAGTTTCCTCATCTCTCAAATGAATATAATGTTTTCTGAGGTCCCTTAAAGCTCTAATGTGGTAGATCTTATAGATCCAATGTTGTAAAATGTATCTTGCCATGATAGAATGTTTGGCTGAGTTTAGTGATTGTATATTCAATAAAGATAAGTATAAAGCATTCAACTTCTGGCAAAAAGTCAACTGAGACAGATGTTTATTGGAAAAAAAAGATCTTGGGGGTTTACTGAATTTCCAGGTCAACATAAGGCAATGGTATAATATGGCCACCAAAAATGCTAATGTAGTTTTAAGTGGAATTAAGTGAATCTTAGAATTCTGGACTAGAGTGCTGATAGTCCTAAGACAGAACACATCTGTATCATTGAGTTCAGTTATGGATATTATATCTTAGGAAGAAGATGGAAAAACTGCATAGTTTCCGGAGGAAGGTCATCTGGATAATGAAGGGCCTCCAGCTGTGCCAAAGGAGAATTGTTTGCAGGAACTGAAGAATTCTTGTCTGGAGAAGCAAAAAAAAAAAAAAAAAGCCTTCATGGGGAAGTGATAGCTGTATACAATTATCTGAAGGCTTGTAACGTAGATAAAGCATTAGACTTGTTCTCTTGGGCCCTGGAAGAAGAACCAGGATCAATGGGTAGAAGTTGCAAGGAAGCAGGCTTATGCCTGACGAAAGACAAAAGTTCATAACAATTATCAAAAAGGGTAAATGGGAAGCCTTGGGAGCTGGTGAGAAACCTTCAAGGAGAGCCTTACTGTTTCTCAGGTATGTTGTAATCCAGTTAACATTGGATTAGATGACCCTAATTCTGTTATTCTGTAATTGGAGAATGAAGAAATTGGAAGCAGCAATTTATAGTCCATTTGAATAATCCAGGGGAGAGGTGGCAGAAGCCTGAAAAAAAAGGTACTAGCAATGTGAGTGAAAAAATGGAGATGATGGTACTACTATGGAGGTAGAATCAACCAGATTGGTAATTGAGTAGACTTGAAGGGTAAGGGAAAGGGAATAGTTAAGGACCACCATCTGGTCCAGAACCTGTGTGATTGGATGGATAATTGTGCCCTCAATAGAAATAGCAAAGTTTAGATGAGGGGAGGGAAGTCCATTTTGGACATGATAAACTTGAGATGTTGATGGAGCATCCAAGTGGAGCCTTGTAGCAAGTACTTAGAAATGCTGAATTGGAGATTAAGAACTAATTACACAGATTTGTAAGGTTTTTGCATAGATACAACTATTTAATCTAGTGCAGTTGATGAGATCACTGAGAGAAGGTATAGAGAGAAGTAGGCCCAACATAGAGCATTGATTAGAGGATAAAGATGACTGAGTAAAGGAGACTGAGAAAGTTATCAGGGCATGACTACCATCTTTCCTTTTTCTTTCATAAACATATTCAGTGTTATCTTTACTTTTACTTCTTATGCAAGTCATTGTTTGCAATGTGCTGCAGCTGGTTTTATGCCTGCCACAAACCTCTCCATTTCCCTTTGTGTTACCTGTAATTTTGATTCTTTTGAGGTCATAATTTTCCATGACTCGCAGGCATATAGAACCATTGGGAGAATATTGGTGTTAAAAGAGACCAGCTTTTGCAGCAGTTAACATTTGTTACTGAGTCACAGAAAGGACTGAGCTATGTCCCAAATGTGATGAAGCTTGATTCTTTCCTTCCATTCAATTCTGGGTCCAGCTCTTTGTCCATCAACAGTAGTGTATAAAATATTGGATTAACATACTGATGAACTAGCACAAAGGTCTGCCTTCCCAATTCTGTGGGATTCTATTTTAATCCTTTTTTTCCCCTAGTGTGACTGGGTAGATCAATTTTGAATTAAGGTGGATTTCCCTGAGGCTTAATGGTGTTCTGGGACTTGATGCAATTAGTACAATGTTATCTTTGAGTTAGATCATTTGGAGAATCTTACCATCAATAATGAATCCTTCCTTTGTTTGCTCTGTTTATATATCTTTCATAAGAGTGGAGAAAACTTTAGGTGAGCATATGTCTCCCTGTTTTGTACCTCATTTGATGTCCATATTCAGTGGATTGTTCAACCAAGCTATATCCATATTTGCCTCTGTTGTTAAGTATCATGTAATTTTAAATGTTTGTGTAGGAGACACCTTATATGAGAAGGGCTTTCAAAACTAATTTTTTATCTAGCTATTTTTTAATCAAGAAATGAAATCTTTTTTAAAAAAATCTTATTGATATCCTTTGTTTTTATATCACCTAATTTCTCCCCGTATTTCTTTATTTCTCTGCCTCCACTCTCTCAGGACATCCAATATAACAAGAATTTTTAAAGTAAGAAAAAGTGGAATATGAGAAAAATAAATCAGCAAAACTCAATACATTGAAAAAAGTCAGAAGGTATATGCAGTGTTCCATACCAAAGAACCCTCAACTCTGCCAAGAGGTGGGGGGATAGAGGAAGGGAAGAAGGCAGGAAATGTTTTCTCTTTACTCTTTTTGGGAGCCACCTTTGTTCTTTGTAATTTTGAATGTTAATTTTCAATTATTCTGTGTTATTTTGATTACATTGTTGTAGACATTATGTATATTGTATTGTTTTGTTTTTCCTGTGATTACTTGACTCAGTAAAATCTTATGTTCTCTATATACCTCTTGGTCATTTATAGGACCTTAGTGGTGTAATTCTCCTGTACAGCACTGTCTTTGAAAGGATGGCCATCTTTGACTGTCTTTTTGAATTTTACTCAGGGTAGAATCCTAAATGATAACAATATCTATAAGCAAAATTTGTTGATAATTACATACTTCTCTCTGAAAACCAAGAATACTTCATCATTTTTGTGGTGATCAGAAATACTATTATTTTGAGAAAATTAATATATGACTTTGTTAGTGATTTGTGGGAACATTGCTTTACCTGATAGTGCTTTAAATAAATGAATGAAGAAATGGAAGTAGGATTGCAACTACTTTATTTTCATATACATTCAAATAGTTAACTTCAGGAGGAGGAAACTTTCTCAGCTACTGCTGGTTGGTACCTTCTCTGCAATTTTTGGTCTTAGAGAACTGCCTGAAGAATTGAGGGATTAAGTGATTTGCCCAGGGTCACCCATCCAGTGTACATCAGGGATGGGACTTGAGCTGAGGCCTTCTTGGTTCTAAGGCAGGCACTTCTTTATCCCCTCTTCAGGCAGCCTCACAGCTGAATAGATAGGCATGCACATAAACCACAGCTATTTATACCTCAGGTCACATTCAGTTCCCTCAAATGTACTTCTGTTTTCTGTGTTTAAAAACTCAGTGCAATATTTAAATTATGTTCTGTCTGCAAATTGAACCTTAGGGTTGGTTTTTGTTGAAATTGAAAGAAAACAGCAACAGGCTTTCAATTAGACCAAATGGTAAAGATATGAATAAAATTCATGTATTTGGAGGAGTGTTTCCCAAAGTGGAGTCTGTGGGATAGTACCAGAGAAACTATGCCTATCTGTTACCCAAGGACAACAGAGGGTTAAGCACAAAGGGAGGTAGAAAGGAAGGATTTTGCTTCCTCCTCTTAACCTCCCTCTTTCTCCAACTTTTAGATGTGATGCACTGCTAATAAGCAGCTGAGGCCTCCAGGCTTCCTCCCATCTAACTCATCAACTAGATTCTCTCACACTATAATCATTGTTTTCTCTTCCTGGCTAGCCTTTGAGCCACCTGCCCTTCCTGGGTTATCACCTCACTGCCTTCCCTCCCTTCTTATTATCACTTCATTCCTTGCCAGTTCCTAAGTGTTGCCACCCCTTCTCTACTTTTCCTTTTCCCCTGTCTGAGCTGTTCTGTTGCTTTGCCTGAGGCCAGAAGTGAAAGAATCACAACTAAAACAGAAAAACAGACAAACAATAAAGTAACACACTTATTTTTAATGAAATTATAATGATCTATCTTACTTCTCATGTTTTTCTCATGTGTAAATTCCAAGTAAAAAGATATAATTTTAAACTTTTAGTTTTATGTTTAATCTTTTTTTTAAAAAAAAGGCAGAAAGTTATTAGAGTGGAAGAACTCAGCTTTGAGTTACCACCCAAGAACACCAAGGACTCCACTATGATTTAGTAAATAGTTAAGCCAGCTTTCCACTATTTTCAAAGTGCTGAGAATCCCTGTTCAGACTGGACCAACCCTTGCTAGAGTTTCAATATGGTGTGAAAGGGGAATGGGGAAGTGAATGGAGGCAGATAAGGCTCCCAGAAGCTTTCAGTGGCTTACTTGTGGTGATGGTTGTGGTGGCAGTGGTGTAATGTGGTGGTAGTGATGGTGATGGTGATGATGGTAATGGTGACAGTGATGAGGTGTGTGTTTCCTCTCTCTCTCCTTGGTGGCAATGTTTATGTACTAGGTTGCCATACGTCTGGGAGGTTAGTCGTTCAGGAACTCTGGTGGCACGTTATTCTTTGCTTTGAGGTTTATTATGGCACATGATTAAGTTCAGGACTATGTGTGAGTTGGAGAAAGTGTGTGTGTGTGTGTGTGTGTATACATTTATATATATACACATACACACACACACACATATATATAATATATATATACATATATATATATATATATATATATGTAAATGATCTGTGAAATAACCAAAGCAATAATGATTTGTGGGACAGATTTAGCTAGAGTCATGTCTGATTTTATATGGTTGAGGGCACTGAGTAACACTAGAAAGGGTAAATGAATACACAAATTAATGAATGTAAAAGCAATTTATTATTTGCCAAGTATTGCACTAGATGTGGCTACACAGACAAAAATGAGACAGCCCATACGTATAAGAAGTTAAATTCTAATAGTAGAAGATGACACATTAGATGAAAGTGGGAGTACAGAAAGGCAGTTAGTGTATGGTCACGAAGGAGACAAGTAGAGACATAGGACAGTCTATTGCTGTGCTCTTAGCTCATTAATAGCCTATTATGCCAGAACTCCTTCCCCAGTCTTTTCAGGCTTTAAGAGGAAATAGGGGAATAAAATCAGGTAAGAACTAATAAAGAAGGTGACGTTTGTTTGATTTTTTAAAATTTTGTTTTGTTTTGTTTTTTTAAGAGAGGTGTGGGAGGACTTCCTAGAAAGTGCTATTGAAAAACAGAAAAGGTCTAGTGATGTGATTTCCCTGGTGGTTTTTACCTGCCAGTCTAACCTCCAGCTAGCTTTAAGTTTGGAATTCTGCAAAGTTGTCTTTGTCTATAGTTTTCTGAGTTTTGTTCTTCTCTTAGTTTTAAAGGAAAATTTCTATAGTAAAAAGTTCATAACTGTCTCTATTGATTAAGAGGAAACAGATTTAACACCTCTGTTAATATGCATAGAGGAAGCATTCCACTCCTAAGGACCAAGTCAAGAGTCTGAAGGAGCAGGGGAAACGAGAAACCAGAATGGAGGTGATCAGGCCTAGCTGTTTGTTAACTGTCTTCTTGCCTAGGGGATGCCCTCACAATGTGTGAATTGAATCATGAGGTGGGGTAGAACATATGTCAGGGATAATATTGAGGAAAAAGTAGGATGAAAAATGTTATTGTCATTATTACATTAAACTATACAATCTTCTTCATTTTCTTTTCCTTATTCTGAGGTGAAATGAATTTATCGAACTTAATAATGTCTCAAGCTTGTTCCAGCAGTGTTTTCATGATTTACTTCACCTGGCCTCCCATCACCCTTATTATTTATACTAGCCATTTAATACTTTATTATTGTTTTTTTAATCACTTTATAATGCTGTGTCACATATCCCCAACTAAATTATTATCTTCTTGAGGTCATGAGGTCATAGAGAACCATTATATCATCAAAAAGACATAACAGAGAGCTGGGCATTATTTTAGAAGCACTGAATAGATATTTGTTAATTTTAATTCTTAATTGTAGAAGGTTGCTGTCCAGATTTTAAAGGTTCATTTCATTTTTTATAAGTTCCACAGTCGATTTTAGATAAATACACTTCGAGGTTGTAACTCACTTTCTGTGCAGAGTAATAATGAATTTTTCTTCACTCCTTTCTACTTCCTAGAAACCTGTCTAGGCATGAAGGCATGAGAAATTCAATGGAGAGAAATGAAGCTGAATTTTTATACCTTCATATTTAGTCTTTTATTTTATCCTTCTAATTTGAACAGAAATGTACTGGTCAGTGATTATATCATCACAAGTTAAAAGTTCATTTTAGCATTAATATTATTTATGGTATAAGTTTCCTCTTTGGAGTTTGCTATACCAATGAAATCACAGGTTTAATCCCAATTCCTATCTGTATTATTTGTAATGCTAAGTGTAACCCATGGCCCATTGATCACCACCACCACCGTCTCCCTTACCACCCAGATTCTGATTTATGGGAAATGAATTCTGATGCCTGGACACAAAAACATATTCTTTTCTCTTTGGCTCAGTGTCATCACTTTATGTCACTTTGGCATCATGTTATGTAAAGCTTTACATGTAGCTTATACTTGATTCATATCTAGGTGTCCTCAGCTCTTAAATCCTGCATAGGCAATTAATGTAGTCAATATTATCATATTAATAGACTTCATTTTACCCCACAGAACATGTTGCAGATACAAAAGACTCACAGAAGCCCATAAACATACAGGAACATAGGAAGCGAAGCACTCAAATATTCCAGTGGTTTCCTTTGATAGAAAATTGAACTTCTTGTTGTCATTTGGCAACCCTTTCAGATTCTGGTAAATCTCTGATCCTCTTAGCTAACCCTATATAATGCTTCCTGAAGTCATGGTGTCAGGGTATGGTATGGATTCTCTTCACCTCTCCCAAGCAAATACACTTCAGGGCTTCAGAATAAGAAATTCCCTACTATATACTACTTAATTACACACTGGTTTTGCTCTCCAAGGACAGTATTTAGGAACTATGCAGATTGTCTTCTTTATTTAGGAATCTCCTCTCTCTAGAATTTCTAATCCCCAAACTATCTAACTTGAGGACTGCAGTTTAGGTTACCTATGAGGTATCTCCTAAGGCTGTACACCTAGGAATTTTCATTTCTCTGATAAGAGCAAAGCGAGGAAAAGTATTTATTAAATGTCTGCTGTGTTCCAAGCATTGTGCTAAGTGTTTTACATATATATTATCTTATTTGAGTCTCACGATAACCCAGCTCTGGGAGGTAGAAGCTATTATTAGTCTCATCTTACAGTTGAGAAAACTGAGGCAAAGAAAGGCTAACTAACTTGTCCAGTATCACACAGTCAGTAAGTGTCTGAAGCTGGATATTAATTCAGGTCTTCAAGACTCCAAGTCCAGAGGGCTAACTATTGATTGTACCACCCTGCTTCCTCTTAACTTTTTTTTTTAGAACAATAAGGAATATAATAAAAAAAAATGTTGTCAGAGGATTTTTTGAAGTACTAAATGTTGTGAAGAAAATTAGTGCTAGAATCCAGATGGAATCACATGCTTTCTGACTTTCAGTCCAATAGTCTTTCTCCTATGCTGCAAAAATTTCACCCTTTAAAATGTCAGTATTACAGAATCTTTTCATTGAAAAACAAATATTGTAGCTCTAGAAAAGACTTTAGAAGGTGTGTTGGTAACCAAAAATGTGCTCCTTAGCACTTAGTTCAACAAGTGCCCTTGAAGAGTTTGGCTTTTGTTTGCTTTGATTAATTCAGTGTATTTCATTGAGTCTTACTAAGTGCTAAGCCCCAGGCCCAAACCCCTGTTAGGTGTAAAACCTTAGTGCCTGTGGATTGGCAACTAAGGTGGGGCCCAAGGTGGGGCTAACTCCAGGGAGGGCCTAGTTTACATGTTTGGGAGAGTAGAGGCTTTTAGACCACGTGGGTTTAAATCCCCCTCTTTGTGATGATTCTAGGTCACGTGGGTGAGTTGCATGTGTGACTCACCCCTGATGCTGAAAAAGATATAAAAACCAGGGGTTGGCTCTCTGTTCTTTGGAGCTCTCTTACTCACAGCAGTGGTGGCGCATGTGACTCTGAGCCAGCCCTTGTTCTGAGCTCCCGGGCTGAACCTAGATGTTGGTAACTATGAATTTGTATTGGGTCTGTCTATTGATGTTTGTAATTTATTTGTATTTTATTCTGAAGTTAAGGGTGCTGGCTTTTTCCCCTGAACTAGGTGAATGCTGTCTGTATGCTGGATTAAAGTAAACTTGTCAACCCCTTCACCTTGCTTTCCTTAGTTAAGCAGATCAAAAGAACCTGTGCTGTTGGCAGCTTTCTGGGTGCTGGCTGTGGGTGGATCTTACACCCCCATAGAAGCTGCTAGCTGGATTGTTAAAACAGAAGGATCGTCACAACAAGCATTTAAGTAGCTACTATGTGTCACACCCTGTGCTAAGGCTGGAGATACAAAGTAGCCCAGGAAAAAGACTTTTTCACACTTCTACCTCTTCCTCTTTCTGCTCCTTCTTGCACAGCAGATGTCTCTCTCCTCTTCTTGTGACCTTCAGAGTCCTTTGCCACTGCTGATTTTGTCCTGCAAGGTAGAGAGTTAGCTTTTGAGCCCCGCTCTGTGCCAGACCTTGAAACCTATTCATTTCTGTTCACTTTCCACATGGTCAGACAGAGACTAAGGATCATATTATTTCTGATTCAATGGCAGAATCGGTTAAAAAAAAAAAGCAGCACATTCATGAGTAGGCATATTGAAATGTCACCTTGGAGATACAGAAGTATGTAATTTTCCTCTACAGGAACTTTGAAGATATTTTACCCCCCCCCCCCCCCCCCGCCAAAAAAGGAGTGTTATGTAATAGAAAGATAGCTTTACTAGGAATCAGTTGGCTAGGAATTCAGTCTTAGCTCTGACACATGTGTCTATGGAAAAGTCATTTAGTCTTTTTAAGCCTCCATTCTCTTTGCCTATAAAACTGGTAATAATACTTATCTTACCAACCTCCCAGGGTTTTGTGTGGAAAGTGCTTAGTAAAACTTAAAATGTTGTATCCATGTAATTATTATTAAGAATCATCCTTTTATGACTTTGAATAACCATGCTTTATATTCCTTATGTCAGTTTCTCCACCCTCTTAAAGTCCACCTGGTGATTTCATCCGTATTTCCTTTAAACATAAAACCCATATGAATAATTGTATTCTGTATGAAATGAAATTCTTTGATCTCTGATTAACTTTATCTCCTTCCTACCACTGGAGGACTCTAGTTCATGGTGTTTGACATTTTTTTTCCTAGTGATTTGGATAAAGCCATAGATTTCATGTTTATGAAATTTATAGCCTGATCTGTTCTAGAATATTTTAAAAGTGCTCACTTTAGTTGATGTTTGTTAAATTCAGAGTAAAAAATTAAAAATATATTTAGAGTTTACCATAAATTATAAAGTGTAGTTAATTAACTGGATAATGGTGAATCAAAAGGGATTTTGTCAGACTACAATGATGACAAAAAGAAATTTAATAAACAAGTATAAAATCCTGTGCCTGAGTTTTGAAAGTCAACTGTACAATTATAAAATGGGGCAGATGGGGCTGATCAGCAGATTCTTTGAAGATTTTAAGGTTTCAGTGGACTGCAACCTTAATATGTACAGGTCATATGTGGTATGAGTATCAAAAGGGCTAATAAAATCATGGATGGTAGTGGGAAAGGAATATGTCCATAACAAGGATGGTACATTCCACTGGATTTTGCTTCATTTGGCCCATGTGTGTAATACTGTATTCAGTGTTGGAGTATAATACATTTAAGGAATAGGATCAGGATAGGGAGGAGACTGAAAAGCATTCCAATGAATTATAAAACCAGCTTCTAAATACTCTCTCTCACAGAAACTTGGATACTGCTACTATATCAAGAATTTTTAAGTGAGTAACTGATCCTAAAAATCCACAAAATATTGAGTAGTTGTCTTACCCTGACAATTATCACTTTACATTTTGCTAATTTTTAGATTTAAAAAACCCAATTTATTAATAGCTTTATTTTACTCATGAGCCAATCTTAGAGAACTCTGTATATTTTAGACCCTCCTACTTAGAATATTTATTTAAGGTGTCAGCCTCAATTTTTCCCAATTAGATGTAATATAAAAACTACATTTAACAAACCAATAATGCAAAACTAATTATTAACTATGCAATATAGCAAAATTACAATGATGAAGGTTATAACCGAAGGAGACGTATAAGAAGAAACTTTCTTCCACCCACTCCTGTTTAGAAGTTTGGGATCATGGGTGCCCTGGGATACTACATATAACATCAGAATGTTTTTTTTTTTTAAAAAAGTAAGCTTCTTTATTGCAAGCAATGGCTGGGGGTGGGGGGAGAGGTTAGAGGAAAGACACAAGGAAATGTTAATGAAATAAAACCAAAAGATATCGATAAAATGTATTTTCAAATAAAAAGCAGCATATACAGTAATAATAAAACAATAGAAATGTATAATTAATATGCATCAAGTCAAAGAGTCAAACAGGCAAATTTATGTCATTAATCACCATTAGCACCATCAGACATTTATGATTATATAGCTTATAGTGAGTGGGTTTTTAATAAGGGAACACATCTATGATAAATTTTAAAAATATTTTAAAATTCAGGACCTAAGTCCCCATGTGCAACAGTGTTTTCTGGTTATAACCTTTCTGCAGAAGGTTTTAGGGTTCATTAACTTACTCATTTTTTCCAAGGTCTTATGGTGTTCAGGTCAACTCAACATGCTTTTATTAAATGGTTATTATATGTGAGGCACTGGGCTAAAGTTGAAAACAATCCCTGCCTTCAAGGAACTCAAAATCTAATGACTCACAAGCAAGGGGATATGATCTGATTTTTCCTCACAAATTACTAAATGGTAACAGTTCTCATTAATCATTTGTCCCTGAGACTCCAACTAGATTTGTTAAAAATTAATCCTCTTTTACCATAAGCTTATATTAAACTCCCTCATCTACTAGGCTTAAATAAAGGTGATAGTTATTGGATGTAGATTTTATTAATAATATAATAAACAATAAAAAGACATAAATAACTATTTACAAAATGTCATCTGTGTAAAAGATCACCTGAAACATCGAATCTAGAAATATGAGCCCTCCATTCAGCTGTCTCAGGAGTGCAGCCAAAGTCTCTGAAGAATTCTGTTCCCACCATTATGTTACAAGAATTAAACTTGCTTCTCTCAGGAAAGAAGTCCCTACCCCTGCCCCTATGCCTCATCAAATATCTCTCTAGTCATGACAGATAATTGTCTTTGGAAAATCAGTTCAAATGTCACTTCTAGGATTGGAATCTTAAAATCTCTCCTAAAGATATAGTAAGAGTATCTAAGTCCCTTTGGGGGAGACTACTTAACTTGTTCTTTTAAAATAAAACATGATAATTTCAAAAAGACTATAAAAAGAGTTGTTAAAAAAATGAATAAAATATATTTTTTAAATGAAGCATCCCCTTTTTAATACCTGTATTAATCAAATCCAATGAAACTTGCCAATTGTAAATGTTATCTGAAAGGCCAGAATAAATTGGACTGAATTGAAAAAAAAAAAGGCAGGGCTTTCACTGTCAGTGAACTGCTCTTAAATATAAGGTGAATCAACATGGATTTGGAAATATTTTATTGTAATTTTGAAAAAAGCAGCTCAAAGTGGCATAATGTAATGAAAACAGGACTATCTACTTCTAAATTCCAGGGTAAAATATGGTTTACAAAACACAAAGAAAGAAAGGATTCAGTATAGAAATTAAATAGATTTCTGATTCGATTTAGTTTGAGTATCACTTAAGAAGACCTTTTCTTTTTTCTGATCATTCAAGAAAATAGACATATATGTGTAAATATCTGTGTGTACATATGTATATGTATGTGTGTATATATGTGTGTATCTATATGTATATATCACAGATTTTGAAGTTAAAGTGAAACCTTGAGCTTCTTCATATTTGGAATCTGGATAAACAATTTAATTTACTATCTAATGAATTTCCTGAACAAAGATGCCATATTTACAATATAAGAAGAGAATTACCTTTCAGAATAAAAAGAAAACAAAATTAAGATCATCTAATTTTTCAGATTATCTACATCTCTATGTTCTTGCATTAATAATCACAACTGGACTTTTATTTTAAAGTTCACACTGGTACAGTGGAAATGAGTGTTGCTTCAGATACAAAAGATCTGGATTCAGGAGTTGGCTGTGCCACATGCAACATATGTCACCTTGTGCATGTCCTTTGCTCCCTTGGGTGTTAGCTTCCTCAACTGTAAGATGAAGGAATTGACTAGATGATCTCAAAGCTCCTTTTCATATTTAAACATGTTAAAGTAAGAGACTAGTGTTAAAGCAACCAGGGTGATTTTCATGTGTGACTTTGACATTATTTTATTGCAACAGCTTTTAAGATAGAAATCAATGAAATCAAATGGAAATTTCTTGCATTAAGTCTTAATTCTTTATCATTCTTGCTAAGTGTTTCTCCAGGCCCTCACTTTTAATATCCCTGGACAAGATTTTTTTTTTTACTCAGGCCATCAATTTCACAAGATTATTGTAAGGATCAGAGAAGAGTATGTTTATGAAGCATTTTGTAAAGGTGCTGTGTGTCAGTCATAATTATTTTTATCAATAGTAGTCAGTTATTATCAAACTGTACATTAGTAATGGTAGTATTTGAAGAAGAAAAATTTAGATAAGCTAGGTATGCAAACAGGAAGCAAGCAACTTCATTTTTATATTCTTTTATGTATAAGACAAAAGTTATTTATTTGGCCAGTTGCCTGCAGAATTTCTTAAAATTTCTCCTCAGCTCTCTCCTTGTTTCATCATGTATGCCCAGATTGAAGTATGGCATGTATTTGTTTAGGAGGACTATCTTCAAACTATGTAAAAAGGAGAAGCTATCTCAGAATCAGGGGAAAAAGAGGTCCTGAGCATTTGAATTCCAGGGGTTGGAACAAACATAGAATAAAGAGAAAGCTGAGCTGTGACAAAAATGGGGGGTATCAAGCAGAGCCATTAACATTACAGGCATCCCAGAGTAGAGAACTCAGGAAGTCCAAAGAAAAGGTCAACTCTTTCCCCAGCTCCCCCTCCCCCTAAATGCCTTTCTATCCACAAACCCTATAACATAATCTTCTGTTTTTGCCTCAACCACAAAGAGATCAGGGCTTTACGAGAGAGAGACAGAGAGAGAGAGAGAGAGAGAGAGAGAGAGAGAGAGAGAGAGAGAGAGAGACAGAGAGAGAGAGAGAGAGAGAGAGAGAGAGAGAGGGAGAGAGAAATGTAAGGTTAGACAAAGTGCTCTCTGCCTTGGTTTTAGTTGTAACTGAACTCAGAATGTTTCATCTAATATAAACTCCCTAAAACTTAGGAGGATGGAACGAAGGAAACAGAGATAATTTTATTGTCTTAAGGCTTAAAACAAGCTGATTATTACAATAAGGTGTTAGAAGTAAATGTTTTTTTGATCAGTTAGGGGAAAACTCTTTAATTGCTAGGCTTTTAGGTCTTTAACATAAATCATTTTTGTATTTTATCAAAAGTATTTCTACATGCATTAATAAAATACATTGGCACTGAAAAATTGGGAATGGATAAAGGAAAAGAGATCAACACTGAGTGTGATCATTTCCTGCAGATATTTACCAAAATAAAGGAATTAATTCAATGAAGAGACCAAAAAGAAAAACAAAAAACAAAAAAAAACTTATCAAGTCATTTAGTCTCTTTAGGCCCTCGAGTTCTCAACTGTAAAATGATAAATTAATTTGTTCATTAATTTCATCATTTACAACTCATTCTCCAGTGTGCTATGTGAGGATTCTGAAATGGCACAAAAGAAGAAGCAGTCAGGAAGAGAAGGTGGACACCTGGACTAGACCAAATAGACAGGAAATTCAAAGTCATACATTCATAGTTTATGGTCCATAGAGTGACTAACTCTTAACTTTTAGGGTTCTAACAGTAAAACTGTAGGGCTGTGGTGGTAACTCAGTTTTAGTAGTGTTAAGGCATCAATTCTCAAGATGTTTAAAAGACAGTAAGATGTAAAATAATTTTGGGGAAAATGCAGATATTAGTATTTTTAAGAAAGGTGATCAAGGGGACATCAAAACCCATATGCTATCATTTTAATCTATATCATCATATCTCATATATAATTTAATCATATATCATCTATATGATAATGATTTTCAGATGTATCCAGGATATCATTGATAATACCATGAAGGAATTAAAAAGCTTTTTAAAAAATTATTCTACAACCACATCTTCACATTCACACATTTGGCTGAAAGGGATACAAGACCCAACTATATGTTTGTTGTTTGTTGATTTTTTAAAAATGGGTGTTTTTGTTTGTTTCATTTAATATATTTTAAAATAATGCCACAGTTTTTTGGCAACTGTTAACTTTAGCTTTATATCTTTCATTACTATGTCATTAGGTATACAGATGATTAATATTAATACTCTTTCATTTTCAATGGAATCTTCAAGTGTTCCTTAGTTCCCTTGTTTATCTCCCTTAATGATCTCTAATTTAAATTCAGCTATCTAGTATCATTACTGACACTTCAGATTTTCTTCACTCAAATTAAGTACCAAAAATTTGATTATATCTTCTCAACTTAAATATCTGTCTTTCTCTAGATATTATAGATAATTATAATATAAAATGATTCATGATAAGCACATTAATGCAAAGTGAAACAAAAAAACCCAGTCCCAGGAGAAGATGGTCATTAACATGGAGTGGGTTTGAGGGGGCAGAAAAGGTTTCATGGAACAACTACTGTTTTAATTGGATTTTAAAGGATGGGTAGGGATTCAAAGGAGTGGAGGGAGGAAGGCAGTACATTGAATAGAAGGCATGCAGAGGGAAAGTGTGAGCATAGGTAAGGGAAATTGGGAAGCAGATGGCTTATTAAAGAAAGTGTTACTAGTCCTGTTTGGATGGATCATAAAGTGTATGGGAGGGAATAATTCGAGTCTAGAAAGATGTGCCTGATCCAGATTACAGGGTGGCCAAGAAATGGAGTTTGAATTTGAATGGATAGAAATAGGGAATCCCTGAAAATTTTTGAGCAGAGGCATGACATTACCATATTGATTCATAAGAGATAAATTTTGGCAGTGCTGTGGAGTATGGCTTGGAGAGGAGAGATAGTAAAAGTGGAAGACCCCTTGGGGGCTATTACAGTAGAAAAAAAACTGTTGCTAATGTGGGACTATTCTAAGGTAATGGCAGTGGGAATATAGGGAACTGGATAGAAATAGGAATTGGACCTGTAATTTCATTGGTAAAGGGAACTTTCCAGTGGGAAATTTCCTATGAATACAAATTGGCACTTTTTCTCCATATTGTAGTCTTAGATAGATGCCACTGGACAGTGATGCATTTGATAGTGGTGGTTGTTACTAAAGGAAAGTCGTGGCATTTGACTCTGGTGGTGGTTGTTAGAGCAAAGTCCTGGAGGAGAGATGACAGGGTGAGATCGAGAGTGCAGGAAAAGGAATTAGCTTTATTTAACATTAGGTATCATAGGATCATAGATGTAGAGGTCAAAGGGGCCATCTATTCCAACCCCTACTTTGCCAGTGAAAAAACTGAAGCCCATGGAGATTGACTTGTTCGGGATCCTGCCAGTAGAAAGCAAGATAGGTAGGATCTGAACCCAGGTCCCTTAGCTCCAATCCAATGTGATTTCCAACTATATGATGTCTTTTGTGACCACAGTGAAGGAAGAGAGAGTGAATGATGATAGTGAAGACTAGATGAGGGGAGCTGAGGTAGCTCTAATTCTATGGCTTCAATCTCAGTGAAGTTAGAGTCTAACAGTAATAGTAAGATAGCTAATATTTACATTATTTCTTTGAATACTGAAAGCACTTTTATATGTCATCTCATTTGAGCCTGATAATAACACTACCATTAACCCCATTTTACAGATGAGGAAACTTGGGCTGACAGATTTTGTTACCTGTTCACAGTCACACATCTGATAAATGTCTGAGGCATGATTCAGTTGTTCCTGATCCCAAGTCTAGGATTCTGTTCATTATATCGTTTACCTGACCCCTCTGCTGTAGGTGGGTGAGTGTGTATGAGTGGTCTACAATTGGGGACTTAAAGAAAGAGGGACAAGTTTGGAACAGCTATTCTAGGGAATGAGCTAAGTAGTCAGAAGAAGTTATATAAAAGGATTGTTTAACAAAAGAAAGGGCCCAGCTGTTGTTATGCACCATATATTTGTAGCATTTGAAATTAGATTTCATAATTTTCTCCTGGCATACATAGCAGCCCATGAATAGGAAGAGACATTCAGATGATTGAGATTATCAAAAGCTGAGGATTTACAGGTTGGAACTGTTGAAAGATCAATAGATTAGGGATTTTATTATAGTGGATAGTGAAATTTTAAAGTAGTAGACAATGGAATCAAGGCTGAGCATGGAACTAAGGGAGATGGAGTGTGGGAGATAGACTCAGAGAACAGGGTTGGGTCTAAGATTAGTTTAAAGGATAGGAGACTCTAATTACAGAGTGGGTTTTCTAAATTCAGAATCTTGGAGGTGCAGAAGTTCTGAGAAATGGTTAGGTCTAAGGTATAACAACACTGGTATGTCACTAAAGTAGGACAGAAGAATAGATTGTAGGATTTGGGGAAGCTGAGGAATTATGGGGGCAGGGTGTTAAGAGTGGTTGTCATAATAAATATTGAAGTATCAACACAACACTTGAAAATGTGTTTGGATTTCACATGCTTATTTGAATTTCACAAGCTGGTCTCAGTAAATATGCTTTCAGTGTGCTAACAGTTCTGATCAAGGCAGAAACCTTTATTTAAATATTTAGGCAATTTATAAGAGAAACAATTCAAAAATTAATTATCAGTCATGGTAGGCATTAGCTAGCATTTGGTCATAGCTATGAATTGTAAATTTCCTTTAAAAAGGATATTGCTGGTTGTGATATTCTGGTAAAGGGTAGGTAATGTTTTATTTTACAATAATTACTCACATCTAATTTTCAAACAAGTGAATTGTTTTACAAACTTTGAGACTGTGTTGAGTTATTCGACTTTCATCCTGAACCTAGAAAATGATTGATTATGAATTTGGAAGTATTATAGGATTCCTTGTTCAACAAAATTAGAGCTGCAGAGGACAAAATTCTTTTAAACTCCACTCCATACTGTCATCTTCCATAAGAATTTAGTGAAGTACCACATTTTGTTCATGGCGCTTTAGATTAGTATAAAAATGTTAACTCTCATAAAGTCAGTTCTTTTGAGGGGTAAGGAGGGATGTGTGGACCTGTTATTTCATCTGTGGAGTGAACTCTTGTCAAGAAAATCCATCTACCAATGCAGATTGGCAACTCTTCTGGCTCATACAGTCTTATGGAGTTACTTGGGGGACTGAGAGGTTAAGTCACTTGCCCATAGTTTAAAGAGACAGCCAGTTATGTGTCAGCAGCTTGACCTTAAATCCTTGTCGTGCCCTTCACTACATTGATTTTCACAATATGTTTACTTAATGGCCTAGTTCATAGAGAGCTAACCTGGAAGCCGGGAAGACCTGGTTGGAGTCCTGCGTCTAACACATAATGGATATGGGACCCTGTGGACAAGGCATTTAATCTTTAAGTAACTGTCTGAGAGAATACACAGAGAATATGCTGGCCTGTATTGATAGAGGGAGTTTCTTCATTTGGATGTTCCCTAAAGGAATGAAAGCACAGCCCTAGTCCTTACCCCAATTTCCAAGAAAATCGGTAGCAAAATTAAAGCTATTCATCAAATATGTATTGTGTCCTTATATGTGTGTGTGCCAGCTCCAATAGGCTCTTCTTGATGGTCCAACTTGAGAGTCTAAAAATGTGAAAGACATGATCCCTCCATTCTGAGAACTTGTATTTTGATTTGAGGAAATTAAATGTGCTTAAGAAATGAGCAAAATATAAGCAGGAATTATAAATATGATATGTTAATATAATAGGAATTATAGAAAAAACATTCAATTTGGAGTGAGAGAACCTAAGTTCAAATTCAGACTCTGATATTTATTCTCTCTGGCCTCAGTTTTCTCATCTGTAAAATGAAGTGGTTCCATTTAAAGATTCCTATAAGTGCTCTAAATATTATGATCTAATAGAATATAGGACACACATGTAAGTGTGAAAGGATGTGGAATAATGACACAAAAAGAGATTGTGGCATCAAGAAAGGGAGGCTTCTTGTAGCAGATCATGTTCAACCAGGTATTGAGGAATGCGTCAAGTATGTGCTGTTAGAGACCAAAGCCTTTGCTCTGCTGTGCTCAAGATACCAGTTTGACTTGTTCTTTTCGCTGATCCACACCCCTCACCCAAGTTGATTGGTTGTTGTGGCATTGTGTAAATAGAGCCTGAGTGTTAAACTTAAGAAGACAACATATCATTTACAAAGTGTTAGGGTGTGCAACATAAGTGACCTTTCCAGATAGCTGAAATACTCTTTCATCTGACAAAATTGTGTTTACTTTAACCACTTTTGATGGAAATATTTTTCCCAGAAATAGTAATAATAATATATTTACAATGGTTTATTTAATAATAATTCTCAAATCAATTACATAAGTAGTATCATTGGAAACTCATAATATTACTAACATGTTA
Source organism: Trichosurus vulpecula (assembly GCF_011100635.1). Taxonomy (NCBI): domain Eukaryota; kingdom Metazoa; phylum Chordata; class Mammalia; order Diprotodontia; family Phalangeridae; genus Trichosurus; species Trichosurus vulpecula. The sequence goes on along the minus strand of NC_050577.1, from coordinate 159,826,670 downwards.
TTATTTTCCCTTTTTAATTCATGAGGAAACTCGGGACCAGAGATGCTAAGAAACTTACCCCAGGTTACACAGCTAATTGAGTAGTGGAGCCAAAACTAGAACCTGAACTGATACCTACTCCAATGTTCTTTCTTTTATATCATTTAGTCTTATATATTATAAATGGAATAATAGACTCTTTTGCCTTCTTAAGAATAAGATATACTAAGCTACAGTAAGAAAACAACAAATCTATTTTTCTTTTTAGTTAAAGACTGTCTTTCGGCAGCCCTGTGAAGCCTATGGACCTATTATCAGAATAATAGTTTAAATGCATAAATTACATTAAATTACAAGGGAAATCTATTATATTGAAATAAATTCTCTGCCTCTGTCTGTCTGTTGCTGTCTCTGTCTCTGTCTTAAAATCAAGCTCATAGATGCCAGGTTAAGAATGCCTGATCTAGCCTTATCTTGATAATTCCAAGTTGTCATGAACATCCATTATTGCATTGTGTTGTAATAAAAAAATTCCCAACACTCTTCTGGGTTGGTAAGTTCAGTCCTTGTCTTGTCTTAGCTGTTGGTTGTCACTGTTCACTGCCCTCATTGTGCCTGCTCCTGATAGCCCCAGCCATCAGTGTCTGCTGTCCCTGGTGGTGCTCCCTCTAGTTTCCTGCAGCCAGACAAATCAGTCTTCTTAAGAATTGTGTTAGTGGAGTAAATAGGCCTCTAGTGGGCCCTCAAGGCCAAGGGTCCATCTCTAGTGCTTAGACTTTGTGGCAGTTATTTCAGGTGATTAGAAGCTATAGAGACATCTTGAGTCTCAGCTGTGTTCTACAGTTAGAGCTGGCATAAGTTTATAATGTTATGTTAACACTTCTAGAAAAATATGGAAACAATTATTACTCTATGTTCTCTAGAGCTTAACCCCAGAACTAGGGCAACAATCTGACCTCAGAGCAGTACATTTCTTTCTCATTTTATCATCTGAACCATTTTCACTTCTTTTGGTTTTTCTAATGTAACCTGAATCTTGAAGCCCATTGATATACATCAGGCTTCCTCATTGGTGGAAGTCAATGCCTTGCACCTGGGTTAGGGCATGGGGTGGTAGGAGAGAGGAGAGCTCTGCTCTCTTTTAGGACCTGCTTTGAGTCTCTTCAGGTCCCTTCAGGCTCTGCAGTCACCCTGGGTGCTTCTGGCTTCCAGTTTTCAGAGAGAAGATGGATAATGCAGAAGGAAAAGATGCTAGGAAGAAGCTGACATAAGAGAAGCTGGCAGTTTCCATTATGTCCCTATCTTCAGCTGCTGTACTAAACTTAGGGGAACTTCCCCTCAGGTGAGAGCCAGTCTTCTCTCTCGGTTGAGTTGTTACCTCCCTCCCTCTGGGAGAGCTCTATCAGTCACTTTGTATTGTCTGGTATACATTCTCCTATTGTAAACTTCCTCTGATTTTGTTTTGCTATGGATTTGGATAAATGGGTTTCTTTGCTATCTATTAGGTGGGTGTTCATTGTGGAAGTGGCATCTGGTAGAAAAGAGGTCAAGTTTTGGATATGAAGCTTAGGTCCTCCTTTCCCCATCGAAGAAATAGTGATAAGAAATTTATCTTGAACATGAAAATTACATCTCCTAGACTAATAGTATTTAAGGGAACAGATAGATATAATTCAAGTCCAGTGCCCTCTGCCCCTGAGGAGAGCAGAGTAGTCACACTTCTGGTCCCAGCCTCCTATTTACCCACCTGACAGGAATCAAAGCCTCTCTTGCAGAAGGATGGGGAAAGAAAAGGCTAGAGATGTCTATTCTGCCTCATTTTGAACCATAGGATGACTTACCCATGCTGCATATGAGAGACAGCCCTCATGGCACTGTTAAAAAAATAAAACCACAACTAATAATTTTCAATTTGACTTGACATGGGATATCTTGTATTTTTTTAGCATAAATAAGTGAATTTTACACCAGCAGTTCAATTCTGGAGGGGAAAAAACCCGTTATTTTATTTTTAAGTATTCTTCATTTTAATTTTCACAGTCAAGTGGTACCAAGGTTATAGGTAAAATTCTGGGATGGCATTTGTTTTTATAAATCTATCTCATTTGCTCATTTGAATTTATATTTTATTTACTCAAATACCTTATTGGGAATTAAAGCAAACATTAATGCTCATAAAGTAGTAATGATGGAAAACTATAAAAATATTCATCCCCTGCATGTACAAGTAACTGCATTAAAGAGTCACAGTACACTTGGGGGAGAAAACTTATGCACCTTGAACATTACTAGACAGAGGTGAGAAGAGACAGTATGCCAAGCCAGGAAACAAGACAGCCCATAAAAGGGCAAGGAGACAGGAAATAGAATGTAACGCTTAGGGAGCAACGAGTCGGCCAGCTGGGCTAGAATGAAGAAAAAGGTTGGGTGATATGCTTGAGCTGGTATGAGTACCCTCTACTTCAGGAATATCCTTTAGATAGTATAGGAGAGGGTGTTTCGAAGAGGGGAGAGATTGGAGGCTTTCCTCAAACCTGCTCAGCCTCATAGCTTTACTCATTCTTTTCAAGGTACCGGCCCCCTCCCCCCCACCCCCAATCATTCATGTGGCCTTCTATGTCAAAACCCTGGGGACATCATTGACTCTTCCATTCTGCTCAGTGGCAGTAGATTCCTTGAGTTCATCTAGCTTCCAGAAGTGTGAAGCTGGTTAGGAAATGAAGAAATGGCTGCTCTGTGCCCCTTCCTCATGTGGAAAATCTGAGAGGATGTCCACCCTCCATCCTCTCTAGTGAGAGGCAGGGAGCCCCCCCCCGCCCGGCTACTGAGGAAATGGGAGTATCTGGGTTGATGTGATTTTTCAGGATGGTGAGATGCACTAATATGTAATAGGAGGTGTGGCAAAAATCTGGCTGCAATTTTAAGCTTTAATTGCTCCAAACTGCACTTTTGGAACACCCCGTATATCTGTGTTAGTATGTCAGACTATAATCAGACTGTAACGTCTTTGAAAGCAAAGATTGCAGTTCTTTTAAACTAGCAATGCCTAACGAAGTTAGTTCTTAAACATAGTAGGTGATAAATAATACTTGTCACTGATTGATACATAAATAAATATGAATATTCATAATGTCTTAAAAGATGGAGGATTGTGAGCCCCCTTCCAACCTTAAATCTATGATCCTATAATCCTCTTTGCCATAATTCAATAATTTTACCCTTATTTTCTCCCCTGTGGAGAATGATAAAACTGAATCAGTTTATTGTTTTCACCTTATTTTTGCTTGGTGTTTTGGGGGGGAAGTTGTTTTTATTTTAATAGCTACCACTGAATGAATGAATGAGACATTTATTAAACACTTAATATGTGTAAAGCACCTGTGCTAAATGATGAGGAGAAAAGAAGAAAAGTAAGTCAGTCCTGTCTCTTAAGGAACTTACTTTCTAATCAGTGACACAACACACATAGAAAGAAAGATTCAGCTTCAAAACAGGTGCAAATGGAGAAGTCCTATGGTCAATGTCAGTCAACAAGCATTTTTTAAATGCCTACTATGTGCAGGGACTTAGGATGCTGTGGCAAGGCATAAGTTAATGACTCTTCTTTAATGTCATTTCCACTGGTAAAATCACATCAGTTTTTAAGGTTGAATCATTTAATAGTGCCTAGAAAATTGATGAAATGAATTTTCTTTTCTGGGTCTCCAGTAGCTGTGTCTGTAGCACTTACAGGAACAATTTCCAGGCTACATCTCCATAGAGGGTGGTTGTTCAGATGATGGCTGAGGACACTGAGGTGGAAGCATTGTTAATGCCAATGCCGTTGTGCTCAGGGTCCTGGGCTGTCCCTATCAGGGTCTTTGAGGGGAGATGGTGGTTAAGGTGGTAGTAGTTGCTATGTTGCCTTCTGTCTCTCCTTGAGTATGCTTTGCTGCTTTAGCTATGACAGACAACTATTGATTGTCTCACAAAGATTCCTAGAGATGCAATGAAACAATATTGTAGGCATATGATATCTGTAACCAAGAGGTTCATACTTTCTCCTAATAGTCAAAAAGATCATACAATGCTGAGATGGTCCTGTCCATGTCCATTAAAACTTATATAAAAGTGTCCTGCAGAATTTAGGACTCCTCCATCCCCAAACAAATTTCCATTATGGATAACAACTAGAACTGATTCCATAAATATTAACCAGCACTAACTATTATTAGGGAAAATAAGGCTTCTCTGAAATCTCTTTAAACCCTCAAGATCAGCATTGCTTTGCATCATGCAAAGAGCTGTAGCAACTGCTTTTTACAAGGAAGCTAAATGACTGACTGGTGTGTCACAGAGGTGAAAGACTAAAAATAAATAAATTTACTCACTTGTGTATTCAAGTGCCTAGACTCAGTAGACTGACAATACCATGATCCAGGGTTTTAACAATCTTGTCTTCCATCCAGCTTAAATTGACAAGCCATTTTTAAGTTCTCAAAGGAAAATTCTGCTATGAGGATTTTTTAGAGCTGGGTTTCTCTAACTATAATTTGGTCATGTTAGAAACTGTTGGGGAGGTGGGGTATGTTATGTTAATACCTCTGAGATAAAGAGGTACTGGAAAAATTTGGAACAAACTAGAAAAAATTAAGCCTATTTTTATGCTGAAAAATTGACATGTAATAATTATATTTCATATGGAGTTTTGGAATGTATCTCTGAAGTCAGAGTTTCAATATCTAGCCAATCACCAACTATTTAAATGCAGGAGATATAACTTGAAATATGAAAAGATTGTTAATTAGCATTATAAAGCCATTCCATCTCACCACTTGATCTGGTTTCCCTAGTTTTGTTTATTCTCCATAACGACAAAAATAAGCCTCTTTGTGGTACCCATAATTAGGTTATTCACAAGCAACTCACTAGTCAAAAAATTTTTTTCTTATATACTAAATTACACTTAATTATCTATCAATGTAATTTATCTGTTAAAGAATTTAACACAATGCTGTGCTTTATGTGAATGCTAGATAAAGCCCTTTGATATGACATCTAATATATTCACAAATATACCTCCCCACTCCCCCACACAAAGTCAAACAAACCCATACTTGCCATTTCCTCCAGTATAAATTGCTTAGCTACCAAGGTGTCCTAATTACAACTTCAGATAAAGGATGTTGAAGTTCTTTGTGTTCTGTGACCTAGTTGAGGAATAACATTTGGTGTCCTTAGCCTCATGCAGAGTTTACAATTAACTTCCTGAAACACGTGTTTGCCCCTATATATTAACTGCCTTTACAGTAATTGTTAGCTCTCAGAGGAGCATCTGTGAAGAAATGCATTTCCAAAATGAATGCTTTGAAGGGAAAAATAAAAGCAATTCATCAAGTGAGAGATAAAAAAAGAAAATGGGGTGTGTGTGTGTGTGTGTGTGTGTGTTTATTTGTGTATGTTGTCAGGAGCATGATGGGAAAACAAATACTGCCCCGTGCTTTCATATTACACATCACAATGTATCAGATCTCTAGAAATTTTATTCAAAAACAATTTTCAAATATAAAGGATGAGTTTATGAATGAGTCCAATAGTGATTCAGTTCATTCACGTTCAAATAACTTTATTTCAAATCTCTCTAGGGTTCATTCTTTAGCCTTAGGGCTAAAGCCTTTGCCATTTAAGAAAATGGAACTCCAAGGGAAATAGCATCAGACTTATCTTAACTAGTCACCTCCAGAGAACTGATGAACTCTGAGTGCATACTGAAGCATACTTTATTATTTTTTTTTTACTCTCTGTATTCTTATTGTTTTGTTTGTGTCTTCTTTTGCAACACAGCTAATATGAAAACATTTTGCATGACTTCACATGTATAATCAAAATAAAATTGCCTTCTCAAGGAGGGAGTAGGTGTGGAAGGAAGAGAATTTGTAACTCAAAATTCAAAAACAGATTTAAAATTTTTTACACATAATTGTGAAATATTTAACAAAATAAATAAAAATATTTTAAAAAATCTTTATTTTCACATCACATTTGATTAAGAAATAGCTTTTAAATTATGTAATAGTGTATTTGAAGTTATTTTTCAAAACATACATCATATTTATTTAAAGCTTAGTTTTATATACATGTATTTGCATACATATGTTGTTTCTACATTTCTAGTTGTGTGTATACATTATATATAATGTACGTAAGTAAACATATATGTATATTTGTGTGTCTATATATATATATATTTCCTTTTTAATGATACTCTTTGGTGGATATAAATAGGAATTTTGCAAAAGTATGTTTACTTATATTTCTTTGTACTGCATGCCATCATTGAATTGTACAGATTTTTCTTTTTAAAACAATTTTAAGATATTTTATTTTGAAACATATCAACCATAATCAAAGAGGAAAGAAATTGCAACATCACATATAGTACTGTTTCTTTTAATTTATTATATGTATCTTCAACGTGAGGAAAAATAGTTCATCATTTAAAGTCCTACATGACCTTCTTCATTTCTTTAATAAAATCCAATAGGTTTCTGGTGTAGAAAAAAAGAACAAACTATTTCCTATATAGTTTATATATTATAGAGACAGAAATAGTCTTGATTCCTGGAAGACCCAAATTCAAGCCCTGCTGTGGCCACATACTTTGTGACCCTGGGTGAGTCACTTAACTTTTTATCTAAGTAACTCTCAGAGACAAGTATCAGAAAAGGTTCAGGCCTGAATTGGTAGGAGTATCCTCACCTATGAGTATCATCTCCTAATGAAATCATAGGTTCAGTCCCTGTCCCTTCTGTAGATCATTTTAAAATTTATATAGTTTGATAAATATTTGTCTCTTTTCAGTGCTGTTTGACTAGCAATACAATATAGAAATATATTGTCATACATAAATGTCTTTAAGTACTAGTATACTTTGTGGATAGTATATGTAATTTCCCTTGCTGTTTGAATTCAGCATTTAGATGTGTTTGAGACAAATGGTTTGTACATTTTGACACAGTTCAGGAGCTAATACAAGTACCACTTTGATCAAACGCTGTTTAGTTTCACTCTGTAACAATTTTTTCCCTTTTGTTTGTGAGGTTTTTTTGATAGTTTGATTGGCTAATTTTTTTCTTAAGAAAAGTCTTTCCTAATCTTTTCTTATTTTATTTTCAAATTTCTTTTCAAAATTTAGTGTTTTTTTTTTTACAAATGAACTGAGTTATGAATAGTCAACCAAGAAAGATTTTTAATTTTCCTAGGCCCCTGACCCAGGGAAGTAGGCCAAATTGACCCTTCATTTATTTGAATATTTTACATAGTGTTTCTTCCTTTTCAAATAATTTTAATTAACTTTTGGAAGCAATGCAGTATCTTGCTTGACAATTTTATATATTGTGTATAAATTATGAATTTCATTTATGTGTCAAAGAATAAAAAGAAACTCTTTACTAAAATCCTTTTATAGTGCTGTGTCAAAACATGGGAGCAGCCTCCAAAAATAGGAGTATAAACTCTAATTAGTTCCTTCCACCACCCAGGAAATGTGCTGGCCTGGTTACAGACTATGATTCTATTGTCTAGGACCATCCTTGATAAGTTCAAAGAGCCTTATCAATATGGAATTGGCCTCCAGGTGATGATTTGTTTTGACAACAGAAACTCAGGAAACTGTCTGCTTAAGGTGTGGAGGAAGTTGCTATTTGTGTCTAGGGAAGCAATGCCCGCAGGAATGAAATCACTGATCCTTGAAGTATAAAGGAAAACAGAAAATGGTGCTAAACCCTAATTCCTGTCTGTCAACAAGCATTTATTGAGCACTTAAAAAATTATTAAGTACTCATCATACCCAAGGTACTGTGCTAGATGCTGGGGATACAAAGGTTAAAAAAAATATCTATTCACTCAAAGAGCTTATGTTCTACTGGGGAAATGCAACATGTCCATAGACAGACAGGGGGACTGATTAGGAGACTATTAAAATAGTTTGGGCAAGAGGTGATGAAGACTAGTCAGTGTGTGAGTGGAGGGAAGGGGACAGATATGAGAAAGACTTGGCAACCCATTAGATTTAGTAAGTTATTTGAGGGCAGGACCATTTTGCTTTTTGTCTTTGTCTCCCCCCCCCCCCCCATACTGCCACTTGTATCTAGTATAGGACCTTGTACACAGTAGGAGCTTAATAAGTACTTTTTGAATTAATTGAAAGGGAAAAGTATTATGGAGACTTACTATATATCAAGCATTGTGATAAGCATTGTCGAGGTTTATCCTTGAAGAGCTAGGATCTAGTATTATCCCTGCCTTTAAAATCTTCATGATATAGTTAGGGTGATGTGATAAGTAGAATATATGTGTGGCAATAATCAGGTGCTCCTTATGTGCTACAGAATATAAAGGCTATATCACAGTGTGTATCCCCATCCAATGCCTTGTGCAGTGTCTCTGTACACTATAAAATTACAAAAATTTGTTGAATTGTTTAATGGGACCATAACCAAAATTACTTTGAATTTAAAGCCAGAAGAGCTGAGTTCAAGGTCTGGTTCTATTTATTTGCTTTGCAAGCTGTCAAGAAGTAACTTATTCTCTCAGACTTAAGGTTTCCCCATCTGTAAAGAAGACCTAAGACTTGTTACCTACCTCATGAAGCTGTTGTAGTAATCAAACAAGAGAATATATCTAAAGCACTTTATGAACTTTAAAGTACTATATAAATGTAAACTATCATTATAATTATTATGTTAAGAAATATATACATATTTGATATATATATGTATGTATGTATATATGTATGTATGTATATTTCCTGCTCCAGTTGTGCTAGGATTTGTCATCTCAGAAGTGGGGATGACAAGCTATTTTTGATTCTAGATGTGTGATTGCTTATTCTATTCAGGTTTGAATATAAGTAGTACAGGCAAAATACAGAGACAAAATGAAGAGTTTCTGATTTTTTTTCTTAAAATCAGATAAAATGAATCAGAGTATACAGAGAATTTAAATTTTGAAAGAATCAAAAGTATTTCTGCATGGTGAATCAAAACAGTCAGCATATTTCTAATGTTTGAAAACATTCTATTTTATTTACCAAAACACTAGAATAAGGCCATACACACCCACCCAGAGTTATTTTCCTCTTATTGAAATTAACTGTTGCAAATACATACGTATTCGAAAGGGATTTTAACAGTTTTCCAATTTTACAACTCAAATATCTCAAACACAAGGACTATCCTGCTCAGAACTCTACCCACACAGGTACTTATTGAACGCTTTCTGTTTCATTAATTGAGGTAATCTACCTCCAAAACTTTTGGCATGCGTATTCCTAAATCACACCAGGGAAGGAGAATCAGTTCTGTTCTTAAAGACTTCTGGAGAATGAGATTGCATAGCAATTCTTGCTAAACTATTCTAGTATTTAATGGAACTCACTGTCAAAAAATGCCTTAGTGCCATTAGCCAAAATTTCTCATATTTTTATTTAAGAGCCACCTCACTGAGTAAGGGGGTGTTATTTGCTTAGTACAACTGGAGGATTACTTTAAAATCCTATCATTGCTTATTTGATGAGAGCATCTAAAAGTTAAATTCATGTTAGCTCATTCAACATCGTTTATTTAAACCTGATGTCATGGTCCTCTTCGAGAATGGAGGACAAACAACAGCAATCATTACTTATTAGTCCTGTAACAGTGAAAAAGCACTTAACTTTTCTGAGCCTAACTTTATCTATCTCTGAAATGGCTAGAGTAATACTTGTAGTACCTACCTCACACGGCCTTCCTTACCCAGAGAAACCAGGGTACCTTGGACTGGAGCACAAGGGGTTTCAGACTTGGAATTGGGATTGTGCTCTATAGGAACCCAGCTAGGCTATGTACCTAATCCCTTTCCTTTCCTCAGAACAGAGGCAGTGCAAAATGTGGAGAGGAATTATGGCTCTCTTATGTTTGTTTGTGATTTTTTTTGAAGTAAATATTTTTCTGTAAAAGTAAGAAGTAGGGGAGGGAGGGAGGGAGAAGGAAAAAAGAAAGAGGGAAGGTAAGAAGAGGTAGAGGAAAGGAAGGTAAGAAAGGAAGAAAGAGGGAGGTAGGAAGGTAAGAAGGGAAAGAAAGGAAAGAGGGAGGAAAGAAGGTAAGGGAGGGAGGAAGGAAGGATTGAATGGAAGAGATGGAAGTAGGGAGGAAGGAAGGTGCTTTTAAAGTTTTAATTGCTGAATAAATATGAACTATAGCTATTACATTCTCTATCCAGAGGAGAGATTATGAATATGTCCATGGAAATCTGTTCTTTTGAATGAAAAGAATGAGGTCACTCTCTTCCTATAGGTAGTACATATAGGAGGTCACTATTGTTGGTCCTCTATACAAATGACATATTTATTATGTATCTAAGTAATGTATTTACATTTAAAAGATAGAGACATGTTTAGGAATATAGGGTTGAATTTTGGCAAAAAATGTGAAGTACTCAAAGTTGGTAATTGGACTTCTTTTCAGCATCCCTTTTCCTCTTCTGGGAGTCACCTCTTCCAGTACCTATTCTCTGGTTCCCAGTGTTCTTATCCTACTCTCTATTACTGAAGGCACAATTGAGGTTCCACTTATTCCTCCCTTCCTTGGGCAGTGCTCCATGCTCATGGGTTTCCCTGGCATTCTCATCAGATGCCTTTTTAATTTGGTAATTTTCTCAGAAGAAATAGGGCTTTTGTGCTAGGTCACCAATTAATCTGACAAAGAGACATTGAAAAAGTACTAAAGGATGTTAATGCTATGATCTGTCATGTCTCTTCAAAATAAGAATAATGTACAAGAAATAAACCAGTTTTGGCCTTCTCCAGACACCAAGAACCTTAAGGAAATATAAGGTTGATCAATTACAAAAAAGATGACCAGCAGAGAAGGCCCATCTCTAATACTGCAACATATGCAACACCCATATCCCCACCAGCCAGACCCAGTTAACTACAGGATTCAACTCTGCATCTCTCTCTCCTTTCCCACCACACTCTGTGCAGTGAAAACAAAAAGGTAGAGAGCTTACTCTGGCCAAAACTGCAGCATGCTAACATGCTGTTCTACAGTAGTTCTCAGACAGAGATCTGAGGAACAGAGAGAAATGGGGCAAGATATATTATGCTTTAAGCAATGGAGATTGGTGTCCAGCTAGGGCCAGTTTTCTCCTCCCAGAAGTCACTTGGGGCATAGATTGAAGCTGGTGAAATTTGAATTGCCCAGCCTGGGAAGAAGCTGACACAGCTTTGAGGTCTAGTTACTGAAGAAACTGCCATCGAAGAGGAAAGAGCCAGAAAGTGAACAATAGGTGAATACATCAGAAAAAAAGACTGAAATTATCAAAGATCTCAGGAGGAAAAAAATCATTTTAGTAGTATTTTTTCTAATTATATGTAAAAACAATTTTTTAGTATTTTTTATAAGACTTTGAGTTGCAACTTTTTCTCCTTCTTTCCCCTTTACTTCCTAAAATGGTAAGCAGTTTGATATAGGGAACCTATGTGCAATATGTGCAATTGTGTAAAACATATGTCCATATTAATCACAACTGTGAAAGAAGAAACAGGCCAAAAGGAAAAAAAAATAAGTAAGTGAAAATAGTATGCTTTGATCTGCATTTAGAGACCATCAGGGTTTTTGGTTTTTTTTTTTTTAATTTGGATGTGGATAGCATTTTCCATTATGAGTCCTTTGCAGTTTTCTTGGATCATTGTATTGCTGAGAAGAGCTGAGTCATTCATAGTTGATCATCACACAATGTTGCTGTTACTATGTACAACATACAAAGACCTCATTTAAAGACCTTGAACATAAACAGATAAACCAACAAGGAAGACATTATTAATAGAAGAAGAAATGTCCTTCAGATCAAATAAATCAATGCTGATATCTATGGATACATATTAAAAGACAACAGAAAATGAATACTCACTTAAGAAAAGAAAGGATTCTGGGTATCCTCAAGATAGGATGAAATCTTGTTCCCAAATGATTTAAGAAAGAAATAAGAATTATAAAAGCAGACTTTATGGACTATGCAACAAAAATAAATGACCAAATGGAAAAACATGAATCCATGGTAGCAAACTTCACCAAAGAAACATGGGAGAACAATGGGTTGCGAATACAAATACACAGAAGTAAAGAAGAATCTGGAAGAGGAGAATAAGCAATAATATTGTCCTTCTAATTTTTTAAAAAAATTATTTAATTTTTAATTTGTGAAATAAAACAAGCCCTTCCATAAGACAGTAGACTAATAAAAAGATGATTGCACATGAAACTGCAAATCTATTATGTGCATACAACTTGCTATTCCTTTTAATAATAATTTTATCATGTAAATTTTTTTCTTTTTTTTCTTCCCTGCCCACCCTAGATAGCTACCATTAGACATGAATATATGTGTGTTTATGTATATAAAATTATTCTATACATTTATTTATCAGTTTTTTCCTCTGGATGCAGATAATGTCTTCCTCCATATGTCCTTTGCAGTTAATTTGGATATTTACAATAGTCAAAATGACTTAGTTGGTCAAAATTATTCTTAAAATAATGTCGCTATTACCGTATACAGCGTTTACTTGGATCTGTTCATTTTGTTCTTCATTATTTTCATGCAAGTCTTCCTATTTTTTTCTAAAAATCAATGACCTCATCATTTCTTATAGCATAGTATTCCACCACAATCATCTACCACAACTTGTTCAGCCATTCCCCAATGGATGGGCATCCTCTCAATTTCCAGTTCTTTGCCATTACAAAGAGAGCTGCTATGAATATTTTAGAACATGTAGGTTCTTTGCCTTTTTTCCCTAATCATCTTTGACAATGTTAAAACAAAACTTGATCTCTAGATGAAGCAAAACCTTTTGCTCTCAAAGACAGGATTGGTCAAGACAACTTAAGGATTATAGCTCTTGCAGAAGAACATAATAACAAAAAATTTTAGTGTCATAATGCAAGAAATAATACAAGAAAACTGCTTGGAATTTCTGAACACAAAAAGAACAACTGCCAATCAAAAGAATCCTCAGACAGGCTTCAAGGGAAAAAAGGGAGATGTTGATATTATAAACCAGTGAATAAGAGAACCCCACAGTCTTCTCTAAAATCTAAATTTCAGGTGACCCAAAGGTCACCTAAATGTATATGTACATACACACATATACATGTACATTGTCTAGTAAAAAAATGGATTTCTTATGTGGAAAAAATGAGAGCATAGCAGATGGATATGGTACTGGCAGGTACCCACAAAATATTAATATGCTTTGAATAAGGATTCAGTGCATTGGGTACATTTACAATATGGAGAATTTATGGGTGGTTGTAGAAAAGAATTACATTGGATGACTTAAAAGTTGTAGATGACTTATAATCTCTACTACTGAAGAGAATATACATACTGATGAGATAACAGATCTGTTACGTATTTAAATGATGAGTTAAAGCTATATATAAGTATTTTTATTAGGAGCTTCACAATACCTTATCTTTTTTTCTGTCTGTTTATTTGTCTTTCTATCTATCAAAGAGTAGTTGCAGACTGAGGAAAAATTTGTGATCCTCAAACTCATGTCCTGTATATATAATTTCCTATTCCATTTTCTAGCAGGGCTGGACTTGAAGAGATGTCACACGGACTTCCATTTTATTATAAAACTTAGTTTATTATAGTTACTAATGTTATTGGCAACTATTGGCAACCACTTCTTATCTCTACCTCCAGACTATCAGCTTCAGGAGTACAAGGGCCAAGTTATCTACTCTACTCTTATATGTCTTCCTAATTGTCTTTTAAATCTTTTTTTTTTTTTTTGGTTTTCTATTGGCTACCAAAGCTGGATTAAGAAGAAAGAATTACTGATAGTCTTTATCAAAAGAGACAATACATTGTAGTAGAGAAAGTATTTGACATGGAATCTAGAGGATATTGAGTTTAAATTGCTCCTCTGAAAATCACTCCTCTGTTACCTTGGACAAAGTGTGTATTTTTGTTAATCCTAGTTTCCACATATATAAGATGAGGATAGTAATACCTGTAAGTATTTTGCTTATTTGACCATTGGGAAGATAAATAACATATGTAAAGCATTTTTCAAATCTTAAAGCATTATAATTTTTAGCATTAATTGACTTTCCCAAGGGTAAAGAAATAGGCAGGAGACTTTGAAGTGCTGAGATAACCCTTCTCCACTCTCTTCTCTGTTAACAAGAGATCCTGAAGAATCATCATAAAGTCATGGAAATTTTGAATGCAAAAGGACTTTAAGCATAACCTAGACCATTGCCTTCATTTTATAAATAGGGAAGTTAAAGTCCAAAGAGATGAATGAACTTTTCAAAGGCCATAAAATGATAATTCCCACAATGAGGCAGATATTCCTAATTCCATCATCCTTACAGTTTGTTACACTATTTTGTATGACAGTCAACACTGTTTCTGATATTTTTCTTTTTTAATACTTAATTTTAAAATGAATAATTTATAATAGCATTATTGATTCTGCTCTAAATGTGCTGTGCTTTAAAATGTCTCATGCATTCTTAGATGTAATTTTTATTATGTCTTATAATAAAATTGTGTCAGAGGGTTGCATCTCCAGTTTTTATTCAAGTCAAAACAGTTTTATGTGTCAGATTTAGTTTTATATCCAACTTTTTGGATGCAAAAGGATCAAAGAATTCAAAGCTAGAGGGAACCCCAAGGAATATGAGTATTTCAAAAACGCCTGTGTAAATCTTGCCATAGTATTCATAAGGGGTTAGCTATAGCATTTTTTAATTTTCAATGTTAGACTAAATAGATGAGGGCTAGATAGGAAAAATGAGAGACAGACAATGTAGAAGAAATGCCTTCGTAATAAAATGCAAAGAGTTATTCACTTTTACTTTAATTGTGAAATATCCATGATTTTGTATATGTAGGTATTCTCTCTATGTCTTAAAACATCATGTTCTCAAGTAGTTATAGCAAAAATCATCACATCTCAGCTAATCTTCCAGCAGTGCTCTCATTGACTGAGCTATTTCTTAGTATCATGGCTTTCTCTCAGACACTGAAACCACAATAAATGAGACTTGTAATGTGTTTCTACATAGATAGAAAACAAGAGTTCACCGTAGCTGTTTCAGTTATCTGCATGATCAATAACAAACATGTAAGTGATAGTCCGCATCAATTATTAAACCAGGAAAATAAGCTCGGGTCTTTTGACTTCAAAAATGCTGACATAGATTGTAATATAATAACTCATATTTAATAGTGCTTTTAAACACACAACAATCCTATGAAGCAGATAAAATAAGCATGATTATTCCCATTTTTCAGATGAAGAAACTAATGTGCAGAAATTTGATAGAATCACTGTTTAAGTATTGGTGTTGAAATTCATACTCATTTTTCTTTTGATTCCAGATCTAAGGCTCTTTATACTTTATGTAGTATTGTTGACTTTTAGGCTCATACAAATTAATGTACTAGATCCAAAAAATTATGAAATGAATTCAAGCCATAGTGTACAATTTGAGAATGATATTATATAAATTAAAATATTTTTCACTATTAATGAAAATAAGAAAGCACTATTATTACATGTCTTTTTACTATGGTGTTTGCACTTTAATTTGCCAAAAATTTGGGTAGTAAAACCTAGAATCAAAAAGGGAACCAAAAGGTGACTACTGTTGTCCCTAAATATTGCAATCAAATAATTCAGTAGTTTGGGCTAACTTTTACAATTAATTGCTGCTAATTTATATGATGATATACACTAGATGAAACATTTGTTTTAAAATATTCCTTTTAAAAAAATTAATGGTTTTAAAATTATATGAACATAAATATAAAATCATAATCAATGTGAGTATTGCCAAGTGTTTTAAATAGATTCATTTAAAATTATTCTTCGTTAACAGGGCCTTGTTTTGATTGGGACATCTGGTAAGTTTGTATTATAAAGTATAAAAGTGGCATTCAAACCTAGGGTTCTTTTTTCAGTTGCCAGTTTTGGCTGTTTTCTTTTATATCAAAATTATATTTAAATATAGCTGCTGCAATTAAGAGAGTTTCTTGGCCCCTATACTATGATAAGGTATTTTAAAAAATCTGCTTGAGGTTAGGGCCTAAGCCAGGATTTAGTAAGTAGCCAATTGTACATTAGCCTAAAATGGTTCATCCCTGTTTGAGTGCCAGGAACTTTGTATAAATGGGGTTTTTGTCAGTACAATTTTAGTATGTGTGGAAAGGACATTTTTTCATACATTTTCTGAAATCTGCAGTCATTTCAGATTGTTATGTGTTTGACAGAATGGCCCATTGAAAAATGGAATTCTTAAGAGTTTAATAGGCCTTATTTTAATTGTGGCACTCAGCCTTCTTCTATAAAGGAAACTTGGTACTCTCTTCCAAAATTCTGAGTTTCTTGTTTTGTAATTTAAGGGAGCTAAATTGAGGAAGAGGCAGAGGAAGAAATAAAGCTAACATTTTCCATGTTCTTAGAGGAGAGTTAACAGGCTTCTGTTTCCACCCTCAGCCACAGGCATCATTTTTTCAAAAGACATTCTCTATCTAGATCTTAAATTGTTTCTCCTTAGGCAAGGTGGTTTAGCATAGAGCTTATTCAGTTATTCTGTACTTCCTTCAGGTAGATGCAGCAGCCTCCCTTTACTAAATATGTCAAGGGCTCCAGAGATATTTTGTACTAACTTTCCCAGAGTGAGGTTGTTTACTTCTTCCCTCCAGGATGTTCTGTTATCCCTGAGGTGTTGGAAATCTCTCAATTCTAATGGTAATCACCATAAGCCCCCATTCTGGTATATTCCATTGCCCTTCTTTCTACTTCTCCCCCTACCAATTTAACCACTAATGATTAGCATCCCAGTTTCATTTAACGAAAGGACAGATTTACTCTGAAGTTTAAGCAAAAGATATAGCAAAAGCATAAGTACAAATATTTCTGCCCGGCTCTGCACCTTGGTGCAACCTCCTTGCTATGTAACCTCAGTCTCTGAGGAGAATGAGGTGTACAGTTAAATCACTTTCTACATGGAACTGATCACATCAAGTTCACTTCTAAATGCAGAGTAACTAATGAGTATATAAGTCTATATCTATTGCTATTCCTGGGCTGGGTTAAGCAGGTTGCTCCAGATTTTGCTTCTTGTTTTCTGCCTTCCAGAAAGTCCTGGCCTGAATTCTAGCTACCGTATATGTGGTAGCTCACTCTCCTGACCTTTTGAAGCACAGAAGTTTTTATTCATCTCCAGTGCTCCTTCACCTAAATACAGAAAAAGAATGGACACAAGAAAGGCAGATTAAACAGGAGAGTGATACACTTTGCCTCATGACAGCTCTGAGTGAGAAGGAGCCCAGATCCCTTCTTCTACCAATAGGTCATCTTCTTGAAAACCAGTTAGGCCAGAAAGAGCCAGAGCAAGAGAGCCATTTTGACTAGTTAGTCCCACATTCAGTTTCAGTTCCTTAGCCAATCAAATGTAGTTAGCAAACTGGACCAATAACAATAAGTCTGCACATGTTCCAAAGTCCATGTGGGGATGGCATCACCCAAGCATGCCACCCATGCTCATAAGAACTGTGCTCATTGGCCATTTGCCCCATTACATTGCCATTATGCTGAGATAGAAGAAGGGTCTTATCTATCCTTCCCCATTTTGGTGTCAGGTCTTGCTCCCTGGAAAGATACAGTCTCAAGAATGCCAGTGGGAAACTGTCTTGTTTTAACATGTCCCAAGTTACCAGTTCTTCTGGCTGAATAGCTAAATGGCTATTCTCAGTGACTAGTTTATACATGAGGTGAAGCCAGTCTCCCAAAAGTCCCACATGGTCATTTGGAAGTAAGCATAGAATATCTGTTCATGTTCTGTGAAAACCCATAATATACTTCGATTATGATATATGACTATTAATACCTTCTCTGGATAAAAAAATTAAGAGATACAATCCTCTGCATGCTTTGCACATTTGCTTTGTATAACATATCCAAATGGTGCTCTTCCTGGAGAATCAGCACATAGTCTTCAAGTAGCATATTCCTAGATATATGAAAACATTTATTCAGAAAGAATGACTAAGGCTGAATTCAGCCATTTCTCATATCTCACAGGACATAGGTTATTCTTATTCCTATTCCTAAAGATAAGGATTACAACTGACCAGGGAGATTTAGCATTAATATTAACAAGATTAAGTTAAATCTTGCACAAGTTGATCTCCTTAAAAACATGATGTATTTTTATCAAAAGCACAAATGACTAAAATAAATGCTAACTTCTTTGGAAAATATTAGCTTTACAAATATGCTTATTTTTCAAATGGCCTCTTTGCACAGAGGGCTATAATTGATAGGATTCTTGGGGAAAAATAACTACTCCATCTTAGAAATTGTAATTGAAGAAGAGAGGAAACTAGCATAGTTTAACATACATCCTACATATCAAAGAATTCCATGAAAGAATAGGTAAGATTCCAAAGTAAAAAATTCTCCTTGGGAAGGGTAGGATAGGAGGTCCTCAAGAATAAAATGCTAAAGATACAAAGCAAAATATTTCCAGAGGAGAGGACAAGAGGAAGTTGCCTAAAGGAACTGACATGATAGAGCACTCACTGATAAGCTTAGCTTTTCTTTTGTTATTATTGCTTGCATTGTGGTATATAGTGTTTTTGACTTGTTACATTCTTTGGTCTGTGATCTTTAATATATTTCTATACATCCTGTCTCCAAGATCAATGTGTGTTGCTTGTATAAAGATCATGTGCTCTAACATGGTTGCTTTTTGCTTCTCTTCCTACAGATTGACCTTTACTTGAGTATATTTGTTCATACATCTTTTATCAATCAATATTTATTACAACTGACTATGTACTCAGTACTGTATTAATGTAAAAATCTGCTCTAGTTCCACAGATGATTTTCTCGCAAAACTGTCCAAAATTTTATTTGAAAACTGCATTTCTTTGTACATATGTTTTGGGAGCTTATAGTATAAGAAACTTCTTTTTTTTAAACTCTTATTTGATATCAAAATGTTTATTCATAAAAGCATTATCATTTGATAATCAATACAAATATCCTCGTTTTACTCCATTTTTTGGACCTTTTCAACATTAACTGCTACTTACGAAAAGATTTCTAAAGAGACAGTGAGTGTACTTTACAATTCTGACTGAGTGTTAACTGCCTAAGGACGATTCCCCTGTTGCTTTCTCCAGGGTAGGCAGAGTTGAGGTCTGCTGCCTGTCACTTCTTAGTAGTGGCATGGGTGAGGGCAGCAGCAGGGTGTGTTGGCAGTGACTGCAACAGCACCAGGAAAAGTAATGAGTGGATTCCATAGCACAAGCCACTGGGTCCAGTCGCACACCTTTCCCTAGATGGCAGGTGGGTACTGAATGAGCACATTAGGGATTAGTTTCTCCACTGATAGCTCACAAGGTTGCCACCTTGTTTTTGAGAGTTAGTGAGGACTGGAAAAAATGTGTAGTGCTCCATCATTTTGGCCTTGCCACTTGGAAGTACACTTTAATTTGTTTAAAAGACATAAAGATAAGATGAGAAAGCAACGACAAGAGTCTGGACCAGGGCTGATTCAGGCCAGCCTGGCGGTTCTAACTCAGATTTGGGGCGAAATGAAATACTAGGAGACTATGAAACATTTTACAACAGCATAAGAAAGAAATCCAGCAATAGATAGCCCTGAGTTAGTTGGATATAGCGCCACTCTTCTTCAATGGGACACATCTCTAGTCTGGTATGTTTATTCAGAGAACATCAGGAAAGCCTGAAAGCACCTAGTACTTGTTACCTGGGCCTTTTATGACCTAGGTATAACCATTCTAGCATTAGTCCCCTGGGCCAATAAGTTTCAAGGGTAGTTTCATTGTCTTTTATGGAAAAACTAGACAACGTGGCAAAGACTTTCTATTTTCAGTAAATGTTGTTTCTTCCAGGCCATTAACAGAATACTAATGAATAGTATGGTCCAGGAAGAATATATTGTATTTGGAGTAGTGAGGTTAGATTGGCAAGGAAATTTAAGGATATCAAAAATTATTTTCTTAGCTATATTTGGGGAAAGGGTGATTGGATGGACTAGAATCATGAAAATCAAAGACAGAAAGAAGAATTAGTTAACTCTTACCTTTATAGCTCATTCTGTGGAACTACTCTTCCAATTTCCACTTGTTCTGGTTAGTTGGGTCCCCAGAGGCTGGCTCCCACTGGGGTGCTTCCTCCCCTGATGATCAGTTGACAGATTTAATTAGCTTTTAGACAGGGCTATTTACTAAGTTAAAATAAGAACAGTGGGTTCAAAAACATTCTTCTCCACCCTTTTAAAAAGCTTGTGACACACTCTCCCACAAATTCATACAGAGTCAAGGGGAAGTTGGGTTCAGGATCACTGCACACGTGGTGAATATGTTAAAACTCTTGGAAGTCCTTTTGCTGGAATACTCAACATGCCCTCTTTAGGTATAGTATATATTTCTGCTTGACTCCTTCTTCCTTCCTGATGTTGTCTTTCCTCAGGGTGTCTGGTTTGTCCTTGGCTCTCAGTGTAGAGAGTGGCACCAAACACTACTGTTCCAGGTATGCTTCTAATATGCCAATAAAAATGCATATACTCTGACTTTGCAAAGGTCATGTTATCATCTGCTCAAGTTGCTGAAGGAGAGTGAATCTTGGCTTTTTCATTCAAGTGATTCTTTCTTAGGGGTTTTGCTGAAACCAAAATCTCTTCTATACACTGACAGAGCGCCCCAAAGGACATAGCATAATCTCCTCAGCCAGTACCAACACACGTCCTATGGAGCATCGCCATGTTTCATACAGTGGCTTTTAAATCGGATGCTGATGATTGATTTATTGATTCAATAGAGGTGTTCTCACTTGGTTAATATACTTAATTTTAGTTGGGTGAGGTGTCTGAATTCTACAGTTATATTATATTTCTTTTTTATTTGATAAAGCTAAGTGATTTTTGGACTGGAAAAGACAGAACAAAAATAGCTAAAAAGGCATTGATAAGGCAAAAACTAGCTAGCTACATTGATTGGTTTTTGTCACTAGGTCCAAATTAACTGTATTCCAAGATCTTAATAAAAGAGGCAATTGTAATTGCTGAACTACTGTCAGCGGTGTTTGAAAGTTTGTGGAGGGTGGGAGTTTCAGTGCAGAACTGAACGAGTACAAATAGTATCCCAGTTTTAAAGAACAAAATGGAAATTTAGTCTACATACATGGATCAGTGAGCTTGAATTTGATTCATGTTGAGATTCTATAACAAATCATTATAGGAATGTTTAGTGAACATCTAAGAAAGGAAAGGTTGATCAGAAAGCGTCAGAATGACTTTGTCAAGAACAAGTCATAATGCACAAACTTCATTTCTTTTTTTGATAGCATTATTAGACTAGATGATCAAAGGGAACATTGAATTGGGAACTACATGAATGGTCTATCAATGACTATTCTTTGGGTTAAACCAATATCAACTAGGGTGTTCTCTAATTCAATGCCCTGACAATCTCTGTTGGCTGGTGATGTTTTAACAGTTTTATCAATGATTTGCATAAATAAGAGATGGCTTATGGATCATATTTACAGATAACACAACGTTAAGAGAGATAAATAACATATCTGATGACAAGATCGGAATTTGAAAAGATGACCAATATAGAGTGCTGGAATAAATCAGATAACCTTAGTTTTAGTTTATCAATATAAAATGTGGACTTTTTTAAAAACAATATCATTAGTAAAATCAGGGTTTGAAAGCAGCTCATCTAAAAAGATCTGGGGGTTTTAGCTCAATATGAGTAAAGATTGTGATGTGGCACAGCCAAAAAAGCTAATAAAATTAAGCTCCATCAAAAGTTGTAGTATCTAGGACAGGGGAGGAAATAGTTCCTTTATATGTTGTACTCATCAGAACACCCCTAAAATAGTGTGTTCAGTTTTGAATACCACATTTTAGGAAAGACATTGATAACCTGGAGAGCATCCAGAGGATGGTAACCATTGGGTTGATGGGCCATGGGCCATGAGCCCATGCCATACAGAGATTGGTTGAAGAACCTAGGGATTTTTAGCCTGGAGAGGATAAAATTGAAGGAGTTGCTTTTAAGAATTATAATAGTGTCATATAGAGGAGATTAGACTGGCCCTGTAAGATTCCAGAAGACAGAACCTAGAGTAATATGTGGAAGTTATGAAGAGGCAAATTCAGTCTAAATATAAGGGAGGGGAGGGGGAATTTCTTGAAAAATGGAACTAGCCAAAGTGGAATGGGAGATTGTTGGGAGATGGTTTTAAACTGCAGTGAGGTGACCCACTTGTCAAGTATGTTGTAGAAATGATTCTTATTCAAGTATGTGCAATACTCAGTCATTTTATAAAGGGATACCTTGTATGCATAACCACACATGAACTTTTCAGCCTGGTTGAAGGCTGTAGGATAAACAAAATAGACAGTTATGACATGATGTTTGTCTTTTTAGCTATACTGGAATTAGAGGCTTGGTAAGAGTTTGTATGCTTCATTTTTGGAAGAAGTCACATGTCTAACTAGTGAGTCCTAATGCACTCTCTTTTTTAGGATGGTAGGGATGAACTTCTCATTGAACTCCCTCTATTTTTTTCCTTCTCTCTGTCTAGAGTATTGGACTTTTAGGAATAAGCAAGAGTCAAGTTTTCATTATCAGCAGGGTTATGCTAACCTCATGTTTTAGAGCCTGCCACCTAAAAAATATTAAAAATAAAACCTAGAATGAGCACATAATACATTTTTATCCTCTTTGCATTAATGTGGAAATGAATGAACATTTAAAAATATAGAATAACAAAATTTAAAGGGACCTCAGGGACCATCCAGTCCAGATGAGGTCCTTCTTGATCTCTTGTAGCTCATCTTCATGTTTGAGGATAAAATTTCCCTTTATGTGAACTGAGGATCATTAAGTGTCTATGACTGGTGATATTGTTGTCACCAGATATATTTGTAGTATTAGTAGTGAGATAAGTCATGGGTACAACATTGTAGGAAGAATATTAATAAGCTAAAAGAATATTTTAGTTAAGGCAGTCAGGAGAATGAAGGATTTCAAGATCATGTCATAGTTGGATCATTTGAAGGAACTGGGGTATTAAATCTGTTGAAGAAAAGACAGGTATCTTCAAATATTAGAAAAGACATCGTGGGCAAGTGGGGCAAGATTTGCTTTGCTTGGTCTCAGAAGGCAGAAGTGGGAGCATCGAGTGAAAGTTGCAAAAGCAAATTCAAACTTGATGCTTCCCCCCCCCAAAAAAAAAACAAACCCAGTAACAATAAGAACTATTCAAAAGTGAAATGTGCTGCCTCAAGGGTAATGCGTTCTTTCTCATTGAAAGTCGTTAGCAATGGCTGGATAGTGCAGGACATGTTAGTTAAAATGAAGAATGGTTCTTACTCAGGTCCAGTTTGATCTAGATGTTCTCTAAGGTCCCTTTCAACTCTTGCATTCTGTGATTCTGTGAGTAAAAACACCCTATACTATAATTTCCGAAAACAAGTCTTTCTTATCCTAAAGCCCGAAATCTACTTACCTTCCCCCACCCCTATCCTTTTACTCTTTCAGAAGTTGCCTCTCAAGGACTTCCCTCCATGAAGCAGGTGAGAGGAGCACAGGGTTTTACTTGGTCAATGTGTACCACATTAGAAATGCGAGTGGGCATACTGTCAATTCTCTTCATGTTTTCGTCTCTTATTACTTGGCCTGAGGATGATCCGAAGGGTCCACAGGAACTTTTGGTGATTCAGGACATTCTGGAATATGCCTCAATTCTCATTTCAATCCCAGACTCGACGCTGACTCCCACTAATCATCTAAACTAAAGTAAGGATAACCAAAATTTAGTCCTAAACCAGAGTGTACATCAATAAAATCCTTGGAACTTCAGTTTTGGAAATGAAACAAAAATAGAACTCTTGGTAATAAGAGGTTATAAAGTGAAGCTCCTTAGTTCTTTTACCCATAGCATTTTAGAATTAGATGGCATTTTAGAAATAATTTACTGCAACGTATTCCCAAAAAGGAATTCCCTCTACATTAATAACTTTCCACTCAGACTCTGCTTGAACACCATTGGTAAACCAAGACACACACACACACATACATGCACATATACAATATGACTCCACATCTCCTTTTATCTATTTTCTTTTTTTTTTTAAAGATATACCCTCTAATAGCCACATTTCAATTATGAATTGCTTCTTGCCAAATCTCAATGATGCTGATGGCATTGAATTTTCTTCCTTGCTTTCAGGAGTTTAAGTGCTTTAAAGTGTAAGTTCAACTTACACTTCATTCCTACAAACATAATGAATTTGTGTATTGCCATTTCAGTCACTGAGTTCTATTGCTGACTCTACTCTTGGATTTCTGTGTATTATTAACATACCTCTTGAATTGTTGTTTTTTTTTTTCGAAACTTGTACCTAATGAATTTTTTTCCCCAAACCTGGTTTTACAGATACTCATGGAGAGTTTTCTTTATTCCCTTACACTTTCAAAGTCCTCTTAATGATTAAAGAAGTGTGTGCATGCGCGCGTGTGTGCGCATGTGCGCGCGCGTGTTATAACCTCTTGTTAGGTGGATTCTCTCCTGGACAATGGTCTATTATTTCTATATTTTAAGTCAAGTAATCACATGGATTGTGGACAGAGTGCCAAGCCTGGAGTGAGGAAGACTCATCTTCCTGAATTCAGCTCTGGCCTCAAACACTTACTAGCTAGGTGACCCCTGGACAAGTCACTTGACCCTGTTTCCCTCAGCTTCCTCATCTATAAAATGAGTTGGAGAAGGAAATGGCAAACCACTCCAGTATCTTTGACTAATGGAGTCATGAAGAGTCATACACAGGACATAACTGAATGACAACAATAACAAAATATTATAATAACAAAATATGCTAGGCATATTTTTGGTATGTGTGTTAAGGACTGAATCAAGGTGAATTTTTAGTTACTGGGTCAAATTAATGTAGATTCAGCTGGGCTCTTGTTTTGATACTCATTTGTAACCAATTAACTTACTACCCATTATGGTTCTTTATTAGTGTTCATATTGTTTGGTCCAAGTATTTTGGTGAGCTCTGTTTAACTCTGATACAGCCAGACGCTCATACCATGAAGCCTGTTGCGACTGACAACACAGAGGCATTTTCTATGTGCTGCTTCATCTTATCTAAAAGCCCATACAAGAACTAGTCTATTCCTTTGTCTGAAGGAATAGGCTATCTGCAGCTGAAAAATAAAAGTTTTATTTCATCAATATGAGCAAATGGTATTTTGGTTGTTAGTTTTCAGAAAACCACTTGTTAGCCACACATCTTAGCCAGGCAGCTGAGGGCCCAGCCACTGGAGGTGACTTAGCCAAGCTTTCTTACTTCTCCTTACAATAGGATGCTAGCTTGCTCAGCTGCCTTTCCTTCATAATTAGCAGATTTCTTCCAAAGCCATAATGCAAACTGAGCTTTGCAAGCCAGAGGCCCACAAACCAGAGCTTCTTTTAACTTTTGTCTACCAGAAGGCCTCAAGTACACATACAAATAGCAATTCCTTTTCACACCTTCCCTCCTCCATTCTTCCCTTTAATAAGCCTTCATACAATTCTTCCCATCTTATTGCTTATATACCTCAGTGTCTTTTTTTCTCATTGCATTTTTTTAAACTTTAGAGTCCTTTCAAACTCCAGCCTAAAACAAAGTAGAAAGGTTTTGTACTTCCTTTTCCACAGGTGTTTTGTATTTAATAACCACCCATGATTTCCTTGCAGCTTCCTTATAAGCCAAGATTTGTTTTTTGTGGTCCTATGAAATATCTTGATTTAATATTTATATTTTTTTGACTTTTATACATGCAGCCAGTGAAGCACACTTGATGCTAAGCTATACCTAACAAGCTTCCCTACATCTGCTTAAAATAGGATGCTAGCTTGCTCAACTGCCTTTAATTGGTAAATAGAGAGCTAGGGAGCACAACTTACATCATCTATCAATCAGAACCATGCAAGATATAAAAAAAAAAGTATTTGATGATGATCATTGAAGGATTTGTCTTGAGCTCAGACTACATGAAAGAATAAAAATACAAGCATATCTTTTGCCTGTTATTGCATTTCTTTCTATTTTTTGGTTTTATATTGATACCTTTTATTTTTACATAAGTCATATCCTCATCCCAAGGGACCTTCCATTATAACAAAGAAAGGCATTTAAGCAAAACTAACACAGTGACTGTATCTGGTAATGTATGCAACATTTTGTAACCCATATCTCCAAGAAGATTAGGCCAAAATTGTTAATCTACTTTTCCAGGAAGGTGTTCAGTAGAAAAACTAATATTCCTCTGTGATCTTAGGATACTGTAATGCCAATCATGGCAGCACATCTGAGGACTGCTGCTGTGAATAGCTGTAAGGGTCTAATCGCATAGTATAATGAACTCTGTATTCAGAACTAAACCTTATTCAGGAAACTAAAGCATAATGTTCACAACAACATAACATAACTTATTACTAAGGTGGCCACATAGTTTTAAACAAAACATATCATTCAGTGTATATTTTAGCATTCCTCAGAATATGCACACAGTGTATATCATTGCATCCCCCAAATACTTGTTTATATAAGCAGGAGGTCTCAGGCCAGGGTCTTCCCTAGTACAACATAGCATCCTTAAGGGATCGCAGAAAATACAAACACCATCCACCCCTAGGTTACAGTAAGTTACAATCTCCTCAATAAATACAGAATGTCCAAATAAAGTCCTCTTTCATCTTGATTCGAAGTTGACTTCCAACTCCCATGGCTCTTCCTCCATGGACTGACCACTCCCAGCTCTTTCCTGGGTTCACACACTGGCAGCTGTCTCCTCCTGCTCCTTGTCTTAGCTCACAGGGACTGCTCTACTCCAAGCTCTTCTTGCTCCTGCTTGCAGTTTCTGTTTCTAGGAGAACAAAGCGTAACAGGGCTACAGCAATTAAACACATTATCAACACCATCATCTCAATTCACTCATAAAGATCAACAGACAGGGCTTCTGTCTGAGAAGTTAACACAGACCAACAGGCAGGGCTTCTGTCTGAGAAATAAACACAGACCAACAGACAGAATGCCAGCATCACAAACATTCTTTATGTTAAGGCCTCTCCACAAGCAAGTTCCCCTAGCCAGCTCATTGATGCTTCTCTCTCTCAGCTCTGCTTCTCTCTTCACCCTACTCTCCCCCCAAGCAATCCAATATATACTATTTCTAATCAAAGACTCTTGATTCAATCACTGTTTCCAATCAAAGACAAGATTCAATCAAAGGCACTTGATTGGCTTAGAGCTAAGAAGCTTGAAGGTCAGAACTTAATTGGATTAATGGTTAATTAATTAAATTAACCTTACATTAAGCACAGAAACTTAACTGCAAAAGAAAAGACAGCAAAAAATCCCACTTAGCTTGCCCTTACGGATACATGTTTTGTTTTAGGAGCTAACATAATATACTATATTTTCTTTCAAATTGTTTGTCAGTATTGTTTTGTTCAAGCTTTGATTTACATACAACCAAAACTGAAAAAAAAAAAAAGAATAGTTCTGTTGTTTCAGTCTTAAAGGTTAAAACACTTTATTATTGTTATTATTCAGTTGTTTCAGATTCTTCATGACCCCATTTGGAGTTTTCTTGGCAAAAATATTGGAGGGGTTTGCCATTTCCTTCTCCAGCTCATTTTACAGATGAGCAAACCAAGGCAAACAGGGTTAAGTGACTTGTTCTGGGTCACACAGATAGTAAGTGTCTGAGCCAGTTTTGAACTCAACAAGATGAGTCTTCCTGACTCCAGGCCCAGCACTCTATCCACTGTGCCAACTAGTGGGGTCGGCTTTCTTTTTTCAGAGCTCTGAGCTGCAGCAGTAGTGACTCGTGACTCTGAGCCAGCCGCCTCTTCCCTTCCAATGAACTGCTTTTTCTTGCCACTTTTATGTGACATAATATACCCCATTCTATCTCTCCCTTTCTCCCTCTCTCAATATATTCCTCTTTCATCCCTTAATTTGATTCCATTTTTTCATTCCTTTGGTTCTGTTTTTATGACATCGTGGTTTCTCATAAAGTCACTAGCTTCCACTTGCTCCAATCTAATTTTTAAGGTAGTATTTTCTCCAGTGGTCTTTTGGATCTCCTTTTCCATTTGGCTAATTTTGCCTTTCAAGGCATTCTTCTCTTCTTTGGCTTTTTGGAGTTCTTTGGCCATTTGAGTTAGTCTATTTTTTAAGGTGTTATTTTCTTCAGTATTTTTTTGTGTCTCCTTTAGCAAGTCACTGACTTGTTTTTCTTGATTTTCTTGCATCACTCTCATTTCTCTTCCCAATTTTTCCTCTACTTCTCTTACTTGCTTTTCTACATCCTTTTTGAGTTCTTCCATGGCCTGAGACCAGTTCATGTTTTTCTTGGAGGTTTTTGATGTAGGCTCTTTGACTTTGTTGACTTCTTCTGGCTGTGTGTTTTGGTCTTCTTTGTCAACAAAAAAAGATTCCAAAGTCTGAGTCTGAATCTGAGTCCCTTTTCACTGCTTGGCCATGTTCCTGGCCAACTACTTGAACCTTGAGCTTTTAGTCAGCATATGACTCCTTGTAGAGTAGAGAGTACTTTGTCCCAAGCTTTAGGGGCTGTGCTGCTATTTTCAGAGCTACTTCTACACAGCAGGCTCTGCCACACCAGTGCTCCTCTTCCCTCAGGAACCGCCAACCTGGACTGCAACTCAGATCCAAGCAGGCTCTGCACTCCTGCTCTGGTTCGCAGCTTAATTCCTCCCACAAGATGGGCCTGGGGCTGGAAGCAACTGCAGCTGTAGCTCTGGAAGCAGCCCCAGATCTGCACCACTTCCATGCCCCTGGTGCTGGGGTCAACCACTCACCCATTTCACTTTGTTCTAGCAGTATTTCCCACTAACTTTCTCTGTTGTATTTGGCATTTGTGGGTTGAAAAGTCTGGTAACTGCCATAACTCAATGATTCAGGGCCCTACCACCTGTTCCGCCCAGCTCCTTGTCTGTTTGGTGCTGGCATGGCCCATGCTGGGCTGTGCTCCGCTCTGCTTCCAGCTCTGTGCAATAGACCCTTCCCAGCGACCATCCAGGCTTTCCTGGCCTGGAGCCCTGCTTCCCTTTGCTATTTCATGGGTTCTGCCGCTCTAGGATTTGTTCAGAGCCATTTTTTACAGGTATTTGGAGGGACCTGGCGAGAGCTTAAGCAAGTCCCTGCTTTCCAGCCGTCATCGTGGCTCTGCCCTCCTATGTTATTACTTTCATCATAGAGTGCTTCCCTTTTATGATGATGTGATTTATGGAAACAGGTAGGAATGGGCACTGTCAGGCTCATCTCCTTTTCAGAAGCCCTGACATTTTTGCCAATGGGATTTGTGGGTTCTCAAGCAAAGATAAGCACTGAAGGGTATTCATGACTCCTCTCAATCCTCTTAACTTCATCTTCAGGAATTCTGACAACCGAATTCATTCATTTCTTCTTCCTAATTCTGGAAGCCCCTACCCCTTGTTCCCTTGCCTGCTGGTACCTGGGAGATGTGTTCTTTTCACTTTCATTTACAAAATGTTATACATGCTCTTATTAAAAAAATGTTAAATATTTATTAGTTTCTGACATACTTTTTAACTATACTTTGAGTTCAACAGACTTTTGTTGGCTGTCTTGGGAACCTAGTAGCTTTGATTTATATTGTTTCTATTTTCTATGAGAAAATACAGACTTACAAATTATCTTTTGGGACCCAACCTGTTTGTAACTTGGATCATGATTGTATATGTCTCCCAACAAAATAATTCAAGCCCCAATGTAAGTGTTTTGGCCTGTATTACTTTCTTTGGTCATTTGTAGAATGTTTAAATTAAATAGTACTGGCCCCAGACTAGTTCTAGTCTGGACTCTGCCACCACATTTCTTTGGGGCTCTTGTTGGATTGGACTCTGGTGTCTAGCTTCTTTACAGAAATAAAATTCTGTGAGTATATGATATTTCCATTTTATTCTGTGATCATTGAACTGTGTCAACATAACTGGAAAACATTGAGTCAATTCAACAAGTTCTGAGGGGAAAACAACCAATTCAGTGGAAAAACACAGGCAATCTAGTTATGTAGTATAAGGGGGAATAGAACAGTTGACAGATTGAATTTTGTTACTTACCTTAGGTCAATTCACCCTGGGGGCTTTAAACAGGAAAGACTAATTTTCTCTGTTTGTGTTGCCTTGATGCCACATAAATGGTGGGTGGGGTGCTACTGGGGCTCCTCAGTCTAACAGATGAACCAGCTCCTATTTATGCAACCAGGGTTATTCCTTTTTTTGACCTAGTCTAATTTAGCTACTCTGTATAGAGACAACCTTATTTCAAATCAGTTATTATTAAAAAGCCTATAAGGAGTAGTAGAAAATAGTGGATGTATCTCAATATATAATGTATTAGAACTAAATAAAGCATATAAAAAAGTATAAATTTTAAGTTTATAAATTGGATTAGCTCTGCTGGCAGTCCTATTTTGGGGGTAGGGATATCACATTTACTGTTTTTATTTTGTATTCTATTTCCAGTAAAAATGTAATCTGTCACCTGGGATGGGTGGGGAAGAAAGGACATTCTCATTGTCGAAAACAGTGCTTGGAGTTTCCATAGTCATGTTTTTGAATCTTCTCAGTTTGCTAGTGAGTGGGTAAATACTTCTATATTAGGGCTAACAAATCTTCATTTCAATAGCCTTTGTAGTTTACCCTGACAGGAAGAACCATTAACCACTTTGTCCTCTTCCTTGGTAACTCCAGATATTTAAAGCCATTGTAAGTCTTTACATTGCATCCCAAGCAGCAAGCTGCATGTTTTCAATTTTCTCATCATGACTTCAAGCGTGAACTGCCTGCTGTATGCTGAAGCCCCCAAACATCAAGGAACAATTGCTGTTCACTGTGCAGTAACTGAGAACTCTGGAGCCCTGACGTTTCAGCTTACTGGCAAGCAGTACACCCTGAATCTTTACTTAGCATGTTCATTAAGTTAAAATGTTCACCTCCCTCCCCCTTTTTTTTACTATGCATTAATCAGGAAAATCTCATCATTAAAAATTGTAAAAGCATGAGATTTACTTGCATCCCTGAATAGGGGAACCATAAACCAATTAGGCTTTTAAATCAAACCCAATAAATTGCATCCTTGTAACTTCAAAGTGGGGCTATGCCAAACAGTATAGTACTTTATCTCAAAATTGCATTGATAGAATCAGAGTATGGAAATAGCATTCAAATGGAAAATATTTAACAATGGGAACTCCCTTTTCCTCTATCTATGTATTCTTTATTAAACCAGTTTTGTTTCTTTTTAGCTGTAGGGGAACAGAACTTCTGTGTACCTCCTTGCCTCCTTCCTCCTCCTTGGAATTATTTGCTTCTGCCCCTTAAGGCTTTGTTAATACTTATCAGTTTTCAAAACTTTTTTAACTTTTAGGAAAAAATTTTTTTTGCCAGAATTCAGGGTATCAGGGGAACCATGCTATCAAAGAAATAGTCTCTTTAAATTGAATACATTAAAATGATTTCTATCAGAAGATGTTTCTGCATACCAATAGCTAGCATTTATTCAAGTAATATTTTAAGGTTTGCAGAGTTGTTTACAAATATTATCTCATTTTATCCTCATGACAACTTTGGGAGGGAGATACTCAGATCCACTTCACAGATGTGAAAAGCAAGGCAAACAGAGATTGAGCAAATTGATGAGGGTCAAACAGCTGGTAAGTGTCTGAGGCCAGCTTGGAACTCAGGTCTTCCAGACTGCTCCACCTAGCAGCCTCAGAAGGTAGATACATGCTTCTGTTACTACTGTTTGTTGATACCTTGAATTTTTGTTGATAGTTACTTTAGGTTAGTCTGTGCGTGCAGAAAAGGTCAAAGAAAACTATGCGAATGTTGCTGTAAGTACTTGTTATAAATATTGTTGGATAGCAATAAAGACAACACAGAAGATTAACTGGAAGAGTTTTTGTAAGTTCCTTTTAGGTCACAGGAGTCCTTAATCTGGGGTCCATGGATTTATTTTCTAAAATATATTTTGATAACTTTGTAATGCTATGTGTTTCATTTTATGGACTTAGAAATCTCATGTTGAGAAGTCACAAGGCTCACAAGGCTGCCTATGCACAAAAACGTTAAGAAACTCTGTTTAGAAGACCATGAAAAAAATCTAAATCAGCAAAATTGTACTACTGTCAGTGAAGAATATGAAAGATGAACTGAGGTGTGCCTTTATATAGAAATTTTTATTTATTGATTCTTTCCTTTATACTTGAAAATATGTACAACAGTGCTAAGTTCATTTATGTTTCAAATAACAGTTTGAAAGTAGCTTAGAGGGCTTTCCCATGAGCCAGCAGGACAAATGTTGAAATGCCCATAGTAGGTCCTAATTTTCTCTATGACTCTAAAATGAATCATGTTTACATATGTGCATATGAATGTACATACGTATCCATACATATTCATATTATACATACATATATCTTTAAAAATCTATAGTTATATATATATATATATATATATATATATATATATATATATATGTGTGTGTGTGTGTGTGTGTGTATATATAATGCAATGTAGATTTGTAAAGGACTTACATTCCATGGAATCATAAATGTTTCTTTTTTTTTTGAAGAAAACTTTTTTTATCCCCTATTTTCTGGACTATTGTAGTAAACTATCGCTTTCACATTGGTCTCCCAGACTCAAGTCTCTTTCTCCTCTAATCCATTTTCTGCTGAACTGGCAAAGTGATTTTCTTAAAACACAGGTCTGGTTATGGAGGTTATGGAGGTTATGGAGGCTTATGCAAGGTGGACAGTGGTTGGTGAAGGCAAGAAGAGAAAGACTGGAGGGATGGGTAGTAAGGTGTATTGAGAAGATTAATATGGGATAAGGCTATAAAGGTAAGATGGTACCATATTGAGGGGGGGAGGGTCTTGAATGCCAGGAACAGGAGTTGAAACATTATTAAACATACAATGGAGAGCTCATTCTTATTTTGGAGCATAACAGTGGAAACATGTTGTTGGATAGGAATCTAAGGAAGAAAGGCCAATAAAATTTGTTAATGAGGTCCTTGTATTGGTCTAGGAGGATGGTAATTAGGGCAGGTCTAAGCTAGGGTGATAGAGGTGGGAATAGAGAGGACATATTGCCAAGGTGGAATTGATAGGATTTGGTAAATGGTTGAATATGAGAAGATAAGGAAAGGGCAAAGTCATTGATTAAAACCAAGGTTTGAATTGAATTAAATTGACTTGAATAGGAGATGTGGTGGTTGGTGAGTGCCACTGACAGAGTTGTGTTGGAAGGAGAAGCAGGTTTGGGGGGGAAAGATAATAAACTCAGGTTTGGACACAAGCCACATTTTGATACTTGACTTAGTTTCCATGATTTCATTGGTCTAGTTCTCAACTCCATTTATTGTTACAAATTTAGCAGACATCAATCAGATTGGTAGCACGCAAACGTTTTGCTATGGACTTTTATTTCATTTCTCAGGATTTGTTTCTTCATCTGTGAAATGAGTTAAACAGATGACTTCTCTGGTCCTTTACACTTATAATAATCTTTTTTATTATTTGGTGTCAGTAGGAAGAGAACATTGAATTTGGGATGTAGAAGACCCAGGTTCAGGAAATAACATAATTTAGTAGCCATATGACTACACAAGTCATCAAAACTACATGAGACAAAATTTTTAAATCTGTAAAAATTAAACGGATAATAATGACTAGCCTACCCGTTTCACAGGTGGTTGTGAGCAAAGTATTTTGTAAATTATAAAGTCTTAGAGAAATACCAGCTACATGAGATATTATGAAGTGACATTATGTATACCAAAATTATCTCACAACACATTAGACTTAAATATATCTGTTATGGAATATCTGCAGAAGATTTTTAAAAAATTTAGATGATTCTATAGGCCTTCTATACTCATGTAGGCTATTCCTAAGTATTAAAACCACTTAGATCCATTCAAACTCAAGTGAGATATCAACAGCTTTGAAAGAGCATCAGACTAGAAGATGTCTTAAGATATTTTCTAGCTTTTTGCCACTCTTTGAGGGCTCTACTAATGCAGTATCCAATTCCCTCTCACTCATGCCAAACAAAATTTAAAACAACAAAACAAGAACCTAGGAGGAGGTAATCAGGACTTTGAAAGCTATGGAAAGGCAGCCAGCATTCCCATTTAGGCAGGAGTTTGTTTATATTGCTTAACTCAAGTTATGAATTAGTGGTGTCTTTATTCTTTTTTAAGCTTTTAAAGGTTTCTTGGAATTTGAGTCTATCTAGAGATGAACTAATACCTATTGGAAAGATAAACTTATTTAAGATTGCATTTCTACTAGATAAAATTTGGGAAGAAATACTAAATCTATAACAGTAAAATTGTCTTCTACTGTAATTACATACAAAATTTGAAATTACTTCAGAGTTATAGATTATTTCTTACGAAAAAAAAGTTTCTTGAACTTATGCCTATATTGTAAATATATTGGCAATTTTTAGGTTAAAATTGCATCTCCTTGGTTCACAAATTCACATAGGAATTTTGCTTAACCACAGCGTAGTGTGATTTACCCTCTAGGAGGGAAAAAAATAATTCCGTTGCTCAGTGAAAGGGATCCTGTGTTATGTGTAACTTAATGTTTCCTCTGACTTTGGTCAACTCCACGATTTTAGAAAGGGTTGGAAGTGGAAAATATTAAACATTATTGACTAAAATTACATCATTCTGTATTTCATTAGACTCTGCTCTTAATTCTACACTTATAGAAAATTTTTGAGCAAGTCTTTTAAAGATACGCAATTTGAACTGATTGTGTTTTTCATTTATAACAATTAGGATATTCCAAAATTTGAAATTAAACATTTACACAAAATAATCTTATTAAATAAATTGAGTTTAACTTGAAATGGAGCTGGCAGATAAGCATCATCCAACTGTCTCCATTAATTGTTGTAAGAGGAATGGCCTTTGTTTTCTTTGAGTGACTCAGCTTACCTCATTGAGCCTCTGGACGCTGTGGCTTGCTCTTCCGGGGCAGGAAGTTCAGCAACCATACCAGGAATCAGAACTTCCTGTGTGATGAGTCATGGGGCTGGCTGAGGGGAGGTGTTAGCTCCAGAACCTGGTCTACGCTAGGGGGAGGGGCCAAGTCAAGAACCAATTGGCCCTGGTCATTCAGGTGGCGCTTGATGATGTCAAAAACTCTATAAGAGGGGAGAGGACAGCTTGAAGCTCTCTTTCCTCTTCCGGTTGGTGTGGGAAGCAGCAGCAAGCAAGCGTGACTCTGGGCCAGCCCTTGCTCTCGGGCCGAGCCCAGATGTTGGTAACTATGAATTGTATTGGGTCTGTCTGTTGATATTTGTAATTTGTTTGTTTTTTGGTTTTGAGGTTCTGGGTGCTGGTTTGTTTTTTCCCCCGAACTAAATGAATGTTTTGAACCTCAGGGTGCTGGTTTTTTCCCCTGAAGTAAGTCAATGAATCTGTATTTGGTCTGTCTCTTGATGCTTGTCTGTGTGCTCCCCTGAACTAACTGAATGCTAACTGAATGCTGGTGTTTTCCCCTGAACTAAATGAATGTTGTCTGTATGCTAACTGAATGCTGGATTAAAGTAAGCTGGTCAACCCCTTCACCGTGCTTTCCTTGTTTAAGCAGATAAAAAGAACCTGTGCTTTCCTGGCAGCCTCCTGGGTCCCAGCAGCCCCCTGGGTGCTGGCTGTGGGGGAGGGATCTTGCACCCCCACCGAAGCTGCTAGCTGGGTTGTTAAAACAATTGTGTAAATCTTCCAGAAAGTATTTAAATTGATTTATATATTATGATGTCTGTCTGCCCAGAGTACCATTCAGATATCAGTTAGCACATTAAAATTACCATTATCTCATAAGAGAACTTTTATTAGCTTGTATTCTTTAGAAATAATAATCATTCTAGCTGTGTGACCTTGGGCAAGTCACTTAACGCCAATTGCCCTGCAACCCAAAAATGAAACAAAATGAAATAATAATAATTATATATTCCAATAAAATAATCAATTTGAAAACATTAGGAAACAACAAAAACAATATTGTGACATTCTTTAATGTGAACTATAATAATTTATTTTTTTAATTAGCAAAAGAATCCAGGTTATCAGTTAAAAAAGAAATATATATGTATAAATGTGAGTCATATACATAATTCACTTGATATAAAACCAGTCTTTCTATAAACAGAAGTAGAAAATTAAGTTTTGTGAAAATATCTATTGACATGTTTCTAATAATACAGTATTTAAGTTTTTTCCAGGCTGAAATCACAGGAGCAGAGGTTTATATCTGTGAAGGACCATAGATTTAACCCTTTAATATTACAGGTAAAGAAACTCAGGACTAGAAATTTTAAGTGATTTACCCAAAGCCACACAGAATAAATAGAGCAGGGATCTGAACCCAGGTTTTTCTGACTCCAAATCTAGACCTCTTATGGTATCATCTCCCAAGTCCTTTGATAAAACGCAATTACTCAATCAGTTAATGGCATATTAATGAAAATGTTGAAAATGTTCATCTTGTCATGTTTCATGTTGAATTTTTTATATATGTGTCTTTTTATCTCTAAATTTCCTCCCTATTTTGATTGTCACAGTTGGTATTTTATCTATATAATATCTGTCCTCTCCATCTTCTTCTCCAATCATGTGGCCACCACATTTCCGGCCCTCATTGCCTATTAAATAGCTTCCCAATTCATCTTCCTGCACCAGTTCTGGCATTTATAACTAGTGTAACCTTGTGCAAGTTATTTAAAATCTCTGGGTCTCAATTTTCTCATATGTAACATTAGAGATGAAATTGAAGTAGGGTTATTCATGGTAACAATTGGAATTAAGGTTCCCTGAGTTTGAGGAATTTGAAAATGAGGAGGGGTCTTGATCAGTACCTGCTACCCATTTCATTTCTGTCATCTGATAGCAAATGCTTCCCTACATGAGTGATTACATGGTAAACTAAGCTTCCTCACTAGTACAGTAAAAAAGCAAACCACACACAACTTACGTGTCCAAAGGAAATTTATGAAAGCCTGCCTCTCTCTGTCTCTGTCTCTGTCTGCCTCTCTCCTCATATATATATATATACACACATATATGCATATATTTATATATACACACATATATGTGTATATATGTATACACACATATATATGCATATACACACATATACATATATACATACATATGCACATATGTAGGTATGTATGTATGTCTTGTTTTCCCCTGCAACTGATAACAGATATTTGGGGAAAACCAGTGACCTTAAAATATAGGGTAATGATATAGCAACTTCCCAGAATCTGATGAGGTAACATTTTCAAAGCTGGTTTTTCAGCTTTACTTTTTCATATAGGCACATGGGGAAGACTGATGGTCTTCGAGTCAGGAAGGCTTGGGTTCAAATACTGTCTCAGATGGTTATTGTATAAGAGCAGCTATGTGGTGCAATGGATAGAGTTCTAGCCCTGAAGCCATGGAGACCTAAGTTCACATGCAGCCTCAGACACTTACTAGTTGTGTGACCCCAGGCAAGTCCCTTAACTCCTTTTGCCTTAGTTCCTCACCTGTAAAATGAGCTGGAGAAAGAAATAGCTAAACCACTCCAGTATGTTTGCCAAGAAAACCTCAAAAAGGGGTCATGAAGAGTTGGAAATGACTGAATAAACAATACTTATTAACTGTGTGACCCTGAGGAAATCCTTTCATTTTTCTCAGCTTCTGTATCCTCACCTATAAATGAGAGCATTAGACTCAATAGTCTTTATGGTACTTTCCAGCTTTAAATCTGTGTCCTATAAAAAAGTCTTCTTCCTTTTTTTTTTTTTGAGAGGGGGATTTCCAGGATGGAGATCAGTGGGGAGAGATATGTTAACCTTTAATCTAGATCTGTGCTTTGAGGTCTTGAATGTAGTAATTGCTTGAGGGAGATGACAGTCCTGAAGTGGAATGTTTCCTGGTTTACTGAAGGTTGGTTAACAAGAGAGAAGGTTTTAACTAGGATGGCAGGTGCTATGAGGCTTTTTTTGTCCTGCAAGACACTTTGTCTATGAAGTTATTATTATGCAAAGAGGGGAGAGACATTTTCAGCTAGTTTTAGGGGTAAAAAAAAGAAAATGAAGGGATATTTCAACACTTACGGTATATATGCCAGTTACTTGTCAAGGACTAGGAGAATGGCCATGGGTGTTTCTCTCAGCTGTGGAATCAGAGGCCTCATCTATGAGCACCTCTAGGTGCTTATGTTTTTTTGCTCCTCATTGGAAATGCTAACTCAGATTCTGTAAGGGAGAGTGAATAAATTTCTGGTATACAAAAATCCAAACAAGGGGATAAAGGCCTTACTTAATAATATATCTCTCTATAATTATGTGAATATAGGAATACACACACACACACACACATATATTTATATGTATATATGTATTTTCTGTTGTATAGCATTTAATATTGCTATGGCTTCTCTAAATATATGTGTATAATATATAAAATATAAAAATAAACACAATAAGCATAATATAAAATATAACATGTTACACACATATATTTGTGTATATGTGTGTGTGTGTACATATATATATATACATATATATATATATACATATATGTATAATTGGGAAGCCATAGTAATGTGAATTACAGTGCTATAGGAAACACACATACATATGTACATACATGCATACATGTGTCTGTGTGTCTATATAATGACAATTCATAGCAATTCATTTATATTCCTCACAGTAAAGGACATGAAATTCCAGACTAAAAAAGAAGCCAAACTATTTCTTTATGTACATAATGATGAAGGAATGTAGAACTACGGAGACCAAATGTTATAGGAAACATTGTAGAAGTTGGAAATTTTGTTCCCTCCACACAAGTAGTTGGATTTGACAGACATGTGTTGAAGGGTTATAGTGAAGAGAGAAGATTAGATTTGTTTTGTTTGTCCTCAGAAGGCAGAACCAAGAACAATGGCTGGAAGCTGCAAAAAAGC
This sequence comes from Trichosurus vulpecula, assembly GCF_011100635.1. Classification (NCBI taxonomy): domain Eukaryota; kingdom Metazoa; phylum Chordata; class Mammalia; order Diprotodontia; family Phalangeridae; genus Trichosurus; species Trichosurus vulpecula. The sequence goes on along the minus strand of NC_050577.1, from coordinate 159,787,511 downwards.
CAATTTTGGCTTGATGTCAGTAAAATCTTCCTAATTCTTAGATTAATCCAAAACGGAATGTCTTGCCCCAAGAGGTAGTGGATTCCCCTTACTTGGATAACTTCATAACCATGTATTTGTAGGAGATGTTACAGTTAGGTTTCCTTTGTGTGTAATATGGATTAGATGGCCACTGAGGTTCCCTCCAAATCTCAAATCCTGTGATTCAGAGATTCTATGACTCCATGACATCTAAGCTCACTACCATCTCTACATCTTTTATTCTGTTGTCCTGTGAAGTCTTTCCTATCTTTCACACAGCTGTCAAAATGTTGTTTGTACTTCATTCTCAAAAAAGACCATGACATCAGGAAGATGATGCCATGACTTGCAAGTGAATTAAATTTAAGTGAGGGAGGCCTGTGCAAAGTCATGAGCCTAGCTTTCTTCTCCAGAGGCATCTGGGTCCAATGGCTAGATATAGATCAGAACAACTAGAGATGGCTATGGATGTCGTGGAGACTTTGGCCTTTTTAAGTTAAGGTCTTTAACAGGTCTCAGTTTGACTGAGGGAATGCCCACTCAGTGATTAAGACTAGGTAAGACATGAGGCAGAGGGAGAATCTGATACCACTGTTGTACCTCATTCCTACTAGGTGGTCCTTCAGCCTTTGACTGGTGACCCCTAAGGCAACCACTTTTGGACAGTTCTAAGTGTTAGGGAATTTTGGTTTAACACTGCCTCTCTGCACTTTCACAATGTCTAGTTCTGCTGAGGCCAGGAAGAACAAATCTAACCCGTCTTCCCCAGAAACCAATTGGATTATCTCCATCATTCCTTTCTCATCCAGGTTAAACTTTCCAGCTTCTTCATCTGATCCTCATATGGCAGAATCTAGAAGCCCTTCCTCATCCGTGGTTTCCCTCCTCTGGACGTTCACCAACAAACGGGGGCAGGTTAAACCCAGTGATGGGTACCATCTCTCTTTCAATACAGCCCAACATCATGTGCTGCCACGACACATTGCTGAATCATATTGAACTTGCCATGCCCAAACCCTTAGATCAATGCTTCCTAATCTGGGATTCATAAAGTACATGTGTATATAGTATTCAAATGTACAATACATACATACACACATACATATACATACATATGTGTGTGTCAAATTATCTAGGTAACTGTCTTTCAATATAATCGATTTCCTTGCATTCCTATTTTATTTAATTTTATACATTTAAAATACTATTCTGATAAGTAACCCATAGGCTTCACTAGACAGCCAGAAAGGTCTGTGACAGAATGAAAAATTAAGAGTGTCTTCTGCTTTATATTATTGTCTTGCTAAAACTGTCCTTTTATCTTTTTTTTCCTCTTATGTATAAGCATTTTAGACTGCATCTTATGAATGGTAGAAATAGGACTTTTTTCATCTAACTCTCAAGTTTTCATTTCCTCTCAAGCCAAAGTATCTCCCCTCGAAATACTTGTGAATCATAGAATTCTAGTGTATACTGAAGAAGGAAAATAATGGTGAATATTCTATCTGCAGATTACATCATTGCCAAATACCAGTACTATGTCACTTGAATAAGTGATAAAATTGTAATTTTCTGCTGCATTTACTTGCAATGTACTTCATACCACTTAAACTGATTTCTCCCTTCCCAAATTTTAGTGCTGAATGTTGCATATACTTTAGCAAGCTGGTGAAATGCAATAGGCTTGTTTCTTGATGCTTCTACTTAATTCAATCACTGTTTAATGTTTTCCACTTCTAATTATTTCAATCAGCACCTTTGGAAACAATTCATTTGTTTATATATATTTGGCATATTTCCCCTCCCTAATTTGATCACCAGCAGCTGGAAACTCTGGTAATTTGATTTGGAAATTGAGGAGCCCTCATTAAAAAGCCAAGTTGCATAAGCTTTTCACTGGCTGAACCATTTTAAATTGTTATCACATGGTTTCCTTACCTCCCTTCACACAGCATGTCATCTGATGAGCAAAGCTAGAGAGTGTCTCTTACTTTATATTCTCTAGCAACAAAAGGCTTTAATTGGGATGAGCTGGCAGAGCTCTATGATAGGAGTTCAGCTCACCAGACAGAACAGTCATCCACATGCGTGGAGGCAGCTCTCGATACCTAGGGAACACTGTAAATGAAGGATGTATGAGGCATATGAACAGACATACCTGCCTACCTTCCTACATATCTATAGATGCATGCAAAAAAGGGAAGCCTTCTCCTTTCACTGGGCTTTTTTTGTAGCTTACAGTTAACCACCCATGTTAAAAATCAGCTCATCTACCATCTAGCAACAATGGACTTCTTGCTGTTCCTCAAACAAGACCCTTTCTCTATGCCTTGTCACTGATCATCATTTCCCATGGTTTTAAATGTTTTTCCTCCTCTTCTCTGCCTACTGCTGTCATTGGTTTGCTTCAAATCAGGTCATATCCCACCTTCTGCAGGAGGTCTTTCCTGGTCCAGGAAATAAATAGACAGTATATGTCCATATTTTTCAAATGTTGTCTCCCTCAATAGATTGCAAACTTTTCAAGGGTAGGAAGCATGGGTTGTTTTTTTTTTTTTTGCCTTTCTTTGTATCTATAGTGCTTAGCACAGTGCCTAATACAGAGTAAACAAATAATAAATGCTTGTCACCTTCCTTGTTCACTGATTTTATATGCTTCACATTCAAACCAAACTCATCTACTATCTATTCCTTTTTCATCCTGCACTTTCTTGCCTTTCTATTTACACAAGCCATCTTTCATATATATAGAATATACTTTTCCCTCACCCTTCAGCCATTGAAGTCCTTCTGTTTCTTCAAGGACCAGCTTAGGTACTCTCTTTTCTTTTATAAGAGGCAGAGTGATATGATGCATGGAGCAATGTACACGGAGTCACAAAGAAATGGGTTTTAATGGCCCTTACACATTAAATATCTCCTGACTCTATGCCTTACTTTCTTCATATATAAAATGAGGTTGTTCTTGAGGATTCTAATATGCATTCAGAATATATGATCCTATGATCCTGTGTTTAAGTAATTGAATGATTGAGCTGGACTTGTGCTTTCATTGCTATAGGGACCTTCCCAGTGAGGAAACTCCCTTTATTAATGCTAATAACTTTTTTCCCAACTTACTGTCTTAGAGGTCTGCATAGAGTTTTGAGAGGTTAAGTAAAGTGCACAGGGTTTTACAGCTAATATGTGGCAGAGGTGGCACCTTAAACCCAGGTCCCCTTTATTTCAAATCTAGCTCTGGATCCACTCTACCACGATCGCCTCTCTTGCACAGAGTAGGTACTTAAATGGCTGCATAATTGAATTTTTAGATTCATGGACTAAATATATATTGTTAGATGATCAGCCTAAGATCTGAAGAAGCTTATCAACCACTTATATAACATGTAATGATAAAATAGCTGCTTTGGTCATAATTATAATTATCTTCACTGTAACAATGATGATAGTAAGAGTAACCAAAATAATTTTAAAATCATCTAGATCTTGGAGGAGTTATCTGCCTCGGGGGAAGGAATATTTACACTGATTTAAGTTACAGAGTTTTGAAGTATAGAATGGTAGGTAAAAGCTCTACTCCACAGTCTTAAACAGTTCCTCTATCAACTCCATGGTTCCTCTGGATGGTTTTGGACTGATAGAATTCATTGGGATAGGTGTGGGTACCCTTAATAAATCAAGTCAACTGTGATGCTACATTTCTTATTTATCTTCAGTAGGTTTCTCCTTTATTCATTACCATAGCTTCAGCTATCAGTGTGTTGTAAATGATTTTGAAACCTATACACTTCTTATTTTATCTAATACTATTTTAAAACAAAACTGAAAGAAGCAAAAAAAAAACACTATCTAGCATAGATCTCTGACTGCAAAATTATACTCCAGTGTTTATGATGCACTGCTGAACAGTTCCACTTGAATATTTCCCTGTCACTACAAATTCAAAAGGTCTAGAATTCAATTCCTACTCCTCCTCTTCTTGTAACTGCTTCCACTTCCTAATTTTTCTGTTTCTCTTTATAGTACCACAGTTCTAACACTGCATCACATAGGCTTGAAACCTAACAATCAAGAAGCAGCGTGTTGTAATAGAGAAGAAGGCAGGAAACCCCTGGTTCAAATCCTGCTGCTAGAATATTTCTAGCTATGTGACCTTTGATGAGTCAATCATTCTCTTTGGGCCTCAGTTTTCTCATCTGTTAAATTAAGGGGTTGGATTTTATGGCTCTAAATCCCTGATACTTTGACTAATCTTTGACTCTTCTCTTCCCATATTCACTCACTGAATTTAATTGACTTATTTATTATATATCTAGCTATGATTAATTCACTTCATCTCTCTAGGCTGAGTTCCTCATCTGTAAAATGAAAGAGTTGAGCTAGATGACATCTGAAGTCTCCTTGGTAAATATGTGAGCCTGGGACCACTCTTCCTTCTATAAACAAGTACTTTTGTCTCTTTTCTGTCTTTACCAAGGACTATGTACTCAATAAACATTAAATAATAATCAAAGGAATAAAGAACTTTAGAGGTAGAAATTATCTCTGTAATTATCATATTATTCCCTCTCTATTTCACTTCTTTAGGATCCTGGAAAATTGTTGTTGTTGTTATGTTTGTCATTCATTTTAGGAGAGGACCATTACATCAGAGAAATGATGACATGACTTGCAGTTGACTTTGATTTGAGTGAGGGAGGGCTGTGCAAGGTCACCAGCCTCACTTTCTCCTCCAGAGCCATCTGGATTCAGCCACCAGATATTCATCAGCATAACTGGAGATGGCCCAAGGTACAATGGGAGACCCTGGCCCTTGTAGGCTCAGGCCTTTTCATGTACTCACTTAGAGTGAGGTAAAGCCCATTCAGTGAATAGACCTCTTTAAGAAGTGAGTCAAGAACCAAATTAGAAATACTGAAAACCAAAGGGGAGATTAATAAAATTGAAATCTAGAAAACTATTGAACTTTTATGAAAAAACTAATAAAATCGATAACCTTTGGTCAATTTGATTAAAAAAAAGAAAGAAGAAAACCAAATAACCAGTATCAAAAATGAAGAGGGTGAATTCACCTCTGATGAAGAGGAAATTAAAACAATAATTAGGAATCATTTTGCCCAATTGTATACTCATAAATTTGACAGCCTTATGGAAATGAATGAATATTTACAAAAATATAAATTGCTCAGATTAAGAGAAAATGAGTAAAATACCTAAATAACCCCATCTCAGAAAAAGAAATTGAGCATGCCATCAATGAAATCCTTAGGAAAAAACCTGCAGGGCCAGATGGTTTTGCATGTGAATTCTATGAAACATTTAAAGAACAATTAATTCCTATACTTTATAGACTACTTGGGAAAATAGGTGAAGGAGTCCTACCAAATTTTTTTATGATACAAATATGGTACTAATACCTACACCAGGAAGAGTCAAAACAGAAAGAAAATTATAGGCCAATTTCCCTAATGAATATTGATGCAAAAATTTTAAATAAAACATTAGCAAAAAGATTGCAGCAACTTATCATGAGAATAATGCACTATGACCAGGTAGGATTTATTCCAGGAACGCAAGGCTGGTTCAATATTAGGAAAACTATCAGCATAATTGATCATATCAACAACAAAACTAGCAGAAACCATATGATCATCTCAATAGATGCAGAAAAAGCCTTTGACAAAGTACAACACCCATTCCTATTAAAAACACTAGAAAGCACAGGAATAAATGGAGCCTTCCTTAAAATTATAAATAGCATCTACTTAAAACCATCAACAAGCATTATTTGTAATGGGGATAAGCTAGATGCATTCTCAGTAAGATCAGGGGTGAAACAAGGATGTCCATTATCACCCCTATTATTCAATTTGGTACTAAAAAATGTTAGCTCTAGCAATGAGAAGAAAAAGAAATCGAAGGAATTAGAATAGGCAAAAAAGAAACTAAGTTATCACTCTTTGCAGATGATATGATGATTACCTTAGAGAATCCTAGAGAATCAAGTAAAAAAACTACTTGAAATAATAAAACTTTAGCAAAGTTGCAGGATATGAAATAAACCCACAGAAATCTTTGGCATTCTTTTATATTACTAACAAAGCCCAACAGCAAGAAATAGAAAGAGAAATTCCATTTAAAGTTACTGTACACACTATAAACAATTCCAGGGCCTATATGAAAATAATTACGAAACACTTTTCACACAAAGAAAGTCAGATCTAAACAAATGGAAAAGCATCTGTTACTCGTGGCAAGGCTGAGCTGATGTGATAATAATGACAATTTTACCTAAATTAATCTATCTATTCAGTGCCATACCAATTGAACTACCAAAAAATTATTTTACAGAGCTGGAAAAAATAATAAAATTCATCTGGAAGAACAAAAGGTCCAGAATATCAAGGGAATTAGTGAAAAGAAATGCTAGGGAAGGTGGCCTAGCCATTCCAGATATTAAACTGTACTATAAAGCAGCAGTCATCAAAACTACTTGGTACTGGCTAAGAAACAGTGGTGGATCAGTGGAATAGGTTAGGTATGCAAGTTGCAGTAGTCAACAACTGTAGCAATCTACTCTTTGATAAACCCAAAGAATCCAGCTTCTGGGCTAAGAATTCACTATTTCACAAAAACTGCTGGGAAAATTGGAAAATGGTAGGGCAGAAATTGGGCATAGACCAATATCTTACACCGTATACCAAAATAAAGTCAAAATGGGTTCATGATTTAGGAATAAAGGCTGATACTATAAGCAGTTTGGGAGAGCAAGGAATAGTTTACCTGTCAGATTTATGGGAAAGGGAAGAATTCATGACCCAACAAGAGATAGAGAGCATTACAAAATGCAAAATGGATAATTTTGATTATGTTAAATTTAAAAGTTTTTGTATAAACAAAGCCAATGCAACAAAGATTAGGGGGGAAGCAGAAAATTGGAAGAAAATCTTTACAACTAGTGTCTCTGATAAAGGCCTCATCTCTACAATACACAGGGAACTGAGCCAAATTGATAGGAATACAAATCATTCCCCAATTGAGAAATGGTCAAAGGATATGAACAGGCAGTTTTCAGAGGAAGAAATTAAAGATATCTATAGGCATATGAAAAAATGCTCTAAATCACTATTGATTAGAGAAATGCAAATCAAAACAACTCTTAGGTACCACATCTCTCTTGTCAGATTGGCTAACATGACAAAACAGGAAAATGATAAATGCTGGAGTGAATGTGGGAAAATTGGAACATTAATACATTGTTGGTGGAGTTGTGAACAGATGCAGCCATTCTGGAGAGAAATTTGGAACTATGCCCAAAGGGCTATAAAAACGTGCATAGCCTTTGACCCAGGAATAGCACTTCTAGGGCTGTATCCTAAAGAGATCACAGAAGCAGGAAAGGGACCCATATGTACAAAAATATTTATAGCAGCTCTTTTTTGTGGTAGCAAAGAATTGGAAATCAAGGGGATGCCCATTAATTGGGGAATGGCTAAACAAGTTGTGGTATATGAATGTAATGGAATATTATTGTGCTGCAAGAAATGGGGAAGATACTGAATTCATAATAACCTGGAAAAAAACTACATGATGTGATGCTGAGTGAGAGGAGCAGAACCAGGAGAACATTGTACACAACCACAGACATTGATTCTGTGATAAATAACTTTGATAGACTTGGCTCTTCTCAGCAATACAAGGTTCAAAGACAGCCCCAAAGGTCTCATGATGGAAAGGGCTATCTACATCCAGATAAAGAACTATGGAGTATGAATATGGATCAAAGGAAACTATCTGCTCTTTTTTTTTTGTTTTGGGCAGGGCAATTGGGGTTAAGTGACTTGCCCAAGGTCACACAGCTAGTACATGTGTCAAGTGTCTGAGGCTGGATTTGAACTCAGGTCCTCGTGACTCCAGGGCTGTTGCTCTACTCACTGTACCACCTAGCTGCCCCTCTTTTTTTTCTATATCTTTTTTTTGGTTTTGTTTCTTTCTCATGATTCACTCTATTGTTCATGGAGTGGGAAGGGGAGGGGAAAGGAGGGAGGGGCAGGGAAAGGAGGGGAAGAAAATTTGGAACTCAAAAACCTGGGGAACTGAGTGTTGTAAACTAAAAATAAAAAAAATAAAAAAAAGTGAATCAAGGGATCGCCCCTTTAATTAGAAAAAAAAGAATCAAGCTGGGAAAGGAAGAAGCTCAGGGTTGCTATTCCAAAGAGAAACAGTTACAATTGACATTCTCTCTAAGTCAGGAAGGCCCAAAAAACAGCCATTAAGTGGAGCTTGGGCAGGGACCTACTGTGGTCCAATCAAGAGCTTCATAGTGAACTGAGTTTAAGGTTTTGAGGAAAGAAGGGAGGAAGGGAGGGAGTGGTGGGGAGAGAGGGAAGGAAGAAGGGAAGGAGGGAAGGAAGGGAGGAGAAAAAGAAAGGAAAGAAAAAAAGGAAGGAAAGAGAGAGAGAGAAGCAAACCTAGACAGTACACCCCAAGTTACATGGGCAGCTTCTGGCCATCCAAATTTACTTTCCTTTGGAGAGGAGGAGAAAGAGAGGGGAGAGGGTAAGAGATGAGTTACCCAACTAGCTGGGTAAGCTCCACTTAATGGCTGCATTTTGGGCCCTCCTGGCTTAGAGTGAATGTCAGTGGTAATTGTTTCTCTTTGGAATAGCAACCCTGAGCATCATCCTCTCCCAGCTTGATTTTTTTTTTCCCTTTATTCTATTTAAAGGCGCCATCCCTTGAGTCACTTATTAAAGAGGCCTATTCACTGAACGGGCATAACCTGAAAAGGCCAGGGTCTCCCATTGCATCCTGGGCCATCTCCAGTTGTCCTGGTGAATATCAGGCCACTGGACACAGATGGCTCTGGAGGAGAAAGTGAGGCTGGTGACCTTGCCCAGCCCTCCCTCCTCAAATCAAAGTCAACTGCAAGTCATGTCATCATTTCCCTGATGCCGTGGTCCTCTTCGACAATGAATGACAAATACAACTTGTGAGTAGACCGAGCTGCCTGAAAAGGGACCCAGCTATTTATGTGAACTCCTGGAAAATACTATTTTATGCAAATATCTTGTGTGTGTGATTGTGACTGGAATTTTCTCCAATTTTCATAAAAAAGATATATTTTCTTAGTAATGGCTTTAAGTTCAGTTGTAAAAGGTCATGCAGTGAAATTTTAATATCAGGAATTTGGGGGTTCAAATACTACTTGAGCTTATCTATATACAAACAGGTTTCTATTAATAGGCCAGAATACAAGTAATACTTTTAAAATTATGTTATTGGAGTAGTATTCCATACCTACCTCCCCCCAAAAATCAGAGATTCTCTACGTATGCAAAATAGTCAGATTACACATAGTAAAATTTTTTATTTTAGTAAACTTAATAATACGTCTGGATAAATATAGGGTGGATACTGCATTTGGATAGAAGTGGAAGAAAGGTAGAAAAAAATACTTCAGCTCTTGCCACAATACAGTTGTTTTGCAACAAACCTAGACAGGTCTTGTATATTTAAGTGAATGACTTATGGCATTTTATTCAGTTTTGGTTTATTTGAAGAAGCAAATTTATTCTAAAAGACATTTAATATCATTGATTTCTTAGGGATATTTAAATATTCATTTGCTACCACCCAATAAATCACACTCAAGCACCAAGTTTTCGCTTTTATGAAAAAATACATATTTTCTACATGTTCTAAATTCAGACTCTGTCTCTGTGTCTCCATTTCTCTGTCTTTGTCTCTCTCTCTCTCTTCCAATAGATAGATAGACAGATAGATACACATATATGTATTAGGCTAAACGAAAATGCAGATTTTTTTTTTCTGCCAAATGTAGCTGGCAGAAGTCACTCTTAGTCATCTTTCCCTTCTTCACATAATGTAAAGACTATAAGGAACTTCGGTCCCTAAGCTGTATACAGACTTTAGAGATTTAACAAGAAGAAAATTACCCCTTTAGATAAATAAACTAGTATAACTGATTAGTGGCAGCAGGTCCCCTGGTATCTTATAAGTTAATTGAGATACAGACAAAAGAAAAATTTAAAAATAAACAGCCCTGATGAGTTTACCTTTTGCTTATCTAGATGATGTTAATTTTTTCCCTTACTGGCAGCAAAAGTAAACATTTCTTTTCTAGTTCTACCTTTGAGAATTAACTAATTTGGCAAGCAATCTTAAGTTAAAATTCTGATGTATGAATGACCCAGGTAAATGAACTAGGAGATTAATGAATAACTTCCCCATCAGCACCAGTGACTCTGTTCACATTATTTCATTTGGATTTTGACTGGGGCAACTAGTCTGCAGCATTTTTGATCGTGAAATACGTTCATGAAATGTGTCTTGCTAGAGAAGCTATTCATTCTAATTTAAGGGGGAAAATACCACAAGGAAAATGACTGATTAAAATACTGATATGTTATAACTCTCATTAACTTTAGCTTGCTCCCCAAAAAATTGAAAAGAGAAGGAAAAAGAGAAAAAACTATCTTATTGGATTGTTTGGATGGCTATACAGTTCATTTCAGAATGAAAATTACATCTGGGAAAAGTCATTACGTTTGAATGAATGCTTTTTTGTTTGTTATCCCTTTTCTTGAAGTAAAATATCTAATAGTAGGTGGTAGGCTGCTATGCAAGAAGTCTGAGGAAATGATTAAGGTATGAAACTCAATCCTTGGGTAAATTATTAAAATATGTCATGATCAGTCCGGATAGAGAAAAAATGGAATTCTGTTAGAGCATATATATGGAGAGACAAAACGATCCAACCATGAGAAGGCTTGGACCTGTGATTTCATTGACATAAGGAGCTTCTAGAAGAGGAAACTTCTGCCAACATTGCACAAAAGGTTCTATGCCTTCTCTGCCATTCTAGTCTTAAAAGAGTTGCCCCTGGCTTCGAAAGTTTAAGTGATTTTCCTGGGGTTACAGAGCCAATATGTGTCAGAAGCAGAACTTAGAGTTCAACTGTTTATTTGTTAAACCCTCTCCTTTGCTCAGTCGGTGTCCCATTCCCAGGATGTTCTCTGTGATTCTTCCTGGAATCCCAGACTCCCTTCAAGACTTTGCTTAAGTGCCACCTCCTAAACAAGACCTTTCTGAATCCCCTAGTTAGTGTTTCCCTCTCTCCTCAAGAAATCACTTTACATATATTTTGTATTTATTTTCATATATGTTGTTTCTCCTCAGTAGAAGGTAAGCTCCTCAACGGTAGGAACTATTTAGTTTTTGTCTTTGTATCTCCAACAAACTAGCAAGGTACCTGAGTCTTAGTCAATCCTTAATATTGAGTTGAACTGAAGTGAGTAATATGGCCATCATATTAACACTTTTATATTTAAAAAGGAAATATTGCATATATCTGTGTGAAAACTAAGGCCTTCAGTTACTTGAATATTATAAAAAATTCCAATAGGAAAAATGAACCTATGATGTATTTTCCTAAATTTTTACAAGGAATACATAACCTATATAATAAATACAAATGAAGTGAAGCTTTCTAATGAAAATAATTTTTTGAAAATATGTAAACTCTGACAGTTTGTGGGTAACATTTAAAAAATCATTTTGAATACTCAAAAAGTTATTGTTTTTTTGTATTACATAACAGTTTAATAAAAATATTTTTAAAAATAAAATAAATATTTAAATGAATGCAGCAAAGAAATCAAAATGGTCAAAGTTCATTTCATTGAAAATCTATAAACAGAGTAAAATGGACTTTTGAGATTAATAAGGATGAATGGATATTCATATTGAAATAATAAAATTTGGAGTATCATTTCCAGTGGTACAGACTACTCCAGTTCTCTGTTTTCACTATCTGAAAACACATTTTGAAGTCACAATTCATTTAACATCATAAATATTATTTATTCAGCCCTGTATCAGTGACAACATGATAATTTTGTATAGATATGATTTTTATTTGTCTTTATTGCAGCGCGCAAAACTGAGCCAGAGAAGGTTGTGACTTAGCTAGATTTGCTTACAAATCATAGCCAGGATTTCTAACTTGTCGTTCAGTAACTATACATAATTTAGTAGGGTTGGTACAGTGATTAATTGGGTTATCAAGAAAGTATTGACTTTCTGCTATTTTTTTTTATTCATAAGATCACAGTATTCATAAGTGGGAGAAACCTTGAGATCTCTGAGTAAAAAGAGATCCAAATATATTAAATGACTTGGACTGTGACAGTCAGCCAGAATTTCAACCCACTTTTTTTTTATTACAAATTCAGGGTGTTTTCCACTAGATCATACTGCCTCATCATAATTGCAGCAAAGCAAAACAACTAAATGAAATCTTAAAAATTCCCTCTGTTTTCTCTTCTTTGCACTTATAGAATAAAATGTGTTTCGAGGTAAATGGCGCTGAGTCACTACAATTACTAGTGCATTTTAAAGCAAGTTATTGACTCCTTGCTTCCTCCTAGCACTAGATTTATAATCACATCAAGTATCTCATGACATAAAACTGAAAATCCTTAATGGATAGTGAACAGATATATATTAAAAGGATTTAACTTGATTTGTGGTTTGCTTTTTTTTAAGGTGTTTGTACTTAAAAATCCCCAAACTTGTTTCTAGGTACTAAGTGTATATGAATTGGGGGAGGGGGAAGGCAGAGATGACAGAAAGGGCTGTGGAATCAGAATGGCACGGGTTCAAATCCTACATTCTAAATGTCTGATGAGATAAAGTCCTGTATTAATGAAAGGAATTTCCATACTGGGGGTATCTTTCATAAAGGTCTGGAGCAGATACTATACATACATATGCACATATACACACACATATGTATATACAAACATGTGTGAGTATATGTGTGTCTATGTATATAACATATATAAATGTAATTCTTTTTGGCAATAAGAAAATATACTCATAATAAGTCAAATCATGTTTTAGGTTTATTGGAGTCAAAGAATCCTATAATCTGAGAGCTGGAGAAGACCTTAGAAGTCCTGTAGTCCAACCCATATGAGACCATGATGTATCCTCATAACTAGTCTTCTAGAATTAGCCTAAAGACTTCAAGAGGGAGCACCCTACTAGTTTCGGAGGCAGTCCATTTGACTTTTGGATACATCTGAGAGCTAAACAAAATTTTCCCCTAACAAGAAAGATTGTGATGCTATATCTTAGAAGCTTTACTAGCTGTGTTGATGGTGTGTTTGCTGTTTACCCTTAGTACAGGCATACCTCATTTTATTGTGCTTCACAGATATTGTATTTGTTTTGTTTTTAAACAAATTTAAGGTTTGTTGCAGCTCTGTGTAGAACAAGTCTATAGCTACAATTTTCCAACAGCCTGTCCTCACGTCATGTCTCTGTTAATCTTTTGGTAATTCTCCCAGTATTTCAAAGTTTTTCATTATTATAGCTATTATGGTGATCTATGATCACTGATCTTTGATGTTACTGTTGTAATTGCTTTGAAGTGCCATGAACCACACCCCTATAAGATTGCAAACTTAATTGACAAATAGCATATGTGTTCTGACTGCCCCACCTCTCTCTCCCCCTCCTCAAGCCTCCCTATTCTCTGAGAAACAGCAATATTGATGATAATCCTACAATGGTCTCTAGAGAAAGGAAAGGAAAAGTCAATCAATGTGGCAAACTTCGTTGTTGTCTTACTTTAAGAAATCGACACAGCCACCCCAACTTTTGGAAACCACCACCTTGATCAGTAAGCAACCATCACCATTGAGGCAAGACACTCCCTCAGAAAAAGGTTACAACTCACTGAAGGATCAGATGATGATTAGCGTTAATTTTTTAGCAATGAAGTATTATTAAAGTATGTACATTTTTTAGACATAATACTATTGGACACTTAATAGATTATAGTATAGTGTAAACATAACTTTTATAGGGACTGGGAAACCAAAGGATTTTTGTGATCCTCCTTATTGTGATATTTGCTTTATTGTGGTATTCTGGAACCAAACCCACAATATCTCCAAAGTATGCCTGTACCTACTATTTTCATTATTGTGAATTTGGATTCTAGATTCATTTCTCAGAGGAGGGGTGAGGGATCTGTGAAAGGTGAGTCATCAGAGATACATTTATCAGTGGGTAGAATGAGCAATTGGATCTGGAAAAGATATAAATTCTTTATTGGCCCTAGGTTATGTCTGTTATCTCATCTCATCTAGTGGGTTGGGATCCAGGAATTTTGTCAAAGGCCCTTCAGGGGAATAAGGTTTAGATGGAAGAATAAACTCAGTCTTGAAGGGGGATCCATGATAGAAAGCTATAAGGACCTCAGTAGCCTCCCTGCCCAGCTAAACAAAGGAGATACTGAGGTGGCTCAAATCCCCTGAATCATCCTGTCAAAGTAAGACCTGTAGTAACTGCCAAAAATCCCTTTTCTTTCCAACAGGGGACTTGAATATCTAGCCACCAGTCCCCCTGGCATGAATATCTAGCCACTGGTCCCCCTGGCATGAATCTCCATTTCTAGACCCCTTGCTCTCGTCCCCTTTGCTTGGTCCTGCTTGATCCAGATAAGAACAGTATAAAAATGCACTGGATTTTACTGGCCTCAGTATGTTCAATTCCTCCCAGAGTTCCCAGTGGACCTGGTTCCATTTTCTTTCTTATTGTGTGTATTTCCTGTGAATAACACTGACTGGCTTTACTTCCATGTTCTGATTCTTCCTCATTGTGTTCTGTTCTTGCTGTACTATACCTTGGGGACTAGAACCTTACTTAAATTGCATTAAGACAGAGAAGTTTGAGATCCTATAGTACAGGAAAGAAAACAATGGCAGCCTAAATTCTGTGTTCCTGGGGCCAAATGATCTCTGGTGGAAGGAAGCAGATGCCAACCAAGGGAATTATTCATCAGTAGACAGCTACACCCATAAGGGAAGAATCACCCATATGTTTAACCAGTTAATCTATTTCAGCTGACCAACTTAGATGGAAGACATGAGAGCTCATAGGCTATGGAATTTGATGAACTGTTCATCAAATTTAGTGCTAGAAAAATTCTTAGAGATCACCCAATTTTACAAACTTTATGAGGTCAGAGTTATCGAGATCTCTAGAAAAGCAACACAAGTGATTACCAACAAAGAAACATCCATTCCAAGAGTGGTGGGCAGAAGACTTTTACTTATCAGATTAAAAAGAAGATCTTTTAAAATCAAACAACTGTTTCAGCCATTCTTTAGAGTGATTTGGAACTATGTCCAAAGGACTATAAAACCATATATACCCTTTACTAGCAACACCATTACTAGGTCCCAAAAGACATAAAAAACAAAAAGAGAAAGGACCTATGTGTACAAAAACATTTATAGCAGCTCTTTTCTGAGGGCAAAGAATAAGAAATTGAGGAGGTACCCATTAGTTGGGAAATGGCTGAACAAATTGTGGTATGTGCTAAAAGAAATGATGAATGGGACGCTGTCAGAGAAACCTGGAGAGCCTTATATGAGCTGATGCAAAGTGAAATGTACTGTATATAAAGTACCAGCAATATTTGTAAGATGATCAGCTGTGAAATGACTTAGCTATTTTCAGCAATACAATGGTCCAAGACAACTCTGAAGCATCTATGAAGATAAGTGCTATCCATCCCTAGAGTAAAAAACTGATGGTGTTTGAATACAGATTGAAGCATACTTTTTTACTTTATTTTTCTTGGGTTTTTTTGGTCTGTGTTTTCTTTCACAGCATGACTATTGGAAATGTTTTGTATGACTACACATGTATAACCTATATCAAGTTGCTTGCCTTCTCAATGAGGGGGGTGGGTGGGGAGGGAGGAAGGGAGAGAATTTGGATCTCAAAGTTTTAAAAATGAATGTTAAACATTGTTTTTACATGTAACTAGGGAAAAATAAATTTTAAAAATAACAAAATAAAAAGAACAACAAAAACCAAAAATAAATAAAACTAGACAACCAGGAACAAGGAAAACAACACTTTAGGTCATGGCCATAGTCTAAGGGAAGAGACAAGATGGTAAGTTCCCCCATTGGTTTACTACCTGGGTAGCTGCAAAAATAAGTGTATAATTTAGTACCATCAGCATTAAAGCTGCAGGTATCAAAGCAGCTTGAAGGTAAAGATACCCAGCAACTCTGACAAATAATCTATACTAGTGGTGTAAAACTCAAATAGAAATAAGGGCCCCTAAACCATGCATAATGATTCCTGTAGTTTACATATTGACTTAGACAGCCGCATATTAATATTATCTATTTTATATAGTATTTTATTTATTTTGTTAAATATTTGCCAATTTCATTTAAATTTGATTCAGGCAGTCAGTCAGTATTTGACACTTCTGTTCTATACTATGTAGAAATGTACAGAATAACCTATAAGCCAATCTCAAAGTGATCAGCCTGATTCTGAGACCGAGATAAGGAAGGAGGTACTCTGTAAGGGAGCAACTAAAAAAAAGTTAATTCCTGATGCCTTTGCACATAAGACTTTTATTTTTAAGACTGCTTTAATCTTACTGCCTATAGTACTTGCTGGTCTAAAAGAAGGTTTGTGTGCTATTTTTAGGGAAAACATCAAGAAGGAGGAAAAAATTGCAGCCTAAACTGGCTGCCAGGAACTCAGGCTCAGGAAGACCAATAGGGGAAGTCAGCAAGATAGATCTTGAGCTTCATTAGTTGAAGAAAAGAATGAAGTAGACGAATGCAGTAAGCCTATTATTCCACCAAGAATTGCAATAATCTCCAAAAGCTAACGTGTGAAATCCTTTAGAGCTATTCAGATTTTCTTAACTTTTTATTAGCTAGTCATATACATGTAGATGTATATATAGGCTTATATATTTAACTTCTATGTACATTTCAATTTAGGTTTCTCAGATGTCCTAAATTTTTAACTAATCCCCCAAACTAATATGTTCTTCATTTTCATACATTGTAAAAAATGGTTTATAAAAAAAGTTAGCCTGGAAGCTAATTTCTAAAAAGGCTTCATTTAATAGGATGTGATGTTAAAATATTGGCCCAAATATAGAGGAAAAAAATAAGCCACAATGTATCTCATTAAAATCAGTTATTTGCCTGAAGCCATAGAGCTGGTACTAGAATTCATGTCTCCTAATTCCAAATGTATTACACCATGCTGTTGGCCTTAAATACTATCAGCTCAGAAATACGATATTCCCATTTAAATGAGGCATAATCATTGAAGAAATGTCCAATTACATAACTATAAAATGTACTCTGAAGAGCATTTTTCTGTGTCATGATATAAATGTTTAAACCTGTTGGATGGACATCATGAAAATCTGCCTTTTTAGAATACCTAAATAGATATAGATTATAGAATATAGAATGTCCTAAAATCAGTTTGAAATAAAATGAAGATTCCACAGTGTTACCATTATGAACAGTCTGTATGTAGGTAGAGAATCAAAGCAGTGATTTGCACGAGATTTTTTAAGGCCTGCAAGTAGCTTAGTGGAAAGGTCAGAATGACCTGGGTTCGGGTCTCCCCTTTGATAAAAACTGGCTTTGTGATCCTGGGCAAGTCACTTAACCTCTGAAAGTTCTAGACATCTCTTTAATGTCATAACAGAAGTGCTAACCTACATTGGTAGAGGGAGCACCAAGATGAGAAATCACAGGTTTTTTCCCTATCCACATTCCACAGTATTTTAAAAGCCTAATGAATAAATTAGCCCATCAATGAACATGCATTACTGAGGACCTACTACATATGATGTTTATCTTAAGAAAAACAATGAAATGAGACAGAAGATACAGCACTGATTCCTCAAGAAACTTGCAAGTCTAGGTGGAGGAATAAGACCAGTTATCTGCTGTATTTTAGTGAATCTGTGAACTCACAAATTTCATATGTAACAGAGGCAATGAAGATAACAGGAAATTCAGAGAAGGAAGAAATTACTTTTGGAGTAGACAGGAAAGTTTTACAGAATGTATTCCTATTTAAGCTTCCTGGAAGTTTGTATTTGTATGTGTAATTTCTGACTCATAGTAGGTGATGAATAAATATTTGTTGGTTGCTTGTCTAATAGGTAAGGCTTAGACAGTTTGAGAGTGTAAGGAAGAAGGTGGGATTGCATAAAAAAAAAAAAAACATAAATAGATTGAAGAGTATAAACCCCTTTGGGGAAAAAGTGAATAAATCAGTTTCTCTTGAGCAAAGGTTCATATAGTTCAATGACGGGAGATTAGGCTTGAAAGTTAGATTGAGGCTGAATTGTTGAAGACCTTGAATGCCGTGATGATCAATTTGGAATTTTTATTTACTCAAGTTGTTGAAAGTTTTTCAGCAATGGAGTGATAGAATGACATAATTTATCAGCAGATAAATTGAAGGATGGAATAGGGGAGGAAGGAATCTGGGGAAAGATCTGTTAGTAAATTATTGAAAGAATTGAGATAATATATGTTGAAGTGATTGTGGGTTTTTTGTTTTTTTTTTACAAATGTCAATGAATTGGGAAACTGGGACAAATATCAGGGCATAAACTTGAAACTATCCTCAGGGGAATATATTTTAAAGGAAGCTGGAGTAAATAGCATATCCTCTACATATATTTGTGATCATATTTTTCAAGTGTGTAGGATCCAAAAATGAATACATTTGCATAAAATTCTCAGTCTTTTATGGTTAAGACAATTCTCAAGAAAAATATACTAATGCTAAGCATTTGCTAGCTATAGTGCCAAGATTCTTGTGCAATATTCCAAATATTTTGCAGGTAGAGAGAATATTTTCACATTGCTTTAATTCTATCAAATGTTAATTAATTGCAGTTGTTCTCTTTATAAAATATTCTGATCACAAAATCAGCACGAGATAAGTTAGCATGTTAAATTGGAAAGAACACAAATCAAAGTCAGGGAACCTGGTTTCAGAATTAGCTCTGCTACTCACCATCAGTGAAATTTTGAGCAAGTCACTACCTCTGGCTCTCAGTTTTTCTCATCTGTAAAATGAGGCAACTCATCTAGGTCATGGCAAGATCCCTTCTAGCTATAAATTCCAGTGACCCTTCCTGGGCAAGGTAACTCGAGGGATATTCATAAAGCCTATTCATCACAACCTCAAATCCAGTCCAATATACATTCATTAAGCACCTACTTAACAGCACTCCCGGCTAAGTTCTAGGGATATGGGAATAGGGGCTGGCCCTGTGATTTAATTAATATAGGTAATTCCTAGGTGAGGACAGTCCCTCTACCAATTCAGGTCTACCTCTTTTCTATGGCTTGTCATCTTAGAAATTAGTCTAGAGTAGCATTTCTTAAACTGCAGGTCGAGACCCATATGGGGTCGTGAAAAATTTGGCAACAGCAAAAGGTTTCTGAACGTGTAACAACCAAAAATTAATTCAAAACCAAATACGTAATGAATCCGAGGTGTTTTTGGCAGGCTTATCTGTGTTGCATTACACAGCTTCACTGCAGACTTGGTTCTGAACACACAGCGTGCACACTTTGCACTGAGCATGTTGTCACATCACACAATGTCAACAAACACTGTCTAAACAGGAAAAAAGGTTGCTAGTGGAAAAAGTTTAAGAAACCCTGGTTTAGAGCAGTGCAAGGTGAAGTGACTTACCTAGGATCCTAAAGCTAGAGGTAGTACTTTAATCCAGACCTTCGTGGATTCAAGGCCAACTCTGTACTTACTCCTCCATGCTTCTTTTTCTGGCGATAAAAAGACAAAATGAAAAGCAATCTCTGGCTTCAAGGAGCTCACATTCTATTGGACTTCACAGAAACCTAGTTTGAAGAAACTCTAAAGGCAACATAATCCAGTTACTTGTCCTAGTGAGGATTCCTCTTCAATATCCTTGAAAAGGTCTCCAGACTTCTACTTGAGGATTTTTAGTGACTAGGAACCCATTCATGACTGCAGTTTTAAAATACTGTAGTTGTTAGTTCTTCCTTATGGTGAGCCAAACTTGCCTAAAGGTAACTTCAGAAATCATAGAATCACAGAGCAGGAAGGGAATTTACGGATAATCAATCTAACCCACTCCTTTAAAGAGAAACCACGATGCAAAGAGGACCACACAAGTAATTAGTGGCAGAGCTAGGATGAGAGAAAATTTCAGATATGTAATTTCAAATATTTAATGATTTTGGGGGGTAAACATTACTTTCATTTCCAATTTTACTCCCTCCACTAACACTACTTCTAAACTTCTCCCTTGTTAAAATGAAGTATGGTCAAGCAATAAAAATTAACCCATTGGCTGCATGTCAAAATGTATACCACCTTTTACACCAATAATCCACAGAAGAGACATGTTTCTGTAATGAAGTCATGATTGGTCAGAATCCTGAGGTGTTTTTTTTTTTTTATGTTGTTTTTTCATTACATTATTATGTCACCTTGTAAATTGTTCTCTGCATCATTTTATACATCTCTTCCCAGATTTGTCTGAATTCTTCATATTTGCTATCTTAAATGATTCAATAGTATTACATTACTGTTTGGCCTACCATTTCCCATTTGAAGGCCTCTCACCTTCACTTCAGGTCTTTATTATGATGAGAAGTTCTGCTACACATATGTATGTATATATAGCAGTTTTTCTTATTTGATCTTCCTAAAGTATAGCAGTAGAGCTAGCATTTATATAGTGTTTTAAGGTTTGTGATTTTCACAACCCTGTGAGATAGATGCTAAGTGCTAGGAATAGGGGATTATTGTCCCTGTTTTACAGATGAGAAAACTGAGGTTGGCAAGCAAAGGTTGTGATTGCCCAGGGGATCACATAGCTAATTCTCAGTGGTTTTCTTAATTCTAAATCTAATGTTCTGCCCACTGTATCACCTGGAGTCCATGAACTTGTTTTTAAAAATATTTTGATAAGTGTATTTCAATATAATTGGTTTCATTTATATCATATATATATATATGTATATATATATATATGTATATATATATATATATATATATATATATATAGCTTTTTAAAATGTGAGTACACACGTTTTTACAATTACATTAAAAATGCTATCCACTTCCAGAAAAGGAACTGATGGAATCTGAATGCAGATTAAAGCATATTTTTAACTTTATGTTTTTAAAATATTATTCTGAGAAAGGATCCCTAAGTTTCACAGACTGGCAAAGGGCTCCATGAAACAAACAAAAAGATTAAGACCCCTTGCTTTGGGGAAATATGCTTATAGTCACCTAAGCCAAAGGAAGAAGAAAAGGAATAGGGAAATATGTATTTGCTATTTACTTTCTTTCCCCCCATTCCCACTGAGTCTGTGACCCTTTAACCTGAATACAGCAATTTCTGATCTCAAGAAAGCTGGAGCCTGTATTTATGTTGTTTACTAAAAGGGTTATTTCCTTTGCTGGTAGAAGGTGGGCCACTTAAGTTGATGACAAAGAGCTAAAATGATAGGTCCTGTACTCATGAGGAAGTAGAAACCTGTAGGTTTTATTATAATGTTTTGTAAAGGATTCTATAGTTAAAGTTACCTAACAGTTTCTATTATAACCCCCTCTTTTCTGTTTGTTCTTTGTTAAAAACAAATACAGCTTAAAATCAAATCTCTTTGGTTAAGTTATATAACACTGAAATTTTACATATATTTTATATAAATATATGTAAACAATACATACGTACACACAGGTATTATATATTATTTATATATACATATATCATTTATATATGTTTTGAAAGAGTATAAAATCATTAAAATGAATGGCTCAAATCATACATTTTAAAACATCTCTTCTTTTTATGGAGATCAACAACTATAATATTTGATAAATGTTTAGAATAACATTGAATAGGGCTCTTTTTGACTTACATGTACTTGAAAGAGAATTTAGGGGCCATGTAGATCAAACTCTCAGGGCCATCTCCAGTTGTCTTGATCTGTATCTGGCCAGTGCACCCAGAAGAGAGAGTAAGACCAGTGACTTTGCACTGCCCACCCTCACTTAGATCCAATTCATCTGCATATCATGACATCACTTCCCTGATATCAGGGTCCTCTCTGAGAATGAAGGACAAACAACAACAAGTCCAAACTCTATGTAAAGCTTGAATCCCTTTGAAAAATATCCCAGGCACAGAACCATTCAGGTTGTTTGGGAACGCTTCCAGTGTTTGCAAACTCACTGCCTCTCTAGGAAACCCATAACATTTTTGGATGCTTCAAATCCTTTAGAGAAGAGGCAGCATGGTGCAGTGAATAGAAGGGTTGTTGGCCTTGGAGTCCGGAAGCCTTGAGTTTGAGTCCTATCCCTGACCCATACTGACTCTGTAATCTTAGGCAAGTCATTAAGCTGTCACAGTGCTCTAGATGTCAAACACCTGGACCAGTCCACAACACTTCCAAAGTACTGCCCTAACCAAATTAAAATGTAATTGGGAAATATTTTACAAAATAAATAAAAATACATTTTAAAACTCAGTCATTATGTGCCTGTAGGGAGCTTTATGTACAGATTATTGCCCCCCATTTCTATTTGAGTTTAATACCACTGCTCTCTAAGACTAAAGTTATGGAACAGATGCTGATGGTGGTAAAAGGAGTTTCCTTCCCAGGTGTTCTTTACACCATTCAAATAATGTCTGGACCAAATGCTTGCAAAACTTATTTAGAAGATCTTTCTTATATTGATCCAAGGTGTACTACCTATCACTTCCAACCATTGGTTCTACTTCTATCTCCTAGGAGAGTCAAGTATAATTTCCCTCTTTGAAATGGCAATACTTCAGATGTTTGAAGGGCATGGTCATTTTTCCCATCTGCAGGTCCCAGCTCTTCAAATGTGTATCAGTTTCCTTTACTCACAAAATATATGCAAAATGTCATATATGTTTATAGTGAATAATGTACATGCATATATATTGTTAACATATACATATATGTGTATACATGTTCAATTCAATAAATCAGTTCAATAAACGTTTATTAAGTGCCTACTATGTGCCAGGTACCATGCTAAGTGGTAGGATACAAATGAGAAAAAGATGGTCCCTTCTATCAAGGAGCTTACTGCAATCTAATGAGGGAAAACAATACACAAAAGGAAGCTGAAAAGTGGGGGAGGTGGAACATCTGGGGTTACCAGGTGAAGGGGTATGAGGTTCTTTGAAGTTAAAACCAAGAACAGTGGCTGATGGAAAGTGGAGAATTACCAGGAAGTTCTGAGCCTTCTATAAGGGAAGGCTTTGGGAGAAGTTTGTTGTTCTGCCCTCTACCCCTGTTATTAGAAGGGCAAGACACCCAAAGAGGGAGTTGAGAAAGTATTAAGTATGGAAAGCTAAGTGAATCTTCAGAGAGATGAGATTTCAAGTGATCAGCTTTTACTGAAGGAGGCATGATGTTCAATGGAGTAAAACTAAGCAAAGTCACTGATGGGAGATGGAGCCTGTGTATGTGTGCACGTGTATGTTCATGTGTATACATATATACATATACACACAGAGAACCCACTTAGTATCATAACTTCCAGTTATATGTAATGGTATTTCTATTTTTCATTGATGGTATTGTGAATACTTAATAAAAGTAGATGCCAAAAATGTATTCATATGTATGACAATACTTTTTTCTTTAATTTGTTTTGGTTGCCCATTTATTATATAGTGCATATAGTGTAAAATAGGAGTATTCTCTTCATTGATACTAAACATTAAAAATTACATCGGTAGATCCTTTTTCAATCAAGTATATGTTTATAATTATATTTTTCTTAGAAAGTAGAAGACATGTACCCTAAAGGCAGTGTAACTTCTTTTATCCAGGCCCTAATGGCCTAGAGTCATCCAAATTACCTGTGCTACAAATCCTTTGTTTTTCCATCACAACAAAATGCCTATCACTGCGGATTTTTATCTATGCTAAAGCATTTCCACATCAATCAAAGTGATGCAGTAGAAAGAATCTGTCAATGAAATCAGAGAATCCATTAGAATTTAACTCATGCTGCTTATGCTAACTACTTTTGTGATATTGGGCAAGTCATTAACTTTCTTGGAATTCAATTTCCTCATCTCTAAAATGAAGAAATCAGGGAAGATGACTTCTGAAGTTTTTTTTCTGCTCTGAATTTATGATCCTTTGTGCAGTCTTCTCTACCATTTACTACTCTCCCCTTTAGTGGAAGAGGACTGCTACCTCTCTCTGAATTATCCGAATTTTCAGATGTGAATACTGTCAGCAGGCCTGTTCTATTTGTACATGTGTAGATTTAATGGTATATTTCAAAAGATCTGTAATTCTATTATTTATAAGTTGAATATAAGTATATGATTCATGCATTTTTCATTATTTATTGTTCATAATCTGTATGGTGTACAAATAAAAATTATATACTTTTAAATTTATAGTATGAATTTTCTTTATGAGGAGATCCTTTTCAAAATGCAACTAAAAGTAGTATTTTGTCTTTCATATCTTAGAAACTAAAGCGGCAGCCTGGAATTGTGACCTCTAATTGGCCCCATCTTAAACATTTTAGAGTTCTTAAGAGGTGTAATGCTGTTTCTTTTCACTGCACATGGAAAAAGGATAATGTTAGCATTTTGCATTTAATTCAGTTACTTTCCACTTGTGAAGCTGTTGATAGGATTTCCTACTGCTAAGAAAAGTCCCCTAACTATTATGGTTTGATTGGCAGCCCAGATGTAATTTCTGAACTGTAGTTGAAATGAAAATATTTCATATGCATTTCTACCTGCCTGATTAAAAAAAAAAACAAACAAAAAAACCCTTTGTTTTAAAATCATTATCTAAGCACATTGATTTTCAATGGTAATTAATGACTAATTTGTTAGATAATAGTTTCATTGAAATTACAATTATATAATTGTCCAACTGATCAGCATCAGAAATCATGGGATTTATTATTTATTTTGAAGTAGCTTATACATTTTGTAAAATGATGAAATGATGGATTTTCATAAGAAATAGGCCATAAACTAGTATTTTAAAAATTTGTCCTATCAAATGCATTTTTATTAAATTTTTAAAGTTAATAATCTAAATTCTGCTTTTTAGTATTTTTTTTGTAATTACTCCCCAACCTATCTTTTCCAAGCTTCTTTTTCCTAATTCTTGCCTTTATGCATTCTATATTTCAGCACAAAATGAATGTCTCACACATGACATTCCATCAACCATTTCTATTAGCTTACAATGACTGTCCCTATGCCTGGAACAGACTCCCTCCTCCTTTCTGCCTTTTTAAAATTCTAATATCCCTGAAGCTCAGTTCAAATATCACCTTTTACTTGAGGCCTTTCCTTATCTTTTCAACTTCTAGTACCCTCAACTAAAACTACATTATATTTATTTTGTATGTACTTAAATGTGTTCATATTATCTCCTCCCATAGGGACTGTCTCTAATTTATCTATATCTATACTTTCTGGTATAGTTCCTCATACATAGTAGGTGCTTCATGTTGATTATTCACTTAAAAAATTGTAGTTCACAATTCATTTGAATTGGTACCTTAAAAATAGAAACAGCCAAATCATTTAAAATGGCTTTTTATAATTATAAGATTATAGTTATAGTAACTATAATGGGACCTTAAAGGAGAAAAATTGACATTTAACTCGAAGTCATTTGTTTTTCTTGTTACAAGATAAAAGGTTAAAGTTTTAGGAAACAAAAACATTTCAGATGCACAAAATTTACATATTTAATGGTGGAAAAAGAAATTGATTGCCACAGAGAGCACTACTGTATAAGAAGTCAAGGAGAAAATGAATGTGAATGATAAATCAGAAAATAGTTTGAAATGAGTCTTGTCCAGTCATTCAGTTGTCTCTGGCTTTTTGCAACCTTATGGACAAAAGCATACCAGGTCTTTCCATCCTCTGTTATCTCTCAAAGTCTGTCCAAGTTTATGTTCATTGTTTCCATGATACTATCTATGCATCTCATCCTCTGCTGTCTCCTCCTCCTACTGTTTTCAGTCTTTCCCAATATCAGGGTCTTTTCCAATGAGCCCCATCTTCTCATTATGTGGCCAAAGTATTTAAGCTTCAGCTTTAATATTTGACTTTCCAGTAAACAGTCTGAATTAATTTCTTTAAGTGTTGACTGATTTGAACTCCTTGTGTCCAAGGGACTCTCAAAAGTCTTCTCCAGCACCACAATTTGAAAGCATCAATTCTGTGGCACTCAGTTTTCCTTGTAGTCCAACTCTCATACCCATTCATTGTTACTGGAAGAAAAAAAAGCATAGCTTTGACCATACTGACTTTTATCAGTAAGGTGATATTTCTGCTTTTTAGTTATACTGTCCAGATTTGCCATAGCTTTTCTTCCAAGGAGCAAGCACCTTTCAATTTCATGACTTCAGTGTCCATCTACAGTGATCTTTGAGCCCAAGAATTTAAAATCTGATACTGCTTCTATCTCTTTTCCCTCTATTTGCCAGGAAGTGTTTTTTTAAATTAAGCTTCAAACCAACTTTTACACTTTACTCTTTGACCCTCAACAAAAGGCTTCTTAATTCTTCTACATTTTCTTCTATCAGAGTAGTATTGTCTACATATTTGAGATTGTTGATGTTTCTCCCAGCAACCTTGATTCCAGCTTTTAATTCTAAGAGCTTGGCATTTCACGTGATGTACTCTGCATATGTCATGCTCCTTTCCAAATCTTAAACCAGTTCATCCATGTTCAGCCCTAACTGTTGCTTCTAGGCCTGCATACAAGTTCCTCAGGAGACAAATAGGATGATCTGGCACTCCTGTCTCTTTGAGGACTTGCCACATTTTGTTGTGATCACACAGTCAAAGGCTTTTGTATACTCAATGAAGCAAAAGTAGATGCAATTAGTAGCAGGATGCAAATACACAATTATCTTGCCAGCAGGCAAACAGATGTGTGACTGTTTCATTTTTATTCACAATAGACAATTACATCTAGATTGGCTATCCTCCATGTTTCTTAATCTTCACCCGTTAAACTCCTTTCATTCCATTCTTTCAGGTGTCTACTAAGGTAACACATTACCTGTGAAGCTTTCCATGACCCCCCCCCCCAAATTAATTTCTAGTCAAATTTCCTCTGTGCACTTTGACTTGATCTTTTTCTCTCTTATCCCTATCATATTTTCTGTTGTGTCATACTTAATTGTGTACATATTGTGTTCTCCCATTAGGCCAAAAGCTCCTTGAGGGCAAGGGCTGTTCGATTTTTACATTTGTATTCCTAGCACTTACCATCATATTTTTCTTCTTTTATATACATACATACATACATACATATCTATATACACACACATCCACACACACACACACACACACACACACACACATATATATATATACACATACTCATCAAAAATATTGAATTGATCCAACAGTCAAATTAAATTTCATGTAGGAAGATATTGTTTTTTCAAATTTCAGTTACCTGTAATCTTCCATATAAAATTGATATTAATATATTGGTTTTAATTATTTTTTAAGTCAAAGGATAAAGGAAAAGAAATAAACAACTCTAGTAACACATGTTATGGTAATTAAGGCGGGTCTTTTTTTGCTCTTCTTCTCTTTTGGAATGCTAAGGCCATCAAGTGCCTTTAATGAGTCTTGCCTTTGTTTGAATGGGGCAGGTAAAGTGGAGCTCTTTTGTCTTTTGTTTTGGAGTGCTTCTCAGCACTGAGGTGATCACGTACCTTTGATGAATCTTGCCTTTCAAATGTAATGGCAAGCAAAGTGGACTTTTTATTGTCTTTATTTTGGAGTGCTTCTCAGCAATAAGGAAGCTTTGATTGGATTGGGAGTCTTTGATGACCTGCATATGTCAAGGGAAGGCCTAGTTCACATGGGTTTGAGTGGCATGGTTGTGATGCCCTTTGACACTGAAGAAGTGTGTATGTACTCAGAGGTTAGCATTTTGCTTTGGGGGTACATTCATTGGAAGAGTGTTGGTGATTTGGCCAGATGAGACTGGGTAGCCATTGGAACCCCCTTGACTTTGAAAAACCCAGATGTTGTTGCTTCTCTCTCAGTAACTATGTATGTGTTGCTATTGGATTGTGTTATTTGATCTTTTTATATAATGTATGCTTGTAATTTCTGTTTGTAAAGTCTCTGAAGTTCAGGGTGCTGGCTTTTCCTCCTGAACTAAGTGAATGATATATGTATGTTTAATTAAAGTAAGATTGTTAACCCCTTAAACTTGTTTTCCTTAGAAAAGCAGATCAAAGATCCCATGCTAGCAGCCCTCCTGTGTGCTCGTGTTGTTGGTCTTTCACCTCTCCAGCAGCTGCTAGCAACATTGTTGTTACAACTCAATAGTGTGCAGCATTAATTGCAAAATTTGAAACCGCAAAAAAAAAAATTTTTCTGT
The DNA here is from genome assembly GCF_011100635.1 of Trichosurus vulpecula. NCBI lineage: Eukaryota > Metazoa > Chordata > Mammalia > Diprotodontia > Phalangeridae > Trichosurus > Trichosurus vulpecula. Next base: position 159,759,147 of record NC_050577.1, on the reverse strand, counting down.
TAATAAATAAGGCTCTGTTAATAAATGAGACAAATCTATCTCTGGGGGATATAGTAAACTAACTGATTGTAAGTGAAAAAAAGAATCTTCCTCCTTCCCCTAGAAAATTACTTAAAAGAGACACGAGTTCCTGCTTAGATCCTGATGTTTTCATTGTCTAATAAGGAATTCACCATAAAGATAGGTATAATAACTATGACCACATTTCTTTTAACCCTTGTTAACTACCTGACTTTCCTTTGCTAACACGCTCATTTGTTGAATCATATTATTTTTTATACAAGTGCACCTGAAATATTATGTCATACATAACCCAGTGAATTTGAGTAAATATCATATGACTTGCTGAATAGTGGATACAAGACAAGATTTTGTTTCAAATTAAATTTCTGAATGAAAAACAAATAAGGAGATAGACCAAAAAGAGCCTATTAATTTTGCGTATGTTCACATGCATAATCTTCATGCATGTTTTTAAGATGTTGGACTACTTATATAATTTCCTTAGTAAAAAGTTTATAATGGTATTATAAAATTCTATTGATAATGGTACTGTACCTCACAACTCAGAACTTCCTCCAACAAGGCTCCAGTGCAACCAAAAATCTAAATCCAGATTGGGTGTCCGACCTGTGGATGAGAATCAGTTTCTCTCTGGCTTGTTAATAGCCCTACCTGGATTTCTGTAGGAAAATCTCTAAAACAAAACTTCAATATAGCTCATGTTTATTTTTTCTGTCAATCAGAGTCCTCTTTCACAGAGGTACACAAGGTACCCTCCCACTAAGTTACTTAATGTACTTTAGGGGTATGGATCAGCTTTTTGTTTCCTCTAATACAGAAAAATTAATAAAGGTGATAAAGATATGCATGAACAGGAAACATAATTCACTCAAATGGCCCATTACATTCCTTGCTGCTGCAGTCCAGTCGTTTTCAGTCATGTCCATCCCTTTGTGACTGCATTTGGGGTTTTCTTGGCAAAGATACTGGAATGGTTTGCTATTTCCTTCTACAGCTCATTTTACTGAGGAGAAATAGGAGTCAAATAGAGTCAAGTAACTTGCCGAGGGTCACACAACTAAGTGTCAGAGGTAGGATTTGAACTCACAAAGATGAGTCTTCCTGACTCTAGGCCTGACACCTTATCTGCTGCACCATCTTAGCTGTTCAGTCCTTAGACTGACCGTAAAGATAGAGGAAATTTTGTGGGACTGCTGAAAACGTATTTTGTACTCACCATACATGTTCATTGTCTATATTACTCATAATTGTAAGGAAATATTAATTACTAACTTTTTCAGTGCAAAATTTATTCCAATCTGTTTTATCTCAAGACTTTCATCAATATTCATTCTGTGGAAGAATAGCTCATAATCCAGTTGTATAAAAAATTAAGTAACTGTAAATATAGTGCATTTGCCTAATTCAGTTTTCTAATATAGAGATTCTGTGAAAATGACATTCTATAAGTAGCATGAAACCACTTTTTTTTTAAAGTCCAGGTGCCATACTTAAATGGTATTGCATTATAAATGCTGAGTTTTAAACTGGACTTATGTGTTTTTCTCAAAAATTCAATTATTGGCACCAATCATCTCTATACATCCAGTGTGACTTTTGGGGGGTCACTTTATTACCTAGAAAGCTGGAAGTCCAAAAGACAAATATTTTTATAAGCTCTCCTTTGTTATGTCTACATTTAATCAAATCTGGGTATAATATACTTTTTTCTGAAGTCATCTGCTTTTTATTACAGTCATATCTACATTTTGTCTGTGGGTTTTCTCTTCATAGTTGCATAAGCAGAATAGTAGTAAAGGGTAACTTCTTTGGAATAGGAGTAGAAGAAAAAGACTTGCTCTTGACCTTCAATTATGAATTATGTGTCCTTTGATTTAACAGACCTTAAGCTACCTTTCTTCATTGAGTAGTTCCTCCGTCTACTTAAGATATTAATTTTATAATTTAAGAGTATTAACAGTAAAGAATAAGATGCTTAAAGAGAATGGCTATATTAGCACAAATAGTCATTTAAGGTAAACTGTGTATCTGGAAAGAAAGCGAAAGCTTTGAGGTATTTGAATATTTTATCATCATATCCAAATGTTTTTTTATCTTAAAAAATTGTATTCATGACTGGATGCTTTCACTGTAAGCAATCTTAGTTGAAATTGAATAGAGGAAGCACAGTTATTATATGTGTTTTTGTATACATTTAATACTGTGCAATAATATTTAGCTGTTCATCGTATTATGAGCAAAAATATAAATTATACCTTTCCTCACAGCGCTGATACAGGTTCTCTATTGTAGAGTAAGAAAAAGTGTTTTCATTGTGATTTACTTTTCTTTGGAGAAAGCTAAATTAATTCAATTAATTTGTTTTTGATAAGCATTATGGCTTCTTATACTTTTATGATAAATATAAAGGAAGAGAATCTTTCTATTTCATCTCTCTCTCTTTTTTTAGTTTTCATTTCTTTATTTTTAAATTAAAAAAAAAAAGTTCCAAATTCTCTCCTTCCCTCCCACTTTTACCACAGCCACTGAGAAGGCAAGCAATTTGATATCAATTATACATGGGAAATCATGCAAAACATATTTTCATGTTAGCCAGGTTAAAAAGAAGAAGAATAAAGTGAGAAAATGATACCTCAATTTGTACTCAGAATTCATCATTTCTTTCTCTGGAGATAAATAGTATTTGTCATCATGAGTCCTTTGGAATTGTCTTGAGTTATTGTCTCTCTCAGAATTGCTAAGTCTTTCACAGTTGATCACCATTACAATATTGATGTTAATATATACAATGATACAATAATATACTTGACATACTTACTAGCTGTGTGACCTTGGGCAAGTCACTTAACTCCAATTGCCCAGCCTTCTCCCCACAAAGAAATATGTGTGTGTGTGTGTGTGTGTGTGTGTGTGTGTGTGTGTGTGTGTGTGTATGTGTACGATGATCTCCTGAGTCTGCTCACTTTACTTGACATCAGTTCGTATAGTTCTTTCCATGTTTTTCTGAAACCATGCCCTTCATCGTTTTTGACAGCACCATAGTAATCCATCACCATCCTGTGTCACACCTTGTTCATCCATTCCCCAATTGATGAATATCACTTCAATTGCCAGTTCTTTGCCACCACAAAGAAACAGCTATAAATATTTTTGTGCATATTGGTCCTTTTAATTTTTCTTTGATCTCTTTGTGAAACATCTAGTAGTGGTATTACTGGGTCAAAAGGCATACATGGTTTTATAGCCCTTTGGGCGTTGTTTCAAATTTTCTCCAAAATGGTTGGACCAGTTAACAAAACCAGCAATTCATTAGTGTACCTATTTTCCCTCATCCCTCATGGTATTTTACATTTCTGAAGGGTGTGAGGTAGTTTGAAAATAAATTGATATAGATAATGTTTAGGATAGGATATGAAGATGAAAAATATTATATTTTTAACATACAAAACCAAAAAAATTCCCAAACTCTTTCTCAATTCTTGAAGTTGATTGAAGTAAACATTACTAAGATAAAGTATTCTTATTTAAAGAAATAAAATATTTACTTCAAATTTCAGTGTTTATAAAGAAAGATGTCTAATGCTAAAGTCTATTGCCTGTGGATTAACCATAATGTAATTTATATGTTGATCAAAGATCGTGTTTGCATAGCAAACATGCTGAAGAAGAATTTTAAATATATTCTATTCTTAGTCATGTAGAGGCTGAGTATGTATTTTATGGATTATCAGAGCTACTTGACTCTCTTCCGTCTTCTTCTTGGCACTCTTGAACTTTACAAAAAAAAGTTCTTTCTTCCAGCAAGAAGGTATCAAGGTCAAAGAAGTGGTAAAGCCATATGAGAACATCTTTTCTTACTGCATTTGCTCTTTTGCAGATAATTGGAAGTTCACTAAAGAACCAAAGCCTAAGGAAAAATGTCAGGCACTTCATTTCCTGTATAGCTGACTCCAAACATCCTTTTATGTAAAGACTTCTAGGGCTGCTAACCCCAAGGAACTGACTGTAGCTCTACATGTGTTATAATGTAGAAAAGCAAACTCATAAATTTTCTTCTTCCCATTTCCACTGTAAAAATTTTGTTCTGTAATCAAGAGAACACTTTTTCCTGCTGAGGTAAGACTGCTCATTTGACTTTCTTCTTTATATATAGTTCTCAAAAATAACAGCTCCCTGAACAGTTGCTGTAGAGGTTCATTTAGATGCCGATCTTGGCCTTGGCTTCTGCCTTTCCCCCGTGGCTTCATTTAGTCACAAGTGGTTGCCATAGGTTGGAACATAGCCTTTATATGGCATATTTTTAAGATAATGACATTTATTCTTTAGCTTTCAGGTCTCCTCATCCATACTTCTTTAATGACGGTTCTCGGTCATGGTGTTGTAGTCGTTTTACCTCTTAAAGGTTCATCCTTAAACATTCTTTCTAAAAGGTATCTTCTATAGAATATTGTTGTAAAGTGAATGGTTATACTCTAATTTATCTGATCTGTGTTTGTATGTGTTTTTTCAGTATTATCATATTAGGGTTACTTTATTTTTTTCCTTCAAATTTTCATAAAGTATGTTACTATGTTCATGAAGTATGTTACTAAAAATGTCCCAAATAATTTGTTCCAATAATCACTTTGCTAACAAAGCCCAAAGTGTGAGAAATTGACTGGAAAACTTCATAAAGATGCAAATCAGCTGCTTAGTTAGAACAACTTTTTTGGAATATTCCCCTTCATGCTGAACGGACCCCTCTTTTTATATCTGAAATTATGTCTGCTGATGGCAGGAGAATTGTTCTTGTAGTTTTCATTCTTTTTAAAATCACCAAAAATTCCTCTTGAGATTTGGTCACTAAAAGTAGATCACAACAGCCAGAAGTATTTTAAACTTAAACAATACAAGATCATTGGAAAATATGCGAAACTTTCCTCCCACTTTCTTTCATTGAAATAATAAACTTACAAAGGTAACACAGCCAAATCCTCTACCATTGTGCTACAGTGGAAAAATAAACAAACCAAAAAACACCTGATTTTCAATGAGACAACCTAGGCTAGATTAGCATTTCTGCAATTTATCACTTGTCTTAGTTTGGCAAGTCACTTAATCTCTCTGGGCCTCAGTTTCTTCATGTTTAAAATGAGGGGGTTGGAGGGGTGGAGCCAAGATGGAGGCTGGAAAGCAGTGACTAGCATGAGTTCCCCGCCAAGTCCCTCCAAAAACCTATAAAAAATGGCTCTGAACCAATTCTAGAACTGCAGAATGTATGTGTATGTATATGTATGTGTATGTATGTATATATGTATGTGTGTGTATATATATATATATGTAGAGAGAGAAAGAGAGAGAGAGAGGGCACAGGGTGAGTTGAAAATGAAGGGATGATATCTAAAAAGAAATAAAATCAAATTAAGGGATGAGAGAGGAATATATTGAGAGAGGGAGAAAGGGAGAGATAGAATAGGGTTAATTGTCTCGCATAAAAGTGTCAAGAAAAATCAGTTCTGCAGGAAGAGAAAGAAGGCAGGTGAGGGGGAATGAGTGAATCTTGCTCTCATTAGATTTGACTTGAGGAGGGAATACCATACACACTCATTTGGGTATCTTACCCCACAGGAAAGAGGGAGGAAGAAGATTAAAAAAAGGGGGATGATAGAAGGGAGGGCAGATGGGGTAGGAGGTAATAAAAAACAAACACTTTTGAAAAGAGACAGGGTCAAGGGAGAAAATTGGATAAAGGGGGATAGGTCAGGAAGGAGCAAAATATAGTTAGTCTTTCACAACGTGAGTATTGTGGAAGGGTTTTACGTAATGATACTCATGTGGCCTATGTTGAATTGCTTGACTTCTTAGGGAGGGTGGGGGGGAAGAGAAGAGGGGAGAGAATTTGGAACTCAAAGTTTTAAAAACAAATGTTCAAAAACAACCAAAAAAGTTTTTGCATGCAACTAGAAAACAAGATACACAGGCAATGGGGCATAGAAATTTATCTTGCCCTACAAGAAAGGAAGGGAAAAGGGGTGGGAGGGAACTGGTGTGACAGAAGGGAGGGCTGACTGGGGAACAGGACAACCAGAATATACCCCATCTCGGAGTGGGGGGGAGGGTAGAAATGGGGAGAAAATTTGTAATTCAAACTCTTGTGAAAATCAATGCTGAAAACTAAATATATTAAATAAATTTAAAAGAAGAAATAAGTTCCTTTAAAAAAATAAAATAAAATGAGGGGGTTAGATTAAACAATTTTTGAGGTCTCTTTCAACTTTAAAGCTTTAAAGTTATAATCCTATATCCTATGGCTTATTTTACATGAATGGAAAACCAACTAACAAATATTGCAAAAGAGTGTACAAAGATAGATAGAAGGATGTATCTAAGGTTTTACTCTATGGAGCAGTAATTCTTAACTTTTATTGTGTCATTTGACCCTCTTTGGCAGTCTGATAAAGCAGAAGTCAGAAATCTTTGTTTCCTACAATTATAACTGAAGATTAGTGAAAATAAAGATTTTTTTTTCCAATCCAAATTAACAGACATGCTGAAATCTATCCACCAACCATTCAAGGACACATGGACTCCTGGTTAAGAACTCTTTTTATGCAGTTTATTAGCTTGAGTATTATGGAGAATTATTGAGTATTATGGAGTAGTATTAGCTTGACTTGGCCCCACTCGTTCAATGTGCAGCTTCTGAAACATCTCACTTAAAGTCATACATAGTATTGTATTGTCATTTAGAATAGGTTGAGTTTTCAGAAATCATGCCACAAACTGGCAAGTTTCAGCAGGTCATACCAAGTCAGAAGGTCTTCAGATATCCCCAGTATGTTTAACCTCCTAAAACCAGCCTGGGTGAGTTTGGAGGTGCTCTCATGGCCATAGAATCAATCACTAAACGATGCAGTTCTTTGAACAAAGGAAGTCAGAAATTAAATTGTCTACTTAGAGGCTGAGGGTATTGAAAGGCAGCATGGTGTTGTGGATAGATATTGTAGATAGCCACAGAATCAGGAATACTTGAATTCAGTTCCTGCATTTAATGCATACTGGAATCCTCGGTCTAGGTTACTAGTTATATATAGATTAAGGTTATAAGTTGCAGAATAAGTGTTCATCTCTTTAAAAAAAAAAAAAGTTCCTTGCTGGAAGCTACTAAGACTAATGAAGTCGCAGGTGCAGTCCCCCTCCCTCCTAAAGAAAGGATTAAATGACAGATTCTTGAGCTATTTAAGTATGTTTAGGAGCAAAGAAGTAGTGCATTGAAAGTTGGAGGTCTTCAAGTAGAGGCTGGATGATTGATTTACCAATGTATTATAGCTGGGATTCTGTTTGATGTTGAAGAGACTAGATTATTACTGAGTTCCTTTCTAAATTTAAAATCCTGTGATTCTTTGATACACTAATAGGAAATGACAGTGTTAGAAAAGAAAATATTAATAGATTGTCATTAATGAGAAGATAAAACAAATACATTTTACTGCACAGAAAGAAAGCATATGATAATCTCAAAGAGAACTCAAGTAAATCTAGCATACTTCCCCATAATTCTCCAATATTAACATAAAATTGACAGACACCTCGGGGTCCTCTGGGGAATAATTTGGCCAATACTCGCTTTGGGGCTATGCAGTTCAATTGTTATTACAACTCTAAGGGCTTGCCTATTTGAAAGGAAATAATATCTTTTTCACCAAATTGTAAAGAGTTCAGTTTCACTGGTTATTTATGAGCTTGGTGAAGTCATTTTACAAAGGTCATGGTACGAATGACTGCTATTCCATGGAGGGGCTATAAATTGGTGTTTTCTACTTTAAAAACAAGAGAATATGTTATTAAAATTATAGCCTTTTTCCTATGATTCAGTAGGCAAAGAATCAAAGCAAAAGCTTATCTGAGTAAAAGTGGCCCACAGTTTGCTATAACCTTTTAATTATCAATGATGCTAGACTTTGTTGTTGGTAGGCCAGATAGTTATGAACCCAAGGACTGAAAAAAAAATCAAAACAACAAAATAATTTTGCTTGTTTTTTAATAAAATTTGAATTTTGCTTGAATAATTCTTCAATATTCAAGAACTGATGAGAATTAGAAATATCATTAGTTTATCAAATTATGTAAGTATCACTTAGACTGAGATTTTCTCAGATAAATTGAGAAAATAAGAGATGTGATATGATAAAAAAAATGCTCCTGGTTTTTCATAGCTCCTTTAATAAGAAACATCTGAGAAGAGATGGGAGATCCACAGGTATGACACATCACATGTATTTTCATACTTTTTTGATAAATTGATTGGTTTTGCTGATTTTTTTCTCTTGATTTTTCCTTTAAAAATGTTATTTGTTATATGAGATGGCTATCTGGCATATAATGAGAAAGAATACTGGGAGATATTCTAGTTATATTGATATCAATACTAATGTGTCTTTTTTAAAAGAAAACTTAGGTAAATTATACCCAGAGATGGAGGAACTGTAACTCTTGCCTTAGTCAACCATTAGATTTTATCAAGCTATGAATCTTGTGATCTGATCTCCTCCAGATCCCACCTAGGGAATAATTCCTACGTTCTTATTTCCATGGATACCCCCATTCAGAAGAGAGACTCTAAATGTTGAAGGACAAGAACAGTTGTAAAGCTTCAAGTGAATTAATCTAATAAATCTAATATTTCAAAAAAGGTCAATGAAAAGCAAACATGAGTAAGAACAGTTATAACTTACTATGAAACACACAATGCAAATGAACAACTTGTAAGCCAAAAGAGGTTCCCCCCCCCCCTTTATATTAACCATAGCATCAACTGAATGTTTCTTTTAGAGCTCTCCTTTCTTTACCTTGGCCTCACCAGTTCTTTCCCTCTTCATGTAATGTTCTGTCTGACTCATATTCTCCTGTTTATTTTTCCTTCTCTCTTACTCATTTTAACTTCCTTTGTGTTCCTCTTTCTCTTTTCCTCTTCCTCTTCACTTTTTCCTTTCCTTTGGTTTCCTCTCATGACTGTTCATGATATGGAAGTCAAGTATTTTTATAATATCTAGAGCTGGAACTCTCCAACTCTCACTTTACAGATGATCTCTCTGGACCACAGTTTCTCTAAATGAATATGTCATTTGTACAAGATAACCAAGTAGCAAGGCTAGTACTTAAATCCAGGTAATTTGATTCCAAATCTAATGGTCTTTCCATTATGTCACATTGTTTTATGGGGCGGGTAACCCCAAACCAAAAAAAACTCTAAGTTAAATTACTATGTATTTTTGGCTACTCTGTGTTTCTTGCGTAGTCCACAAACTGTCTAAAGGAATGGCATCTTCATTTAGTGTAATCCAGTAATGGGAGGGATTAAAATTCAAGAAATAAACAAGACCAAATCCTTAGGCCATAAATTAGCTAAAAGAATGATGTTTTCATTTAGCTTTTATGTTTGTTTTAGATAAGTTTCAGTCATACCCAAATTCTTGAAAAACCTTTTTTGTATGATAACTTAATTAGAAAAAAAAACATTTTTTTTTTTACTACCACAAACAGAATTAATGTGGATGACATAGACAGTTTAACACATGAATTTGTGAGTCTGAATTTGTAATGTCTTCTATTTTTGATACTATAAAGTAGAAAATCAAACTTTAATTACCTTCACCTTTTATTTTGATGATCTTAGTTATACTTTGGGGTAAAAAGACTTGCAAACATATGTTCAGCCCCATTTTGTTTGTTTAAAATATCCTTGTTCTGCTCTGCTTAGGAAGTTCAGAATGACTACACATGGCTTTAGAAGAATGGAAGAATAAAACCCAATAGAGTTTTTGGACTCTGCTCAGAAGAACAAATGCTAGACAAATTTAATTTCTTTCTGTGATTGAATATCAGACATAGAGATAAGAAGGAAGTGACACACATATTTGACAAATTACGGATGTATAATATTGACCCCTGCCACATAGATTACCTGGCTTGAAGGCTAAATCCAAAATGTAGTTAGTTATCATTGTCTTCACTGTAGGCCTGAAGGTATCCCATTCGGTTTAGTTCTGGCCTATTCTTTATAATATCTTTATTCATGTCTTAGATAAATGAACTGAGAACATGGCAATCAGACTTTAAAATAATAAATTACATATGGTTGCTAGTATTCTGGAAAAAAGAATACAATTTAAAGTAACCTGGGACAAGTTGGAAAAGTGCTTCGACTGAAACAAGATGAATTTCACTAGAGGTAATTTTATGATGATATTATTTTGGGACCAACAGATGAAAACTACAAATACAGAATGCATAAATACTGGACGTAAGTATAGAGGAGAGAGCCTGAGGCTTATGTTCATCTATGTGATAAATAAAGTCAGAAATATAGCAATGACATAAGAAAGCCAATATCATAGTTAATATATTACATAATATATTCTGAAGCATGTGACATGCCAAGCCTAGGAGATAATGCTCATTCTATCTTACATTTATTGGAGTATTATAGTAGTTTGATTCAATGTTTGCAAAAAATCTGGGGAAATGTCAGAGGATTCAGAGATTTAAAAAAAAAAAGGAATGACTGATCCTATGAGGAGAGGCAAAAGGAATTGATAGTCTAGAATAGCAGTTCTTAAACTTTTGGGATCAGAACTCCTTTATTTTTTTTAATTTAAAAAATTTAAAAATTATTGAGCACCCGTCAAAGAGCTTTTATTTATGTGGGTTATATCTATGGATATTTACTATATTTAAATTAAAACATATTGTTATCATGAAAGTAGTTTTGATGTAGTGGAGCCCCCAAAAGAGACTTGGAAAGTCCTAAGTGTCTCTAGTTTTGTTGTTGTTCAGTTGTGTCTGACTCTTCATGATGTTTTTTGGGGGTTTTCTTTGCAAAGATACTGGGATGGTTTTCCATTTCCTTCTCCAGCTCATTTTGCTGATGAGGAAATTGAGGCAAACAATGTTAAATGACTTGCCTAGGGTCACATAGCTAGTAAGTATCTGAGGAAGGATTTGAACTCAGGGCTTGTATCAGTAAGGCAAGATTCAAGACCTCTAGGATGACCATGAACATGCCCGAATGGTTCATGAATGGCAAAGCATGAAAAACTCTCTATGTAGAAGGCCAAGGAAGTATAACATTTATTTAGACACCAGAGTATTCAATCCCAGAACCAATGACTCCAATTCAATATAGCAGTGATTATATTCCAAAACCAGTAAGCCCACCCCAAAGCAGCAACAAGGAAATTAAAACACAATATTATAGCAAGGAACCAAGTCATCCTGTAACCTCCCCCACCCCCACTAGGGCCTTCCTGTAAACAATTACTCACAAATCCTAACTCTCCATTCAGCACTCTCTTCTGCAGCTCTATGATGGCTCTCTCAATGTCTGCTCTTCCGGGCCCTCTTGATGTCTGCTGCCTCAATGTCTTCTTCTCAGTTCTGCTGCTCTTAGTTCTGCTGCTCTCAGTTCTGTCCCTCTTTAATTCTGGTTCCCTCACACTCTAGGCTCTCCCTACATACAGTCCTAGGCATCTGATTGGCTAGAACTCAGGTCTTTGATTGGCTGAATTCATGATTGACTAGAACTGAGTGCATACTATTGGCTCTGGTCTTAGCAACTCTCCTTGGGGCCCTGAGTGCTTCACGCCCAAATTGGCTTAGTACAGGGAGTAGTAGAGGCTTCAGGCCTACTTATAAACAAAGCTATATTAAAGCTTTCCCACCCAGCCCCACCTGAGGCCTATTGAAAAGGTGGGGAAGATCTTTGATCACATTAATACTACAGGGCTATGAGTCTTCCTGATTTCAGGCCCAGCAGTCTATCCACTGCGCCACCTAGCTGCTCAGAGGTCCCCAGATCACAGTTTAATAACTGCTGACTGCTGGCTTAGAGGAAAGATAAAATGGAATTTGCATATAGAGTACATGAAAGTACATGAATTTTTTTATCTTTTAAATGAGAGATGATCAATTATTCATTTTCATGGAGAAACAAAGAATAAATGCAATTCATTTAAAATAATAGACAGTGTCTGGACATTAGGAAGAATGTTTTCACTGTAGGGTTGACAAAATATTGCAGTGCTCTTGACGAGGAGGTCATAGAATATGCACTATGGAAAAATCTTTAAGAGGAGCATTATTTGTCCTGGAAAAGGTTTACTTGCCTCCAGAACATCTTCTGAATTTAGTAAAAGATAATGTGAACATGGACTTAGGAGGCTTATCTTCAACATCTCAGAAACATCCTAGAAAAATCTTATGTTACTAGAAACAGGACATTTAAGCTTTGTGAGCCTTTTTTTCCTTATCTATAAATATTTGCCCTACTCCATCCATCTACAAGGCAAAGTGCTTATAAAGTGCTATAAATGTGTGATATATTATTACTATTAAAAGGTCTTTTCTAGTTCTATGGTTCTTAATTTCTTAATTTAATTATAATAATAGCTGACATTTATGTAATGCTTATTATGTGCAGGGCAATGTGTTCACTGTTTTACAATTGTTATCTCATTTCAAGATACTCACAATAACCCTGGGAGGTCAGTGCTACTATCATCCCCATCTCACAGATGAGGAAACTGAGGCAAAGAGAGGTTAAGTCATTTCCTCTGGGTCATACAGCTAGTGTGTGAGGACAAATTTTGACTCCCAGCCCTGAGATCTATGTACTTAGATACCAATAATTTATTTATAATGCATATATATCTGAGCATTGCAATGATTAGAAAATGTATATGGTACCCATTTTAAGTACACCAATGAACTTATTGTTAGAAGAGTCAAAAATTCATTTACATATACATTGCATAAATCTTTTCATCTCTCTGTTTTATACATTTATGTGTCTATGTTTTACATCATCCTTCACATTCATTTTTATTATCTATTTTCAGTAAATTGTTAAATTTATAGTTCCTATTTTGTAATTGGAAGCTACTGGAACTTTATTATTAAATGCTTCTGTTTTTTTTTTTTTATTTCTAGCCACAACTATTAAATAGGTACAAAGAGCTTTAATAGAAATTCAAATGCTGCAGCAAAAAAAATGTAAAGAACCATAATAAAAAACGCTATCTTGACTTCATTTTGGAGAATACTGGCCTAGAAATAACTAAATCAGGCAGTCCTAGAAATGTAAAAGATTTCTGTAGCATTTGAAAGTTAAAGAAAAATCACTTGCTTAATAGTCCTTTCAGATGATGCTTTCTTTACCAATTGATTTTTGTAGCAGGGGTTAGAAGTCTGGTAAGGGCTTTTATAGTACAATGACTTTTAAGAGAGAACAAGGACAGTGCCTACTGAGATGTAATATTTTAAGTCAGTATTATGTTACAATTACTATATTTCTTTCTATGTACAATGCTAGGGCATTTGACAGCTGTTATTTAGCCTGTCTGTATACATAAGATTGGGATATAGCCCCAGCTGCTTTTGATAAAAGGGAAATTTCAGGCAAATGTTTAATACTTTTTCTCCTCTGATATCTTGCTAATACTGTATTTTCAAATAACAGTACACCATAGGAGTCTCATGACTGATTTATATTCTTTACTGACAAGAAAGCTCCTTCTACCTGACAGTGACCCGATTGAAGTGAAAGAAGAAACAAAGGGTGAGCTGGTTGAATCATGCTCGTAGTGATGGCCACACTACATTGATTGATTTTTCTCGTTGTTTGACAAGTTAAATTTCAGTGCAGGATACTATATTGGCTTCTACAGCCATTGGTAGAACTGATCAACAGGAATTCGTCCAAAAATGGATATTTTTTTTTAGCTTAGAGAAGGGAAGGCTTAGAGTTGAATTTGTTATTATATTAATAGATGAGGGTAACTTATGATGGGTGTTCTTATACTATCAGTTCTTTGAAGTCAGAGCAGTTCTTTGAGTTTCTTTTTAGTGCTGGACTGAGAGTTAAGAAGCCTCCTGGGTTCAAAACCTGCCTCAAACATATACTGGCTGTTTGACCCTTGTAATTCATTTAATCCCTCTGGATCTCAGTTTCCTCATTTGTAAAATGAAGGTTTTGAATTCTGTAGCCCCGTAGTGCCTTTCTAGCTCTAAACTTGTAATCTTACTTGATGACATTACTTCATAAATCTAAGGCAATAAACAACCAGTGGCAAGACCTATATGCCCAACTTTGTGCCAAGAAGTGTAGGTTTAATCCTAGAGATTCAGGGAAAGCTCCTAAACCCCAAATCTTTTCTCCAACATATTAGCTGATCTCTCTGGTTCCGCAATTAGAGCTTTGGCCCTTTCCCTCAAAGATTTTGTGCCTTTTAAGTGTAAATATCCCTGAGAGGAATAGCAATTAAAGTCACCAACCATTTACACCTTAGGGTGAATGAAATACATGAGCAGTTAATGAAATTTACAGCCAGAATGGAATTTTGAGCACATCTAGGCCAAATCCCTCATTTTATGGATGAGGTAAAAGAGGCCCTGATAGGATTTGCATAAGTTCACCTAGGTAGAAAGTAGCCGAGTGGGAACTTAATTAAATGTTAAGTCTTACTAATGAAGTTCCAGTAATCTTTCAGCTTCACCTTTCTAAAATTTGATAGGAGGAATGAGTGGGAAAGTTTGAGAGCATTGATTAATAGAGGGTAAATTACTACGGGAAGACAAACTTCACCTACTTCACAATGCTATCTAAGGCTAGTCCTGCTTATTATCCACTGAAATATTTTTAATATAAGGACTAGTGTCTGACTGGCTGACAGAAACAATCCCTGTGGCTTGTGGAGAATTGCTGATGTTAGTAGTCGATGGATAAAACAGAGTGTGAGGAGAAAAAAAAATCTGAACTTTTCTCCTTCCATCTCTAGCAAGTAATCCTTATTTCCAACATTTTCAAATGCCATTGTTGGCATCAAGACCATGGTGTTCTATCCCTGTATATTTACTGAGTTACTCCTGGTAATTTCTTATTATCACCAGGTCCTTGGGTTCCACAGAACGACAGAACCATCGATTCCTAATGACTGTTGAGCCCAGGTGTATAGATTCAGGCAGATCCTCCTTTTCTCTATAAACCATTCCAGTTTTGCTTTTATTCTTACACGTTTAAGCTTTGGGTTTTTATGGATGCTGTTATGATGACCATTGTTGAAGATACCCAAGATCTTTTACTGATTTCATGGTAACACTAAGTAGAGCTGTCAGTAGGTTAGATTGAATGGGGCTTTGTCCCTTGAGGCTAGATTTAGAAACCATACTACCTCATTTAGTACTTCATACTGTGCAAAAATAACAAAGACTAACACCTAGTCAATAAAAAAACAATTAATTAAAATAGACAACTTTCAAGTACAGTCTTCTCTGACCCAACCTACTCTCTGTGTGTTTCAATCTTCTCAGTGATAGATTTTTGCTGTTTTCCTGTGGTTTCTGTTCTCTTCCTCCTGCCCCATGGATGGTACCTGATGTTGTTTTGGGTTTAAATCATGGTGTATACCTTGCACAAAAAATCCATACTATGGGATGCAGATACAAAGGTCATTTCCTACCTTCAGATTGTGTGGAAAAGGGTGCTAGCCAGCTCCTACTCTGGTTGCTGTTTAATGAAGCCCAATATGACTGAACTAATAGCTTTAGTTATCTAGAATGCATTTCTGGAATCACAGCCTTTCATGATTAAAAAATATTTTTTATTTATTTTGCTAAATATTTCCCTATTACATGTTTAAAAAATTCACAGTCATTTTAAAAAAATTGAGTTCCAAATTCTTTCCGTCCCCATAGCTGCTCACCTGTCTTTGAGAAAGCAAGCAGTTTGATTTTGATTGTACATGTGATATCAAGCAAAACATATTATCGTATTAGCCATGTTGCAAAAGAAAACACTAACAAAATGACACAAGAAAAATAAAGTAAAAAAAGTATGCTCTAATCTTCATTCAGAGCACATCACTGCTCTCCTGGAAGTAGATGGCATTTTTCACCCTGGGTCCTTTGTTATTGTCTTTGATCATTGTCTTGATCAGAGTAGCTAAGTCTTTCCCGGTTAGTCACAGTATTGCTGTTATTTTGTTGAATATTCTCTTGGTTCTGCTCAGTTCACTTTGCATGAGTATAAGACTTCCCAGGTTTTTTTTAAATCAGTTTGCTCATCATTTCTTATAGCACAATAGTATTCCACCACAATCATATATCACAACTTGTTCAGCCATTCCCCAATTGATAGGCATCCCCCAATTTCCAATTCTTTGCACCACAAAAAAGAGCTGCGGTAAGTATTTTTGTACAAATAGGTCCTTTTTCCTTTTCTATGATCTCTTTGGGATACAAACCTAGTAGTAATATTGCTAAATCAGAGAGTACACACAATTTTATAGCCCTTTGGGCATAGTTTTAAATTTTCTCCAGAATAGCTGGACTAGTTCACAGCTGTACCAACAGTGCATTAGTATACAAATTTTTCCACATCCCCTCCAGCATTTATCATTTTCCTTTTGTGTCATGTTAGCCAACATAAGTGTAAGGTGGTATCTCAGAGTTTTTAAATTAACATTTCTCTAATCAACAATGACTTAAAGCATTTTTATGACTATTGATAGCTTTGATTTTTCCTTCCAAAAACTGTCTGTTCATATCCTTTGACCATTTATCAACAGGGCAATTGGCATATATATACATATGTGTACATATATATGTATGTATATACATATATATATATATTTATAAATTTCATAAATTTGTCTCAGTTTTCCTGTTTGAAAATGAGATCTTTAGCAGATAAAATTGCTGCAAAATTCCTCCCCCCACGTACCCCAGTTCCCTGTTTTCCTTCTAATTTTGGCTGCATTGGCTTTTTTGTGCAAAAGCTTTTTTAATTTTATGTAATCAAAATTATTGATTTTACTTCCTGTAATCTCCTTTATCTCTTGTTTGAAATAAACCCTTTCATTATCCATAGTTCTGATATGTACATTTTTTCCATTCTCCCTTAGTTTATTTATGATATATCTAAATCAAATATGCATTTTGTTGATCATGGGTTTCAGATAGTTCAGTAATTCTTAAATTATCTCCTCTTGATCTGTTTTTCATGTCAGTAGTTTTTCCAGTGAGATAGTTCACATTTTCTTCTCTCTTTCCATTCTTTTGACTTTGTTTTATTGTATCTTCTTGTCTCTTACAGGTATTAACTTCTACTTGCCCAATTCTAATTTTTATGGAATCATTTTAATCAGTGAACTTTTGTTATCCCTTTTGCCATTAGACCAATTTTGTTTTTTAAGGTGTTATTCAGTATTTTTTGAAACTCTTATCAATCTGTTAATAGTCTTTTCATAATTTTCTTCTTTTGCTTTCATATCTTCACTTATTTTTTCCTCTAGCATTGTTACTTGATTTTGAAAGTATTTTTTTAGTTCTTCCAGAAATTCTTGCTGGGCTTGTGTCCAATTCACTTTTTATGCCTTTGGAGGCTTTGCTTTTAGCTGTTTTGACTACATTGTATTATTTCTGAGTTTCTCAATTTGTATCTTGCTTTCCCCTGGCACCATAGTATTTTTTATGGTCATTTTGTTGTTGTTTGATCATTTTCCCAATCTGTATCTTCATTTGGAACTTTATATTAATGTTGGGTTCTCTTCCCAGTGTTGGGGAGTGGAGGGTATTCTGTCTCAAGCTTCAGACTTTTCTGTACTGCTGTATTCAGAGCTGGTTCTGGGGGTTTGGAAGTTTTTAGTGTTTTCAAAGTGATGTGATCTGGGGAATAGTATGGCCATTGCTCTGTTGGTCTGTATTCTGATCCTTAAACAAGGGCTCCTAATCCCTTGGGACTGCAATTGATACTGCTCCTCAGAGCTCCTTCTCCTTTAGGACTGGAAATGATATTATTCCATAGAGTTCCTGATCCCTTGGAGCCAAAAGTGTTACTGCCCTTCAGGGTTTCCATTCCCTCTTGACTGATAGTGCTCCTCTCTGCCCTTCAACTATGACCTGGAATTGGGCATGGACAATGGAATTGCCAAACAGTGTCCGGTCCTGCTTCCAGTGTTAGCACAGGGGTACTCTTCAATCTTTTTCTGACCAGTCATTATGTCTTCTTACTATCTTTGTCTTGAGAGATCTGGAAGCTGCTGCTGCTTCTGTAACCATTAATATTTCATCCATATGGGCTCTGGGTGAGCTTTCTCCTCATGTCACAGACTTCTCCAAACTCCTATGCTTCTTGGGCTGGAAGAATGTATCACATGAACCTTTTATCTCTGTCACTCCAGAATTAGATTTGAGGCATTATTATAAAGTTGTTTGGAAGGGAATGTTGGGAGATCTTGGCTGAGTGTTTTTCTACTCTGCTGTCTTGGCTTGAACCATTCATATTTTGAAAGCAAAGGTCATTCATTTATATGCTGAATAATTGCCCCAGTACATAATCCCAAACTTTAAATGAAGGTCAGGAAAGCTTACTTCATGACTCAGCAGAAAAGAAATGATCCCAGTTAAATATAGTGTTATTAAAAAAAAAGCCTTCTTTGATGGTTTTTAATCTAATATTGACTTCCAATGGAGAGATGCCAGAACTTTAAATTGATGGATAATTCTGTAATATTATCCTTCAGAGTATTCTAGACTGCCAGATGTTAAAAAATCCATTTATAATCTGAAGATATGAATTATTAAACTTCTACAGTCATCTTTTTTTCATAAGTTAAAAGTGTCCTTCAGTTTTTAAGGCAGCATTAGCATTGTGACTGGTTAATATAGTTAATGTCAGTGATGCTAATATTGGTTGTGCTGCTTAGTATTATATCAGGCTGTCCTGATTACATTGGGGGTTGAAGTTTAGTGTTTATCAGCCACTTTATTTTTTTTTATTCTTGCATCTTTTCTTTTATTAATATTTTTAGTTTTCAACATTGATTTTCACAAGATTTTGAGTTACAAATTTTCTCCCCATTTCTACCCTTCCCCCACCCCAACATGGCTTATATTCTGATTGCCCCTTTCCCCATTCTGCCTTCCCTTTTATCAGCCACTTTAAATGTCTGATTGATGCACTAACAGATCTAACAGATTAATTTGTCAAATCAATTCTTTCCCCATAGACACAGATAATCTTGGCACAAAATTTCCATTGCAATTTTAAAAGTGTTTTAATTGGGGTAATATGAGTAGTGCCACTCATGGCTCTTTACCTAGGCAAATTTTAAAGGCTGACCTAACAAATCTCATTGACCAGCTCCCTACAGAGAAGTACGATAAAAAGGGGCTTGTCAGTGGTACAGAAAAAGGAAGCAGCCTGATAGTCTAGACAGACAAGCAGAGTTGAACTTTTTGCAAAGGGAGGATTTCTCAAGAGTACTCAGCCCTGATTCCCAGCCTAATGTACTTGACAATGAGAGAAAGTGGTCAGGCAGATTAGACTGTCAGTTATGAACAGATGGTAGCCAGAACTACTGACAAAAACTGATGACCCAAATAAAAAAAAAGGGCAAAGGTTGGAGGCAAATGTAAAGTTCTGGAAGAGCTGAAAGTGAAATAAGTAGCTCATTTGCTTGTTTTCTCAGTGGAGATAGGTCATGTCTGTGGATAACAATCCTAAAAATCTTCATAAAATAAATGATTGAGAAGAAATAGACCTAGAAATTCAGAAGATATGAGATTAATTCCATTGTGTCTCTTAAAGAATCAAAACCTCATTTGGGGTGGGGAGGTTATGCCTTCGTAAGTTTTGGGAGGGGTTAGTTTTGTTTAAGGTATGAAGCAATAGGTAAAATGTCCCTGATTAAAAGTATATGTCTTTCTAAACCTGTCATCCAATTTAATGACCTATGTAGAGTGTTTCAATCAGTTACTAATATCAGTTGTTAAGGAATGGACACGTTAGGGGCCCAGTTCAGTATCCTATGTTGAACTGGCATAGTCTCTATTTCTATTCGGAAGTATATTTGGTGAAGGCGAATGAAGTTTAAAATTTTATGTATTTATATACATACATATATATGCATGCATGTGTATAAATGTGTGTAATATATGTGTATGTATTGGTGTTGACATGTCCTTGATAACAACTGTTACCAAATTCAGAGGAATTTTTTTCTGATGTAATGTGGCATATGATAGTCTTGAGTTATAGTTATGTTTTAATAAAATAGTTTTAAGTTATAAGATATAACCATAATGGAAATCTATCTGGAATTAATTTTTTAATATTAGGGAAATATTTTCAACTTAATAACTCAATGCATGATTTTTAGTAGGAGTAAAATTTCCTTTCTAAAAAAGGGTACATTATATGTCTATATATTTATATAGATAATATACATATATGTATGTATGGATATACATAATCTCATCCATCCATATATAAATGTATATATAAATTTTACAAATGTTTCTTGGGAGCTCACTAGGCACAAGATGTTTTGTTGGAAGCTAATGAATAGAGAACTGTAATTTGAATTACTTCATAGCGTTTTGCTTTTGAAAGAAAAAGGAAGTAGCATCCATGACCACAAACAAGCAAAAGAGGACAAACATGTATTTCTGTAGGGATTGAAACTTCTGATCTTCCATGTGAAAAATTCTCTATTTTTTTTTACTTTGATTCTTCAAATTGTTCTTTTATTTTCCCCTAAAATGTTTTAATCAGTGGCCTTGTAAATGTAAAGCAAAACAAAACATGAAGCCACAGAATTACCCTGTAAACTCTATGGGTTCCCAAATTGTGGTCACCACCTTGTTCTGTTCGCTAAACTGTTATGCAAAATGTGATGTAATTGAGGTTTAGTTTTGCTGCTTCCCTCCTCTCCCCACTATGTTCTTTTCCTTTTCTCTTCTTTCATCTCTTATTGCTATTGGTCTTGTTGACCCTGAAAGACTGATATCATGCCTTATAAATTAATGTATTCTACCTTCAGTGCAACATTTAGTAAGTGCCTACTGTGTGCGGTCCACTAATTAGGTGCAAAGGCAGTTGAAAGCCTTTACCCTCATGAAGTTTACATTCTCTTGGGGATGTGTCTACACAGTTAAGTAGATATAAACTATGCAGTGTAATAAAACATAATTTTAAGAGACACAGTGAACTGAGGGTATCAAAATGGCTTTCCATAGGGGGTGACCATGAGCATTGAAGGAAGCCGGGAATTGATTCTAAGAGGAAAAGACGAAGGGAAAACATTCTAGTCTCTCCAAAGGCATCAAGGCAGAGGCTGGAATGTTAAATTCAAGCAGTCCGATTTGGCAGTTGCTTAGTGTATGTGAAGGCTGGTTAAGCCTGAAAGAACAAACTGGAGCCAGATTGTTAAGAGCTTTAAATGGCAACCTTAGAAATTTGTATTTTATTCTAGAGGCAATGGAGAGTCACTGAAATTTCTTGCACAAAAGAGTGCTGTGACAAAATTTTTCTATAATAATAATAACTCATATTAGCTCATATTTTCATAGTCTTTACTGTGTGCTGTTCACTGTTTCGGAGAATTAGTTTCTACTTTGGGTGGTGGCTGCACTGACAAGGAGGAGATAAATCTTTAATAGCACAGTTTTTCAAAAGGCAGCATGTTATAGTGAAGACTACTATACTCGGAGTTAGGAAGCCCTCAATTCAAACTCTACCTCACACCCTTGTTAGCATTGTGACTGGATAAATCATTTAAGTTCCCCGAACCTCAACTGCAAAATAGAATAATAACACCTTCCTCACAGCACAGTTGTGAAGATCAAAGCACTTTGTAAACTTAAAATGCTATGTAAAAGCTAATTATCCTAATTTGTAGGTCTCAGTACTCCAAGTGGTAGAGAAATTATTGGGACAAGGGACTCTGATAATTGCATCATAGAACTACTGATATATGCAGGTTTCAATTATTTGTCAGACCACCAGAATTTATATCTTTTTTATCTAATTATTTTCCCCCTTAGTTTATGATCAAATAATGGCTATTCTTGGCTCATAAATTATTAGGCATGAACACCCTTAATTTCTTTTTTAGTTACAAGAGAAATGTAATCAAACAAGTGGAAAGTTTTATTCACATGGAGAAACTGAAACCAAGGTAGTAAAAATAAAGCAGCAGCCAAATGTTTTGTTTGTTTTGTTTTTAAGGCCACATGCAAAAATGTCCAGACTTAGGGGTCCTGAAGCCTCCTTCCAAAGCTGTGCCCAGTTATTGGCAGCTAGAGAAATGTAGCAGCCTGTAGACAAATTGAAAGCTCCAGAATATTTTAAGATTTGGTCGCTAAGTGAGGATGCCAATGGTTTTCGAATTTAATGATGAAATCAGGTTTTCATGACTTTGTAATGAAGGAAGGAGAAGCTTGGGAGTTGACTGAGTATTGTTGGTTTGATTGTCCACTTTTCTTTCCAGTTTTACTCTCTGATATTTTAAGAAGTACTGTGTGTTTTCAGTTCATATAGGTTTAGTTAAATATACACTATGATACTCTTTAACTTATAAAAGACTATGAAGAAAGCACATTATAAATCATAAGATAGTGTGTGAAAATGAATTTTGTTATTGAATGTGTTCATGACCTGCAATTTCAATAATATGAGTATACACCCTGTGGATGCTTATAAAGGCCTCGCTACATCATGGTAAGAGTTATTCGTGAATGGATATGGCCAAAAAATTGCATCATTTCAAAATGAGCTTTCTGGTGAAACTCTCCATACATAGCTATGCTGATCCTCAGGGTACACACGTATGACCCTGACATAGCAATGAGCGAGGATTAGTATTGAGTGAAATGTAATGATTTATCAGGGGAAGGTAGCTGGCACAGCAAGATAGAGTACCCAGCCTGGAGACAAGGAACCCTTGAACTCAAGGAATACCCCATTCTCAGCTTCTGTAGTAACAGGGATTGCAGGTGTGCATTACTGTACCTGGCAACCCCTGACTTTTTTTACTTCTTATAAGCATAATAAAATGTAAAGTTGGACAGCTAGGTGGTGCAATAGATAAGAGCGCTGGGTTTGGAATCAGGAGGACTCATTGTCCTAAGTTAAAATGTGGCTGCAGACATTTACTAGCTGTGAAACTCTGGGCAAATCACTTAATCCTGTTTGCCTTGGTTTCCTCATTTGTAAAATGAGCAGGAGAAGGAAATTGGAAACCACTTCAGTATCTGCCAAGAAAACTCCAAAATAATGAAGAGTGAAGTGAGCAGAACCAAGAGAACATTGTCTACAGTAACAGCAATCTTGTTTTAAGAATGACTTTGAGTGACTAAAGTAATTTTAACTATTATAAATACACAAATTAAAAATAAATGATATATGAAGAAAAATAGTATGTGAACCCAGAGAAAGAACTGATAAATAGAAGTATGTATAGAATAATTTTACACACATATACATACATTTACACATAATATACATGTATATAGATATAATATGTATGTGTGTGTGTGTGATTGCTGACTCTAATGGTAGTCATCTCTAGGGCAGGGGAGTAGGAAGAAAATGAAAAAAAATGAAATTTACCTGATAACTGTTGTGTATTTGGAGAGAATAGCAGGTTGTACATGGTAGATTTGCAGTTTCATGTGTAATCATCTTTTTCATTGTATCGTGTTATGGATATGCTTGTTTGTTCTGTAAACTGAAAATAAATAAAAAGAAAACCATAGATGGGGTCATAAAAAGTCTAAAATGACTGAGCAGCAACAACAATGATGTGTTTTCTCTGTGATACTGATTTTTCCTCTGTGCTTGGAAAATAAGGATATGATGATGATGATGATGATGATACTAAGGAAAGTAGAGGACATTTAGTTTCTGATAGAGAGGTTGGGTCATGTATTTTAACTTTTGGTTCAGTAGAGCATAGTTACTTCAGAGAGAAGCAGGAAAAATGTTTCAGAACAGCTACTATGGGGAGTGAGAGAAGTGGTCCATAAAGGCAGGATAGAAGACTTGGCAAGTGTCAGCAAGCACCTGGTAGAGGTTACAGTATTACCAGTGTAACTGGCATATTTGCTTTTCTTACTTAGGGAATTCTCTCTCCTTTCTCTGTGCCATTGTCTAGGCTGGTCCTCATGCCTAGTATGCTCCCCTCGGGATACCTAGCTTACTTCAGATCTTAGTCAAGTGGCAGTTCCTACAGGAGGCTTTTCTGATATTCCCAGATGCTTATGTTCCACCCACTCCCAAATTACCTTGTATTTGGAAAAAAAACCCCATATTTCTAACCTACTTATATGTGTACCTGTTATTTCTACCTATAGAATGTAAGCTCCCTTTTTTTTCATCTTTGCATCCCTATTGCTTAGCACAGCATTTGGCATAAAGTAGGTGCGTAATAAATGTTTGTCGATTGATTTATTGTTTGCAGGGCAACACTATTCATCAACCTTTCAGGAGTAGCAAAGAATACTGGAGTTTTTCAAGGGATGATGTTAAACATTTATTAATTACAATGTATTGTGCTGGGTACTTGGAAAGATAACAAGATAGGATCCTTGTCATTAGAGCTTAAATAAAAAAAATCCGAAAAAACAGAAGACTTCTAAGGAAGAAACTATGATTTTCGTGAGTTATTTATTTTTAATATCTAAAAGTCTTCAAAATCATTCTAACTATCCTAGAAATCTCTAAATGAACAGAAGATTTGCGTTTTTCCTTGAATTAAAGTCAAATTTCTTAAAAATATTATTTAAGGTAAATTTTAGGCATAAACTAACACTCTAAATTTTAATAAAGAGATTTTGACTCTTTTACTTCACCTAACATTTCACCTTTTATTGAAAATATAAAAATGCTATGTATTGGATTTTTGATAGGTATTAGATTGTTTAAAATTAAGTTTTGGTTTGTTTATTCATAAAGTATCTTCCAGTATCTTAGGTAGATATTACAGATCGTATTTCTGGAAAAGGCAGACTTTGCCTTATGATAATTTCCAGGACATCAATGAAACGTCTCTACAAGATTAGATATATATGTAGATAGACATAGATATATGGATATGGCGATATAGCTACATGTATAAGTAAAAGAAAAGGCTGTATATTCAACAATTCAGAGACGCTACTAAGCTTCATTTTTGGAAGCTGTTGACAGCACGAATATAATGAAGATGAAGCTTTGAAGGTGCTGACAATGTTAAACAGAGAGCTTTCCTGAAAGACCAAAATTTTGCTTCTGATAAGGCTAATAGAAGGTGGTCAGGTTGGATTTAAAGGTAATCTCCCACTGACAAAATGATGAGGGAACTATGTTCTCAGTCAAAATCTTTTAAGGTTGTACATCTTTTTTTAATTTTTTTTCCTGACTGCCAAAGATGGTTGCTTTCAGGAGTTTGAAAATAGGCCAGAATTTTTTAAAGAAATATGTTATATAGCTGAATCAGAATAAAATATGTCATAAAACATTTAAAGACCTTGTCTAGTTTTTCAAGAGACCTGAGGAAAATATCAGCAATTCTTTAAAAAAAAAATCTTTAGAATTGCCAGTTATATTGTCTATTGGAATAAAATAAATATATCTAAAGATTAGTGGATATCTCAAGGATTGCTATATGTAATTAAGGATTGCCTTAATTTTCTTTGATATTCATACTAGCAAAGCTATACTTTTAGAAAATATGCTGACCAAATATTGAGCTTCTTATTTTAGCTGTTAATATTCTTGATAGGAAGAAAATACCCCTTATTTTTGTTTTATCATATAAGTACCACTTTTCACATCCAATGTACAAAAAGGACCAAGGAAGCATTCTTCTGTGGGTATAAAAATTCCCACATTAAATTAATTAAAACCCACATGCTTCCCAAGGGCAAGAGATATATTTTAAGATTTAGACATGATCAGAGTGATGCTATTGATGTCCTTGGAAATTTTGGTCTATCATTACCATCTTTGATTAGCTAATGGTATTAATGTCCTGGTACCAATTTTTAAGTGAAACCAGTTCTCCAATATGGCTAATAGGGCTCTCATGGGGATGAAGTATTGCTTTTTAAAGGATGTGAAATATACTGCTGAGCATGCATAATGTTAAAACAACAGATCAACTCAAGGGTAGGAGATGGATGACAGTAAATAGTAAAAACACTAGGCAATTATTGTACTAGTTTCTGGATGCTGAGTACAGTAAGGAAATGGTTGCTAAGAATAGGTGAATGATACAAACCTCATCTTAAGGAGAGATCTCTTAATGCTTCTATTTCTTTTTCTCTTGAAAACTTAATTAGATAGAATTGAATATTTTATACACACATACATATATGTGTATATGTATATATTTATACATATATACCTTGTATTAAACATGAAAAATCCGAACTCATACACTAAAAATATTCATTAACAATACATCAAGCTTCAGTTAACTTTAGTCTTATTTAGCATAATTTTGTAGTTTTAAGTATATTAATTATAATTAAACACATTGTTATTGACATCTTTTTAATAACTTTCATTTTTGTTCATTATCAATTAAAATCACTCTTATTTTTTATCAGTTCTATATATTTTTCCTTTCTAATATAGCTATTTCTCATCTGGTTTTCAAGATTTCTTTTTTATTATTATTATTTTAGGTTTGCTTGTTAACATACTTTCTAATTTTTAAATTGTTTATTCAGTTCATCAATCTCCCGTTTTTCTATTTTGTTAATGAATTCCCTTAAGAATATATTTTTTCCTCTGAAGACTGCTTTAGCTACATCTTTAAAATTTTGAGTTGCTATTTCATCATTATTGTTGTTCTTCATGTAGTTGTTTCTATTTTTTTCTTTAATCCATACATTCTTCAGGACATTGTAATAGTCTCCGCTTGGGTCTGTCTTCTGCATATGTTCCCCCAATTGATCACTACTTTTTTTTGCATGGTTATCTCTAAGGCATCTTTGGTGTTTCTGTTAATTATTTGCAGTTTTTCTGTATCCTAAGGGTACAGTGTATGTGGATTTATATTCTTAAGTGATCCCATGCACAAAATTTTTATAAATCTTTTAACCCTACATTTTCCAAAAGTTTGTCATATTTTTCCTTTTGTTTTTATGTAAAATTTGTCCAGAACTGAGAGAGGAATATTAAAGTCTCTTATAATTATTGTATTACCACTTATACATTTTTGCAATGCAGCTTAATTTTCCTTTATGATTCAAATACTATGCTATTTGGTACATATATCTTCATTATTGATATTGATTCATTATATATAATTTCTTTCAGCATGACATAATTTTCCTTTTTATTCCTATCGATGGTGTACATTTCTATTTTGGCATTGTTTAATATACTAATTGCAATAGTAGTCACCTGTTTCAGCCTCTCATTTTGCTTCTTAGATGTTTTTCTTGGTATTTGTCTTCTTATCCATTCTGTCACTCTTTCATTCTATTGGGCTAACTAGTTCATTCACATTTATATATATGTGTATAAAACAACTCTTAATTTCAGGTTTCTTCCCCTTTCCCATTCCAGTTTTGCTACTCTTTCCTTATTTTTGAAGTTTTACTTAATCAGTTAATTAATTATTCCTTCCTTTTGTCATTTCTCTATCTCTTCTTAGTTAAGCAGTTAATTAAAATCTTTCCCATTCCCCTTGCCTGTGATTTTTAATATGTAACAAAGAAAGTAGAATTTTGCAAATTAATCCAGTGCTCATAAAAAATAAAATTAGTACTGAAAGATATCAGCATGAAAACTTCAGTCCCATATGGAATGTGACATTGATACATTAAAGTTCAGTTAGATTTAATTATGCTTTTCTGTATGCATACATTCCATAGGAATTAATGGGAGCCACACATGTGCAAAGAAATACAAAAGTAAGCTTAAAGGAATTAAATTGAAAAATGATTTTAAGATAGTAATAATTTGATCCATTCTTCAAAGAAGGAATTTTGGAATCAGTACAAAACTAAAATCCTATCATCTGTCTTACGGAATCGTGATTGCAGGTATTGTAACATCTTCAAATCATGGATAACTTACCCTATTCAGTACCATACATGGTTAACTAGGGGGAAAATTAAATGAGATTTTTTTGAAAGGGGATCTGGATATACTAAGTTTAGACTTTGAGTGTATATTAACAAAGTTTCTGTGGATTGATTTGTATGACCTCATGTATATTAAATAAACCCGTAGTCTTTACTTTGCAATAATGGTGGATCAAAATAAGCTTAAAACAGAGTAAAGAGATGCCTCTCTGATACATGTCTTTTAATTATGAAGATTGCTTTTAACTGCTTAGTTTTTTATGGTAAATTTTCATTTTAGTAAAGATGTCCTATATTCTGATAACCTTGGAAATAAATATTAGGGGAGAGTTGAGGGCTAGAGTTATAAATGAAAATGATAGTCATGAAATACATTTATACATCTGAAGGCATTAATGGGAGCACCTACCAACCTACCAAGCAATGTTCTAAACTCTGGGTTACAAAATAAGCTAAAAAACAATGGTTATAAAAAAGCTCACAATGCAGTTGCCAGTGGCAAGGCAAGGAGAATGGGAGACAACACATAAACAAGTATGTGCAAAGAAGATATATGCAAGAAAATTAAAGTTACTCTTAGAGAGAAGGCACCAACCTTAAGGAGGGCCAGGAAGGATTTCTTGCAGAAGGTGGAATTTTAGCTGAAAATTGGAGAAAACCAAAGATTTAAGTTGATAAACTTTTCATAGACTCTTTATGAAGGAACAAAATTTGGGAAATGATATGAAAATTTATCCCATCAAAAGAGATAGAAAAATATCTGCCAGAAGTGTTTGAGGAAAACCAAGAAGGACAGGTAGAAAAAGAATCATTGAGAAGAGAACTGTTAGCAATGCCCAGAGGATTTGAAGAGTCAAGATAGGGAATTTCTTGATCAGCAAGATACTGACTATCTTGGTGAAGAAGTAGATTATCATGGGTCAATTTGAATTTGATGATCTAAGTTGGTAGTATGAGAAGAGAGATGGGAAGAGGTAAAAAGGTCAAGTAGAACTTTCACTACAGAATCATGAGGACTGCAAAATTCTTGGTGACAAAAGGAGTGGAGAAAGTATGAATTTTAACTTTGACATATGGAGTCTGGGAAGGTGGGAAGTTTTAACTGTGTAAAGAGAAAATTTTCCTGCCATGGCTGGAGAGAGACTGAGAGGACAGAGAGAAAGAACTTATGAGGCCTGAGTGTAGCACTTATATTGTGAATAAATAAGAAAAGGATTCTTTAAGAAACTCTGGCTGTTATCTACAGAAACTGATTGGTGGGAGAAGTCAGGAATCAAAGTAAAAGAGGTGACTGTAGCTGTGATGTTTCTCACAGCTAAAACATTTAAAAATATTTACATCTTTGTATTATTGTTATCCTGTCAATAAATTGTAAAGCCACTAATGTTTATTTAAGCCTAGGAGATTAGGGATTTTGATATCTGCAGAAAGATGAGTGAAAGGCTTATGGGAAGAAGTTTCTCCAGTTTATAAGATGAAATACATAAATAAAATGAATGAACTAGGATAGGGATTTAGTTGACTGATTAAGGAGTAAGGGTTGCAGTTTTAGTAATTAATAAGGAAATATTCAAATATACCCCAGGATTACCTTAAAATGGGATATTGATGCTTTCACAGAGGAAAGGGAATAAAATTAGGAGAAGGAGCTTTCATTTAGGTAGAAGATAATCTATAGGGGAAGGATTAGCATTCCAGGGTCCAAGGACTATGCTCTCTCATATTGTATGTGTGTGTGTGTGTGTGTATTACACATATATAAATAGATTACATATATGCATGTATATTTATATGTATATATTAGATAGGAATTCTACATGTATATACAATAGGAATTCTATAATTTTATATCAGGAAAGACCCTCCCTCTACCAATGCAAATCCAAAACTCTTCTGTAGCATATATCCTTAGAGTGTGGACTAAGGGTCAAATTTCTTTTCCAAGGCCATATACTGTGCGTATATGTAGTTATGCATATATGCACATGTGTGTTTATATGTATGCACATATACACATACATTTGTGTGCATTTGTGTTATACACAGATGTATGCACATGTGTATTATGTATTATACATAAATACATATACGTGTATAGGTACATACATTAGATATATAATCAATTAATATATGTATTTGTCAGTATGTATGTGTTTTAATAGACATCTATTAAGCATCTACTATATAATAATACTATATAATAGGAACTATGGTTGGCAATGGGAATATAAAGACAAAATTGAAAAGAGTCCTCAACCTCAAAGAGCTTATGCTCTAGCTTCAGGAGAGAGTATGTTCAAACACTGCCCTCCTATATATTTAAAATGAAAGCAAAATAGTTGTAGGTTATTTTGATGGGAAGGATCTAGAATCTGCAGCCATCAAGAAAAGCCTCATGTAGAAGGTTGGATTTTAGTAGAGTCTTAAAGAAAACTAGGAATCTGAGAGATACAGGTGAGGAGGGAGGACTTGGGGGTACGCCCAGGTTTAGAGTTCAGGGTTCAGAGACAGGAGTAATGTAATTACATTAGAAACAGTAAAAAGTGAATTTAGTGTATGTATACCCCAGTGTTTGCGATGGGAATAACGTGCACTAAGTACAGAAATGTAATGTGCCAGATTCTTTTTTTTTATTAAGATTTTTTATTTTTAGTTTACAGCACTAAGTTCCGCATGATTTTGAGCTCCATATTTTCTTCCTCCTCCTTACCCCCTCCCTCCCCAAGATGGCATGGAATAGATATATATCTTCTACATATAACTTCGCATTGAACTTACTTACACAATAGTCAAGTTGTAAAGAAGAATTATGACCAATGGAATGAATCATGAGAAAGAAGAAACAAAACCAAAGAAACCAAAACAAAACAAAACAAAAAAAGGGAGAGTAAACAGTTTGCCTCAATCTGCATTCAGTCTCTGTAGTTCTTTCTCTGGATGTAGATAGCTTTCTCCCTCATGAGTCCTTTGGAGTTGTCTTTGAACCTTGTATTGCTGAGAAGAGTGAGGTCTATCAAGGTTAGTCATCATAGAATCCATATATCTGTGGTTGTATATAATGTTCTCCTAGTTCTGCTCCGCTCACTCAGCATTATATGGTGTAGGTTTTTCCAGGTTATTATGAAGTCCTTATCTTCCCCATTTCTTATCACACAATAGTATTCCATTACCTTCATATAACACAACTTGTTCAGCCATTCCCCAATTGATGGACATCCCCTTGATTTCCAATTCTTTGCTACTATAAAAAGAGCAGCTATAAATATTTTTGTGTGATCTCTTTGGGATACAGTCCTAGACGTGGTATTGCTGGGTCAAAGGTTATGAACATTTTTATAGCCCTTTGGGCATAGTTGCAAATTGCTCTCCAGAATGGCTGGATCCATTCACAACTCCATCAGTAGTATAACAGTGTTCCAATTTTCCCACATTCTCTCCAGCATTTATCATTCTCCTGTTTTGTCGTGTTAGCCAATCTGACAGAGAGATGTGGTACCTAAAAGTTATTCTGATTTGCATTTCTCTAATCAATAGTGATTTAGAGCATTTTGTCACATGCCTATAGATATCTTTAATTTCTTCCTCTGAAAACTGCCCATTCATATCCTGTATTCCTATAAATTTGGCTCAGTTCCTTGTGTATTATAGAGATGAGACCTTTATCAGAGACACTATTTGTAAAGATTTTCTCCTGATTTCTTGCTTCCCCCTTAATCTTTGTTGCATTGGCTTTTTTTATACAAAAAGTTTTCGATTTAACATGATCAAAATTATCCATTTTGCATTTTGTAATGCTCTCTATCTCTTGTTGGGTCATGAATTCTTTGCTTTTCCATAGATCTGATAGGTAAACTTCTTGCTATCCCTAATTGCTTATAGTATCAGCCTTTATTCCTAAATCCTGAACCCATTTTGACTTTATTTTGGTATATGGTATAAGATATTGGTCTCAGCCCTACCATTTTCCAATTTTCCCAGCAGTTTTTGTGAAATGGTGAATTCTTAGCCCAGAAGCTGGATTCTTTGGGTTTATCAAAGAGTAGATTGCTATTGTCATTGACTACTGCAACTTGTGTACCTAACCTATTCCACTGATCTACCACTCTGTTTTTTAGCCAGTACCAGGTAGTTTTGATGACTGCTGCTTTATGGTACAGTTTAATATCTGGTATGGCTAGGCCACCTTCCCTAGCATTTCTTTTCATTAATTCCCTGGATATTCTAGACCTCTTGTGCTTCCAGATGAATTTTGATATTATTTTATCCAGCTCAGTAAAATAATTTTTTGGTAGTTCAGTGGGTATGGTGCTGAATGAATAAATTAATTTAGATAAAATTGTCATTTTCATTATGTTAGCTCATCCTAACCATGAGCAACTAATATTTTTCCATTTATTTATATCTGACTTTGTGTGAAAAGTCTTTCGTAAGTATTTTCATATAGGCCCTGGGTTTGTTTATAGTGTCTACAGTAACCTCAAATGGAATTCCTCTTTCTATCTCTTGCTGTTGGGCTTTGTTAGTGATGTATAGGAATGCCAAGGATTTATGTGGGTTTATTTTGTATCCTGCAGCTTTGCTAAAGTTGTTTATTATTTCAAGTAGTTTTTTACTTGATTCTCTAGGATTTGGTAAGTAAATCATCATATCTTCTGCAGAGAGTGATAATTTAGTTTCTTCTTTGCCTTTTCTAATTCCTTCAATTTCTTTTTCTTCTCTTATTGCTAGAGCTAACATTTCTAGTACCAAATTGAAAAATAGGGGTGATAATGGACATCCTTGTTTCACCCCTGATCTTACTGAGAATGCATCTAGCTTATCTCCATTACAAACAATGCTTGTTGATGGTTTTAGGTAGATGCAATTTATAATTTTAAGGAAGGCTCCATTTATTCCCATGCTTTCTAGTGTTTTAATAGGAAGGGGTGTTGCATTTTGTCAGAGCCTTTTTCTGCATCTGTTGAGGTGATCATTTGGTTTCTGCTAGTTTTGTTGTTGATATGATCAATTATGCTGATAATTTTCCCAATATTGAGTCAGCCTTGCATTCCTGGAATAAATCCTACCTGGTTGTAGTGTGTTATTCTCCTAATACGTTGCTGCAATCTTTTTGCTAATATTTTATTTAAAATTTTTGCATCAATATTCATTAGGGCAATTGTCTATAATTTTCTTTCTCTGTTTTGACTCTTCCTGGTTTATGTATTAGTACCATATTTGTGTCATAAAAAAAATTTGGTAGGACTCCTTCTTCATCTATTTTCCCAGGTAGTCTATAAAGTATAGGAATTAATTGTTCTTTAAAAGTCTGATAAAATTCACATGTAAAACTATCTGGCCCTGGAGATTTTTTCTTAGGTAGTTCATTGATGGCTTGTTCAATTTCTTTTTCTGAGATGGGGTTATTAAGGTATTTTACTTCCTCTTCTGTTAACCTGGGCAATTTATATTTTTGTAGATATTCATCCATATCCCTAAGGTTGTCGAATTTATGGGCATACAATAGGGCAAAATAATTCCTAATTATTGTTTTAATTTCCTCTTCATTGGAGGTAAATTCACCCTTTTCATTTTTGATACTGGTAATCTGATTTTCTTCTTTTTTTAATCAAATTGACCAAAGGTTAATCAATTTTATTGGTTTTTTCATAAAACCAGCTCTTGGTTTTACTTATTAATTTGATAATTTTCTTGATTTCAATTTTATTAATCTTTCCTATGTTTTTCTTTCCTATGTATTTAATCGGGGATTTTCAGTTTGTTCTTTTTCTAATTTTTCCAGTTGCATGCCCAATTCATTGATCTCCTTTTTCTCTATTTTATTGATGTAAGCATTTAGAGATATAAAACGTCTCCTAAGAACTGGTTTTGCTGTATCCCATAAGTTTGCTATGTTGTCTTATTATTGTCATTCTCTTGCATGAAGTTATTAATTGTTTCTTTGATTTGTTCTTTGGCCCACTCATTCTTTACAATCAGATTATTTAGTTTCCAATTAATTTTAGCTTATTTTTCCATGGTTCTTTATTACAAATAATTGTTATTGCATTATGATCTGAAAAGGATGCTTTGACTACTTCTGCCTTTCTGCACTGGATTGTGAGGTTTTTATGCCCTAGAACATGATCAATTTTTGAGTATGTGCCATGTACCACTGAGAAAAAGTATATTCCTTTTTATCCCAATTCAGTTTTCTCCAGAGGTCTATCATATCTGCCTTTTCTAAAATTCTATTCACCTCCTTAATTTCTTTCTTGTTTATTTTAAGGTAGATTCATCAAGTTCAGAGAGGGGGAGATTGAGTTCCCCCACTAGTATAGTTTTGCTGTCTATTTCTTCCTGTAATTCCCTTAACTTCTCTAAGAAGTTGCCTGCTATACTACTTGGTGCATATATGTTAAATAATGATATGGCTTCATGGTTTATGGTGCCTTTTACCAGGATGTAGTATCCTTCCTTATCTCTTTTAATTAGATCTATCTTTACTTTTGCTTTGTCTGAGATTAGGATTGCTACCCCTGCTTTTTTTTCACTTTAGCTGAAGCACAATATATTCTCCTCCAGCCTTTTACTTCTACTCTGTGCGTATCCCCTTGTTTCAAATGTGTTTCTTGTAAACAGCATATTGTAGGTTTATGATTTTTAATCCATTCTGCTACCTGCTTCTGTTTTATGCAAATGTTCATCCCATTCACATTCACAGTTATGCTTTTATTTCTCCCTTTCCCCTTCCACTCCTCAACACAGTGTTGCTTTTGACCACAGCTTTCCTCAGTTTACCCTCCCTCTTGATTGCCCTCCCTTATCTTACTGTTTTCCCCTTGCTACTTCTTCCCTCCCTTTTTGTCCCCTTTCCCCTCCTACTGCCTGTAGGACAAGTTAGATTTTTATGCTTATCAGGGTATGTTATTCCCTTCTCGAACCAAATCCGATGAGAGTAAAGCTCAAATACTGCTCTTCTCCCTCCCTTCTTTCCCTCTACTACAATATGTTTTTGTGCCTCTTCATGCGATATAATTTACCCTTTTCTACTAACTCCTTACCTCTTCTCCCAGAACCATCCCTTTATATCTCTTAATTATATTTTTATCATTATATCAGCTATTTGATACTGATACCCACAGTCTATGAATATCCCTTTCAGTTGTCATAATAAGTACACTGTTCCCAAGATTGACGTATATATAAAACAAAATGATCCTATATAAGGATGTTACTAATTAGCCTTATTGATTAACTAGGGGTTTTTCCCCCTGTTTACCTTTTTATGTCTCTCTTGGGTTTTGTTTTTGGAGATCAAATTTTCCATTGAGCTCTGGCCTTTTCATCTGGAAGTTCTGGAATTCCCTTATTTCATTGAATGTCCATCTCCTTGCCTGGAAAATTACATTCAGTTTTGCTGGGTAGTTGATCCTTGGTTGTAGTCCAAGCTTCTTTGCCTCTCGGAATATCATATTCCAATTTCTTCTGTCATTTAATGTAGAAGCTGAAAGATCCTGCATGATCCTGACTGTAGTTCCATGATATTTGAGTTGTTTCTTTGCTGCTTGCAGAATTTTCTCCTTGACCTGGTAGTTCTGGAATTTGGCTATAATATTTCTGGGAGTTTTCAATTTGGGATCTTTTTCAGGGGGTGATCGATGGATTCGTTCAATGACAATTTTATCCTCTGGTTCTAGGACCGCCAGGCAATTTTCCTTAAGGATTTCATGGAAGATTCTGTCCAGGCTCTTTTTTTTTCATCAGAGCTTTCAGGTAGACCAATAATTCTTAGATTGTCTCTCCTGGATCTATTTTCCAGATCAGTTGTTTTTCCAGTGGAATATTTCAGGTTTTCTTTTCTTTTTTCATTCTTTAGATTTTATTTGACTGATTCTTGATGTCTCATAGAGTCATTTGCTTCTACTTGCTCAATTCTAATTTCTAATGTTTTGTTTTCTTCCATTATCTTCTCTATCTCCTTTTCCATTTGGTTGATTTTACTTTTCAATGAGACATTTTCTCCATTTATATTCTAATTTTCCTTAACCATTTCCCCGATTTTGCCTTTTAAAGATTTGTTTTCCTCATTGAATTTTTTTCCATTTTTTCTTTTACCTCCCTAATTTGATTTTTAAAATGCTCCTTGAGTACTTCCAGGAATACTTTTTGGTTTGGGGACCAGTTCCCTTTCCCTTTTGAGGTTTCAGATGTGAGTGTAGTGTACATGCTGTCCTCTTCTTAATTGGTATTTTGGTCTTCCATGTCTCCATAATACAAATCAATTATCTTTGGCTTCTTAGTGTGTTTTTTCATGGTGTTTTTTTTTTTCCTCCTGGCTTCTAAAGTGGACCTCTGTTTCTGAGGCTCAGGGAGCTCTGTCCCAAGTTTCTTGTGTTGGAATCTGTGGGTCTGCTCACTGGCTTTATGTTCTATAGCCTCTGGTTTTCTGAGGTGTGGGAGAGGAGTGATCTGGCTGCTGGGGGTCTCCTCATCCCCAGGACTGTTCTACAGAATGGGTGGTCTCAGCTCTTGTCTGTGCTGGTGTCTGCCACTTCCCCTGGCTGTGGAAAGCCCTGTCTAGGTTCCTGGCATTGACGTTTGTTAGCTCCACCCCCTGGGGCTCAGTTACTCTTGTTGTTCTTCTGAGGTGAGGGCTTCTGGGACACCTCTCTTCCTGCAGTAGTCTCTTTGTGCCCCGCTTCTGCCTCCTCTGTTTCTCCTGAGGTAGTATTCTCTGGGTTTATTCAAGGGAGGGATAAAAGCTGTTTTACCTGCACATCATGGCTCCCAGAAGTTCAAGAAGGCGAG
This sequence comes from Trichosurus vulpecula, assembly GCF_011100635.1. Classification (NCBI taxonomy): domain Eukaryota; kingdom Metazoa; phylum Chordata; class Mammalia; order Diprotodontia; family Phalangeridae; genus Trichosurus; species Trichosurus vulpecula. Next base: position 159,722,436 of record NC_050577.1, on the reverse strand, counting down.
TTTCAAACCTTTAGACTGTGGGTTGGAGGCCTCCAAGCTAGCTGCTCCCATGGCCACAGGCTCTGTGCTCCACTCTGAGAGACTCCTGTCCTGGGCTGAGAGGCCTGGGGCTTGATCACGGACAGTAGCTGGTACTTCCACCCTGGTCCTGTTCCTGTTGCAGCATTTTGCTGGCCCAACACTCTCCCAGACCTGCACTCTGGCTGGATTCCTCTCCTCTTCCCAGTTGGTTTGGTCTGGTGCCGTTCTGTGTGTCTGGTGCTCCTACTCCTCTCAGTCTACTACTGTTTTCTAACTCTCTCAAATCTTCTCAGATTCACTTTTTTAGATGTATCTGACAGAATTTGTGAGAGAGCTCCGGTAGTTCCTTCCTTTCACAGCACCATCTTGGCTCCACCCCCCAAAAGGGCAAGATTCATAAGGACTTGAAATACCAAACACAGGAATTTGTATTTCATCCTAGAAGAGCCAATGGAGTTTGAATATCTGCCTGTTTCACAGGTTTTTCCTAATTGGATAACTTAATCCAGCCAGGCAATATGTACATTCAAATGAGAATCTTCTGAAGACAGTATCTTATTGACTAAGCCAAGCCAAACCTAGGAATTTAGCAACCATTGTGGGTACAATATATAGGAGGCATAATGAAGGACACATCTAGACATAACTTTTTATAAATGCACATTACTTAATGCCAGATGATTATGTTTTCTATGAGTCATCCATATATACTTTATGATGTCACCATTCAAGTTATAGTTTAAATTCAAACTTCCTATAGATATTGACATGGAGGTGTAATGGCAACCAAAGTGAGACTTTTTGTTTTGCTCTTTTTTCTTTTAGAGTTCTAGTTCTTCTCAGCACTAAGGTAATCAAGTGCCTTTGATTGAGACTTGCCTTTGTTTTAATCAAGTCTTTAATTAACCAAGTCTTTGATGACCTGCTTAAGTCACAAGAAAGCCCACATGAGTTGGAGTCACATAGTCGTGGCACCCTCTGACCCTGAAGAAATGTATATATACTCTGAGGTTAGCATTTTGCTTTAGGAGCTCACTCATTGGAAGAGTGTTCCTGTGATTTGGCCAGACAAGACTCTGGGTAGCTGTTAAGGTGCCCCCTGTCTTTGAAAATGCAGATGCTGGTGCTTCTTGGTGCTTCTCTCTCTGGTAGCTATGTATGTATGTATTGCTATGGACAGACAGAAGCTGTATCTGGATTTATGTTATTTGCTCTGTTTATATAATTTCTGCTTGTAATTTCTGTTTGTGTTTTCTCTGAAGTTCAGGGCGCTGACTTTTCCCCCTGAACTAAGTGAATGATATATGTATGTTTAATTAAAGTGAGATTCTAAACCTCTTAAAGTTGCTTTCCTTAGAAGACTAGATCAAAGAACCTGTTCTGGCAGCCCTTCTGTGTGCTGGTGTTGGCCTTACACACAGTAGCTGCAAGTAACATTGTTGTTATAGCAGGCTATATTTTATTTTTGTCAGACGTAGAAAAGAACTATTTTCAAATGCTGGAAGATACTGTTTTCTAATCCGTCCTATGCCATACAATTTCATTGTAACTGTTAAAAAGTGCCTCTACTAGTGAGAATTTCAGCTTTTGTGGAAAGTTAGTAGAAGAGATAGAATGGAGAAGTGGGAGCTTTTGTTGCTCCTCAAATCAGACCAGTTAGAGAACCACTTTCTGGGTTTCTTTGCTTATCACTGAAATCTCTTAAGTCCAAGAGAGTCTCCATTATACTCACATGAGAAATTAAAAAAAAAATGTTTTCCCCTAGAAGATGAGCCTTTATGGTATGTACTCTTAAAAATCACATTGTGTAGACATGCTATGTAGACAGAAATTCATTATACCAATGCTGTAATTGTAATTTAAGATTTTTTTAAAAATCATTATCGTTTCTAAAAACTTATTGTTTGAAATTTGACTTGACTACATACACTATAAATCTGAATGTAACTGAATATAAATGTTTTCTGTAATTGAAGTTTTAAATAGAGAAGCACATAGGAAGAATAATATAAGAACTCAGTTGTTTTTATTTTTAAACATTATTCTATGAACTTCCCGTGGTGAGATAATATGAAAATAAACAAAGCTATTCTACTTTCTACTTGGGCAGTTTAGTAAAGAGTTATTTCCAAGTCTAAGTTGAGAAGTTTCATACAATAATTTTCCCATTGTTTTATGAAATTTAAAAAAACTACAATATAAAATGAGATGAATTCAATGTACAATGTACAAGAACACAATTTGAAGAGATGGTGAAAGAAAAAGAATAAAATATAGTTTGCCAAACTCCATAAAATAAAGGATATTTGTCAAAAAAAATAGTCAACTAGTATCTTTTTATAAAACACTTCATTATAATTTCTAGTTAATAATTTGCAGTTGGTGCATTCTCAAGGTAGCTTACAAAAAGCAAAATGGAAAAAGTAGTTGACTTTGGAGATGAACATTGTTTAGTACATTTTTTTTTATGTATGCAGTCCTAGTCCAAGTAAATGTTGCTCATACTCTTAGGAAAAAGACATATTTGACCAAATTTCCTTACCTCTCCCTGTCTGTCTTTATTTTGCCAAGAAAAATCTACTTTTCTATTAGACTTATAATAAAGCTGTCCTAGTTTGTTGGTTAGCTACCACTTGTTTTATAAACATATGACTCAAAATCTCTAAATCTATTAAGTCCTAAATTTCCTAATACTATGTGTATTGTTAATATATTTTTGCTTAATGGGAAGATCTTTCACATCTGTTAATAGTCCCATGTGACCTACTTAAGTCACATGAGTTTGAGTCACATGAGCCTGGGTCATGAGGGTTGTGATGCCTTCTGACCCTGAAGAAGTTTATATATACTCTGAGGTTAGCATTTTGCTTTGGGGCTCACTCATAGGAAGAGTGTTAGTGTGATGTAGCCATATGAGACTCTGGGTAGCCGTTAAGGAGCCCCCCTTTACCCCCCCAACCCCTGGCTTTGAGAAATTCAGATGTTGGTGCTTTTCTCTCTGGTAACTATGTATGTATTGCTATGGCCATACAGTTAGAAGCCCTATCTCTTGGTCTTTAATCTCTGTTTATATAATTTCTGCTTGTAATTTCTGTTTGTATTTTCTCTGAAGTTCAGGATGCTGACTCTTACCCTGAATTAAGTGAATATAAATATGTATATATGTGTGTATATATGCATATATATATGTGTGTGCATGTATGTATATATGTGTTTATGTACATATGCATGTATATGTATATATGTATGCATATATGTATGTATATGTACACATATGTGTACATATACATATTTACATACATATATGTATGTATATGTATGTTTGTATGTGTATCCATCTATATAAGTATATGTGTGTATATTTATGCCTATATATATATACTTATACACATACCTACACACATACACACACACACATATATAATATGTTTGATTAAAGTAACAGTGTTGACCACTTTAAAGTTGCTTTCCTTTAGAAAAGCAGATCAAAGATCCTGTTCTAGAAGCCCTCCTGTGTGCTGGTGTTATTAGTTTTACACCCCCACAGCAGCTGCAAGCAACATTGTTGTTACAAATGAGATTTTTTTTTCTTTTCCTGTTTACCTTTTTATGCCTCTCTTGAGTCTTGTATTTGAAGATCACATTTTCTTACGAGTTCTGATCTTTTCATCAGGAAAGTCTGGAAGTCTCTTACTTCATTGAATATCCATCTCCTCCCCTGAAATATTAAGCTCAGTTTCACTGGGTAGCTGATCATTGGTTGTAATCCAAGCTTCTTTGCCTTACGGAATATCATATTCCACACCCTCCTGTCTTTTAATGTAGATGCTGCAAGGTTCTGTGTAATCCTGACTGTGGTTCCACAATATTTGGATTGTTTCTTTCTGGCTGCTTGCAGTATGTTTTCTTTAACCTGATAATTCTTGAATTTGGCTACCATATTCCATGGCATTTTCAATTTGCAATCTCTTTCAGAAGGTGAACAGTGAATTCTTTCAATAACTATTTTACCGTCTGGTTCTAGGACCTCAGTGCAGTTTTCTTTTATGATTTCTTGAAATATGCTGCCCTGCTCTTTTTTTTTTTTGATCATGCCTTTCAGGTAGACCAATAATTCTTAAATTGTCTCTCCTGGATCTATTTTTCCAGGTCAGTTGTTTTTCCAATGAGATGTTTTACATTTTCTTCTGTTTTTTCGTTCTTTTGATTTTGATTTTGTTTGACTGATTCTTGATTTCTCAAAGAGTTATTACCTTCCACTTGCCCAATTCTAATTTTTAACAAATCGTTTTCTTCAGTTAGCTTTTGTACCTCCTTTCATTTTGCCAATTCTACTTTTTAAGGAGTTGTTTTCTTCACTGCACTTCCCTCCCCAGTCTGTTCCTTTATTATTTACAAAGCCCCCTCCTCCCTCTTTCCCCTCATCTCCCAGGAAATACCCACTACCACTACCCCTTGCCCAACAACCCCCTCCCCCAGCCCCTGCCCCTTTGGCCTAATATTCAGATGAAGCCTGAGAGCTGTTATAGAGCCCCAGGCCTGGAGGGGAAGCTCCCCCTTCACTTCTTTCCTGAGGTCAGTGCCAAACCCTTGACCAAGGCATATTTGCAGAAAGGCAAAGGGAGCCTCCCTGGAAGGGTTCCTGTTCACTTGCAAGGCCCAGCCTTTGCCCTGCCTGGCTCCCTCCAAGAGGGAGGAAGTGTGGCCAGGGCTAGGAGAGCAGCCAGGATGGCCCCATGTGCTAAGTGCTCCTCAGCCTCTGGCTGGGGGCCATGTATACCTCAATGAGCAGGTCCTTTACTTATTGGATCTCTTGCTCCAGTGACTCTGCCCACTCCCACAGCTTCCGGGCCCTGGTACTTGCCCTCCAGGGCCCTCCCCTCTTCCTGTTTCCTTTGGTGGCCCCTGGGCACAGCTGACTTGCTCTGGTCATGTTTTTTTTTTCTGTTTACAATCTCCCTTTGAGGGGGGCATGGGATAAGGGGCTGGCTGGGGGCGATGACAGGGTGGTTCAGAAGACCTCCCCACCTTCCCCCCTCGCCCCATCCATATTTCCTGGGGCAATATTCTCTGGGTATTTCAAGGTCAATAAGGGAGGGTGAGAATGACTTGCAGCTTGCTCTGCCATCTTGGCTCCTAGAAGTCAAAATAGATCTGCAATGCGACTTCTTAAGGATATCAGACAAGTTGTAACTTAATAGTATTACGTAACCATTACAACTCATTTGAATTTATATGAATTTAGAAACAAATTCAGTCCTTCTTGAATAACAATTCTGGTATATGGAACCAAATTCAACTTTTCATTTTGCCTAAGAGATAAAGACAAAACAAATTAATTTTTCTGTGACTTTCAGCTGTAAAGAATAATTTGAGTTTACATGGAATGCTTGTGTAACAGAAGTCCAAGCTTCGGAGGATTATTATTTGGGGCCATGGTCTAATATATAAAACTTTACATTTATTTGCTTTAGTTTCCTTGGAGCTAAAAATAAATCTAGCTATATGTTCTATCAGAGCAGTATGAACGTTTTCAGAATATGGGGTCTACCTAGATTTTCACATACGTGTATGGCTTGGTATTCTGGCACATCATTCGACTACTTGAACACATTTAATATCAGCTGGCAAAATTTACCACATAGTAAGTAGATCATGAGTAACATCTAAGAATGAAGCTAACTTTCTAGAACATAAAGCGTTTTCATTCAACACAACCGCTTTCTCCTGGATGATGACGACACTGGGTAGAAAAGACAGAAAATACTCAAGCAACGCTTGCATGCATTGAATTGTGATGACTTCCAATAGGATCAGCAGAAGAAATGATTCTCAGACTTACTAAAGAAAAACTTCAAATAATGTCATATTTCGAACTGTGAAAAAGAAAAAAAAAACAGAAGAAAGACCTAGTGCCATTTAGTGATCAGAGAGAAAGCGTAGTTACTAACGGAAGAAAAGTGCGTTCCTACACTGGACACAGATTTCTCTAGTGGCCAACAATAATAGTCTGTTGGATTGTAGGGGTAGTAGAAAAGTGTGGATATCCAAGTTGGTTATTGACTTTTTCAGTAACTAGGGATCATGGGGTCCACTCGTTCGCTGTTTTGAAATGGCATTTTGTTTTTTAAGTCCCTTCTGTGCTTTTAAGTTTTTCCTTTAGAGATGTTTCTTTCTTCACTTACAAAGGGCAAGATTCAGATTGCTAAATATACAAATATACTTGACTATTTAGCAGCTAACTGCCTTTCACATCCAAGTATTATTTTTATGACTTTCCTTAGCAAAAGTTTCGAAAGAGGCTAGTTTTCTATTTGACTTAATAAAGTCATGCAAAATTATAAAAAATAATTGTGTGTATTTTTTCTTTAGTGTTTTATTATGCAAATGGAATATCCATATACATTTGAGTTCTGTTTCTTTTTCAAGCAGTTCTTAGCTATATTACATCATTTGAAATTGTGCTTTAGTAGTTTTAAGAATAATTTCTTCTGCTTATCATATTTGCAATTGTTCTCTATATGTATTTTAAAAACAATAACAGCAGTTAGCATTTACACTGTATTGTAAAGTTTGCAAAGTGCTTTTGCAAATATTACTTCATTTTATCCTAACAACAATTTTGGGAGGTAGGTGCTATTATTAACTCCATTTTATAGATGAAGAAACTGAGGCTCAGAAGTTAAGTGACTTGCTGAGAGTCACATAGATAGTAAGTGTCAGCTGCTAGAATCGAATTCAGTTCTTCCTCCTTCCAGATCCAGAACTCTATGCACTATATCACCTAGCTGACAATCGATTTTCTGTATATTAACTTTGCTTTTATTATTTTAAAAAGTTGAATCAAAATAAAAGGAGTAGTAGATAGAGGAGACTGAAAAAACTAAGTTCTGCCTCAGACAAATATTAGCTTTGTGACTGTGAGCAAAGCACTGAACCTCTCAATGCGTTCTGCACCTTTTGAAGTTATTCGATGACAAATTCATCCTACATTGGTAGAAGGAATTTCATCATCTGAGGGTTCTCTATAGCAATTAAATCACAGGTCCAATCTTTACCCCAGGACCTTTCCATTGCTTAAAATTTTGTAAATTTAAATATAGTTATGTTAAATGCATTCCATCATAAATTATTATAGTTTTTTTGATAAATTGAAAATAGTACAAGTCCTGATGTTACTAGTCTCTAAAATATGAGATGGTGGACTAGAGATGCCTAAATTACCCTCAGATTATAGATTCTGCTAAATTAAGATCTCTTAAGTTCTTCTATAGGTCTGAACAAATCTAGAATTCAACAATTATCAATGTAATTACTGTGACTGAAAATCAAGATTTGACTAATAATTTTTACTGCTGCTTGTAAAAGTGCTATGAAAATTATTGTTGTTTAGTTGTTTCAGTCATGTCTGACTCTTCCTGAACTCATTTGGGGTTTTCTTGGCAAAGATACTGGACTGGTTTGCCATTTCCTTCTCCAGCTCATTTTACAGATAAGGAAACTGAGGCAAGCAGGGTTAAGTGACCTGTGCCTGGTCATGCAGCTATTAAGTGTCTGAGGCTGGCTGAACTCAGGTCTTCCTGACTCCAGGCTGTGCATGCTATCCGCTGCACCACCTTGCTTCCTTACCGAGTGGCTAGGAAAATACATTGTGATATCTGATGTAGTGTGTCTACTCATTCTAATGGGATTTTGAAAATAAAGGGTTGGCTACTACTATAATAATTACCACTGTAATAGTATGTTAAAAAACAAAACCAAGAAAACCCCAAATGACTTTTTTTTTAAAGTGGAGGGAGAAGCAGCATTCCAATTTGCAGTTTCGTCATTGTGAGTAATCAACGTGTGTCCTGTTTTAGACACTCCCAACGCTGATGCAGATCCAGATCAGACATTTTTCTATAACTTACAGCTTGAGAAAGGCCAGTTGACTAACCCAGGGTCACACAGTATAGCAGAGAGAGGACATAAACCTAGGTTTTTCTTACTCTGTGGCCTACTCTGTGCAATCAAACTGGCTCTTGTATTTTGCCACTAACATAATAATAACCTATTGACTTGGGTATGAAACATGAGTAGCTATGTTTGGAGTGTCAAACCAGCATGACACGTGGTAGATATTCAGCCACAAGAAATAGATCTCAAACCAGGTACAATCTACTATTCATTTAAGCAGATGATTTAGGCTTTTACTGGGGATGTGAGTAACTCTAAAGTAAGCCCTGGCTCCTGTCAGTTCAGACATTTACGATACATAGGTAGGCTGTCCCCCCACATGGTCATTATAAAGATTATACTGGGTATAGTTAACCTTGACTGCTTCAGTGCACCCTATCATTAAAAAACTCCAGCTGGGCACTGTTTACAGCTTACTATCAGCAGAGTTTCCACAATGAGCAGCCTTGACATGTCTCTGCTGATGTGGCCTTATCATGTTTTTGAAGTGTCTTGGAATACAGGATGGCATATAACTGAGAAATAACTCTTGTGTAAGCCAAGAATGTTCAGTCTTAAAATTTATGGCTAATAAAAAAATCTAGTAGTATGTATTTTTTCTCTACTTTTCAAAACTCTATAACAAATCAATGGAGGATATTTAGTTGGGAACTTTGATGTCCTCCAGCAAACCAAACACCATCACTTTAGTGGTTATAAAGGGTCTGCAGTAAATAGCCTTTGAAATAGACAAGGCTTAAAGTTTCCATTTTGTCACATTATTTTGACTAAAAATCCTACATTTTTGGGATCAAAATCATTATTGAAGTGCAATAGAATGAGTACTGGCTCAGAGGAGTCACTGACTGGAGTCACAAGATTTGGGTTCAAATCTCGGTTTTGATATTTTAGTACCTATGTGATTTCAGGCAAGTCACTTAAATTCCTTGGACTTCAGTTCTTTTTATTTGTAAAAAAGAAGGGTCTGGACTAATGGGTTTTCCAGGTCCCTTATTCCTCTAAATCTAAGATCTTATGATCAAAGCTTTATTTGGATTTTTAGCCCTGTGATTAATCTTATTTATGTTTGCTATGAGCATTCATCAATATACAAAAGAATCAAAAGAGGCAGTATTTTTGAACAGAAAAGCCCATTTGTCAAGCTGACACTTTGGCTCTCTCACACACAAATAGGGATTTTATCATTAGCATATAAAAAGTGAATTCTAACTAAATTCTTCATGGCACTTGAAGGTATTTGATTAATGACACAAAGTTTAGCCTTATTAATCTTTTTTACATCCTTCAAATTCATTTTTTTGACATGTGCTAACAGTTTTTTTGGGAAAATATCTTTTATTTCTTCATTTATAATGTAGATTCAGTAAAACTTAAGCTGTAGCAACATTTTTGCCTTTTACTTTTCTCTCCCTCCCTTCCTCCCTCCCTCCCTCCCTTTCTTCCTTCCTTCCTCCCTTCCTTCCTCCCTCCCTTTCCTCTCTTATCTCTCTCTCTCTCTCTCTCTCTCTCTCTCTCTCTCTCTCTCTCTCTCTCTCTCTCTCTCTCCCTCTCTCTCTCTCTCTCTCTCTCTCTCTCTCTCTCTCTCTCTCTCCCTCCCCTCCCCTCTCCCCACCCCGTCCCTTCTTTCTTTCCTTTCTTTAGCAAACAGTTCCCAAATCCTTTTCAAGTCATGAGATCATAGATATAGAGCTAAAAGAGACCTCAGAAACCATATGGTCCAAATCCCTTCCTTTTAAAGATTAGGAAACTGAGGACAGAAGAGATTAAGTGACTTGGCCAGAGACTTACAGGTACCTTGAACCCCTGTTCTCTAATTCCAAACACAGCATTCTTTTCTGCTGTACTATACTGCCTCTCAAGAATTTTCATTCCTAAACTAAGCATCTTTTATCAACAATTGTTTACTAAATGTTAATTTAATAACTGTTTTTGTTGTTGTTCAGTAGTGTCTGACTCTTTGTCCCATTTGGAGTCTTCTTGGCAAAGGTCATGGAGTGGTTTGCTATTTCCTTATCCAGAGGAGGAAACTGAGGCAAATAGGGTTAAGTGATTTGCCCAGGGTCACACAGCTAGTAAGTGTCTGAGGTTACATTTGAACTCTGGTCTTCCTGACTCCAGACCTGGCACGTAATCCACTGTGCCACTTAGCTTCACCTAATAACTCTGTAAAGCTGGACCTTTATACCTGGAATTCTTTCTTTCTTTATCTCTGCTTCTTGGAACCCTTAGCTCCCTTTACGGCTTAGCTCAAATGTCCCCTCCTGCTCCTCCTAGTTCTTAGTCATCTTACCCTCTTCACAAAATAACTTTGTTTTTATTTTGTAGGTTTGTATTTACCTATCAGGTCTTTCCCAGTAGAATGTAAACTACTTGATTCCAGGGACTATTTCATTTTTAAAAAATCTTTATATCCCTATGCATTGCACAGTGTGCACATAGTACAGCCTTAATAAATTCTGAATTTAATTGAGTTCTAATGCTCTTCTAATTTAAAAAATCAATAACATCAAACATCAAAATAATTAATTCAGACATTGCTGCCTATGAAAACGAATGGTGGATAGTTGTAAGTTCCTTGTGACTCACCAGGCTTCTCCCTGTTGGGCACAACTTTCTGCCTTGCTTGCTGGGTGTGTTTTTATTTTCCCCGTTTTACAAATGGAAATACACAGGTAACTTCATACTGAAAAAGCAGAATGTCAAGGACATTAGTCATTGTTTTGAAAGTCTAAAAAAGCAAGCTTTAAAACCTTTCAGTTCTAGGAATGATTCATTCAAGTTCCAGGCGCCACCCTTGAAGAGAATGTGGAGGAAACAAAAATGAAATTATAAATGTTATTACTGATATAATTGAAAGAAAAAAATCATCTGCAGATCAATAATATAAACATTTTTCAAGTCATTAAATAAATGAGTTAAATAATAAAAAGGGGAAAGAAGTATTTTTGTTAACCCTTTGCTGATAATGGTGAATCTAGTTCTCCTCTTGATCAAGTTAATCATCCTTGATCCAGGATGAGGAGTCTTTTTTTTTATAAATGTAACAAAAACTTTGAGGATCATCTCATAGCTTTAGAGCTATTATATTCCTCAAGGTTCAGCCTCTTTTATTTAAAAGACAAGGCAACTGAAGCCAGAGGAAACTAAATTACTTGTTTAGAATAAAGCAAGGAGTAACATCCGAAGCTGGATTTGATCCCAGGGTCTCTGACTCCAGAGCTGGGGCTTTTTGTACTAAAACACACTGTACTTATTCATATACTTTTACTATAGAGTACTAGTTTTTGACAAAACAACCATTACATACATTCCCAGTGCTGTGCTTTCTACATTCAAATATTCAATGAGGACAATGGGGGAATTCCACCAGACATTTCTAGCCTCGATTTGGCAAAACCAAGAAACAATGGCACATTCAAGCTGATAGCTAAGGAATAGCTACCGTACCCGAAAAGGATTATGCTGTACTTGCCATGAAGTTGGTAAAACGCAGTGTTTGAAAGGACCAGTAAGGTGTTGTTGTGGCCTCCAGCACAACAATTAGATCTTAATTCCCAGACGACCTCCAGTCAGGCAAGGAGGTGTCAGATGGTGCTGCTGAGGAATCTCAACTTATGATGTTTTGAGAAGCATTGGTTCAGATGTGAAGGCACCGCCATCATAATGCCACACAAGCAGTACCTTTTCTACGTCACATGAAATTTTCATTGCCATCTGAGAGGTCAATGGGCTTTTGAATGACAATGAGTGAGATCTTTGTCATTTGCTACAGGAATCTAGGTAGCACAGTGGACAGAGCATTGGACATGGAATCAGAAATACCTGAATTTAAATCCAGTCTTAGGCCCTTACTAACTTTGTGACCCTGGGTGAGTCATAAAAAAACCCCTCTCTTTGCCTCAGTTTCCTCAACTGTAAAGTGGATATAACAATAGCACTTACCTTCTAGTGTTGTTTTGAGGATCATTAAGAGATTATTAGTAAAGACCTTAATTAGTGTCTGGAACTTAACTAATGTTTGTTTTCCTTTTTTTTAGTCTTCTACTAAATGCTTTTCAGGTTCAAAGACTCATCATAAAATCATAAAAATCTGAAGCTGGAAAGGACTTGGTAGGGATGTGCTAGGAGAGCCAATCCTTAAAATTTAAGTGTGAGCCTTTAAGCCTTGGAAATTGACAGATATTTAAATTGGCACTTGGTTTATTGTTTTGCTGACTGTTTAAACATAAGAAAGTGTTAAATTGTTAATAACATAGTATTGAACTTAATAGTATGTTGTGCATACATTTCCCCCCAGAGATCCTGTTCTTAAACATTTGTCAGAAAGTCACATTCTTAGAGACCATCTAGCCCACTCCCCTCACTTTACAAATAAGGAAACTGAGTCCCAAGGAGGCTAAATGACTTGTCCAGTGATACTCAGGTAGCAAACACAAGAGGAGATTTGAACCTAGGTTCCATGACATCATAGTGATGGCCCTTTGCCCTGTGCCATGCCTCAGATTTTTTTAAATAAAAGTAAACTAAGACACTGACTAAATAATTGGAATTATATAGCATGCCCAATTAAAATGTTCAAAAACTTTAGTAATTGAATATTGTCACTTAATGACTACCAGCAGTTAAAATTATTAACTCTGTTATTCACAAGAAGTAAAACTATTATTGTTTAAAATAGTATGTGAACAATAACAGGGGGAACATTCCTTCCAAAGAAAATAAGGAAGAATTAACTTGAAAGGAAGATTGATATCACCTAAAATTTCATCACCTAAAACAGGACATCACCTAGAGTTTCAAGGTTTTTTTTTTCCTGATTCAGAGTCTTCTGACAATCTTATCATATATTTTCTGAAGTATATTATTCTTTCTAAGAAAATTTTCATTTGTTATCTATTTTATTGAATCAGTCCACTTTTTTATATGTAAATCCTGTGAAATTATGATGGTGTAGTGTGGTTAGCAGGGAGATTAGCAGAGAGTGTGGAGGCTAATGAGTATCATTTTAGAGGACTGGATAGAGGTCTAATAAGACCTCAGATTAAGTCCTGTCTTGACACAGACTGGCTGTGTGACCTAGGAGAGTCATTCAACCTCTCAGTGCTCATAGTAATTCTCTCATTTGCAGAGAAGTAGTTGACCTGCATTATTGGAGAGAGTTTCCTCACCTGGTACTTTTCTACATCAAGGAAATTACAGGTTAAGTTCCTGTCCCTTCAAAGTAGTGGGGGATTCTTCTTCTAGACTTAGGCTGCATTTCCCAGGTTCCTTCTTACTGAAGTAGTTTTAACTTCTTGTGAATAACAGAGTTAACAATTTTAACTGCTCTTGGTCATTAAGTGACAGTGTTCAATTACTAAAGTTTTTGCACATTTTAATTGGGCATACTACATAATTCCAATTATTTAGTCACATGTTTATTATATGCAAGCATTTGAGTATGTAGTGCATGTGCATATACACATATATGTGCATATATAATTATATATTAAGTATATACTAGATATAGCTATATAAGTGTATATATTATATTTGTGAAATATTCACACACATCAAATTCTGTGATTTTTATTGGGGAAGAGTCTCTGTTTAATCAATGCAATTTACAGTCCGTGACAGCCTCCTGGAGCCATGGGAGTCTAAGTAGTTTGTATGGGGTCATATAGGTAATATGTCAAAGGTGGAACTTGGACCCTGGTCTTCTCTATTAAGAGACCCGACTCTCTATTTCCTGCTCCTTCCTACTTCATTCAGTTTCCATAATATTGTATAATGTTCAAAAGTAAATACAATCTAAGTTAATTCCATTTTTCTTTCTTCTCTTCCTCACTCTTCTTTGCCTTATCTCCAAGTACAAAATGAATTAAAATGCAAAACAATAAGTCCTTCATTATGCTTGCAATTCTTTGGGTTGTATAAGCATCCCAGAGGTGGAAGAAGTCTTTCAAGAGGCAAAGGTGTAGGAAGAAGACATTATAAATGAGGGTCTGTAACACATTTTTATTTAAGAAAAGAAATAATAAGGCCAAGGAAGCAAGACAAAGCTATATAATTATTTAGTGACTTTTCAAGGCCTAACTCAGGGGAGGGGAACTTGTAGCCTCATGGCCACATGTGGCCTTCTAGGTCCTCAAGTGCAGCCCTTTGACTGAATCCAAACTTCACAGAACAAATCCCCTTAATGAAAGGATTTGCTCTTTAAAACTTGTACTCAGTCAAAAGGCTTTACCCAAGGACCCAAAAAGCCACATGTGGCCTCAAGGCCGCAGGTTCTCTACCCCTGGCATAACTATTGTGTCCTCAATGATGAAAGCAAGGGTGGGGGGAGAGATATCTGGATCATAAGAAACAAACATAGAAAATGATCTGTTATTGGAGATTTGCTTTTCGTTCTACTTAGCACAACAATAAGTTAAATCTGCTTCTCATTTTGTGAGTGTGTTGGCTAGGACAGGGGGTGGTAGTGACAGCTAAGCAGGAGGTACTTTGAAAGGTAAGGAGGAAAGGCAGAAGCATTTGTAAAGTATCTACTGTGTGCCAGACACTGTGTAAGTGCTTTCCAAAAATCTCACACTAACCCTATGAGGAAGGTACTACTATTATCCCCATTTTACAGCTGAGGAAACTGAGGAAGACAAATTAAAGGAATTGCCAGAGGACAGACAGCTAAAATAAGTATCTGAGTCAAATTTGAATTTGGGCCTTTCTAATTGCAGACCCAACACTCCATCCACTGTGTCACATAGCTGCCTTTGACTCAGAGAAGTCAGAGATTAGGTTTTTTAGAGTTAGAAGAGTGCTTAGAAATCATCTAATTTAGCCTCCTTCTTTTGTAGATACTATCTTTCAAAGAAGTTAAGTAATTTGCTCATTGTCCCATAGGAAATTAATGGCAGAGCTAGGACTGAAAGCAAGATCTAGTTATATCTAGGCCAGTTCTATTTCCATTACATCAAGCTGTTTGTCTTCATTAGTCTGCTAATTTTTAGTGTCATGAACAAAAGAGTTATGTTATTATTTGTCTTAATATTATTTATACTGTAGTTCTTTAATAACTAATGGTAAAAAAGTATATATTTTTCATGGCTATTAAAACATAACTTTTTTATATCTGTCTTTTAGTTCCTCAAATAGCCATACAGCAACAATAGCAGAAATAAATTTTAAGATGATTATTGTAAAGTTGAAAGATATTAAATGATAAAATAAATTTCAAGTCATATTTTGGTCTTATAATGTCACCGTGAATTTTCCATTGAAACAATATTGCTATCATTATTTCTAACATGTACTTTTACCCAAAGAAACAATGCTCAGCAGGATATACAGTTGCTTTGAAAAAAGTCACGTATATTCATTTGTGGTATGGAGAAAATGAGGGCCAAAAGCCAAGTAGCCCATCTCCTGAGGAGCCTGATATGTAACATAGGAATGCAAATATTTACATTGAAAATGCATCCCTAGGTGCAATAAGATGGTTCAAATTAATCAGAGAGAGAAAGGGCAGACCTTTTACATGCAGTAAAATGAAAACAAGATCATTGATTAAGAACTGGAATGGATGTTAAAGTTAAATGACTAGAAATGTCTGAACTAAGTAAACAATTCAGTGTCTTTTTTTAAGTAAAATATTTTGAGGCTTTGACTATATTCAATTCATATGATATTTCTCTTCATTGTCAGTTTTATATTTATGAGAAGAACTGCACGATTTTTGACAAATGAAAAAATCAAGTACATGAAAAGATTATGAAAGGTCCAAAAACCCTGATTATTAATACTCTCTACTCCTTTATTGACTATTTCCTCACCCACTACATAAGTGGAATTGGTCCACACAGGGCCTAGGGCTGTTTTGTATTTGTTTTTGTTGTTGTATGGGTTTATTTGGCCGAAGAATCCACCATCAACTGGCTAACCTTTGGGTGATAGGTGGAGTCTCTTCATGCTTTGCTAGGCTGTTCATTGTATCATGGATTCTGTCGTCAGGAGTTTACTTGGAGCCTATGTACCATGTTAGAACCTGTCAGTGCTTGAGATGTCAAGACAATATATTACTGATTAAAACAAAAAAGTATGTACTGTTAGTATTTTGGAGATGTCTAGAGAAAAAAGTAGAAGCCCTCAATACTATGAGTGGACTTCCTGCAGTGATATTATGGGGGGACATGAACAAGAGTTGCATAGAAATAAGTGTTTTGCATTCTGTACGATTAGAGGATATGTTCAAATCAATGAGATCACAGATACATTTAAGCATGTGAGTGCATATAAAGCACACCAAGGCTCTTACCAACTGTGTCCCAGGGCTCAAGCTTGGCCTTTGTATAGGTCTCTACTCACTGGTGGAGAAAAGTGAGGGGCTGAGTTGGCAAGAACTTGGGAGCAAAGGGATCCTCAATCTTCTGGCTTTAGGTTACGCAGTGTTCCAATGTATAAAATATATCGTAGATAAAAAATAATGATGTCTGTAAAAAAAATGCACAAAAGAATGTTATTTGGGAAGTTTCCTGAACATTTTTTTTTGCTTGTGTGGCTTCTTATCAAGTAATCTTAACAAAATATCTTGCTTTTAGTTTGTAAATATTGTATATATCAATACAAAACATTTTATTTGAATATATGTACCTTATATGAAATTTTCTTCCTTAATTCTAGTTGTTTTTTTAAGGGGGATAGAATCCATAAAACATTTTGAGCCATTGACTAAGTCTTTATAATTAATTAATCAACAAGCATTTATTAAGTACCTAATATGTACCAGGCACTGTGCTAGACCCTGGGGATATGAAATTGAGCAGTTCCTGCCCTCAAGGAATTTACATTCTAACTTGGAGACAACATCTATGCATATAAGTATATACAAAATAAAAGAGTTTTGGAGGGAGAGACACTAGAAGCTGGCAGGCTCAGGAAAGGCTTCAAGTCTGAGGTGTTGTCTGTGTTGTTTTCTGAAGGAAGTTAGAGTTCTAAGAGTTGGAGTTCGGAAGACCATAGAGTCAATCAATCAGTAAACATTTGTTAAAACTCCAACTATGGGCAAGGCAAAAGAGAGACCTTGCCATCAAGTTGCTTATAATTGAATGGGGGAGAGAGGATGTAAATACATACAAAGCAAACTGCATACAAGATAAATAAATAAGTAACAGAAGGAAGGCACTAGAATTCAGAGGGGTTCAAAAAGGCTTCCAGTAAAATATAAGATTTTAGTTGGGACTTAAAAGGAACCCAAGGAGGTCAGTAGGTGGAGTTGAGGAGGGAGAGCATTCCAGGCATGGAGGACTGCCAGAGAAAATGCTGAGTGCTGAGAAATAGATTTACAGCCAGGAGGCCAGTGTCACTAGATCGAAGAATACATGTTGGGTAGTAAGGTGTAAGAAGACTGGAAAGGTAGGCTTTAAATATGGAACAGAGCATTTTGTATTTGATCCTAGAGGCAACTGGAAGCCACTGGAGTTTAATGAGTGTTTTATCCTCGTGGCTGAATGAAGGATGGTTTGTGGTGGGGAGAGATTTGAGGCAGGCAGACCCACCAGAAAACTATTGTTGCAGTCTAGGCATGAGCTAATGAGGACCTCCTTGTTTTGCGTGAAACTCTCATAGTCAGAGAGAAGGGGCCATATAAGAGAGATGTTTCAAAGGTGAAACTGATGGTCCTTGGCAACAGCTTGGATATGGGGGGGGCGGTGCAGTGTGAGATAGTGAGTAGTCCAGGATGACTCCTAAGTCATGAGCCTGAGGGCTTGAGATATAAAGGAAGAATATGCACTGTATAAAAAGGTAGACTAGAGCCAGAATTTTGAAGGATTTAAATGGCAAACTGAGGACTTTGTAGTAGACCCTAGAGCCACTGGACCTTTTGGAGTAGGGGAGTGAGATGGCCAGAACTTATGTTTTCTAGACGTCACTTGAATAGCTGTGTGGCAGAAAGATTGGAGCAGAGGTAAGTAGATACTTTAGGATTCTATTGCAGTAATCTAAGTGAGAGGCCATGAGAAACTCAACTAAGCTTACAGCTATGTGAGTAGAGAAAAGGAGTAGATGACTACACTAGTTACAAATGACTCAGAATCTTTCGGATAAATTTAGTTATTTTAACTTTAGTGTTACAGACACAATGATGGCTTTGCTGAGACGTGCAAACCAGAGCTTCTGCTTTCATCCATTTTACCAGGGAATATTAACACACCAATAATCTAAAATAAAAACAATCAAATAATTTAGGAAAGAATAAACTGTTGTGATTTGGCTGAAATCACATTTTCATAGTAGTAAAACCAGGTCCAAGATGAAATGTATAATCAGAATAAAATGACTAGTCTTCTTTTGGCTGACTTGGCATTCTGTCACAGCCAGTGACAAGGATGTGTTGTCATTCCCTTGCTCAGGGAGCTACAGTAACTCTAAATGACATGTAAGATAAAAATTAAGTTACTTAGCTTGGAATGGAAAGCCTTTAATGATCTGATTCCAGATGACCTTTCTAGGTTTACCTCATGTACTTTATGATTCAGCCACAGTAGCCTGTTTGCTAAACTTGGTACTCCATGTAAGACCTTTGTACAGGCTGCAGCCCCTCCTTGCCTCCCATGCTTGGAATGCACCCTTTTCTCACTTTACCTATAAGGAATTCTAGCTTCCTGCAAGGTTTAGTTCATATACTATCAATTATGAAAAGCCTTTTTCATCCCCTTAGTTGTTTGTGCTTGCTTCTTCCTCAAATTATGTGTATGCTTACCTATTTACATATTGTATATCACTTTTCCCCTCTCCCCACACCCAGAATATGTGAGCTCTTTGATGGAAAGGGCTTCTAATTACTCGTACCTCCAATCTGCCCTCTCTTCTATCATCTCCCCCACCTTATCCCCTTCCCCTCTACTTTTCTGTAGGGTAAGATACCCAATTGAGTGTGTAAGTTATTCTCTCCTTAAGCCAAATCTAATGAGAGTAAGGTGCACTCATTCCCTTTCAGCTACCCCCTCTTCCCCTCCATTATAACAGCTTTTTCTTGCATCTTTTATGTGAGATAATTTACCCCATTCTATCTCTCCCTTTCTTCTTCTCCCAATATATTCCTCTCTCACCCCTTAATTTTATTTTTTAGATATCATCCCTTCATATTGAAGTCACCCTCTGTACTCTCTCTCTCTCTCTCTCTCTCTCTCTCTCTCTATATATATATATATATATATATGCATATATGTATTATATATATACATATATATGTAATATATATACATATATATTATGTATGAATATTCCATTCAACTACCATAATACTGAGAAAGGTCTCATGAGTTACAAATATCACCTTTCCATGTAGGAACAGTTCAACTTTAAGAAGTCCCTTATGATTTCTCTTTCCTGTTTACCTTTTCATGCTTCTTTTGATACTTGTATTTGAAAGTCAGATTTTGTATTCAGCTCTGATCTTTTCACCAAGAATGCTGGAAAGTCCTTTATTTCATTGAAAATCCATTTTTTTCACCTGAAGTATTATACTCAGTTTTGCTGAGTAGGTGATTCTTGGTTTTAATCCCAGCTCCCTTGACCTCCAGAATATCATATTCCACACCCTTTGATCCCTTAATGTAGAAGCAGCTAGATCTTGTGTTATCCTGATTGTGTTTCCACAATACTCAAATTGTTTCTGTCTGGCTGCTTGTAATATTTTCTCCTTGACCTGGGACCTCTGGAATTTGGTGACAATATTCCTAGGAGTTTTCCTTTTGGGATCTTTTTCAAGAGGCAATTGGTGGATTCTTTCAATTTCTAGTTTACCATCTGGTTCTAGAATATCAGGGGAGTTTTCCTTGATAATTTCTTGAAAGATGGCTCTCTTTTTCGATCATGCCTTTCAGGTAGTCCAGTAATTCTTTTTGTTCTTTCTTTTTTTAATTTTTTTTTTAGTCCAGTAATTCTTAAATGATCTCTCCTGGATCTATTCTCCATGTCAGTGGTTGTTCCAGTGAGATATTTCACATTGTCTTCCATTTTTTTATTCTTTTGGTTCTGTTTTATAATTTCTTGGTTTCTCATAAAGTAACTAGCTTCCACTTGCTACATTCTAATTTTTAAGGCATTATTTTCTTCAGTGAGTTTTTGGACCTCCTTTTCCATTTGGCTAATTCTTCCTTTTAGGGCATTCTTCTACTTATTAGCTTTTTGGCCCTCTTTGGCCATTCGACTTAGTCTGTTTTTCAAGGTGATACTTTCTTCAGTATTTTTTGGGGTCTCCTTTAGCAAGCTGCTGACTCATTTTTCATGGTTTTTTTTTGCATCACTCTCATTTCTCTTCCCAATCTTTCCTCTACTTCTCTTACTTGATTTTCCAAATCTTTTTTGAGCTCTTCCATGGCCTAAGTCTAATTCATATTCACACAAGAAGACCAAGTGTTAGCAACACTAAAAGATTGTAGGTCTTGGAACACTGTATTTCAAAGAGCAAAAAGATATTTACTGAAAATATCATGCCCAGCAAAACTAACCATAATTTTGAATGGAAAAAAATGGACATTTGATCAGGACTCTGTTAAAAAAAAAGCCCTGAACTCAATAGAAGATTTGACATACAAGAGCCAAGAGAAATATAAGGAACACCAATAATCAATTACAAAGGACTCAATAAGGATAGAATGTTTACCTTTTATGTAATGAAAATGTAAAACCAATGTCTAAGATTGTTACTGGTAAGGTAGCTTATAAGAAAGATTGGGGTATAACTGAGTATTCTAGAACCACAGGGTAAAATAGAAATTGAATACACCGATCACCTCCTCAAAAAGATCCCAAAAAGAAAACTCCTAGGAATATTGTCACCAAATTCCAGAGGTCCCAGGTCAAGGAGAAAATATTACAAGCAGCCAGAAAGAAATAATTTGAGTACTGTGGAAACATAATCAGGATAACGCAAGATCTAGCAGCTTTTACATTAAAGGATCAAAGGGCTTGGAATATGATATTCCGAAGGTCAAAGGAGCTAGAATTAAAACTAAGAACCACCTACCCAGCAAAAATGAGTATAATATTTCAGGGAAAAAATAAAAAAAAATAAAGCAAAATAAAAAAAATACTTCAGGGAAAAAATGGATTTTGAATGAAATAGAAGACTTTCAAGCATTCTTGATGAAAAGACCAGAGCTGAATACAAAATTTGACTTTCAAATACAAGAATCAGGAGAAGCATGAAAAGGTAAACAGGAAAGAGAAATCATAAGGGACTTCTTAAAGTTGAACTGTTTACATTCCTACATGGAAAGATGATATTTGTAACTCATGAGACCTTTTTCAGTATTAGGGTAGTTGGAGGGAATACTTACATACATATATATATACATATATGTATGTATATACATATATATACACATACATACATATATACACACATAGACATAGAGGGAGGGCACAGGGTGAGTTGAATATGAAGGGGTGATATCTAAAAAATAAAATTAAGGAATATATTGGGAGAAGGAGAAAGGGAGAGATAGAATGGGGTAAGTTATCTCACGTAACAGATGCAAGAAAAAGCTTTTACGATGGAGGGGAGGAGGGAGGAGGTGAAAGGGAATGAGTGAACCTTACACTCATCAGATTTGGTTTAAGGAGGGAATAACTTACACACTCAATTAGGTATCTTACCCTACAGGAAGGTAGAAGGGAAGGGGATAAGCAGGGGGAGATGACAGAGGGGAAGGCAGATTGAGGGGAAAAGTAAGCAGGAGCAAACACTTTTAAAAAGTGAAAGGGTCAAAGGAGAAAATAGAATAAATGGGGGGTGGGATAAGATGCAGGGAAATATTGTCTTTCACAACATGACTATTATGGAAGTGTTTTGCATAACTACACATGTATAACCTATATTGAATTGCTTGCGTTCTCTATGAGGGTAGGTAGGGAGGGAAGAAGGGACAGAATTTGGAACTCAAATTTTTAAAACAAATGTTAAAAATTGTTTTTACATGCACCTGGGAAATAAGATACACAGGCAATAGGGTATAGAAATCTATCTGGCCCTACAAGAAAGTAAGGGGGGAAAGCATAAGAGAGGGTAGGGGTGTGGGGTAGGGTATAGAAGGGAGGGCATACTGGGGGAAGGGCTAATCAGAATGCATACCATCTCAGGGTGGGGCGGAGGGGAGTGATGGGGATAAAGTTTGGAACTCAAGATCATGTAGAAATGAATGTTGAAAACTAAAAATAAATAAATTACTTTTTAAAAGTCATTATAGACTACTCCAAGAGCATTTACATGAATCCTGCATCAAGGGATTAAAAAATAAAAAAGGTATAGACCCCACTTAGTCATATTTTTAAAACTGAGTTTTAAATTTGGATCTGGCTGTTACATAACATATTTAGCTTAAAGGAACTAGTTGTCCCTTATGAAAATAGAAGTACCACAGAAAGATTGTGGAAATAACAATAGAGAATAGGAAAAGAAGGAAGGGATGAATGCTTTGTTTTAGTCTTTTTAATGTAAATAGCAAAATCCTAATGAGCTCTCCTTATAATCAAAGCCTATGGCTCATTAGTTAGATAGAAGTATCCAGGTTAGAAATGAATGATTCATCTTCTTTCCTTTTTTGTCTTCTACCACAAACAAAGGGTTCTATGACAAAAAATATAGAGGGGAGGCAGATGAAAAGATTATCTTATGAAGACAGTAGCATCTGACAGTTTTAAGCACACTACAAGGTGGTCAAGCTATCACCTTTTTCTCATTCATTGTACTCAAAGCCATACATCATGATGAAAAGGGCATAAATTCATCTTGTCATCTGGATATTCCTAATTAACCACATTTTTGCTATCATGTACATAAAACACCTGCATGATTGGCTGATTTATTTTTATTTTTTTAACCTGTTGTTGTAGCCAAAGTCACTATGTGATTCAATTTTTAATAGGATTCTTTTCCTAGTTCATATTAATGACCTTTTTGTTTGTGTGTGATAGTACTGCCTACTTCAGCATTTAGACAGGATGATCTTCAATCAATGCTTTTATTTTTATATTGGCTGAAGTACAAAAACACAGAGCAAACAAAACATATGATACTATTTTGGTTGTTCCATTTAGTAAATTGAGAAATACTCTGAAAATGATCTCATGAAGAATCAAATTTATATAGTAAACACCAGAGCAAGAAAATTAAGCTGATGGAGATGTCATAAAATCACCAATGTTTTTAATTATCTAAAACAGCAAAACACCTAGTTACTGATCCAGAATAAATATTTAAGAATATTTGATATATTAGCGTTAATATTATTTAGGATGCTTTAATTGTTTTCTAGATTGTTTTCTCTTGTTCTTTTGATAGATTCACTTTATGGTTGAAATTACATTATACAATAATTTCAGTAGCAAAAATTATTAGAAATTTTAAAAAAGTAATCTTGTCAAGAAAAATGAGGGTAATACTCATTTTTAGTTGAAGGTAATAGAGCTTAGTCAGTGGCATAAATTAGATAAGAACAGTGGATCTGAATCCACCGTCCAAAAGATCATGGGGTAGGTGGATGGTAGCAAGGGAAGGCAAAGGAGGCAATGTTTGATTCATAGAGAATCCTCAAGAAATATTGAGTTGAGTTAGCTTTTTCCTCATGTTGTTGTTGTTGAGTTGTTAACCATCACGTCTGATTCTTTATGACTCCATTTCGGGTTTTCTTGGCAAAGATACTGGAGTGGTTTACCATTTCTTTCTCCAGCTTATTTTACAGATTAAGGAACTGTGGCAAACATTTAACATGGTTTAAACTTAGGAAGATGAGTCTTCCTTCCTCCAGACCTGGCATTCTGTCCATTGTACTACCTAGATACCCAAAGAATAAGATACTGACCAATAATTACATTCTGGAATGGATGAAAATTAGAAAAGTTGCTTGAATTTAAAATTGAACAGCCTTTGCTTGACTAAAGGAAGGGAAATTCTTAACCCTCAGGGTGAAACAATACTTGAATATAGTTCTATATGAATCAACAAATTTTGGAGCTGAAAAGGACTTTGATATAGCAGCACCATGGAGTCATGGGAAAGAACAAAGGATTTAGCATCAAAAGACCTGAGTTTAAATATTGATTCTGATGCTTAATATCTGTGACCATTGCTTAATCACTTAACCTAAGGTTTCCTGTGTACAAAATTTAATGGGTTGACTTGAGGAAAGCTAAGGCAGCTAGGTGGCTTGGTGGAGAATTTTGGGCCTGGGGTCAAGAAGGGCTGAGTTCAGTTTCAGCTTCAGGCATTTACTAGTTATGTGACACTGGGCAAGTCACTTAACCTTTATTTGCCTTAATCTACTGGAAGAGGAAAGAGCAAACCACTCTAGTATCTTTGCCTAGAAAATCCCATGAACAGTATTGACCTAATATGGCCCACAGGGTCATGAAGAGTCAGATATAACTGAATGATAACAAGGTCATTTTCAGATTTAAAATAATATGATCCTCTGAGATATTTAAGATTTACAAGGTGATCACTATCTACCATTTCAGTTCCATAATTAAGAAACACTGGCTTTGGACATGCTACTTTTTTTCTTAGACCTCAGTTTACATATCTAAAATCTTTTCCATTTTTAAAATTAAATTCTTAAGAGACTATGATAATTAAAAAGTTGTAGAATATTTGCTGATATTCATTAGTAGAAGGAGTTTACTTACCAGTAATTGCCCTATGCCAGTGAAATCATAGATACAGTAAAAGTTTTTTTTCAAAAAAGAATAAAAATAAATAAGTAATAACTGCCTGAGTCGTTTAGACCTGTTTCCAACTCTGGTTTTAAAACACTCCAGTCAGTAAGTTTTCATTTACCTCATCTGTAGGGCAAAATGGATTTAAATTTACTTTATTTAAAACGGTCTAGGTCAGTTTTACTAAAAGGATTTGACTAAAAGCTAATGCCTGAAACAAAAAAAATGTGATTAAAGTGAAATTGTGATCAAGAAAAAAATTTACAAATCTAATATATAGACTAAGCTAGCGCAGTGATGTAAATTTTAGAGGCAAATTGATGTTGTAAAATCAAATAAAAATAACATAGTGTTGCAAAAATTATAAAAAGAGGTTGACATTTATTTATCTAATGGTGGAGAAGGAAAAAAGCAAGGCTACTGGCCAGAGAACCTCTCTAGTTTCTTTCTAGCTGTATAATTTTATGACACTAATATTAATATGTATTATATTCTCTATGCAGACCCACAAAGTAGATTCTTCAAGAGTAGGATGACCTCTGACTCCTGGCAAGATTCTAGAACACATTACTGAAGGGAAGGGTTTTTAGCAGATAGAAAAGTAAGTTGTGATTACTAAGAGCCAGTATGGATTTAGTAAGATCAAGTCATAGCAGAACAACATAATTTCAGTTCCTTCCTTCCTTCCTTCCTCCCTTCCTCCTTTCCTTCTTTCCTTCCTTCCTTCCTTCCTTCCTTCCTTCCTTCCTTCCTTCCTTCCTTCCTTCCTTCCTTCCTTCCTTCCTTCCTTCCTTTCTTCCTTCCTTCCATTTCCTTTATCTCTTTTTTGTTCTTTTTTTCTTGATTACTAAACTAGTAAGCTTGATGAATGTTATACATACACATATATGTATACACATGTAAACACATATGAAGTCCTGGAATTTTAGGAAGATATTTCATAAAATTTCTCATGACTTTCTTGCTGATAAGAAAGAGAAATAGGGCCTGACAAAATAATAGCACAGCTAGGTAGATTCCAACCAGCTGATCAATTGAAAAAAGTATCAATTGTTTTATGCAAACTTTGAATGAGAAATTATAATAGAAGGCCACAGGTCTCTGTCATTGATATTATATTTGACATTTTTAAAGATAAATTAAAAGAAGGCACAAATTTTTTTTTATAAGAAAGAATGAAAACATGGTGTAATAGGTAGGGCACTGGATAACAGAATTTGGATCTAAAATGATCTTAAACAAGTTAGAACATTGGGCTGAATAAAACAAGATGAAATCTAATAGTGATAAATATAAGGTCCTGAATTTGTTTTAAAAAATCAACTACATAAGCACAGAATAAGCAGGTGTGGTTATAATGAAATTCTTATGATGAAGCCTTTGAGGTATTTTAGTAGACAGCAACTTAAATAGGATTCAGCAACGTGATATTTTAGCTAATAAGAACTGACATTTTTGCAGTGCTTTAGGTTTTGCAAAGCAGTATACAAACAGTATCACATTTGATACCTTACACCCTGCAACAATAACAACTAAAAGCTACTATGATCTTAAGCTGACTTAATATAAATATAATGTCGAAAATCAGTGGTGGCAAGTGGAGGGAATAGCAGCGTTCTACTCTGTGTTAATCAGATCTCATCTGAAGTTTTATATCTAGCTCATTATACCACATTTTAGCAAGGATTTTTTACTAATCTAATCCAATGAACATTTATTAAGCACCTATAACATGCCAGGCACTGTGCTAAGAAGAGAACTGGAAATATAATTAATAAAAAGAAATACAGCCCCTGCCCTCAATGAGTTTACAATTTAAAGGATAGTGAACTAGCGTAAACTCATAAGATACACGGTTAAAATATGTATTTTCAAGCATATTGCAAAGTTTTAGGGAGCAGTGTGATACAGTGGAAAGAGTGTTATATTTGGAGTCAGGAGAACTGGGTTCAAGTTCTGCCTGCCAAGTACCACCCACTTGACTTTTGGCAAGTTATAATCTCTCTGGACTTTTGTTTTCTTTTTGTAACAGGAAGAGATTGGACTAGATCACACGTGAGATCACTTACAGCTTTAAATCCAGGGTGCTGTGTCATTCATGCTGGTCCTTGGGATTCCTTCATTTTTATTTTTTTTTAAGGTTTATTGACATGTTTTGCTTTCACATTACAAACATTTCCAGATCACCTGCAACTAGTGAAAGTTCTCTTATAACAAAGTAAGATGATTAATCAAAATTAAAATACAGTAACATCTAAAAATAAATGTAACATTCCATACCCATAGCATCCCCAATACCTCTATTTTTGAAGTGTTTTTTTAATTAACAGAAAAATATTTTTTCCTTTGTCTCACCCCTCACCTCATTGAAAAAAAGATAAAAAACAAATTCCTTGTAACAAATAAGCATATTCAAGCAAAACAAATTCCTTCGTTGACTGCATACGACACATATATACTCACATATATATGTATGTGTACACATATACATATATACTATTTGCACATATAATGGTGGTGGTTTTCATTTGTTCTCGAAGAGGACCAAAATGACCTCACTATGCTAGAGTCAAGTTATAGTGTGTCCGACTGTGGCTGATCAGACCAATACTAGCTCAGAATGTTCCACCACAGGACAGGCACAAATAGTTCATGTGGACATTTGGGATGGATTCTTTAAATTTGCACATCTCATGTTTCTTTTGAGCTACTTCAGTTCTGTTTGGCTCAAAGAGCACAGCACCTTCTCTCATGAGGTCATACCATGCTGAGTGGTCCTGTGCTAGTGTCTCCCATGTCACACAATCAATTCCAAGGTTCTGAAGCAATACAAGGACATCCTCAAGGTACACATATAAGCTACTTTATGTGAACATAAATTGTATACATATGCTATATGCGTATACATGTGTACATATTTATATGTCCTTGTATATGTATATATCTTTGTCTTTGTGTATGCATATGTATGTGTACATGTTTCTTATTCTATACCCCTAAGTCTGTTATCTCTCTGTCAGAATGTGGATAGCATGTTTCATCATCAGTCCTTTGAAATCATGAAAGGTCATTTCACTGATCATTGATCAAACTATTTTCAAAATGGGTTTGTGTTCACAGTATTGTTATTGTACACAATATGCTACTGGTTCTGCTTATTTCTTTCTTCAGTTTATAAAAATTTTCAAAATTGTTCATTTTTACATTTATTTCAGTATATTTTTTTGTTTCTGCTTACTCACTCTGCATTGGTTCATACAAGACATTCTGTGTCTCTTGGAAATCATTGGCTTCCTCATTTCTTGTAGCATAATACTCTTATCATATTCATATATCATAATTTGTTCAGCAATTATTCATTTAATGAGCATCCATTTAATTTCCTTTTGTTTCTACCATAAAGTGACCTGCTTTATTTTGCATGTGCAGACATTTTCCTTTTTCTTTGTTCTCTTTAGGTATTAGTCATGCAGCTGAGTAGCTTGGTCAAAGGGCATACACTGTTTAATAAGTTTTTGTGTACAATTCCAAATTGACTTCCAAAATGGTTGTGTCTATTAAGATAGAATCCTTAACAGAAGTGTATTATAACTCTAATAGCCCACAGCACCCATTCAAGACTAAAATATTTGATGTTCAGTGGAATTATTTAATGCACATTTCTTACCTGTTGATTAGTATTTACGTTACTTTTCTGCTTACATTGTAGAGTGACACCAGTCCTCTTAATACTATAATTTTAAGGATTTCTTAGATAACAATTTGTGTTTTTTTTCTCATATGGAACATTTGCAATGAAGTCTTCTAAAACCACCT
The DNA here is from genome assembly GCF_011100635.1 of Trichosurus vulpecula. Taxonomy (NCBI): domain Eukaryota; kingdom Metazoa; phylum Chordata; class Mammalia; order Diprotodontia; family Phalangeridae; genus Trichosurus; species Trichosurus vulpecula. The sequence goes on along the minus strand of NC_050577.1, from coordinate 159,693,945 downwards.
CATAACTGAACTTAACAACAATAAAAATTGTGTTTTATTAAGCTAGCATTAAGAAGAGAAGATGGATGAGAGTGCTGTTTGTGGTGGATAAGACTGTGATAATGAGTAACTTAGAAATAGCAGGGCTGTTCAGTTTTACTTTGTTTCCATTTTCTCTGAGAGAAAATGGAGTTGGGATAGAAGGAAGAAAGAAGAAATTACTAATGGGAGTTAATACATAAGATAGGAGAGATAGTGAAAGACACATACCTAACTGCCATTGATTCATGTAAGCCACTAGGCCCAGGTGAATTATATCCCAGGGAAATGGCAGATGTGATTACTGAGCCACTGTTACTAATCTTACAGTCTCTGGAAGATTATGGAGAATAGTGGAGATATCAAAGAACTAGAGAAGAACAAATGTTCCCATTTTTGAAAAAAAATGGAAAGAAAATTTTTGTCTGCATATGATAAACCAGCAAGATTTGCTTCAATTTCTGGCAAAATTCTAGAACCCGTTAATCTTGATTGAAACAATGACTTCAAAGATCTAGCATTGTGTCAACAAGAATGGCTCCTTCCAGAGTGATTTTCCTTCCTAATTTGACAAAATTACTAGACTAGTGCCGTAGGCAGAATTTACCAAGCTATCAGCAAAACATTTGACAGTCTTTTATGCTATTATTGAGGGAAAAGATGAAACAATACCAGTGATATAATAGTATTGGTGGAGAAGTTTGTTACTGAATTAATGGCAGGGTCCACGAAATCACCGTTCATAGCCTGATGCCATTTTGGAAAGAGGAAAGGAGTTCTTCGGTGGATTGCCTCAGGGATCTGTATTTGATCCTGTATTGTTTTCTTCAGTGTATTTTTCAGTAGTTTTTTGGGTCTCCTTTAGCAAGTCATTGACTTGTTTTTCATGGTTTTCTCGCATCCTTCTTATTTCTCTTCCCAATTTTTCCTCTACTTCTCTAACTTGCTTTTCCAAATCCTTTTTGAGTTCTTCTATGGTCTGGGGCCAGTTCATGTTTTTCTTGGAGGCTTTGGTTGTAGGCTCTATGACTTTGTTGTCTTCTTTAGGCTGTATGTTTTGGTCTTCTTTGTCACCAAAGAAAGAATCCAAAGTCTGAGACTGAATCTGGGCGCGTTTTCGCTGCCTGGCCATATTCCCAACCAACTAACTTGACCCTTGAGTTTTTCAGTGGGGTATGACTGCTTGTAGATTACAGAGTTCTATGTTCTACGTTTGGGGGGGAGGTGCCAGCTCTGTCAGAGCCGCACTCCTCCTTCCCCAAGGACCCCCAGTCCAGACTGGGCTCAGATCTTCGGCAGGCTGTGCACCCCTGCTGTGATCCGCCACTTAATTCCTCCCACCAGGTGGGCCTGGAGCCGGAAGTAACAACAGCTGTAGCTGCCCCACCTCCGCTGCCCCCGGGGCTGGAAGCCGAACCGCGAACTCCTTCCACTCCCGCAGCTTTTCCCACTAACCTTCTCCGCAGTCTTTGGTGTTTGTGGGTCGAGGGGTCTGGTAACTGCCGCAGCTCACATATTCAGGGCGCTAGGGCCCCCTCCGCCCGGCTTCTGGTCTGGATCGTCCACGCCGCTCAGGCTGGGCTCTGCTCCACTCCGTTCCCAGCTCCCAGCTCCCAGCTCCCAGCTCCGTGTGGAATAGAGCTCACCCAGAGACCATCCGGGCTGTCCTGGGCTGGAGCCCTGCTTCCCTCTGCTGTTCTGTGGGTTCTGCCGTTCTAGAATTGGTTCAGAGCCATTTTTATAGGTTTTTGGAGGGACTTGGGTACGGAGCTCACTCTAGTCCGTGCTTACCAGCCGCCATCTTGGCTCCGCCCCCCTTGATCCTGTATTGTTTAACATTTTAACAATAACTTGTAAAAAAGTTATTGAGAATGAATAAGTTCTGTTTTCTAGCTGACAATGTCACTAAAGTTTTGAATCTGGATTTCTGGAAGCATGGCAGTTTCCTAGATAGAAATAGAGAAGACTGGAAGAAGAGTGGCCTTGGGTTTTGGGGGTGGTGGTGTGGTGTGCTCTGTTTGGTACATTTTGGGTATCAAACACCTACAAACATCCAACTGGAAATGTCCAATAGGTAGTTAATGAGAAGGGAATGAACTCAGAAATGAGACAGTCTGAGTCTCTTGAGATCTGGGAATCATCCACATAGAGATGATGATCTGACCTATGGAAACTAATGAGAACATTGAGAGAATGCTACAGAAAATTGTCAGTACTGGTAGCTTGAAAGAGGAAGCCAGTGTCATTTTGTCTGAATCTAGCCCTTGCCCTAAGAAGCTCAATAGTTAGAATGTACCTCTTTTTGTAAAAGGAAAACACTTGGAGAAGTTGAGTATATCTCCAAAGTGACACTAAATGAGTTACACACACTATTATCTATGTCACTTGTTCCATTATTAAACCTCAAATGCTAAGGCAAAACTATAGCAAGATTGTACAAACACTGTTAATAAGCCTAACAACAATAATTGGCAGTGGTAGCTAGTGTCTCAGTGGATGGAACTCTAGGGCTGAAAGTCAGGAAAATCTAAGTTCAAATGCAACTTCAGAAACTATGTGGCCCTGGGCAAATCACTTAACTTCTCGTAGCCTCAGTTTACTGATTTGTAAAAGGAGGATAAGAGCAACTCCCTCTTAGTGTTGTTTTGAGGATAAAATGAGATAATTTTTGCAATTATTATTAAATAAGCACCTGTAGACAATTTATTTTATTGTTTTCTATTTATATTAAGTTGTACTGATAACCTTTGTTTTTATATAACAATTATTTCCAGATACACTCTTCCCCCTACACACATAATGAATCCTTCCCTGCATCAAAAGTCATTAGGCAACACTAATTGACACAATGAACTCTTCTAACATTATACATGGATAATATGTGCAGTATTTTCTGCCTGTGTGTGGTCTCTCACTTCTGTAGAAAAGAGGAAGACACATTTCCTTTTTTCTTCTCTAGGGTCAAGCCTGAGTATTTCAATTACTCATCATTTCACTCTTTCGTGTGTTTTCATTTATGTTGCTGTAGTTACTGTGCATAGGGTATTGTGAGTATAGTTCTCCTGGTCTTAGCTGTAGTCAGTTGGCTCCATGAAGGTAGCTGAAACCAGGTCATCTGACTGTAAATGCGGCAGTTTTTAGTACACTATACTGATTCCCTTTCAAATGCATACAGTCTTATTCTTAGATTAAAAGGTAACTCAGAGTCACCTAGCCCAAGCCAATTTGATCAAAATCAAATGTAGCATTGGACTCTCCCTAGGCATCAGTGTTTACAAGCATGTGTGCACATACATGTATATGCATATGTGTGTCATATATACACATGTGCATGACATATACATGTGTACATATATACACACATGTATGCTTGGCATTTAGCAATGAGCTTCTAGGTCTGTGCCTGGAAGATCAATGTTAAATGTCATGTTGATTAATTATGAGAACATCAACCCCATCCCCCAGCAGAGGCATTAGAGACATCCCCTCTAGTGTCACGTGACAGTAATCATTCAGCTATCCTTTCTGAATACTCACCAGAGCCACAGAGGAAAGGAAGCAATAATGTACTCACTATTATAACTGCTGAAATGGAGTCATTGATTTCTACATACATTAGAACAACAACCTGTCCAAAGGGGATTCCTTGAAACGTAAGATAATATGATAGCTAAAGGTGGAGGATTATGTTTCCTGTGCATCTTAGCAGCTGCAATGGAGAGTTAATTTGCATTGAGTTCCATTACCATTTGTTACACTGAATTTCTGCAGTTGGTGCTGTTATTAACTTCTACTGTCTAAATTCATTTTATCATGTTGTAATCTTTTACTTTCCCACCTCTCTCCATGCTTCACTCCTAAACCTTTGTCATCCTCACCATGACCTGCATCTCCCCATCTCTCAATACAATTCCAGACCAGAAGTCTTGCTCTTCCTATACTTTCCTTCGTTACCAGGCTTGGCTCTTTAGTGGCCAATTCTCTGCCCATGAATTCTTAATCTCTTGTACTTCTGATGTTGGAGAGCATCCAGAGGAAGTCAATCAAGATGCTGAAGTACCTTAAAATCTTGTCATATATGTTTCAGCTGATTAGTCTTGAGAAGGTTTATCCTGGTAAAGAAAGGACTTGGTGGCAGCAGATGGAATAAGAGGTGATAGTTCCACCTCGAGTGCTTGAAATGCTATTAGGTGGTAGAGTTAAGATAAACTGTTCATGTTTAAATTGAAGGAGATAACGTCTGAGGTCATGTCCAACTTTGAGATTTTGTAAACCAACAGGTTATATCTTTACAAATTTACCCTTTTCCTTAAAAATTAACTCTTTAAATTACAAATTTACTAATTTATTTTAAGTTTAAATTACAAATTACTGAATTACAAATTTATCTTTTTCCTTAAAAAGTCAGTAACCATTCTTAAACTATATTGCTATGTATATGTATATGTGTGTACATACCTACTTAAGCACACATATGTATGTATTATAACATATATGATATAACTGTCTATCTAAATATACATATATGACTTAATCTTAAAGACGTTTTGCATCTAGGTTAACTTCCTCTGGATGCTCTCCAACATATTATCATCAATAGGACAAGGGAATAAAAAATTCAAAAGGCGAGGAATATATATTATGCATATTTGGGCGTGTGTGTGATCTCAGAGAGAAATTATAATTGAAAAATTAGTTGAACCCAGAATTGAATGAGAGGAGAGGTGTATTGCTTCAAGGTTCTTTTATTGACCTCAAAGTTACCTCTGAAACAAAGGAGCATTTAAAAAAAATACCAGCATTTGCTCTCTGATGACACAGGTTGTATGGTTGTAGGACATGGACCTCTACAATCTCCTGAAGAATTTAAATTGAGAATCACCCAAGGCGAATGGTGATCAACACATCACAAACAAAGAATTACATAGGAATCTATAGAAAAGATCTTTGCAAATAATTGTATGATTGAAAAAGAAGATGGGTCAGTCAGATGGTAAGAATACAAGATAACCATTGGTGTTCCTGTGATATTAAGAGAACATGAGGAAGGACCTAGCATGGTGGGAAGACTACTATAGTGAACTTTTAGAAGGACATGGATAAAAGTTGCACAGATATGCAGGCATGGATGGGGTATGATCAGTATCACTGGAGGGAATACCCAAATTGATGAGATCATTTATTTACTGAAGTGCCATCCAATATAGATATTTGTATGATATAAGGTACTTTTTCACAGGTTGTGACAGAACTACCACTTTAATAGATTTTTTTTACACACTACATATTTTTTTTACTTGCATATGTTATGAAACATCTTTGTGGATACTGAGTACCCATTTTTACCCAATTTAAGCAAAATGAAATGATTTTATTTTGCACATGGGACTGATAGTTTTGTAAATAGTGTTTTTAGTTCACAGACCGATCCTTCCCTTCAGTCCATCTTCCTCTTAACTTAGTTTACATGGTAATATACAATCATGGAGGTTCTTAGCCTTAGCATGTATAGAGATTTTCTGTATTATATGAATAAAATTGGATGTGTGAGTGGAATCTAATCAAAGCTGATTTAGTTATATTCCTTCTAAGTTTTTCACATTAAACCTCAACATTTCAAATCAGAGTTTTCTGAAGTGTTTTCATTTGCTTAAAACTATGACACATTGTGTCATGATGTAGACTGTAAGATAGTGCAGGAAGAAGGGGAGGGGGCAAAAATATATATTGGCAAGAAATGCCACAGAGGTCTTTTTAAAATTTCCACTAAGATTTTAGACACTTAGACATGGAATCTTAAATAAATCTTATGGATTCCAGGTGCTGCCCAGAACTTGGAACTTGGACCAAAGTATCTGTTAACTGAAATGAAAACACCGTATTTACAGGCATTCTGCAGAAGAGGGAGTTAGCCATGTGGCCAACATCCATTTCACTCCACAACCTAATACTCCATGCCTAGTGCCTCAGAAATGAAGGAAGACAAACTCCTATCAACAGCCAGCCAGAAAGCCTCTGGCAAGCCTCCAGCATAGGGTCCCTAGAGGTATCCAGAGCTGGCTTGCTAAAGGGAAAATTAGTTGTGCCAATTCTCTGTGGTCAACAAGGGACAGCGAAGTTTGGCTTCAAATCAACTGAACTAAAATGCTCAGTGATTGACCCTGTGTCTAACTCTTATTCCACAGTTTGTGATTTCCTATTTTCCACTTCCTTGTGTGGATCATATGTCTCAGGTGTAAATTATTGCCTGAGAACCTTTTGAGATATGTTAACTCTACCAAGCCGCTGCATGGCAATTGAGTAAATTGTCATTGCAGTGGATTTGTTAGTATCTGAGTGATCTGAAAAAATTTCTGCATCTCCACTAATTTTCATTTATGGAATAATTTATGCACTCATTGGCCAATTTTACATTTGTAAAAAATATGCGTGGAAGCAAGGGCAGGTAACTAAAGAAGAGTACAAAAAAGTGGCTCACTCTAATAAAATATGGTGTCAGAAACAGAGGCTCAGAGTAAGCTGATTCTAATAATAAATGCTAAGGACAGCAAAAAAAAAAACTTTTAAAAATCTGTTTGGGGGGGGTGGATGAGAAAGATCAAAGAAGGAATGAGGATCATTGCTTTGAATGTATGGGTCAGTACTTAATATCTGATATTCTGATCTTGTAGGATGATAAAAAGTAGAACTACTCAATTCCTATCTTGTCTCTGTTTTCTTTATTAAGACAAATGTTCTTTAGAATAGGTTTGAGTGATTTTTTTGTGACCTATAATTTTACCTCTGTGAGTAGGTACTTGGTGTTAAAACTGTCTCCACTGATGCAGACCAGCAGCTAATTAATAACAGTGCCTGGGGCACTGAAAGTATAAATAATTTGCCCATTTTTACACAGCTAATCCATGTCCCAGTAAGGAATGGAACTCAGTTGGGTCTTCTTGTCTCCCAGCCCTCATTCTACTATGCCATGCTATCTAACTCAGACTATAGAATAAACTAGTTTAATAGGGAATTTGTAAAGGAGAAAGAGAGGCAGCTAGGTGGCTCAGTGGATAGAGCGCTGGACCTGGAGTCAGAACACCTAAACTCAGATCTAGCCTCAGATCTAGTCTCATATACTTACTAGACATGGAACCTTGGGCAAGTCACTTAAACTCTGTTTGCCTTAATCCCCTGGAGGAGGAAATGGCAAACCATACCAGTACCTTTACCAAGAAAACCTTGGAATGCATTGGTGTGATAGGGTCCACAGGGTCCCGAACACAAGAGAAAGAGTACTAGGTTAATATCAGAAAGAAACAAAAAACCTAGGTTCAAATGCTTAGTACCTCTTTGATTTGGAGCAAGTTACATCCTTCCTAGGGTTCACTCTCCTCATCTTTAAATTGTGTGTGTGTGTGTGTGTGTGTGTGTGTGTGTGTGTGTGTGTGTGTGTGTGTGATATCACAGAATCATCTATTCAGAGCTTGAAGCAAAAGTGTATTAGAAAATGTTTAACAACCAGTTTTCTAGGGAGAAGGGAGGAAGGTATAGATGACATGTTTGTAAGTTTAATCTGCATTGGTAGCATTTTCTCAAGTCTAGACAATAACAATATCAATAAACTATGCGCTGATTTGTAGATTTGCTGATTTCTGAGATATGCTCACATTGACAGTTCAAGCTGGCTCCACTATATTCCTGGCTGGAGAGGATATCAAAGAAGATCTAATCCTCTCATGTTATATCGATCAGGAAACTGAGACCCAGAGAAATGAAAAAGACATAGCAAAGGTCACACAGACAGTTAGTGACAGAGACAAGTTTTGAACTTAAGGTCTCTGATTCTAAAGCTTACATCCTTTCCACTTTATCACGCTTCCTAAGTCACTTCTAGCTCTAAATCTGTGGTTCTCTAATCCCATGAAACCTAGGATAAGTAAGAAGACAAAAAGAGAGCACCTAGTCACTTCAAATATCCGGACAATGGCGAGGTATATCTCAAAATACTGAAAAAAAAGCTGGTCGAAGTTATTGTTGAAAAACTGTTAATGATGTTGAGAAAACAGTGGAGACCAGGAAAGGTGCAACAATACTAGAGGAAAGAAAATGCTGTCCAGAGCTCGAAAGACTGGATGTGAATTCTTCAGACAATAAGCTAGCGAGCATTACTTTGATGCCTATCAAAATTTGAGAATTTATTTTTAAAGGTAAGAGCACATAGGAAGTAGTCACTGTGAACTTGGGTGGGTTTATTATATCCTACCAAAGAAACCTCATTTCCTTTCTTTTTTTCTTTGTTGGAAAAGAGTTATTCAGAGAATATTGTAGTCAAGATATACAGATATTTTACTAGGGTAATCTGTCTATTAATTAGTTTACTTAGTTTTGTCATATCCTTCACAGTATCCTTGTGGACAAAATAATAGACATGTGGGTTGGAATCCAGAGTTAAGTGATTTCACATTAGCTGATTAAATGGAAACAGAGTTGATTCATGGATTGTGGCCAAGGGGGAGGGGTGTTTGGGGAAGGAGTACTAGGCCATCTCCTTGGCCCTGTGCTATTTTACATTGTTATCAGTGCCTGTACTAAGGCATAGGTATCCTGTTTCTCATTTGTTTGTTTTTGGAAAGCATGAAGCTATCACATTGGATAAGATTTTCACAATCTAGAAAGATAAGATTAATTTAATAAAATGAAATTCAGTGGGGATATATGAAAAAAGTCCCACATGTGAGTTAAAAATATCAACTATGTAATAGGTTCAGAAGAAGTATGGTTAAACAGGTTGTTATGGGGAGAGACCTGTATATTTTAGTGGGCTACCAACTCTGTGCAATGTATTACCAGGAAAACTAGTGTAATCTTAAACTTCATTATTAGAAGCATAGTGTCCAGAATGTGGAAGGTTGGGGCCTCATGGTAATCCCTAACTAGATCACATTTTGAATTTTGTATTCAGTTCTAAATGCCATGTTTTAGGAAGGGCAGTAAACTGGAATATGTCCAAAGAGAGGGATCCAGGATGATTAGAGTACTCTAAACCATGTCTTAGAAGGATTGGCTGAAGAAATAATTGTTTGTAAATGGAAATTAAAAGAAAAAATTTGAGGTCGATCAAGGCCGTTGTCTCCAAGTATTTGATACAGAAAGATTCTATTTTGTTTGGCTCCTTTTGACATAACTAGGGGCAACAGGTTGAAGGTAGAGAAAGACAGTTGTCCTTTACCTATGAGGAAAAATTTAGAATTATCTAAAAGTAGAATAGGCAGCCCCAGGAAGCAAGTTATTTCTTCTCAAAGGAGAGTCTGGATGTTGTACGTGGAATTTCTGCTCAACAACCAGTTGGACTAGATGATATCGGAAATACCTGTCAAACCTGAGGTTCTATTGTCTAAATACTGTAAGGTAGGGAAATAGGACACCAAAGATTATCAAGATAAGATTTGTGGAATTAAGTGCCCTTGATCTTTTCTGCTATTCACCCCTTCCTTTTTCAGTCACCTCATACCCAACAACATGGGATAGGAAATGTAAAGTTTTAACAACACATAGGTTAGTGTCTGGATTATTCTTAGTGTAATCCCCACAGTGTGGCATGATACTCCACTCTTCCTCCCTAAGCTTGTTCAGTCACCCAAACTCTACTCATGTCAGTAAGTCTGGGATTCCCAGAGAAGAATCACTACCACAGAAATACAACTCACAACTACTCTCTTAGTATCCTAGGTGTAAACCTGGTGCCCAGGGGATATACTTCTACTCAATAGGTCATGAGCCCCCATCAGTATTTAGCATTTATGCAAATCAATGATCATCACACTACTGACACTTAAACATAAAATATTTATGTAAAGGTAAGGAAAAAGCAAGAATGAAAGGAACATTTCTTTATCAGAAGACAAAATCATAATCTAGGTCATACTCCCCCACCAATACACAAGTGTCCATGGAGGAGAGTGGACACATGGAAATCTACATTCAACTCACTCTCCTGTTTCATCTCCTTATCTTATCCTCAAAGTTTCTCCTCCTGGTGGCTTTTTAACCTTCTTCATGTTGGCTTCCTAAAGCCCTCTTAATTCCTCGAATCAATAACTGATGGAATGAAATTTAAGAAAACCAGTTTTTGGTCAAGTATGAACAATAGCCTTTATATAATCTTCCCATAGTCTTCAATCAGTTAATTTATAATTGATTTATAATTTCAAAACTCCACATACAGTCACACATGAGCTGATGAATCACAAAGGCCTACTGTTATTGCTAATTTAGTAATTGTTTTGCTGTCAAGTAGGTCCTCCCAGTTTAGTCATCTAAGAGACAGTTCTCTATCTGAACCTCAAGACAGTTTGTCTCTCTCATCACATTTTATTTGACAAGTGAATTTTTATAATTTTCTTTATATGGCTATCCTTTTTCTACCTCTAAGCAACCAAACTGCTCATAAACAAAAGGAAGACAATTCCTTATACTGGTATTTCTTTCAATTTAGAAATTTCTACCTCAGTACACTAATTACAAACTCTTATAATTATGGTATTTCTTATAACTTTTCCCCTAATATTAAAATTGTCCTCTTTTAATTCTGTTCTTGACTCAGAACAATTTTCTGCATCAGATTTTATTAAAAATTCAAAATTTAAAAATAATTTTGTTCTCTTTCTTCCATAACTTATAATTAGTCTTGAAAATGTGTATTTTTCTTATAGGTGTTCTTTTTCAAGATACTGTTATATTTAAAGAAAAATAAATTCAAATTTTCTATTACTTTGTTTTTGCTTACTGAAGGTATTAGCCATCTGTCCTTGTTTCATTATAAATTCTAAAACACATATACATATATAGTGTATATTTTATTGAAAAGATTTACAAATCATATCCTAAGCAATGTACTTGAAAATATTTAATCGTTAAACACATTGAGCATTCATGTGTGTCTCATTTTATTGGAGATATGATAGCTCTTTTATCTAAGTGTATTATGATGATAAAAATATAAAGGGCTCTTGCAACTTTTGTTTTTGCTGGTGTGTGTGTACACACACACTTCTTTTTTTTTTAACTTTCGCATGTTTACTAAATCATATGTTCCAGAATTCATGAGGCAAATATTCTTCCTGAACAGAATCAACTAGGAGTGTTTTATAAAATTAATTTATTCAACTATAATTGATGCAGAAATACATTAAATCTCAAGGAAAAAAGATACAAGTTGTAACTACTTTTCTCTGGTTCTCGCCCTTTCACCTGCAATTGATTTTAAATGACATTTGAAAAGTTGTGAGTTTTTGATAATATAGAGTCTTCAGAGTGGCAGGTTTTTGAAGAGAGGATGAAATGCTGATCTCTGCCTCAGCAAAGCCAACTTGTTCTTTAGAGAATTGGCTGTTTAAAGGCCACCAAGCAAAACCTTTCATGCTCTGTCTAGCATAAGGCAGCTGTGAAAACACAAGACTTGGGGAACCAAGGCCATCACTACCACCCTTCCCTTACAATTGCAGAACTTCACAAATTCAAATGCATTTCTTTGTAGACATTGAAAGAAATATGCTTTCTTAAAGGAACATTAGAGATGCAATACTTGTTCCCTTTTGTCACAGTGGTACTCAATAGTGCATCCTGAGTTTTAAATTGTGTTGGATGTGAAAAATTGACACCTGAAATGGAGGTAAATTAATTTACAGTAATAATTCATTCTCTTTTTCCATGCATGCTGTAGATCTGTTTCTATAGAAATTGGACACTTCTTTTTATTGGTGAAATTTATGAGTATAGTCTCCCTGAAGGTTAGTGGCCAAATCTGGATTGACTAAATCATATGTCTGACTTTTGCTGTCCCCTGTAACAATCCAGCAATCTGAGAAAGTCAGTTTTGTCATTGGTATACCAATGAACAGCTTAAAATGCTGTGTGCACTTTGGTAATAAATATCAGAACACACCACAATAAAATGCTGTGCTTTTTTTAAAAAATGGTGGTCCATAATACTTGGGAAGCTTATCCTAGACTTTTTTTTTATAATTTGTAATCATTACGTGACTACCATATGTAACTACCTAATGTTGACATACCTTCTCCAATTACTTTAGCTAACATTACTTCTGTCAACATTAGCAATGTCAAAGTCAAATGACTGAAATGTTTTCAATTTTCCAATTCTCTTAGTGCTAATATTTGCAAAGTGGTGTTGACATTATGAAAGATTTTTAAATTTGCAAGTCTAGTTATTCAAATAGCAGGTATACTTTCTTTGACCCACATTATTTAACCTAACTATGACTTTTTATAAAGTGAACAGAAATTTGACCAAAAAAAGTAAAACTGATCCTTCCTTGGAACTCCTAGTTGTATTTTAGAAAATTCAGAAGTGCTGGCCAGTAAGGCATATGTGTAAAATACACAAAGTTTCATGTTAGTATGATCATTATGTACAATTATTGAACTGTATCATACAAAAAACAGTAACTTAATATATCCCATATGTATTATTTTCTTATATAAAAATAGAGTAGAATAAAACATTATTTTACCCGGTGTTTTGTACATATACATTTACTTCCAATTCACCCTGTATATAGCCTGTTTATCCATAGCTGTTTGCATGCCGTCTCTCCTTGTTAGATTGTGTGTTCCCTTAGGGCAAGGTCGATTTTTGCCTTTCTCTGTATCACCAGCACTTAGCATAGAGCCTGGCACATAATAGACATAAATACTTGGAGCTTGTTGATTTCCTAATCTCAACAAATATAAAGGGTGTCCCAGATAGTTTAGTAAGATTTATTAAGCTTTAAAATGCACTAAGACTTTTGGGACACGCTGTATTCTAGAGACCCCTGATGGTAGTAAAATAGGTTGTGAGAGATATGCTGAAGCTCTCACACTTCAAACCTTGCTAAGGTATAACATTTTTTAGATTGGTTGAATTTTCAAAAGCCACGAAGCCAGAAGGTTTCCTATCTGTCCCACATTGCTATTCACTAATTTTTCCAAACTCTCCTAGAATACATAAAGTTATAAAGATGATACACTATGGGAAGTATTAAAAGAAACATTTTCCCTGAAATGATCAGAACAATTTCCTTATAGCATTGTAGAAGCAGAGATTAGAAGAGATGTCTGAAGTTGTAATCGACATTTTTGTCATGTGTAAGGTTTACAGAGTGCTTTACATGTATTTTATCATTCCATCCCTCCCACAACTCTTTGAGTGAAGTGCTCTTTGCACTACTAAAGGGTGACTATCCAAAAATTGGCCAAAGTGATTGTTGACTATGTATTGGAACTTGAAGAAAATGGCAGTGTTGCTGCAGGATTGAATAAAAGCAGATGTATTCCCACTTTCCAAATTAAAAAAGGGATGAGTATAAAATCTACATAATAATAATCTTGTGAACTCAACTTTGAATCCTGGAAACCTTTTAGAATTAAATATTAAAAGGAGGCTTAATGAGCCTCTAGGAAAGAATTACAAGGGATAAAAGACCACGTAGTTTATTCACTATAATGTGTTGGTCAGAAAGAATTAGTGTGGCTTCATCAAGAATGTGTCATGTCAGAAAAACTTCATTCCTTTTTTTTTTGGATGGGGTTAATAGGGTAGTAAATAAGAGGGATGCTGCAGATATAATTTACCTAACTCTGCATTTGACAGACTCTTTCATGTTATTCTTTTGGAACCAATGGAGAGGTATGGGTAGAAAAAAGTAGAGTGAGGTAAATTTGAAAACTGGTTGGTATACAGAAATATTTATAGTGGCAGGCTTTGTGGTGGCAAGGAATTAGAAATTAAGAGGGTGCCTAGCAATGGGTGAATGGCTGAAAATGTTATGGTGCATGAATGCGAGAGAATACTATTGTGCCATATGAGATGAAGAAGAGAACAATTTCAGAAAACCTGGGAAGGCTTATATGAACTAATGCAGAATAGAGTGAACAGAATCAGTAGTTCATTTATACAATAACAATACCGTAAAGGCAGACAACTTTGAAAGACTCTGATAAGTGCAATGACCAATCATGATTCCAGAGGCTTCATGATGAAACATACCCCTCATCTTTGGATAGTTTGATGTGAGAGCAAGGAAAGTTCATGTATTCTTAGGCTATCTCAAGAAGTGCATAATGTCCTACAATCAAAGAAGCAAACTTAAGTGATTAGAAGGATGGTGAATAGTAATATACCTTGATGGTAATCGGAAAGTTTGTTAGAAGGATGTTTCTTGGGGGGGAAAGTTAATTAGTTCTGTTTTGAACATACTTAATTTGAGATACCTACAAGATATACAGTTCCAAATGTAGTGAAGGCAGTTGGTGATGAAGGACTGCAACTCAGGAATGGAATTATGGCTGAACATGTCAATCTAGGAATTATCTGCACTGACATGGCTAAAGCAAAATCTTAGTCTCACAATATTATTCATAAATATATGTAAATTCCAAAATGTCAAAATGTTAAAGAATTAATAAATACTTTCCTTCTTTCCTAATAGTATGCATAGTTTCTATTGGTATAAATTAAGTCCTTTCTTCTTGGTTTGTATTTTTATAGATGTTTTATATATGCTTATTTGAATATTTTAATTAATTGTAAATAGAAGGTCTATATGATTGTGCTTCTTTAATGTTTTCTCTTTTAAAAACAGTAAACATAAGATATAAATATTCCCCCAATGTGCAAATGGGTTTTGTCTTGAAATTGTATTGAAAATTAGTTCTTTTCAACTCAGAATGCATTATCTTATGGAAATATAATAGTTTGGTTACATCCTATCACAAAAGCCCATTTGGCTGTAAATTCAACTGCACTATAGTTTCAATGCTACTATTTCAATCTGTTCAACTTAGAAATTTCACTGCTAATCAATTTAACTAGTAATTCAGCTATATTTTTGTAGCTTTTGTAGCTCTTGTTCAAAGCTCCAATTCAGAAATTAGGACATTAGGGACATATGCTTCTCTTCTAGAATCTTGATGGAAGTACTGGCCTCTTCCCTTCATTATGACCCTATTGATGAAGAATTAGTTCACCTTGTACCATAGCCCCATTGCTATCCCCCATTTGGAAAAGAGTGATGACTTAGGTTGTAACAGCTAGATGTGAGGGTACTAGATCTTCCTTATGGGTTCTCTCTATTGATGGACACAGAGAAGCTTTCTCAAACACATCTATAAACTCTAAAGTGAGGTCAGGTTTCATCAGCAGCACCTGGCCTGTAGTACCATGGGCAATTTAGAACCTGTTGCAGTTCTCCTTTCTCTCTCTCTCTCTCTCTCTCTCTAGATAGAGATAAAGAGATATAGATAGATAGATCCAGATATATGCACAAATGAGCAGAGGCCAGTGAAATAACTCCATTTTTCTGGGGCCATGAAAGAACATACTCACTTCTCCCCTGGGGCAGAAGCCATGATTTTCTCTTAGAAGCATGAATGCAGACCATTCTGACCATTGGATACTTCAGGACAGAACTGTGGATTAGCGGGGGATCTGAGGATACCTGACTTTAATGATGAAGAGTATCCATGCTGTTTAAAACTTAAAGAGAATGACATCTTATGCTCAGTATCAGGCAGAGATGAACTTCACAAGCCTTATAGTTTGACCTTCCTTGCTTCATAGATGAGGAAACTGAGGCATGAGGTTAGGTGATTTGCCTAAGGTCATGCATATGATAACCATCAGAGGTACAATTTAAGTCAAGGTCCTCTAATTTCAGAACAAGTGCTCGCTCTTCACTTTCGCTCATTCTTTTGGCTGCTATCCTACAGAAGAAGAGGGTGATGATTGTGGGACAGCTAGACATATTTTGCTTTGGCCTTTGTGTGGAGTGAAGGCAATTGTTTGCAAATTATGTGCCTGATTTGGGTCATTGTGAGTCTTGTTTGAGCTGTACAGAAACCAGTCATATACATGATAGTTCTGACTTAATTGGGTTCCTACAGTAGCAGGTAGCTTCCTATGGTATATAGTCCCATGGTATATAGGCATATATCTATCATGAATTTGTAAAGTGCAAGGGCCTATATCAATAATCTTGTTGCTGTATTTATTCAGAATTTTTTTTTAAACTAAAAGCATCATGGAATAGGGGAGAGAGAGTGATGAGCTAATTCAGGAAGACCTGATTTCAAATAATGCCTCTGGTACTTGGTAGCTTTGCGACCCTGGGCAAGTCATATTTTATAAGTCATAAAAGGGTTGCTCTCTGTACTGGAAACAGAAACAACAACAACATTGTTATATAATATTTATATAGCATTGTAAGGTTTGCAAAGCCCTTTAGAAATAAGCTCATTTTATCCTCACAACAGATGTGGGAGTGTAACCAGAATGGCCTTTGTTTTCTTTGAATGACTCAGCTTACCTCATTGAGCTTCCCTGGACGCTGGGGCTTGCTCTTCCGGGGCAGGACCAGACAACTTCCTGTGTGATGAGTCATGGGGCTGGCTGAGGGGAGGTGTTAATGTCTATGCTAGGGGGAGGGGCCAACTCAAGAACCAATCAGCCCTGGTCATTCGGGCGGAGCTTGATGATGTCAAAAACCCTATAAGAGGGGAGAGGACAGCTTGAAGAGCTCTCTTTCCTTTTCCGGTTTGAGCCAGCGACAGTTACATCGTCAGTTACAGCGACAGTTACATCGTCAGTTACAGTTGCAGCTTCAGTTACAGACACAGACACAGCTGAGGCAGGAGCTGCCAGTAGCAGAGCTGACCTACGGGAGGAAGCTGAACAAAGACTTCAGGCCAGTGGGTAATCTTATTACCATCGAGGGGGAAGCATGATTTTGCTTTACGCAATCATGCTTCTCTGTAGCCTCCTGGTTACTCTTGCAAGGCGTACTTATTGGGCCTGGAAGATTTTGATCAACATATCAAAATGGGGCTTCTGGTTCATGGGTTGGTTACTGTGGAGCCTAAATAAATGTTTTGATTCTTCTGCCTTCTACTTTGAGAGTTTCTTATATCCGGCGGTTCCGAACCTTTCAGACATGTTTATGATCCTCTTTGAGATTATAAACTCGGCCCTCCTGATACAGGGAGGTACTTTGTATTACTATCCTCATTTTACAGATAAGAAAACTGAACCAGACACAGGTTAAGTGATTTACTGAGGATCACATAGCTAGTAGATGTTTCAGGTAGGATTTGAACTCAGTTCTTCCTGACTCCCATGTCCTGTACTCTGTCCATTTATGGAGTTGGATGCTGACTATACTGACTAAATTGCAAGTATGTTTTGTATATATTCTCTTTATATTTCCAGTTTGAAACTGGGAACAAGGGAGCATTACTGGGAGAAAAAAAAATGTAGATCCTGGTTTTCTGCCACTCCTAGTAACTTTTTGTTTTTGTTTTCCTTTTTCTCCCCCAGTACAATACAGAAATGCTAACAAAATCACATGGTATCTCAAATATTTCTTCAATAATTCCTCAAAATTGCACTCTAGAAAAAATAATTAAAAACTGGAGAATTTCCCTGTGAATCTTTGGAAATTATAGCTCTAAGCCAGGGAATGAATGAATAAGACAGGAAAGGATAAGGAGGATGGGAGAAGTTCGTAAGTACAGACTGACTAAAATGTTCCTGATCCTGTACCAGCCAGTGGCAAACAATGAAGCTTCTGCATTAATTGAATCTTTTGTTTGCCCTGGCAAGAACAAATCATATTCCAATTATACAAGCTTCTACTGGTAGCAGTATCGATGCTTTGAAGAAGGAAAAGAGAAGCCAGGGTGCTGGGGTAAGGGAGGAAAGTGTGTCCTGACTTTTTGATTCCCAGTGTGTATTGTGTATGGAAAAAAAATACATTGGCAAGGATAGTAGGGAGGCTACGTGAGTAAAAGTGGTACTGAATTATCTCTTTTCTCACTTTTCAGCTTCAATACTTCAAAAAAATTATGACTTCATTCATTATTCATTCCATTGTTACAGATGGGAAACCCTCTTCATAGGACTTAATGACCTATTACCCTCTCCTGGCTTCAAATCTTTGAAGTGGAATCTAATTTTTTTAGTCATTCAAAAATACTGACTTCTTTATTATGGCGTAATGGAAACAGAAGTCAGGAGGGCTGGGCCCATGTCATGGTTCTATCGCTCTTGTCACAATGGGTAACTGGCATCTAGATACAGGAGTAGAAAGAGCTTTGGATTTGGAAGGAAGGAAACAAGCTTTTGGTAAGCTCCTACTACGTGTAAGGCCCCGTGCTAAGTGACTTACAAATGTTATTCCATTTATAGCTTACAATAACCTAACTCTGGAAGTTAGGTGACTTTATCACCATTTTACATTTGAGGAAACTGAGGCAGGCAGCGGTTAAGTGAATTGTCCAGGGTCACATAGTTACAAAGTGTGTGAGGTTGGATGTTAACCTAGGTCTTCCTGACTGTAGGTTTACATGGCCAATGCGATACCCACAGAGGCTGCTGTGAATATGCAAGCATATTCCCAGGTGTGAATTGCAAGATACATCACGCTCTTCAATGAATATGAAACCAGAGCATTCATTCAAACATCAGAAAGCCAAATCCCTCATACCAAGGAAGAAATCTATACACATTATCAATGCAGGTGGCACAGCCATCCCTAAGCCTTTCCCTCACAAACTCCCTTAAGCACAATCCCTCCCTCTTTCACTCTCTCCAAGCTCCAACTCACTCCAACTTCCTGCTCCAGCTTTTCAGCAAACTCCTCCCACCACAGGTCATGTGACTTGGACTCATGTGACTCGGACCCATGTGACTCAGGCAGGTCACATAGGCCTGTTAATGGATGGGAAAGCTCTTCCCATTGCATTAATATAAGGAGGCCCAGAGGTTTTTCCACCAGGTAACCTAGCTGCCGTTTAGGTGCTAAGAATAGACTCTTTGGAGTCAGAAGGCTTGAATACAAATCATGCTTCTGCCTGGATGCTTCTGTGTCCTTGGGCAAGTCATTTCATCCCTTTGGGCCTCAGCTTCCTCATCAGAAAAAATGAGGAAGTTGGATGTGATAACCCCAAAGGTTGCTCCCATCTTGGAAATCTATGATCCTAGGTTAACTCACCTTGGAATCTAGTTCTGGGCATTAGTTTCCTCATCTGGAAAAATATGTGGTATAGTCTAGATGATCTCTATAATTATAGTCTCTTTTTGTTTTGAGATTCTAAGCTTCTCTTTTCCTATCCCCCACCCCCCCTTTTTTTTTAGCAAAATCAAAATGTCCTTTTGTAAAAAAAAAACAAAAACAAAAACAAAAAAACACAAAAAAAAACCCCAAAATAAACCCTTTTAGAGAAAGATTTATACTCTGGTGAAATGTTCCTGAATTTGTAAAGCATACTACTAAAGGTATACCTTAACAAATAAAGCATGTTAGAGAACAGCTTTTTTCGATGTTTGATCAAAAGAATATGGCATTTATTTGAAACATATGCACTTTGTCAAAAACATTTGTAATCTCACTATTCTAAGTACTAAAACATTAGACTAAATTGACAGTTTTCTAAAAGTACATAGTTAACTTTCCTATGAAAAATAGTATTCTTTCCTGTATGCATCTGTTTTAAAGAGGATAGTGTTTTTTGCCATTTATGGAAAAGTACAACTTGGAAATATTCTCAGAGGCTTTTCAGGTTGGTGTAGGTCACCTTGGCCAAAATGATGCAATTAAATATAAAAGAACTCTAATTTGTATTTGTAGAAACCACTTAGCCCTAAATATGGGGACATCAGTTGTGTTTATTAATATTCTATCTCTCATAAAATGCTCAATCATTTCATTTCCAACTTAAAACATTTATTAGATCACTGAGACATATTCCCAGGGAAGCTGAGCAATGAGCATTTTAAAGTTTTATGGGAAGAGGAAAGCTATACTGCCTAAGGAAATCCTCTGAGAAAAGAGCCTTTGGTGATTAAGGTACATGGTGGTGTGGAGGTCACAGGTTTGATCTGAAGCCAGGGCTGGCTATCAATTTTTGAATAGAGTTCAAAAACTAGAAAACTGTGATGAGGTAGCCACCCATCACTAGGCAGGAAATATCTAACTAATTGGAAATAAGTGTACAATCACAGCATGAAGCTTGATTAAAAATTGTAAAAACAAAGAGGCAGAACTGGCTGGCCAGTCTAATGTGAATGCCAGTTCACTAAGCTATGCACTTGGAAATATAAAGAGACTTTTCATGTAATTGATGAGGTCCTTTCCGTCTCTACATTTCTAAGAACAAACCTCCCACTATTTTCTGGTTCAAATAGCTTATAAGTCAAAAATCATCTAATGTTCCATTTTTTTATTAAAAGGTCAAAATAGAGCCTTATGATTAATATCAAATATAGCTTAATCTAGACTTTATTTTAAGTTAAATTTAGGGACAGTTAAAAATAATAAAGCATTTGAATATTAGCCCATCATTTTGCCTTTATTTCTGCATAAAAGGAGGTTAAATAACTTTCCCAAAGTCACATAGCAAGTAAATAGCAGAGCAGGGATTAGAACTCAGGTGCAGTGGCTCCTTAGCTCATTCTTGCTTCTTTGATAATGATTATAAAACACAGTATTAGTACCAAATGTATCCCTTAGAGTGACAGTGTTACTGACATAAGCTTGCATATCCACATGAGTTGTCTAAATTCAGATCTTGGCAGGCATAAGTAAAATACCTCTGGAATCTTGCTCACTGTTCTCCAGCTGTCCCCCAAGAGAGAAGTACTAGACTACACTATTTACTCCCCCAAAATAATGCTAGTCATGGGAGTATTAGGGCAGCTAGATGGAAGAGTAGATCAAGTGGTGGGCCTGGAGTCAAGGCAACTCATCTTCCTGAGTTCAAGTCTGTACTCAGACATTTACTACCTTGCTGTGTGACTACTAGCTGTATGACCCTGGGCAAGTCACTTAACCCTATCGGGTAGAGTTTCCTCATCTGTAAAATGAGCTGAAGAAGGAAATGTCAAACCACTCTAGTATCTTTGCCAAGAAAACCCCAAATATGGTCATGAAGAGTCAGACACGACTGAAAACAACTGAACAACATGGGGAAAAGAATACATCCTTAGGTTCAGGCTACTTTTCTGAGTTGTTCTCTCTTAAAGAGGAAGAAGGAACACCCCAGTCTAATTAAACAGGCTTGAACTTTAGATTAGACTTAATTTTCTGTCCTCCTATGCTGCTTCTCTAAACTATATAGTATATTCAGTTGACCATATTAAGTATGAAAGATGCCTTATCTGACCTGTTCACCTGCTTCTATTTTTTTTTCCCTGTGCTGTTGAATGTAAAAAAAAAACAAAACAAAAAACTATTGACTAAAATATTTGATTTCATGGCATGTGTTTTGGTGTACGTCTATGCCAAAGTATAATTTTAGATGAGGATGGAAAAGTTCTCTCACTTTTATTCTTTAATAAGAAGACATTGAATCAGAACATGAAAACAGGAACCACTTAAAGAAAAATTATGAAGATGGTGAAACCTGTCAACCCATTTTTCCTACTTGACATCTTCCTGCTTAAAGATCTCCCCTGTTCTTAGTTCTGTCAATTCTTGTTATGATTTCAGTTTATCAGCCAACATGTCAGAAGATAATAGCTTGTTACTCTTCCCTAAAATACTGCATTTTATTCGGGAGAATCCAGGTCCCTTTAAAAAATCAAAGACAGTGAAGTTGCAGTGGTCAGTATGTCAGGCTGTGGATGAGGAGGTTGATATTTGGGGATGAGAAGCCTACCTAGTCTCAACCTGACTGACTTTTCTTATAAACACTAGTTCTCCTATTCATATTTAATGTTGAGATGTCTCCAAACAGACTGCCAGCTAAACGTTTTGTTGCAATGCCTACTGTCAAGAATATTAGACACAAATAATAGTCATGACTTCCAAAGATAATTGATTAACATTTTAATTGATTGATTAACATTTTAAAATCTAGGCAGGATTGCCAGTAATGTATTAAAAGAAACGGCCATGGTTTTCAAAAGGCAAATTGATAAATATCCTCTTTAGGGCTTAATTTACTGAAGATAATTTATTTTCCTTAAAAAATATTCCATTGAACTATCTGTTTTACAAATGCTGTCAATTCCCCATACCCTTGTTTTAACCAAAGAGACTTCCCTTGCAACAAATCTTCTAAGTACAGTTTTGTAGAACAAACCAACACATTGACAATAATTGACAGCATATGCATCATTCCACATCTTATTGTCCAGCACCTCAATGCTTTGCACAAAATAAGCCCTTAATAAATGTTTCATCCATTCATCCATCCATCCATTCATTCACCCATTCATCCATCTATCCATTCATTCATTCATTCATTCATACACTCACTCGGCTTTCTCCTAAGAGCAGGGAGTTATTTTCCATCATTTCTCTTAAGTCAAGATTGCCCATTACATTAATCTGATTTCTGACATATCTGAGTGTTAATTTAGTGCTTTATATTATTGTGGTCATTATGAATAATGTTTGCTTAATTCTGCTTACTTTGTTCTTTATCATTTAATCTAATCTCCCCAGGTTTCCTTGAATTCTTTAAATTTATCATTTTCCATTGTACCATAATATTCCATTACAGTTTTAGTACAATTTGTTCAGCTATTCCTTAGTTGATGAATACCCACTTTGTTTTCATTCTTAGCTATCAAAAACAGCACAGCTATGAATACAAATTGAATCCCTGCCTTCTTTTGAAACATATCTTAAACAGTGATTTCTAATTGAAGCTTTTCAGGATTCCTCCAACTGCTAGTGCCCTTACTTCTCAAAAAGTATATTTGACAACTTGCGTTTGTATTTGTTTTCTTTATTTTTATTCTGTGTATATGCATTTGTCTTCTCCAGTACAATGCAAGTTCTAAGAAGAGATATTCTTTGATTCTTTGTGTTTGTTTATTTGTAACACTACATGGTTAGCACATTGTCCAGGATCTGATAGATTGATTGATTGATATGTAAGAACTTTCTTTGTTACTAATCTCCTTGGAGTATATATTTTAGATAGATAAAAAATAGAGAGACAGATTATATAAAAATGCATAGATAGATACAAGCAGAGATGAATAAATACATAGATGTCACATAGTGCTGTCATTGTGTCAAATGGTATGAACAAAGAAAATTAGTTTCCATACAGTGCAAAATACTATGTCATATATCCCATAGTTGCTTTATAAATTTTAAACTAATGAATTATATAACTGTAGAATTCTCTTGATTGGAATTGACGTTACAGCCAGTTATAACCTCTGCTGTGAAATTTGTATTTTAATATGCTACCAGTTAATGCACTTAATGGAAGGGAGGGATGATTTTATAATAAATCAGATGGTTGAAGTTCCATTAATTTGTGAATGTCCTTTGCTCTTTTCACCATATCAGCTCTTTAGTGTTTAAAGGTTATAGGTATGGCAATAGTGTTTATTATTCTTACATATGAAATCCAAAAGAATCGCTTGCCTTCTAGTGACTGGAAACCATTATGCCTTGTAAAAGCAAGCTGGATGCTGACAACTTTAACTCCTCCAGTGTTAGGTCTATTAATCTGTATTATATTTTCCCACACAGACTGTAACCCAAATGATCATTGCATGATACCACTTTTAATTATCAACATCCTTTTCACTTTCCTAATGCTTTTATTACAAGCATTAGGGAAAATGTGCAGGAGTTTAAAAGCTGGTATCCCCCATCCCCAACTTGTCTGTTGTTAGGCAATAAATCCTAGAAGTGACTCAACACAAGTGTCCTAAAGAAACGGCCTCGAATCGCAAGCTGCTGTTCTTAAATATATCATTACTTTGATGACTGGGTGCAGGTCAGGGAGGTTAAATGGAATTGCTAATGCATTAGTTCACTCTCAGTGGCAGAGGTGCTCCTGGTTCCTGGTCATGGCAGAAAAAGAAAATCGACCTCCTGTTCCCAATTTTATATGGAATTTTTCCAGTTAAGGGCAATAACCTTGTCAGAATGATCCAAGCATTTGTAAGATCGTATTTTGACTTGATGATGGATGGTTAGTTACCTGTGTACAATCATCTGCTCTGAAAGAAATAGGTGGGGGCTTGGGAGAAAGGAGATACATACTGGTCCACTTTACCCCTTGCCATTCAGCTGGCCAGAATGATGACATCTGTGAACATAGTTGGCTTTCAGACTGATTGGCAGAGCTGTAGCATTATAATTCAGGAATGATGAACCTGGTCTTGAATTTCATAATAATACTTGGATTTCAGCCTTTAAACTTGTCCAATTAGGGAGGTGTTTGTCCATAGCTGTTTTGTTATTCGAAGGCTAGCTGATGAGTTTGACAACAGACATTTATTCATCTTATAAATACTGTATTCAAGGATTCTAGGACTTTTCTCTTTTTTTCCTGTCATTTTAGGTTAGAATTAAAAGAAAAGGTGTATGGTATTGATAAATGATTGGGTACATTTTTTTTGGCTTAAATTATTTCTTTTTAATGAACCTAATATTTTTTCTAAGCCTAATAAATTTTTAAAAAACTACGTTCAAAAAACTCCATGAAGGGAGATAGCATGAAAAAGGGGAAAGAGAACTGAACATATAGAGTTGGAAGACCTGGGTTCAAATGCTGCTTCTTGTCACTTTTTGGAGTAACCTTGGTCAAATCATTTAAACTCCCTTGGCTTCAGTTTCCTCCTCCATAAAATGAAAGGGCTAAACCAGGTTGTGTCTGAGTTTCTTTCCAGTTCTAGACCTAAATTTAAGATGTTCCTCATTGTATGGGGAGGTGCATTCACATGAGGTACATTATAGGCCACAGAGTTAGCCTTGGAACCAATAAGTCTTGAATTTAAATTCTGTATCTGAAACATACTGGATTTGTGATCACAGACAAATCATTGAAATTTTGATGTTCTAGACAACTTTCTAAGACTAATTTGCTGAGAAGGTACTGGCATGAATTGCTAGAGGAAATTCCTTACTGAGAGCTCCCTATACTAATGAAATCACAAGTCCATCACTGATCCTTTTGTCCCAGAAGGACTGGAGTTTTGAATTAGCTAAACGATTTGTGATTTTTTTCAAAGTTATTGTCAAATTTGTCAGTTCTCCTACCAATTGTATTTTCCAACCCGTATTTTCCCCTTCCTTTGATGTATACATTGTGCAATAACTAAAAGTTAAAATATGTTTAGTCTATTGCTTCCCCTAGCTATGAAGCTTGTCACAATTATGGAAGAAAAATGCTTCATCTGAAAGTATTTTAAAACAATAAATCCATATTATTTTTCCCTAGCATCTGAGAAGCAATATGTTATAGTGGATAAAAGCGGTCTTTGGGGTCAGTAAGACTTGAATTTAAGTTCTGCTTTTGGCATAAACAAGGTGTATTCCAGGCAACTTTCCAAGTCCATATAGTGCAGATGAGGCATTTCCCCAGAGTTTGTACCCAATTCAGATGAAATCATAAGTCTAGACCATCTTATCCGCCAGGAGGAAAAAGTCAACAAACTAGAGAGTCATCAAGTTAGCCATGGGAGAAAACTATCACCCCTCTCTGGGCAATTCCACTGCACAAAGCATTAGGAATAACATCTAAAGAATGGTGTGTTGTAGTCCTAGAGTATAGCAGCAAATGTGTATAGAAGTCTTCTGAAGGCATATAGTGGTGAAGAGAGGCAGGGTAGGAAAGTTGTTGTATTTTTGTTGTTGTTGTTGGGTGTTTTTCTTTTACTTTTACTCTTTTTATTTACTTTCCTCTTCTCCATACCTCCACCCATCCTCACGCTCTCAACCTCATCTCCCAGCAGCCATATGGTAGGTTCTTATACAGTTTTGAAGAGTGTGTTGTGTAGGGAGTAGAGTGAAGATGGCATATTATAGGCAACCCAGCTAAGCCCTTTCAACATTCCCCTCCAAACAACTTTAAAACTACACCTCAAACAAATTTTGGAGCAACAGAGCCAACAAAAAGAAAAGTTAGGGTGAAACATTTTTCTGGCCTAAGAAAACTTAGGAGGTGGCAGGAGAAGTTTGTGACACCCAAGTGGAAACTGTACAGAGCCCACACAAAGGGCAGCGACAGTAGCAGCTTTAGGAGCTTTTAGCCCAGAGGTACTATGGGGGTTAGACAACTGGTGAGAAAGGGATTAAAGGGGACCCTTTGCTGGCACTAGGTACAGCTGGCACTGATTGGCAGCTCTGTTGCCCATGTACAGCTCTGTCATAGTTCTAGGTCATAGAGGAACACTTGGGGATCAATCAAAAGGGAGCAAGGGCCCTGGTTACAGTTCTAAGGCAAAAAGAGCACTTGCACTTGTGGCTGCAGGGGCTAGAGTCCTTTCTTGACTAAAGACCAGAAGGGAGACAATGGGAGCAATGACCATATCTCTCCCAGGATCATACCGCCTTGGAAGCACCAAAAACTTGAAGGCCTTCCAAGAACTAGCTCTGAAAACAAGATCCTAAAAAGCCTGAAGCTTGGGACAGTGCCTCCTCACCCCCAAGTGAACTGAGCTCAACTTTAACATAAAGTACAAAGGTAAAGAATAGGATACAACAGTGAAGAAACAATAATAACAACAAAAGAGAATTTGAAAATTGAAAGCTCCTGTGGCAGTAGGGAAGACTAAGACATAAACTCCAAAGACGACAGTATAAAAACAGCTACAAAGTCTCAAAGAAAAGTACTGATTGGATGGCAGAACTGATTAGAAACCAATATCTAACAACATGTTTACAAGAGACACACTTGAAAGGCATAGACACACAGAGTTAAAATTTCTTTTAATATGCTTCAACTGAAAATCTCACTCTCATCAGAATTGGTTCAGAAGGAAGAATTAAGGACAGATGAAGGCAGATAGTAGTCAGAAGCAAAATACATTTTTTGAGGAGGGAATTTCTAGAAGAGTTAAAGAAAGCACTAAGAGTAGTAGAGGAAAAATGAAATGAAAATAATGCAAGAAAATTATGAAAAGAGAATTAACAGCCTGGTTAAAAAAGGCACATATTGAAGAAAATTACACCTTCAAAAACAGATTTGGTGAAATAAAAAATGAGGTACAAAATCTCACTGAAGAAAATAATTCCTTAAATGGGCAAGTGGAAGCTAATGACTTGATGAGACATCAAGAAACAGTAAGACACAGTCAAAAGGATGAAAAAATAGAAGACATTGTGAAACATCTCATTGGAAAAACAACTGACTTGAAAAATGTACCCATGAGAGATAATTTAAGAATGATTCAATTCTCTGAAAGCCATGATCAAAGAAACAGCCTAAACATCATATTTCAAGAAATTATCAAGGAAAACTGCCCTGATATCTTAGATCCAGAGGGTAAAACAGAAATTAAAAGTATCCACTGATCATCTCCTGAAAGAGATTCAAAATAAAAACTTCCAGGAACATTATAGCCAGATTCCAAAGCTTGCAGGTGAAAGAGAAAATACTTCAAGCAGTCAGAAATAGTTCAGATATTGTGGACCCACAGTTAGGATGACGTAAGATTTAGTGACTTCAGTTGTTAAGGAGAAGAGGGCTTGAAACACGTACACACACGTATATATGTATGTATGTGTCTGTATATATATATATATATATACATATATACAGACACATACATACACATTCTGTGTGTGTGCGTGCGTGTGTGTGTATTCTAGAAGGCAAAGGAGCTAGAATTATAGTCAAGAATAACCTATCCAGCAAAACTAAGTATAATCTATCAGGAGATGAAATAGATATTTAATGAAATAGAGGAATTTCAAGCATTCCTGATAAAAAGATCAAAGCTGAATAGAAACATTTGACATTCAAACACAAGAGTCAAGAGAATCATAAAAAAGTAATATAGAAGAACAATTTTAAGAGTCTCAGTAAAGTTAATCTGTTTACCTTTCTATATGGGAAGATGATACATGTAATTTCTAAGCACTTTATCATTAGAGTTTACATAGACAGAGCATATGAATGTGAGTGGATAAAGTTTGAAGGATCTCCACGAAACAAATGAAGCTTTTACAGTGGAAAGGAAAATGGAGGGGGTGGTGGTGATGAGCAGTGGTTGAACTTCACTCTCATCAGAATTGGTTCAGAGGGAAGAATATGTGTGTGTATGTAAGTATATACACACACACACACATATACACATATACATATATATACACACACAAATATATACACACGCACATATACATATATGCACATATATGTGTGTGTGTGCACACATATACATATATACACATACACATAAAGGGGCATAGATGATAAAATTGAGGACAGATTAAGGGAGATAGTGGTAAGAAGCAAAATACATTTTTGAGGAGGGATAGGATAAAAAGAGAAAAAGAAACAGAAGAAAATAGGATGGAGGGACACAGTTAGTAATCGTAACTATGAATGTGAATGAGATGAACTCACCCATAAAATGGAAGCAGATAAAAGAACTGATTAGAAACAAATGTCCAACAATATGTTTACAAGAGACACACTTGAAACAGTAAGACACAGAATTAAAAATAAAGGGCTGGAGCAAAATCTAATATGCTTTTAAAAACAGTCAGAGGTAGCAATCATGCTCTTAGACAAAGTGAAAACAAAAATATACCTAATTAAAAGTGATAATCAGAGAAACTACATTTTGCTAAAAGGTACCAAAGACAGTGAGGCAATATAAAAAAAAATACAGCAAGTTTTTTCTGATAAAGGCCTCATTTCTCAAATAAATACTGAATATAGAAGTGAATCAAGTTTTTAAAAAATAAAAGGCATTGCCAATTGATCAGTGATCACTGAATTTAAACAGGCAGTTTTCAGATGAAGAAATCAAAGCCATCTATAGTCATATAAAAATGCTCTAAATCACTATTGATTAAAGCAAGGCAAAAAAAGACAAGGCAAATTAAATGTGCCAACTCACACTTACCAGAAATGACAAAACTTGGAGAGGACAGAGGAAAAATAAGTACACTAATAAATGGTTGGTGGAGTAGTAACCTGGTCCAATGATTCTGGAGAACAATTTAGAACTAGTACTAAAGGTCTATAAAACTAAGCTTACCATTTGACCCAGCAATACCACTATTGGGTCTGTACTCCCCCAAAAAATCAAAGAAAAAGTAAAAGGACCTATTTGTACAGAATTTTTTTATAGCAGCTCTTTTTTGTGGTGGCAAAGAATTGGAATTTGAAGAGATGCTCATCAATTGGGGAATGGCTGAACAAGTTGTGGCATAAGATTTTAATGGAGTACATTGTGCTGTGAGAAATGACAGGGGAGGCAGTTTCAGACAAACAGGACAAGATCTATATGAATTGATGCAAAGTGAAGTGAGAAGAACCAGGAGATCATTGCGTACAGTAACAACAGTGTTGTGATGATGATCACCTATTAAAGACTTGGCTACTCTGATGATCCAAAACAATTCCAAAGGACTCATGATGAAAAAATGATATCCACCTCCAGAGAAAGAACTAATGAACTCTGAGTACAAATCGAAGTATAATTTTCTCATTTTTTTTGCTTTTATTTTTGAAATATATCTAATATGGAAATGTTTCCTCTGATTTCACATGTGTAGTTGATGTATTGCTTGCCTTCTCAGTGGGTGTGGGAGGTGATGGGAGTGAGGGAAAGAATTTGGAACTCAAAATTTAAGAAAAAAATGCTAAAAAAAATAATAAATTGACATTTTTTAATAGGGACTTGTGCCTTGTGGTACTACACACACAAACAAAAGTAGACTGAATAAATTGACAGTCAAAAGACAAGTGAAGGAAGCATGAGAGATAACATGTACATACATGTATTTATATATGTGTTGATGTTACATGTTATACTGCATAATATATACAACATAATAATACTATAAAATTAAATGAATATAAATGAAGTCATGATTTCTGTGATTTTGTGAAATTCTGATTTCTGTGATAGGCAAGAAAGAAAGGTTATTAGAATGGAATAGGAATAGATTAATTGTGTGTGGTGTGGCAGTAGTAGGGAGAACAAGGTAATTTCAGCTGGTAACTAAAATTTCTGGAAGGGAAACATAAGATTTTAGTTGTGATTGGAAGTGTGGAATATAGCACGTATATGGGAAATGTGATATATGGTAATATAGTGAGGGTAGAGGATATTTTAGAAGAGCAGGATATTTGGAGAGGATCATGGACATTTAACTGGAAAAAGGCTAATCATATAATCATATCCTATGAAGAAATCATTGTATCAGTTGTTTAAAATTTATTGTGTTGTACTCTATTCTGTTTAATACATCAAGAGAAAATCAGAGTTGGCTCATTAGCTCTTTTAAGACATAAGTTGGCCTAACCAGGTTATAAAACTCTAGGGCTTAACCTCCCTACCGTCTTCCTTTTCAAAACTGGGGGACTATAGATGTGGAAACTATAGTATCTAACTTGGTTGTTGCGTTGGTTTGATTTGCTCATTTTTTTCCTGTTTATTTTATTCTAGGTTATTAGGGATGGCTTTCTGTGAAGGGGGGAGCAAAATACAATTAATATCAATACAAATCTATCTTCCGCTTTTCCATTTCAAAGTGTTTATTTAGTTCTGTCATTTTCAGTGGTAATGTTTGTAAGTCCTCTTTTTCAGCAAAGATCACCTTTTCCCTCAGTTTTATCAGATAGGTTCAAGCCTTTTATCTTTTGCCTTTTGGATTTTCATTACAGTAACATCTGACAAGTCTTGTGTGATCTTGATCCTATACCTGTACTTGAACACAAATGGTCTCTCTCTTCCCTCTGTGTCTGTGTCTGTGACTGTCTTTCTCTATCCATCTCTCTTTCTGTCTCTCTGTCTCTGTGTCCGTCTGTCTCCTTCCTTTGAGATGGACGCTCTGAAATTTGACTATAGCGTTCTTTCATTTGGAGTTTTCTTTTAGGAGCTTACTGCTGCGTTATTTCTATTTTCATTTTGTTCTTGGGTTCTTAGTGATCCGGACAATTTTTATCTATTTTCTTGAAATACATTATCCAACCTTTTTTGGTCATGATTTTCAGGTAGGCTGATGATTCTTAGATTATCTTTTCTTAATCTGTTTTTGAGGCCAATTGTTTTTTATGATATACCTTGCTTTAAAAAGCATCTTTTAATTTTGTTTTAACATTTCTTGTCTCATGAAATTTCTATTTTTTGTTTGGCACATGCTAATTTTCAGTGTTCAATTTTTGGGTAAGTTTTACCACCATCTGTTCTAAGGTATTCATTCTCCTTGCTATTCTGTAGCTGTTTTATTTTATATCTTTTCTTCATTTTAGATTCTCTTATTGTCCATATGGCCTTTTATCTGAGGCTCAACTTGGACGTGTTGCGTACTTACTTGGTTCTTCTGGATTATTTAAGGGCAAATGGGCTTCTCTCAGTCCCAAGCACTTCTTTATTTTTTTTGAAGTTTTTTTTTTTTTATTCTTCTGTTTACTTATGTCTCCAGTTTCACTTTCTGGAGAGGAGGCATCTGCTTGGTTTCTCTGTTCTCATATTCTCGATCGCTAGGACAGGATCTCCTTGATTCTAGGTTTTGTGGCCAAATAGGCCTGTTTTTGACCTAAATTGTCTGGTCTTGTCTCATACCATGCTCCAACGTTTTCTGTATGCTGGGTTGGGTGCTGGCTCCTTGGCTGTTTCTCTGGCCCTCTCTCCTGCTGTGGGACCAGACTGCTTCACACTTCATCATCTACTTATACTGTCTTGTCTCTGCTTAGAGCTTCTGCAGGATTCTGGCAGCCTTTTTTTGTACAATCCTAGAGAGAATAGAATGATTTTCTTTGGTTTTATTTGTAACTGTTCCTTCTGGTGAATTTTTAAAGATTTACTGAAGTATTAGTAGGAATCTGGGCTGATTTAGGTTGTAATACTTTGCCATTTCCCCCAAATTCATCTATCAATACCAATTTATTTATTTGTTAATGTAGTGCTTAACTAAGAAGGGAATTAATCCTAATTATTGGTAAAGGAAGAAGGGAGATATGGCAACATTAGTAATTTTCTCATTAAGTCAGAGTTTTCTTTTTAGGAAAGAAGCTTATAGTTTCTAACCAGTGGGGAAGGAGTGATGGAAACAGGGTCTTTTAATTTGCTTTAGGTGTTGTTGTTCTTGTTTCCAATCTAAGGAAATATCAAATAGAGAAATTTAGGGATCGATAG
The DNA here is from genome assembly GCF_011100635.1 of Trichosurus vulpecula. Lineage (NCBI taxonomy): Eukaryota > Metazoa > Chordata > Mammalia > Diprotodontia > Phalangeridae > Trichosurus > Trichosurus vulpecula. The sequence goes on along the minus strand of NC_050577.1, from coordinate 159,661,817 downwards.
TTCAGTGCTTTACCTGAAATTCATAAGCTAATTTTCTAAGACAGGTAACTAATTAGTGAGAAATGACCACTGATAAGGGGAAACCAAGCTAGTTAATTCTGTTTGATTCAATTCAAGAAATGTTTATTCATGTTTCATTAAAGCATATACTGTTTAAAAGGCATAGTACTGGGTGTGTGTGTGTGTGTGTGTGTGTGTGTGTGTGTGTGTGTGTCTGTTCAGTCTTTTGTTTTTTCAGTTATGACTGACTCTTTATGACCCCTGTTGGAGTTTTCTTGGCAAAGATACTTGAATGGTTTGCCATTTTCTTTTCCAGTTCATCTTACAGATGAAGAACTGAGGCAAACAAGGTTAAGTGATTTGCCCAGGGTCACACAGGTAGTAAGTATCTGAAGCCAGGTATAAACTCAGGTCTTCCTAACTTCAGACCCAACACTCTATTCACTGCATACCTCCTTGCCCCAGAGTATTGGTAGTTAGTCATCTAAAGATGAAATCAGACATAGTCTTTGCCCTCAAGGTATTTATAATCTAATATTAAGTGTAAATTTATATTAAATATTTACAATCTATTGTAAAATTCATATTTATTGTTTTTAAAGAGCCCTTCAGAAGACTGAGGACAAAAATTGCAAATTTTCAATATCTGATCCTTAGTCTTAGACACCAGCATGTGAACTTTTTCAGGCCTCTTAACCTCTGTTTTCCTCAGTTTCTTCTTCCGGTAATATGGGTTTAAACTTAGCACCTACCTCACTGCATTGTTCTGAGGATCTAATAAGACTTTTTAGCACATTTAACACAGTGGCCTGGCACATAGCAGGTGATTATTAAATGCCTGTTCCTTTTCTTCCCTCAGCACCTCCACCCCTATACCTTTAGAAAAAGTAAATGGTTTCCTGAAATTAAAAGTAATGTTAAAATTATATTTACCGACTAAAGAGCACTAGATCTATTATCAGGAATCAGGAATTTTAATCCCAATTCTGCCCCTAACCAGAATGTGGCCTTGGGCCTCTCAAGCAAGCTCCATGGATCTTGTTTCCACCCCCTTAGAGGAGTATGAATAGATCCTTAAATCCTTTTCTAGCACTATAATTCTGAGATAGCTGAGTTGAATGTAGTTCTTCATATATTTTAAAATTGTATTCTGTCACATCAACAGACTTGTAACAAAAAATTCATAATCAGATCGAGGTGATGATTTAGACTCTTTTACAGAGTCTTATATTTTATAGAAAGGAGTGCAGTTAGGTAGATTGTTACAGTTTTTCCTGTTCTCTCACTTATCCACATCTAAGGGGAATCTGAACCAGCCTCACTCGCTCATATGATGTACTGACGTTTATTTGTTTAGGGCTTGCTACTGTTGTTGCATGCATAAATTCTAGGGGGAAATCAGCTTCTGTAGGGCTGGCTAGTCTTCCATTGTCAAGCTCTTTGTGTAGGCAAATGCTGTGTAATCAATGTTTTTTATCCAAGGACACATTTGGTAACAGAGCTTTTGAATTTGTGGGTGAATAGATCATTCTTTGACTATATTAATGGGATTTAAAAATAGTATAAAAATGTCATTCATATTTTCCAATGTTAATATGTAATTATTGTTTATGTAACTATTGGGTGGGGAATAACAATAATAATAATAATAATGCAATTTGGGAATGTAATGCTAAAATGAATTGGTCTTTTTAAGGTCCACCTTGTATTTTTAGCATATTCCGTGTGTCAGATTTGAAGCAGTAGTTTTTAATGGGTACATCTGGAATCCATCTTCTTAGAAAGAATGTTCTCCAAGATTAAATTATATGGGCTGAGAGAAGGCTATATTTTTGTAGACCTTAAAGATGGCACTGAAGATTTTTATGAGAGGTCACCAAAGGGGAATGCAAAGGCTGTTCAGTCATGACTTTATAATGTCACATCAAGCCCTACACCTGTCTGGAAATTAACAGCTCTGTCACTCTCTTTGCAAAAGGAAAAAAAAAAAAAAACGGAAAAAGGAAGAAAAGCCCACAACCAGCATCAGGAAGAAATAGCAGAAATGTTAAGGTTTCTGGTTAAAAATCCCTGAAATTTTAAATGCAAATTAAGGTTTCAAGGTTAAAAATTAATAATGAAATATATTTAAATGATCCTTCCATGACATTCTGGTTGTAAGACTCCAAGTGCAGAATGAAAAATGAGAGAAACAGATCTATGAAGGTGAGCACACAAAGGCAAAGAAAATGTGAATCAGTTACCTAGAGGGAAAAGGCTACATAGCCCTGTCATACCCTGAAGTAAAAAGAAGGTAACACCATCAGATGCTATCAGAGAAAGAGGCATTTCTTGACTCATCTAGAATAAATATATACATGAATCGATTTTCCAGCAGAATAATGCAGTACTCTGCTTTTGTTGGCTGACACATACAGACTGTTGGTAGCAGCTATTTACCTGTTAACATATCATTCATGAGTATATTTTTATAAAGATGAATTGTGCTGTGTTGGTTTGTTTCTGCAAATGTATGTCTCAGTCTGAACCTATAGTCCATCACCTCTCCACAAACAGGTGAGACACATGCTTTATCCTCAGTCTTCTGGAATCTTGATTAGCATTGCAGAGTTACTAGGTTTTTCAAGGTTGCTGTCACAGGGTTGTGGTCAATATAGAAATTATTCCTCTAGTTCTGCTCCCTTCTCACTGCATCAGTTCAAACAAGTCTCTGTGTTTCTCTGCACAGATCCCTTTCCTTATTTCTTATGCTTCTATAATATTCCATTACATTTAGATACCATAATTTGATGGGTGCCCATGGTGTTTGCATTTCTTTGTTATAAAAGAAAGTGCTTCTATAAATATTTTTGTGTGGGCGCATCTTATTCCTTTGAATTTTATCTTTTTTGGAGGGGGTAGTAAAAGCCTAGTAGTGGTATTGCTGGTTTTTAGGGTTTGCACATCTTAGTAAATTTGAAGTTATAATTCCTAGTTGCTTTCCAAAATGGTTGCATCTCTTTGCAGCTCCAGCAACAGTGCAGTAGTGTGTTTATCCTCCAAACAGCTCATCTTAACAATAGTCCTTTTCCTTTATTTCATCTTACCAAAATGATGGATGTGGAGAGGAACCACATAGTCGTTTTAATTTGCACTTTTTTTTTAACCAGCTTTGTTTAGTTCATTCTGTCTCAGGGCTTTCCTGACTTTTTCCCTGCACCCTTTGAAAAAGCAAGGAATAAGGAAAAGAAATAGGTTGTAAACGTTCCTCAATCTTTTTGCACAACTCTAGCATAATACATGTGATCAGCATGTCCTTTTATGAGGCAGTATCTACCTCTAACATTCCTTAAATACAGAGTTTTGGGGTCTGTGAAATTAATGTGATCTATGTTAATAAGTTGTGAGTTTGAAAATCTTTTTTCCCTATATTTTAAGCCATGGTACAGAAACCCTTACGTTATTCTTGCACACGATCCTACTTATCCAGATGCTCTTTCTAATTAATCAGTTGTTCTTTTCTTGTTCTTTGCCTATAGTTGACAACATTGAAGAGAATACAGCATGGACTTCTGTTGTCTTTGTTTTTTTTTTAACTCAGGACTTCAGCATTTTGGAAGAAAACAGCATGAGCAGAGTTCTATACTTTCAGTTTCTTGTTTGTGACTTCATCATTGTTGGCAGTACTTGATAGAGTCTTTCTTATAGCATTATTTGTGCCACATGAATCATTGGAAGTGGGTAATTGTTTTCTGTTTTATTTGATAAGTCTTTTGAGGTTCTCTGTTATGTCTTGGATGCATGCCTCAGGGGAAACAATAGATCTTTCTTTTGTGGTTATCAGGTCAACAAATAGCTAACTGTCTCAGTATCCTAAAGTAGGGAATCAGCAACTAATACATCTCTTCAGTTCTTTGTCTGGCCTCTGAGAGATGATCTCCCACTTGATTGCTTATATGACTCTTCTCTATGAGAGCATATCACTCCCTTCCCTTGAAGAACACTTTCAAATCTTTTTTTTTAAGCTGTAAGTGCACAATTATCATTTCATTCCCTTTTCTTTCTCTGTGTAACACTTTTCAACTTTCCAACACCCTAACCAAGTTCAAGTCTCTCTTTGACCATCCCGGATCCATTATTTTCCCATAGATGATGTGTCACTTCTGTTTTATTTAAGAGCATTTCATTGTCCCTAACAACTTGGAGTATGGAGAGAGATTTTTTGAGCTCCCTTATCTTCTCCTCCCATAGAGGACTCAGCCTACTGTTGCAACAATTCGGCTAGCAGCTGCTGTGGGGGTGAAAGACCAACACAAGCCCAACAACAAGGATGCTGCCAGCACAGATTCTTTTGTTCTACTTTACTAAGGAAAGCGACATTAAGGGGTTAACAGTCTTATTTTTGACATACATACATATATCATTCACTTAGTTCAGGGGGAAAAGCCAGCACCCTGAACTTCAGAGCAAATACAAACAAATTACAAATATACATTATATTTGTAATACATTGTATACAAATATACATATATATAAAAATATACATTATAAACCAAGAAACCATCAACATCTCAGTCCAAGAGCCAGGGAGCTCATAACGATGAGTCACACACCACTCCTCCTGTGGCTCAGAGCCTCAAACAAATAGGTCTGTTCTCTCTTTTTATACAGTCTTTGGATGTCATCAAACATCATCTGAGTGACCAGAACTTAGGTGCATACTATTGGCTCTGGTCTTAGCAACTCCTCTTAGGGCCCCAAAGGCTTCACGCCCACATTGGCTTAGCACCTAGTAGATAGGGGTTTGGGCCTGGGGCTTTGCACCTGGTAAGGCTCAATCAAAGACACTTAATTAATTTATCATTCTAAAACAGTAAAAAAGTCCCAACTTAATTGATATTACACCTACACAAATATCAGTCACTTGGCTATGGCAGAAATACAAGCATTGCCTACCTAATGCAAAGGCAATTCACCTGCCCTTCATACTCGTTGAAAAGTTAAGCCTTATTTAAAAAAGCACAGGAAAAAAAAAACAAACCCTATTTCTCAGTGTTTATACTTTTCTCTTTTTCCTATTAGTGTTATATTAGGTGTTATAATGCCACATTCTGTCTCATGTGGCAGAACCAACTTAGATTGGCTGTGATATGATACATTTGAGTATTTTGTTAATGTTTTATAGCCAATTATCACCTTTTAATAACTTGATTTTCCTATTTAGCTTCATTGTCATATTCTCGTCACTCCAATTCCGTTCACATTAACTTTTTGTTTTTCCAAATTGCCCCATCCACCTAACCATTTTGTCTGTTTTACCTTTCAATGTTCTACTTACCTTTTCTTAATCTTCCCTTTAATTGCTTATGGCCTTTCCCTCTGATTCTTTTGAATTTTTCCAGTGCAAGCCCTATTCTTCCATCTTCTTAAATTCTTTTACGTTCTCTTTAATCCTCATTGATACTACTCTCCATGCAATCTACAAATTAAATATGGACCTATATTTGGGCTCAGGCAATGTCCTTAGCCATCTTATTCAGCTCATTCTCCACTTCAACAATCTTCTCTCATAGAAACTAGAGGTAAAATTGAAGCAGTAGAAATAGTAGAGGAAGCAAGAACAGAAGAACAAGGAAAGCTCAGCAATTAGGAGGCAGAATGCAAAAACAGCTACTTGAAAACTAAAAAAGAAAACTTGTAGACAAATAGAACCACACTAAGGCATACCCTGAAGTCCTGGCTTCAGAGATGGGTGGGGGAAGGTAGAAAAATGTATAAAACTATGGTAGTGAAAAATTTTTGAATGATAAAAGTGTGTTTCTTCTTCACACCTAACACCCCCAAAATCATTTAACATGGAGAGAAAGTTAAAGCTGGTAAGGAAACCGAAGAGAATACTTATGCTGAAATAAAATCGGGTGTTCAGAATGATGCCAAAGCCATGATACACATAGATGTAGGGAAAATAATAATATTATCAAGGACAATCTAGGAAAAAAAAGTTAAATCACCCTTTGAGCTAATAATTATTTTTAACAAAAAGTCATTCTTACCATGACCAGGTAGAAGACATGCTATTATATATGAAAATGACTTGGGGCAGCTAGGTGGCATACTGAGTTGAACACCGGCCCTGGAGTCAGGAGGACCTAAGTTCAAATCTGGCCTCAGATACTTGACACACTTACTAGCTGTGTGAGCTTGGGCAAGTCACTTAACCCCAATTGCCCTGCCTTGCCTTCTCCAAAAAAAAAAAAAAAAACCATGGCCAATGATAAGAGAGTAAACTGATATGAGGAATCAGAGATATTCCTTTGTATATACCACAGTGCTTTCCACACCTTTGGACTGAAAAGAAAGCAACCTTCAGAGTCCTGTGGACCATATAAATTCATCCCAGTATAATAAACTACATATAATATATACTCCAGTAATGATGTTCGTAGTTATGATTCTCAGTCATGCAGAAGAAGTTAAATGTTTTCTAGTATATCATGCTCAATAAAACATGGAAATGTGGAATACATTTTGAAATACTTCCATCAAGTATGGTTGAGACAGCATTTAGAAAGATCATTACAATTTCCAAAGCATTTTTGCATAAATTTTCTCATTTAAAATTTTAGCAGCTCAGACAGGGAACCTGGACAGCTATTATCCCCCATTTTAAATATCGGGGAAAAGGTTCAAAAAGGTTTAGTGACTTGCCCAAGATTGTCTGGGTTGGTAATGGCAGAATTGGGATGAGAATCCATGTCTCCTAACTACTAGTTCAAGGATGTCTGTATCATATCATGCTGCCTAGATGTAAATCACACTTAGCTATTTAGAACATATAATTTGTCATCTTTATGAAGTAACTGAGGTGTTTTATGTATAAGCCAAGTGTCAGACCTTATCTTCTGACAGCCAAACTGGATTGTTACCAAGGTTTCTCTTTGGCACATTTTACCATCGTCTATATTTAAAAGCTTTGAGACAATTGCTCATTTCTAGTATATTCACTAAAACAATACATTTCTTTACAACAGAATCAAACTGTTCAACAGCAAAACCAAACCATAATCTGTATCTCCTGTCAGTTAATTTTCATTTTCCTTCCTCTTAGGGTCATTTTTGCATTGATCTGCTCCAATTACTCACAGATCTAAGAGACAAAGTTTCTTTGCAACCAAAGTGGAGGTGATGAGGGCACAGTCTCTGGGAACCCCCTTGAATCTGGAATACAGTCTCTGGGAGCCCCCTTGAACTCTTCTTGAATCTTCCAACTAGATCTGGCCTTCCCCTAAGGCCATAAGCCTTACATTATTATTGGGCTCAAATCTCTACCTAGCCTTGCCCTTTATTGTCCAGCTACTTCCCACCCTTGATACTATCAATATCCATGCCTTCACCTACTTCCCACCCTTAATCCCATTCTCTTGGTTCCTGGAATTTGAGCTCATCTTGGTCCTCCTTAGACTCCTCCTCAAGACCCTCCCTAAACCCCTCCTCTGGTCACCCCAGACCACCCCTCAATCCCTCCTACAGTCTTTGTGTATATAATCTCCATCTTGCCTCCATGAAGGGGCTCGGATTCAATCTAATTCAGTAGATTGAATCTGTCCCTGCTTGTAAAAACAGGCATCACAAAAGGGTGAGATTTCTTAAGACAACCCATTATGGTGAATCCCTTTGTCTTTTCTCTTGGCTGAGAAGGCTGGAGTGGAATTCTTTTGGCAGGACCCAGCGTGTAGGTATTTTGGGTTCTCGAGCACCCCTAGAAACGTATGGTTCCCTACCATCATCATTTTTCTTAACCTCTTCAGAGGTTTGGAAATGCAGTAGTGAAGGCATTATCAGTTTCTCTGCTCAGATAACTAGCCATCTTTATTTACAAACCATTCATGGTTTCTTGCCAGTGAGAAAGTTTCCTCACTTTTCTGTTTATTTCCTTGGTATTAGGTAAGCTTCTCCTCTTCTTCTTTCCTCCTGGTGGTGCCTTGCTTCAGTGTCCCTCTGCCATGTATTTTCAGCTAATGGCATTCTGGGAAATGTAGCCTGTTACCTTTGACATTTTCTGTAGCTCCTCCTCACTTTCACATTCCCTTTTCTTACTCTTCTCCACCTCTTGCAAAGGGATGAAATGAAAGAAAAGAAAGAGGAAGGAAAACTTTCCATGCTGTACCTTCCTACTCAACTGTGTCATGTCACACTTTATCGATGGGTCCTTCCATAGGAAAGAGGATGTGTGTCACTCAAGTGTCCTAAGAAATGAATGTGTCCTTTATTAACTTTATAAGTTGGAATATCTGTAAAAGGGGTTGCTATTAAAAGTGGAGTACCTGTACATTTGCAAGGAATAGAATCACAGATTTAGAGTTTGAAGAGACCTTAAAGCTCATGTAGTCTAATCCCTTTATTATACAGATGAGACTAAAGCCCAAGCATGTTAAGTATCTTACTCGATGTCATACAAATACTGAGTACCAGAGCCAGAATTTTGACATGGCATTAAATGTTTTCTGTGATTGTGACTCAGATGTACTCAGCATAGAAGTGAAAGAATATGTTGGTGAGCTGGCCTTCCATTCCCCAATGGAATAAATGAAATAAATTTAAGGTCTTAAAATGTCTGTTTTTCATTATTGGATTTCAATTTGCTATGTTTTCCCTAGGCATATGTATTATATCAGAATGTATTTCAATTTACTCACAATGAGAGAATGAAAAAAAGAACTAGTGGATGTGGAAAAAAAAAAAAGAGATCCTCTCCTGCTTGCCTGGTGTCTAGTTGGGGGAGTGGGGAGGGAAAGAAAATTTTCAATGCTATTTTGTTCTTGTCAGTCAATCAAATCAAAATCTATTCAAGTTGTCAGTTGACTTATCTTTGATTTCTTTTGCTTTCCCCATAAGCATTTTGTAATTGAAAAAGTTCTGAGCACCAAAGTATTCAAAGAGGTGGCCTAAGTTTTTGTGTTTTGAGAAGGGCAAAAAAGTAGGTGTCCCAAGAATGCTGGAATGCCACAATTGTCCATAACAAGGAAGAACAATTAGCAAATGCAGGAGTTATTCTCTGTTTACACTCCAAACAAACAAGTTAATTGCTTGGTTCCAAACTCAACTTCTTCTGCCAGGACTACAATCCATTAGAGACCATCAATCAGCTCTGTCAAATTCATTGAAACATATCCTAGAAAAAAAATTTTAAAAATCAATTTATAAGGGATTAGCAAAAAATACTAAGGCTAGTTTCAGTAATTCACTTTTTAAAACTTCTTACTGTGGTTAAGAATTTTGATTTTAGACTTACTTTTAAAAATATATGTTGAATACTTAAATAAATTTGGGTTCAGAAATGAAATAAAAACAGATTTGAAGCATCAACCTTAGAAAGCTCCTATTTTACAATGAAATAGAGGTTGGGGAAGTTAGTAACAGTCAAGTGGGGAAAGGGATCTCCTCTCCTTTAGTGATCCATTAATGTTGCCTTTAGCAAAGGATAAAGTATGCTTCTTATTTGTTTTTTAATTTGAAAGAGCCCTGATATTAAAATGTAAGGTATTAAATAGAGGAAAAATGTTATTTCTCTAATATATTGATGAAGGCAATTTGAAAAAGTATTTCCCTTGCAAGTTGGGAAAAGCAACAACAAAGACAACAGACTACAAGAGTAAATCTTCAGTGTATATCTTCATTGGCCATGAATAATTAGTTTGCTTTATAGCAATAATAACAAATGCCTCCTTTAGCAAAATTCTGGACCAATTTTTTGTTGGTGCAAATCAGTTTATTCTTGTGGTACATGCTTTTCCTTACTTACCTACTCCTCTGCCTCCCCTATACCCCCACCCCACCCCCTCTCTCCAACCAAGGAAGAAGTGATGAGCAAGCTTGTTTTAAATAGAGTCAGCAAGGTCCATTATTAGGATTGTATTTTCCGGAGATTACCTGGGATTAGACTTTCTTTTGTCCTATTACTTCAGTCTGTTTCCTGGTCCCTTTCATCCAGCCAGCCTGAAGCTCTGAAAAGGAAAAAGGAAGTAAGTGACATTGCTTAGGATGCATGTAGAGTAGATACCAGGCTCCCAGAGATTCCCTGGTTTGTGATTTGGAGCTAAAAGCGTTAGGGGTGGTTTAAAGTGCTGCTCTGAGACTGAGTGGTGTGAGGGTAGATGGAGGTAGCTGCATAAACTATGAAAGAGAAAATCTTTCTCTTTTTTTGCCTTTGAATTAACAAGAACTAGTTCTTGTTGGTCTGCATCTAGCAAAATGAAAACATTCTAAATTTCTATATAATCTACCATATAAAAATGATTTTTTAAAAGAAAAAAAGCCAAAAGCAAAATAGAAAGTTCACCAATTATTTTAATCACTCTAGGAAACCTATTTTGAGTTTTTCAGAAAAAAAAAATCCACATTGACCTGAAGTGTCCTATTTGACTGAGCAAACACTCTAATTAATTAATTACATTTCTTCTTCTTGCTTAGACCAGGTTGAGGTAGAAAACCTGCATTTTCAATTTCATATTTTGATTGCTTAAAACACCAATCTCGTGTCTTTTCTTAGAATTGTTAATGCCATTGGTTTCTAAAAACCAAATTCATTTCTGTAAATATTTATTAAATATCAGCTGTATACATGGCAAGGTTTTGTAAAAATAATAAATTCAACATTTAATGCCAACTATATGTATGTATATAGGTTCTATGCACTGAAAATACCAGAAGGAACCACAACAGAGTCCTAGCTCTCAAGAAGCCTATACTCTAAAAGAGAACATCAGACTCAAAGAAGTATTATTATGTGAGGCAGAGTGTGATAAAGGCAAATGTGAGGTCTTGCCAGTGTTAAGAGAAATAGGAGGAAAGAGATCATTTTCAATTTGGAGAAATCAAAGAAAGCTTCTGAGAAAGATGCCACCTGAGTTGGACTTTGTAGGAAGAAGCGGTTTTTAACAGGTAGAAATGTGGAAAGGGGGTTGTCACTTCTGTGATTAGTGGACAGCCTACATGAATTATGCAGAGGTAGGAGCCTCTTATTCCCAGAAGGCACTTTTAGATTTTTTAAAATATTATTTTCAATTTATTTTAGTAGTTACTTTAAAGCCAACTGTGTGTCCTGCTTCTCCCAACTTCCACTCAACATTAGTGATCCTTCAAAGCAGATTCAAATCTTAACTCTTTAGTGAAGCCCTTTTGACCACACTGGCACAATGATTTTTTCCTTTTCTAAATTCATTTAATGTTATCTGTACTCCCTTGTACTGTTACTTAGTCATTAACTCTTTCATGCCTTGGCTTCCCAATTAGATTGTAAATTCCTTGAAGTCAGGAATATAATATAATATGGGGCACAAGGTAGTATTCAAAAATATTTTTAAGTTCATTTGAAGATTAAGAACATGCAAAAAATTATGAAAAATTACAGTGAGGAGATTTGGCTAATGACTGATTCTGAATTGACAATTCATTTAGTAGTTGCTATTAGGCAGCTGTGATACAGGATTAGTGAATTGTACAGCATGCTTAATGTTTTCCTCATAGTAAAATTTAAAAGCAGCCCATAATCTAATGTTTGAATTTTGTGAGTATAAAGTAAATATAAAAGATTTTGGGAACTGTTCCCAGGAGTAATGAGTCAAGTATGAAATAAAAATCACTATTTCATTGCTTAAAAATATTCACAGCACTGGGAAAGTTTTGTCTCTATCTCTGTCTCTCTCTGCAATATAAATTCCTCAGTATTTTTTCATGTTTCTGAAATAAAATGGTTTTGAAGATATGTTTAAATTTCCTTTACAAAGTGATCATTTTGTATGTGTATTTGTATGTGTATTTGTATGAATGTATATAAATGTTTAAATAGCTATGGCAGGGGAGAAAATGCATTTTTTTAATAGCAGAAAGAATATTGGACCAGAAAGCAGAACTATGTTCTTATGATTTAGAACGATAAGTACTAACTCCTAGAACTATAGTTCAGCTCCTAAATCCTGTTTTCAAATTATACTTCTGATACTTATTAGTTGTGTGACCCTGGGAAGGTTATTTAACTTCTATAACCCTCAGACAATGCTAGAACTAACCTACTAAATCCCAGACTGGTTGTGATCTGTTTTGGTGGAACAAGTTCTCCCACCTGCAGTTTCTTCATAGCCAAATCATTCCATCGCCTGTCTTATAGTGTTGTCATTTAGCTCTCAATCCCACCCTGCATTTCTCTCTCTGACATACAGACACTATCCAGGAGTGGGGAACCAGTGGCCTCACTTGAGGACCTAGAGACCCACATGTGGCCTTGAGGTCTCAGGTTCCCCACCCCTGCCCTATACCCATATACTTAATGAAAAGGCACCCAACATAGAAAAAAATATGATCTTTAATCAGGGCAAGGAGTAAACAGCTCTACGTTGGCAGCTCTATTACAGGCCAGGCCATCTCAATAGATATAGTGTAGGAGACAGAGAGCTGCCTCTCCAAATAGCAAGATCTGAGTTCAGGTTCTATCTCTGACACATTGTGTGACCTTGTGCAAGTCATTTCACTGCTCAGTATTCTAAGGGTGATCAAAGGGTATCCTTAAGGATCCTTTGAGGGGAGGTCTGTTGGGTAAAAACTATTTTCATGATAACATTAAGATGTTATTTCCCTATCAAAATACCACCCCCCCCGCCCCCCACCTTTCCAACTACATATCTGTATGAGGCTGGATTTTCTTTATATAGTTCAACTAAAACAACATGTAGAAGCAGACATGAGAAACCAGCTAGCTGTCTTCTCTTAAGTCAACCATTAAAGAAGTTTCCATCTTAATATAGGAGTAATCCCTATTCCTATTCAGTATCATAACCTCACAACAGGCGTGGTATAGGGGGTGCTGACACTTCAAACAAACCGTAGATGTTTGTAGGCAAGGCTATAGAGAGATAAGGAGAGATGGTGGGTGTGTTATTTACGTGTGTGTGTGGGTGCGTGTGTGTGCATGCATGTATGTATGTTTGTGTGTAATAGTGAATTAAGAAAACGCTTATCTAAAATTGTTGGTGTTATTGGAAGCAATTATTTGTCAATTATTTGTCAGACAAAGGTTTGGACCAGTCCTAGGCAAAATTGTGAAGCACATCTTTTGTTTTGTTTTGTTTTCCTCTCAAGCTCTTATTCATTAAATCATAGAACATTGGAGTGGGAAAAGACTTTGAAAATCATTCTCCACAAAGTTGCCATATTGATGCACCTAAAGCATAGTGCTAACCGTGTTACTTGGCTGCTCAAGAAGCTTCAGGGGCTCCCTATCAGTTTTACAATAAAAAAATAAAAAGGATCACAGAATTATAATTGTAAAGAACCTCAAAGGTCATCTTATCCAACCACCTCATTTTACAAATGTGGGCACAGATACCCAGATAGGTGAAACAACTTGCCCAAATGGTAAGAACTGGCATCTGAACCAATGTCTTCTGACTCCAAATTGCTCATTCTTTCTGCTGCATCATTACTTCTTTATTTGGCCTCTAAATCCCTTTAAAATCTGCTTTCAAACTACCTTTCTAGGCTGATTTTGTGTGCATAACATTATCCTGCCGGCCTCTGCCATCTCCCCTTACTGCAGTGGTGTCTCTGTTCTTCTTAGCTTGCTTAAAATCTCAGCTCAAAGGCTTTTGCAGACACTTGTCACCTATGTAATCCTAGACAGATCACTTCTCAGCCTCCGTTTTTTCTATCTTTAAAATGACGATTATAAAAACATCTACCTCCCGAGGTTTTTGTGAAGATAATGTGAATTAATATGTAAAATGCTAAGGATAATAATATCTAGCATTATATAGCTCTTTAAGTTTTACAAAGCACTTTATAAATGTTATCTTATTTGGTCCTTACAACAATACTATGAGGTAGGTGTCATTATCTTCATTTTACTGATGAGGAAACTGATCAAATCAGTGATTTGCCCAGGGTCGCATATAGTAAGTGTCTAGGTGGGATTTGAACTCAGGTCTTTGAACTCTAGGCCCAGTGCTCTATCCATCGAACCACACCCACCAGCTGCTCTGCTTCAATTCGACTCCTTGAACATCCTGTTTTCCCCAGAATAAGCTCCTCACCAGAAGTCTCATTGTCATAGAGATTGCTTTAGCTTTGGTAATTCAATATCTACTCTATCCCCTCAGTTGCCTCTCCTCTCTGATGGAGGGCTGAAGGGCAGAACAAAAAACTCCTCCCAGAACTTCCCAATAGAGGACTCAGAATTCCAGCCAGCTCTTCATTTGACTCTATAGCTTTTCCCCATTAGATTGTAAACCGCAGGAGGGCAAGAACTATCTTTCTTCCTCTTATTTGTATCTCTATGGAGCTCACTAGAGTGTTTGGCACGTAGTAGGTGCTTAATAAATATTCCCTGATCATTGACTCTTGTTGTTGTTCCTGGATCTGAAGTAACTGTCAAAACAAAAGAGAGAAAAAAAAAAACCAAGAGAAATAATCTGGGATTTCACTCTCTATTCTTTAGTTTCTGGGCCTCAATTTCCTTCTCATCAGTGACTCAATTTTATTTTCTCTTCTTACTTGATTCATTTTCTTTATGTGTCTTAGATTTCTTTTGTTTTGGTATGTTTGCTCTTGTTAGTTTTCGGAGAATATACAGACTCTGAAGTGCGAATAAAGAGGGAAATCAGGAGAAAAAAGAGAACAAATTAAATCTAAAAGGGGAAAAGAGAAATCTTAAGCAAAGAGAAGGGATAAATTGAGAAAGTAGAAAAAAAAAGCTTTCTTTTTTAATAACAATTATTATAGCTAGCACTTAAATATCACTTTAGAGTTTTCAGAGTACTTTACATCAGTTACCTGATTTGATATTTATAACAATCCTGGGAAGGAGATTCTTTTATTATACCTGTCTTACAGATAAGGAAATGAGGGCCAAGAGAGGTTAAGTGACATGCCCAAGGTCACATAGCCAAACTAAGCAAGCCAGTGAGGCAGAGCTTAAATTCAGGCAGATCTTTCTGATTCCATGCCACCTCTCAAGAGTATCTGCTTTTACAGTCTTGGCTGTGACCTGATGCTACAAAAGAGTATATTTTATATCATGCTAAGAGCAAATGTTTTAATTGTTTATTTTATCTGAATTTAATGTCCTAGTAAACATTTTATAAGGCATACGGCATGTTATAAAAAGTGCTCCATTTGGAGTCAGCAGACCTACGTTTAAATCTTGGTTCTTCTGCTTAATATCTCTGTGACCATGGGCAATTCATTAAATCTCCGTGGGCCTCAGTTTCCTTTTCTATAAAATAAGGAGATTGGGCAAGATGACCTCTAAGAGCCCTCCCTCTCAGCTGTAAATCTGATGAACCTTGGGCAAAATGTCCATCAAATGCGACTTAGGCTATTTTGTCAGCATAAGCAATCACCGCTTAGAAAAATCACCAGTGTACTGAGGTTTCTTTGTCCTGGGGCTGGGGTAAAAAAAATAAAAACAAAAACACTAAAAAACCCCAAACAAACAAACCTTTTATACCCTCCCTCAAAAACTGCATAAGCTCTTAGGCCTCATTGCTCACCCTCCTTAAATGCTGATGAAAACAAAAGAAACCAGAAGCTTAAAGGAAAAAGGTAACTGTGACAAAAACAACAGAGGGTTTAGCTTTAGAAAGGAATTGCTTTTTGATAGCATTTCAAAGATGTTCTAAGGTCCCTTTACCCAGGTGTTTATAGAGTCACTGCGTTAACATGTGCCATACACATATGTGTTATGTATATATGTATACATACGTATACACACATATATATTCATAACTATTTTGTAGGCACTGTTCCAGATACCCAATCCACTACTAACACTAACCAGAGTTGAACACAATCACCAAGGGGGTAGAAAATAGATACCCCTCCCCTTCTTTTTCACTAGTGATTAACATACTCAACTTTACCTCATTGTATTAGCAATTCTGATGGTTTCTAGACTTGGGACAATCTGAATATAAATTTGGCTTTTAGAACAACAATTCATAGGCCTTTTCTGAATTGTTTTTCATCTGGAGCTAAATGGGCACCTCTTTGGAGAGGTCTGCCAGGAGCTGGAATTTCTGGCTGGCAAGTAGAAAAACTACCGAATGATTTTTCCATTGATTCATGTTCCCTTTTCAGTTTACAGTAAGGACAAAAGATCCCCCCACCTTTCTCTGGTTGTAAACAAAGATAATTTTTGTTACTCACCTTAAAATCTAAATGGACAAGTTTTGTTCTGTTCCTTTTTTTTTTATTGTACGTGTTTGAAAATTATTTCCAGGTGTGCTGTGTATTTAAATAAATAAATTAGGTGTATGTCAATAGATAGGTAAATACTTTAAGTTTGTAACCTAAATAATAGATATCTATACCTATATCTAATCTTATCTGTATCTACCTTTGTCAAAAGATACTTTTACTTACCAAGTTCTTTGAATGTTAAAAACAAAACTCTTAAAATAAATGAATCAACATGGGACCTGCTTTTTTTTTTTCTTTTGTATTTATCATAAATATCCTGGTTGTATTTCAGAGCTCTGGGATTTAAATAGGACATCAATCTTTCATAGTCCTTTTGGATTTCTCGACCTCCATGTGATGTTGCTGGATGAATATCAAGAACGACTGTTTGTGGGAGGCAGGGATCTGGTGTATTCCCTCAACCTGGATCGAGTCAGTGAAGGCTATAGAGAGGTATGACAATATCAAGCTCTATCTTTAGAAAAAATTGCATGAGTTTATTGTGTATTCTATTCAGGTAGCTAGGAGGTTGTTGTTTTGTTTGTCCTTTGTTTTCGAAGAAGACCATGGCATCAGGGAAATGATATGACTTGCAGTTGACTTTGATTTGAGTGAGGGAATGCTGTGCAATGTCATCAGCCTCATTTTCTCCTCCAGAGCCATCTGGGTCCAGTGGCCTGATATTCAGTAGGAAGGAAGGAAGGAAGGGAGGAAAGGAAATCTAGCCAGTAAACCCCAAGTTAAGTGGGCAGCTTCTGACCAAGCTAGGTGGTACAGTGGATAGAATGCTGGATTTGGAGCCAGGAAGAACTGAGTTCTCATCTAGCCTCAGACAGTTACTAGCTATGTGGCCCTGAGCAAGTCACTTAACCTGTTTGCCTTAGTTTCCTCATCTGTAAAATAAGGATAATAACACCTCCCTTCCAGTGTTGTTGTAAGGATCAAATGAGATATTTCTTCTTGTAATAGATAAATAGCAATTTATTTCTTCTAATTGCATATAAAGATAGTTTTCAGCATTCATTTTTATAAGATTTTGAGTTTCAAATTTTTCTCCCTCCCCCCTCCTCAAGACAGCAAGCAATCTGATATAGGTTATACATGTCCAGTAATGTTAAACATATTTCCACATTAGTCATGTTGTGAAAGAAAAATTAGAAAAAAAAGGGAAAAACCATGAGAAAGAAAAGGAATAAAAAACAAGAAAAATTGAAAATAGTATGCTTCAATCTGCATTTAGACTCCCTAATTCTTTTTCTGGATATGGATAGCATTTTCTGTCATGTGTCTATCGAAATTGTCTTGAATCATGTATTGCTGAGAAGAGCTAAGTCAATCACAGTTGATCATGGCATGGTGTTCCTGTTACTGTGTACAATGTTTTCCTGGTTCTGCTCACTTCACTCAGCATCAGTTCATCTGTTTCTTTTCAGGTTTTTCTGAAATCCACCTGCTTAACATTTCTTATAGCACGATAGTATTCCATTACATTCATATACTACAACTTGTTCAGCCATTCCCCAGTTGATGGGCATTCTCTCTTTTTCCAGTTCTTTGCCACCACAAAAAGAGCTGCTGTAAATATTTTTGTACATACAGGTCCTTTTCCCTTTTTATGATCCAAATGAAATACTTCTAAAGTACTTTGCAAACATTAAAGAACTATAGTTATGCTAACTTATTATTATTCTTTTATCATCTTTATGCTATTTGAGAAATAATTATTTTTATGAAATAAACTTTTATCCAACAATACTCAACATTTAAGATGATGTTGGAAAACATCTCAAATGCATTTTCAGCAATTCCTGGTCCCATCTGTATTCCCAGCAGGATTCTAACTCCTGCATTTGGCATTCTCTTTGTATGACATCCCTCCTTATTACCACACCCTCTGTCCTGAGACTTACGTGTAGAACATGTTGAATTATTATTAGCCTCACTGGATTTTTTCAACGTCAATAGCTGGTTTAATGACGTCTAAAGAAATGTGGACATGTGACCTTAGCATTAACCTTCTAGCAATGCCTGACTTATATTAGTTGGGCTCTGGATGGACTTGGAAGAGTTGAATCCTGAATCAAAATTGGTAAAGGACTGAGGGAACTGACATAATGAAATACAACAGTTTTTTAAGAAAGACTGTACAGTCAGAAAAATGTTGTTTTTTAAAAAATATTTATTTAAATTTTAATTTATGAAATAAAATAAATGCTTTCATAATATATTAAAAATGATTGCCATTAAAACCACAGACCTGTTATATACAACTTGCTATTCCTTTTAAATATATAATAAAGTTATTATGTATATTTCTTTTTTATCTTTTTTTCTGTCCGCCCTGCCCTAGAGATGGCTACTATTAGACACAACTATGTATATGTGTGTGTATATGTATGTGTTTGTATATATAATATGTATATATAAACACATACACACATATATATATGCGTAAAATCATTCTATATATACTTCTATTCATCAGTTCTTTCTCCAGATGCAGATAGTATCTTCCTTCCTATGTCCTTTGTAGTTAATTTGGGTATTTATAGGAGTCAAAAATCATTTGTTCACTCAAAGTTGTTCTTAAATCAATATTGTTGTTTGTATGTAATATTTTCTTGGTTTTGCTCATTTTGTTCTTCTTTATTTCAGTAAGTCTCTCCATGTTTTTCTAAGATCATTGAGCTGATCCTTTCTTATAGCACAGTAGTATTCCATTACAATCATGCACCACAACTAATAGATTATATCTACACTTACAGACTGTAGAACTGAACTGAAAATCTTGAAAATTTATGCCACACTTTCTTATGCAATATGGAGATAACTTGAAACTGAATTTTCTTTCAGTTATATGTTGCATCCTCATCTATAATAGCTTCCTTTTTTTTTTTAGCATTGCCAGTCTCTCTCCCTCAGTAGCTATCCTGATTGTTGAAGGGGTTAAAATTCATCTAACCTGTCATATCTATTTAACTGCAGACATCATCATATCCTGTTCAGTCATTTTCCACAAAACTGGGCTCTATCCAATGTAGCCATGTTAATATCTTTCCTACTCCTGTCTTCTTTCTCTCCCCATCTACTTTTTACCTCTTGCTCCATGAACAATAATCATTTTAATGATACCATTGGGAGAATTTTTTTTTAAAATATTACGAATAATAGCCCTATGGCTCCATTTACAATCCCTGCAACTCACTGGACCAAAACCACTTTCTTGACCCTACTCCTTTATGCATGTTCTATCATCTTATTAGAATGTAAACTACTTGAATTTGGTGATGCTGCTTTGTTTTTATATTTTTATCCTATTTTTATATTTTTATCCTAGCATCTAGTAGAATGCCTGTCGTATAGTCAACACTTTTTTTTAATTCATGAATTGACTTCTTCCCTCAAACATGCTCAGATCTCTTATCATTAAAGAAAAAAAAAACCCACTCTTAGAAACTTGCTGCTCATTATAGTTAAAACCCAGACTCTTCTTTTCCCCACCAAGTTGCTTGCATGTTCTATGGATATTTCTTCCTATCCATTCCCTTTCTAGTACCTGCAATCATGTTTCCACTTCCACTTATCAAATGAAGCTGCTTTCTAAAGATATTTATGAATCCCTCATAGCCTAGTTCAATTGCTTTTGGACCATCTTCTTTCTCTTTGATCTCTCTGAGAAACTTAATACTGTTGACCACCCATCCTTGAAATTACATCTTTCTCTCTCTCTCTCTCTCTCTCTCTCTCTCTCTCTCTCTCTCTCTCTCTCTCTCTCTCTTTCCCCTAGTTCCCTCCTAGGTCTCCCTCTTCTACTTTTTTTAGATTGCCTTCTTTCTCTGAGATTCATTCTTTTCACAATTAATTGTGAATCTTTCCAAGAACTCTCCTTCATTCCTCTGCTTGTCACTTTTTACACTTCGACTTCGGTCGATTTATCCACTATTATGATTTCAGCCACTCTGCTCTATGTTAATGCCTCCCATATCAACATTTCTAACCTGAACTCTTACCTCTGCCCCATCACATATTTTAAAAATTATTTCCTGTATATCTCAATTTGAAAGTTTATTGCTGCTACATACTAAACATGTTTAAAATGGAACTTAGCAACTCCCCACTGGCACCCCTTTCCAACTATTATAATTTGTGTCACTGATATCATAATTCCCCTAAAATCATTGAATCTCTGAATTAGAAGAAACCTCAGAAACTACCTAGTTCAGCCTAACTATGATCATGAATTTTCTCTATGACATCCTTGATAGTCATCAAGAATTTCCTAGTCAGGAAACATACTACCTCCTGTCAAAATTCCTCACTTTCCCCTACCAATAGAATATAGACTCTTTTGGGGCACGGACTATGCCATTTTTAAACCTTTGTATCTCCCATATATACCATAGAGTCTTGCCCATAGTAGGTGCTGAATAGAATTGAAAAACATTATATGTTGTTGAGGGAATATAGTTTGTTTGCTTAAAAAGAAAATTTTGACATGTATCAAATGTTCTACTTCTTGATAACTTGACTCATTTCCAGCAATAAACTGGGGATTTCTAGTTGAGTCCTTTTCTTCCCTATGCAAATTAGGAAGCTCATAAAAGTTTGTATTTTTATCTTAGATAATGAGAAACATGACTTCTGTAAACAGCTTTCTTGCAAAATTATCTGAGTTACCAGAGTATAATGTGAGAATTCTTTGAACTATAGATATAATTTATTCAGAAGAATGTACATGAAGTTGTTCTTCAGCTTCATTACTTAAATGGACCTATGATTTCATTAATAGAAATATTCTTTTAATTTGTGCAAATAGCATCCCATTGGAACCTCATCTTATATGATCTTTGTTCATAATTTCTTATAGAGCCTCCTGAGAACATATGTCCAATGTGCTAAAATCCTGTCTCTTGGTCTTTTAATGGTGTCGTGGGCAGCCTTCACTCTTTAACATATTTCATATCTATCATTATTCAAGCCTCTTTCTTTTAATAATGAATCATAACTTTCAAGTTTCAATCAAAATGTTTGAAAATTGTTGTGAATAGAAAACATTTTTCTGTATGCTTCTTTTATTATAATTGTTTTTATACCTTTCATAATTTCAGAAAAGTTTCCACAAAGGGCTGTGAAATTGTATTAAGTTATTGGAGCAAGATCAGATTCCCTAAAAGGTCACCAGGTTCCCAACTGGTTTTCTTTATATTCTTCAAGCAAATTCCTTTCTGTTTCATAACTGGGAGAATTTGTCTTGGCTTTAAATCTGAACAACATGAAGTTAATCTGTGTGCATGCATAAAATTAATTAGTCCTAAGTGTTTTTACAGTGAATTGAGTGATTTATAGAAAATGTAAGTAAATTGAGCATAGTAAGAACACTCTTGAGAAAGATAGCAAAATAGCTTGAATGGCTTTAAAATACATGTAGATTTCAAAGGGTAAATATGACTGAAAATGAAGTATGCCTAACTCACCTAGTGATTGTTCTGAAGAGTATCTATTATAGACTTTTACTCTGTTGTGAGAAATGGATATCCTTCAACCTATCCTTGAAACAAAACAAAAATTAAATAGAACACCGTCCTTGGCTTTCAATATATTTAAAGAATGGGATATGACTGCCTATTGAATTAAGGGTTTTACTTTTTTTCTCAAAATCATTGCATAAATAAATGGCCTTTTCAAAGGTCACTTACTAAAAAGGATTACAACAAATGAGATAGACAATGGGGAGAAAAATGAATGAATGTATTATAAATAGTAAATATGTATATACATGGTGGCTGAACCTGTGATGTCATCAGGCTATGGAACACCCACTGCAGAAACCCTTCCATTGATGGAGACTGGCAACTGACTTGTCATTAATACCCATTAAGCATATCCTATGGCACTAAGATATTAAGTGCCTTGCTCATGACAATAGTACTGCTAGGATGTGTCAGAGGCAGAATCTGAACCCAGATCTTCCTGATTTTAAGGCTGGCTCTCTACCCACTACACTAGACTATTTTGAATCTCAAAAAAAATGTGATCAGATTACATGATGCTACAAATTCTGTTTCTGTGCCTTCTCACAGCCTTGCCCATCCATGTATTATACTCGCTCTTCCTGTCTACCTCATAGAATATCTTCCCTTCCTTCAGAGCTAGGCTTGTGCTATCTCCTACTGGAAATTTATCATGATTCCACTAATTGCTATTAGTGCTTACTCCAGAAATTACTTTGCACATACATTTTATTTAGTTTACTAGATATTATTCTGTCCCCCAAAAGAATGTAGGCTTCTTGAGGGCAGAGACTGTTTAATTCTTGTCTTTGTATCTCTAAGACATAGTGCAATACCTGGCACACAGAAGGCACTTAAAATGAATTTTAAATTGAATTGAGTTGAATCAGAATCAAAAAGTGATGTATCAGATCCTGATTGAAACCTTTTCCTGAAATCTTTGACGGCTTTGTTTTCTGGATTGTTTTTTATCATCATCTCTTTTAAAGCTTCCTCCTCTCTCACATCCTTGTCTTCTTCAGCTTTACTATGGAAGGCAATGGATATGGTGAATTTTGTTTTTGTTTTTATTTCTTGCTATGAAAGATGGTATTTTAATGTTCCCTCCCAAGTCATAGAGGTAAAAAGAAAAGCATTTGCGTTCATGGTATAATAAAAGACACAGAGAAATTCTTCCAACAAGATAATGACCTTCCTCTATGGAGGATTTTTATACTATGATCAAGAATCACATAGGAGGAGAAGACATGGATAAGTTTTGATAGAATGGAGTACCCATATTGAAGAGATCATCAATATCCACTAAATTACTGAAATATAAGTATGAAAGAAAATGTTGTATGGATAGCACCATTGTTTGCTGCACACAGCTTCTCTGATTTCCTCCCCCAAGCAACCTGACTGGCCTCAGCCTCAGTGACACAGATTTTAGGACTGGGACTATAAATGATCTAAGCCATATGCACTCCAGGCCTTTCACATTCAGTGGATCCTGAGAACATGGAAGCATCCATACCAGATGCCTTTCCAGATGGAGGGCGGGAGGTATATCCAGAGAAGTTAGTGCCACTGAATCCTTGCTCTATGTCTTTTCTGTGTTAGAACAAATTAAACCTGCCTTGTTCAATGAGTCACATAATGCCATCTCAGTCTAAACTAAGGGGACATTTGGGGTTAGAGACACATTTACAATGGGATATAATACAATTAGCGTTAGAAATGAAATCAAAATTTTGACTTCCCAGTCCAACTCATCTGTTTTCTAACTTTGGGACCTTGAGCGTCATCCACTTAGCCTAAATTTCCTCATCTGTAAAATGGGGATAATGATACTTGTATTATCTATCTCATGTATGGAATGTGATAAAAAAAAATGTAAAGGCCTCCATAATGTACTTTCTCTATTAACCAAGACTGGCCCTTATTCCTTCTATATTACAGTCTATTTCTACAGTGAGGGTAAGGGGGACAGCAGGTCTTTCTTTGAGGATGAAAAAGGAATAGCCAATATTCCTCTTCTTTTCCATAGTTCCCAACTATAAAACTTTTCGTCACACCTACTTTCAAGAGGTGCCTGGTTACAGCACCCAGATTTTGTTTCCTGGAAACAGGATAGTCCCACTCAAATTTCATCCACTCTGGGAATTCTTTTTTAATACTGGAGTGTTGCTTATAAAAATAGATTTGTAAAATGTTCACAGTATATCTGAAAATTCAGTGAAACTATAATCTGGGGGTAGAGCTTAACCATATGGAACTGATGGCACCATTTTAAAGAAGAGATATACTTCTTAATAGTAATTGATTATATTTACAAAACCCCTTTGATCCTCACAACAATCTGTGAAGTAGGCACTGTAAGTAGTAATTTGTTGTTGTTGTTGAAGTCATTTTCAATTATGTCTGACTTTTTGTGGCCCCATTTGAGGTTTTCTTGGCAAAGATACTAGAGTGGTTTGTCACTTCCTTCTCTAGTTCATTTTACAGATGAGGAACCCAAGGCAAACAGGGTTAGGTGACTTGCCCAGGGTCACACACCTAGTAAGTGTCTGAGGTTGGGTTTGAACTCAGGAAGATGAGTCTTCGTGACTTCAGGTCCAGCATCCACTGCATCACCTACCTGCCTATTAAGTATTAATACAGATAAAGAAACAGGTTCTGAGAGCTTAAAAGACTTGCCCAATTGCACACAGTTAAAATTTCATTATTTGTAGTTAAGCCCAGAATTTTTTTAAAATTCTGAATCTAATTTTCATTTCATTTCATCACATTTTATAAACATCTCAAAGAGAACACTGGAATTATCCATCTGAAGAATATCTATTTGCAAATGACTGAAGATCATTAATTATAAGCAAGTTAGGCACTATTCTAGATGACCTTCAAGTTGTTTTCCGGAACAACTGTGACAACTCACAAGCTGTACCACTCTTAGCAGCTACTTTTCAGGTTGTGAGGTGAATCTTCAGAATTATTTTCTTTTGCTTTTCTTTTATTACTGGATTAGGGTCTGTTTTCATATGGTCCCTGACAGTTTGTAATTCATCTTTTGACAACTGGAAAATGATTAGCTTGCATTTTAATACGCAAGTGTCAAGCAGTCTAGGATCATCTCTCAATCAAAAATCATTTTGGGAGAGAGGAACCATTTTATCATAGTATTTTAAGTACAAATATCTATATCAAATAGTACTTTCATATCTTTCACATACCAATATAAATATGTGCATATAAAATATTTGAAGATATACCAAATTCACTGTTACTTCTCTGACTTGCTAATTAAAGTCAGCAAGTGTATCAGTAATATGTGTATGTGGAGGGAGTATACACACACATTAGAAAACTGAACAAGGGGCAAAAAATGTTTTTAGGTTTCAGAAATGTAATGATGATTCAGCAAACGAAGCTGGGGAAGAGAAATTATACAAATGGGAACATAATGAAGGGATAGCAAGAGGATTGTGGAAGCCAAATGACAAGAAAAAAATCCAGGAGGAGGGAGAGCTAAAGTTATAGAGATGTTAACAAGGAGGTCTGAGAAAAGATAAATATAATAGTTAAGAAACACTGCTAAATTTGAGGTCAGTTTCTCTTGGGTGACAGAATGGGAAGCTGGATATATCGCAAAGGAGCCAGAAGTCAGTGAAATGGGGACAAATTGGAGGTAATAAGAATGTACCAGCTTTTGTTTGTGTGTTTTGTTTTTCCTGAGGACTTTGCTATGAAACAGAGGGAAGATAAAGTAGTGGCCTGAGAAAACAGCATGGTCAAGTGAGATTTGCTCAAGAAGTAGGAAGACCTAGGTATCTTTGAATCCAGCAGAAAATTGAAGCTTAGTGGGATAGAGAAAGAGAGAAGGGAGGGAGAGAGAGGGAGAGAGAGAGAGAGAGACAGAGAGACAGACAGACAGAGAAAGAGAGAATATAAAAACATGAATGAATGAAAGGACTGGAGGAGATCAAGTGCACAGGATTTTGACTTTCATTAGGAGATGAGAAGCCTTCTCATCAGAATAGAGCAAAGGAGAAGAGAATGATAGTTAATTTAGAAGATTTTCAAGACTGGAGCAAGCAGCAATGGAGCACAAAGGATAGATTCTATTGTATTTCTTTATCTATTTCTTTTCTATTTGTGTTTTTGTTTTGAATAAATTAAAGGAGAGATCATCAAGGAGAAAGTTATAATCCCTTCTGAAAATGTTCAGGGCTTTTAAATACAGTTTAAAATATTGTACATAAGTTTGTTTTTATTATCTTAGTCCTCCCTTATCTGTGGGGATATGTTCCAAGAGTAATATTGGAGGCTTGAAACTAAAGATAGGACAGAACCCTATACAGTCATTTCTTGTTTTCTATAAATTAACATTCTGAAAATTTAACTCTACATTAAAAATTCCAAAAGAAAAATATAATTCAAAAAAAATTAACTTTACAGTACAGTACTGTATGCTCTTTCCAAGCTCCTGCTCTTCCTCTCAAACTCCTCAGCCTCCCTCCATGAGCTATCCCCAAAACAAAACAAAACAGAAAGCCTCTTGAAGTATAAGCAGAAGGTTGGATACACAGAGAGACTGTTACCATCTCAGAATCTGGGGCTTGGTTTGAGACCAACTGCATGAAGAGAGGAGATCTTTGCCTTGCTCTGCCCACTCTCCCCTGTGTCTGCCCTTCTTGGGTACCTCCTGTCTGTCCCCAGTCCCCCCATGTATCCTTGAACTGTGCGTTGGCCTCCTCCATTCATGGTTGCTTGGCCCCCTTCCTGCCTCCCTCATTTCCTTGGAATTAGAGGAAACCACTGGAAAGCAAAACCTCAGATAAAGAGGAGATATATTTTCCTCAATAAATTTAATTTTGTGTATTATCTTTCCAGGCTCTTCTTGTATTTTTTCCTTCCTAGAAGGAATAAAAAGGGAGGAGGAGAGAACTAGAAAAAAAGAAAAACTACTTCCTGACCGTCATCTCTATTTCATTTTTGATACATTTAAAATGCAATTGAATTATATGGTGATCTTCAATTCATTTCCTTTTTTTCTTTCCCCTACTTCACTCTTATTGGTATAAAAAATCAGAGGTGATATTCCAGGTAGGAATCCAAACAGCATTCCACTGCACCTTTGGGAAAAATTCTGTTTTTAGGCTAAACTAACTGGAATAGTGTGGTAAAACGTGCTTCATAAAATGACTCCTGCACATGTATTGGAATGCTTAGACCAGACAGTCTTAAGCTGGCCTCCACTGGGCTCGATGACCTCTTGGATCCCTTTAGGATCAAGATCTAGAAGCCCATTTTGATTGCTTCATTCAAGATGATTTAAGAAGGCAGACAATGAGCTTCATGAAACTGCTTCCCAAATCCTCGGGTATATTTGTATAGTCCGGCCATACCTTCTTGCACAGCCTTGGCGTCAAGAATGACATTGCTCTCTTCACCACTTTTCCTGTCAAAGGCTCTCTTAAATGCTCAATCTTCCTTTCATTGAGGAGCATGACTTCATTTACATTGCTAGGTGTATGCCTACCAGTGATTTTTTCTCACCAGCAACAAGCCCACACAGTAGCTAGTGAGTATTAAGGGCTTGATCATCTGTTAAGTTGAATTGAATCACCATGTCACCACTGGGGCAGGCAAGTAAAATACACATTGTGGGGGGCAGTACTGGATACATATGTATCATCCATCCATACAAAGAAACATATAAACCCAATGGCCCAAGAATTAGAATTAAAATAGTAAAATTAGGAGGTGTAGCTTGGATAGGGCTAAGCAAGTCCTCAGTGACGTAACTTGAATTATTAAGTGCCTGTGCCACTTGCTCACTATTAAGGAGCTCACTTTCCTCTATCTGAAAGGGGAGGGGGGGATGATGGGTGTTAGTAAGAGTGATAGTTATATACAGGTTTTGCCTGAAATCATACATATTGATTTATGGGGAGTATTTCAAGTGCCCCAACAATAAACTGGACCTGTTTGGTGGCCACATATGTAATGATAACAACTCATCATTAATAGTGCTTTAGATCTCATAAAGTGCTGCATGATAGAACAGTCTTTAATCTTCTATACAGGTCCAACTCTATAAAGTCTTTGCTCCTTCTGAGTATCTACACTGGACAAGGGTTGTAAAATTCTTGTTTTCCTAATGCTTTAAGAGGAAAAGGAACCCATATATTTGTTCAAGCTTATTTGAATATTTTTAATAACAATTTTTCTATTCATTTCCCTCAGACTTTATTTCTATTTCCTTTCTAAAATTCTGATTCCAAAAAAGCAATCCAGTTCAATTAAAAAAAACTTATTTCTCATCTATTATGTCTATAATGTCATACTGTTCATATTCAGATAAGGGCATACACGGTAATTGTAGAAATCTTTTGTTGACAATTTTATTTTATACTTCCCTTAATTATTCAGCTTAATGATCTCATAAAGGTTATACAACCCTACATAGTTTAGAGGTGAGATTAATTTTATGTTGAATGTGGGAAAAGGCATTAAGGATATAATTTGCATATAGATGTCAGATAGTAAATTACATTAATACAGCAGTAACTGTTCATATAAAAGCTCATGCATTGGGCCAGTACAGTTTGTGTAGTTTGTGTTGTTCTAATGCGCTAGTGCAAGTGCTCTGGAGAATTTCTCATCGAAATATAAGTCTTGCCAAAGTGCCAAAAGACTGTAATTCTGGCACATGACCAGTTTGAGAAATTATGACTATAGTCATCATAAATAAGTTTAAAAGCCTAAACACCAAGACAACGAACATGTGGCAGGTTAAAGGGTACCATTTATGGCCAATTAGTACCTGACTTTTAATGTTTTGCAAACAAAGTCCATTTTATTGCCTTTAAACAATATTTGCCCACGAGGCAGGCGAGTAAAATACACATTGTGGGAGGCAGTACTGGATGCATATGTATCATCCATCCATACAAAGAAACATATAAACCCAATGGCCCAAGAATTAGAATTAAAATAGTAAAATTAGGAGGTATAACTTGGATAGAATTATACTGTGGAATGGCTCACTTAAAATATATTGCATTAATCTTGGCTGAAATTAAATATGCCATTTTATGGGGAAAATTATTGAAATGATCCTTTTCATTTAGGCAATAAAATCTGTTCGTCGTTGTCATTTTGTTCCTGCCTGCTTACACTTCTGTTGGGTGTCATAATAACATCTTATAATAATAAGCTGTAATAATCTTAATTTTGCTGTCATTATGAGACCCAATGGGGTGCCCAGGAAAAATGACTATGTTTTTTTTAATTTTGTTTTTATTCTTTAGTCCCAGACATAGGTTATGAAAGGCTAGAGCATAGTCTCTTAATCAGCACAAGCGTGATTACAGAAATATTAAAGACAGTATCATCATGTAATTGGATGTATTTGACCTTTTACTTTTTATTCCCTTTGTTGAATAGAGAATTTTGAAGTACCACCATACCCTTTTGTTACATTTTAACAATGTTTTATGTGGAACAAACAGTTTCATTTCATGAGGTTTTATTGTTATTAAACTGTGGAGCAGAACCAAAAAGGCTTATTCTGACTGCCAAAAGAAATGAGGAAAATCATCTTCCTTACTAACTTGGCAGAACATGTACACATTCTGGCTTCAAAATACACCCCTCTGTTTCCATTGTGGTCTTTTTTATGCCTTTTTTTTCACACTGGTGATGAAATGAAGGGTGCAATCTTTAGCCTTGTCGACATTTTAAAAATTCCCTCAGCCAAACCTGATCTCCTTTTCATTGACAGTAAAGCCCAAGGTTTACATTGAACTTCATTGTATGTTTTCTCCCTTTGGTTACTCCACAAGTGCTAGGAGTCTCTGCGGATGACTTTCCTACCTTCATACCTTTGATAACGTCATTTTTTCTCTCTCCTCTCTCCCTCTGGAATCCTAGCCATCATATATTCTCAGGAACCTAACAGACTGAAGTAATCCTTTCTCTTCTCTGAGCTCAGAGACTATTCATTATCTAGAAAATAGGAACATTGGGCATATAGGAACATAAGCACACAGGAACATAGATTCAGATTTAGAGGAGAGCTTAGGGTTCATTTAGTTCAACACCTTCATTTCGTTTAAAAAAATTGGAGTTTATAATAGAATCATAGGACCATAAGATTTAGAGTAGAAAGGAACCTTAGAAATTTCCCAGCTACCTTAACCCCATCACTTTACAGATGAGAGACTGAATTCTATGAAGTTTGAGGGACTTGTGTTCTAATTAGTGTCATTTGAACCTGAAGACTTTAAATTCAACTCTTTCCTTGATAGCAAACTACCTATTTTGTTTGGTCTTCTGTTCCTTGCTATCCTTAATTTGTGCATATATAACTCAACCAAATTATAATCTTGTTAAGGGGTTAACCCCTTTCACATATTAGTAAATGCTTAATAAATTTTTGTTGATTGATTGACAGATTATTCTTAAGGACAACCATAGGTGGTGGTTTGAATTAAGAGCTGAATATGGAATCTTAAGATCTTAGGTTTCTCAGTTCTAATAATATCTAAGGCATACTAGTTTTTGTATGAAAATAGCTTATCTAATTTTTAAATTTCTGCCCTGGAATAATCATTGTGAAATAATGATTTGCTTGAGATTCAAGATGCACTAAATTTGTTTAAATGACATCAGTACAATCAGTTGAAAAATGAAAACCTCAGTCATCTTGGCTGATATTTTCAGAGTTGCATGAATTTGCTTTTGGCTTCATGAAGAGGCAACCTGGCAAGCCAAAAATTTGGACAATTAAAAGAATGAGGGAATGAGTAAAGATTCTAACATCAGGAAATTTAGACTCTGAGCATAATGTGCTGTATATGAGTCACAAATATAGAGAATTGTTTTAAATAAGAGACTCTTGGTCTAGAAGGAGGAAAATAGGCATTGTTTAAGAACTAGTCTATGTAAGCTAAGAAAATCTTATTGGCAGAAAGTTGACCACTAAATGATGATATTATTTTTTGATCCACAATAATGCAAAAAGACCAATTTATTAATATATGGAAGATTTATAATTTGCATTGGTGGTGTAGGGTATTTTCTACCAGTAAAATCATGGGTCCTTTTAAATGTTTATATTTGTGCTCTGTTTCAACCTAAGCTGAGCTTGCTATGTTTTTGAGCAGTAGTTAGCCAATCTGATCAATTAATTCCCTCCTCCCCTCCCAAATCATTCAAATTTTATGTTCCCTCTAGTGTATATATGTGTGTATATATCTGTATTCATCTAATCGTGAAATTGAATTTAAATATATATGTATACATATATATGTGCATATACATATGTTATATGTATGTACATATACATAAGTTCACCCAATGGGTAATAAAACCAAAAGAGTATGGAGAAATAAATTATGTAAATAAAATAAGGATGTCATTGCCTGTTCAGATTCAATATATTAATAGAAATATGAAAACAAAATTTAGTGCAAATAATCCCTTGTTGAAAAGACCTTAGAGTTCTTCTAGACCTATCCTATTGTTTGACAGATTAAGAAATAGAAGCACCAGAAAATTAAGTGATTAAAATTTAGTTTTTCTGTTTCTTACTCCAATGCTCTTTGCACATAACTATAACCACGGCACGGATAAATTTCTATTCTGATATCTGAGTTAATTCTTATAGCATGCTGTTTTGGGCTGGGTCTGATTCAGGCCAATCTCCTGATAGTTAATGTTTGATAATGGAACCAAATGAGAATTTGTAGGTCATTCAACAGTTAAGGAAAGGATATTTAGTTAGCTATAACAGTAGAATCTGCCTTCACAACTGAACCTTACCTGAGTTGCCCATCATTGTTTGCAAACATCAGAGAAAGCCTCTAGAGTCCCTCATAGTTTGTTTGGTTTTTTTTTATAGTCAGAGAACCAGGAAGTGATGTCAGTAGCCTGATCCTTTAATTCCATGAGGCAGTCATGTTTTGAGGATAATTTCAATAGCTTTTTAGGAAAAATCAGCATAACTTGCAGGTAGATGGAGTTTAGGATATTGCTCTTACTAGGTCACTGTGTTGTATATGGAACCCCATTATTTAAAGAATTGAAGGATATGAATATTGGGATATTTCTAAGACTCTATGATTTCATTGATATGGGTGCTCCCTCTACTGGTGCTTATTGTAGTATCTTTTCATCTTACATGATTTTTGTCCATGTCTTACCCTAAATCCTTAATAGATCTACCAAATGCCCCAAATGTCTGGAAGGAAGGAAGGAGGGAGGGAGGAAAGGAAGGGAGGAAGGAAGGGAGGGAGAGAGAAAAAAGAAAGAAAAAAGAAAGGAAGGAAGGAAGAAAGAAAGAAAGGAAAAAGAAAGAAAAGCTTTTATTAAGCACCTTCTATGTGTTGGGCACTATGCTAAGAGCTTTACGAATAGTATCTCATTTAATCATCACAGTGACCTTGGGAAATAGGTGCTAGTTCTATTCTCATTTATTATATTTATTTGACAGTTTAAGAAGTGGAAGCAGGCAAGTTAAGTGATTTGCATAGCTATTAAGTATGAGGCTAGATTTGAACTCAGACCTTCCTGACTAGCACCCATCCACCTGTACTTCCAAATTGCCCTTAAGGCTTTCAATAGTTTGTTATTACAGTCTGGATTTTTGTTGTCCATCTTTTATTCCACACTTAATTATTATTAGTTTACCTCTTGTTCTGCTCAATCAATTAACAAGTAATCATTATGAACCAGCTATGTGTCAGGCAATGTACCCTTAGGCATTGTCGATACAAAGACAAAAAAAAATATAAGAAATCCCTGATATCAGGGAAATAATATATTCACATAATATGTACACAAGATAAATACAAAGCAATATTGGTAATGGTGTAAAGGCACCAAGGAAAGGAGGAAAGAAACAAACTTTTATTAAGTACCTACTATGTTTAGGTACTGGACTAAACACCATTCATATGTTATCTCGCTTGATCCTAGCAACAACTCTAGGAGTTGGGATGATTATTATTCCCATCTACAGTTCAGGCAACTGAGGCAGACAAAGTTTAAGTAACTTGCCCAGGGTCACATAGCTAGTAACTGAGTCAGGATTTGAACTCAGGTCTCCCTGACTCCTGGCCTATTCTATATCCAGTCTGAGCTGACCTTTCATAGATCTTATCTTTTTCCTTATATCTTTTTTCCCTTTAAAAATTATATTAAACATAAATTAAAATGAGCACTTCCATAATATACATATATGTATACACATACATACATACAGTAGAGCATATGGATTTGTAAATGAAACTGACTCTATTATGTACAGCTTGTTTTTTAAAGTGTCTAATAAATTGAACATGTTATTTTCTGAATTTGATTTTGGATATGCTGAGTATGAAAAGCTCACAAGACATACAGATGTAGATATCTAGTGGTCCAGGGCTATGTAGAAGTGATTGAAGGTGGAGATTTGGGAATCATTTGTATAAAAGTAGATATTGAAGCCCTGATTGATGAGACCATGAAACTAGACAGTTTAGGAATATAGAAGAGATGGGGGGGGAAACTGGTTCATTTCTCCTGAAAAGACATAAAGATAAAATAAAATTCTATAATTTATATGAATGATGACTATTAGGAAAATAAGGAACTGCTTCCCATCTTCACAGAAAATAGAACAAACAGGATTGTAAAAAAAATAGTTACAA
Organism: Trichosurus vulpecula; assembly: GCF_011100635.1. Lineage (NCBI taxonomy): Eukaryota > Metazoa > Chordata > Mammalia > Diprotodontia > Phalangeridae > Trichosurus > Trichosurus vulpecula. The sequence continues at coordinate 159,628,420 of NC_050577.1, read as the reverse complement.
TATGATTCAATTTTTTATGCAGTTTCTGTAACACATCCAACTATCATGTATTTTATTTCAGATACACTGGCCTAGCACAGTCCTGCAAAAGGAGGAATGCATGATGAAAGGAAAAGATGAAGTAAGTGTCCTTATCAGTCAAAACAACGATCAGTTGTAAAATTTCTTTTAAAATCCACAGAGGACTGAATTGCCAACTGTGTTTTAAAGAATGTACACAATTAAATGTATGCATGCATATGTGTGTATATACATACATATACACATACATACATATGTACCTTTATAACATATAGTCAGATCTATACATCTTTACAAAATTTCCCATGTTAAAATCTTAAACAACTCCTTATTCAGCTAATTGGAGAGAGACAATCTGCAAGAAACTTTTGACTCCAGGAGAAGCTAAACACTATTTAAGCATAATATAATTTTGGTTGATTAGCTAGAAACAAGCTAGTGAAGAAATAATTGAGGTGCTAAATTGTGTGTAAGACTTTAGAGAGAGGGGAGAACAGTCAGGACTAACAGGGTGAGGTAGAGAGAAGACATGACATGGTACTATAGGAAGAATATTGACTTAAACCTTGGCTGCTCTCAGGTCTTTGACATTAATGAACTGTATAACCTTAGGTAAATCAGTTAATGCTTTGAGCCTCAGTTTTCTCATCTGCAAAATGAAGAAGATAATGGTTGGGGTATTTATATCACCACCTTACATGTGGTGGCTAAGATACAATGGAACTTTGTACAGGTTTTAAAATATACAAAGTTCTTCACATGTATAGTCTTATATGATCCTCACAAAACCCCAGTGAGGTAGCCCTTGTATTTTTGTTATTCCCATTTTACAGAAGAAGAAACTGAAGCTTAGCAGTTTAAGTGACTCACCCAGAATCACTTAGCTAATAAAGGCCTGAGGTGAAATTCAAACCCAGAACCCTTCTCATTTCAAGTATCAAAGCTTTTCCATTCTACCAAATGCCTGTTCTGTGAAATATGAAAGTATTTTGTAGTATTAAAGAGCTATATGCGTGGAAAATATTATCTTTAAAATTTATCATGAGATCATCTTTAGCATCTGCAAGACTAATTAAATATACTTCTATTGATCACTTTTGAATAAACTAATTTCAACATATAAAATCTCCACAAAAGAGTCACTTACTTTGGTCCCACTTCCGTTTTTTTCCTATTTATCCCTAGTTTTGTGGAAATGTTTTTCCTTTAATAATCGTAGTTCAGTAAACATAATTCAACAATCAATCCGATAATCTTTTCCTCTGATTCTTTTTTCACTCCATGTTATTTCTTAAAAGCCTTTTATAGTTCTTTGTAATATTCATCTTAATCTTACCTTAGTATTCTATTGCAGTGAGTAAGCCATAATACATTCAGTCCTTCCCTGGTCATTGGACATTTAGCTTGTTTGTGGTATAGCAGAAAGGGTGCTGGACTTGAAGTTATCAGCAAGACTTGGATTTTAAACCTGAACTTCAGATGTAACCACAGGCAGGACAGTTCATGTCTTTTAAGCCTCGATTTCCTCATCTGGAAAATGGCAATTATATGAGCATTACTTGCCTCACATAGAGCCGAGGTCAAGTGAGATAACATCCAGAGTCCTACAATTTCAGGTGTTACCCTGTATTTTATCTTTATAAATAATGGAGTAGTAAATATCTTTGAATAGCTCTTTTTCCTTAATGTATTAATAACAATTATGAGTTGAAGAAGCAAATTTTTACAATACAGATGGAATAGATTTTGTGAGCCCAGAGAAGACAAATCTTTGTACATTTATTTTAGGTTCTATCCCATCAGGGAATGAGTCATTTCTTCCTCCTTCTCCACTCTGTTATCTGTGATTGGGGAAAGTAATACAGGGGTGCTCTCTTACTCTAAATGCAGTAGATATAACATAAACAGGGAGTTAAACAGGGTTAAAGTAACCCTGCTCTCCCATCATGCCTTCAGAGATTTTTCCATGGGTTAACTCGTTGACAGGAGGTACCCACTGACACGTATGTACAAACTATGGCATTAGCTACCAGGGAGACAATGTACATCACCTGATAGAAGTTATTTCAGTCAGGGAAAGAGGCATCATACTCTTTTTTCTTCCTCCTAGTTCTCTGTACCAAATTGGTTACAGCCAGGAAATGAGCCAGTGAACTCTCTAAGACCTGAGTGGCCAGCAGATGGCTGGCCAGTTACACACATGTCAAAGCAGCTGCAAGAATTTTGGCGAATTGTTTCTCTGAAAGTCACATTATTGTGACATGAGAAAGAAAACTGGTGCTTCCAGTTCTGTATGAATAGCATATGTGCCTGCGGCAACAGTAAATGGCAGTGATCAGATTTTTATTAACTGTCCTGATAGGATTAACCCACAGAATAAAACCTTGGATACCTAAGTAAAGCTTCCCATGTTTGGTTGGAGATATTTTGCCCAAGATCATCATAGCAGTAATATAGTCACTATCCCAGCCTCCAGGGCATTCCATTCTGTGTTGCTATTAGTGCCATGATTAGAAACACACACTCGCACACACACCATACACCATGTTATTTACTACAATTTACTACCTAATATCAGTGTACTTAGTGTGTTAAAAATCCTTTGACATGTGATTAATGTAATGATTATGCAATTTATGTAAAGAACGATACTCAAAGTTTAAGACTTATTAGAATTACTTTTAATTTTATTCGTTTGGTTTTTGGTGTGGAGATGGAATGTCATTGGTGTAGGGATTGCCCATTGAAGAAACTTCTGCTACCACTTCAGATTCACAACTGCTCTTCTATTTTTAAGGCTCATAGAGTTATCTAGAGCAATAAGAAGTTAAATGACTTGCCCAAGGTTACAAAGCCATTTTGTATCAGAGACAGGACTTGAACCCCCAGTCTTCTTGCCTCTGAGACTAGCTCTCTATCCACTATGCCACACTGCTTCTCTTCTTTTAAATTAGATGGTTGAAAATAATTCATAAATATTACTTTACCACATTTTTTCTATTCAAAATCAGCCATATTCTTTTTACAGACAAGTTAAAACTGTACCCATAGAAATGTACCTTAGTTATCTGACTAAATAAAATCTGCAGTGACATGCTAAAGAAAAAAAAAGCCTTTCAGTTGATTAAGTTGCCTCTACTAAATCGAAAATGTAGATCAGCAAGTTTATTTTGTGAATTTCTTATTGCATGATTTATGTTTTTGTTTTCTAAATCACAATAATGTTCCATATCCCAAAAGTATGTGTACATGTTTCTTGTGAGCCACAGAAACATTTTTGAATTATATTTTTCGGACTCCATGCCGACTCACTGTTTATAGTTACACTGAATAGTGCTCTGCTTGGAGCATAGCACCAGGAATTGTTTGGCTATTTAGTGGAACAGCTTGACAAAAGAATCTCTACACTTGAATAATTTGGGGACCTTAGCTCTGTTTATTTTACTTGATTATACAACAAATATTTGTCAAATGAATGAGCTTTATGCTTTCGTTTATTATGTGTATACTGTCATCTTTCATATTTAGAGTTAACCCTTCTGACATCCCTTGGTATCTTCCTTGGAATCATTTACTTGGTCATACCCCAGCCCTTCTCTGCTCTTTCCTTCTGTTGTTATCCCATTAACTTCTCAATCCCTCAAATGAGAGAGGGGAACAAAGAGAAAATAGACATATCCAGAGATCAGTAAGATTTAAGTGAGCAAACTGACTGTGTGACCTTGGGCAAATGACATGACCTCTCTGGGCCTCAGTTTCCTCATCTCTGAAATAAAGTAGTTGGACTTAGATGACAAATGAAGTAACCAACTCCCAATTCTAATGTTGTATGATTTTGTGCTATGAAGGATTTGTTTGGCATCCTGCTAACATATTTTGTGTGTGTGTGTGTGTGTGTGTGTGTGTGTGTGTGTGTGTGTGTTTCTCCTTGTCACAGAGTGAATGTGCAAATTTTGTTCGTGTGCTGCACCATTATAACCGAACACATCTCTTGGCCTGTGGTACCGGGGCTTTTGACCCTCTCTGTGCCTTCATCAGAGTTGGACAACAGTTGGAGGTAAGATATCCTTATGTATTGCCAGCAGTAACGGCACTATTTAAAAATTATTTTGTTTAAAAAGTTATAGAATTTTCTTTTCTGGAAGTTTTGAAATATCCTTTCAGTTTTGAAATTTGACTTGGTTGGCCCTGAAGCAAAGGAATTGTTTCTGCTTCTTTATAGATTATACTTCTGTTTCACATATAATAATAGAATGATAAAAAGAAATAAGGTTGTAAAAGAGAACATAAATCATCTTTCTTTACTTCTTTTGGATTGTAAGAATATTCAGGTGGGCAAATGAAGATTCTAGAAGAGTGAGATTTATTCTAAGCAGTGCCATGTTGTCATTTCGTTGGTTAGTGGCTAAGCTATTTATGTTAGTAAAACCTAATAGGTAGTTGAGGTTTTCTAAAACTAATAATAGTAATTAGCGACCGACTTTTGCATATTACTTTACATTTTAACTTTAAGACAGTCTTGTGAAGGAGATGCTATAGCTATTATTATCCACATTTAACAAATATGTCTACCAAGTGTCAGAAGTTGTTTTTGAACTTCCGTCTTCCTAACTCAGGTCCCACATTCTTTCCAGAGAATATATCCTATAATAATAATAATATTAATAATGTCAATAACAATAAAAAACAGCATTTGCAGTAGTGGCATCTGACTCTTTTGTAAGTCTTTAGCTATATAACTTTGCATTACATGTGATTATGATCATAAAAAGGCAGAAAAAAGTAAGACATAGCACCAAATGGAGGAGAAAAATTTTAAATTGAAATCGAATTGGTATGATATAATAGAAAATTTGCCTTATAGTCAGAACGACCTTGGCTCAAGTCCTCCTTTGGATATTCTATTGGCTGTGTGACCCTAGAAAGGTTACTTAACTTCTTGGTGCCCAGGAAACTCTTTAAGATGATAAATGTTAGGCAGTGATCTGCTTTGCTAGAGAGAGTTTCCTCTTTGGAAGTTTCCTATTTGAATGAAATAACATTTCTAGTCCAAAAATAAAATTGTTTTTTAAAAAAGGAACTTTACATATTTTACCCAAAGATACCTACCTACTGCATTGAAATGGAAATCATACCAAAAAACCTATCACTTATAGACTGAATCATTTTGGATATTTCTCAGCTAGCAGTAATTGAAAGGCAGATTAGATAGAATGATGGGCCTAGAGGAAAGAAGACCTTGAGTTTGAATGTGGCCTCAGACACTTATTAACTATGTGATCTTGGAGAAAGTCATTGAATCTCTGTCTGCCTCACTTTTTAAAATTGTAAATTGGCAGGTAATAATAGCTCCTATCTCACAGGATTGTTGCAAAGATCAAATGAGATGTCTGTGAAGTTTGTGGCACATAGTAGGTGCTTAATAAATGCTTATTGGATTTATTTACTTTCTTTCACCTATATATTGGTTAGCCACAAATGTTGTATTCCATCTAAGGTCAAAAAGGAAGTAATACTGGGTCTGGATCAGAAGAACTTGATCTCAAATTCTGTCTCTGATGCTTATTTGCTGTGTGTCCCTGAATATATTACTTAACCCCTTTGAGTATCCTCTTCTTCATCTGTGAAATGGGGGAATTTCTTACAGTGTTATGGTAAAAATGTAAATTTTAAAGCACTATCTATATGCGACCAATTTACCTTACCCTATCATTTCCACCCATGAACTTTTAATCTGTTAGAGATGTAGAACATAAGAACAAAATCATTGGCTTGAATCTTGAAGGTACAATCCAAGGTATATTGTTTGGATGGTAAAGGTGACACCAATCTGTGCATAAAGATCCCTACAGGCTGCATATTGACTTAGTTATTAAAACATAATGTTGTCTATGTTTTATTGTATTTTTATTTTTTCAGAATACTTCTTTTATTCTCAGACATTTTATTTTTTTCAAATATTTTTTCCAAATACATGTAGAAGTTTTATCATTCATTATTTAAAGTTTTGAGTTCCAAATTATCTCCCTTCTACCCTAACCTTCTCCATCATTGAAAATGCAAGGAGTTTAATATAAGTTATACATGTACAGCCATGCAAACATATTTCTGTATTAGTCATGTTGCAAAAGAAAACAGAACAAAAACCCAAGAAAAATAAAGAACATTTTAAAATGCTGCATTCAGATTCCATCAGTTCTTTCTCTGGAGGTGTATAGCACTTTCTGTCAAAAGTCCTTCAGGATTGTCTTAGATCACTGTATTGCTGGAAATAACTAAGTAATTCACAGTTGACCATTGTACTATATTGCTGTTATTGAATACAATGTTTCCCTGGTTCTGAACACTTCGCTTTACATCAATTCATGTAAGTCTTTCCAAGTTTTTTTTTTCCCTGAAAGCATCCTGCATTTTTATAACACAATAGTATCCCATCACAATCATATATCACAACTTGTTCATTCATTCCCCAAATGATGGGCATCCCCTCCATCTTCAGTTCTTTACTACTGCAAAAAGAGCTGCTATAAATATTTTTGTACAGATAGATCCTTTTTCCTTTTTTATATTTTTGGGATCCATCTCCTCTAACATTTGTCATTTCCCTTTTCTCTGATGTCAGCCAGTCTGATAGGTGCAAGGTAGGACCTCAGAGTTTTAATTTTCATTTCTCTAATCAATAGTGATTTAGAGCTTATTTATATGACTATACACACCTTTGATTTTGTCATCTGAAAATTACATATTCACATCCTTCGACCATTTATCAATTGGGGAATGACTAGTTATTCATATAAATTTGACTCGGTTCTCTATATATTTGAGAAATAAGACCTTTATTAGAGAAATGTGATATAAAAAATCTCCCCCAGTTTTCTGTCTTTCTTCTAATCTTGGCTGCATTGGGTTTGTTTGTGTAAAACCTTTTAAATTTAGAGTAATCAAAATTAGCCATTTTACCTCTTCTAATGCGCTATAGCTATAGCTCTTGTTTGATCATAAATTCTTCCCTTATCCAAAGATCTAACATTTCATTTGAAAAATCACATCCATTATTTATCAGAGGTGTCCATAAAGTAGGGATTAATAATCATGTTTTTACATGAAACTTGAGAAGACAATTGAATTATAGTACTTAAAAGTGTTATCTCCAGGAATTATTTCAAAAATTTACAAATTGATCAAAATAAATCCTTTTGACTAAAATGTATGCCAAATTTGAGGACTTTATACAAAAGGCATGATTTTACTAAGTAGCTTTAATACCTTCCTCACAAAATATCTGACTGCATGGAGCTGGAAGGAAAAGGACAAATCTTCTTACACACTCCTGTAGTAAAAGGAAACATCACATTTATGATGATGACTCTGGGCTTTTGCAAGATTTAGAACAATCATTAAATCATGTAAGAAAGACTACATGATTTTCAGTCATAGAATGATATGCAACTGAGAACATTAATGTTTTTTCTATGTATACTATTCTTTTTTAAAAACTATGCCTATATTAACTAACAGTTGGGACATTTGATCAAATAGGGTGCCATATTTCTTCACCATGTCTAAAGTTTTTAGTTAGGACTTTTTTGGTTTGTTTGCTTAACAGTCTTTGTAAATTGTGAGATACATAATTTGAGACATTAATAAAGATAATGATTGCTGGACTTTTGTTCTTTTTTTAAATCATTATTTATTTAATATTTTAGTTTTCAGCATTAATTTTCCAAAGAGTTTGAATTACAAATTTTCTCCCCATTTCTACCCTCCCCCACACTCCAAGATGGCATATATTCTGATTGCCCCATTCCCCAGTTAACCCTCCCTTCTGTCACCCCACTCCCCCCTCCCTTTTCCCCTTACTTTTTCGTAGGGCAAGATAGATTTTTATGCCCCATTGCCTGTATATCTTACTTCCTAGTTGCATGCCAAACCTTTTTTTGAACATCTGCTTTTAAAACTTTGAGTTCCAAATTCTCTCCCCTCTTCCCTCCCCACCCACCCTCCCTAAGAAGGCAAGCAATTCAACATAGGCCACAAGTGTATCATTATGTAAAACCCTTCCACAGTAGTCATGTTGTGAAAGACTAGCTATATTTTGCTCCTTCCTATCCTATCCCCATTTATCCAGTTTTCTCCCTTGAACCTGTCCCTTTTCAAAAGTGTGTGCTTTTGAGTACCTCCTCCACCTATCTGCCCTCCCTTCTATCATCCCCCCTTTTATTTTATCTCCTTCCTCCTTCTTTCCTGTGGGGTAAGATACCCAGTTGAGTGTGTATGTTATTCGCTCCTCAGGTCAAATCTGATGAGGACAAGATTCACTCATTCCCCCTCACCTGCCCCATCTTCCCCCCCAACAGAACTGCCTTTTCTTGTCACTTTTATGTGAAATAATTTACCCCATTCTATCTCTCCTTTCTCCCTCTTTCAATATATTCCTCTCTCATCCCTTAATTTGATTTTATGTTTTTAGGTATCTTCCCTCCATATTCAACTCACCCTGTGCCCTCTGTCTCTGTCTCTGCCTCTGTCTCTGTCTCTCTCTCTCTCTCTCTCTCTCTCTCTATATATATATATATATATATATATATATATATATATATATATATGTATATGTATGTATGTATGTATATTCCCTTCAGCTACCCTAATACTGAGGTCTCATGAATTATACACATCATCTTTCCATGTAGGAATGTAAACAAAACAGTTCAACTTCAGTAAATCCCTTATGATTACTCTTTCTTGATTACCTTTTTGTGCTTCTCTTGATTCTTGTGTTTGAAAGTCAGATTTTCTATTCAACTCTGGTCTTTTCACTGAGAACGCTTGAAAGTCCTCTATTTTATTGAAAATCCATATTTTGCCTTGGAGCATGATACTCAGTTTTGCTGGGTAGGTAATTCTTGGTTTTAATCCTAGCTCTATTGACCTCTGGAATATGATATTCCAAGCCTTTCAATCCCTTAATGCAGAAGCTGCTAGATCTTGTATTATTCTGATTATGTTTCCACAATACTCAAATTGTTTCTTTCTGGCTGCTTGCAGTATTTTCTCCTTGATCTGGGAGCTCTGGAGTTTGGCGACAATATTCCTAGGAGTTTTCTTTTTGGGATCTCTTTCAGGAGGCGATCATTGGATTCTTTCAATTTCTATTTTACCCTCTGCTTCTAGAATATCAGGGCAGTTTTCCCTGAAAATTTCTTGAAAGATTATATCTAGACTCTTTTATTGATCATGGCTTTCAGGTAGTCCAGTAATTTTTAAATTATCTCTCCTAGTTCTATTTTCCAGGTCAGTGGTTTTTCCAATGACATATTTCACATTGTCTTTCACTTTTTCCTTTGATTCTGTTTTCTAATATCTTGATTTCTCATAAAGTCATTAGCTTCTACTTGCTCCAATCTCATTTTTAAGGTATTATTTCTTCAGTGGTCTTTTGGACCTCCTTTTCCATTTGGCTAATTCTGCCTTTCAAGGTATTCGTCTCCTCATTGGCTTTTTGGAGCTCTTTTACCATTTGAGTTACTCTATTTTTTAAGGTTTTGTTTTCTTCAGTATTTTTTGGTGTCTCCTTTAGCAAGTCGTTGACTTGTTTTTCATGGTTCTCTCACATCACTCTCATTTCTCTTCCCAATTTTTCATCTACTTCTTTAACTTGCTTTTCCAAATCCTTTTTGAGCTCTTCCATGACCTGAGACCAGTTCATGTTTTTCTTGGAGGCTTTTGATGTAGGCTCTTTGACTTTGTTGACTTCTTCTGGCTGTATGTTTTGGTCTTCTTTGTCACCAAAGAAAGATTCTAAAGTCTGAGTTTGAGTCTGAGCTCGTTTTTGCTGCCTGGCTATGTTCCCAGTCAACCACTTGACCCTTGACCTTTCGTCAGGTATGATGGCTTGTAGAGTAGAGAGTACTTTGTCCCAAGCTTGAGGGGTTGCGCTGTTGTTTTCAGAGCTATTTCTACACAGCGAGCTCTGCCACACCAGCACTCCTCCTTCCCCAAGAACCCCCAACCCGGACTGGACTCAGATCTTCAGCAGGCTCTGCACTCCTGCTCTGATCCACCACTTAATTCCTCCCACCAGGTGGGCCTGGGGCCAGAAGCAACTGCAGCTATAGTTCTGTCTTCAGAGCTGCACCACCCCTGCTGTCCCTGGGGTGGTGGCCGAACTGCAGACTCCTTTCACTCTGTCCCAGCAGCTTTTCTCAGTAACCTTCTATGTTGTCTTTGGTGTTTGTGGGTTGAGAAGTCTGGTAACTGCCACAGCTCATTGATTCAGGATGCTAGGGCCTGTTCCTCCCAGCTCCTGGTCTGGTTGGTCCGGGCGCAGCCTATGCTGGGCTGTGCTCCGCTCCCAGCTCTGTGGGATAGACTTACCCAGTGACCATCCGGGATATCCTGGGCTGGAGCCCTGCTTCCCTCTGCTATTCAGTGGGTTCTGCAGCTCTAGAATTTATTTGTTCAGAGCCATTTTTATAGGTTTTTGGAGGGACCTGGGGGGAGCTCACCCAAGTCCCTGCTTTCCAGCCACCATCTTGGCTTTACCCCCTGGACTTTGGTTCTTAAAGATGATTTTTTTGAATTTTGATTAAAGGGGCCATCCCTTGGTTAACTTCTTAAAGAGGCCTATTTGATGAATGGGCATTACCTCACTCAAATAAGAACCTGAAAAGACCTTAGCCTAAAAGGGCCAGGGTCTCCCAATGCATCCTGATGAATATCAGGCCACTGGACCCAGATAGCTCTGGAGGAGAAAATGAGGCTGGTGACCTTGCATATGCCTCCGTCACTCAAATCGAAGTCAACTGCAAGTCATGTCATCATTTCCCTGTTGTCATAGTCCTCCTTGAGAGCAAAAGGCAAACACACAAACATGTATGAGTGTAGTTTCATAAAATTTGCTCTCTTAAATTTATTAGTCAGATGTGTTTGATTTTGTATTATTTTCATCAAATGAAGTCTTGAAAAATTCTTATCCTTGTCACCAAATTTGGAACTGAACCTGAAATTTTATGTCAGTATTAAACATATAGTAGTCCATTTTTCCATGGACTTACAAAAATAATCCTTAGCAACAATGTCTTATTTGTATAATCTGCTTTTACCAGCTCCAATTTCCTGTTTTATTTTAACTGAGCCAAACTGCTTCAATAGCATGGGCTGACAGAATCTCATAGATAGAAGGGGCCTCCGTGTCCAAGTCAAGCCATAAAACTCCCTATAAAACATAGAACAGGAATTCCTTATAAAGTATCCCTAACAAGTGGTCATGTAGCCTTTGACTAGAGCTTGAGAGGAAAGGAACTCACCCTTTCTGTATTTACTTCAACAAGTCCAAATAAAGTTTGTAAATTCTTTACTGTCAGTCATGTCAAATGGGACATAATTTTGAAACTTATTAGTACTTGTATTTTTTGGATTCCATATCACGTAAACATCTACTTCATCCCCAAGCTTAATTATCCATATCATGACAAAAAAGAAAAAAAACATTAATAGTAAAAAAGAGAGTCTTAATTGACAAGCTGTTTTTATATAGTGATTTTCCTAGGATGAAATAACTTAAAAATCTGTGAATACTCTTTAGTGTGTGTGATTTTGCTTTCACAGTTTTTATTGGGCTTCTAAGCCAGGATCTTTTGGTAGAAGGGGTGCTAACTCCAGAATCAGTGGACATAGATTCATATGGTTCTTTTGATGATGACTATCATCATGACCGGGAGAAAAGTCACTTAATTCTCCAGATTTTAGTTTTCTTCATGGCTGGACATTGTGTCTCTTGGGTGACTCTCAGAATTCAATCCAGATGAACAAACTTTAATTGATTGTACAAAGCTAGGCAGTGGGGAAGATACATAGCTTAGATAGGATGCTTGACCTATACCCTCATGGGGCCTACATATGGTTCATAAAGAAATAACTATAACATGAAATATAAAAGATAAAAGCACCAGAAGTATATATTCAAAATAAAATTTTACTGGAAACCTTGAAAGAAAAAATATTTACCACTAAGGGTTCTCAGTAAAGGATGAATCTGAATTAAAAGCAGGTAAATATTCTATCTTAAAGAGTAGTCAAAAAGGCAGGTTTAAAAACTCTTAAGAAAACAAATTTATTCAGAACATACAGTCCTAACAATCTTTGTCTTATAGAAATATAAAGTATCATAAATATTTGGGGGCACTAATATACCTTGAATATTAGATGAAACTAGCACCTATTCAGTCTTTTCTGAAATGTTCTGGGGTTTTTTGCTCTTCTATTTTTAGCATAGCATCTTTGAATTATTAATTCAAAACTATATGCCAAGCAGAATTCCCTTCCTTTTGTTTACAAGCTTAAACTGCAACAAGTTGCTTTATGGTAGTTATTATTTTCTTTAAAATATTTTCCACTGTTTTTATATCAGTCTCAGAAGTGTCTCTCCCTCACAGAGATCTCTCCATTATAACAAAGCAGTTCTAGAAAATAGAGTGTCACAGTGACTGCATCTGACAGTTCATGAAGCATTCTGTACCTGTAGCCTCCCATGGGTGGTATATCGCTGTATACATGGTAGTTGTTCTTCAGGTCAATCAGGAATTTCATCTGTTACAGATTTTTGTATATTGAAATATCAAGATGGTGCAGTGGATAGAATGCTGGGCTTTAGTTAGGAAGACCTGTATTAAAATATAGCCTCAGACAATTATTAGCAAGTCACTTAATTGCCGTCTGCCTCAGTTTCTTTGAATGTAAAATGGGTGTAAAATAGTACCTAACACCCAGGGATCAATTGAAATAATATTTGTAAGGCTCTTAGTAGGGTGCCTGGCATGTAGCAGGCACTGCAAAAATGCCAACAACCATCATCATCATCATCGTCATCATTATATTAGGAGGCATGCCAGTATACTTCCTTGTAAAGAACTATTGAAGTGGGTTCTCTACCACTGCAGATCTACAGTTGTTCTGTAACATATTCTTTGAGGTTTGTCTTGGGTGTTCTGCGGTTGTGACCATTCCAGTGTAGTGTGGTTATTAGTAAGTGCCCAAGTCAGGCAATAAACAGACAATAAAGTATTCCTGATTTCCAGGTTTAAAACTCTATCCACCGTGCCACCTAGGTTCTTCACCCAGCTGTTTAGATTCTTACCCCAAACATACAACTAGTATTTTTTACTGTAATTTTTTACAAAGTTTTCCATGAGCTGGAATTTGGGAAATCATAGACTCAGAATTTGAGAGCCAGATGGAAACCCAGATCATCTGGCCTAACCTCTACCCAAAGAATAAAGCTCATTCCCAGCATACCCAAGTGTTCATCTGGACACTACTTGAAAATTTTCACTGACAGGAACTCATCTGAAATATTGGTCATAGCACTTTTTGCTTTACACAATAGTGTTAGAGTTTTAAGTGAAGTGTAGTGATCACAGCTGTGCAACTAATATGTTCTTTGTGTGTTAGGCATGGAATTTCCAAACTATGCATCATTTATGATTTGGTGACCTGATTCCACAGAATTGTTTACAATAAAACCATAGTGCACATGTTTTAGTGGTGAGAGACAAATGCCCTATGTATGGGTAGAGTGCCCAGTATTTATACAGTGCAAAAATGAATTCTCACATCCAGAACAAAAAGTAGGGTGAGGGAGGGGTTCCCATTGTCCTTAGAGTTTTTGACCATTTATTAGTGACATTCAGTGCAAATTCCTTAGCACAACTATTCAGACTATCCAGACAGTCCAGATGTCTCACACCCCATTTAAGATGTGCAAAGCCTAGAAGTTATGTCTTATTTGGTAGTTTATATTTTTACATAATTACTTGCATTCATTTCATCTTTTATGCTTTTCAGTGTGTTCTAACACACATGCCATCATAAGTGATCTTCACTACAACTCTCTAAGGTAGGGCAGGTATTGTTAGGCTTCTTTTTGTTATGAAGAAACTGATAGCCAGAGAGGGTGAACAACTTGCCCATACCAGTTCAGGATTTTTTGCATTAACTACTTGTGCTTCATTATTTGCATCAGAAGCAGAGAGAAGGACATAGAGTCTGAGTGCTCAGACTGCAGAGGAGGAGGCTGCTGAATTGCAGTTATAACAACATCCATGTAGGGGTTTAAGGTTTACAAAGCATTTTGCATATACTGTCTCATTTTGATCTTTGCAACAACTCTGTGAGGTAAGTAATAAGATTCAGATAGATTGAATGCCTTGCCTATGGCCACCCAACTAGAAAGTGACAGAAAGAATTTGAACTCAAGCTCTCTCCTGACACCGTGGTTCAGAACTCTTCCATTCCACAACATGGAATTAGTATGTAGGTCAGTTAGAGTCAGCACTGGCATACAAATGTCAAGCTACCTAATGCTGTGAGAGATTCACAGAGCAGTGAATATAAGGGCATGTGTGTGTGCAATAAAGAGACTCTACAGAAATATTTTACCAATTGGGCTCCCTTGATGCCTTCACGTATTTGTTCTTTGTGGCTGTGGCTCTTAAGCCCCTGTGAAAAGCAGGCAGAAGTTTATGTGGGGCCTATGTCTCCTCGGATTCTTGTATGTGAGTCTATTGTGAAATGTGCTATAGCAAAGTCTCAACGTAGATGATATTAAACAGGGGAGTTGAACTATTCTGACGTGTCCCAGAGAGTCAACCTGGAAACATATAACTGATTGTATTGGGCTAATTCCTCTGTGTCTGATGAAAAGATTCCTGTGGACAGATGCATCAGACATCATGAAGCCATTTTTCCTTAGCCTACTCCACTTGGAAGAGGGGAGTGTATATTTTAAACCATTAGGAAAGTAGTTATGGGTGTTGTAGGCAGTGGTCACCTCTCTGATGTTTCAGTAGTTCTCTCCTTTCATCTTGAGTAATTAATGTACCAGGCATCAAAAATGACCTAGAAGAAGCCTTATCTGAGAGCATGGACTTAGAGGAACCTGTGAAGGACAGAGAGATTATTTACATTGGGGTTTTGTATAGCCATGATGAAAGCTGTAATATTTTTTCATAGGGAAATGGTATTCTCATGGTTCCAAGAAAAGGTCCCTAAGATACACCAAAATTTCCTGGCATTGAAGGAGGAGACAAAAGAATTGAAATGCCAGCCCTATAGGGACCAGATTGGGCATGTGATGTCTGGCTGCAAGAGGAGCACCCTAAAAGGGTACTGCTATAATGATTTCTGATTCCTCACATTCTTTATTTGAATAAAAAGGAGGAGGACAACATTAATAACTAAAACTTTATAGAGCTTTAAGCCTGACAAAAGTTTATCTTATTTGACCCTGACTGCAATCTTGTGAAGTGAGTACTATTATTTCCATTTCATAGATGAATGTTTGAGGTTATGTGACTTACCTAGGGTCTCATAGGTCTTCCAGACTCCAAGTCTGCCTCTTTATCCACCTCCACACATAGCAGCCAAGTATAGTGAGTATAAGCTCCCTGAGGGGAGAGATGGTTTCATGGTTGTCTTTTTATCCCCATTGCCTGACATGGAGTATTTATACAACAGATTCTTGATGATTAACTCAGCTTAAAAAAAGGAAGGTTTCATGATGAATTTGTTGCCATGTGAGACTAAAGCCATTCTAATTACTGCCAATTATTTTTAATCACCTGACCCTGTGTTAGGGATTGTCCACTACATCTTAAAACTTTGATATGCTTCAAGTCAAATATAGTCAAATCCCAAGGGTGGTTAGTATAGGTAATGTTAGATCCACTTGCAGATATAAGCATGTATAGAGTAAGGAAGGGATGTTTTGGTGTGCGGCAGCACATGTAGCCCATTCTCTATGCATGTCTGCGAGGGTAGTTTGACTGAACTTTACAGTGACATCTATCACTTATAAGCTAATGGTCAAGTAGAAATATCTATCCAAGAGAAAATCATTTCTCTAAAGCTGTGCTGTGTATCTGTAATGTGTTTGGGACCAGTACTTTTTCATGGCCCAATTCACTTGCAAAATGCTAAACATCTAGTGTTATGTATATATATCCATATATTGGCCTAGAGGACTATTTCTCCTTGTAATTGCTAGTTGATAACAATTTCATATCTATGTGTATTTATTTATTATTTGTCTACTATTCATAAAATTCTTGACTTAAAACCAAGTAAACCATCAGCATCACCACATACAGATTAGAACACAATAAGATTATATATGAAACTGTGGATTTCTATTCCAGCCCACTTGTTTTTTAAAAATGTGTATAATAATTTCAGCCAATTACTTTCAAAATCATCCTGCTTCTCTGTGTTTCCTTCTGATCTTTTTCTGTACTCCTCTATGGATTAAAAAAAATCTTTTGGGGGCAGCTAGGTGGCCCAGTGAGTAGAACACCAGCCCTAGAGTCAGGAAGACCTGAATTCAAATCTAGCCTCAGACACTTGACACACTTGCTAGCTATGTGACCTTGGGCAAGTCAACCCTAATTGCCCTGCCTTCCCCCTTCCAAAAAAATCTTTCAATGGCCTTTATCTTTTTTTCCTATTTTGTTCACTGGATCCTTATCTTGACCTCTACCTCCCAATATTGAGCCCTGTGAATCTTTGGTTCCAAATTACTGGTAATTCAGAGCCTTCTTTGGTATATCTTGGACCTGGGGTCAGAGTTCTGAGCACTGAAGCATCCACAATATTTGCAGCTACTCCTGAGAGTTTTCTAACTCCTGCTTTGGTTTTTTACTACCCTAAGGCATTATGATGGAAACCCTCTGCTTTCACTGCTTTATAATGCCTAGCCTTGTAGGGTGCAAGTATCCCTTACAATTCTCTGGTTGTATTGGCCGGCTTTGCTGGCAAGTCTCCTTTCCTGTGGGATTCTGGCTGAAGTCACTTACTGTTGTTTCTCATCAAATTTCTTCAGTATTATTTTAACTGGTTTTATTTTTAGTTTTCTTCTATACTAGGCCAGGGACCTAGGCTTCTCTTTATGAAGTCATCTTGACCAGAAATCCTGGTAGGTGTTTCAGTGATACAGCAACTACTTGCATTAGTAGCATGGGGATAGTTTTGAAGGTAGGCTAACTTCTGGACACAAATCAAATTTTGATCAAAGGCACTGACTCTTTGGTGGGTAAGCTGACTCAAAGAGGATACCACCCAGCTGAGGTCAAGAGATTATGTCTGACTAGACCATATGTACTTAGGAGTTCAAAGGTCCTTTGAGGCCATTGATGAATGTTACTGGGTGCCCTTCACCAAAAGGAAGGAAGCACACAGCTGGGGTGGCACATTGAGGAGCTCAGCACTGATAGATAGATATCCAAGAAGCCATTCCTAAATGAGATTTCCTCTTGGGTCATGGAAAAATGAACATACTATGGGGAACTTTTTCGTGGCTTATTTTCATTAGTTAATTTTTCCTTTATCATCTAACCTCTATATGACCTTCTGACCTTTGGGAAATCATCCTAGATTCCTGTGTCTCACCCTCCCCATTTCCAATCTGTTGCCAAAGCCTGTTGATTTCACCTTGGCAACATCTCTCCAATATGCCCCCTTCTCTCCTCTGATGGTGCCACCTTTCTAGCGTAGGCCCTTGGCACCTCATGCCTGGACTATTGCAATAGCATGCTGGTTGGTCTGCTAGCCTCACATTTTCCCCCCACTCCAGCCCTTTCTCCATTTAGCCACTACAGTGATTTTTCTAAAGTACAGGTCCAATCATATCACTTCCCTATTTAATAAAGTCCTTTGGCTACCTGTTGCTTCCAGCATCAAATACAAATTTCTCTGTTTGGCATTCAAAGCTCTTCATAACCTAGCCCCTCCTACCTTTCCAGTCTTCTTACACCTCACTCCCTGTGTCTTTATTGCCGAGAGACTATTGGCTGGATTATAAGCTTCTCCAGAGCCTTGACCATGGAGTAAAAAAGAAAGAACTATCTATACAATAGCAGCATGTCTGACAGATTCAACCTGGAATTCCATATCTTACTCTTAGTGACTGAACTCAATTTCCTGTGCCTAGAGAAGTTCTGTCCTGATAGCAGAACTAGAGATTTTATATTTGCTTGTTTATCCCCTTCTGTTGTATTGCTATAATTATATTAAATTATAATATTCATCATATTATATAATTATTGTTATATATAATAATTACATTAAAATTGGTGATAAAACTCTTAAGGTAAATGACTTGCCTAAAAAAACCTTAAGAGGGTTTATTTTAATAGGATAAATAAGTATATGAAATTTGATTTATCCCTGTGACACATTCAGATTGTCCCAGGCCAAGCCACACAGTCCTCTTCCTACTTCCCTCCAAATGCCCCCCCCCCCCAATGTTTCAAAACACACATCAATAAACGAAATAAAGTCTAGATTAAAAGAGGGTAGTTTTATATGTGTGTGTGTGTGTACATATATATGTATATATTATATATATATATATATATATATATATATATATATATATAATTATATATATAAATTTATTTATTTTCAGTTTTCAGCATTCACTTTCACAAGATTCTGAATTCCAAATTTTCTCCACATCTGTCCCCTCCCTCCACCCCAGGACAGTATGCATTTTGATTACCCCTTCCTCCAATCTACCTGCCCTTCTATTACCTCCCAACCCATTTCTCTTATCCCCTTCCCTTCTATTTTCCTATAGGGCAAGATAGGTTGCTATACCCCATTGCCTGTATATCTTATTTCCCAGTAGCTTGTAAAAACAGTTTTTAACATTCATTTTTAAAGGCTTGAGTTCCACATTCTCTTCCCTCCTTCCTCCCTCCCCACCCTCCTTGAGAAAGCAATTTGATATAGTCATGTAGTCATGCAAAACACTTCCATAACAGTCATGTTGTGAAAGACTAGCTATATTACCCTCTATCCTGTCCCACCCTCCATTTATTCTGTTCTCTCTTCTGACATGTCCCTCCACAAAAGTGTTTGTTTCTGATTGCCCCTTCACCCAATCTGCCTTCCCTTATATTATCTCCCCTCTCTTATCCCCTTCCCCCCTGCTTTCCTGTAGGATGATTTCCATACCCAATTGAGTGTGTATGTTATTGCCTCCTTAAGCCAAATCTGATGAGAGTAAGGCTCACTTATTCCTTCTCACCTTTCCCCTCTTCCCCTCCATTGTGAAAGCTCTTTCTTGCCCCTTTTATGTGAGATGATTTACTACACACTACTACTTCCTTTCTCCTTTTCCCATACATTCCTCTCAATATCTTCAAATGTGTATGTATGTAGGTGTATATATACATATATATGTGTGTGTATATATATATAATATATATATATATATATATATATATATATATATATATATATGTATTTATACATATTCTAACTACCCTAATACTGAGAAAGTTCTCTTGAGTTGCAAATATCATCTTTTCATTTCAGAATGTGAAAAGTTCAACTTTAATAAGTCCCTTATGACTTTTTTTTTCCTGTTTACCTTTTCATGTTTCTCTTGATTCTTGTATTTGAAAGCCAAATTTTCCATTCAGCTCTGGCCTTTTCAACAAGAATGCTTGGAAGTCCTCTATTTCATTGAAATTCCACTTTTCACCCTGAAATATTATACTCAGTTTTGCTGGGTAGGTGATTCTTGGTTTTAATCCTATGTCCATTGACCTCTGGAACATCATATTCCAAGCCCTCTGATCCTATAGTGTAGAAGCTGCTAGATCTTGTGTTAGACTGATTGTGTTCCCACAATGCTTGAATCGTTTCTTTCTAGCTGCTTGTAGTATTTTCTCCTTGACCTGGGAACTGTGGAATTTGGCTACAGTATTCCTAGGAGTTTTCCTTTTGGGATCTCTTTTAGGAGGTGATCAGTGGATTATTTCCATTTCCGTTTTACTCTCTTCTAGAATATCAGGGCAGTTTTCCTTGATAATTTCTTGAAAGATGTTGTCTAGGCTCTTTTTTTGATTATGGCTTTCAGGTAGTTAAGTAATTTTTAAATTCTCTCTCCTGGATCTATTTTCCATGTCAGTGGTTTTTCCAATGAGATATTTCACATTGTCTTCTATTTTTTCATTCTTTTGGTTTTATATTCTTTCATGGTCTCATATTCTTTATGGTCTTTCATTCTTTGTTTTATAATGTCTTGATTTCTCATAAAGTCATTAGCTTCCATTTGCTCCATTTTAATTTTTAAGGAATTATTTTCTTTGGTGTGCTTTTGGACCTCCTGTTCCACTTGGCCTATTCTGCTTTTCAAGGCATTCTTCTCCCCATTGGCTTTTTGGACTTCTTTTGCCATTTGAGTTAGTCTATTTTTAAAGGTGTTATTTTCTTCAGCATTTTTTGGGTCTCCTTTAGTAAGCTGTTGACTCATGTTTCATGATTTTCTTGCATCACTCTCATTTCTCTTTCCAGTTTTTCCTCTGCTTCTCTTACTTGATTTTCAAATTCCTTTTTTGAGCTCTTCCATGGCCTGAGACCATTTCGTATTTTTCTTGGAGTGTTTGGATATAAAAGTCTTGACCTTGTTGTCTTCCTCTGGCTGCATGCCTTCATCTTCCTTATCACTAAGTGTGTAGGAAAACTTCTTTGCACCAAGAAAGTAACTTTCTATGGTGTTATTTTTTTTCCCTCTTTGCTCATTTTTCTCAGCCAATTGTTTGACTTTTGAGCTCTTTGTTAAATGGAGGGTGTACTGCCCCAAGTTTCAGGGGTTTTCTGCAGCTGTTTTCAGAGATTTCTCTAGGGACCTGTAAATTCTCATTTCTTCCAAAGTCATATGATCAAAAGAGATGTGTTTTTACTCCTCTCCTGGCCTGCACTCTGGTCCATGAGCAACCACAAGCACTCTTTTCTGCCCTGGAATTTTGAGCAGGGTTTCCTCTCCACAGCCATCATCAGTTCTGCCAAGCCAGTGCTCCTCCTCACCTCAGGACTGCCACCCAGGACTGCAACCTAGATCAGCCACTCAGTTCTCCCACCCCCTGTAGGCTGAAAGCTCCAGAATCAGCCACCACTGCAGTAGTGGATGCCGCTGTCCTGGGACTGGGGCTATGGCCAGACCATGCTCCTCTCTCACCAGGTGAGACAGCCTTCCCACTGATCTTTGAAGCTGTTTGGCATTTGCGGGTTGAGAAGTCTGGAAGCTGCAGCAGCTGCCCGTGATTCAGTGCCCTGAGGCCTGCTCGAGTCCAGTCTGTGCTGGCCTGACCTAGGTTGGGCTGCACTCCCCTCTGAGCATGGTGCGATCGACCCTTCCTGTTGGCCTTCCGGATTGTCTTGGGCTGGAAATCTGGTTCTCTTTGTCATTTTGTGGCTTCTGCTGCTCTAGAATTTGTTTAGAATCATTTTTAACAGGTGTTTTGAGGGGTTTGCGGGGAGAGCTCAACATGGTCCTTGCTTCTACTCTGCCATCTTGGCTCCATCCCCCCCAGAAGTAGTTCTTACAGAATATTTAAAATTAGGATTCTAGGAGTTTAAGTACTGCAAATATTATGCTTAAATAATTACCAATTCCAATACTTTGAATTTTTAACAGAAATAGTATGCTATAGCACTAGTTAATAATTTTCTACTCCTTTTTAAATTCAAGTAACATGTACAAATGCTTTAGTAGTTTAAGAAATAGATTAATTTTTCTTTCTCCAGATGAATGAACAAAAAAATATGTGTTGGAACAGATTATAGAGATGGTTCTGTGTTTTGTTTGGGGCTAACTCTTTGAGATTCAATGTCCACACTGACTGTATGTTATTCCACCAGGCAGAATGTTCTGATATTCTACCAGAGCGAAAAGTAAAAAAAATTAAAAATAAAAGTTTCATCAGTTGTTTCCTCTGAATTTTGTTATAGTAAAGAAAACTTGATTAATCTCATCACTAAAAAGTATTTTTGACAAGAATAAATGAATACAGACGAGAAATCCGAAATCCCCAAAAAACTGCTAACATAAAATCCATATTCAACTTGGCATTCCAAACCCAAAGAATCTGATTGTCACCTACATTTCCAGTCTTATTACTTCATATTACTCCTTTTCATTCATTTTTCATTCCAGTTAAAGTAGCTTGCTGGTTGCTCTTCCTTGTACATGACATTTCATTTTCTGTCTCCATGAATTTGCACAAGGGGTCTCTGTCTAACACATACTTTCTCCTCTTCTCCACCTGTTAGAATACCTGGTGTTCTTCAAAGTACAGTTCAGTTATCACCTCCTATACAAAGCCTTTGGACTCTCTCCAACTTGAAATTAGTTTATATTGAGTTACTAATCATTTTTATATCCCCTCAACAAAATATAAGTCTTGAAATGCAAAGATTCTTTTGAGTTTCTTTTTGTACCTAGTGCCTTGAACATAGCAGATACTTAATAAATGTTTGTTGAATTGAATTGGAATTGTATAAACTAAACTTTCCATTTGGCCCACAAGTGAAAGAATTGCTTTAAGAATCTCTCCTACTTCTAACACTTCACATCTCTCACCCCTGCCTATGGCTGTCCACCAATAATGCGATGAATTAAGGATGGCTAATTATTTTGACATGTTTCTATATACTGTAAGTGTTAAATGACTGAGTTTTAAATAGAGTTATGTAGGTCACAATGTAATAATAAAGAAAAGTAAACTACATGAAGATCAGTAAGAGGACAGGTTTAAAATTGCTTCTTAATTAAATACTCGTGTGTCTCCTAGGAATAATAAATAGACATGTAAAAAAAAAAAACATTGAGAAATTATGTAGGCAAAACAGGACATAATTTTGCCAGGACAATGTTCAGTACATTTTAAAATAGCACTAGTATAGATAGCATCTGCGATACTTCCCTTTCTTATGTGGGGCTCCCTGGATAACTGCCAAAATGCAAGGTACTCTGGGGGTCCCCCTCTATTCAAGTCCCCACAAATGTGTTTACTTTTCCCTCCAGTAAGCCATAGTACAGTTAGATCAAAGTAAGGGCTTTTAAAAAATAACACAGTAAGAAATTTGAGATAGTATGTCCTAACTACAAAAAGGAGATATCTATCTCACAAATATGCATCCAAACAGCAGTGGAGAGAGGTGAGAATGCATAGAAATCATACATAAAAAGACCACATCTGGGGAATATGCCACATTCCCAGTGAATCAAGACCTTCTGTGTCCTTTGGTGATGTCACTGTGTTACTTAGTCTTCTCACTGAGTGTATTGATCTTTGAAGGTCACTGGGTCTTCGACTTACTGGGTACTTTGCTCCAAAGGGCTCCACTGGTGACATAGTCTTTGCTGGCAAAATTGTCTCTTCAGCATGAGCTCAGACATTTTTCCTTCAGTCTGTCATAGTACAGTGACTAAAACTTTACCTGCTAAGGGCAACCTGGCAATTCTTTAGTCATAGCAGCCACACTTTGCTAACAGAAGCCAGGCAGTGTCCACCTAGGCTAAGAATAGGACTTTTTTTTGAAACCCTTAGTCTAAATTGGAAATCAAAGTGTTTGACAACTGTCAAGTTTGGATTCTCATAATCTGGCCCAAGATCTTCTCTGATTTTGTTGTAAATGATTTTGAGGCAGAAAAAAGGTAGATTAAAGAGTCAAGATCAATGTTCTTTCTGCAGACCTTTCCAGCACCAATTTCTGCCTTTACTGTGCGTTATCTGTCACTGTAGCAATGATGGAAAAGTTTGGTGCTGTTTCACCTACTAAAAAAATCTGTCTCCCTATATGTAGATTATACAATTTCCATTTCTTATTTCTGTATCAGTTATTTTTATTCAAAACTGGGATAAAAATGTCTAAGGCTAGAAATATGCAATGTTAAAATAGTGAGTAAAGCCAGCCAATTCAGTCAAAAACAACAGTCTAATTAATTTTTGTTCTTTTGCAGAACATTTTTTTTTCATTTTTCATGTCTTTTTTGAGGTTCACTTAGTCTAAGTCCATTAAACTTCTGGCAGAGCCAAATAGTGGTTTAAAAAATAAATTGAAATATACATTTCTTCATCTTTGCCCTTTAATATATGCAAGAACTATTTGCATCAAGAAATTTTGACATCTTTGAAATCATAATAGTTTATATTCAAATTGCACTTTGCATCACTTTCCATGCAATATTTCAATTGATACAACAACCCTATGGGATAGGGAGCTCAAGCATTACTTTTCTCATTTTACAGTATATGATATGGAGGCTAATAGTGTGGTGACTTACCCAAAGAAGCTACCCAGCCAGTAGGAATATAATAAATAAAGGACAAAGCTAGGACCCAAACCACTGGCTTCTGTCTGCAACATCATGCTCTTTTGTTGCTCCATGATACTTCTCAATAACCACACAACTATAATATTAACATGAAACCCCAATAATGTTTATTCAACACTCACTCTCTCTGCATAGAACTATGGAGAGAGGCCTGGATACAAAGAAACAGGAGGCATGACACCTATTCTCAGTACGGCTGGGAAGACGCTGGCATACATGTTAAAAGCTATTTAAGAATAAAAGACTTCAACAAGTTCAAGACAATGAAAAATGAGCTATTAGAAAGCAGTAATTGCTCAGTTGACAAGTAAATTATACGAATACTGGGACCAGTGCACCTGGGCCTCACCACTATGTAGATTATTGGAAGTGAAAGCCATTCCAACAGATGGAATGTTGCTGCCTCTTTCCATTAGGTAGAACTTTAGATAGTTAAGATCCAGGGAGTATGTATGCTCTTGTTTTGAATTGGGTCTACACAATGTCACGTACATACAACATAACATAGTTTATGTTCTTTACATCTCATTTATATATTTGATAATGACAGTAAAGCTGAAAATAATGAAGTTTGAGCTATTATATTTTCCTACCTCTATATATGTTGCAGCAGATATGAGGGAAAGGAAAGTTTGTTCTGTGAAAGGCAATAAATAGGCCCACACATATACTGAAAATAGTTCACAAATCTTGCCCACATATACTGAAAATATTTCACAAATCTTGCCCAACTTTTGAATAAAATTAGCTTCAGATTTGTAACAAAAATAAAATTAGGAAATGGACATTTGGCTTGGTCATATTTCATAAAAAAATTAGATCTGAAGAAAACTGCTCATTTTGTATAAATCAAGATTTCTAGTTTTCCTTTATTATTACTTTTACAATTTTAATATTGTACCATTAGATTGAACCCCACCCCCACTCATTCATGGTTGCAATTACTGTGAATTTTTGAATATTATTGTTGAACCTTATTCTCCATGGGATTTAGCATATTATAAAGAATATTATATCATCATATATCTGTTTAGCTAACTACACAGTGCCTGTAGAAACTAAGGAATGGCATATATTACTAATAGATACACCTTTATTGACACACTGGTAATTCAGTGAAGCATTACAAGTATAGGGCAAATAATCCCATGTCTGTGTCATTCTTTTATTTTTAACAATAATTTCATTAAATGAATTACATACTATTAGGGAATTTAGTAATCTTTTGGCTACTTGCCCTCAACTTTGGTTCTTCCAATGCAGCCAAATCAAATGTGTTTATTTTCAAATCCAGTTAGTTGTAAATTCAGTGATATACTGTGCTCCTAGTTCTGGGATAAGATATAGAACAGATGTAAGTAGTGTTAAACTTGCTGATCTGATTATAATATTGGCTTAGCTGAAATGATTTGATAATTTCAGGATGTTGAGCAGTTGTATAAGTTGTTATGTTTCCAAATGAAACTTTAAATATATTTATGTGTAAGTCCCATTCACTACTGAGCTGAGTTTTAAAAATGTTTTCACTTTCCTTTTAAAAGTACAGACCATCCTTTAACTATCACTGACGCCTCTTACAAAGGATGTTGGGACATAGGGGAATTGTTATGGTATAATTTTCAGATGCAAGTTCAGAAACTTGAGTTGAAAGGGGACTGAGAGATCATATAGTTCAGTTCCCTAATTTTAAAGGTAAGGAAATTGAGGCCCAGAGAAATTAAATTACTTGCCCAGCCCTCTTTCCACTACACCATGCTTACTGACAATGAAATAAGAGCCTATCTTATAGTGACTAAAGTATTACGATTATGTTTTCTCTGTTTTGTAATCCCTTATACTTGACCAGTTGAGGATCCACATAAGAACCTGGAATCTTTTGACTATTTAACAGATACAAAACGAGTACGGCAATGTTGAGAGCGCCCCGGCACTGCTTTTTCTAGGTTCACTTATTTTCCTTTTGAGAATTCAGTGCCTTCGAGAACTTAGAATCCAGAAAACAGAAACTCTATTTTTCTCTCTTTTGGCTCTGCAGGATGCTATCTTGTATGGTCAGAGTTGTGGGGAGAATGAAGTGCATTAGGATGGGGAATTAAGAAGGATGGTAGAGAATTTATTTTCCTACCTACATGTAAACTTGCAGAGGAATTTCCATTTCTTAGGCCTAAATAGAAACTTGGTAGGAAAGGGGAGGAAGATAATCAGAGCACAAAGCAATATTACTTAATTTTTACAAGCTTTGAAAGTCATTCAGACTGAGTTCAACTGAAAGCATATGAAACCAATTCTAACCTAGACATTGGCTGTCCACCCCCACTCCCTTCAATTCTTCAAAACTCCATTGGACCTATGATCTCTATGGGAAAATTAGGTAGTACTCCATCTAACATACAGCATTTCTTCTTTTGACAAGTGAGTAAGCCTTTGTGCTATAAACCTATTTTCCAAATGAACACTGATCTATCTTGTCTTTTTCTGAAAGCTGTTATAACTACAAGGGTTGTATGGATCTAGCCAGAGCATAATGACAAATCAACTGTTACATAAAATTTCTTTCCCCATGCAGCTGTCCAGTTCTTAGTATACAGATGGTACATTGATTTTTTTCCTCTTTTTTCTTTCCTTCCTCTTTCCCTTCCCCCTGAAGACTTTTTTCCTTTGTGATTGTATATGATTCTATCCTCAATCCATATGTAACTTGGGAACCATTTAAATATAACTATTTCATTGGGAACCAGAGATTCTTAGCAGGGATATTGTTCTGTGTTGCATGCATGTTAATGGGGTGACTGACGATTTAATTTTCAGTTAAAAGTAGATATTCATGAGTTTAATAAAAAGAATCTTTGTCCTCAATATGTGTGCTTCTTGTCCAGTTCCCTTTGATCAGAACAAGTGACACAATTCAAAGTCAGAAGAGGTGAACAGGAAATTCTCTAGCTTCTATCAACTCATTTTTGGCATAAAAATGAAAAAAAAAAAGCTAATTCACATATTTAAATTAATGTAAAGACCCGCATTTTTAAAGGCTTTGGAAGTATCTTTAAATTACCTTGGTCTTTTAGGTACCTTTTCTCCTTCTTGCTCAGATCAAGCCCAGTCTTCACCCTTATCATTACTTGTGGTTCCTTGACTCTTCTCCTGGTCTCTCTCCCCCATTCTGTCTTCATTTGCCAACGTAAGTAGCCTTGACCCTGCAGTATGCTAGTTTAATGATTCACTAGCTCATTATCCTAGAAACCATTACTGCAGTCCCTGACCATCTGAGATTGCTGACTTGTTAATCTTCAGCAATAAAGCAACTTCCAGTTTTTCCCCTTACCCTCTGCTGCTGAATTTCAATGGACAGTCACGAAATCAAACTTATTTTAGCTGTGCCCATGCTATTAATCATCAATTTGCCTATTTTATTCTAATCTCCTTATGCAATTTGCCGTAGAAAATATTCTATTTTTTTGGTCTATCCTGTGCTTCCACTAGGAAAATTTACCCCTGATAACATAACTTGCTTCCTTGAGAAGACAAGAATTCTTTGAGTTCCTCTCCCCCACAATAGGAAGTTGCTCAGTATCATAACCTATTCTTTGTATCTTCCCTTTAGTCTCAGAGGAAGTTATCCTAACTCTATATAATTAATCCTACTACCTATGTCTTTGATCTTGTATGTCCCTGTCTCCTCCAGCATCTTACTGTTGTTAACATCTTCGCTCTCACATTTATTATTAGTCTCTCTTCTACCACTGTCTCATTCTCAGTCACCTGCAAATGTGTTTAAGCTCTACTAAAGAAAAAATAATTAAAAGGCTTCCCTTTACCCTCCTGACCCATTCAGCTCTTGTCCTCCCTGCTCCTTTCATTTATAGCTAAAGTTCTTAATCAATTAGACTGAATCCAAAGCCTCTGCTTTCTGACCTTTTTTCCTTACTTTTCTCTTGGAATCTGGAATTCACTCTACTATGCTAATGAAATTCCTCTTTCAGAGATCACAAATGACCTGCTAATCCTTCAACCCAGATATGGTTTTTTTTTTCAGTGTTCATCTTCCTTGATTTCATTACTTGACATTGGTAACCATCACCTTCTTTTTTTCTTTCCCTTTGTATCCCTGGTGCTTAAGATTATTCCTGTAACACAATGCATGCTTAATAAATGTTTGTTAATTGATTATATTGTTTTAGAACTCTGTCCTCTCTTGATTTCAGTGATACCACATTCTCTTGGATATCCCAACTCCAAACCACATATTGTCTGTGTTGTTTATTTGTTTTCTCTACTTCCCAAATCTTTCATCACCAGGGTTGTGTCCTCAGCCCACTTCTTTTCCCTTACTGCACTCTCTCTGAAAAGAGAATGGCTCCTGAATCAGAAAATGGCTGTAGGGTCAAATTCTACCTCTATCGATATCTGGGTGATATTGCCCAAGCCACTTAATCTTTTTGGCCTGGACTTTATAAAATGAAGGGTGTCTGAAAACCCTTCTACCCCTATATCTATAATCTTATGAAGATCATTCGTAACTTTAACTGGTTACTTTCCCAAATATCTCTAATCTGCTTTCTTTTCTGGGCTCCAGAATTATATTTACAAACTAGGATGCCTCTAATTGCCTACAGACTGCACTTTTAAATCAACATTTCAAAAACCAAGCTTTCCTTTGAAATCTACCCCTTCTTTTGACTTTGCTCCTTCTGCCAGCATTCCCACTAATAACATATTCTTCCATGTTTGAAGTCCTGATGCTATATTTGATTCTTCTTTCTCTACATTATTCTCCTCTTATATTCTATCATCACTTCTCTCCACTGATATTGTCACTATGCTAGTACATATCCTTACTACGACTTGCCTGTACTATTAGGATAGCTTCCTAACAGATCTTTCCACTTCCATTGTTTTCCCATTCTAGCATACCCATTAAACCTCTTCAATTCTAATTTTCCTTTAGTATAAATCATGTTACTTCTTGGGCTCCCTCTTGCCTATGAAGTCATGCTCAAAACCCTTACTGTGACTTTCAAGTCCCTCTCAATCTGGTATCACTCTGTCCAGTTTCATCTCAAATCACTCCCCTCCATGGACTCTATATTCTGACTAAACTGTACTGAGCTGTCCTGCAAATAAATCCCAAACTTTCCTATCTCTAAGTATTTGCTCGTGGTATGCCGTATGGCTGGAATGCCTTTCTCCTCTCCAGTTGAATTCCTACCTAAAGCCTTTTTGGCTTTTCAATTTTCTTTTTTTATTTCTTTTTTATTTCTAGTTTACAACACTCAGTCCCACAAGTTTTTAAGTTCCAAATTTTCTTTCCCTCCTTTTCCTTCCTCTTCACCCCAAGACACAATGTAAACCAGTATAGGTTCTACATATACCTTCACATTAAACTTATTTACATAATAATCAAGTTGTAAAGAAGAATTATAGCCAATGGAATGAATCATGAGAAAGAAGAAATGAAACCAAAAAAGGAGAAAAAAAGAGAGCAAATAGTTTGCCTCAAATTGCATTAAGACTCCATAATTCTTTCTCTGGATGTGCATAGCTTTTTCCATCATGACTCTTTTGGAGCTGTCTTTAATTGATGAGAAGAGCCAAGTCTATCAAAGTTAATCCTTACAGATACTGTGAGTGTGTAATCATGTATAATGTTCTCCTGGTTCTGCTTCCCTCACTCAGCATTAGTTCATATAAGTCTTTGCAGGTTATAATAAAGTCCGTCTGTTCCTCATTTCTTATAGCATAATGGTATTCCATTACATTCATATACCACAATGTGTTCAGCCATTCCCCAGTTGATGGGTATCCCCTTGATTTCCAATTCTTTGCCACCACAAAAAGAGCTGCTATAAATATTTTTGTACATACTGGTCCATTTCCCACTTGTGTGATCTCTTTGAGATACAGCCCTTGAAGTGGTATTGCCTGGGTCAAAGGGTATGCACAAAGGGTATGCCCTTCGGGCATAGTTCTGAATTGCTCTCCAGAATGTCAGGATCAGTTCACAACTTCACCAATAATGTAATAATGTTCCAATTTTCCTGTATGTTCTCCAGCATTTATGATTTTCCTGTTTTGTCATGTTAGCCGATCTGACAGGAGAACTGTGGTACCTGAGTTGTTTTGATTTGCATTTCTCTAATCAATAGTGATTTAGAGCATTTCTTCATATGACTATAGATATCTTTAATTTCTTCCTCTGAAAACTGCCTGTTTGTATCCTTTGACCACTTCCCAATTGGGGAGGTTTTTAAATTTTCTAATTCAATTTTCTGATTCAAATATTACCTCCTTTTAAAAATTAAAACCGTTATTCTCTTTCTTTGATCCCAGGTGCTATTTAGGCTATATTTCTCCTCTGAGAATTTATCTCCTTTGAATTTAACAGGTATCATTTTACATTTGGACTGTTCGCATTTCCCTACAAGATTATAAGCTCAATGAGGTCAAAGACTGGCTTTTCTAATTTTTATATCCCTAATTGTGCCCAGAACACAGTAGACCTTGCATATCTCTTGGTAGAATTTGCATAATATTTCATTTGAATGAGTTACATTTCCCTGTGTGATTGGTTCTACTATTGCAATATTTTTATTTTTAAATAAAATGAATTGCATGGTTTTTGATTTTTATCTTTAGAAGAGCTGTTTTATAACACAAGGACATATAGTTCTGTTCCACTCTTGGTATATATTTTCTTGTATGCACACATATACATAATATGTGTGTTTATAACATATGACATACAACACACATATATTTGTATATTGCATATCATATATATAAATATATCATATTCTATATATAATTGAAAATACACAGGGAAACACAGAAGTAGAACTGAACAAATGGTTCTCCCTTCTTTACTTCATAGTACGTGTGACAAATTTTTATCACAAATATTTATCAACTGTTTGAATTTCCATTGTTCTTTTTGGACTTGTGTTGAAAACGCAAGTTTTGAAAACGGTTATAGAATTAAATTTTGAATAATGATTTATTATAAAACTATTTTCCTTAGGCCTTTCTATGTCATCTTTCATAAGAAACTGCTTATGAAAATGTTTGTTTCTTTTGGATTGTCCTGAGATCAAGTACTTAATACAATTCCCTTAATAACCCATTTTGGAATGTTGCATATATCTAGCTGCTACATGTGTAAGGTCAATTTGACTGGTTAGGTGCAGACAGGGATTGAGTAGCCATATGTGATGAATTTTGTATCACATGAGATTTGCCTTTTGACTAAATTAAATACAGATGATTGTAAGAATCTAAGCTCAGAATCTTATTGTCATCATCAAGAATGGTGGGGTAAAAAGTCTGCTTGTGCTGAACTTCAGACAAAGTAAAATGCCAAGTTCTTCCTTTGATTTTGATATGAAGATAACATTATATTTAATTTTGCTATTAAATATAGTTACCCTATGTGGAGCTCATAACAAATGTTGACAACCTTCAGTCGAGTACCCTTTACCTTATTAACTACAATCATTTAATTATTGTTATGATTGAAAATATCATTTTTATTTCAGCTCTTTCCTTACGTTCTATTTTTTTTTTTAATTTCAGTATCTTGATACCCTATGCTTTGGTAACAAGGATAGAGTTTTCAGTACCAAAAATGAACTGAAAATACTTTTATAGAGATTCTTTCACCATGTTATGTTCCACATGTATTATGTGGCACCTGTAAATAATTGGACTATTTTTTGTGGATTAACATTTCTAATATATATCAATTAAGAGAATGACAAATAAATATGGCCTAAATGGGTTAATGTTTACTGCAGAGATTTTTATAATTCTCTCTTCAAATCTTCTTGTCATATCTTCATTAAACCAATAGTATATTCACTAAGAATGACAACAATTATCATATTAATGAATCTGTCTCTCACAAAATTGATTTTGTTTTAATTAATGGAAACTACACTAAAGAAGATGCATTACTATCCATTTTGCTACTGGACCCTAAGAATCACTGGGAATTTCCTTCTGTTGTTCAGTTTTGCCCAACTCTTTGCGATCCTATAGGGGTTTTCTTGGCAAAGAAACTGGAGTGGTTTGCCATTTCCTTCTCTGGCTTATTTTATAGATGAGAAACTGAGGCAAACAGGGTTAAGTGACTTGCCCAGGATTACACAGCTATAAGTGCCAGAGGCCAGATTTTAACTCAGAAAGAGGAGTCTTCCTGACTTCAGGCCCCATATTCTGTCCACTGTGCCACCTAGCTGCCTGGGAATTTCCTTCTTACTCACAGTTGAAATCTCTTCTATGTGTTGTCTCTTCTCATCAGAATGGGAGTTCCTTGATAGAAGGGATTGTCATGCATTTTTTTTTCTTTATGTCATTGTCACAATGTTTTTTGTATCTGTTCTTACATGTAACTTGCCTTGCACTTTCTCACCAACTTGATCTTTGTTGGTACAGGTTTTTAGTCCACCAATGTCCGTTCATTCTTTATCATTCTTGTCCATGATTTTACATAAATCCCCTCCTACAGACTCAACTTACGGGTTAGAGATCTTGTTCTGGCTCTTTTAATATTTTATAAGTACCAGTGGGACATTAGGGCAGCCCATCGACTATCCCTTTGTCTTACTACATGACTGTTCTATGTCCTTTTTTGTTCAAGCATGTTCTTGAAGATGTGTTTTACAGACCTCATCACTGATAATAATACTGCAGCCAATTTAGACCTCCATGTATCTTCATTCCCCTTGGGTAACCTGCAGCTTTGATTCTTTTGAGATAATTTCTGGTATTGAATTAAAAATGAGTGTTTGATGTACATTTCTTAAGAAAAAAAACCACTGGATATTATTTATGATGAATATGTAACGGGGTTTCAAGGATCAGATCATGAGAAAAGGTTTCCAAAGATCGTTCCCAAAAATGTGAATTATATTCCTAAGCACACAGTAGTGAAAAAGAATAAGAAAGATTTTTTCTCACTGGGATAACTGAAATAACAAAACCCTTGCTTTCCAAGAAATATCATAGAGTGCCAATAGCAGTGAGTAATTTGGTTATTTAGTCTGGAATCACCTTGGGCCAAAATCAAGCTATATGGGAATGAGGAAGAAGGAGATTTATCTCCCTCCATTTCCAGGACATGTTTTGCTAGCGCCCTCTGGAGTGTAAAGGGAAGAAGTGGTCTGATGTATGAAAGGGTTATGGGAAATGCCTCATCAGTTCATCATAACAAGAAGCCAATTTCCATAGAATTTACATAAGGCTGGTTACTTGCCTTTGGATACATTAACATAGTCTAAGGTGGTATAAATAAACTTTATGTCTCTTACTGTGTTCCCTGGGAGAAACTTAACAGTCTAAAACAAATCCCTAAGTACAAAAAAAGGACAAGACATAATAATCCTCTGTCCTATGTACTGAATCTAGGAAAATCAAAATCTAAAGTTATTCTTGCAGTAGCAGACAGTAGTACAGTTATTTATAGGGAAATCTTCAAAGCTTAGACTAGAACAGATTGTATGGATGATCCAGTCTAATACTCTCAATTATTTCCCCTAGTAGGGGAAAGTTTGTAAATGAGCTGGAGTAATGTTTGTGAGGCCATTGTCTTAATCAGCTTGAGTTGCTTAGGTGCCATAGTCAGTACAACTTTGGACTTTAAGGCAAGAAGACTTGAGTTTAGAGTATGCCTCCTACCCGTACTAGCTAGGTCACCTAACTTCCTTGGACATCAGTTTTCTCTTTTGTGAAAGGAAGGGGTTGGATTAAATGACCTCTGAGGTGCATTCCAGCTGTAGGTTTCTTACTGAAACTTGGAAATATTGGTCTTGGGTTTCCTTCTGATTCCTTTTGTTTGTTATTTTTGACCCTGTTTTCTGTCCCTCTGTAAGAGAAATTAGGAGGCATTGTCTTGTGTTCCTCACTTGTCTCTATGCAGGTTTACGGTTGGACCCTGTGACATGTCAGGTACAGAGTATATTAAAGAAAGTTGAGTACGGACAATATGCCCTAGATTTAGATGTGGCTAAATCTCCATGCTAAGATTACCTCACATCACCATGGGAAGGATGCCTGGCATTCTAGGGATCCAAAATCTTCCTGAGGATTTCTATCAGGTCATAGCAACTGTCTATAGGTGTTTTTTCCTCAGCTTGATAGAAGGTTAAGTTTCAGGTAATAGCCAACTCCTAATTTGTGAAAATAGTTTCTACACGGAAAACAGTTCTTTAGAAGAAATTTCGTAAAGCGAAGATGAAATCCTTATTCAATTTCTCTTGACTGAGGAATGGCATAATTAACCCTGACCAAAGACTCTATCACCTGGTTGTGAATATATTGTCAATGAGCCCCTCCAGACTTATCTTAACTGATCCTTAGACAATAGACATGTGCTGTGGTTGGCACTGAACTTGAAGCCATTCTTTCTTGGCAGAACCCATGAGAGTTTCAGCTTTCTGGAGGAGCCTTTGATAATGCAGGTTCACTTTCAGAGAAGGACATTTATCAAAGTAGAGTGGATATTATCCAGACAAGGCATGACTGGAAAAAAAAGAACAATGTTGAAAGAGAAAGGGATAATGAACAGCTTCAGTGTTTCACTGGTAAATGCACAATTAAAATTAAAAAAGAAACCCTAGAGAAAAGCCTCTAGCATTTTGATAGACCTTTTATGAGAGGATGTGGACAAGAATTGCATAGGACAAGAAGCCATGAATGGGTTGTAATCTCTATCACTGGCTGAAGTATCAGGATGGAGTCATGCATATTTTGAAGTATTTTATAGTTAGTTGAAGCGTGGCAAGTAAAATAGTAACAAGTAGAATGCTATTTCTCATTCATCATGAAAAAGAAATTATAATATTTTGCAGGATTTTTAATCTTATTGCAATGGGTATTCCTGCCAACAGAGTAGGTGGCAACCAGCCCATGCTTCTTTATTCCATGTTTCTTTTTCCCATGTCTTCATAAATCCTCCATAAAGATTCATTAAATCTCATAAACACCATAAAACCTTCATAAAAACCCCCTGTTCTATTCCACACACTGGGGTCCTTCTTGACTTTGAGTAGAGAGCAATGAAATTCCCCACAGTCAATACATGACTGGATACCTAATTTTGCATCCATTTCCTTGATAATATACTTTACACCACTTTGCACTGCAGTTCTTCCTTTTAAAATGGAGAAGTTTTTTCATACTCTCTATTCATCTCCATTCCCATTTATGTGGCCTACTGTGCTACTTTAATTCTTTGAATAGCATGCTATGTTGGGCCTCCATTTAGCAAAACTGCAAAATTAAATTGAATTTCTAAATGATTTCCCTAATGCCAAATTAAGCTTCGAAAAGAGAATTATTTACCAGCTGCAATTGTAAATAGCCCCTCCCCCCCAAAAAAAACCTCCTCTCTGAAATAGGAGTATACTATAGTAATTGCCGTGAGATTGCCTGAGAGTTTTTCATGCAGGGACAATGCCAAAAAACTGAGTGTGGGATATGAGAGCAAGGCTTTGTTCTAGGCCTGATGAGGTAAAACCATGTCCATCAGAGCTGAGGGACACAGGGGCAGCATCCATGCTACCAGTGGTGAGGAGGAATGTTTTATGGTCTGAGTAGAGAAGGCATAGCATAGGAAAAAAACAAATACAAACAAAAAACCCCAACCCTTCATTCATTATATTAAAAGTCCGTAACTGAGGAGGGTCGTAAATTGAGTATAATAGCTTTTTAGTGGCTTTTCTAATTATAGTGGGTCAACTGTGCTTTCATTGCTAAAATATACATAGAATCATAGAGTTGGGTGGTACTTGAGTAGTGGTCTAGGCCAACCAATACCTGAGGCACAGCTCCCTTAAATTCTGCTTTTATATTTCTTTGTTAAATGTTAAACTCATTCTAAACATTCCTTTTAAAAAATTGTGGAAGAACCACAATTACAAAACGCATTTAAAGGAGATGCTTAAATATTATAATTAATATAAATAATCTGATTTCTATAGCTCTTGGTCTATAACCATGTAGTATTCAGAGAAAGTAGAGAGGGTTTCTATATTTTGGAGAAGTAGATGGGAGCAGGGGAGGGAAGGAGAAGAGAAAAGTAACTGAGACAAAACAAGGACAGTAGGGATGAACTTCAGTGCCTGAATTAGCAGTAATGTGGCTAAGTAGGAGAGACAGTCACTTTGTCTTCTTTGTTTAGCTTTGTTAACTGTCTTTTGTGGCAACCCAAGCCTCAGGGATCAGGAAATATGATACAAAAAATGGCTTGAGTCTGAGGGCCCAAGACATCCTACTGGACAAGAAAAATTTATTTTAACCTAAACTCAGGGCCTATTCTTACTATGACAATAGTTAACACTTTAACTAAGGACCCCAAATAAACTGAAAGGAGAGAAAAAAGGTCACAGACTATACTAGATAGAGCAACTAAAGCACCAGAAAAACTGTATTCCCTTGAAACAGTGCTTGTGTATTTGGTGGAAACTAACCTAACTTACCACCTCATAGAGACCAACAGGTAAGAAGGCTAGAAGAGAAAGACTTATGACTTTGGTGCACTTCATGTAAGATTTGTGAGTTGTCCCTCCATATATGTACCACAGCCATGTATGTTTCTGACCTGTGTATGCCCAAAAGCATATCCTGGTCACATGGGGTCCCTGTGTGTGTACTTTTCCATGCTGATAGATACGTATTTGTGGAAGAATAAATTCCAGATATATAGAAGAAACCTCTTATTGCCTCTCTCTATGAAAACATTATCCTAAAGGGAGACTGGTCCAAAAGATATGTGTAGTAAATTAATTTGACTTTCCTTATATCAGAAATAGATGCTAAGGATGAAAATATTTTCCATGTGGCTAATGTTCTTATGAAAATATACTGTAACAGAAGTACAACTGTGTTAGGGTACAATGTCCACATTTGTGATTGCATTTTTATGACTCAAAATTTTCTCAGTAATCACTTTTCCTACATAGCAACAATAACAACAACAGCATGGAAAACAGCATTTATAAAGCTTGAAAAATACTATAAATATGTTATTAACATACTGCCTTTTGTATTGCCCCCTTTGCTTTTGCATACTTCATTGTTTATATATTCTTTCCCCATTCCTATTTCATTCCCATGCAATACTTAAAGAATTTCCTCAATTTTTTCAATCAACAAGCATTAATCATGTGCCAAATATGTGGTAGGCCAGCTGTTTTCAAACTTTTTGGACCTGAGACCCCTTTATTCTTTTAAAAAATTATTGAGGATCCCAAGTAGTTTTTGTTTACATGAGCTATGCATACTGATATTGCCAAAATTAGAGATTAAAACTGGTTAATTTTTAGAATATTTCTTTATTAATTTTTCATAATAAACCTATTGCCATATATACTTTTAAAATGAAAATAACTGTATCTTCCAAAACAAAAAAAAAATTGTAAAGAGTGGCATTATTTTACATAGTTTTGCAAATCTCAATGTCTGGCTAAAGAGAAGACAGCTAGATATATTTGCTTCTGCATTAAATCTGTTGTGACCGATTTTTTTGGTTGAAGTACCTAATGAAAATGAGAACTCACAGAGACTTGTAGTTGGAAAGGGGAGCAAAATTTTAATAGGCAAATGATGTTTTAGTATTAATGTGGAAAAAAGTTTTGACCTCACAGACCTCTGGAAAGGCTGTCAGGTTCAAGGACCACACTTTGGGAACTACTGTGCTAGGCACTATATGAGGCAATGAAGATGCATCAACAAAAAACCAAACCAGTACCTGTTCTCAATGAGCTTACATTCTTATGGGGAAGACAGTGACATCAACTTCAATGAAACAGAGTCAAATCCTAGGC
Source organism: Trichosurus vulpecula (assembly GCF_011100635.1). NCBI lineage: Eukaryota > Metazoa > Chordata > Mammalia > Diprotodontia > Phalangeridae > Trichosurus > Trichosurus vulpecula. Next base: position 159,590,401 of record NC_050577.1, on the reverse strand, counting down.
GATAATGAATGAAACTCTGTCCCCAAAATTATTTATGTCACTTATATGGTGCTGATCAATTAAAGTAACTCAGTGCAGAAATTAGAATAAAGGTTTTTTGAATTTGAGAAGTTTCAAAATGAGAAGCTTTGACCGGTCACTCCTGTAAATTTCACTTCTTTCATTTGGTAGCAAATGCCTCTCAAATGACTGATTATATGATAACATACTATTTGCACTATGGAAGGGAAGAAGGAAATACCCACAGAAGACTTGGGTCTTCAAAAATGATTTATTAAAATATATTTTTCCAATGTATGGAAATTACAATGAGGATATTACATCTCGTTTAATCTGTGTTCAGACTGGGGTAATACAATGGTGTGGTAGTTCCAAAAGATGAAAACTGCAACTTTCCCTTCTTCTATGGGAAAAGTTCTATCTCTGATCTGTGTTAGAGATACTCCTTCCTTTTGGTGGATTCCAGGATGGAAGTATGTTTGGGGATCTTTGAGCATAACTTGGTTGAGGTCATGAAAGCATGGGATTGATATGTTTTCTCTTTTACTCAATGTTAAGTAATAAGATTGTAGGGGGTTTATCTGTGATCCCACAAATCATATTGGACCCTATGGACATTTGTCTATTTGTTTAAAATTAGAGAGAGAGGGAAAGATGTTCTTGACTACTTTTGGGGTGAAAAGAAATAAATCAAGTACAAATTTAAACAGGATACTGGTCAAATCAATAACAAATCATCCCAGGGAGTTAAAGAGGAATTCCAAGAAGATAGCCATGGATTGTTCTCTCAGAATGATCTCTTTTAGAGGTGCTTATTGAATTTTCCTTTGGGATTCATATATGAACTTGGGGCTTAGGGGGAGCAATACCTTAATTATTAATAAAGACGTACAAATATATGTATGCATGAACTAATATTTTCTGTAGCAAGCACTATCAGTTCAAGTAGAAGTAACCTTTTACATGTAATAAAAAGATCACAGAAATTATACACCAGACACTATTAAATGAATTACATGAGTCCCAATCCATACATTGACTCAATTGCCATGAGTGGGTATAAGAAAATAAAAGGCATGTTTCTTCAGTTTGTGAGCCATTGTTTATTCTTAATGGAAGTGTTTAGAATTTTACATTTAAAGCAGTATTGGGAACTTTTTATATTCAGTGTGTCTTACATAGAGATTAAATACAATACTTACAATTTTCTAGGGAAAGTATCATATTATAAATGTATTTTAGGAAAAATATCGTAAATATCTCAGTCCAAATATCTCAGATTCCTAGGTCTTTATCCCAAAGATACCAAGGAAAAGGAGAAAGGACTTATATGTCGAAAAACATTTAAAGCAGCTCTTTTTGTGATGGCAAAGAATTGGAAATTGAGGGGATGCTCATCAGTTGGGGAATGGCTGAACAGGTGGTGGTATGTATGACTGCAATTTTGTAGAGACTCATTTTGTGGGCAATTACTGGAACAGTGAGAAAAAAGAAAGCCTATGTCATTCAAAGGTATATTCTTCAGAGAGGCCAGAATTGGCACATGTACTCACAGACATACAGAAAGTTATTTGTCATACACTGCAGGTAAGCTTGACACTGAATGGGAAAAGATAAAAGTGGAAAAGATAAAAGAGAGAATCCAGTGTTACCAGTACACTTCTCCTCAAATTGATGAATTAGATTTGAAGTGGGATGACATATCAGATATCCCGAATCCTCTATTTCTAGAAGGCTGAGTGTACAAAAACAAATTTATCATGCTCTTTGGAATTCCCCCACCCCCAATAAAAGATGTAGTTGATAGTACTTGCACTGGAAAAAGCACTGGATTTGTAATCAGAGGAGTTTGAATTTGTATCAGTGTTTTTTGTAATTTGCTACTTGTTTGACATTGGGCTAATGTTTTAGTCTACCTGAGCCTTAATTTCCTCTTATGGTGATGAATGTTATATGAAATGGTCTATCAGGTCTTTTCTAGACATAAAGATAAAATCTCATAAACTCTTGGCTGAATTTGTCAAGTCAATCAAAAGGTCAGTTAAATTATACATGTGTTGTTGTACAACTCAGTCATACCACAGTATTAAGATATCTAATTTGGAAGAAAGATAATTGAGTACTCTCAGGCTATTGTGATTAAATTTTAGTAATGTGTTGTTTTACATTTTATCTGTCAATATTAACTGTTAACATTGATTCGTGTTAATAAAAAGTAATTCTGCTACCCATGCTTTCCGAAGTTGTGTCTGGTTCAAATAGCACTTCCATTGTTTGTAGGGTGGAGTCAGGAAGAACATGGAACTAATCAGTGGTTTTCAAAGTCTAACATTTGCTTTTGACTGATAGTACAAATGGCAAATTATGAATAACTTAAGTGCAAACTCGATTAATTTAGAAAATATTAGCCTAAAATTTTAAAATCTGTTTATATATGTTTAATAACAGCTTTATTTACTCCTTTTTGTAGTATTTATTTGAAGATTTCTAATATTAATATAGAGTACAGTATGCATATTTTGGGTCTAGAATTATTGCAACCACTTCCAAAATAGCTTCCAAACATTTTATCTCTAATGCATAAATGATTTCTTCCATAGTATCATGCTGCTTTAAGGAAAAAAAATATTTATCAAATATATTTAATTTTTCCCCAAAAACATACATTTCTTATTTTGATGAACCTCCTGTTCTTCACATTCACTTCTAAGCTATTAATATTGATGTAGAATGTTGCTTTCTTCTACTAGTAGTAGAAAAAACAAACAAATCTATCTTTATATCTTTTATTCTTATCTCATTATTATGTATTTTAAAATGTTTTATCATTATTACAGGGAAAACCTTTTATTCAATTATCCTTTGCTATCATTTAGATTTCCATATTTTTTGGATTTAAATCTCCTTCAAGAAAACAAAAAGGCATGTACAGAAAAATATTTTAGAATGTTTCTTCCAAGTGATATCTATCACTTCTTGGTTGTTTGAAGTATAGTTTTCTACAGCAAGTCATGTCTTTGGAAGGTGAATTACCTCTTGAGTCAGAACACCTGGGTTCAAACCTTACCTTGCTACTACCTGTGTGGCTTGGGGTAAGTAATATAATCTTGTTGGTCCTCACTTTGCTCATCTCTAAAATGGAGGGGTTGGGGAAGATGTTTTTTTTAGCGAAAAATCTCCTAGGTCAAGTGATTCCTAACTTTTTGAGTGTAATAGTACCTTAGATCATTCATATTAATCATCAGTCATCAATTCACTAATCTCATCTTTTGATTGAGAAAAACAATGAAGCAATGAAATCATAAATAATTTAAATGAATTTTTCTCATTAGTAATGATAGCATCCAACTATATTTGAAAAATAATAATTACTATATGTATGTATCTCTTAGGGAATATTCCAAGCATAAGTCTTACATTGGAGCTAAACAAAGATTAAAATAATATATTTTTTTTGATGAACTCTTGTATAGTTGGCTGACCCTGATTCAGGCTGGTCACCTGGTACTTTAGTTCTGATATTGGAGCAAAATGAGACACTCAGGTTAGCAAACAGAAGGGTGACTTAGTCATTCATAACATATAAAGAATACAGTACTCAGTTCTGGTAGATGTGGCTCCCTTTGCCTCTATACAGCACTGTGTCTAGTCAGCAGGACAGGGTATCATCACTCACCTGACTTTGGGACATCTGTCAAGTCTAATGCACCTTGGCTCCACATGACAATGCCATTTTATACACTTGGGTGAACACTCCCCACCTGGCTGATCTCCTTGACTTCATGATCTCCTCAAATTTATCATTTTACAAGATATAACACCAACGTTACTAGCAGCTGCCATGGAGGTATAAGGCCAACAACATCAGCACACAGGAGGGCTGCTAGCGCAGATTCTTTGATCTGCTTTTCTGAAAGAAAGCAACTTAAAGGGGTTTAAAATCTCACTTTAATTAAACATACATATATCATTCACTTAGTTCAGGGGAAAAGCTCAGCACCCTGAACTTCAGAGAAAGCACAAACAGAAATTACAAGCAGAAATTATATAAACAGAGCAAATAACACAAATCAGCAGACAAGGCTTCTAGCTGTCTTTCCATAGCAATACATACATAGTTACCAGAGAAAGAAGCACAAACATCTGGGTTTTAAAAGCCAGGGGGTTCCTTAAGGGCTACCCAGAGTCTCATCTGGTCAAATCACACAAACATTCTTCCAAGGAGTGAGCCCCCAAAGCAAAATGATAACTTCAGAGTATGTATACACTTCTTCAAGGTCAGCCCACAGAGGACGTCACAACCATGTAACTCAAACTCATGTCACTTAAGCTTTCTTGTGACATAAGCAGGTCATCAAAGACTCTTGATTCAAAGGCAAGACTCAATCAAAGGCACTTAATTGCCTTGGTGCTGAGAAGCATTCCAAAAGAAAAAACAACAAGAAATCCCACTTTGCTTGCCATTACACAAGATCAAATCAACTCTGAAAACAACATTTCCTCAGTACCGCCTGCCTTTGGAGACTCTCCTTCCCCCTGCTGGGAGGGGTTTGGATGGTGGACATTGGAGAGCACCTTCCAGAACCTGTACTACTTAAGATGGTTGGTGTTGTTTAGTCATTTCAGCCCATTTGTTTTTGACTCTTGGTGGCCCCTTTTGAAAATTTTCTTGGCAAAGGCACTAGAGTGGTTTGGCATTACTTTCTCCAGCTCATTTAAACTGAGGAAACTCGGGCAAGGAGGGTTAATTAATTTGCCCAGGTCACATAGCTAGTAAGTATTTAAAGCTAGATTTGACCTTAGGAGGAAGAATCTTCCTGACTTCAGGTCCAACACTGTATCTACTGTGCCACATAGCAGCCTCTTCAATATTTAAGGAAGGTACCCCTGTTCTAGTTGTGCTGTTCTGGAAATAATTTAGTCCAGGAGAGCAACCAGGGGATGTAATTCTGTAAATCATATTTCATCAAATCATTTCCCACCCCAACTGCAGAACTTCATCATCTCTAGCCCCATATATCTTCTTTTACACTTCTTGAGGGCAAAGACTGTCTTATAGCTTACTCTTGTTTCCTCAGTGCTTAGCACTGAGCCTGGCAACAGGCTTCATAAATGTTGATTGTCCCTGACTCTGAATCCTAATACCATTCTGAATCAGTAGGGCCCAGACCACCAGGAGGATGTGTCAAAAGCTAGGTGACTTGAACATTAACTCCTGGAGCCAATCAAATCTTGGGAACTTTAGAAAAAACAAATTGCCTAAAACACATGACCTATAGTGTCTTCCCATAGCTCTCCTGTCCTTAGGGGGCCTTGGCACACAGGCTGATCTAGAGATAGGAACATAGTTGAAGAACTGGGAAGAACCTTAAGAATTACCTAATTCATGTCTCTCATTTTGCACCAGTTCCCAAGAATGAATACTGTTTTTAGTTCTGTAAGACTGCACTGTCTAGGAAAGCAGGTTGCCAGCAAGTGATATTTTAAAATTGAACCTTAGTAGAAATTGCTCGTCTTTCTACAAACAGTGCCATCACAGGCCATGACATCTATAATATATCTTGTCTTCCATAAATACCTGTGCTTTGTGTCTTACCCAGTACCAATCCCTGTGCACTTTTGGTTTTCTTCAGACTTGTGATTTCACTGGTAAAGAGAACTCTCCATGTGAAAACTCCCTCCACCATGGCATATCAATATTGCTTCTCTTACTCAAAATCTTAATGAATTGTCTGGAGTCATTAAGAGAGTAAGTGATTTGTCCAAGGTCTCAAAGATGGTATGACCCTGTACCCAGTGATTCTGGGTGGGGCCTTACTCAAGCTTGTTTCCCAGTAGTTTAGTTCAGTCTCTGTACCTGGAAAGCTCTTTGTTTCATATAGCCTGGAAATATATTAAAAATGTTCTTTGTAATTTTTTATGAATCAGCATTATGTCTGTGGAATTATAAATAATGTTTGGTCTATTCCTGGAGCAGCTAGGTGGCACAGCGGATAGAGCACTGGACCTGGAGTCAGGCAGACCCAAATTCAGATGCCACTTCAGACACTTACTACCTGTATGACCCTGAGCAAAGTCATTTAACCCTGTTTGCCTCAGTTTTGTCATTTGTAAAATGAGCTGGAGAAAGAAATGGCAAACCATTCCAGTATCTTTGCCAAGAAAACTCTAAATGGGGTCATGAAGAATCAGATATGACTGAAAAATAACTCTAAACAACAAGGAGAAGGATATTCAGCAGGGACACCCAAAATTGATTCAGTCATGCTTGCTTTGTACTTAGATGATGAAGAAGTAACATCAGTCATCTGAGCCCATATTCCACCAAGCCAACCAAGTTTTCAGGAACATCTCAATACTTTTCAAGAAAAATTAGCCTACTCTGCATGACATGGGGGGAAAGGTTAAGATATTTCTCCTATCACAATAGGTCTTCCTAACTCGAATTCAGCCCTCTGTTCACTGCACCCAGTTTGACATATAATGACACTAAGTCAATATTTGTGTTGAAATGAATTAATGAAATGGAATTTTAATTAGCTTCTAAGAGTATAGTAGGATGATTTTAGTATACTGCTTGTTGTTAATGCATAGAACTGTATTAGTCATATTGCTATAATGTGTAGTCGAAAGAGCAGTAAACCCAGAAGCAGGAGATATTTACCGTTAAGATCTTTGTTCTGATATTTACTAAGTGTGTGACTATTAAAGTTACCTAATTACTCTGTACCTCAAATTTCTCAAGTGGAAAATGAGGCAAATAGTGTTTATATTACCTTTCTCCTTGTATTAAGGAATATTTTCCCCTCTCTTTATGTCCCCAGAGCCTCATACAGTGCTTTGCATGTAGTAGTCATTTGAATATACATCTGTTGAATTAACCTTAAAGCACTATATGGTAGGAATGTAAGTAATTATTATATGTTAAATAATAATTTCATTTTACTTTCTGTTTTAGGGGATACAATTTCAAAGTTGAAATGGACCACCTGATTTAGCTAAAATTATAAATGAGCATTTAATTAAAATATTATTATTAGCCAATATTTATATAGTGCTTTAAAATTTTCAAAGAACTTTTACAAATATTATTTCATTTGATACTCATAACAAGCTATTATTAATGCCATTTTAGAAATGAGTAAACTGACATAAACAGATTAAGAGACTTTCCCAGAGCCCTGTAGATATACAGAATCTGAGGCCAGAATTAAACTCAGGTCTTTCTTCATGACTTCAGATCTGACCCTTTTCTCCATTGTACCAAATAACAGCCTCTGTTATCATTATAATAATTATAATAATAAACCATGTTAAACTATTAACTCAAGGTTCAATTTGATTATTTTTCAACTGTGATCATAAAAGTTTTTTCCTACCTATCTTTCTGGCCTGTAAAATTACACTCTTACTTCATTCTCACCTGGGTTTTCCTCACTCAAAGTGAATCATGAAATGGTTTTCCCAAAGTACAAAATCATAAATTTAACATTAGTTTTATGTAAATAAACGGGAAGACAAATTTGTAACTGAGAGGTTTTTGATGGCCTATTCTGTGCCAGGTAGAGACAAGTTCAATTCTTCATTGAGGTCACTTTAGTTGAGTTATATTAACATGTTTTCTATCATTTTAAATCAAAAATTCCTCACCCTTTCAATGAACCTTAAACCTTAGATGTCTGAAATCCTTGTAGCTCTAAAACAGAAATTTCTCTAGACTCTCAACATATTTAATGTTTATCATTGATTTGGTGTCAGGAATCAAATCTACTCCCTGTAGGCATTTTAAATGTGTAACAACTGTTAAAGGTGGATTTTTTAACTGAAAAAGGAATCTCATTGTATTTGATTCAATATTCCTTTGCATTTATTTACCATATATTCATACAATTAAAGAATACTAGTGTTGTAAAGCATCTTAGAAATTATCTATGGTAAATCAACTCATTTACATTTACAAATGGGAAAACTGAAACCCACAGAAGCAAAGGGAATTCAATTTTGATCTTTATCAGTAATATTCTTATAGACAACTTACTTGACTTTATTATAAAATAAAACAATAAAATTTAATATAAAATTTAGAGCCATATTTTCTTGAGCATTGTTTTTTTCTAAATAAATGTTTATTAAAATCCCTTTGAAACTATGTGCCAGTTACTTAACCGCTCTTTTTCTTAGCTTTCTAATCTGTAAAAATGAGGGGATTGAAATAAACTTCTAAGGTATCTTCCAGAATTAAATAAACCTATGTTCTTATGAACATATATCTACCCATTTGTTTCTATAGATAGAAATAATAGGAAACAAGTCACTTTCACCTGGGACATAGAATAGAAATTCTTGTACTTCTAAATTAATTTTTTTTCTTTTCTGCTCTTTCCCTACATTTTGTTTACTCTTCAGGGAAAATTTTCAAATGTACATTAATAGAATTCTTCATTCCTTAGGAAAAAATGAATACTCTCATAAATGATAACTCTAAGTAGTTTGGGTCTATGTTATTAACTAGCTATTAGAGTAAAGGTTGAAGTACATATTGTGATTATTTATTCAAGAGAGTCATAAATCAAATGAGCTCATTGCTTATTTTTCAGGGGATATGGAAATATTAATAATATTCCTCCCCCAGTGTATTTTTGGACAGGATTTTTACTCTAACCACTGGAAATTGCCAGTAAAATAAATGACAAATTGAATTGTCTTATGTCTGTAATGCTTCAGTGTTCTTCTGACACCTTTTAAGGAATTCCAGTGTCACTAACACAAGGAAGGGCTAGAATTTTAGTGTTAGTCCATGAAGCTGATTTATTAATGTCTAACTTGTTATTCATTTAAGTTGGCATCATGTGCAATGACACATCTAACATCTGAAATGTAGTGACTCATCTTTAGTGGAAATAGCTCACAACAGTCACCTTATGCTTTGGGGGTTCCCCTCAAAGCTTAAGATGGAAAAGCTCCTTTAGAAAGAATGACCACTTAAAATTTGCAAATCTTTTTCTTAAAGCATGTGCATCTGTTAACATTTATGAGCTAGATGCCCTGCTTTCTATCAAACCCGGTAAAACCCACTGAAAGTCCCCTCCATGTTACAGTGAAACCCAGATTGTAGTCTACCTTGAAAACTAGTGATGCCTTGTAAATTTAAACCATATTGCTTTGGCCAAAATTCCAGCTGTTAAAACACAGATAATGAAAAGACAGAATAAATAGTGCCCAATGTTCTCCATGTAGTTAAACCACACCCTCACCTATTACATGAACCATAAAAGGTGATTGCTTTGGGGTCAATGACAATGTCATAATGGTTCACTTTTTTGGTTTATTTGATTGTCAAATTCCTTTCTATGGAAGACAATTATATCATTTCCTATTAATCATTTCATGGGAGCATTCATTGAATTAGGCACATTGCTTAAAATTTACAGAGAACCTTCAACATAATGTGCATTTATTATTGAATTGGTAATTAGCTAAACATTAAAGACATTTTGAATTTGACTAAAGATAAAGCATATGTTTAGGATAATTTCCTTCAGGTAAAACTTAATACTGTGTAGTTCTGTTTTTCTCCTATGATGGAAAAAAGCCACACTGTCTTTTGATTGTTCTTACATATTTCACTCTGTTGTCTTCTATATTTGTTTTGTTCTTCCTCATATTGGATTATAAAGTCTTTAAAATCAAGAGACTCCATTATAATTGACTCAGAGCAGGAAGGGACCTTAAAAATAATTAGTCCAGCCTGTTTTGCAGATAAGGAAACTGAAGCCCAGGTCCTATGAGGCCAACTCCCAGATTTTATAGCATTCTCTTATTTATATTTTTATCCTAGGCATCATCCTTACCTCCTCACTCTCTCTCACCTCCATATCCAATCAGTTATCAAGGCCTCTCATTTTATCCTCATAACATTTTTCTTACATATCCCTTTCTCTCTCTCTCTCTCTCTCTCTCTCTCTCTCTCTCTCTCTCTCTCTCTCTCTCTCTCTCTCTCTCTCTCTCTCTTTCCCTCTGTCTCTCTCTTTCTCTCCTTCTACCACTGCGGTAACTATACTATTTTTAAATCATGGGCAATACAGAAACAGGTAGTAGATCTGATTTGGTCCATAGGCCATAGTTACTGACCCCTGGTCCAGACGTCATTTCACAGGATACCCTTTGCATTGATGTATACTGATGATATGTGTTTCAGGTCTTTTTTTTTTTTGGTTGGCAGGGCAATTGGGGTTAAGTAACTTGCCCAAGGTCACACAGCTAGTACATGTGTCAAAGTGTCTGAGGTCAGATTTGAACTCAGGTCCTCCTGACTCCAGGGCGGGTGCTCTACTCACTGCGCCACCCAGCTGCCCCGATATGTATTTCATAGAGATGCTGAAAATAGATAAGGAGCTGGGCCCCAGTGTGTTAAATTGAAGGAAGACAAAGGACAAAAGTACATTTGGTAAAGTGCACATTGCTTTCAATAATCACAAGATACTCCATGAAAACAACAAAGAAAAAAATCACTTTAACACCAATATTCTAATGGTGATGACTTATATCTCTGGATCATGTAATACATCTTTTAACAATCAAAGATATAGTTGATCCATGGGAAAGTAGAAAAATACATGGTTGCTACAGTTGGCTACAGTGTATTGCCAGTGATGACTCTCATGCAGTAACTGGCATAAAATCAATCCAAGAAGTTCATGATCAGAAAAGAAGGCGATCCAGTCATATGAACAGGGCAAAAATTTATCACACAAGAATATTACATGAAAACAAAGGCACAGATATGTTTTCATATGTGCAAGTGGAGGTAATTCCCACAATGATGTGCTCACAGATCCACTGCAACATGAAACATTAATGTAGATCATATGAGTGTTTCTCATGTCATTTTAATTGTCATAGGTTTTCCCATATATTTGAAATTCTACATAAAATCATGTTTATAGAAAATATGAAGACTCACTTATTCTGCCTCTCAATTAAATATTTCATATTACAACCATAACAAGTCTTAGGAATGTTATTTTTCTTCTCAAGAAAAGCATGTTCTGTTTGTGTAATCAGGCAAAAATTAGTGACTTTTAACTGTTTAACAGTATTCCCAAAATCAAATTAGCCAAACCATTCCTTTTCCATACTGGTATTCTCTTGAGTCTCCATTGGTTCTCAAATAGACTTAATCTACACAAGAAAAAAGGCAAAAACCTATGCTGTTGCTACTTAAAAGTTTATGATAATATTTCAGGTTGATATGGTACCTTTTATACAAACTGCCTCATTTCTTAAAGAAATATTTATTGAATTTCTACTCATTGTGCTAGGTGTTGACACATCTGAGTCTCCAACTGAAATTATCTGTAAGAAAACATTAGTGAGCACTTTTGTGGTAATAAAAAAAGCTAGAAATAAAGTGGGTCCTCATTATATGTGATATTATTGTGCCATAAGAAAAGCTGAACATGAGGAATTCAAAGAAACAAGGAAAAGCTTTTATAAACAGATGTAGAAGAAGATAAGCAGAAATAATAGAACAAAATACACAACGACAACAGTAATACAAACAAAATCACACTAAAAGGGAGATGAGCTCAGACCAATTACTTTGAACAATCTTGGTCTCAGAGGACAAATGAAACACACTTTCCTTCTCTTGGTAGGAAAGGGTGGCATACGTGTAGACTACTGCCTACATTGTTAGGCATTCTTGTTTTGGTTGGTATGATTTAATATTTTTATTGTTAAAAGGGAAGGTTCTAGAATATATGGGGGGGTGACTGATACTATAAAGAAAAGTCATCAATAGAACTTATTTTTTAAAGTCATCAATGTCTTTCAATATAGTGACAATTAAACCTTAAAATTAGTAACAAAAATGGCATGAGATAAAAAATGGAATTGTTTAATAGATCTGGAGAATAAGTAGAATATCACTAAAATAACAGTAAATAAGTCCCATTCTAGATTCACTTCTTTGCCTGATTTTGGTAACTGATGCCTTTTAAAAAAAGATAAAAAAGATTTTTATCTTCATACCTAATCTGTCTTTGACTTCATTTTTTGCAACCTCCAAGAGATGTTGAATAAATAAATGATCTAATGGGCTAGGCTTATTGTCTGTAAAATAAATTGAGGCCTCCTGTTGATTTTTCAACATTTATTCAACAGTTGTCCTTAGAATAATCACTTGATTATTACCAAATTAGAATACTGGTGAAATAATTAGTTAAAGTGAAAGTTACCTTTAATTGTCATGCTCAGGCTTTTAAGGCCCTCCACTGAGAATAGACAACACTTTATTAAATTGAAATATTAAATATTTTCTAATTCAGATAGCCTAAATTGTAAAGATCACCCATTACCCATGCAGACTTATTTTACTTTGTCATTTAATAAGTAATGAGCTAGAATTCATTATTCCTGTTCCTTCTATCAATATTCTAAGGAAATTAACTTAGAAAATTAAGACAGTACTTTGATTTCTAAATGCAGCATGGAATGTCACAAGCCATGTCCCCAACACCTAACAGAATTCCTTGCACATAATAGGTGTTTAATTCATGTTTGCTAATATTGTTGAGCTGTCGGTACTGACTGTGTGACTATATGGGCAAGCCATTTATTTTTATTTATTTTTGTTGTTGTGGAAGTCTCCCTTAGATAATGCTGTATGAGTATAAGTTGCAAAACTTACCAATTAATATTGGTGGAGAGAATTTCCACACCTATTGAATAATTTTTAAAATAGAAAGCAAATTGCTTTTAACAAATATGCATAGTCAAGCAAAAGAAACTGCCACCTTTGTCATGTCCCAAATACCATCTTATTCTGAACCTCTATGTTCATCACCTCTCTCTGAGGAGGTGGGATATTTCACAATTGGTCCTCTGAATTGTGGTTTGTCCTTGTCTATATCAGAGTTCTTCAGATTTTCAGAGTGGTTTGTTTCTGCAGTGCTGTTGTTATTGTATAAATTGTGTCTGTTCTCATCATTTCACTGCATCAGTTCACACAAGTCTTCCTATGTTTCACTGAAACTGTTCTTTTCATAATTTATTATGTCACAGTAGTTTTCCAGTAATTCATATACCATAATTTGTTCAGCTATTCCTCAATTGATTGACATCCCCCTTTGTTTCAATAGTATTCATTTTCATAACTGGTTTTCTAAACTATTTATTTAATCTATAATGTGGTTGACACACTTCATGAGAATTCCTTGAAAAAATAACTATTAAAGACCTTTGAATGGCATGAACAGAAAGGACATTTCTGTGGTTACATGCATCAAGTAGGAACTTACATGGTGAAACATTTTCACGGATGTCTTCATTTTTAATAGTACATTTGTACTGAAGCCAGACATTAATACTGAAATATTTGCTAGCAATATTCCATTTCAAGGTAAATCTTTAACATTAATTTTAGACATTAATGAGTCTCTTATGTATTCTCTGTGGTCTTCCACTTCATTTTTTTCTTATTCAAAATAATGAAAAACTAGTTACTTATTTCTACAAAATACTGAAAATGTTTGATGTTTATGCCACTAACCCATAACTGCAAAGTAACCAATATTAGAATTTGATAGAGTACCCCATTTGGTTAGAATTTGTGGTTGCCACTCAACTTCAACAGAATGCCTGAAATGCATCCTCATCTCTAAAACTTCCCAATTTCATTTTTGGAAGTTCTGTATTTGGTTTACTGAAGCGTTTTCTCAGTAACTTGACTTGATCAACATTTTGCTCCTTTATAACAAAAATTCTTAACTTGGAATCTTGGAAGTCCGAAAGGGTCCTTGGATAGATTTCAATGGGTCCATCAATTTGAATAGGAAAAATTACATCTTTTTTCAATTAATTTCTAATTGAAATTTAACATTTACTTCCATTGATCTTATACATTCAGAAACATTCTGAAAAGTGGACCATAGACTTTAACAGACTGCCCAGGGGTCCGTGACACAATAAGGTTAAGAACTCTTGCTTTAGATATGTTCCAATGCATCTCAGGATGACTTAATATCATCTGACATTCTAGACCACCATCAATCATCTTTCTTCTATCTGTTTAGCAAATGAAGGGACTTGACTTCTTAGTTTTCTATAATTGGCTAATTTTCTGGGATGTGGTATGTCTGAACATGTGGCAAAACATGTGTGAGCCAGTAAAAGGCTTGGACTTATTTACAAAGTCCTATGTACACCTAACCATTTTATGCTCTTCAACAGTGATCACTTCATAGGAAATAAAACACTGTGAGATAAAAATATTATCTAGGAAAGTGATCTCTTGTTTAAACTAAAGAGTGATGAGTTATTAGAAAAACTAAATCATCATTAATTTTATGTAGTTTTAATGGATTTTGTGGTTTTCTTTCCAGGGTCATCTATTTCAGTTGGAATCACATAGATTTGAGCGAGGAAGAGGCAGATGTCCTTTTGACCCCAATTCCTCCTTCACCTCTACTCTAATTGGTAATTATCTCTGTTCCAATCTTCTGGATGCTGTCACCCTATCTGTGGAAACTGCTTTTGCCAATCCCTTAACATGGTATCAGTATTTCTTTATAACTTTTACCCTATCAAACTTACATCCAAGAATATTGTTGCCATTCATATTAGATTTCATCCAGTGCTAATGTAAGCAGGATCAGATGTTACATTGCTTGTGTCATTTTGAAAACGTGATTGACTGTCACCTAATAGCTGATTCAGTAGTAATTTCTTAACTATAAAAATATACTTAGTGCAGCACATTTTTCTTAACTTTATTAGTAAATCTAGTTTCCATGTGGCAAATAAAACCCTTTTATTTTGAGTACATTCTAAAATATTTGCTGAAGATAATTGATTGTTCACTTTTGCTACATCCTGTTCCTTATGTTTTCCCTGCTTTTTGGTGGATCATTTAAAATGTTGATTCTTTAATTTCTCACTTTATCCCTTGACTTACATTTATATAATGAAAGTTTAAAACGTAGTCACTGTAGTTTCTGTTATTTTCCTCTGAGACCTGTGATTTCCTAAATGTAGGGAACTCTTGGCAAGAAAAAATTGTCTCTCCCAAAGTAGAGCAGCGTCTGTTTTACAACTGATAATCTTAGAGAATTGCCTAGGGACAATGAGAGGTGAAGTGACCTGCCATAGATCACACATTTAATATATGTGAGAAACTGGAACAGATCATAGGCCTTCCTGATTTCAAGGACAGCTAGCTATCAACTTTACCTTGCTCTTTTTCTCTGAATATTTTAGTTCTTTTTAATATTGTCTCCATAGTTTGGGAAAATCTAAGACTATACCTGGAATAACCAAGTCACAGAATCCCTGACGTATAAAGGACCTCAAAGATCATCTAATCTAAATAGTATATGAGCTGAAATCTCCTTTACAATGTTCTGTGTTTCTGCCCTTGACTTTCCTCCTTCAAAAACATTAAAGCATATGAAGATTTTTTTCTCTAACTTTAGTATTATTTAGAACTGTAATGTCAAAATATCCCAGTACCATGATTATAAGTAGAGATAGATGAATTTGCAGCTGAAAATTGAAAGTAGCAGCATTTTAACACCTAACTCACTAGAAGTATTAAGAGAAATGAATTTATGCTAGTCTTAACTTTTTTCCTTAGCCTTGGGTAAGTGGTTCTGAGTAACTAGGAATATATTATTGAATTGGCAGGATTTAGAATTATCATATGAAATATGTGAGTGTGATTACACAGTAAGGGAAGAATACAAAACCAAGATGATTTAACAACATAGTTAGAATTATGTAAAATTCCATATGGTTTTACAATTAGTTAAAATTTGTTGTTTTTTGTCACTCTAGGGATGAAATTTCATGAATAAAAGATTTAAATAGTAATAGTAGCTTGTGCTATGGTTATACCTTACCATGTAGAACCATTGTAAAAACATAAGACTTGAAGTCAGAAAAATATGGTTTTAAATTTTGCCTTTATACTCATTAGGATTGTGATATCAGACAAAAAACTCCACCTTTCTGAAATTTAGCTTCTTCATCTGTAAAATAGAAATAATGATAATTAAACAGCTATCAAAAGTAAGCTGTGAAAAGGGTTTTTCAGTGAAGTGTAGAGTTAGAGGCTCAAAAAGAAATTTTAAAAAGACTGGAGTAGAGATTAGAGACAGGAATCCAACTGAACTCTTTCAGTAATCCTCTCTAAACAACTTTAAAATAATTCCTCAAATCAAATTTTGGAGTGGCAGAGCCAACAAAAGTTCAGGGTGAGACATTTTTCTAGCTTAAGAAAACTTAAGAGCTCCATAGGAAAGGTCTCTGACACCTGCATGGTAGGTAACCCTGAGGCAACTCATGTGGTAGCAGTAATAGAAGTGGGCCTTGGAGCTGGCAGCAGCAACAGTGGCATCAGCAGCAGCAGCTTCCAGAGATGTCAGCTCACAGATGGTAATGGGGGTCAGATAACTGATCAGAAAGAGATTACAATGGACCCTTTGCTGGCACTCGTATAGCTGGCACTGATTGGCAGCTCTATTGCCCATATACAGCTGCAGGTCTCAGTTCCCTATTGGAAGAGTGATTGTGATTGGTCACAAGGGAGTCATCAATGCTTGTGACTTCAGGGGAGCAAGTGCTCTTCTTGGGAAAGATCAGAGACCCCCCAACTAGGAGAGTAGCGACCACACCTCTCATTGGATCATACCACCTTGGAAGCACTGAAAACTTGCAGAGTCCCAGAAGCAGTTCTGCACACAGTAGCACAAAAAATCCTGGAAAGTAGATCGTAAGATCATTTGAGAATTATTGGACTACTTGAAAGTCATGATAAAAAACAAAAACAAAAAAATAACCTAGCCATCATATTTCAAGAAATTGTCAAGGAAAACTGCCCCAATATCTCAGATTCAGAGGGTAAATTAGAAATTGAGATTCCAGGTATCACCCCCTGAGAGAGATCCCGAAATGAAAACTACTAGGAATATTATAGCCAAATTCTAGAACTACCAGGTCAAGGAGAAAATATTGCAGGCAGCCACACAGAGAAACAATTCAAATATCATGGAGCCATAGTCAGTATAACACAAGATTTAGCAGTTTCCATTGTAAAGGAGCAGAGGGTTTGGGATATGATATTCTTTTTAACTGTCGTAAAATTTATATGTATGTACTATATATACCTACATAATATTTAAGTGTACAGTATGTTGATATCTTTATATCTATATTATTTATATCTATATTACCTTTTTGTTTTTCAGTGCTCTTAGGTTCTTTATAGCTCTAAAATTCTGAGACTGTGACTGTGGACTCATCAATAATTTTTCTATGCATAAAAATGTGAATACTTTCATACATATTTATTTGAATAAATGCATAGTCATTCTAATTTAATAATTAGCGATTTGAATTTAAGCTGTTAATTTAATATGTAACAATTTAAATAATGTCATAGAAAGAAAGTTGTACACTATATCATGCTCCATTATTAAAGCATAGCAAGAGAGTCTAGAAAATGGAGACATTTTTTGTATTTAGAATTGCTTCTTAGCAAGACAAAATTTTCTTCATTTTTCTTAAACTACTCTACCAGTCGCCAGTTAACATCCCTATAGTCTGGAACTTAAAAGCTCAACATTAAAAGAAGGGGAATCTTACAAGAAGGGACAATTTCCAGTATGTTTCCATCGTACTTCCAAATAGAATTACATTATATTGAAATGTAAAGTGCTTGCTGTCTGGGTGGCTTTTCTTCTTACTCAGAATAGAAATCAAATTATAAGAGCTCTCCAAGCCAAACACAAAAGTTATAGAATAATCTCTCCAAAGAAAAGAAATAAAAATATAATTCTTCACATTTATCCATTCCCTTTCATCCCAAAGTACTTTCAAGAGATCATTCGCTCATTGCTGAAATGCAGCAGCCGCTGGAGTGGAAACATGATAACCAGTGTGAGCCAGCAGCACTTTTAAAGAAAGGATGTGAAGAATAATTCACCCAATTGAAAAAGCAGCAGGAATGTGGGCAGGAAAAGTGTAGCTACCTGAGTTGGAATTTGGCAAGCGCAGTGAAGCTAACCCCAGCAGTGAAAGAATGCCCTATATTATGTTTTATGACCATACATTCCCTACTGATGTGTAACAGTAGAACTGGAATGGAATGATGGTGATGATACTTTATAAGTATTTAGTCTTACGATTTATAATGTGTTTTTGTATCCACTATCGCGTTGGATCATCTTAACAACCTTGTGAGATAGCAAGGGCAGGTCATGTGATCTCCATCTTCTAGATGAAAAAACAACAGTTTTCTACACTTAATTAATAAAGAAGCAAATATTTATGTCAACATCATCTCTTTGTTCACTGTAGATGTCACACCCAAATTTTTACTTTTTAATAACAAGTCTAGTTATGTAGAGTTTCAATTTTAGATGTGTCTAGTCTAGGTCTTAAGGTAACTGCTTTCAAATAGTTGAAGAGATGCCATGAGGAAGATGGATTAAACTGGGTCTACTCAGTAGCAAATGGAAGTTGCAGAGCGGAAAGTTTAGGTTTAATGAAAAGAACAACTCCTAACTAGAGCTATCCCCAAATGTAATGAGCTTCCTGAGGAGGCACTGGGTTACCCCTCACTGTTTTTCAAGCACAGGAGCAATTATAGGGGGATAAAGGGGGGATAAAGAAGATTGCTACTTTATTATGGGTTAGAATATATAACTTTTTAAACTTCCTTATGACACTGAGAGACTATGATTCTATGCTTGTGTTAGACAGAGTATCCCAGAGTCTTGATGCACTTTTAATAATTCAGAAGCATAAATGCTATGAACGTACAAAAAAGTTGGAAAGCTCAATTATTTAAATTTTCTTTATACTTATTTGGTTTTGGGAATTTTGAAAAGTAGTTTAAAATTTTCTTTCAGGGCTTCTTAAAGCTAGGATTACAACTGTCATCCTTTCATTCACTGAGCAACAACTGAGGAAAGGTTTTACAAAGTTAAAAAATTGACCAGAACAATGTATAGCAGAAGATAGTGGTTAAGTTGAATTTTAATTAAACATTAACTTATTACATTTATATATAATTAACCTTTCAAATGTTTTTTCATAACTTTGTAGCATTTTTACTTCTGAAATTATTAAAGCTTAATACTGCACAAAGTCTTTTGGGACAATCTCTATTGATTGAAGATTAAGCTCCATGATGTAGATTCTATAATAGCTATATTAAAAGTAAAATTAACATTATACTTGTAATTTAATAAAATTATGATGTAATTTATCATTAAATATGCTTGCAAAAATTAGTTTCAATTTTTTCTCTAAAATATGAAGTGAAAGTGGGCAAAGGAATGAATAAAACATACACTCGGTACCAAATGAAAGTCAAGTACCATGGCTGCATACCTTAGTATTTCTTCACTATTTCGTAGCATCTGGGATTCCATCAGGTATGATCCAACATAGATTCCAATGTCTCCATGCCTTAGTAGATGGTTTTATAAGTTGTTGTAGCCAAAAATTTCTTTGCTCAGTCGACAAACTTTTGGTGATGAATCTCTCCAAGTTCAGCTTGATTGGTCTTCAAATGACAGATATACATAGTTGGCTACAAGGTCCATATTTAAGGCTTTTACAATCTGTAGGACCTGCCAAATCTTACACTTTCTGGCATATTCTCGGAACAAAAGTCGTTTCTGCAACACAATAGAGCAGTACCATAGTACTTTTATGGAGTCACAAAAGTATATTAGTTACAAGTATAACTTAAATGAAATATATAATGTGAATAATGACACCAGTTATTTTCTTCTTAAGAATTTTAAAATAATAATAAATTGAATGATGATTCAAATATCATACACATTGTGAAGGCAATATAAGCTTATTTGAGCCTGAAAGGCAGCATGACATAATAGATTGAGAGCTGGCCTCCAAGCCTTTGTTTCAAGTTCAACTTAAACTTAGGTTAAACCCATAATAAAACAGTAATCTTATTTATGGCATCCCCTATAACAGGTCAAGCATCCTGTCCTTGAAAAACAGTGAAGGGGTAACTCAGTGCATCCTCAGGCAACTGATTACATTTTGGAATAGATCTAGTTAGGAAATCGTTCCTTTCATTAAAGATCTCTGAATTTCTTTCATAAAATGGACCTGTAACCCTGGACAAGTTATTAACCTCTCAGGGATTTAGGCAGCTCTCTATAATAGCATAGCAGAGAAGGAACTGACCTTCTTTGAGAGAGGGAATTTCCTCCTGTTGGAGTGAAATCAGAGTCTCTATCCCTACCTTATCTTTTAGTCCGACACCAAAAAATCTTGTTACCTTAGAGTTGTAACTAGTAGAATCCCTTTCACTTCCTTTTATAAGGAAAAGCTGAATATAATGAATACCATTTTTTGCTTCTGAACAACATCTACCTA
This sequence comes from Trichosurus vulpecula, assembly GCF_011100635.1. NCBI lineage: Eukaryota > Metazoa > Chordata > Mammalia > Diprotodontia > Phalangeridae > Trichosurus > Trichosurus vulpecula. The sequence continues at coordinate 159,569,986 of NC_050577.1, read as the reverse complement.
CCCCTTTGCTAGGTGATAGTCCACAAACCTGTATCTCTGTCTTTAACCCTTTCTCCAATCTTTGCACGCATATTTCCAAATGGGTCCTAGACATTGGGAAGCAGCCTTGCATAGTAGATAGAGTGCTAGATGTGAAGTCAGGAAGACTTGGGTTCAAGTCCCACCTGCTAGCTCAGTGACCATAGGCAAAGCACTTAACCTCTCTGAAACTGAATTTTCTCATATGTAAAATAGGGCTAAGAATACCGATAGGTCCTAACTCATGCAGTAATTTTGAAAATCAAATGATATAATGTATGTCAAGTGCTTTGCCAGGTTTAAAGTGCTAGCTAGGTGTTTCTGTGGCATCTCTGGCTTTATTATCATCGATTTCCTCATATCCTCTCTGTAGTTCAAGCTTCCTGTGGGGCTACATTCGGTATAATCACAAACTAGTAATGACAAAAAGCTTATATTACCCTGTGGATGACATTATATTCTCTTCACTATGCATAGGATATTTAAGTCTATCATTCAATTTACCCAACATCTATTAAGTACATTTTATGTACAAGGACCTCTATACATCACTGAGCAATTTCCAATAATGAGAAATTACCCAGTCCTTGTCTTTTATATGTGAACAGATAAGGGAGAGCATGGCAGAAGTAAAGGATAGATCCAGACAAAAAGCTATAGGAAAAGTTGTAAGATAAGTATCTCACATAAAACTCCTTTACTACTAGTTATAGTTTGTTAAATATCTACATAAATAATAGAAGGGATCTATTGACTGTTTTAGCTGTATTTAGGAGTACAGCAGCCAGAATTTTATTCAGAATTTTATGTGGAATATTTTATATTTTTTTCCGGGCAGTATTCTCCCTCTAACAAAGCAGGGTAGCACTTTATCTGAAACTTAGTCTTAACATTTGGCCTGTAGGACTCTAAAGTTAAATGGCTTGGACAGAGCCATACAGCCACTATACGAATTTCTTAATTGTTAGGCTAAAATTAACACAGGCAAGCAGAGAATCCATCCATACTCTGTTGCATCTCAGCCTCAGAGGCTGCACTGAGTGCCCATTGGATGTGCAGCCTATCAAACTAATCCTTGGGTATATGTTTATGCATGTGTGCATGCAAGAGTACATTAACATGTTAATCCTGGAGATAGACTATAAACTAAAAGACCAACTGAATAGGAGGAGAAGGCCAGATTGCATTTGAGAAAATTGTACAGAATCCTGAATGTTTCTAAACACTCAATGGCAAAAGACTTATCCTTTTAAAATCACAATTCTCTTAGAGAAGATACATGGCTGTGACCCATGGAATATCATAATTTCCAAAGAATCATAAATGTAGGTGACCAGAAGTGCAAAAAAAGGATGCATGATGGTTTTAAGTAGCCTGTACCACACTACAAATGATGGATTCTAAAGCTGTGTCACATAAAAGAATTGTTCAAGGAAATGTATGAAAAAGGTGGTCCATTCAGGTAGTAGAAATAAGGATTACACACTACAATCTACACTCATATTTAAGAAAAGCTAAAACATCCAGAGAAAGGCTTCTAGCATCTTGGATAAATACAATATGGAGGATTTGTGGTGGGTAATGTACAAGAATTTCAAAGGATGAAATGGATAGGTTGTGATATGAAGTAATGAAAGTAGAAAGTGCATGGAAACCCCATCAAAATTTTAACCTCTGTAACAAGATCTGGCACTAAGATAAATAAGCCTAAGTATAATTTGCTAATGACTTTATTGTTTTTCTGACTCATAGTCCAAGAAAAAAGTGTTTGGTTTTGTGGCTCATTATATTAGATTTTATAATTTGTACAGATTTTGTTTTATATCCCTCAGAATTGTTCAATAGTAGGTCTAAAAGTAATTTGTAAACTTTGCAATATTATTTAAATGTGACATTATTGTTATTAATAGAAACTAACTTTGCCCTATTGATTAAGAATTTTTATACTATTTTTGTTATTCTTTTGCCTGGATAAGATTTTGACTTATGTTGGGAAAGAGTCATAAGTGTTTTGCAAAAAGGATATGTTCTTTTAGAGTTTTGCCCACAGCAAAAGTGCCCCATTTCTTTCTGATTTAGTTCCAGTTGTAATTTAACTGTTACCATTCTCCAGGTGCCCGTAGTGTGCCAACATGCATTATGTAATTCCTTTGGGGGAAGTGAAAATGTTCTCGTGTACATTTTGACATTTTGCACATAAATTGTCAACTCTTTTTTAATGTTTTATGTTTTTTCCCCTGTGATTTTCTCCAGGATTGGCTAAAAATCCTCATTTTTAGATAAGATTTTATAATGTTGACTGTACATTTTCATAGGAGGTAAATTCATAGGCTGTGAAACTGCACAGGACCATATGGATGGTTGATATCTGTTTACAGAAGTCTAAAAAAGTTGAGAAGTCACACAGGTACTGAGCCTCAGGATTTAAATTCAGATTATCTGCCTTTAAATCCAGTGTTCTTAAATTTCTGGCTGATCACAGATTAAGAGTACTTAGAGGAATATGTTTAGAATCTAAGTGAGGTAGTCAATAATTTCCCAAACCCTCTGAACATAATTATTACTTCATTCACTGGTGTAGGGATCTCCAATGTGAGGAAATTCTCTCTCTCAGTACAGGTGCAAAGTTAGACATTTAGAGGGTCATCAAAACAGTAAGAAGAGAAATGACTTGAAATGACTTGCCTTAGTCACAAAGCCTGTGTGTGTTAGATGAGACTCTTCAGGATAGCCTGAAACTGAGACTGGTTTTCTGTCCACTTTGCCTCTAGACTCTGAAATCAGAATATACATACATACATACATACATACATATATATATATATATATATATATACACACACACACACACACACACACACACATAATATGTACACACAAATATACATACATATCATATGTGTATATATATGTATCTCAGGGAGATACAATTGATATGAACATACATGCATACATATATACACATACATAAATACATATATTTACATATACATATATATACACATCCATGTGTGTATATGTATGTATGTGTATATGTATATGTATGCATATATATCTTTTCTATTAAAAACATTTTATATCTTCTGCAGCTAATGTACAACTTTTCCTCCAATTGTTGACCTCCATGGCATTAGAAGTGTAAATATTTCAGTCTGTGTGCATATTTATTTTAATTTGCATCACCACAAACTTTTAAGAGATCTTTGATTTAAAGAAGATTGAATTCCTGTCCCCTAAGAAAATTGATGCACTACTCAATGAGTTCCATTTCTTTTTGGTGTTTTACAAAATTCTTGTAATCTACAGGCTCTCTGTAGCTTCTGGCCCAGGACCTTGACCCCCCAGGGGGCTATTTAAAGTTCTGACTTACAGTTTTCTCAAAGATCTTTAAAAGTGGTATAGTCTTCAATCTATCACGGACTTTCACTCCCATAAGAACCTGGTGTTGACCATGACAGTTGGAGTGCTTGTTATGAACCACAAAGATAACCATATGACATTGGACAGTGCCAGCAAATGCAAGATTTACAAATACGTCTTTCTTTTTCATACCTCAGAAACCACCTTCCTCATGCCGATATCAACCACTAGTCAGCTGCCAAAGGAGAAAAACCACACACTCTCCCACTATTCCTTACCAAAAATTACGACTAGAGGGAGAGTGTGAACTGGGATGTTGAAACCAATGTTGTTGCCTGCTTATCCATCTCCACCCTCTCAAACTCATTTATTTTGCTTTATAACATAATTTGTGTAATAGATATTTGGCACACTATTCCATCCAAAGGGAAGTAATTTTAAACAATCATACAATTCTAACTATGAAGGACACAAGCTTACTCTTATTCATCCTTTAGCCTGCATCTTCTTTTATTCCAAGATGTGAAAGTATTTGCTGTTTTTTAAAACTGCTAGGGTTTAAAATAGAAACACTTATAGCATAGTTAAAAAATACTTGAGTGAAACTCAGGAAGATAAGATGTCAGTGAAAAACTACTGTATACTTTCCTCCCAAGGCAATTAAAAGCTACATAATCAACCTGGAGAAGAAGAGTTTGATTAGAAGTTATACATTCCATTAACAGGCTGATGAGTTCTATCAACTGTCAAAGAATTTTTAAGGCATGTGTTAAGATATAGGTTCCATTTTAAAAGCAACTATTTAGAAAATAACTTTTAATTTTTTTATATTGTTAACTCCAAAGAAAATTTTATTCCAGACCTCAGAATTTTATGTTAATATATTTTGGTTTTTAAAAAAACCTATCATTATGGAAACATTTCATATTGGAGCCATGACTATATAATTATTATCCATTAAATAGCCAAAATCAATGACTAGTTAACTTATCAAATTTAGAGCAGTTTATCAGGATGACCATTGAAAAATCTGAATTGAATTTTATTTATCTATAAAAAATAAACTAATCACAAATGGTGGAATGTTTTCCCTTGATCTACCCTTTGTGGAAAATTCCACAATTTGATCTAAGGACACATTTTCTTTTTTATAAAGTAAATTTTACAAAACATAAATCAAATATAACATTATAGATTATACATAAGAGACAGTTAAGCATATTAGACATATATAGAAAGGGAACTAGTGTCAAAGCTAGCAAGAACTTATTTCAAGTCATACTTTTGACTCATGTTAGCTGTATGATCCTAAGGTATCTCTCTAAGACGAAATTTCAAAGAAAGCCCCAACCTCCATTGACAAAAGGAATTTCCTCACCTGGAAGTTTTATACAAAGGAAATTACAGGTCTAGGATATGTCCTAATATCTATCCTATATAAAATTTCAAATTTTGTTATTTGAATTCCATAATTCTATGAAAGTACATAATTATCTTCCATATTCAAAAAATCTATCACAGCGTATTTGGGTTGAGAATTGATAGCAGTTTACTCAAATAGAGATCTTGTTTTTTTTTTTCCAGATTAAAAAAAAAATCCCTTTTGCCTAGTTGTTTCTTTTGCCATCCTGTACTGGTACATTTGATTTTTGTCCATCAAAGTTAATGCTTTTAATTTCTGTTGTTACTAAATTCCTTCCTATTAGATTTATCCATCATTCTAGTCTGACATACTGATTCTTTTATTTAACTTGTTATATATGCCCCAACATTATGTGTTTTATAAGTGAGAGGTATACCAGCAGTGCCTTTGTCTAAATCATTGATAAAAATACTGACAAGTTAAAATCCCAGCACAGATACCTAGGGATCTGCAGAGGAGATCTGTCTGATGATTGACATGAATATAGAGCTTGAAAGTTGAAAAAAGCATTTCACCCCCCACAATTCCATGTTGGCATCAGTATATAAGTAACTTCTCTTATGGTTCCATCATTCAACTACTTCCACACCCACCTAATAGTACTATTACTTAGCCAATGTATGTTATTCAATATCTGTGATCATATATCCTTAAGGACAATTTTGTGATAAATTATTCAGTCCAATTGAAAATATGATCTTCTTTTCAATTTTCTGACTAGTTTTTAAAAATTGAAATGTATGAATCAATTTTGGACATCATTTATGTGCAATCATAGGCAAGTTACTTCATTTTATTGTCATTTTTCCTCTGTGAGAGTATATTATATACCAAAACATATGATACTATTAACTTTCTATATGTATCAATATTATGTGTACTCACAAAGTTAAAGATGAAAAGTTGATGATTTTTAACATTAAATTTACCCAAGATAACTATTTATTTTCAATATAGAATGTTCAAAGAAACATTCAGGTATTAGGCATTGTGTCGCTAACATAGTTGAATGACTAAATTATTGACCTTTCTTAGAGAAATTTAAGACAATGACAACTTAGATAATGGACTTGCCAAATCTAATATTCTTAATGTGAACCAAGGAAAAATTGATGCTGAAAACTTTGATAAATAAAGGTAATACATGATGAAGGCAATACTTACAAATTCCTTGTCCTTCTCTAGGGCAGGTATGTGGGAAATAAAGAAAGCTACATCCTGATGTAGAAATGTAATGGGAAGAACACATTTAGAAAAATTAATGCCTACACAATACCAATCTTTATATGTACTTTCTGCATGGTAAAGTAGTTATTGAACTTTTGTGGGTGAGAACTTTCATCCTACTTCTTTTTTCTCATTAAAAAAAATTCTAAACTTAAACATTAAGTGAAATGAGTACTTCCATAAACACACACTAGAATAGAGGGTCGTACATAAAACTGTGCAACTCTATTGTATATGACTTTATTTTTTAAGTGTTTAATATATTCAACATGTTTCTTTAAAATTTGTCCTGTAATTTCTTCTGGCCTTCTCTTTCATTCTATGCATTTACAACCCAGTCTCACTGAAGTAACAAGGCACCCTTGAAAGAGATACACGATGAATCATATGTCCTGCAAATCAAACTACTGGTACTTTGACCATCACCTCTCTTCAGACTTTATCTTGCTCAAGACATTGAACACAAGAGACTCAGAAAGAACAGTGACCCTTAAACATCAGACATGGTTCCTTACTAGCTCCCAAATCCAAAATTGAAGTAGAAGTCATTATGGAGAGGGAACTCAGCTTCTTCATCACAACAAGCAGCAACTGCGAATCAATTGCCACCAACAGGTATATAGGCACAAGAACCAGGAGAGTGGCAGTACTCCCCAAATCATCATTCTACTCCTCACAGTCATCTTCCAGGGAAACAACTCTTGTGTTGACAGTACCAGCCATCCCTACTAACTGACAGCCAACTGCCATATGCAGAACAGGCAAGCCCACATACTTGCAACAGCAAGGTATCCTGATAGAAAAACAGCAGACAGCATATACCAGGCAAATCAAACCATCATCACTACCCTGACCATTATTTCCTCATGTGCTCTGATGCAGATAATAGCCTTAAGAATAGCAATGCTTCTAACTCCAGTGCCTTTGCCATCATTCTGGGAAACAGCCCTTATGGGGATGCAAACTGGCAACAGTTCCTACAAGTGTCACAGTGCCATAATAGCTATAAATAGAAATAATAGCTGTGAAAACTCAAAAAGAAATGTTCCTCCCACCAAAGTCTTTGGAACTATCAGATCGGTCAACTCACACAATGATGGGATTTTATCAGTGGAAATAACATTAAAGAAGAAGCATTTGCATATTCCTTGCCTCTGCACCCTAAGGACCATGGAATTTTTCCGACTTGCAACTAACAACTTCCATATGTGTTGTTTCCCCCATGAGCGTATGAAATCCTTGAGAAGGGAGACTGTCTGGCCTTTCTGTTAGTATCCTCTACACATAGCAAGGTGCTTTGCACATAGTAAGCCCTTAGTAAAGACTTCATTCATTAATTCAAAAAGCATGTTGCAATGATCCTATTTTCTTTTCTAAAAAAAATTGACAACCCTATCCCTACCTTTCCCCCCTTCTCTACTCTACTCTTTGAAAATAGATATGTATAGTCATGCAAATGCTCACATTAGATATCTCCAAAAAATGTATGTTTCTATATCAGGACATGGGTAGCCTGCTTCATGCTTCATCATCAGTTCTTTGGAATTGTGGTCATTGCGATGAATTATTAAGTCTTTCAGAGTTATTTGTCTTTACAATGTTGTGGGTATTATATAAATTATTCTTTTGGTTCTGCTCACTTCACTCTGCATTAGGTCCTGCAATCCTTCAAAATTTCTTCTGAATTATCCCTTATATCATTTCTTGTAGCCAATAGTATTCCATTATGTCCTTATATTATCGTTTGTTTAGCTATACTTCAATTCATAGGCACTCCTTTACTATCCAATTCTTTGACACTACAAAAACAACTGCTATAAATATTTTTGTACACACAATTTCTGTTCCTCTTCCTTTGATCTCTTTGTGGTATAGACCTAACAGTGGTTTCTCTGGGTCAAAGGGTCTGTACAAATAAGTGAATTTGGGGGCATAGTTTGAAATTTCTTTCAAAAATGGCTATATTAATTCACAGCTCTACCAACAATGTCCTGATGCATCTATTTTCTAGCCACTCATATATTTTTTAATTTTCCTATCATATTTCATGCATTTTTTTAGAATTGAAAGAAGGCATGAAATGTCATCTAGTCCAGTACCCTTAATTTCAATTTGAAAACTGAGATTCAGAGTTCTAGTGATTTGATGAAGATCATAAGGCAACTTAGTAGTAGAGGCAGAGCTCAACTCCCATTTCAGTTATCCTAATGAACAAACATTTATTTTTATTGTCATTGATTCCTTACTGACAGTAAATATCACCCAAGTGACATTTGACTATCAAAGGGTCCCATATGTTTTCTTTTATCAGAAAATATTGTATTATAAAACTATGATGGGTTGCTTAAAACTATCAAAAATAAAACAGCGCTATGACTATCAAAAATAAAGCATACTGCAAGGATCAGGTTGGTTACTTATATCACTGACTGCATTTTTTTGTTGCATATACAAGTTTACCCAAAAAATAGCTTCATCCCTTAAATCTTAGAACCACATTTGAGTGTTTCATCCTAAAAAAAATCCATGGGAATATGGCTAATCTGCTTGAGAGATTTTTGCACTTAGTATAGTACCAAGGATTCTCTTCATAACTTTTTCATTGGTGAAACCTCTAGGCCTCTCTGTCAATAGACAATTTTTATTAAGAAAAATTTACAAAGAAAAATTACACATGTGTACTGATTACATCTAATAAAGATCTTCTGATTAAAGGTTTTTGAACTTATGATGAGTATAAGAAGTTAACCAAGATATATTCACCCTCACTTATGCTATTAAGAAACTCTGCTTTAGTATCTTTCTTCTAATTTGTCTCATTTTGATTAATTTTGTAGATTCTGCTTTAGATTCTGTTCTTGTTCTTGAATTCTCTGTCTCTGTCTCTGTATCTCTCTGTCTCCCTCCCTCTGTCTTTCTCTGTCTCTGTCTTTCTGTCTTTGTCTCTCGGTCTCTCTCCCTGTCTCTGTCTGTCTCTGTCTCTGTCTCTCTCTTTCACCCCCCCACCCCTTTTAGCTAACATTATTCTAAATCTGGATTGTCCATTATGCCCACTTTTTGTTGCTCATAACATGATGTGAAAGGAGAATTTTTCCCTTCTGGGAGAAAGCTAAATTTTTCAAAGAAGCACATTTGGTGTAGTTTAAATGGCAAATAGGTTTTTAACACCTGCACATATACTTTGATGTAAAATGCATACTCTGGGTTATATGAATTGTTCATAAATCCTTTGTTTTCTGATGTATGGAAGGAAAAAAGAAATGAAGTGAGTATTGGTCAGAGGATCAGAATTTTTTTCCCCTTTGTGCTAATAGCTAACTTGAATTGGATATGTATTTGATATCATAGGGTTGCCATCTAGTGGTTTAGAAAGAACATTTTAGTTTAAAAGGCATATTTTCTGTAATTAAGTATTTTGTTCAGTGAAGAAACTATATAATCAATTGCTAGATTACATTTTAAGTGTTATTTATAAATTAAAGCTATTGTATTTTCTAAGATGTAAGGTTTATAAAACATATATTTTTACACTTAAAAAGTATATTAGACCTAATTTTTTATATTAAAAGTTCTAAAAAGACAAATTTTTTAAGATGGCCAAGATTAAATCAAGTAATATTAACCATGGGCTTTGAAAATACAAACTTGTTCCAGAATTTTGAAATATGAAGTATTTACATCAGCTACCTAAAATTATATTTCTTCAGAACCTGACTTATTCTTAACTTTCCAGTCTTACATTTTGCCCATCTCCACATAGTCTATCATTAATACTTACTGGCCTACTTTGTGTTCCTCTCCTGGTTTCCACCTCCTGGCTTCCTTCAAGGTTCAACTAAAATCTTATCTTCTACAGGAAACCTTTCCCAACCCCACTTACTCTTAATGCCTTCCTCCTTTTAGTTATTCTTTATTTATCCTATGTAGAACTTGTTTAAAATTATTTGTTTACTTATTATTTCCTCCATTAGGCTATGAGATACTAGAGGTCAGGGACTATCTTTTGCCTCTTTGTATCCACAGCACTTAGCACAGTGCCTGGCACAAAGTAGGCCCTTAATAATTGGTTATTGACTGACTTAATGACTTCCTTTCATACAATTTCCACCTCCAATCCTTTTCACTGACTGTCTCCCATGCTGAGAATGTTCTTCCTCTTCCCTTACACCTCTTGGATGCCTTGATTTGGTTTCCTTTGAAATTTAGCTCAGCTTTCACCTTCTACTGGAAGCCTTTCCAGGTCTTCCCATCTGTTATTGCCTTCCTTTCTCAGTTGACCATCCAGCTACTTTGTATATTTCTATCTTGTTTCTTCCCTCATTAGAATGTGAGGTCCTTGGAGGCATGGACTGTTTTTGTTTTTCTTTGTATTTCCAGAATTCAGTCTAGTAACTGGAACATAGGAAAAGCTTCATAAATGCTTGCTGAATGACTGAAAAACAAAGAGGAGCCAAGAAAAGAAGGGGGAAAGGAAGAAAGAGAAAGAGAGAGAGAAAGAGAGAGAGGAAGAGAGAGAGAGAGAGAGAGAGAGAGAGAGAGAGAGAGAGAGAGAGAGAGAGAGAGAGAGAGAGAGAGAGAGAAGGACAGAGGAATGGAGAAAGAGGAAAGAAAAAGAAAGAGAGGGAAGATGCTTGAGGAAAAGATCTCTAGGAATTATCATTCAGTGGAAAGAGTACTGAATTTAAAGCTGAAAGGCCTGGGTTTGAATCTCATCCTTAACCAATAATTCCTTTTATGTTATTAGCAAATCACTTAACCTTAAGCCTTAGCGTTCTTATGTGTAAACTGAGGGGCTGAATGAGATGACCTCTAAGGTCCCTTGAAAATCCCAATATATTGTGAATATGAAAAATATTACCTAATTAAACCTAAAACACAAAATTTACTGACTACAAATCTATAAAGATACTATTCAAATTGAATAGGACATTTGAAATTGAATGAGAAAAAAATCAGAAAAGAATAAACAGAAACATTTAAAAATGGTTCACTCTTATTCTTAAGTAAAGCAAATTAAGTCAAAAAAATAGTAACAATTTAAAAAAATCTTATCAACCGAAAACCTTTTCCTATCTTCATGTATCTTTACATAGCGAAACAACAGCAACAACAAAACTTCACAGACATTTTCTATAAGTTTTATTTTTCATTTCAGTTTTTATTAGAATCATCTCAGTAAGACAATAGAATTAATGAGACCAAGTTACCCATAATCCTCTAGTGGGACAATTATCCAAGAACACACAATGTTGTTTGATTTCCTTCACCTTAAAAGACTACAAAAGAGAGACTAGTATAAATAGCTCTTTATCGTATAATCGGTCATAGAGAAATACTTATAATAATAATAACAATAAATTTAATAAAACCCTGCCTCAGGACATTTTCTATTTGAATCTCATTGAAACATATAAGAATCAAACAATACTATTGCTACCAACAATAATAATAATAATAATAAAAAATTAGTATTATATGTGTATATTTATATGGGTGTATATATGCACATATCCAGTACCAAACAATGTTGTTTCATATTCTTAACCTTGCTTCAAAAGAAGGGCTGATATAACTCTTTATTATCTATCAATCAATCTGTCTGGGTAATCATATATTCTATATAATATATGTATATAGATTGATAGATATACACACATATAGCCATACCTTTGGCTTTTTCATGTAAATATATATCCACATATAGTATGTGTGTAAAATACACATATGTGTATGCAAATATGTACATATATATCTTCTGCATAAACATATATATGTGAGAAGACATGGTATATGTGAATTATTTTCAAAACCTACAGTGCAGTCTCTATTAAGCAATGGGAATTTATTGAATTGTCTTTCTTTTTGTGTAGGAAGTGAGCTGTTTTCTGGACTCTACAGTGACTATTGGGGAAGAGACGCTGCCATCTTTCGTAGCCTGGGCCGTATGGCACACATTCGGACTGAACATGATGATGAGCGCCTGCTAAAAGGTACAGCTAACGAGAGTACTATATTGGAGTAGAAAAGTTGATCCCTAGTATAATAACTACAAAGCTCAGAAACTGTTTTTTTGATAGAAGTTCATTGTTTGTATTAGAGTACTACTTCAAATTCTCAATGGATTGTCAAATATTCTCTATCATTTTCTGAGTATCCCAGGATCTCAAAATCTCAAAATAAGGAGAGACCTTACAAGTCACCTTGTCCACCCTGTACCTGAAAAAATAAGCCCTTCTGCAAAATGTCAGGTGGATTTCATCCAACCTGTGATTGAAATGTATCGTCACTGGCTTCTCTTACCTACAATGACAGGTAGTCATTGTAGTACTTGGGGAAAACTCCAGTTATTACAAATTTTTTCCTTCCATCAAGCCTAAGTCTGCTTCATGCACCATCCATGTATATCCAGATCTATATCCATATCCATATCTGTATCATCTATATCTGTCTGTGGCAGTATATCTCTACAATTATGTGTATATATGTATGTGTGCATGTATACATAAACACATATATACATACATACACACAGCTAAGTGGCAAATTGGACAAAGTCAATTCCAGCTTCAGACAATAGCTGTGTGACCCTGGGACAAGTACTTTTTGCTTCAGTTTCGTCCTCTGTAAAATGAGCTGGAGAAGGAAATGGCAAACCACTCCAGTATCTTTGTCAAGAAAACCCCAAATGGGGTCATGAAGAGTCAGACATGACTGAAATGACTGAACAACACATACACACACACACACACACACACACAGACATACTAAGAGTCTGAGATCAGATTTGAAGTCAAGAAAATGAGTCTTCCTGACTCCCGGCCCTACACTCTTTCTGTTGTTCTATATATAGCTGCCTACACACACACACACACACACACACACACACACACACACACACACACACGCACACACGCACACACACACACAGTGATTCTATCCATTTATAGCATATTATACATTATGCCATGCATAATATATATCTTGATTCTTTAAAATAAGTTAAATAAGTTCAAAATATAGTATACATACATATATTTATACATACAGATTCTAGTTATATATTATGCATTATTCCATGTGTAATATTTCTCTGTTTTGATTCTTTCAAATAAGTTGTTACAGATACTATAGCCGGTTTATTGTTTTGGAAATGGAGATTCTGAAGCTATATTCAAAGGGCACGAAAGCAGTATATTGAAATGTTAAACACACATAGACACACATAGCTACTCAATGAGTTGTTTTGTCTGCATGTAACCATCAGTGTGTTTTTCCCCTACTGGATTGGCTGTATATTTGCATCAGGTAGATATAATTTTATGAAGTCATATTACATTTTAGAAGGAATAACATTCTACGAAGTATCTTCAACATTTTTTAGATATGCTATTTAAATTTAAATAATTACTATCTTTATATATTGTCACATGAAATTATATTTTACGTTTAATAGAAAAAGTCATTTTTCAGAAATTGTTTCCATAAATAATTATCACATTTTTAAGTCTTACTGATATTAAAAGGTTCATCAAAAACACCATTTAAGAAAAAAAGAACTCACAAATTTTCTAGATTATAAAAGCCTCAGGTTATTATACATTATTTTCATTTTAAAACAAAACTATTCCTTCATGTAATCCAATGTGAAAATGTTTTACACATCTAAGGGGAAGTGATGTTGCATTGTAGCTATAAGTGTAGTCACTGCATTAAAGCCAATTTGTATTAAATAGAAGGAGGAATTCTCCATATTGTTCCATGGTCAATGTTTCTTATTATTCCCACCTTTGGTATATACTCCTAATTCTTGATCATGTATTCTTGACCACACCTCCACTTGCTCAACTAGAGATCTTTTATTTCTTCTTAATATTTCAAAATGATTTGCTTCTGAGGCTTACAGTTGTCTTTGTAGATATTTAAAATGAAATGTAAAAAGCTAAATACTCAGAACACTTTCTCTGTGAAATAATGAGGTCTATCATTAGAATTCATTTTTTCTTATTTATTGGAAAAGGAGATTTCAAAACAAAAATTTAAATATTTAATGAAATCATTCTTTTTTACTTTTCTGAAGAGCCTAAGTTTGTAGGTTCTTATATGATTCCTGACAATGAAGACCGGGATGACAACAAAGTATATTTCTTCTTTACTGAAAAGGCACTGGAGTCAGAAAACAATGCACACACAATTTACACAAGAGTGGGAAGAGTATGTGCGGTAAGACTTCCATTATTATAGCATTTTAAGCTTGGTTGCCACAATATTTATTTAAAAATGTTACTGAAAATTGAATATTATGTCATCTTTAAAAGTACTTTTGTTAGACTGGTGTTACTAAGCACTAAATTGGTATTTGTTAGTTTGATGTTTTTACTTAATATAAAGTAAAACAATCTGTTAAAGGGAAATAATTACTATTTTATGTCTTTCCAGTTAAAGAAATACATATCAGTAGGGACATTTAATATGATATCTACACATATGAAAGGTTTTGGCCTAATTCAATTTTTATAAATGAAACCTTAAAACCATTTTTTTGGATTCACTCTGAATCTATCAATACTTCAAAAAAGCCATTCTTTTATTGTGGTGGACACTTCCTCTAGTACATTTTAGTAAGTAGTTTTAATAACAACATTAATTTGGAGCTTAAAATGATCATAGTTTCATAGAACTAGAGCAAGTAGAGACTATAGAAGTCTTTTGGTCCAGTGTCTTAGTTTACAGATGAAGAAGAAGAGGAGCAGGGAAGTGTATCTGCCTGCCCAAGGTCACACAGGTAGTAAATTTCAGAGCTGAAATTTGATTGATTCTAAATTCTGCATTACCATCGTACCACATTGCCCTTCTCATGGTTTGTAGAGGCTATAATCACTTTGGGGCCAAGTATTTGTTGATAAGCTTCTCTGAATTTAGAAAGACAGGGACACACACACACACACATTCCTTTTCTAGGACCATATTCCAAACCTTTCCTGTTTGTCATAAGACCTATCAGAATAAGTGATCCACTAACATGGATCTTGGAGAAACCATAGTTATATCCACAGGGTGCCATTGGGATATTATTTTAGAAGAAACTTATATTCCCATCCTGACAACTAATTCATAAGAATATTGGTTTGCTTATCAGTTGGTTATTTCCATATCTGTATAATCCATAGTTTAGTTTTAGTCAGTATTACTATGGGTATTCGGAAATCTATACACCATAAGGGAGGTCATTTTGGAAACTTTCAAAATGAAGTGTCAGTGTACCTTGAAAATTATTTGTCTTATAAATATCCTTATCCCTGCCAGTAGACAAACTAATGACTGTCTATGGGATATGCTCCCTCAAGCTTTGATGATTTTAGAGATTTTTTACTTGAATCTATGACTTTGAGTATGAATTAAAAAAAAAAACCTTAAGTATTTACCACATGCTAAATACTAAACAACAAGGATATAAAGATATAAACAAGATAGTCTCTGCCCTCATGCATTCTACTAGGAGACGACAATATATATGAGGAACTAGAGTTGGAAAGAGGAAGGGGTTGAAACTAGGGCAGTCTGGTTCTGGACAAATAAAATTAAAAATTTACCCATCAGAGCTCATGGTTCTAGGAGTGGGGCTATTTCATTAGGGATTTTTTTGTATCCTATTTAACCTATTAAAGCTAAAATATTAGTTTGAATGCTCTAAATGATGTGGCTTACCTTTTAAAAAGCTAGTTTTTTTCACATGGAATATAAAATATCAGTGTGTTAAATGCAAAAGATTGCTGAGTTCAGAGGTTGAATTTGGAGTCAGAGTAGCTGAGTTCAAGCCTTGATTCTTTCACTTACTACCTATGTGACCTTGGGTAAGTCACGTAACCTCTTTGTTCTCAATTGTCTTATATGTAAAATAAGAGAGTGGAACTAGATGCCCTCTAAAATCCTTTCCAGATTTAAATCTGTGGCCCTGTCTCTTTGATTGAGAAGTTATCATTTTAAAACAGAGAGATCAGTTCTTAGGAAAAACAAAGTTAGTCCCTCTGCCTCAAGTCTCTAACCACTCCAATTTTCCAGCCATGTATCTCTTTGATTTCCCTCTTTACTTTTCTGCACAATCTTCATTCACAATGTTACACCCTGGAATTCAAACCTGCCATGTGCCTCTCTATTGTTCTTTGGTTAAGCCACAGTTTTAATTCTTTAGAGACTATGGTATATCATCACTTCCAGATATATGACATCACCATAAGAATATTAATGGATTTTTGTTTCAGGGGTAATTAAAAGCACTACATAATTCCAGACCATTCTCTTCCTTCTATATAATTCTGGGTCAGGTTCATTGTTGCTCATAAACCCATTCTATGAGTTGTCTGTCCAACTGTATATCATAGTCTGGACAGTAGGCATTCTACTTTTTTCTTATATAGATTAGCTAAACCTTTTTGCATGATTGTTGATTAAATCATTTAAAAAGCTCAGTAACATGTGGTATCTTAGTTTAATCAGAACCTTGTCATCCACAAATAGGAACATTTATTTGCCATCTATTGGAATCTTTTGTCCATTTATACTCTTTCCTAGGGGATGCAGGGATTCAGGGCAGACTAGAACCTCTGGTGTGAGGGCTACTGAGCCCTTTTCAGGGATACTTTCCACCTTTGGTGTCCACCTGTTCCACCCAACTCTCACCTGTAGCTCCAAGAAGCGCTAGCATGCACAGCAGCCACACCCTGGTAAACCATTTCAGCAGACAGACTAAACCAGATTGAGGGTAACCAAGGAGTCTCAAACCCATTGGTGAGTTAGGGGGGAGTCTACCCCAAACATGTGAAGGCTTCCACTTGTGGAATGGGCAGATGAGAACAATTTGTTCTAATGGCCATGAAGGCAGGTGAAGCAAGCACTGTGGAGCGCTTAGAGTTTGGTTAGACATTGAAGATGCCAAGGTCATCCACTGCATCTTGAGCCATCACCAGTCGTCTTGATTCTGTCCTGCCACTGGACTGTGATGACTTTGGAGAAGAGAGTGAGGCTGGCAACTTTGTGCAACTCTGCTTTACTTAAATCCAATTTATGCATGAATCAAAAGACATCACCCATACCATTTTTACCATTAGACATTTTTAAATACATATACCATAATGGTTGTAAATAATTTAATAATCAGTGAGTCTTCAAAGTTCTTACTATTGTTATATTATTCAAGAAATTTTGCCTCATTTTTATAAATGCATGTTATACATCATTGTATACATGCATTTGTGGTCACATTTCACTCATTGAACCTTTTTTTTTAAGTCACCAAACAATAAACATAATGGGATCTTGTATTTTCTTAAACTTTTAGTAAATTTGTGACAGTAAAGATGTGGGCTACTAAAGAATATAATTTTCAAAATGTCTGAGTTCCCTTCGCATACTTTCACAAGAGATACACTCAGTGAATGCTTCATTATTCTCCTAAGGATTTCATAGTGATGATAATGTTTGTATATAGTCATATGCTTATTAATTTTTTTATCTATCACCATTTTTTAGAAGTAATACATGCCATGATTTTTACCAGGCAAGTGAAAGTCCATCTTTTCAATATATTGAAAACTGATCTATTACTATCAGAAAATTATGTTGCTACAACCAAAGAGCTTCTCTGTATATAGTTAATCCAGTCCTGGTCAAGTTACAACCAATATAGACCTCGGTCTCCTCACGTGTCAGATGATTTCAACAACAACAAACCTTTTAAATTCCTTCCAACTTATAATCTATTATGCTTAACCTTTTCATTTATCCTCATTAAATTCCATCTTATTTGATTTAACCTGACACTAGGCCATTGTGATCTCCTGGGATCCTGATATTGGCATTCAATGCTTTAAGTAATCTTTTAATGTTGTGTCACTTGTGAATTTGATAAGCATTCCATCATTCCTTTATCTAAGTCATTGATAAGAATGCTAACCAGTACAAGACCAAAGATAGATTTCCTGGGTGCCTAACTGGAGATCATGGGGTTTTCTTGTCAAAGATATTGGAGTGGTTTGCCATTTCCTTATCCAGTGGATTACCTTTTGTCACAATATGTTACAATATGATCTGTCCATCTTGGGTCACCCTGCAAGGCATAGCTCATAGTTTCATTGAGCTTTGCAAGCCCTTCCACCATGACAAGGTAATGACCAAGCTTAAATATTTGGCCACTTAATGAGAAGATAGGACTCATTGGAAATGATCCTGATGTTGGAAAAATCGAAGGCAAAAAAGGAGAAGGGGATGGCAGAGGATGATTTGGATGGACACTGTCATAGAAGCAATGAACATGAGCTTGAATAGATCTCAGGAGACAGTGGGGGATAGAAGAGCCGGGTGTGCTTTGGTCCATGGGGTCACAAAGAGTCGAACACAACCAAATGAATGAACAGCAGTAACAACAACAGCAACTGGAGACCTCCTTCCAACTCAGCATTAAAACATTAATGATTCCTCTCTAGGGAGCTGATGGGCACAAAATGGAGAATGAGTCAGATTTTTGGACGTGGCTAATAGATTTGATTTATGGATTATGGGTATTTATTATGGGAATTTTTTTCTTTTATTATTCATAGAGGGAGGGGAGAGAAAATTCATGTAAATTTTTTTAAAAGTTAAACAAGAGAGAAAAACAATGAGATAATGGATTTTTTTAAATGATTCCTCTTTGGGCCCAGCCATTCAACCAGTTCTAAATCTGCCTAAATATTATATAATTTAACCAATAAGTCTCCATCTTTTCTACATGATAAACTTTTCAAATGCTTTGCAAAAATCGGGTTACTATATTTATATCATTCCTCTGATTGAGCTAGTAACCCTGTTAAAAAAGGAAATTATATAACCTCTTCTCAGAGATCACCATTTTTTTTTTTGTTTCTA
This sequence comes from Trichosurus vulpecula, assembly GCF_011100635.1. Classification (NCBI taxonomy): domain Eukaryota; kingdom Metazoa; phylum Chordata; class Mammalia; order Diprotodontia; family Phalangeridae; genus Trichosurus; species Trichosurus vulpecula. The sequence goes on along the minus strand of NC_050577.1, from coordinate 159,551,058 downwards.
GATGTATACTAAGCAACTGTTTAATAATGTGTCCTAGAATTTTCCCAGGAACAGAAGTTGACCAAACTGACATACTTTACAAACCTCATTCTCTTCCTTTAAATTCATTCATTCATTCATTCCTTTGTTTATTTAGTTATGTGCCTGTCTCCATTCTGGTAGTACCTCCCCTACCTTCTGAAATCATTCACCATCACTGGAAGTGGTTCCATGGTCACATGCATTAATTCTTTCATTACTCTGAAATGGCGTTCATTGGTTACAAGTAGAACTATGTGCTCTTTTACTATATCTGTACTTATCTTTGACTTTAACTCCTCCGTAGCTATTTTTGTTCTGATTTTTTATCTCCCAAGACCATTCTCCACAGAAAATAGAGGCAAAATAAAATGTTGAACATCTTTACTTTTTCTTTGGTCTTTATTATCATTATACCACTTACCTTATGTGGCTCTGTAGGCCTTTTGTGATCCTCCTCTTTGCTACAAAATAACCAATAAATAAAAGAAAAAAAACCCTTTCATCATCAACCTCAGCTTAGTCTAATAGACTTACATAGCCTCTGACTATTTCTACATGATAATGGCATTTTTTTTCTATTTGTCCTTGTTTACTTGCTTTCTCTTTCATTTTCTGTACTTGTCTTTTGATTAATTCTAAGGTAGTTGATGGGCTCCTTGTGCATCCACATCAGTCTTGTTTGATACCTCCCCCTTTTCTTCCTTATTATAAGGACTTTCTTTACCAAATTTCATTCTTGACAGTCTCCTATAATTTCTGTGCCAAATTTCCCTGACTAATTTTTGATCTTTCCTAACCTCTCCATGAACTCCTTAGTTACATTGTTCGCACATCTAGAATAACTGTCACACTATGGACAGCTTTTCCTCTCAACTCTCCTGTCAGAAATTCAAAGGTCATCTTGTTGCTTCCTCCTAAGGTTCCTATCACTTCTACCTAAGCCATCAGTTTTTCCTTATTGGTGAAGATCAGGACTGGAAAGGCAGGGCTTTTTATTTTAATAGGAAAATTTCATCAGGCTGATTAACTGATAATGATAGCTATTTGTTTTTATTTATGCCTTAGTTTAGCTAAAATTGTTCTCATAGAACAAGGGCAAATTTCTAGTCAAATCCTTTAACTGGAATCCATTCAAGACAAATAAAGTAATGTTCTCCTGTATGCTCACCAATATATTTTTATAAGCCTCATAAATGGTGAGCGACTTAAGTGAGTCTCCCTCATTTACCAGTATTAATTGTTATATCTAGATATAAACAATCCCTCATTATGTAGCAGCTCTCTCAAACAGTAGTCTCCAGTGACTACATATTCATATGTCTGTATGCCTCCTACTATACCTACTACATACAAAAACACTTAGTATAAGGGGCTTTTGGTTATCCCTAACTCAAGGAGTTCAAACTGTAGTGGTAGTTGTCTACCACTTTATATTTAGAAAATAACAGCCTAGTTCCTTCATTTATTTCAAAGCATATCATTTGAGTGATGAATCAGAAGAAATACATTCTTTCCAGTTATATAAGACTCTTAACTAGTTTTACCTCATGGAGCATCAATGTGGTGTAGTAGAATATATACTAGAATTCAGCTAGGTGGCTCAGAGGGTAGAGTGCTGGTCCTGAAGTCAGGAAGACCCGAGTTCAAATCTGACCTCAGACACTGAGCAGCTGTGAGACCCTGAGCAAATCACTTAACCTCTCTCTGCTTTAATCCACTGAAGAAGGAAATGGCTCCAGTATCTTTGCTTAGAAAACCCCATGGACGGTATGGGTGTGCTAAGGGTCACAGGGTCATGAAGAGTCAGACACTGATTGTTAGTCAGAATGACTGACCAACAGAATATATATTGGGCTTAGAGATGGAAAACGCCTGGGATGAGATCAATTTTTGTCACATTTATTATATATGTGACCATGACCAAATTCCTTAAACACTGTGAACTTTGATTTCTCCCTCTGTATAATGGGATAATAATATCTGTAGCACCTACCATGGAGGATAATTGTGAGAACCAAATGAGACAATATATATAAAGTACTTTGAAAATGTAGAAGTGTGATATAAATGATAGTGATCATTATCATATATCCATTACACTACTCCAAAAGTTCCTCAAAGGTAGCTAGCTATGCTGAAGTCACATGTCTGATAAATATGTATGTGTGTATATATATATACATACACACACACGTATGTATGTGTATGTATGTGGACACATGTATATGCATACATATATGTATTTATATACTTACATGTGTCTGCACATATGCCTACATATAATTTTTTCATCAATTTATATATACACATGTGCACATATGCACACAAACACACGCACACATAAATATGAGGAACAGATTTCACTGAGGCTTATCAGTTTACTGTATTCTAAATTATAATTCATACTACAGTATTTGTAATATTGTAATATCTTTCATTAAATGGTGTATAGGAATTAAAATGAGAGTAAGTGGCAAAAAGAAGAGGGTAGAAAATGGGACAGATAAAATCAGACTATCTCCCTGCTGATATGTTATCTGCTTTATTTTAGGTAGTGAAAATAAATGGTCATTGCAAATGATAATGTTCAGAAAGTGAATTTTCTAGTTACATGCCTAGAGATATGGGGGGAGTGGGTGGGGTAGGACTTCTGGTCACTTTATCACCTAAGTAAACTAGTTTTACATATGTATTAATCTGTGTTTATTTATTTTTATACTCTGTCCAAAGTAATACAAAATATTTAAAAGTAAAGGAGAAGAAAATGCATGCTTAAAATAGTAGAGTAGATATTAGCTATCTTAGGTAGTCAAATTACAGTAATTAGCAATGAACAAATCCCAGCAATGATTGTTACTGGTGGTTGCTGATTGGCTAATATTTGCTAAGCTATATTACAGATAACAGTTCACAGACCTTGTTGGAAAGGTCTATGACAGTGAGGAGCCTTTCATTGTCTGCACCATGTTTTAGAGGAGATTTGGTCAATCCCTAGTACAATTTCAATGTCTTTCTATAAATTATGTATTTTGCACATTGAAAATTATGATCATATGGAAATATAGTCCTCATAATTGCCCATTTTAGACACATTATTAAGTGCTAATAAATGTTTCCTTTTTTGACAGAATGATGTGGGAGGGCAGAGAATTTTAGTAAATAAATGGAGCACTTTCCTTAAGGCAAGGTTGGTTTGCTCAGTGCCTGGAATGAATGGAATTGATACCCACTTTGATGAATTAGGTAAGTATCACAAGTGGAATTGAAAGTTATTATATGATATTTGTGACAATTTTATGCCCACCATTTGGCACCTACCTATAAAGGATAATTTGTTATGCATGATATTTGATATATACCTATTTTAGAAAGATTTTCTACTTACTGTAATCTGGCTGTTTCTATGCTATGTGAGTAATTTGGGCATGGAACCAAAAATTTGGTCCATCCAATTAGCCTGGGGCCAGTATTTCAGGTTCCTTGCCTTGTGGTTCAGCCATATAGACAAGCTATAAAGCATCAGATTGACTATATTTTTAGTCATATGATTTGCATAAGGTGGTATTATTTTCTAAGACAAAACAAAATCTTTAAAATGTTTGTAAAATTTGTAAACTGTCATGTCAAATTAGCATAACATGGAATAATATAAAATTATTGACAATATAATGATTATTAGCACTTAGAAATATATTCATTCTGTTTTAATTTTGTAGAGGATATTTTTTTGCTACATACAAGAGACAATAAAAATCCAGTGATATTTGGACTCTTTAATACAACAAGGTGAGTATTTAATAAAATCAATGGAAACAAGAAATGTGTATAAGTTTTCATGTACCTTCTTATTGTCAAGGCTTCTACCTTGAGTGTTTTATCCCCTACATCCTACTAATCACTAAGTCTTGCTTGTTGTTTCTCCACAGTTAATATACACACACATATATACACATATACGTGTATATATGTACATATATAGTTTCCTTTCTGCTTCCAAAGTCACAGTCTCAATACAGAAGCTTATCTGCTGCTCTGCTTCCTATTCTTCCATGTCCTTCCCACTTAGTTCACAATTTCACAAATTTCACACAAATAATGACCCTTGAAGATAATTTTCAGTGTATCAGCTCTTAAGACCCTCAAGTGACTGATTCTGCTTTGCCTGTTATTTCAGATATTTCTAGCCTGAAATTAAAGCCCTCCATTCCCATTATTCCATCGTCATATCTAATCATTCCCCAAAATCATCTCTCTTATTTACTTTAGGTAATTCAGTAACTTTCTGGTTTCCAACATTTATTTGCTCCCTCTGAGTGGGTAGTTTCATCTTTTATTCCCTCTTCCGGGGATTGTTTGCACAAACTTATGGACCTTTCTACAAACTCATGGATATTTTAAAAAATCACCACTTCTAAGATGGCTGATCAAACTGACCACATCCCATTAGGAGCATACTTATATCTGTTTTTCCTCTTTCTCTTTTGTCTTCAGCAAGTGTATAAACAATTTATACCTTCTTACCCGGTAGTTCTTTCTTACTTCCCTTATAATAATTACCTAGATTTGTTGAGTTATGTTTCATCTGTATAGGAACATTTAGTCCCTTCAAAGTAGGGACTGTGCTATTTATTCCAAAAAAAAAAAGTACCATGCATTGCCCACGGGTACTGCCTTTAACTGATATGGACATAGAGAAGCCAGTTGAAGAAATGTTCCAGTTGGGACCTACAACAAATAATTTAATTTAATTTTCCTGGTTTTTCCTTCCATGTATAGATAAAATGTAATAAATAATAAGATCAGTAGAAGCAAGAGGGTGTGCCTAAGAAGATACTGGTAATGACATCTGGAAATTTGCTTTAGTCTCCTTAACAGAGGTGAAATTCTCTTGTTAAGTGTTTACTCCTTGTCCAAGTTAACCTTTTATTTTGGTATCTCTCTGATACGGTGTGAACTTATCTAGTCTTTGGTATCACTTAGTCACAGTCACCTTTTGATGAATTTCACTAATCCGGACCAGGACCAGATTTAGTGGTTCACATTTATTAAGCATCTATTTTACCTTAGCTTCCTTATCCATAAAAATAAGGAGTTTGACCAAATACATTTTAAGATTCTTTTCAGCAAACAGTCAAGAATAAAATTTGTAATATAAACAAAAATTTTATACATCATCTGCTATGCCCATGTTCTGTTGAATGAATAACCTCTTTTCTCTTTCTGGAACAATTTTAGTGCATTGCATTTAATAGTGTAATATTTGCATGTGGAATTATTTTCAGATGATTAGTTGCTAGCTGACTTTATGATTAATTTGAGGTCAGTCTAATATTTTCTTTTCCTTAACGAATGAGTTAATCAGTGAATATGACAAAAAAGTAGAGCTAACATTATCATTTCACTTTATCAGTACAACTTAAGCTTTTTGAAGCGGGGGGGGGGGACTTTTTGTGGTTTTGTCTTTATGTACCCAGTTTCTAGCACAGCACCAAGACCATAATAGGTGCTTAATAAATGTTTAGCACATTGATCAAAATGGAATATATGGCTTTTTAGCTGTTGAGTTTGAACTTCATACTCAAAGAAACCTATGCAAAATTTTAATATCAACCAATGAAAATGATTTCCAGTCACAGTTTCTTGGTAGCCTGGGTGTTTTTACCTCTGTCAAGAGATATTTTAACATTCTTAAAACCTTTTAAAGTAAAATTTAAAAACATATATTTGTTTATGTGCATGACATTCAGTAGTTTTGGTCATGAATGTTTTTATAAGAAGTGAAATAAATAGCAATAAAGAATCACATAAATTGAAGAAATGAAATCATCTGGCAAATTCATGCCAATTAGAATAACTTTTATTTAAAATAGCTACATTAAGAAAAAAAAGTTTGCTTAGGACATGAATAATTATTTTACTTTGAAATTTCACTTTGCTGGTTTATATCTGGTCCAAGAAACAGGAAACATGGGAACTCAAGGAATTTCAAGAGGTCCTTACAAATTGAATGAATTCTCATTTCCTTTGTTAATACCTTATATTTAGTTCTCCCAGAACCAAAAAAGTTTGATGCTATAGCCTCTTGAAGTCTTTTCCAAAAGAGTTATTTATCTAGCCTTTTCTTTTGTTTTCTAGTAATATATTCAGGGGGTATGCTATATGTGTCTATCATATGGCAAGTATCCGTGCTGCTTTTAATGGACCATATGCACATAAGGAAGGACCTGAATACCACTGGTCACTGTATGAAGGAAAAGTCCCCTACCCAAGACCTGGTTCTGTAAGTTTAAACATTTAACTTTGGAAAAGAAATATTTATTAGTTTTTAAGATGTATATATTTCCTAAAATAAATATTTCTTTCTATGATTATTCAAATAATTGTCCAAAAGAGCCTATCCTAAATGTCATCTGTGAAAAATAAAGAGCCAAAATCCTATCTTCTACATGAGACCTATTCTGATCATTTCAGTTTATCTACTCTACAATAATCACCTGAAATTTATTTTGTATTTATTCTCTGTGCACTTACATGTCTCATCCAAAGCAAAGACTGGCATCAAAGTACTAGAGTCCAAATCCTACCTTTGACACAATATGTGTGACCTTTTGGTAGAGTTACCTAATCTCCCTTGGCCTCAGCTTTTTCATCCGTGAAATTAGAATGTTTGGTTAGCAGACCATTGTAGTCCCTTCTTTTATAGGTCTGTAATTTTGTGTAGATGCTATCTTCCTAGTAGCACACAAGCTGCTTGTGGGTAGGAACTGTTGTTGTTTTGTTTTGGTTTGTCTCCCCATTACCTGATATAAAGTAGGCACTTATTAAATACAGATAATTAATACATACATATGTATTACATTTTTATTATAGGCCAGGAAATGTGTTTGGTACTGGGGATATATTAAAAATACAATACAGTCCTTACTCTTAAAGAATTCATCCCAGAATGAAATTGGTCCACAATGATTTATTAAGCACCTGCTATATGTGCTGGATGGTAAAGATGTATTACAAAAGAAAATAGTTACAGAAGAAAAGATGAAAAATTTCCTATGCTCAGTAGTTAAACACATATCCTGGAAAGCGGAGGTGGGGGGAGATAGAGATTTTCTTTTCAGAATTGTGGTTATGTGAAAATAAGTTAGAGTAAAATAGAGTGATTTTAGCTTAATGGATATATTTCATAGTTCTCATCATCTGATAATTGGCTACTAGATGATGATTTTTACTGTTATCCATAGAATCTGATAATGACCATAGAGAGGAATGCTTTTCTAAGGTGAAGCAATTAACCATTCTGATGAAATCCCTGATTGTATTTTGAATTTACCATTAAAGTTTTGGCTATCTAGATTGTCTCAAATTAATCTGTATTTGAGAAGTGTCAAGAAAGACTGAAATAGCTAACTTTTAAAAATTTCATATACCCAACAACTTACATATTGTGACTTGGTCAAGCAAAATTTAAATAAGCTTTCTCTGAGTCTCCTCAAGAAAATTATGATCCCATGTCATCGTCTTACAAGATTTATAGGTGGAAAGGATCTTAGCCCTCATTTACCAATGAGGAAACTGAAGCATAGAGAGGTAGAGACTTGCCTAATAAGGTTGTTCATGTTGAATGGCAGAACTGTGATTCAAAACCAGTTCTGCACATTATAAATCTAGTGTTCTAATCCCTACAGAAGCGCGAAAGCATTTCTACAAGGACAGGAAGCTCCACTATTTGTTTTTTAATTGGTGCTACTGAGGACTTTTTTGGCCTGTCCATTCAAACTTTTATGGTTTTAATTGGAACAAGTCTACAAATGCTTATGTTTTGTATTATGTGTCTTGAGGGCAAGTAGGTTGGAAAAATGCAGGATCATTGTATGTGTTATGTGGTCCATGGAAAGCAAACATTTAACTTGTCATACAGTTCAAACTCCACTCTTTTATGAGGGCCTGGTGAAATTCCATCACTCTCTTGATTACACAATTACTTGGAAGTCCAAGTAGAAACCATTTTTTCAGAGCCAAAACCAAAAGTGGAAACAAACATTACCTCTCCTTAACAAGTGTAAGACTTTACTATTTCAATCACTGTCTCCTACTAGCTTAAAATTATTATTTCCAGTAAGACATAAAGTATATTTTGTTTCACTCTATTGATTGAAATTACAGTTTAAACTAAGGGAACCTACTCCTGTGGGTTTGCTAGAAATGCTTCCTAAAACCACATGGTCTTAAAGGAGATTTAGAGGAAGTGACTGGTTCCTGAAATGCTTCCAACATGGACATAAATGGTTTCAATTATAAATCATAAAAATATGCTAAAGTAAAAAAAATTCATGCTAAATTGAGGACCATTACCTGATTTCTTAACAAATCATTGAAAAAAAATATCCTATTCACGAAATAGAGCTACTTACAAGCTGGTTGTAAACAGCAGACTCCTGTCTTTTCAATTAGAAAATTTCATCAATCAAAGTTCACCAAGCTGCTGGTCCTAGAGGGAAATGGGCACTTAATGACAAGGTAGAAATTAGAATGAAACTTAATGCTGTTGAAAATTCCATCCAACAATTCATGGGTGCTGCTGTGTATTTCATCTTTAAATATGCTTAATTTTCCTACTGCATCTTAGAGTTAGTGAATTAAGACCAAGATTAGTACCAAATGTTTCTGGTTTTCTCGTTTTATTTGGCCCATTCAAAAAAAAAAGAAACAAACAAATGCCTTTTTTGCAAATTGCAGCAATTAAATAGAGTCTCTCTTATTAGACAATTAACCATGTTGGATTTTAAATAATGTTGTCCCTTGCAGCTCTAAAATTCTATTCTGTATAATATAATGGGGGTCATTACAATGATGGTGGTTAGATTACAAAAGAGGTATCTGTGAGCATGAATTCAAATTTACATGTTTTCTAGTACAACCATTTTCATAGTGATGTAATTCTTAGCTGTTTGGGAGGGGAGTTTCTGACAATTTCAAAAGTTTTTTGGGGGAAGTCAGAATTAAGGTAGGGTTATATGCATTTGCAAGTAAATTTATAATATAAAAAAGTTTTTCAATTTAGACTAATGTGAGAAAGTTTTATTTTGTATAGTATCTTCCATTAAAAAACATACTCAATTATGAAAATACTGCATTTAAATTTTCTGAAACTTATTCTACTTTATGTATGTCTCTAGTTGTGGGCTTAGCATCTTCTAAACAATAAAGGTTATCATCACTAATTATAAAGGTTTATCTCACTTTTGCTGGAGGATCATTATTTATTTGAAAATCTCTCTAAAATGCATGCTATAGTGATTGAGCATATACCATACCCAGAATTAGTCCTGTAGAGGATTAATGGAAATGTACAAGAATGTCCTCCATGGCAAAATAAAACAGAAAACAAACAAACAATCAGAAAACCCTAACTCTAAACTTTATATTTCCTTAGTGTGCCAGCAAGGTGAATGGGGGAAAATATGGCACCACCAAGGATTATCCTGATGATGCAATCCGGTTTGCAAGAAGTCACCCACTAATGCATCAGCCTGTGAAACCTGTGCATAAGAGGCCAATCCTAGTAAAAACAGATGGAAAATATAACCTGAAACAGATAGCAGTTGATCGAGTTGAAGCTGAAGATGGACAATATGATGTCTTATTTATTGGCACAGGTAAAAAAAATACGCTCAATATAGGCGTTTAAAGGGTCATTTTAAAGATAATTTAATAACTAAAATGATAAGAAAGGGGACGTTCCTTGACAATCTTTTTTGTAAATCATTTCATCTGTTCCTTACCACTGCGAAATAACAATAAGTAACATTTATATTGTGTTTAATATGTGCCAGGCACTTGTTAAGCACTTGATTATTTCATTTGAATCTCACAACAACGATGGGAGAAAGGTGATGTTATTATCCTCATTTTATGGTTGTGGAAACTGGGGCTGATAGAGGTTAAATGACTTACCCAGAGTCACACAGCTAGGACATGTCTGAGTTCTGGTTTGAAGTCAGGTCTTCCTGACTCCAAGTGTAACAGTCTATCCTCTGCACCATGCTACCTGTCTCAATGAATGGAAAATTGGAGGAGGGTAAAGTTCACTGAAGTAGGCCAGAGGATTGGGAGGCAGAGAGGAAGGGGGACATCTATGAGACCTAGATGAACAATGTCAGTGCCGAATAACATTTCAGCCAGAAATTGGAATGTGGCATCTTCTGCCAGATCCTGCAAGATGGCTGAGGCTTTTGGGTGGTTACTGAGTTTTTAGAAGCTTTAACAAATCCCGTTAAGGGAAAGAGATTGGCTTGAACCTAAGACCACCAAGAACCTTGCCAGAGGAGGGTGAGCCTCTAGAACCAATCTTGTCATGCGCTGCCCAGGAATTTTTCCAAATCAGTGTTCATGATTTCAAAGGAGAGTAGGATTGCAGAACCAGGCCCGAAATGGGAGATAACATATACTTTTGATTTGTGTTCGTCTCACCTAATGAAGTCCTGCCATGGAGTAATTTGTTAATGAATGTTTACTGAATTAAATTGAACGATCTCAGAAAATAAGAAGATTGAGGTGAGGTTATGCTTTGAAAGCACTCAAGGAAACATATAACAACGGCTTTCCAGAAGGGACAATAGTGTCTGCATGATAAACTTTTAAATTTAATCTTCACTTTTAACATTTTCCTTCCTAAGTCTAGAAATCAGCAAACAATAAATCAAGCCCTTATTTGTAGCATTACTAATTTATGAGGCATAAATGCTCATACTGCAAATGAGCTGGCTCTACATAGCCCCTAGACATTTCCCTGGCCCATGCATGCATGTGGCCTGCTCCTGCTCCCTTATCACAGTGTGATTTGAAGACACTTGGACTATGTTATTAGTTTGTAGAACTGAATTAAAACTCTTAGAGGCATATTTATAAATTTTGACTTTTCCCTTGTCTCCAGCAAGAGTGGCATGCATTTTAAATTCCTGTTATAAATGTGTTTGATATGGTACGAAATCACTTTGTTTCTTCCAGAATTCACATGTATACTTTTGAATGGATAACAGTGAAGAAAGGTCTTCATATCTTTATCTAGTATAAACCAAGCTAAGAATTTCTCTACTTAATGCTAATAGGCTAGGTTTTTAAAAATGTATCACACTATGGTTTTTTGAAAAATAGAGACATGTTCAAATTGAGAATGACATAGACTGAGGAATTCATCGTGTCCAGTGAACATGATAATGGATACACCTACTTTTGTATCTCAGTAAAGTGTTACATGTTACTTATCTCTCCATTTCTATACTAAAATAAGTACCACAGCAGATGATCCTTATAATTCAGTATCTTCCCTGCTATATCTTTAATCTTTAATCGTTCAGAGACTTGAAAGAATGAAGACATTCATTGTATGTAACCAAAGTATAGTTTGGCATTTCAAATGAAGGCCATACCATTCCAGTAATATTTATTTTAAGGAAGAAATTGTGAAAATACTCCATCTGATTTCCTGAAATGGGCATCTGGCAACAGTTCTATTGGTATCTGTCTCATTTATTCACTGTGTGCAGTAAATGTTGATATGTTTAGTATTGTGTATGGAGTGCCAAAAGAAAGATATTAGATATCTATAACACTCAAAAATATAGTTGGCCAGTAGCATCCTTTTAGGATACTAACAAGGTAAGAATATTAACTTATATAAACAAGTGAAATATTTGACCCATTAATTAACAGTGAAAAAGTGTAGAATAGACATTATGTTAAGAAATAAAAGAATGTGGATGCATTAGCAACAGAATAGTCCAGGAATAATTTCATCAATAAATCTGGTACCTTAAATTTATCTGTGCACATGTCCTTTTCTTCCTGTTAGGTTATAAATATGTTAAAAACAGGGATTCCATTCTTTGTGCCCCCAAAACCTAGCACAGTATAATGTGTAGAAAAATTTAATAAGTTAATATTAAATTTAATGAAATATCTTATTTTACTTCAGTAGTTAAAGAGTTGCATTCATCCTTCTAAATTTCTTAACATGGAGAATTTCTTCAAGTTATCTATTCTGCCAGGAAGAAGAGTTGACACAAAATAGGTTTTAACATGAGTTATAAAAGAAATGCCTATTACCTTTTTATAAGGTACAGCTTATTAACTAGGGCTATATTAGGACTGAATTCTAGTTCCTGTTTATTCTTCACATTTAACCATTAAAGTTTGGACTTAGTATCTGGAAAATTCATCAAATAATTTGCATTGAAATGTGATTGACTTTCTTATTGATTCATGTTGTGGAGAATATTATTTGATTTATGCTTATATTTTAAATGAACTTTTATTTATTTGGCTTTGGCACATATGAAAATGTTAATGATAAATGTTTGTTATATAATGTCTGCATTCATTTTCTTACTGGTAAAATATTTCAAATATAAGCATCTTACGCAAAGCAGTTTGCCAACAACAGTTCAATGAAATATTATTCTTATCTAATCCAGAAATAAAGGAAAGTTACGGTATGAGTACATCAAAATTCAACATGAATTTCAGAGGAATATTAAGAAGAATGTTCAAAGAACAAAGATAAAATTGGGAAGAAGCATTTTGAAAGTGTATCTGTAAGGGAGGATTTATTATAAGAACCTAGACTTCAGAGAGAGATATTTAACTGTTTTAGAAATACTCCTATTTTTTAACGTTTTGAGAGTATATATTCAGCTTATATTTTTTTCTATTTCCTCTTTGTGTTTATGAAAGGAAATTACCTTTTAAAACTCTTTACATGGAACCTTTCCTCTAACCTGTGTAGCAATTTTGAAGGATTTTGATGGAAAAACCTTCAGATGATACCAGAGGAGAAGCATATAGGAAAAACTGTATAAGTAATGTATTTTAGCTTTCACGCAGTGACTGTGAGTCATGGAACACAATGGTGTCCAAAGAATTAAGATTAGACATTAACCAAAGAGCAATGAAGAGGAACATGGTGGATATGAAAAGGCTGCAACAAAAAAAAAGAAATTATAAAAGAGAAGCAGAACAAAGTATCATCTAAGAAAGGCATATGCAAAAAGGAGATGGGTTAGTCATGTAGTGTGAAGAAAGGACCATCTATGAATAGTTTGTGTCCTCCGTTGATGTCCTTGGGATGTAAAAATAACCCAATGAATTCTTCCTGAGTGAGCTCCCTGTGGTGAACTCTCAGGGGAAGTCACAAACAAGAATCACGTTATGATTCAGTCAGAATCTGGTGTTATTTGTGTCTTTGGAAGGAGTATGCCCATTGGTAACTTCCCAGATCTTCACCAATTCAATAGATCATTTGAGTATCAGAGTTTAATGGAAAGAGTACTGGATTTTAAGGGACAGGGGTTCTAATACCAACTGTGATATTTCTTCATAACTAAGTGGTTTGAAGTGATTGATTTCAATTAACAGTGAACTTACCAACTCCATTTTTTAAAAAGCTGCGTATAGGCAATATAAGCATGAATAAGTAACAGTGGGTGAATGTGAGTGTGATGTGATTGAGCAAAAATAGTGTCAAAAGTGATAATGCTAGAGAGGGAAGCTAAGGGAGGGAAAGTGTGTGTGTGTGTGTGTTCAAACTATACTGGAGGAAAGTGAATCATCTTCATTTCAGGAGCTAAATAAAATACGACAAACAAGAAAAAGCAGAGCTGTTCAATTTTTATTTTGCTTCTTCAGCTAAGGAAAAGGACAGAACAAAAATGTCTAACGGGGAGTTCATAACTAAAATAAGTAAGAAGATAGCACTGAGATCACTGAGATACTCTTCAGTAATTTAAATTACCAGACCTAGATGATTTACCATCTTTATGAATGGGACTAGCAGATGCAATTGCTAAGGCAGGATCAGTGCTATATGAAAGGTCATGGAAAATCAGAGAGGCACCTCAGGGTTAAGGGAAGGCAAATGGAGAGAGAGGGGGAGAGAAAGAGAGAGAGAGAGAGAAAGGAGGGAGGGAGGGAGAGAGGCAGGGAGGGGAGGGAGAGAAAAGGAATAGAGAGAAACTCTAGGCAAATGAACTTAGCTTCAATTACTGGGGAAATCCTAGAATGGATTGTTAAAAAATGGTTAGTGATCATCTAGCAAAGGAAGAGGTGATTTTAAAGAATACATGTGGCTTCATCAAGGATTGATCATGCCAGACTAACATTTTTTTTTCTTTTGATAGAATTACTAAACTTATAGATCAGGGAAATGTTTAGATATAGTTCGCCTAGATTTTTGGAAAGCATTTCATAAAGCCTCTCAAACTAATCTTGTGGAAAAGATGGAGAGGTGTGAACTGGATGAAAATACAATTAAATAGATTAAGACCTAGTTAAATGATACAGCTTCAAAGGGTAGTTGCTGTTGCTACAAATAGTAGGAGTTCTCTCATGGTATACACCAGCAACCTGTTCTTGGCCCTCTTATTAACATTTTTATTAATAACTTAGATAAAAGTATAGGAAGCATCCTTGCCAAACTTACAGAAGACATAAAACCAAGGATAGAATTCCAAAATATCTTGACCTGCTGAATCTTAATATGATTAAATTCAATAGTGATATATTTAAAGTCATACATTTGCCTTCTACGAATCAATTTCATTTGTACAGGATAATCATCACCATCAGAGCTAACATTTATATAGTACTTGCTTTGTTCTAGACACTGTGCTGAACACATTATAGTTATTATTTCATTTGATCCTCACAACCTTGTTATTATTATCCTCATTTTACAGATGAGAAAACTAAGGTAAATAGCATTTAAGTGACTCACCAAGAGTCACACGGCTAGTAAGTGTCTGGTGCTGGATTTGAACTCAGGTCCTTCTGACTCTAGGCCTAGCACTCTCTCCACTGCCCCACCAGTGGAAATTGCACTGCCTGCAATTTCAGTATGAATAAGTAGTGCAAAGCTAATTCAGTCTTGGGTTGTATTAAGGGAGATACAACTTCTAGGAACAAGGAGGCTGTAGACCCTCTTTATGCTGCACTATGGAAGCTACTATTTAAGAATTATATTGGTAAACTAGAAAGCATCCAGAGGAAGACAAGTAGGATAATGAAAGGCCTTGAATCCACATCATCTATGAAATTATTGAAGGAAGTGGAGGCATGGAATTTGTCTTTGAGTGTTTGAAAAGTTGTTCTATGGGAGAGAGGTTAGATTTGTGAAGCCAATTTGTCTTGATGTCAGGAAAATTTTCCTAACAATTAAAGCCATCTACCATCCCCTCATTGGAGACCTTCAAGCAGAGGCTGGATCTCACTTTGGGGATGTTCTGTAGTTCATATTACTTTTGCTTTTGGATTAAAGGAGAAAGCCACTGATCATTTCTTGTGATTCTGTGATTAACTTACTCAAATTTAGTTTACTGATCTGTAAAATGTAGATCATAATAGAACAACTACTTCATAAGGATATTACAAACAATACTGTCATCAACATTACTATCATCTAAAATAACAACATTTTTGTTAACAGTATCATTATTATTACTTCAGTACATCTGTGATGCCATAGAGCAGCCCACCTCCTTCTATCACTGCTCTAGTCTCACATAGTGGAAAACAAATAGGCAGTAATATATTATGTTTTTAAAATCAGGGTTTTTTTAATTTAATGAGTATTTATTTCTGCCCCCCCCCCATGCTCCCCACCAATGAAAAAGACAAAAAGGAAAAAAAAAGAAAATCCATTTAACAAAACAAATGAAACAAATTTCCACATTGTCTGTGTCCAAAAATGTGTGCTATGTTCTACATATTGAGTACATCAATATGGACTTTACTGTCAGTAGTTGGATAGCATTCTTCATCTGAGCTATTGTGTCATGGTGGATCATCATGTTGATCAGAATTCTCAAGTGTTTGATAGTTCCTCCTTTTTTACGGTGTTGTTATTGTGTAAATTATTTGGCTGGTTCTGCTCATCTCGCCCCCTGCCCCCCGCAGCATATTTCCAATGATGGACCTATATGAATAAAGTGGAACAAGGCAGATTAGCAAGGAAATATATTATTGTCATCATCATTGTCATCAACATTTTTGGTTATTTATTAGCCTATATCAGAAGCCCGTGTCAATTTTATATTATATTCAAGAGATAATGTGTAGATATATGTTGTATTAGTGACCTAGTAAGATATATGAATAATCTACAAACAGAAAGTCTGGGGAAAAATTAGGCTACTTTGGAATCTGCCTTTCATTATTATTTATTGATAACCGATTTGGACACAGCCAGATAATAATTGAATTCTTTCAGTTAACAATTCAATAATTCATGACAGATTAATTTATTTGACTATTTATGTATCTCCTAGTAAATAGCATTAATATATGTGTGTGCACGTGTGCCAATAGAATAATACAACTGAGCTGTGTGTGTGTGTGTGTGTGTGTGTGTGTGTCATTTTTTTTTTCCTTTTGACAGTATTAGACATAAGATGAATCAGGGGAAAATGTGCTACAAAAGGGGGTGGGGTGGAAAGGCATTTTTTGCACTTAAGATTTTTTTTCTAATAATATTCATTTTGCTTTTATTATCTGAAAAAATTGTCTCATAACTTCTAGATTCTTCTTGCTCTCCCTTCCTTTTCTAGATAGTGGTATTGTGCTAAAAGTAATCACAATTTACAACCAGGAAACAGAATCAATGGAAGAAGTAATTCTAGAAGAACTACAAGTATTCAAAGTACGTATGGGTGGCAGCAACTATTTTAAATCAACAAATAATTAAATAGACTGATGTATTCCTAGAAACCTAGTCATAGAATTTTCTAGTTCCTTTCTATTTATTATAGTATTCAATTTCCTTCCGAATTCTATTCTAAAAATGTCTATTTTCCCTATCTTAGAAAAGATATCTTATAAGGAAATGAGCTAGTATATATAAATGTAAATAGCTAGGCATTAATATCTATGTTTATTCCTTTCTAAAAAAACATTGTCTCAAAATGCCTTTTCCTTTAAAATATTTGCAGACAAAAATTTGAATCCTAGTGAGGCAACACCTTTTCCAACTTCTTTCTGTAGGCAGATTATATTATTTGTGGAGGGTGGGGAGATATAGACTGGCAGATTTTTGGTCAACCATTTGGAAATGTTTCCTATATTATTTATTCATCTATGAAAATATGAATGTGGTACAGTGTATTGAAAATGGTTGCTTGAATGAGGCACAGACCCCAGTTCCTCCACTTCTACCCCAACAAAAACTTTCAAATGGCATCTAAGTGAATAATAAGTAAATAATAATCAAGAAATCAAATGAGTTCAGACAATGACTTCTTCCCCGGAATTGCACAAAAGATAAGCCAGAAGCCCACTGGCAACAAGGGGCCAACCAGCACCTTGCCCAAACAAGAAGGTAACCCATCAGTCCGCCAGACGCTGGCCATATGTGGAGTATTTCATAGTCTATAGATAGAGACAGCAAGAATGAAGGGCTAAAGCCAAATAGAAGATAGCATGGTACCGGGGAAAGAGCCCTCCCTCTGGAGTCAGAAGGCCTAGGTTCAAATTTTGTCCATAGTGCTACTTGTATGATCTTGGGCAACTCATTTAACCTATCTTCACCTCGGTTTATTTAACTGTGAGTTGAGAGGATTGGATTACATTCCCTCCAAGTTCCCTTCCCGCTCTAGATTTATAACCAGTCAGGCTGGTTAAATTATCTATTGCTTTGTTTAACAATGCTTACGTTTATATAGTGCCTTGGGAGAAAAATAATCACTATTGTTTCCTTTAAACTTATTTATTTAAAAGGTATATTTTTTAAAATTGTGATCATCTTTTCCCTTTCAGGTTCCAGTTCCTATTCTTTCCATGGAAATTTCTTCAAAAAGAGTAAGTATTTTTCACTGTGGTTTAATTCCCATGAAATGATATATGACATGATTGACATCAAATATACATGCGTGTGATGATATAACCCTTTTTCAATGGAACAAGTTAGAGTTTTATTTTATTTCTAAAAAGATATATAATTTAATTTTTAATAGATTTCTTTGTCTGGCATATCCAGCAGAGGAATCTCTTCACTGGAAGTTCTCTAGATTAATGAAATTACAGGTCAGTACAAGAAAAAGAATAAAGGACAATGATAGTCAGCTTGCTGTCTACAATGATTGCATTGCTTTGTTCCCTCGAGATCTTTAAAAGGACATTTGTAATTTTCTTAGATCATAGCAGAATCCTGTCTAGACATAGGATGATAAAAGGATCATTTATTGCATTTTCATCTACTTTTATGATTCTTAATAGTTTTGATTCCCCTATCTTTAAGTCTACAGAACCATTTTATAACTTTGTGAAGTGAAATGTTGCCATCCTTTATGTTTTGCTGAAGTAAGCACTAATGTCTCTTCCTACTCTGTTTAGAATTAGGAGGTCAATATCCATTTCAAATTAAAAGGCTTAGGAGGGGAGAGGGAGTGCGGTATCATTAGTGGTTGGAAACTGTTCCAGCGGAAATCCATTCTCAGTTAGGGATATTTAGACTTGGGTCTTTATATTGTAGGTTAGTGGAAAATTGTTCATTGTTGTCATTGTAAGTCCTTCCCTTTGATTTCTACAGCAACAGTTGTACATTGGATCTGAATCTGCAGTGGCCCAAATCCGATTCCATCAGTGCGACATGTATGGTACAGCTTGTGCTGATTGCTGCCTCGCAAGAGACCCATACTGTGCATGGGATGGTATATCCTGTTCCCGCTATTACCCAACAGGAACACATGCAAAAAGGTAAAAATAGTGGCTTCTCCATGACATATTTTGACATATGCCATAATTATTTGATATGCAGAACTTTCCTTCTCTAGAGGCTTGTTTTCTGAAGTGAAATGATATCAAAATCGATCAATTTAAGGGAAGATCAGTGAAAGCATCTAGAGCTATGCAGACAAAAAAAAAACTTCAGTGATTTTCATTAATTCACCTTTTAATGTGTTAACTTATGTCCATTTAAATATTGTCATTGAGAGGTTGAGACCCTAGATATGCTAAAACATATATATACACACATATATGTATATATATACAAATATACATACACGTAAACAAATATACATATGTACGCATGCATATATAGGTATGTATATGTATATATGGGTATCTGTGTATATGTACGTGTGTGTGTGTGTGCGCGCGCGCGCGCGCGTGCGTATAGTTACTGCAACCCTGGATTTGGAGTTAGTGGATTTGAATTCCATCTGTATCACTAACTGCTTGTGTGATTTGGTCACGTAGAGCTGGACACTAATGAACGATGACAGTAATAATGACAGCAACGGTGACATTACCTAGTTTATACACCACTAGCCTCTTGAAGCCTCTTCTTTCAGGTTTCCTCACTAACGCTAAATAGTTGTGTGATCATGGGAGTAACACATCCTCTCAGTGCCTCCGGCAACTTTCTAGGACTTAACTACTAAGTCATGAAAGAATTAGGATATACGTATACAATGAGAGAACTTCATGTTGATGAAATCAGAACTTCTTCTCTAAAGTGATAAAAATGTGAAAAGATAAATTACTTAAGATACGACCCTACCATAAGGACCAGAAAGAATGACTATCCGTTGCTACCTCCAGAGTTGCGTTCACATATTAAAATCACAAAATGAGTTTGCAAGGTTTGCATTATTGGAAGAATATGTTTCTCCTATTCTAAACAGCATGTGGAAAGCAATAGTGATCATTAATTTTATATACATAAAGTTATATATGTCTATAGATAGAGCTAGATAATTATATATGTATGTATATACATTAATTATGCATAAGTTCATGAACTCTCAGTACCCATCACTGCGTTAAAAAAAAGATATCATTCATCTCCATTCCATCCCCACCCCCAACCTTTCCTCTTGCTATTTATTCTGATTTTCTGTATCAGTAGAAGCTGGAGAGCCTCAAACTAAGTCAGTTCTAATTGCATCCAGAAGAAATTAATTCTTTAATTTATGAGATGACATTGGGGAGGCAAAGAAATGTAAAAGCCTTTTAGATAAGACATGAAGTGAAGGTTATTCACAAGCAGGATAATAAATGATTTTTTAGGGGGGGAAAATCCTTAAAGATTCTAGGAGGACAGTTTGTACTTGGAGGGAAAAATCAAGATAAATTCTGTTGAGAAGTCAGGAAAACAATTTATGGATGATGTCTCTCAAAGGTAATGGTACAGGCCTGGTGATAGCAGCACAATTTGCCTGCCAGTTTAATTATATGTGTTATCTGTGAAAATAATAAAGTCATATCAACGTAATGGCTAGATATAGTTATAAGTTCATAGGATACATATTAAGCCAACCACTTCCTAAATTACTCAATACCTGAAAGAGGCATTTTGTCAATAAGTAAATAAAACAGGCTAGATAAGAAATTATGAGGATTCTGTATATAAGCAGACATGTATGAGTGTATTTGGAGAAAATTGGTGTCAGGGAACTTAGTATCATATTGGAATCTCCAGCACTTAATAGGTATGCAGCCATGAGCAAGCCATTGTCACACATCCACTAAGTGCCAGAGGTTCAGATAATGAGACTAGGTGTTCCTGATTCCAGGCCACACTACCTTTCTCAATGCTGAGCGAGCAATATGCTGAATGAGTAAAGAAATCTGACATTGATTATTTAAACCTTCACAGGATAGCCTTATGTGGAAAGGTGCTGCGAAACAATTTAATCAAATGTGCTGTGTTTGCGAAAGTTTTCAAAATTTGCCCTTTACCTGGAAATCAATAGCACTAAATGGCCTATACAGAAATTTCAGCTGAAACAGATGTATCCACTTTTTCCACCCTGCCTTAGATCAACTGCTGCTTGTCTTAGAAATCCATGCCCGGAAGGCATGAAAAGTGTTTAGATAAACATGAAATGGGGAAATGGCAAGCTACTACACATGAGGGATTCAGAGGTTTAAGAGAAAAAGAAAAATAAATTCTAAAATAAATCCTGTATTTGCCCCACGTCCTCTGTGCCAGCTGCTTCTAATCTGTTTCATTTGAAAGTGAATATTTTAACTCCTAGGCAGATGCATGACCTATGTAATTAATGAAACGTGTGACTTAATTCAGTACACATGAAAGAGAGAGAAATCCCTTCCCTACCCCCACCCAAACTCCAATGACTACAGTTCTGCATAGGTCATTGCCATTTTGGTAACTGAAGAAGAATCCTTAGGTTCCTTTAACAGGAATACATGTGAACTCTGGGGTTTCTCAAGGAGCCAAGGTATTTCTTTACTTAATTCCTATGAAATTATGTGAATTAAAAAATATAGAAAATGATTTGTTTTCTAGATAAAATGAACAAAAGCAAGATAAAGTAAAGGTATAAAGTGAGAAACGATGGGCCTGGGTTCACTTTTCTTGTTTCTCCTTTTTACTAAATAGTTATTAATGTCTTTCACTTTTCCATTGCCTACATTTCTTCTGTGGTCCTCTTGTCATTCCCTCCTGGAGAGCCATCCCATATAACAGTGATGTTTTGTTTTAAAGAAAAAATAAGCAAAACCAATAAATGCATTAAAACATCTGACAGTATGTGTAATATTAAATAATGTTGGACCCCCTAACTCTGCAAATTCAGATAGACTTGAAGATCATAGATTAAGAGCCAGAAGGAACTTCAAAGGCCATCTGTTCCCTCTCCCTTATTTTATGGGTGAAGAATCTGATGCTAAAAATGGTAAAATGACTAAATGACTTGCCATGCTCATGTAGGTAGTAATCATTAGAAGTGGGAAACTAAACACAGGTCCTCTAGTTCTAAGACCAGGCAGTGCTTTATTCACTCTGCAACACTACCTCCCTTCCCCCAAGTGGTCTCAATTATCACTGCTTGATTGTAGGATAGTAATATGTAGTGTATACTTATACCCACTCCCACACACATACAGTGTAACTTGCAGTATATTCATTTAGTATGCCTGTGAGAATTGGCGATAGTATTTATCTGCTTTGATGGAATAGTTAGGGTGAAGAATTGGTTAGTTCAAGGAAGTAGTTTTTGGGATATGGTCCATCATAGAAAAAAGTACAGAAAAAGACTAAGAGAAAGGAACAAAGAGGTCAGTGAAGATTTGCTTAGAGAAAGTTAAGTGGGTAGGATGAGGAATATGATGGGATGTGAGAAATGAAGGGATGTGGGTGAAAATCTTGCTCGTTAACTTTACCAATTTTAATTTCATGAAGTAGTAATGGAAATCTGTCAAATGGCTTCAGATTTTGTGAACTACCCCTAGAGGGAACTTTATGGATAAGTCCCAACATATGAAGGGAAAATTATTTGCCATTATAACTGATCATTTTTACTAAAGACCTGGCCAGAAGCAGAAATTGATAACTGGCTATTAAAATAAGTGATTTTCTGTTCTCAGAGTGAAAATGACCCAACAGGGAAAAATTAATATGCAACAAAAATCACTACATTCTTTCAAAATATAGAAAACTCCCCCTTTTCTTGCTTTTATATTTCATCTATCCTTAGGCCCTCTTTGATAATGTTTCTAAATGGGAACATGTTTAAAATACCAATACCAAGGCATTATTTAAAATTGTAGTAATGAATTATTGTTTATGAAATTACATAATGCATTACAACTCTGTGAGAGATATCTTTATTGTATTCTCTTCAATGTATTAAAACAAAATATGTATGCTTATTATTCATTTTTGGTCCTCATTATGCATCTTTAGAGTTATCAATTCCTTGACCATAATTTGTTTCCCCCCTCCAATTCTTGCCTCATACTATTTTTTTTTGTTTTTCAGGAATCTATAATTTCATTGCTATGGGCCCTCTCTCCCACAATACATATTTTCATTTTTGCAAATCCTCTATAACTTAACTGCTGATCTCTTCCAGTCGCTATGGCTGATATAGTCATCACCCTACGTGTCACGTGGCAATTTTATCAGACATATAGTCCATCAAATGGCCTGTACTCAAAACCTTTTCCACTTGGTAGAACCTGCCAGAACTTAGATTTGAATAACATAGCCTTTGAGAATTGAGTCATTTCCATGTCTCAGTGAAGCTTAAAAGTAACACATTACTGGAAGTTCTCATCTCTTGTCTTAACAAATTTTAGACACCACCATCCCCTGTAATGTCAATTTCTTTGACTTCTTCAATTTCTCTCAGTATTTCTTTCAGGAGGACTTTGTCTTGATACATTAAACAACAAATAGTGAAGGGGAAAAATGCTGATTTAGAACTCCTCATAGTGCTTTATATTTATTTGATTATATCTTAGTACTAGAACACTTTTATAGTATATGTGGTCACAAAATAATATGAAAGGGGTAGAATTTGTCTTTTTCTTTAAGTTCTAAGTCTTCGGGCCACTATAATATTACTTTTCTATTCTTCCTTGTACCAAGATTCCAACTGAGTTTATTATAAACTAAGTCTTTTAGTGAAGTTTCCCTAGATAACAGTTGAGAAGTGAGGCCACCCAGCAATCATATGTAAACATAAATACCTTAGCTTCACATAGTATGGAATAGTATTGACTGAAATAAGATTTGAACCTATACTTGAAGAATAGTTTATTAGATTTGCTGTAATTCTTATGATTTCCCAACTATGGTATATATTTTTCATTTAACTCAACAACATATTTTGTCTACCTACTATATGCAAAGAAAACCCTGCATGGAATGCATAAATAAACATGAATGCAGCCCTTGCTCTCAAGGTACTTACATTTAAAAGGAGACATAAAATTTATACCCTGATATTTCAAAATGAACCCAGTTTTCAGAAACATTATCATAGCTGCTCACTACTATTTTTAATTTTAGAATTTTAAATTTATAGTATCCTTCAACTTAACCTGTTTTTTTAATGACTATCTTCCTGCATTTTTCTTTGTTGAAAGATTTTCACTTACTTTATAGGAGCAAACTTTAATTCTTTGTAGACTACAGTATGGTGACTCCTTAGCTTACAATATCTTGAGAAAAATAGTCTGAACCTCCAATTCTCTAATGGATTTGTGACCCAATTTGAGCACTCCCTTTAATGATACAGATTGCAACTCACCCATACCTGCCAATCTCATGTGACCTTTGTTCATGCTTTCACTGAAGGAATCACCAAAAAAAATATTGTTATTATAATTATGGTCCTTTCAACAAGATCTTAGATTCATTAAAAACAATTCATTCATTTTTCATCATTTCCAAAAGGCAACTCAGAGCTCTGTCTTCCTCCCATTCAGTTCTAGGCCTCACTCAGAATTCTTCTGTTGTCTCTCTAAAATCTGTTTGGATGGCCAACATTCAATTATAAGATATTAAATACTTCACAAATCTGAACATCATATGTAAATGTGAGGTTAATTGTAATTATTGTTTGAGAAATAGGTAATCTTCATCCATTTGATACTTTAAAGTTAGGCTATACTCTTAGAGAATTAAGGTTAAGTGTCACTAGAAGGGCAGTGGAAAGGTGGTAAAACACAGTATTAATAAAAATTGTGTAGTCAACATTAAAGGATAGAATCAGAGAGGGATAGGATCTAAAGAGGAGATGGACTTGTCATTTAGAAAGAGCAGGAAATAACCAATATACAGTAGTCTGCATGCTATATTGGTATTCATACTTTGTCAGCATATAGAAGATCCCCAGAACATTGTAGAGGATTTGTAAATGACATGGACCAGACATAGTAAGGACATTGCTACCTGCACTGATGGAGGGAGAGCCTATATAAATGAGATCACAGATCCATTAAATTATTAAAGTTGTATAGGAAATCTGTTGCCCTTCTGCATTTTTATTCTAGTCTATATCATTGTCTGTGAAAATATTTAATATGATAGTTTTGATATAAATGATGATGATTTGCCAAAAGGTGTCATATTTCAAAAAGGTATGACATCTTGGTCCAGGCCTTTGAGTCCACCACTGCCAATGTATAAAATCCTTCCACAAATACAGAATAGCAGTAAATTTGTAACTTTTCTTAGAGAGCTGAGTATGGCACTAAGAGGTTAAGAGTCTTACTCAGAGCCATATAGCTAATTTATCAGCAGTAGGTCTTAATCCCATCTTACTGACTCCAAGGATGGCCCCCTAACCACTACATACTGCCTATCATGTCAGAAGTGTTTTTATGAAAGAAAATGTTGGTTAATACTTTTTTAAAAAAATTACCATCTAATACAATTTTTATATTTTTTCAGTGAATACTCTATAATATGCCTGTGATAAAACCTGAAAATAAGAATTCTAAACAAAGGTATATAATTAGTTTTCAACTACTGAATATGATAAAATAATAAGTTAATATTAATACTGTTCTTCCTTAACAACTTTATTTATGCTGATTTATCTTGATGGAGAACAAAATGTTCAGATAAAAATACATTTTTTATGAAATGTACTTACTTATATTTAGGAACTTTACGAATGTTTTGATTTCAAATAAATATGATTCTTCCACTCCCACCATCCCAACCCACAAATGTCTATTATCACTCTGTATGTTAATTTCAAACCAAAAGGCCTTTCAATAGCTGTTTGCATAATACTGTTTTGACAAAGTGTGAGGCAGTCCTTTTTACAACTTATGCTTTGGGATTCAGATTTAACCCTATGGGGCTGTTTTAAAATATGTTTTTCTATGGTTTTTAGTCTCTGAAGAATATAATTATTCCCTTTAGTAACATTTGACAGAAAGAAAGAAAACAACATAACTCAGATTTTCTCCTTGTTTAGTATGACTGATCAATTTTTCAGGAGCAAAATTCTCCATGAACTTGTAATGCAGGTGGTTGTTTTTGAAACTGGAAAATTGAAAACTGTATATCTTCTAAGCACTGTGTTTTTCCCCCAGACGTTTCCGAAGACAAGATGTTCGGCATGGAAATGCAGCTCAGCAGTGTTTTGGACAGCAGTTTGTTGGTAATCCAAACATAATAAATTGCTACCAGTTGCTTTGAGCATACTTTACAGATAACTGAAGTGAAAAGCATTAAACATCTAATATGGAGAACCATAGTTATCTTTGCAGTTGACCTTCACAAGAGTAATGTTTACTGAAACATTATATTTCTTTGAGTGGTGAAGAGGGACTTTAAAGAGAAATTATTTTTAAATGAATAAAAGATTCTTTTTACTTGAAAGCATTAACAACTCACAACAGGGTTCTCTAGATATTTCAGACCAATATATCACCCTGCCCTTAGTGTAAATGTCTTGTTGGATACCTCCAGAACTATTTATGTCTGACATTTATATATCACCTTAAAATTTGCAAAGCATTTTACATGCATTGTGTCGTCTGTTTCTTATAACCACATAGGTATTATTAACCCCATTTTTATAGATGAGGAAACCGAGGCTGATAGAGGTTGTGACTTGTCTAGAGTCAGACAAGAAATGTCAGAAGCAGTATTTTAAGCCACACCTCCCTGACTCTAAACAAAGTATTCTTCCCACTATACCACATTTTCAGTATACCTAGAAACTTCCTTATTCCACTTTATTTTCTACCTGTCAAGAACTGCCTTGTTCCCTCATCCCTCATTCCTCTCCTATGACCAAGTATGCCTACTTTCTTTCATTTATGAAATGTGGCCTACCAGTACTCTGACACCAATTCCAGCACTAGGAATGTAGTACATAAAGTATCCTTGCTTCACAAAGTCCTAGGCTTGGTATTAAGCCATGTTTTTGCTGCTTATTCTCCATATCACTTACTCCAACTTCTTCCATAGCATATTACCTCTGGTTGTGTAAAAGCCTAGTTCCTTAAGTTTCTTCCTCACCTGGGTTTCTTATATTATTTATTTGAACTGCCTGGACTTGCTTCATTATCTATAGAGACATGTGATATGTTTGCTTACCCCCACCTTAGCTAACTTCCTGACTGTGACAACTGACCCTGTGGAAGCTATCCATCTCCACCATTATCTAGCTAAACTCCCATTCCTGACTGTCTCTAAATGTCTCTATGCCTTTTTTTCTCGTGTCTTGGCAAAACACCCATTTTAAGTAACTTTTTTAATGGACCTAGACCTAAATGAGTAAACCCTGAGAAGTTGTCCAACTTTGATCTTGAAATAACATTATTTGCCCTTAAGGGACGAGAGCTTCTTAGTTTGTGACAGAGACAAATCAGGGAGAGAAAAAAAAAGAAAAAGAGAAGCTAAATACTAACTCCAAAATTTCCTTTACAGGAGAAGTGTTAGATAAGACTGAGGAACGTTTAGCGTATGGTATAGAAAATAACAGTACTTTGCTGGAATGCACTCCACGATCATTGCAAGCAAAAGTCATCTGGTTTGTACAGAAAGCACGTGAAACAAGAAAGGAAGAGGTAATTTCTCATTTCTCATTTGATTCTATATGTTTATAAAATGCTTTAAAAATTGGGTACAATAAGACATTTGCTGATCTGAATTGATGTCTTCTTAAGATTTTTATTATTTTTTAAATCAACATTTTCAATAGTTATCAATCCTCACATTCAAGTTCATTAAACTTGGCTGCTGGAAATCAAAAGTTGATCTAGAACAGGTGTGGGCCTATCTGATTCAGTCAAAGGGCCACACCAGAGGACCTAGAGGGCCACATGTGGCCTGGAAGCCACAGGTTCCCCACCTCTGATCCAGAAGAATGATCCATCTAGCTGAATGAATTGAATGTTAGTGTGTCACAATGCTTTTCCAATATTGTAATGCTAATTCTCAAGTCCAACTCTGATATCTCATAATGATGTGGCCATTACCCTATATTCTCAAAGGCTGTTCTAAAAAAGAACAAGTTTTGCAGGTATTGCCAAGTGAGAAAGCCTGAATCGAGGCAGGTCTGGTAATGGGTCATAAATCTCTGAAATTCAAAGACATATCTAGTTAAATATGAAAAAAATGAAACATAAGGTTGATCAATATAGGGATTTTTTCAGCCACAGCAATCTACAAACCAACCAGTCAATCAGCCAGCATTTGTTAAGCACTTAAATAAGCACTAGTGATACAAAAAGAAACATGAAACAGTCTTGGGCTTCAAGGAGCTTACATTCTAACAGACTGTATATATTACAGCAAACATAGGTGGCAGTGATTCTTGGTTAGAGAAAAAATCATGCTGATAAAATCATTGTGACTAGGTAAATGAAAGTTCTATAAAAGAATGGTATTTTTCTTAGTATCACTCATATGTTCAATTAGATCATTTTAAATGGTTACCTTCTTGTAAACAAAATGAATAATTTGTCAATGTGGTAAATTACTTGCCTAAGAAAAAGATTAATACCATCATCATTATCAAAAGGAGTTTATTAAATGCCTGATTGGATGGCTTTGGAATAAGTACCATTACTAGTGAACCACAAAGACACAGTTCCTGCTCTCTAGCATTCTACAGGTTAATGTAGGGGATATTAAAGATATAGAATATAATAATAATAGTTGGCACTTATTTAATACTTCAACGTTTGTAGGGCACTTTACCTCATTTATGTCATGTGATACTTCCAACAGTCCCATGAGGAGTGTGTTTTTGACTGATAAGGAAATGGATATTAAGAGAGATTAAATAACTTGACATTGGAAGAAAATTCCTGAGGTGGCATTCATATCCGACTTGCTGCTGATGCCAAGTCAAGGACTATTTCCGCTATACAATACTGCTTCTGTAGACATAGAGAAAGTGGAAAGAAAAGATACATTAATTTAGTGGATAAAAATACGTTGTTGAAGTATAGATATAGGCCATGGACAAGTGCCTTTTAAAGGTATAAAACAGAGATGGACAAGTAATTAGGGACATACAGGATTTCTTTGTCCGTCAGAGAGCAAAACCAATGCATTTCCAATTTTTTGTTTCTCTGTTGTCTGCAGACATGAGACATTCTTAGATTTTCTCACTCCTATAAGTTTTTACTTGCTCCTTCTACTCTTACACCAATTCCGTCTTCCTGACTCCATTCCCTACATTACCTAATATCATCAATACATCGGTTATATCTAAGCATGCGTGTCTCACTTTGCGTCATCTCTCAGACGAGATGTTTGAGATATGTTTCAACATTGGTCTTTTGAAGCTGCTACTAGTTACTGTTTTCATTAGTTCCAAGGTCTTTTCAATTTTTTTTTTGCATATTGTTGTTGTTGTCATCATTTAAATTCTTCTCCTTATTTAACTTTGCATCAGTTCATCCAAGTTTTTCATGCTTCTCTGAATTGGTCATATTCTTCATTTCTATGGTACAAGAATGCTCTATTACACACATTCTTTCTAATTCGTTCAGCCTTTAGCCTACTTAGTGAGCATGTATCTTGTCTCTAGTTCCTTGCTGTTTCAAAAGGTTCTGCTAGCACTATTCTTGCACGTGTGGGTCCTTTGCATCTAAACTTGACATCCTTTGCATATATGCCAAATAATAATATTGCAAGATCATAGAGTATTTACAGATAAGCATCATAGAATAGTTCTGAATCATTTTTCAGAATGGCTGAATGTACATATCCACCAACAATACATTAATGTGCCTGTTCTAGAACTCTTCAAACAATTGTTAATTTTCTGATCCCTTTGCCCATCTGGTGAGTATGAAAAGGACCTCAGAATATTTTAAATTTTTGTTTCTCTAATTATTACTGATTTGGAGGATTTTTCATAAAATAGTGTATCATAAGTAAATAATTAGAGAAATCAGAAAAAGTAGGAATGTTGATGTAAAATACTAAATAAAGTGTTACTAAGAGGCTATAGAACCATCTTCAAACTAGACCATATTACTATGCAAAACAATTAAAATCACATGATTATATTAATAGATACATAATTTTTTTTAAAAATACAACACCCATTTATGTTAAAACATTAAAACCATAGTAATAAGTAGGTCTTTTCTTAATAATATAAACCAAGAATAATTATTATCTATAAAATAGAACCATTAACAGACTTTCCAATGAGATTAGAATAAAGTAAGGATGTCCATTTTCACCATTACTCTTTAACGTAATTTTAGGATTCCTAGCAATAGTAATGAAAATAAAAATAAATTAAGAGAATAAACAAGGGAAAAAAGGCCATCAGCACAATATCAGGAGATATGATAGAGAACATTAGAGATTCAATTACAAGTTAATTGAAGTAATTAATTACTTCAATAAAGTATCAGGATATAAAATAAATCCACAAATTATAAATATTTCTGTGTATGACTAACAAAATCTAGTAGTAAAGAGAAGAAAGTCTATTCACAATATCATTAGAATATATACAATATTTGAAAGTCAGTCTCCCAAGATACACTCAGAATTTGTAGAAATATGTTTCTAAAAGACTCTTTACAGAAATGAAGACAATAAAAATCTCAATTACTCATGATCAGTTTATACAAATATAATAAAAATAATGTATAGTCCAGTATTATACATATCAAAACACTTTGCTTACCTTATAGGACTAGAATAAATAAGAACTATATTCATCTGGAAAAGCAAAATGTCAAAAATCTCAACAAAAACGATGGGGAAAAAAGGTGAAAATGAAGGGGGAAATTTAGCAGTCACACATCTTAAACTATACATTTGGTAGTGGTTAAAAAGTTGAGCAGTGTAATATATTACGTAAACAATTCCCATAAATAATCAAACTTAGTAGCATTTTGTAGAATAAATCAAAGATTCTAACTCCTAACATAAGGACTTCCTATGATCTGCTAAAAAAAAAAAAAATCTGGAAGACAATCTGGTAGAAATTAGGCTTAAACTAACAATTTAGGCACTACCAACATACTGTAATAAACTCTAAATGGATATATGACCTGAAGATTTTGTTGCTAATAGAGGAGAAGGGAAAGAGATATCTTTTACTACTTCATATGGTAGAAGAAATCCTAATCTATAAAAAGGATAGAGATGATCATAAAAGATAAAATGGAAAGTTTTGATTACATAAAATTGTAAAGTTTTTGTATAATCAAAATAAATACGGTTAGAGTTAGAAGGGAAAAAAGTAATTGGGCAGCATATTATTTTCCTCCTTTTTTAAAGCTCCATATCTACCTCCTTCATCTCAGATGATCTCACCTCCTCCTGTATTGAAACCTTGTCTACCTAATATAAATTCTTTCACTCTGCTGTTCTTCAGTTTTGTATGACTCTTCTTCACCCCACTTGGGATTTTCTTAGCTAAGATCCTGAAGTGGTTTGACATTTCCTTCTCCAGTTCATTTTACAGATGAGGAAACTGAAGCAAACAGGGTTAAGTGACTTTCCCAGGGTCACACAGCTAGTAAATGCCTGAGGCCAGATATGAATTCAGGAAGAAGAATCTTCTTGGCTCCAGGCCGCACATTCTATCCACTGTGGAAATTTGCCTCTAGTCCTTTGGACATCTATAGCTTCACCTATCTTCATCTCTCATGTCTTAGAGCAAAAGGTAGGCCTTGCCCTTGATCCTACTCCTTATCTCCTTTTGCACCATTTTCTGTTAGTTAGTTTTCTCTCCTGTAGTCCTCAGTCATTTTATTTCACTTGCTACTTTTACTCTGCCTATAAACATGACCACTTTTCTCTTAACTAGGTAATTAAAAAAATCCTTTAATCCTGTAAGTGCTTTGTGGTACTTTTCTAATTCTTACACTAAACAAACTTTTTTAAAGATAGTCTACACTCAATGCCCAAACATTCTCTTCAAGTGGTGTTCACATGTTACTACTTGTCTTTGCAACTGTTTTGTACAATTCTGCTTCATTACATACTTCAATGGATTTGTCTTCTCATCGATGTGAGTCCTTCCTCTAACAGTGTAGTTGATGACTCATCTTTTTTTTCTCTTCCTGTTCAATGCCTCTCTATGTCATTCCATAAATCCTCCAGTGAGGTATTACCCAACATGCTGGGGCTCTTTCTCTGGGTCTTTAAAAATTTTAAGATTACCAATGGAGTATCCATGTTGTTCATCCCTTGTTATTCTCTCTCATGAGATGGCTTTCTTTTCTGGCCACATATACCCAAAATTATGTCTCTTACACCACTTTTTTGAGCCCATTGTCATTGACAGTGTGCTGCAGCATCCTGAAACTCACTATTCACTGTAATTGTTCATCATCTAATACTATATGTTATAGTCATCTGTGATAGTGCTTTATCAACACCATAGAGTCTGTGGTCAGTGAGGGCAGGGACTGAGACTTGTCTGCATTTTGTACTGACTACAGGGCCTAGCACTGTACTTTGCACACAGTTGGTATTTAATAAATGTTTCCTGAATAAAATACGGATTAATTTCCTCAGTCTTAAAGTCTGTGTATGCTGTGTATGTGTAGATAGATATCACTCCCCCCAAAACTTCATGTGCCCACCCCATTCACTGCTAAATACACTTCTAACCCCTTTTCATTTTGTTCAAGAGCCATAAGTTTAGTTCAAATGCACCTTTACTGAATTATCATATTCTACTCCCTTTTGTATATTTTTTGTTCAAAAACAAAACAAAACTCACTGCCTCTCTTTCATATTCCATATTTTCCAATCTTTGCTACGTTTGGATATTCCTCTCTCTCTTCCATTTCTGTCTCTTCCTGGTCAAACCATATCCATTATTAGGATTTTGTTCAAGTAGTACCTATTCCATGAAGTTTTCATCGATTCCCTGCTGCTTGAAATGATAGTTCCCTCTTTGGAATCCTCATAGGACTTATTTTATGCTTTTTCCCATGCTCCAATTATGTTCCTCTTTATTTTCTAATTATGTGTGCATGTGTATTATCTCACCTACTAAATTTTAAGCTCCTTAAGTGATAGACTACACTTATATATATATCACATATGTATGTTATTTATTTTACTTATTATTACTTATTACTTATATCTCCCAGTCTGCCTAGAATATTTTTGACAAAGTAAATACTTAATATATATTTGTGAATGAGAATGGAAATCCTAACGCTCCAAGATAGAAGCATATAGGTCTCTCAGTTTACCCACCAAACTATTAAGGTTTATGTATTACAATCTAGAAACAAAAATTCTCCAATGAATTACAGTTTAATAATAATACAAAAATGATCTGGAAGTCTGCTGATAAGGGAGACTGAATTAAGTATACCTGATAGGTGTGACCCATTATAGTGCTGAAATTTTTCTCAGTTTTATTTTGTCAGAAGTGGATGAGAGTTCCTTTTGAGCCAATCATCACTAATTTAGCAGTGTATAAGAATGCCTGATATTCTGAGTTGACTATCTCCAGTAGAAGAGTCATTGTGTTATTAATGGCTTTTTTCACTCCATCTGGCCTGTTTCAGATTAGAATCTCATTCTAATCTTGTCTTGGATGGAAAAATTTTACCTTGCCAGTCTTTCTGACATACTGCATCTATCAACATTTAGCTGCAGCATTCATTCTCATTTCTCCTGGAATTTGCTGCTCCTCTCATATTGCTTTATTAAAACTTCTGTCCTTCTTCCTAGTTTTATCTTTTCTTCTCTGTATATAGTTCTCTTAATTGGTACATGGGGATAGGACTTGGATTAGGGACCAAACCTTTGATTCCATTGATGTAGATAACTCCTAGATGAGGAAGCTCTCTCTAACAGTGTAGATAATTATCTTTTTCCCAACTTAATATCTTGGAAAGGTTTCTGTCATTAACTCAATCAATAAACATTTATTAAGTGCCTGTTACATGCCAGACATTGTGCTAAACCGTAGCAATGCAAAAAGAGGCAAAAAAAACTGTCCTTGCCTTCTTGGAGCTTACAGTCTAATTAATGACAAAAACAACAAGAAGGAAGAGAAGAAGGAGATGGAGAAGAAAGTGAAGGAGAGGGTGGAGGAAAAAGGAGAAGGGGAAGAAGAGGAAAGGAAAAGCAAAGGAAAAGGAGGATGAGAGGAAGAAGATGAAGAGAAGGAGAAGAAGAAAGAGGAGGAAGAGGAGGAGGAGGAGGACAATGACAACATCAACAGTAGTTTAAGGGAGTCGCTGAATGTCAGGCAGCCAGTGTGTATGAGAGGCAGAACTGGATCCTAGGTCTTTTCACCTCTCAGATCAGCTCTGCATCCATTACAATGCACTATCTCTATAGAATTAATGCTTTCATAAATATAAGTGATTCTATGTAATGGGTGGTTTATATGTCCTGTCATTGCTTTTGTTGCTACAGATTGGGATTCAAAACTTTGCTTTCAGTGAAATATCCAAAGAAATTTGTTAACTTCATTGCATTCTTTTTATATGTACTCTGTAGGCAAAGCATAGTACATTAAGGATTAGTGTAGGAAACAATTCTTACAAAAGAGATTTCATGAGAAAGCTACCGAAATTATCTAAATCAGTTCTAACATACAATCATTTTATTATATATGGGACTTTCCATCTCATTACAAAATGCTGTTTTTAATTGTTGTTTTGCATAGAGCTCCATTAAATAGCAAAATTAGAGAGGCCTTGGAGGAAATGGCTTAATGCTATTTCTTCAAAAAATGCTGAGATATTAAAATGTAATTGGTTATTGCTGCCTTGCCCCTTATTCCCCCATTTCTCCTTAGACACATGATATAATCCAAATTCCACATATCTGTAGGATCTGTTAAGGCCCAGGTGAGAATATCACCTTACAGACTTCAGGCTGTTGTCACCAGTTAGTGTTTGTTCTCCCCCAATTGGGTCTTTTCTCTTTTGTATATTAAAGTGCCTGCTGCTCATTTTTTTATGATCACTGCCATCAACATTATTGCCACTTCTTTTCATTTCAACTACTCTCTTTCCCTCTTTTTGCTCCATTTTTCTTTGTATCTTCTGTCTCCTGTAATTTGCTCCCATTTGTGGACAAAAAAAGGTTGTTAGTGCTATATAGAAAATGTGAGTTGGAGCCCTAATTCTTAGAAAATCACACAACTTTAGAATCAACAGGTTACAGAGGTGGTCATCAAGCTCCACCCATACCTAAACAGGAATTCCTGCTATAGAACCCAGGATAAGTTGTCATCTAACCTCTGCTTGAAGGCTCATTTCTTCCATAGGTAATGCATTTCCAATGGGGTAGGTAAAAGGGTAAGGGAAAAATTCTTCCTTATATCAAATCATAATTGTCTTGCAAAACTTAAAGTGTTATGCAAGTATGAGCTACTTATAATCATGATCATGATTACCATTGTCATCGTGGTCTTAACCATCATCATCATCATCATTTGCAACTTTCATGCTCTAATTCGTCATGATACTTTCTATCATGTGGCATCTAAAACTGGGCACATTATTCCATATGTGGTCTCACAGTAGCCAAGTACATTAGCACCATCTGTTCTGTGTGCTGGGCATCTCATGGCAATTTAAAGTTAGCTCTGTTGTCATGTGTTTACCCATAATGAGCTTTCCATCTAACTATATGATAATGTAGCCATATCTATCTATCTTGTCCATAAGAAGAGCTTGAGAGACTTTGTAAAATGCTTTGATGAAATCTTGGCATACTATATTGATAACATTCCCATGATCTACCATTTATCATGTTTATTTTTTAAAAAAAAGGAAAGGGAGACTTTTATGGAATTACTTGTCTAGGTGAGGTTCTCCTAGGACTTACTGATCACCACTTGTCTTCTGAAGTATTCGCAGAAATAACATTTTTTTGAGATACTCAGGGGTTGGCTGACATTGTCTGAACACTTCCCATGCTATCTCTCCTTTTGATGTACATGAATAATGAGCTTATTATATTACTCTTCAATGTCCAAACACTACATTTTGTTAAATTGGATAAATTTGGAAAAAAGATTAAATATGCATTTTTCCTTCAGATTCAAAAATCCATTATTGGTGTGAAGAATGTGCTTTCTATTTAATATGCCAAATAAGGAAAGGATAAAGTAGAAATATATTTTATTCAGGAAGTCTTTCAAAATATTGGGTAATAATATTACATGTTCAAAAGTAGGGCATCATAAATGGGAAGTATGAATTTTTATGGAGACATTTCTCATACAGACACCAGTGAATCAATTTTGATACTCTTGTCCTAGAAATCATGAGTACTGCAAGCTTCCCATATTTTAAAGGGTCAAGTCAAAATCCTATTAAATGAGTTCCATCTTAATGGAAGTCTCCATGTAATAAAAACATTCCTAAGCTCCAACTGCCAGCAATGTTTAATAGAGTGAAGACAGTAATATCAAAGACTTGTCCATGCCCATTCGAAGGTCATTTTATTGACATTGTCCCTCAGTGATGTTTCATTCATCAAATCAGAATAAGTATATCAATGAGATTGAAGTCCTGATTCTCAGTCCAAGGCATCCTTGTTAAGTTACCCCTTGAAACAGGGTGTCTTTTGGGGAAGCCTCAGGATATTGTTGTTTGTTTTCCGTATCTGTACCAGGATTATACAAGGGGTAGAAGGAGCAACATTTATACAACTAAATATTGATATGCATCTTCTGCACATAGAACATCGTACAAGACACTAAAAGAGATACAAAGTTTAGTTAAGTCATGGCCATTTTATCCATAAATAATGGAGACATGTAAAGAAATAAATATAATACTGAATTGCATATAATAAGCACATTAGTGAGATGCGAGTAGAAATGTTACTAACTGGAGGGTTTAAGGAACCTCTCAAAAATAATTTGGGCCTTCAAATGTATATAGAAATTGAATAGGAAAGGAGAGAGAGGGACAGACAAAGACATATACACACAGAGAGGGAGGGGGTCATTCTAGGCTTAGGGAACAGCATGAAGAAAAAATTGGAGAGAAAAATCAAATGATACATTCAAACAACAAATCCACCTTGGCATGTACTCAGAACAAGTGGGAGAAAACAATGCAAAATCTACTATGCTGTGCAGAAAAGAACACTGGATACGGTCTGAGAAAAGGGATTTCAAACTTGACTCTGTTTCCTACATCATGGATACTCTAGAATAAATAATTTTTACTGTCTATGTTTCTCAGTGTCTTTATTCATAAATAGAGGAATGGTACTATATTAACTCTATTAACTATATTATTTTCAGATCTACATCTTAAATTACAAGGTTATTTAAGATTGTAAAGGTAGGATGTTCCAAATTATAGATAGCTATGAATGGAAAGCAGAGAAATATTTTTTGGTTGATATTAGGGATCTACTGAAGCTTTTTGAACAAATGTAAAAAAAGCATGAGTCTTGAACCATTGTGTAAATAGAAGGATGAAACTAGAAGCACAGGGCCTGAGTTCAAATCCTAACTCTGCTTTATCATGATAAAGTAGTAAACCAAGGTAAAGTCATTTTAACCCCTGGACTTCATTTTCCTCTTCTGTAAAACCAAGGAGTTGGATTCCATGGCCTCTGACATTCCTTGCAACTCTAGCTCTGTGATCCTAAAATGTATTGTTAATATGTGTGGTACAGTGCGAATGAGAACTTATAAGGAAATCCAGTGGATCCAGAAAGACTTGTCAGGCTAGGTAGCTTGATGTGTATTTCAGTTCACTTAAATAGTACTGTATGACTATTGCACAAGTCCAAGAAGCCAGTGAAGATGTTAATAGAATTGTTGCAGTGAAGTAGAGAGGAAGGAACTGATGCAAAAATGGGAGGGAGGCAGAGAATCCATAGGATTGGTCACTGATTGAGAATTTAAAATAATTACAGGGGATAGAATCAATGATAACACTAAGTTTTGATTGTGAGGATTTGTTTTGTGCCACTATAAGAAATAGTAAAGTTATGAGGAAGCACAGATTTGGATGGGGGTCATATTAGAGGGAGGCACAGAAGTTGAGGGGAAGCATAGCTTAAGGGTACAAGTATATTTGGAAATGGATGCCATAACTTGGTGTTCTTCACCCCACCCCGCAAAAATCCATCCATCCATCTATCCATTTAGCCTGTTTACTGAGAGCATCTACAATAAAGACTCTATGATGATTCCTATTAATAATGCAAAAAAGAAGACAGTCTTTTTCCTCATTGAACTTTCAGTATAGTGGGAGAAAACCCTAGCCAGTAAACAGATTCCCATATCATTGGCTTCATGGTCTTTCTCTTCCCATGTTTAGTAATCCTCATAATGCTTTTTGGCAAATAGATTTAGTTGAGAGCTCCTCAGTTCTGGATCCCTCTCAAACAACTTATGCTTGGATGTTATTAGGAGAAAATATGTGGGTGTATTATTCAAAATAATTAATATTAGACCTATAAGTAACATTGTTGTTGAGTTCTTTAGGTTGTGTCCAATTCTTCTTGCCCCCTTTTGGGGGCTTTCTTGGCAAAGACACTAGAGTGGTTTGCCATTTCCTTCTCTAGCTCATTTTACAGATGAGAAATTGAGGCTAACAGGATTAAGTTAAGACTTGTCCAGGGTCACACAAGTAGTAAGTGTATGAGGCTGGATTTGAACTCGAGCATGAGTCTTCCTGATTTCAAGCCCAGTACTCTAACCACTATGCCACCTAGCTGCCCACATTGGCATAAGTTATCAGACTCCTCCTCTGATGCCCTCATTGTTATTTAGAGGTAACTTTATATCCTCAGAGGCTATCCCTAGCGTCGTGGAGGGGCTTCAAGTATGGACCTAGAAACAGACTGTGCATGTCTTCCAAAGACAAGTCTAGGGAAGTATAGAGGGGCTTATTAAGAGAAAGTTTACCACCAGCTGATTGATTTGGGGGCAAAAACAATTTTTAAACCATTTACCACGTCCATAGAAGTTTCAATCAATGTCTATTTAGGACTAATCACAGATGTAAAATAAAATCATGGAACTTTTTAAGATGACGTGTTGAATATTTATGTTCTCTATCATGAGTCACAAATATATTTCACTGCTCCATCAATATTCCCTATTCTCTCTCTTGTTATCCAATAAAATTGTTACATTCCATCCCTTTTGGACATCAAGAGTAGTAATAGGCAGATTAGTTGATGAAGGATGGTTTA
This sequence comes from Trichosurus vulpecula, assembly GCF_011100635.1. Lineage (NCBI taxonomy): Eukaryota > Metazoa > Chordata > Mammalia > Diprotodontia > Phalangeridae > Trichosurus > Trichosurus vulpecula. The sequence goes on along the minus strand of NC_050577.1, from coordinate 159,512,135 downwards.
TGGCTGCTAAGAGAAGTTAAGACGTCAGTAGCTTCCTTCCATGTAACTTATGATGCCATTCACCCTTAATTTGTGTCAAGTGTCAGTGGTAAATTAACTATAGATACTGTGCTTTCTTAAGATAGCTTCCCTTATTATCACCATGGAAAATTAAATATTATCAAACACATGAAAGGTACATGAGTCCATATTGCACTAGTGGAATTCAGGGAAGTGAAACCCTATCTTTAGTCCTACCCTCTCATTTTCTATGACTCACTGTTCAAAGACTTCCACCGATACCAAGCTCAACAGGGTGCTTAAAGGATCAAATGACAGTCATGGCTTTCTGTCTTCTTGTGTGCATGGATTGAAATCAGAAGCTTTTGTTCTTGTATTCTTTTTTCTTTGTTGTGTTTTCATAACATTAAGTACAGCATGTGAACTCCTAGAATCATTTGAAACAGCTGCTTCACAGTTCTGAACTTTTAAACTCCTTTCAAGCCTTTTTCCAGAACAAAAACACCCATCTTTACTAAATGAGAAATGACTGTTTACAACTCCAATTATGGATGTTCTGAGTTTGCATGTGTAGCTTTGATCAACCTCACTAAATACTCTTATGCTCCCAATTGCCCTTTTTACTAAGTACTATTCACCAATGCTCATTTACCTTCCTTTCTAGCTATAAGAATTCATTCCCATTTTATAGATAGAAAAAAAAAAACAAGGCACAGAGAGTGGTCATAGGAATAGAAATGTGAATAAAAAATGGACATGGAACCTAGATCTTTCCATGTTTTTCTAGAACTCCATATGATAATATGCTGTATCACCTTGCTTATTAAATTATTTCACAAAGCATTTATTAAATGCCAATTCATTTCAACCCAATAAACATTTATTAAGCACCTACTCTGTGCCACATACTACTAAGTGCTAGAGATCAATAAAAAGATAGTTCCTGTGCTCAAGGAGCTTGCAATCTAGAGGGGGCAGATATTGCAAAAAAAAAAAAAAGAAGCTGGAAAGTGGGGATAGATAGAGGTGAATGGGACATCTCCATTCCATGGAGTTGAAGCCAAGCAGAGCTACAGTGGAAAATGGAATGAAAGTCCAATTCTTGGTGTCTATAAAGGAAAGCTTTTGGAGGAATTAAGTGCTCTACCACTTCATCCCTTCATTCAGAAGAGAGAGGAGGTTCAGGGTGGTGGGAAAGTATCCAAGTCTAAGTTAGAATGGTGATGAGATTAGAAATGATTATCCTGGAAGTTTATCTCCATGCATTAGTTTTCCCTCTTCCTTCTCCTTGAAACTTTCAGACTATTCCTCAGTCTTTTTTTTTGGCTAGATCTTTATCTATGTCATGCCCTCTAACTGTGGTGTCCCCCAAGTTTCCATCTTCTTTTTCTTCTTTATAGTCTCTCACTTGATGATTTTCTCCTTTATAGTCATGGACTTGGTGATTCCTATCCCTATGTTTGTCATCTCAGTGTTAATTTCCAGATCTATATATCCAGCCCTAGTCTCTCTCCTGAGTTCCAGTCTTACATCACCAACTTCCTCTTAGACATTTCCAGTTGAATGTTCTGTAAGCATCTCAAGCTGAACATACCCCAAATACAGGATATTCCTAAAGTCTGGACACATAGGCAAAAATCCATATTTTCAAGAAATTAAATAAATGAAATTTTCAAAATTTTATTTAATTGGAATATTAACAAATAACATCTTCAATATGATTTCCATCATTTGTGGTGCAAAGGTTGATGTACTTTGCGAGATTGACATGAACTTGATGCAATAACTTCACATTTTCTATGTGTCCAAACATTAGGAACACCCTGCAGAACTTATCTTTTCCTCCAGATCTACCCCTATTCCAAAATTTCTTGTTTCTCCTAAAGGTACCATTATCTTTTCAGTCACCCAAGTTCATAATCTTAATGTCATCTTCAATTTCCTCACTCTCACTCACCTAATATAACCAAACAGTTGCCCAATCTTTCTACTTCCACATAATATGAAAATGTATCTGTATGTGTGTCTGTGTGTATGGACATAGTTGACTTGAATTAGATAAATAGATATATAATATGGATATATTTACATATGTAGAGATAAATATATTCAGGTAGGTAGATAGATTGACAGATAGATAGATGTCTCCCCTGCCTTCCATTATCACATCCACCTTCCTAGTTTAGTCCTTCATGTCCTTTTATCTGTACTATTTCAGTAGTTTTCTAATTGGCCTCCCTTCCTTCCCCTTTCCAATTCATCTTCCACAAAAGTGCTAATGTGATTTTCTTTTTTTTGGAGGGGGAAAGGCAGGGCAACTGGGGTTAAGTGACTTGCCCAAGGTCACACAGCTAGTAAGTGTGTCATGTGTCTGAGGCTAGATTTGAACTCAGGTCCTCCTGACTCCAGGGCCAGAGCTCTACTCACTGAGCCACCTAGCTGCCCCAACAATGTGATTTTCTTAAAAGCTGGTCTGATCATATCACCACCTCAACCCTCCCACCCTATCACCTCTCCCTCAAACTTGAGTGGTTCCCATTTACCTCTGGGGTAAAAGTCTGTGGCTTTTAAGACTCTTTACGACATGATTTTTCTGGTCTTCTCATGTGTTACTCCCCTCCACACACTCTACCACCAGCCATAAGGCTTATTTGTTCATCTCATATGGCACTACATTGAATATCTCTATGCCTATTCACTGGCTGCCTCCACCTCCCACTCCCATGCCTGAAATGTTCTCCTTCCTTACTTCTGATTTCCTTCAGCTCCAACGTGAATCTTCTGTTAATTGTCTTTTAAGGTTCTCTGCTACCCATACCCCAGCCCCTGCCTCAGCTAATACCGATGTCCTCTCTAAGATTTCCTTCTGTCTTCTTTGTTTATATCTTGCGTGTAGCTATTTATATTTATATTTTCTCCTCTATTAGAATATAAACTTCTTGAGGTCAGGGACTGTTTTTGCTTTTTTTTCCCCCTTGTACCTTCAATCTTAATACAGTGCCTGACACATATTAAGCATCTGATAAAAGATTGTTGTTTGATTGCCCATAAGTGCATATGGGATTAATATAAATATATACTTCTAATTGAGAACACCATGTTTAAGTGTAAATTGGCGCTTTTTTTTTCTTCCCATATAATTTCATTGCTTTTCAATGTCATGGTTAAGTACCTTGTCTGCCTCTTTCCTATGAAAAAATGCTGGACCAGTTGTTTGCAGCATATGGAAATCACTCTGTCCTCCTGAGGAGCAAGGCAACCAGATGTGCAGAATTCTTTGTTCAGTTGTTCAAGTTTGTTTCTTTGACAATGTCAGCATACTGAATTGATTTTTTGGTATCCTAGAATGTTGAAGACATTTTCTAGTAAAAAAAATGTACTTATGAAGAGTGAGTAAAGGAACACTTGGTAGAAATAATGTAAAAATTATGTTTTATGTATTATATTAACTTCTTTCCCAAAGAAATCTGGCATACAGATTTTTGAAAAACCACAGTAATACACACAATGTGAAAACAATTGTGTAACCATGAATTGCTGGAGTTACCCATGTTAACTGAAGCAGAAAGACTAAATCACATATAGACTTGAAATACCAATTTCCATGTCATTTTCTTGTAGGCATTTATGGTTCATAAGAGATACATTTAATTTTCAAAGTGATTTAATATATAGTACTATATGCTGCTCCAGACTGAGATAAAACAGAGTTCTATTTCCAGCCTTGCAACTTATGTATAACAACCAAAAGAGAGACAAAGGATGGAGAAAGCCATGATCCCTCTCCCTACCTAGGTGGTGCAGAACAATTTGTGCTATTGTGCTTATACCAAGTATATATTATTTCTCTTTGTGTTATTTATATGATGCTACTGTAGCAGGTGTAGAATAATAGGCTCATTTCTATAAGGTCAGTGGCAGAGAAGTAAAAAAAAATAGGTCAAGGATTATATGAGCTAGGAATATATGCGTTTTCTTTCAAGCTGTGTCTGGAACTTCTTTATCCTTATTACCAAGCACTTTCCATTTCATCAATCATACAGTTAGATTGTTGGTGCCCACAAAAGTACTCTGCTTTGGGAAAGGAAGCCCAAAGGCAAGATCAGTTGGTGATCAGTGGTGCCCACAATTAAAATAAATCTGGACTTGACAGATATCTTATGGCTGTAATCATGGCCTTTTCTTCACTGCTACATGTGGTTGGGAGAGGGGTAAAGGGGTACTGGAAAACAAACCACAATATTTACTTGAATCCAACAATCACATATGTATCCACAAACTATATAATAATAAGTGCTCAAGGGATGGAGGTGAAAGTATGCAGGAGATTATTGCTGTCATCAACATGAGTGACTTTCTTGTTGTGTTGAAGTACTCTCAGTACACTGGCTAGCTTCCATCTACAATGATGCCACAGAAACTAGAATTCGGACTACTTTTTAGTCCTCATAAAAAGACATTCTTCATCTACCAAGTTCCTTTTTTTCCTGATTTTTCCTGATTTGACCTGGGTTCAAGTCCCTCTTCTGAGACTTACTGAGTGTGTGATCTGGGCATGTGATTTCACTAACAAGTACTCTAGGCAACTCCTCATAAGTTGGAAAATTTTACAAATTTTTCATAAACAAAGCCAACACGACCAATATTAGAAAGAAAGGAAAAAGCCAGAACACATTTTTTACAGCAAGTGTCTCTGATAAAGGCTTCATTTCTCGGATATCTAGAAAACTGAATCACAGTTACAAGAATACAAGTCGTTACCCAATTGATAAATGTTCAGAGGATATGAACAAGCAGTTTTCAGATGAAGAAAGCTATCTATAGTCATATGAAAAAATGCTCTAAATCACTATTAACTAGAGAAATACAAATTAAATTAACTCTGAGGTACCAAATCACACTAATCAGATTGGCTTATATGACAGAAAAGGAAAAAGTTGAATGTGGGAAAACTGGGACACTAAGGCATTGTTGGTGTAGTTGTGAGCTGATCCAACCATTCTGGAGAGCAATTTGGAACTATGCCCAAAGGGCTATAAACCTGTGCATACCCTTTGATCCAGCAATATCACTATGAGGTCTATATTGCAAAGAGATTTTTTTCAAAAAGGGAAAAGGACCCTATTTGTACAAAAATATTCATAGCAGTCCTTTTTGTGGTGTCAAAGGTTTGGAAATTGAGGGGATGCCCATCAATTAGGGAATGGATGAACAAGTTGTGGTACATGAATGTAATAGACTATTGTTCTATAAGAAATGAGGAGCAGGATGATTTCAGAAAAACCTGGAAGGATTTACATGAACTGATGCAAAGTGAAGTGAGCAGAACCAAGAGAACATTGTAGAAAGTAACACCAATATTGTACAATGATCAACTGTGAGTCACTTAGCTATTCTTAGCAATACAATGATTCAAGACAATCCCAGTGGACTCCTGCTGAAAAATTGCTGTCCACATCCCAAGAAAGGACTGATGGAATCCAAATGCATATAGAAACATGCCATTTTTCACTTTATTATTTTTTTCTTTTTTGGTCTGTGTCTTTCACAAGACTAATATGGAAACATGTTTTGTGTGATCACACGTATGTAACTTATATTAAATTGCTTACTCTCTCAGGGAGGGGCATAAGGAGGGAGGAAGGGAGAGAATGTGGAACTTAAAATTTAAAAATTGAATGTTAAAATTGTTTTCACATGTAATTGGGAAAAACAAAATATTTTTTAAATAGACTGTAATTTGCAGAGAAACTGTTGACCAGCATTGCTAGAATGAATTTTCTCACCTTAGACTACCTTATACCAATGAAATTTTTGGTCTAGTCACCATCCTCATGTATCTTCTTTAGGAGACTCTTTAGTGTTTCAGGGCTCCATGAAATCAAAACAGTTTCTGCTGAAAACAGAAACATCAGAAAGATCTTTATTTGTTGTTGTTATTGTTGTGCGTGTGTGTGTGTGTGTGTGTGTGTGCACGTGTGTTTAATGGACAAAAAAAATAAGCCCAGATTGTTCTTGTATCCTCTGCCCCACTTCTGTTAGTTATTACTATAAAAAGATTTGGCCTGATGTAGATTTTTAAAAATAAAAGTTATTTCTGTCTCATTCCTTCATAAAGGAGGCCCTCACTATTCATGTAGTTTCTTCTCTTAAAGATTTTGTAAGATTGGGAAAGTAAGCATGTGGGGGAATGGCTAGTAATATGTTCTTGGTTGCTGTCTTTATTTGAGTAGTAATAACAGCCATGATTTTTTCATCCAGACGTTTGGTACCCTATCCCTTTTCAGGTATCTTGAGAATCAGCATCTCAGAAATTATGTCACCCTAGTCACGGCCTTCTATGGGTACTCTCATTCTAGCTCATCATCTTTTAACATCCTTCTTTACTTTAGTGTCACTTCTACTATTTTACAAGGTATATTGGAAACTATGGTGTTAGCGCTAAACTATTGTGTTAAATCTACTGTCACAGAGGGAAAAAGATATAAAATTAAAAAAAAATACCAATTCTGAATTTGTGCAAACTAGAATTTCTATAAGAAATAAGGGGGAAATCAGATTATTAAAATGAAGTATAATCTCCTTCTAAATGTAGATTTATGTCTGCTATAACATTATATCTGTTTTATCATTCAACAGATTTGTTTAGAGACTAAGATCCCAGGGTTAAAGTGGGCAAAACAGGCCATATTTGGGTTCCTCTGTAGAAAGGAGTCCTCACAATAAAAACAAATTTGATAATGTTTATAGGTACCCCAATGCTGATTTTTTAACAAATACATTTGAAGTAGATGATTAGTGAGACTAATTAAGGGAGGTAGACAATGTGAAGTTCAGATTGTACCACTGATGTCACCACTGATTTCAAATGGCACAAGAGTTGAAGTTACATGAACTGGGAATGCAACTATATTCTTGTTTAATACTTCCACAATCCGCAATTTCATTGTAATGAATGCTTCCTCGACACATAAAATTATAATGTTGTTTGGTCATTTCAGTTATGCCTGAATCTTTGTGACCCCATTTGGGGTTTTCCTTAACAAAGATAGTGGAGTGGTTTGCCATTTTCTTCTCCAGCTCATTTTATAGATGAATAAACTGAGGCCAACAACTTCCTGTAGCAGCAACCACACTGCACCACCTCTCTCTCTCTCTCTGTCTCTCTCTCTCCCCTAATAGACTCAGAGCCACAAAGCATCACAACCTTCCTCACTTAGTGCCTGATTAGCTTAGTACCAGAAGGTGTGGAAGCCTTCCTACAAACAAGTCCCACCTAAGTAAGCTTCACTTAATGGGCTCCATGTGAGACCTATTAATGGGGCAGGGAAGATCTTCATATCTCATTAACAGTACATGTGCCTAGGATCACACAACTAGCAAATGTAAATCTCAAGTTCAACTCAGGTAGATGAGTCTTCCTGATTCCAGGCCTGGCACTCCATCCACTGCAACACCTAGATGCCCCTCTACACTTTAATACTCTAATGGAAACATTGCGGCTTTTAATAATAAGCCATCTGATCTAGAGATAGTCAACCTCTCTAATCATAACTAGGTGCTTTCAAGAATACAAATCTATATAGTCTGTTATCAATCTCTACTCATAGTCTTTCCAGCTTTCAGTAGAGGTATTGAAGCGGTTTGGAGAAACCATAGGAAACTGGAGGACATAGCTAAAGGAAGTGATAAAGAATTTCAAGGTAGTTTAATTATTTAGTGCATCCATCTGATTAATAAGTATGTGTATGTATCATGCAGGATTACATCAAGCAACACTAAAAGGAATCCTTAAATTATATACTTTAAAAGGTTACAGTGATGACTTTTTTTTAAACTTGTTACCCTGATGATACTATTTACTTGTTCAATCTTTTAGGTGAAGACAGATGACAGAGTTGTCAAAATGGACCTTGGTTTGCTCTTCCTGAAACTACACAAAATGGATGCAGGAACCTATTTTTGTCAGACAGTGGAGCACAGTTTTGTCCATACAGTCCGCAAAATCACCTTGGAAGTGGTAGAAGAGGAGCGGGTAGAAGAGATGTTTAACAAAGACTATGAGGAAGAGGTTGCCCATAAAATGCCTTGTCCTGTCCATAGCAGCATTCCGCAAGGGTCAAAGCCATGGTACAAAGAGTTCTTGCAATTGATTGGCTATAGCAACTTCCAGCGAGTGGAAGAGTACTGCGAAAAAGTGTGGTGCACAGATAAGAAGAGGAAAAAGCTTAAAATGTCTCCCTCCAAATGGAAGTATTCCACCCCACAGGAAAAGAAGCTTCGAGCCAAATCTGAGCACTATCGCCTACCCAGGCATGCACTGGACTTCTGATGGAGTGAAACCATCGGCTGACTTTTTGAAGAATTTTTATTTGGACTTCTGAGATTTAAAAGACTAGATCTGATTTCTTTGTGGCAGTGGAAATAAGTACTATAAGAAAGAAGTGACTGAAAAAAGTATTATGGTAAATTATACTTAATTCTTTTTGACTGGTTAGAGGTTATATAAAGCTAACTAGTTGTTTCTAAATGTCATTTTATTGCTTACATGGTTTTCAGCTATATTTATCAAAAGTTACCTTGTTGTAATCTTTGTAATTGTTTGGCTGATTATTCATGCCAGCCACTCTTTGCTCCTTGTGTATTATTAGAATATTTAAGGAAATACAAAGGAATTATGAATTAAGAGGCAGGAGATGGGAAGACAACATAGTTAATCCCTCTGCTTTTTCAAACTTCTGCTTTGCTTTTACAACTGACAAATGATCAAGAGGCATTCATTTTTTCATGTGGACAGTTGGTAATTTTTGTTGTGATAGTTTAAGCCATGAGTTTGCTCTGAGGACCACTGTGATTTTTGTAAATGAGAAGAGAAATGTATTCAGCCCCAGGGATACTCTCCTTTATAAAACATTTATGGGACCAGCTTCATATTTCTATTATTACAGCTGACACTCTCCCTTCCAGTTACACTCAGGTGTGGAAAGAATGAGGCTAATAGAACTTCCCTGTTAGATGCTGAAGCAAAATAGTTAGGTTGGACTATGAATTATGGTTGGAACAAATGTTTACTTTAACAGTTGGAAGATTTATATGCCTGACTTCTTAAGGTAAAAAACAAAAACAAAAAAAAACAAACCAGCATATGCATGTAGCAGTGTATGTGTGTCCATGTGTATCTATACATGCATATGTGTGTATATATATATATGTTCATTCATATGTATGTATGTGTTTCTGTGTGTATACATGTGTATATTTTCAACTCTGTGTGTGTGTGTGTGTGTGTGTGTGTGTGTGCGTGCGTGCATTTTTTTCCTGAAGAAATCTTTGGGCTATAACTGACTAAAGAAAGTTTGGTCAGTTGATGTGTATTATATTTGTCATCAAAATTAATTAATTCAAAAGAATCTTTTATAAAACCCCAACTCATAGTTTCATGTGTGAATAATTCAAACGAAAGTAGGTTATTTCTCCACTAAATAAGAAAAGACAAAAGGTATGCACAAACTTACTAAATTTACACTCTTTTAAAGCTTCTAATGAAAAAGAAGTTATTTCAGCAACACAAAAACTTACTTATAAAGAAAATCATTATACTACTTTATACCTGAACAAATTTGCTATAAAGAGGTAGAGAGAAAATTACTTTTGGAACTTTTTTTAAAATTTTCTTTCATAAAACACACCAGAAGCTTTGATTTTTTGGTAATATTCAATTTGCTTTCTGTACCTTTTCCTTCTGCATTTTGCATTTTATAACCCTATATTTTTTTTTTCTTGGAGCATCCTCTATTCTAAATTTCAAAATTTTAATCTGAGGTAATTAATGAAAATATTTTAAATAAAATATAAAACAAGTCAGCAGTGATAAAGCAGAGAAAGTCAAAACACTGAAAAAGAAACATCATGATTTTTTTTCATTTTAACTTTACCTAATAACCATCTAATAGAACCACGAAGGTGTAGTAGATAGGAAGCTGGGGTGGAATACAAGAAGACCTGAGTATGAGTCCTGCCCTGGATAAATCACGGCTGTGAGATCATGGGCAAATCATTTAATCTCTCTGTGCGCCAAGCAACTTCTAAGACTAAATTTCAGAAGAGATAGTGTCGTGCATTGGTAAAGGGAAGTTCCTTACCAGAAACTTCCTAAATTGGTGAAATCCGAAGTCACATACAAAAACAATAACAACACCCCTACACACACCACCACCTTGTATTACTCCTCAAATATAGTTAACATGCTAGAGAAGTTGAATTACTGATTACCCATAGTAGTTAAATATTCACAGGAGTTTAAATTACAGTCTGTAGTTAAAATAAGTTAGCCTTATTATTGTTCATGTCCATGGTAGTCTTATTATTGTTAATATCCGTGGTAGTATGTCTTTTCCCCCAGCATTGAAATAATAAAAAGGCCCTGATGTAAATGAAATTAATGTTTTCCAAAATTAAGCTTGTTATTTACCCAAGAATCCACTGGGGGTCGTTGCTGCCCACTAGGATGCAACTGAAAGCACTATGGTTTGGAAATTATGAAAAAACAGACTTTCTCAAAGAGAGAGAGAGAGAGAAAAAAGAACAAAAAAGCTGCCCAACTGGGAAAAATAGAGTAAGGCACTCAAATTAGTGGGAGTTCAGTGAAGGTAATATTTTTAGCACACTTGTGGTGCAAATGTAAAATATAGGAAAGGACGAATCAGTTCATAAGAATATTGTTTCAAAAAATCAAAAGAGAAAATAGACATTTCTCTTGTATTGCTACAAATTAATGAGGAAAATCACATAAGTAATTTTTCATTATTTGAATTTCAGAAGTATGGATCATCAGCTCTGAATACTCTTGCTTATAATAAGTCTCCTAACAATGTCATTTTGAACCATTACCATTTTTATGCAACTACAGTGAGAACATTGAGAAAAATACATGCTTCCGTGTTTGGGGTTTGGGTGCTAACAGTTTTAAAGACATCACCTCAAATATTTATGGTAGCAGTAAGCTGTCTAATTATCTAGATAATCTCCAAAATAGATTTTTTTTAAATGCTGAAATATAGTCATCAGATTCACTAGATGAATTCCCCCAGAACCTGAGGGAATTAATATATTCCATTTTGGAACTCCTTCCTTTTGCAGAACTGTCTTGATTGGTGAATGAGTGAGATGCAAACACAACTAGCCCCTTTTATATAGCTAGTCCCAGATCCTTGGACCAGACCATGCTTCATTTCTCTTCCAGTTGTCCTCTCTAGCTATTTTGATAGGTGTCCTCCATTCTTGCACCTGATCTTCCTCTCCGTTTTCATCCATAGCTCTGGGATCAAAAACCAAATCAACTCCATCATTGTTATTAGAAAGAGTATCTTAGTGGAATACCCTATGCATGAAGTTAATATCCCTTGTAATTCCTCATATACTCTCTTTCCAGATGACCACCCCCCAATATGTGTTGTCTCCCTCCCCTCAGTAGAATGGAAGCTCCTTGAGGGCAGGGACTATTTCATTTTTGGTATTTGTATCCTCAGTGATTGGCACAGTGTCTAGTATAGTGTTAAATGCTTATTAAACACTTTCATTCATTAATTTCATTATAAATGCCAAATCTCACCTTCCGTTTTGTAGTCAGAATCAGAAGGAAAAAAGAAGAAAGAAAATAGTCAATGTTAAGAATATTTTAACTGGCCAGTACAGAAAAATGTAGGATTAATCAGAAAATAATTTTATATAAAATCATAAAATATATTCAGAATAATTTAATGTGACAAAGTTAGACATATTAATGGTAAGAATGCCAACAGGAAACAACTGGAAGAGGAAATCTGAGGCCTCAACTGCAGAGCTAGGGTGATAGTAATAGGTACACTTTGGTTTCATTGATGTAAGATATGCCTCAAAGGCATAACTCCCCTATCAATTTAGGTCAGCACTGTCTCTTAAAGTCTCAGAACTTTGTCTAGCAAGGACACTGAGTGGTTAAGAGATTTACCCAATTCTCCACAGCTATTATGTATCAGAGGGAAGATTTGCATTACAATCTACCTGGCTCTGACACCATGTCTCCATCCACCATCCTACATTGCCCCTCTAAAGAAGGATATTTATAAATTCATGTGTATATAGAAAACCCTCTCTTTTTCTCACTATAGAATAGTACCTCCAAAACCAGTATGGAATAGATTGGCCACAAGAGAGCATTATGGAATAGATTGGCCATCTAAAAAAAAACTATGGAAAAGCAGCATGCTAATAACCCAAACAAAATCTCTGTAGCTATATTGGTGGGCTCTTGTAGAATGTATATTCTAATATTTGCAAATGGGTAGTGTGTAGTAATTGGGGAATGTAGGAATATATAGTTAAATGAAGCAAAAGAAAAAAAAAGTAAAAGAAAAAAAGTCCTTGGATGGTGATTCTCCAAGAGACAAATAAGTATGTGTGTGCTATACAAAAAAATCTGTTTTCCTATAATTCATCTTCTAGGATCACAAATATAAGAGTTGGTCAATGTTCTCTGAATTGACAGTTCAGAAAATCACCTGTGAAATGCTAAAGCTGGGAAAAGTAGAAATGACTTCAGATCAGTTATATCCTTGTGCTCAGGGGAATGCCTGATACCTTACAGGTTTGAAGCAGATAAGATCCCTCTCTCCTATGGTTTCCTTGGACATAGGTTTGATGAAAGGAAGACTGTGCTCCACAGACACAGACAGCCAGAGCAACTGCTGAGAAAAAGTTGCTTCAAAGCCAGCATAACCATAGCCTTCCTAGAAGGACAGAAGGACAGACATCTGTATGACTCCTCTGTATCCCTAGACTATGTATCTTCTAGGTAGAGGATGGCTGGGTAGAATGTAAGAGCAGAATGAGTGTCTACACAAAACTCCAAGAGAATGAGGCCATCCTCCATCATTAGCTTGGCAAAAAGAAGAAAAAATTCCCAGAGGATAATCAACATTGTTACTTAGCTCTTCAGTGTTGTAGAATGAACACTGACCTGGAGAGTTAAGAGACCCCTTACTCTTAGCCCCACCATTAACTTCCTTTATGACCTTAAGAGAATCATTTAATTTGCCTGGGTCTTAGTTCCTCCATCTGGAAAACATGGAGATTGGACAACATACTCTCTCCTAGCTCTAGTTTTCCAATAGGAATTCCTCTTTGTTTCTGTTTTTAACTGGATATCTGGTGGCTTACTGATAAATGCTTCCTACTTTGGGGAAACAGGATTGTACAATACATAGGTCTGAGTATTAATAAATTCCTTTTAAAATGAAGAATCTTCTTTATTGGCTTATTTGTAAGAATTACATATATATGTATATATACACATTTGTATCTGTGTGTATTTACATATTATGTGAGATTTTTCTATTATTAATTTCAGCTAAAAGTCCAGGATTATACTTCTGAGTGTTCAGCATTTGTTATATCAGTGTGTGGCTGTGTAAATCTTGGTGGTTATTATGCACATTTGTAAAACCTGTAAAAAAAACAACCCAATAACTTGTTTTGAGTGTCAGTGTTAGGCATGAAACAAATACAGGAACACAGTTGTTGTCTGAAAAAAAATGAATTAAATTGTCTCAGCTCCGTATGTGGCATGGTAAATAAATCAGAAAATATGTACTTAATTGTTCTCAGTTACTAATGTTTCCCAGAAGAAAATGCTATAATTAAGATAGCAATAAGAATTCAGTTCTTTTCCTCTTTCCTACAATGGGGTACCATGATGTGTTATGTAGAAAAAAAAATTAGTACTTCATTTTTCAGGTCAACAGCTGTTTCAGTTGAGTCAGCAATGAATAATAGACTTTCCACACTGACACTTTTCTTGTAGTATTATTTAAAATGTTTTGTTTTGCTTTGTTTTTTCCCTTGGGTGCATAGGTTTATATTTTTATTAACATGACTTGGATTCTTATATTTGTGCTTCAAGTGGCCTAGTTATATGACAGATTACTTCGTTGGCATATTTTATTCTGTATAGCATCTTTTTATTTGCTTGGCTGGATCTGTAACAGCATGTGCCCTAGTATTTATTTTTCCTGATTAGGAAAAGCCATGAGGCTTATTATCATCTGGTGACAAGATGCAGAGATCACTGATATGAGTCGTTTCATAGAATAAATATAACATAGATCTATCATTAGATTCTACATACTTTGTTCATAGCATTGAAGTGCCATGTTTTAATTTAGCTCACATTAGATGAAAAAAGAAATAAATGTTTGCTGAACCCTGACTTGTCATGTGCAAATTTAATATTTGAAAAGGTCTTCATATTGCCAATCAAACTCACTTTTAGTGTAACCTGTGGACTGAATATCAACATGTGACACTAGACTGGAGCTAATTTTCTGTCAAGATGTTGGGAGAGAAATCAATTTTCTTTCCAAGAAAAATTGTGAGGTAACTTCCCTTGGAAAAAAAATCCATTAATCTCCTCACTGTACCTTGGAGCAATGAAGTTGGAGTTATTTATGCCACATCATGACTCTAGGCCCAGCAGTTACAGATGCTTTTAAAAGCTGCAACATCCAGATAAGGAATGATGAAAATGAGCTTGGAAACAAATGATAACCTCGTCGTATATTTTTAATTCCTCTCAGCCTTGTTTATATACATCAATATGCCTGAAATGGCCTTTTTCCTTTTTTTAAATTTTATAAGGTCACAAAGAGAACTTGTAGTCATTTAACACAAGTTTCTGGTCCTTAGGGAATACTATTTTCAAACTAAATCCTATTTTTGGTCCCTACCTGTTATGTCACTGGTAAAGAACTGATATGGATACCCTCACCACTGTTGAAGAATGACAACTCTCTATTAACTTTAAGGTTTGAAGAGTTGACTGGGATATAAAAGAGTTAAATAATATAATTTCTTCATAGTTACATAGCTATTATATGCTAGAGGCAGAGCTTGAATGTAAATCTTTCTGGCTCAGAGGCCACTTGGCTAGGTGCTATAGTGTTGATTGTGCATGGGGCCTGGAATCAGGAGGACCTGCATTCGAATTGGGCCTCAGATGCTTACTAGTTGTGTGATCCTGGACAAGTTACTTGACCTCTATTTGCCTCAATTTCCCCAGGTATAAAATGGGATAACAGTAGCATCTACTTCCCAGGCTTGTTGGAAAGATTAAATTATTTTAAAGGGGAAGTTGGCTGAAACCCCCTGTGAGATAGTGTAGTCCAAAGGTTTCTGGTGTGTTAAGACCTTTTGGTATTGCTATTTTAGAATAAGGAGTTCACATAGACTTTTTAGTTCCAGGAATTTGGAAGGCAATGCCTCTGAGCACTTGGTGAATTCATCAAAAACAACAATTTAGTAAATACTCAGCCCTGTCAATTACCATAGAAGAAAATACTAAGCATAAGAAAATGAGTGGCCCCCCAGTGACAATTGACAGATCAAGAAAACATGCTGGTAGAGTGAATGTATCCATGCTGCATAAAGTATTAATGATGCAATTTTACAGCTAATTTTCTGGATAATTCAAACTCCAAAGGAGATGTTTCTCCTACAATTATGTCAACAAAACTAAGAGTATCTTACATAATAATATCTATGACATTGGTAATAGTCCCTATGATGGTTACATCCATCTAAACTAAACAACTAAAGTTTTTGTGGTCAGATGTAAAGTTTACTTATTTAATTTGGGGAATAGAATATAAAGGTCTAATACATGTATGACTCCTTCCTTAAACTATTGTCTTAATATAGGGCTAGTAAGATTTGGAAAGCAGAGTCCAGCACCAAGATACATGGAGCATATAATAAAACATTACAGCAAGCCAGCTTTATTGAGGAAACATACTTAGAATAGAAAAGGACACTCAGGAAGGTTGGAAATAAGTCAAGACTGCTGGAGCATATTTGGAGATGGAATTGGGCATCCAAACCTAGTAAAACTTGGTGATTTTTTAAGAATTCTTATACATGTTGAGCAGAAAGGGAAGGAACAAAGAATCTGTACCTGGGGACCGGTGCTGATCCATACCAGTTGAGTAAAGGAGGAGGAGAGGAGAATGACTCTTGGGACACCGGCTACTAATTTATATTCAAAATCCTTACCAACTGTACAGGGATGTTCAGCCATTACTGATAGTCTTATTTTGGCAGAGTGACTCAAGGGATTGGAGTTTAACAGGGAGGGGAGGCTACCTAAGGTCATTACAAATAGTTACCTCTGAAAGACACTCCAAAACATTGGATGCCTGCCTGGTAGACTAGAAGGCATTTTCACCACTGTTCCTTCTAGATGAAGATTTTGAAAGAGTGAGAGGGAAGAAATGAAGTGGTTGACACTCATCCCTGACCATGTCTTCTAAGCCAAACCATATGCATCTAATGTAGCATAAAAAGTAAGAGTAAAGGAAAAAGAAAAAAAATTAAATGGTAGAAGGAAAAAGGGGATTAAACCAAGAAGTTTAGAAAGAGCGTTCCAAATTCCTGCTCTGAAGTGAGGAAATAGAACTGAAGAAGGTAACCAGGGCAACATTTTCATTCACTCTTTTTTTACTTCAAACATTGGTTCCATTTAGACTCAAACATATCCCTCCTCCCCTCCAAAATCCTGCCCCCCACAAACCTGTGGCTTTTTCTGACCATTTATGTCTGTGTCACTACTATTCACACAATCTGCCATGTTCAAAACCTTGTTATTGTCCTGAATTCTGTACTCTTCCTTACATTTCCTACCCATTCTGTTAGCAAAACCTCTCTTGCATTCATCTCCTTTTCTTTGTGCTTACTGCCACCAACTTGGTAGGGACCTTCTTTGTCACTCACCTTGACTATTGAAATAGTCCAATAATAAGTCATCTTGCCTCCATTCTTATCCTCCAGTTCATACTGTATATTGATGCCAGAATAATCTTCCTTACATATAGACAATGTCTTATCACTCTTATGCTAGGAAACAACAATCATTCCACAAGCATTTGTTAAATGGCTATTATGTTTCTCTCAAAGCCATGTGAAGCAATATTTCCCTTAAGGAGTTCATTGACCCAAAGGAGTTTGTGGCATCTTTTTTCTGCTGCCATTGGCTCAAGTCCTTACCAAATGAGTTCCCCTCCTTTGTTACAATCCAGTGACTCGTACTCTAGTTCCATTTAAGTGGCTGGATTGTTTCTACAAAGGAATATTTACTTAAAAGATATGTAAAGAACAAACGTACAGCACTTTCTCTAGTTCTCTCACTCCTGCAAGACTTCAGTTTCTTGTGGAGTAGGCTCAAAAGCTTGCTCAATTCGTACACCGCATTAGTTTCACCAAGACCAAGTCCAGATGCATGATGACTGAAAGATGATATTTTCTGTTGGACTGGGATACTAAAAGTCACTTTTGACCTTCAGGGAGGCAGTGCTAGGCGGGCTTCAAACTCTGCCTGGATTCCAACTCCCAGAAACCTGTGGCTCACTTTCAGGTTTTGAAACTCCCCAACTCTGGAAACTGCATTGCCATCACATAGAAGAGAAAAAGAACAAACAATTAGGTCAGGTCCAACCCTGTTTCTCATGGGTTACGTGGATGGGAAGAAGAACTTAAAGTTATCCCCCTTATCACATGATCTATTACCAGATGCCACGAGTGTAAGAATTACAGAGTTCTCCTAGACAAAAATGAAGCCAAAAGTCAGCCAAAGCTGACTGAAGCCATTTTGAAAATGCTAGTAGTTTTGGCTATGTATCCAATTGAAAAAGAAGATTCCTCCCAACCACCCAGTGAGGCAAGCAGAATCAGTAATATAATGTCCACACATTCTACAGGGACTCTCTAAGGTACTTCTCTAAATGTCATGATAATTCTCCCAGACCAAAAGCAATTTCCCAGCATATTCCTTGTGGATGTTGTACCAGTCAATCAAGCTGATGAGGTCTCAGAAAACCCTCTTTCCATATGCAAGAGGGAAACATTTAGAAGCTTTCCCAGTAAATGCAAGAGTCAATCTAGGACATATCTTTACCTCCTATTATTTGACACAGTTATCAAAAAACCAACAATAGTAATAAGAAAAGAGAAAAATTAAAGACTTGAAAATAAGTAGAGACAAAATTATGCCTTTTGGCTAATGACATAATTCATTATTTACAAAATCTTAGAAACCACTTTAGATATTTTAGCAGGATAGCAGGACACAAAATCAATACCATGAGCAACTCCAAAATACAGAAGGAAATAATGGGGGAGTCACATTGGGAAAAAGTACAAAATGCATAAAATATCTTAGAGTCAAATTGTCAAAGCATACTCAATTAGTATAATTATAAAACTCTCCTTTAAAAATGAATGAGTCAGGCCTGGTAGCACATACTTACAATCTTATTTTTAAGGGAGGTAGAGACTAGTAAATCACTTGAGTTCAAAAGTCCTGAGTTTCAGTGGGTTAAGGTAATCAAATACCCTAGAACCAATATAATAAAACTCTAAGAGCAGGGCCTCCCCCCACCCGCCCCCCTGCCCCCAGTATGCCTAAGGAATAAGTGAATTGGTTCATGGCTCAAGGCAAAAGTGAACTGGATCAAAAGTTCCCATGGCAGTTAGAACTGGGATTGTGCCCATGAGTAACTGGAGCACTTCTAGCCTAGGTGAGATATGGAGACCAATGTCAAAGCAAAAACAAACAGCAATAAAGAACAAATAATTAGAAGGCTATGCAATGCTTATGGCTAGGCTAGAACAAAATTATACACACATATACATATATGTATGCGGGCATACATATATGTATATGAACATATCTTATATTACTTTAATTTATATTCTTAATCCTACATGAATAAAACTATCAGGAGATTATTTTCTAGAGCTAAGCAAAAATAACAAAACCTATATGGAGGGAGAAAAAGATCTAGAATCCCAAAGGAAATAATAGATAATGCATTTATTAAGCACTTACCACATGCCAAACACTGTGGGAAACAAAAAAAAAACCCATGATAATAAAGGGGGAATAGCATTTACAGGGTTAAAAATATACTACAAAGTAGTAATCATTAAAACATTCTATACAGGTTGTAAAATAGAAAAAAGTAAATCAGTGGAACAGACTAGATAAAGAAAAATCATAAATAATTGAATTCAGTAATCCAGTGTTCAAAAAACTCCAAACATAGTTTACTTGGTGTAAAGGCAATCAGAGAATGGGAAGATCTTTCCTGCTCATTTGAGAGGGCTTTGGGGGTGGGGCTCTCAGAGTCCTGGGGGGAGTGGCTAGGACTAGAGCCATTTAGGTGCCTGAGTTCTGGTCCACGTGATGACATGAAGCCTGTGGTGGGAGGAGCTTGCTGAATGGTTGGAACAGAGCTAAGAGGCAGTTGGTGAGGCAGTTGGTGAGAGCAGTTAAGAGCTGAAGGAGAGAGGAAGCAGTCAGCTAGCTGGAACACAGCTTGGAGATTGCGGCAGAAGTAGCAGCCACAGCGACAGGCTCTACAAAAAAGCAGGACTGACCCTCATGGAGACCAGAGAGTGCTGAGCAGGGGCTTGAGGCCAGTGGGTGATCTTCTTGCTGGAGGGCCCTGTCATTGGGGGAGGAAGTGCCAGTATGGCTTGGCTTGCTGCCATGTTTTTCTGTGGCCTCCTGGTTACTATTGGAGATGGGCATACTGGTTTTGGAAGGTTCTTGCCAGGATGTCCAATTGGGGACACTGGACCGTGGGTCTGCTACTTTTGCGTTTCAATAAATGCTTTAACTCCTCTGCCTTCTACTTAGAGAATTCCTTATATCCTGCAATTCTGGACCATTCAGGCATATTCATGGTTATCTTTGAAGTCATGAATTCTGCCTTAATGATATACTTGGGGACAATCTCCTTATTTGACTGAATTGGGGAAACTGGAAAGCAGGTTGGCAGAAATTAGGTTAGACTAACATTTTACATGCTACACCATAAGCTCAAAATATACATATGAGCTGAATATTAAACATCATAGCATTAAAAAACAGAGGAGAAGAGAATGATATCAAATACCATAGGGATGGGGGATAAAGTCTTAACCAAATTAGAAATAAAGACACTTAGATAAATACAATGATAATTTTAATTACATGAAATTGAAAAGCTTCTGCAAAAGCAAAACACAGCTACTATAGGTAAGGAAGTGGCCAAAAGAGAAAAGAAATATCTTTTCAACATAACCTCTTTGCCTTTTTGATTATATTTGTAACACTGAGTATATATTATTACCAGTCTTGTTAGAAACACTTCAGTGCTGTGGTCCAGAAATCCAAATCCCATTCTCAGAGACCAGTTGTTGTAACCAGAATGGACTTTGTTTTCTTTGAATGACTCAGCTTACCTCATTGAGCTTCCCTGGACACTGGGGCTTGCTCTTCCGGGGCAGGAAGCCCAGCGACCATGCCAGGAATCAGAGAACTTCCTGTATGATGAGTCATGGGGCTGGCTGAGGGGAGGTGTGTTAACCTGGTCTATGCTAGGGGGAGGGGCCAAGTCAAGAACCAATCGGCCCTGGTCATTCAGGCGGTGCTTGATGATGTCAAAAACTCTATAAGAGGGGAGAGGACAGCTTGAAGATTCTCTCTTCCTTTTCCGGTTGGAGCCAGAGACGCCTACAGCCTAAGCTGAGCTGCCGGTAGCAGAGCTGACTGGAGGCTAGTGGGTAATCTTCTTACCGTAGAGGGGAAGCATATATACGATTTTGCCTTATACCATCTCGCTTCTCTGTGGCCTCCTGGTTACCCTTGTGAGGCGGACTTATTGGGCCTGGAAGCTTTTGATGAAAATATCAAAATGGGGATGCTGGTTTGTGGGCTTGTTACTGTGGAGTGTAAATACATGCTTTAGTTCTCCTGCCTTCTGCCTAGAGAATTCCTTATATCCTGCGGTTCCGGACCTTTTAGGCACATATGAGATTCTCTTTGAAATCATAAATTCTGCCTTCCTAATATATTTGGCGACGAGGTGGATGGGATCGCTAGATATAAGATCTCTATTCAGAAGCAGAAGAGCTTCAGAGGAAGAGATGAATATCCCAGGGTGAGAGGATCCATTTTATTCCTCCTTAGCAAAGGAATTGGCTAAAAAAGCCAGACCCTGTGAAAACTGGGAACCAAGGCTACAGAGAGGAGATCCTAAGGATTTGGAAAGGTGTTTACAAGAGGTTGGGATTCAGTCAGGGGCATCACTATCTAGGCAAAACTGGATAGTGTTATCAGCCTACCAGCTAGTATATGAAAGATTGAGATTAAGTGAAAGAAATGGGGGCACTCCTACCCCACAGCAAGAAGGGGAATCTCAGATAGCAGGAGAACAAATTGCTGCTTAAGAACCCACTGACTCAGATGAGAACTTTTCTATTAATTTGGCTAGGAGCAACAGGAGGCCAAATAAGCCAAGAGTGCATCCCAACTCAGCCCAGACCAAGCCTGATTGCCTGCTTTGTCCTTGCCATGGTGGCAGGGGAAGCGAGTGGGGGGAAAATGAGACAATGTTAGGGGCTGAGACAGAAAACACTACTAGGGTTCAGGACATCCCTCGCACAGAGAATGGGAGATGGTTAAATACTCAGACAAGCGTTCATCCCGTAGAGAGGAGGAGGACAGAAACCCGAGGTGGCAATTTAGTTACAAGGGAATTTCAGGAAGATTTCTCACCATAAGAAGTCACAGATATTTTGAGTAGATTCAACCAAAGAGTAGGAGAACCATTAATATCTTGGATGGTAAGGCTCAGTGATCAAGGGGCCGGTGGAATATTAGTAGATAAGAGGGACTGTATGAGATTCATAGGTATCAGCCACGATCCTCTAGTTCAGCAAGCTTTTAGGGAACATCATCAGCGAGGAGATGATGCTAGTGGGACTACTCTGTTGGCATTAGCTGCTGCGGGATGCAATAAGAGATATACTAATGATTCTATGTGGCCCACTGAGCACAGACCCTGGTATTCACTTAAAGATTGTATCATGAGACTAAAGGAGGAGGTAATGAAGACTGCTGTTATGACAGGAACTGCAGACAAATATTACAATGATCCCATAGGAATCCCTCATAGGAATTTAATAATTAGGACAGTGCCCCCTGCTTATAAACGACTAATTTTGAATCTGTTACTTGGGGAAGTAGGGACCCATCTTACAGAGGTGATAAATAAGATTTTACAGTTCCATGACTTAGGAGACTGGGGAAGGGATAGATCTCCTCGAGAGAGAAGGGTGAATAACCAGCAAACTTGGCACCAAAATGGAGTGACAAGAAAAGAAATGTTCACTGCTCTATTGAGAGCAGGGGTAGGTTTTGAAATGATGGATGGCATTCCAACCAATGAATTGTACAGGATGTACCGAGATATAGGACTCAATAACAGGAGAGATAGGGAAATAAGAACTGCTCCTGCAAATGCTACAGACATTGAACCTTCATATCCAAGTGAATCACATGCTAGGGAATACTAGGAAACAGGCCAGGCCCCAGCCCAAATTAAGGAAATAAGCAAGCTGGATTGCAGACCTCACATTAACTTGACCATATATTGGAAAAATGGGTCAAGTACAGTAACTAGGGCATTAATAGACACTGGGGCCGAGGCCACCCTTATCCATGGGAATCCAGACAAATTCAGCCATGGAACTCCTATTACCATCACAGGACTAGGAGGGACTGAAATATCAGCCAGACAACCTAAATTGATGATGAAAATTGGACAGTTGCCCAAGAAAGAATATAGTGTGGTTATTGTGCCTATTCCTGAATACATCATTGGAACAGACATTTTGAAGGGTATGACCTTAAATTTACCTGAAGGGAAATACCAATTTGCTGTGAGGAAAATAGGCATTAATGCAGTCTTAGTGGGGAAAATCAAGATGGATCCAATCACTTTGCCCGAACCTTCTGAAGTAATTACTTTGAGGCAATATCGTGTGCCAGGTGGGCAAGATGAAATTGCCAACACTATAAGAGAATGTGTTGAGGCAGGAGTGTTAGTCCCTACAACTACTCAATGGAACAACCCTGTCTGGCCAGTCCGAAAGTCAGATGGGACATGGAGGATGACAGTAGATTATAGACAGCTGAACAAAGTGACTCCTCCCTTGTATGCTGCTGTTCCAGACACGGTTACTTTAATAGAGAGAATACAAAAACATGAAGGGACTTGGTATGCAGTTATTGATTTGGCCAATGCCTTCTTTATGATCCTAATAGACCCCAAGCAATGGAACCAGTTTGCTTTTACTTGGCAAGGCCGACAGTATACATTTACATGCCTGCCACAAGGATATATTCATAGCCCAACTATTTGCCACAGGATTGTAGCTGAGCATTTGGATGAATTAAACATATGTAATGTGTACAGCTTACACATTACATAGATGACATCATGATACAGGGAAAGAATATAAAAGAAGTGGAGGAGAGTTTAGCTTTATTAATTGACCATATGAAAAGCAAAGGATGGGAAATCAACCCCTCAAAGGTTCAAGGGTCAGCTCAAACTGTAAAATTCTTGGGGATACAGTGGAATAGAGGACTGCGAGAAATTCTCCCACAAGCTCGACAAAAAATTCAGGATTTTCCCACCCCTACTAATAAGAAAGAGGCCCAAAAGTTCATAGGGCTATTTGGTTATTGGAGACACCACATCCCATATTTGGGACAAATTTTAAAACCCTTGTATAAAGTCACCAGAAAGAAATATGAATTCGATTGGGGCCTTGAACAAAGTAGAGCTTTTGAGGAAGAAAAGGCTGCTATACAATTAGCTCTGGACTTATGGCCTATGCAAGATGGGCCAGTGGAGTTACAAGTGACTGTACAAGATGACTATGCAAATTGGAGTCTGTGGCAAAAACAACAGAGCCGAAGTGTACCTTTAGGCTTTTGGTCAAGGAAACTGCCCTCATCTGGAGTGCAGTATACACCTTTTGAGAAGCAGCTGTTAGCTGCATATTGGGCTTTAGTAGAAACTAAGCAACTAACCCTGGGTCACGAAGTGATATTAAGGTCTGGAATTCCAATTATGACTTGGGTAATGAGTACTCCAGGTTCTCACAGAATTGGACATGCACAAGAGGCCAGCATAATCAAATGGAAGTGGTATATTCAGAATAGGTCCAGAGCAGGCAAAAGTGGAGTTTCTGCTTTACATGAATCAGTGGCGAACATTGGCACTGAGAGAAATGAAAAACCCCTTGAATCTAAGCAACAGATGGTACCATCCTTAGTGAAATGGAATAATGGGTATGACGGACTAAATGTAGAACAGAAGAAACGTGCTTGGTTTACTGACAGGACAGCAAAATATTTAGGACAGAAGAGACATTGGAAAGCAGTAGCCTATAACCCCTGTACTAGGCGAACTCTGGAAAGTTCTGGGATAGGGAGAAGTAGCCAATATGCTGAACTGATGGCAGTACATCAGGCCATCAGAATGGAGAAGGGAGGACAGTGTCATATATTTACTGATTCATGGGCGGTAGCTAATGGATTAGCTACTTGGATGCCTATATAGAGGAATCAGAATTGGGAGATTCATGGCAAACAAGTTTGGGGTAAAGAGTTATGGGAAAATATATGGGACATGTCTTTGGTTATGGATTTGTCAGTTTTTCATGTTGATGCTCACGCGACCCTGACCACACCAGAACGTGAGTACAATGCACATGCGAATCGACTAGCAAAGATTGCCACTGAATGTATTGTCCCTACTCCAACTCCAACTGATGACTCAGCCTTAGCAAGATGGGTCCGCCAGACCGCCGGCCATTTAGGGGTCCAGGCCACCCACCGATGGGCACAGGATCGAGGTATCAGTATCTCTCATGCGTTGTTAAAACAAATAACAGAGGGGTGTTGTATATGTCAATTAGAAAAAGAACGAACTCTTCCTAGGATAGTAACTGGAGAAATAGCAAGGGGAAAAGTTCCAGCCCAAATTTGGCAGATAGATTATATTGGCCCACTACCCCAGGATAAAGGATGTAAATATGTATGTACGTGTGTTGAGACCTATTCAGGTGTACTAGTGGCTTGTCCTTATAAGGACACAACTCAGAAAAACACCTGTAAAACCCTAGATATTGTAAGTTTATACTATGGAACCCCAATGCAGATTCAAAGTGACAATGGGTCACATTTCAAGGGCAAAGAAGTGAAAAGATATTGTGTGTTGAATAATATAGAATGGATATATCATATTCCATATTACCCACAAGCATCTGGGCTGATTGAAAGAATGAATGGATTGTTTAAAGAACAGCTGAGAAAATTAAGCTCTAATAATTCATATCGACATTGGAAGGATAATTTGTCTATTGCCTTACGTAATTTGAACAATAGGCCCTTGGGGGGAGTACACCTCTAGCCAGAATGATGACCCCAAATTTGCAGATTAGAGAACAGCAAACACGTGAGATCCAAAATATTGAATTTTGGACTGTGAGGGAAGATGTCCCCCTACCACGTCCAGGAACACCTGGTTCAGCAGGATATGATTTACATTGTATAGAGAATTTTAGGTTGAATAGGAAAGAGATAAGAAAAACCCCTACTGGAGTATGTATGAGAATCCCCAAGAATCATTTTGGACGGATATTACCTAAACCAGGATTAGCAGCTCAAGGAGTACATGTATTGGCTGGAGTGATAGATTCGAATTATCAAAAAGAAATTGTTGTGACACTCCAGAATTTGGGTGAAAAACTTGTACAATTTAGTAGGAATGATAGGATAGTTCAAGTGATTATTATCCCCTGTGAAAAAATACCCTTTGTGAAAACTGACCCTCCTCCCAAAATAAGTACTAGAGGGGCAAAAGGGGCTTGCTCCATTGATAGAATAAAGTTGGGAGCTAAGGTATGGGTAAAACGGAAGCCAGATGATATTCCAAAGGCTGCAGAAGTCATAGCCCCTGGGAAGAACAACACTGTAACAGTTGTCTATTCAGGGGAAGATAATTACCAAATCATACCCCTGAACCATATATTTTACCGTGAATAGGGCTATAATATTAGATTCACGGACCCCACAGGTATGGCTGATGCTGGTAATTGACACAAGCCACTCAGAGGGAAGGTGACTTTGTGTGATTAACGGATGAAAGCTTGTATATATGGGGAAAGGCTGGGAGGACAATCCTAGTCTATCTAGGATGGGATCCTCCTGGTTTCCCTTGTACATCTGGGGAAAGGCTGGGAGGACAATCCTAGTCTATCTAGGATGGGATCCTCCTGGTTTCCCTCATACATCTGGGGAAAGGCTGGGAGGACAATCCTGGTCTCCGTCTAGGGTGGGATCCTCTTGGCTTAGTTTCCTCATTGTGTTCTGTTTATAAAGAAACATTTCCCATCTGAGTTTGGCTCTGATATTGGATCTCTGCATAACTGAAATTTCAACTAAACTGGAGATGATTTTATTTGAAGGATAATAGCCCATACTTGCCTACTCTTTTTGTTCTCTGTTTTAGTTAACCTTGTCGCTAGTTCTGTCTCCTGCAGGTTTAAGCACCCTGCAGTTTCCGGTGACTGCCTAAGCACGTAGCATTCTTGGAATTCCTGCCAGCTTGCTAAAGAACTGAACTCTGGAATGGGACTCTTTGGGGCAGGGACACCTCTACATCCAATTTCAGCAAGAAGAAGCTATGGAAAATGAGACCTTCACCCCTTACCCCAAGATTTTGAGCCCCAATTGTTTGAGGGGGGGAATAATGATGGTGTTCTGTGTACTTATTTTGTGTTATCCTCGCTATATTGTTTTATTGTTATGATATTATTGATCCTATGTAATGGATACAAAGATCTAGGGGTGGACATTTGAATTATTAATAATTATTTTGGGATGATTGATTGAAGAGATTATCTGGCTGGGATCTAGGGGTGGATCACATTTGAATCGTAAACCAATATTTGGGAATGTCACTGAATGATATGTTTTGCTTTATTGTGAATGATATGTTTTAGTTTCCTGCATAATTGGATCACAATGTTCTAGGATACATAATTTAATTTGAATTATGATTGGATTGTGAATCCTAGAACATTGTGAGGGGTGGAGTGTAACCAGAATGGACTTTGTTTTCTTTGAATGACTCAGCTTACCTCATTGAGCTTCTCTGGACACTGGGGCTTGCTCTTCCAGGGCAGGAAGCCCAGCGACCATGCCAGGAATCAGAGAACTTCCTGTGTGATGAGTCATGGGGCTGGCTGAGGGGAGGTGTGTTAACCTGGTCTATGCTAGGGGGAGGGGCCAAGTCAAGAACCAATCGGCCCTGGTCGTTCAGGCGGCACTTGATGATGTCAAAAACTCTATAAGAGGGGAGAGGACAGCTTGAAGATTCTCTCTTCCTTTTCCGGTTGGAGCCAGAGACACCTACAGCCTAAGCTGAGCTGCCGGTAGCAGAGCTGACTGGAGGCTAGTGGGTAATCTTCTTACCGTAGAGGGGAAGCATGTATACGATTTTGCCTTATACCATCTCGCTTCTCTGTGGCCTCCTGGTTACCCTTGTGAGGCGGACTTATTGGGCCTGGAAGCTTTTGATGAAAATATCAAAATGGGGATGCTGGTTTGTGGGCTTGTTACAGTGGAGTGTAAATACATGCTTTAGTTCTCCTGCCTTCTGCCTAGAGAATTCCTTATATCCTGCGGTTCCGGACCTTTTAGGCACATATGAGAAGGGGAAGATGGTATAATAAAAATAGGGGAATTTGTTAGAATAGTAATTTTCAGGAGAAAGAATATAGTTCTCTTTCGGACATTTACAATTTGAGATGGCTCTGGGATATCTGATTTTAATGTCAAATAAGTAGGTGATAAAACTGGACTGGGCTTCAAGAGGGAGATTGGGGCGGAATACATAGATCTGAGGACTATCTGTATAGAAATTACAATTAAAGCTGAATTTTAAAAATATACATATATTTATTTGAAAAGGGAGAGGATAAATTTAAACCCCCTAATCAATCACTCATTAGGCATTATTTAAGTGTCTACTATGTGAGAGAACATAATAGTGTTAATGTTGATTCTTTTTAGGAAATAAAGAAGTGCATATTTTTAATATCTTGTACTACCTGGAGGAAAAAAAAATCACATGTGGATGCTTCACAGCAGTCTAGACTGTCTTTCTATTCATCTGTATGTCAATGTTGATATTACACAAATAGGGTATCAACTCATCAGTAGAAATAAAAATTGTCAAGGCTTTGTTGTAATTGAAGGAGCATTGAAATATAAATAAGTAAATGGATTTGGGTTCTCATCTAAACTGTGATGGTAGCTAGATGTGTGACCCAGAATAAATTACTCCACCTTTCCAGGCTTGTTTCTTCCACTATAAAAAGGTAGAATTTGGACCTGATGATCTCAAAAAGTTCCTTTTAACATAAAAACTCAAAAATTTTATTTGTTGCTTTTCCTTTTTAATTTTTCTTTATTTTTTGGATACATTTTAAATTTCCAAACTGTCTGCCTCCCTTCCCCTCCCCTTCCTGCACTAGAGAAGGTCACCATTTGACTTTAATAAATATATGTAAAACCATACTATGCATACTTCTTTTTATCAGTTCTTTATTGGGAGGTGTATAGCAACTTCCTTCATAGGTCCTGTGTCATTTATTTGAGTATTTTTAATACTCAGAAAAACTTAGATGTTCACAATTATTCTTTGAACATTATTACGGTTACTGTATGCAATGTTCATTTCACGTTTCATTAATTCATGCAAGGTTTTCCATGTTTTTCTAAAATCAATCAGCTCACCATTTCCTATAGCACAGTAGTATTCCATCACAATCATATACCACCACTTGTTCAACCATTCCCCTATTGATGGGCATCCCCACAGTTTCCAATTGTTTGCCACCAAAAAGAAAGTTGTGAATATTTTAGAACATATAGGTTCTTTTCCTTTTGTCCCTAATCATAACAGACCTAATAGTGGTATTACTGGGTCAAAGTCAAGTTTAATAACTATCTGGGCATAATTCCACATTGCTCTCCAAAATGGTTGGATCAGTTCACAGTTCCACCAATAATAATTAGTGTAACAATTTTCCTACCTCCTCTCCAATATTTGTCACTTTCCCCTTCAATCATTTTAGCCAATATGATTGGTAAGAAATGATATCAAAGTTGTTTTCATTTCATTTCCCTAATCAATAATGCTCTAGAGTATTTTTCATATAATTATGTATAGTTTTGATTTCTTCATTGAAAAACTGTCTATTCATATCCTTTGACTGTTTATCAATTGGGAAATGATATATCCTTAAAAATTTGACAAAGTTCTCTAAATATTTAAAATATGAGACCTTTATCTGAGAAACTGTCTATAAATTTTCCCCCTCAATTTTCAGCTTTCCTTCTAATTTTGGCTACATACATCATTCAACGATTTTATGGGTTTTTTGTTTTCTTTTGTTTTGCTTTTTTACAGACAAGCAAAATACCAAGACGATGAAAGGCTCACCCAATTGATCAGGAAATGTGCAGAGTTCTTGCATAGAAACAACCTTGCCAAGATGTAAAGAGATTGCAATATACTAATGATGTTCTTTCTATCAATATTTCATCCAAAGTAGGAGGCTAAGTATAAAAGTGGTTTCTGAGTTACTAGAGATATGAATGTTGAGGATTTCCTCAGATGGTCTCCCATTCCATTACTAACCAAAACTAAAGCTGCTAATCTAATGAGATCAAACAACAGTTTCTCTAGATAAGAGGCACATGTGGTAGGACAAATTGCGTGCCATCTGACAACCTTACTTAATTTTAAATGAGCTACAATTTTTCAGATCTTACAACTTGAAATAGTAAGCAATCATTATACCAGGAAACAGGATCACATCTGTCTAAGAACCACAAAACATCCATAAATACAATAAAGCAAGTGCATTATTTAAATTCCGTTTAATGAAATGTTTATACAATAAACATGTCACTACCAAAACATAGTCAACTTTAATGCAAGTGTGGGTAGATCATGATAATTAGAGATGAACAACATCTTAGAGCTCACTAGCAAAGCGGTCTGTGGAGGATGAAGATTGCTACAGAATCTACCGTAGGGAACAGTTGATTAAATTGAAGCTACATTTTCATTCACATCTACTGAGATCTATTTAGATTGTGATACATTATAACAGAACCATGCAACTTAATTGAAAGTTTTCAAATCAAACATTTTTTTTCATTATAGGAAAATCTTTTCTTCCAAATGCAGTTAAAGGGAGACTTAGGAAGCATATGGTGAATGGTCAGTTGAACTAGAGACATCAGATGATGTCCTTAAATGTCTCAATCCCAAGTTCTCCTGATCATACTTTAACAATTCACAAACATGTGGTCATCCGAAGTTTATTAAAGGTTTCTTTAAAAGAAAGTGGAGTCATATTCAACTTATCTTAAACCCTCACAGCAATACAATGTTCTGAATTTTCAGATAACTAGTTTTAATGTTTACATGTGCATTAAACTTCAATGAGATAGACATAAGAAGAAAAATAAACTTTTATCAGAGATTTTTATTTATTTATGCAAACTGGGATGGCCAGTCTTTGAATTAAAGAGCTGCCTTTCTCTCTCTCTCTCTCTCTCTCTCTTACCCACCCACCCACCCACCCACACACACACACACACACACACTATGTATGTTTGTGTGTTCCCGTGTAGATTGCTTAAATCTGTCTCTCCACACCTCAACCCCTTAAGACTACATACAGCATCTCAAATTGAACATATCCAACACTAAGCTTCAATTTCCCTTAAATCTTTCTCTTGAGCTGTTACTGTATCTGTCACTCAGTCATGTCTGAAAGCTTTATATAATGTCTGGCACACTCCTCTTCTTCACGTTTCTTATTAGTCAGTTCCCAAATTGAATTGATTCTACAGACTCAATGTGTATCTCATCTACTCCTTCCTTCCTACTCCTCTTGCTATCATGCCAATCCAGTTCTTCTTTACCTCTTCTCTCAGTTATTTACAGTAGCTTCATATCTTACTATATTCACTGTCTTCCCTCTGCTTTCTATACTTTACATTGCTACCTGATTATTATTATTATTATTACAAAATGTTCAGGTACTTTCCAATGGGTTGTACAGCCCCCACCCCCACCCCTTA
Source organism: Trichosurus vulpecula (assembly GCF_011100635.1). NCBI lineage: Eukaryota > Metazoa > Chordata > Mammalia > Diprotodontia > Phalangeridae > Trichosurus > Trichosurus vulpecula. Next base: position 159,481,042 of record NC_050577.1, on the reverse strand, counting down.
CCAATCACACAATAACCGGAACCCTTCATTATTATAAAGAAGTATAGTTAAATACAGCAAAGCTACACATTAGCCATATCTGACAACATATGCCTCATTCTACACATAACCAACCAACTCCGTGCTGGAAGGATGCATGTTTTGCTATCATTCCACTGAAATCACGATTAGTCACTGCACTGATCAAAGTTATGAAGGTTTTCCATTTTTTCCCTTACATTATTGGATCACTGTGTGAATTGTTTTGGTTCTTTTACTTCACTTTGTATCATTTCATACAGGACTCTCCAGTTTTCCCAAATTCTTTATATTTTACTTTTCTTACTCTGTGATGATATTCCATTATATTTTGTTCAGCCATTTCAGAATTGGTGAACACCCATTTTGCTTTTGCTCCCACAAAATGCTGCTATAAATATTTTTATAATATCTATAACATATGGGAATGAATCATAGTACCACCAACAGGGCATTAGTGTGTTTGTCTTCCCATAGTCCTCCGAACACTTGGCATTTTTCTCTTTTACCATGCTAATTTTCTTATTCATAGATCTGGATCATTATTCCCCAGCTCAAAAATCTTTAGTGGCTCCTTGTTTCTTCCTGGGTAAAGTTCAGTTTTATTCAAGATCCTCCACAATTTTACAGCAGTCTCACTTATCTCATACTAGATCTGCAATGTATTCTATGCTACAACCAAACAAGACTAGTCTTTGTTCCCTTTATTTTCCTTTTTTCTGTGTCTTTGCTTACACTGTTCTACAATGACCCTTTCCTCTTTAAAACTCCCGTTTAACTGGATTTTCCACTTCTACAATACACTTATTTCATATTTTTATATGAATCTGGATATGAGTGACATCTCTGTATTTGACTGTAAACAGATGAAGAGCAGGGGTCCCCTTTCAGGTATACTTTGTCTATCACCTAAAACCCAGTTCCCTGCTCTGGACAGATTGCATCCTTAGTATTTATTGAGTTGAATTATTTAAAATAGTCACGCACACGGGAATAGAATGTGTTTGGACACAGGTACTTCTTTTTAATGCTTAGGTGAATGAATGAAGCATTTATTTAGTGCTGATTATGTGCAAAGCATTGTGCTGAGAGCTTGGGACACAAATAGTAAAGTAAGGTAGTCCCTGATCTCAAGGAGCTCACATTATCTTACCTCCTTTAGGGCATTCCCACCAACAGACACTGGCACTTTGGGGTCCTAGAGGGCCGACTATTACTCCCCACTCCTCGGTAATGCATAACTGTGAGGAGATAGGTGTGTAATACTGCCAGGGCCTTCATCAATGTATGTGCCATTGATTATCATCTAGTCACCTGGATTAGCTTTCAAAAAAGGAATCAGATGGAATGGCAAGAATTGTTATTACAAAATACCGCCCCCCTCCCGAATTCTGGGGCACATTCTCTGATGAATAAGTACAGAATCCGTGACGAGAGTGAGCACAACGTTGAGTATTATTGTAGTGATGTGAATGCATAGAGAGCGCATGTGACATAAAGCAATCCACAATGCCTGGTCACCAAAAGTCTTTTTCTTCCTCCATGGAGTGCTCTTGAAGTTCTTTTTAGGTACAGCTCTCTGACACACTCTTAGAGACAGTGCCTTCATAGCGTCCATAACCAAATCTTTTCTCCAGCACAAGGGGTCACTCTCTCTGAAGCTGCTTTTCGTAGAGTGATGGTTGTTCCCACCTGAATGCATTGACTCTTATTGATCCACTCTCTTTGGTCTAGTCCAGTCTCTCAAATGACATTATCGTTTGGGAAACAGGGAGAATAGGAGAATATGGGAGTAGGAGAGAGACAGACAGAGACAGAAACTGAAAGAGAGAATAGGAAGGGAGGGCAGCTGATGGGAGAAGAAAGAGAGATAGAAGAAGAGAGGGAGAAAGAGGGAAGAGAGTAAGAAAGAGAGAGACAGAGGGAGAAGAGGGAGAGGATGAGAGAAAAAGAGGGAAAGGCAAAGGGACACAGACGAAGAGACAGAGAAGAGATAGAGGAGGGTGGGAGCAGAGGAAAGATCCTCTTTCTCCTTCCCACCAAGAGCAAGCCTTTTGAGGGCTTGGTTCCATCTCTGAAATGGAACTCTTCCACCTTTAGAAGGGTTAACCATGAGACTGAGCTCATCGCTTGACTGATTATTATTGGACACACAGGCCCGGTGAGAATGAATGGTCCCTCAGCAGACACAATACTTTCTTCCTTGACGCTTTCAGAGGTACACACGTCTTGAAGGGATCATAGTAACCTATCTTAATTATACATGTAGAACTTCACTGACTGATTAATTCAATTGAGTTATTTGAGCCTTCTGTTCCCTTCTTATTCTCCCTGTCCATATACTGAGAGATAAAAGCATAATTAATTGTATTCATACTGGCTGAATGAAAAGATCCAAAGAGTAGTCATTAATGGGTTGATGTCTACTTGGACAGAAGATACTAGTGGAGTAGCCATGTGATCTCTATTTGACACTAGGTTTTTTGTTTGTTTGTTTATCCACAGCTTAGGTAAATCAATAGATTAGGGATTTGTAACCAGGGGTCCCTAAAATTCTTTTAATATTTCTATAGCTGTGTTTCAATATAATTGGTTTCCTTTGTAATCCTATATATTTTATTTAAAAATATGGTTCTGAAAGTAGTCCATAGGCCTCACAAGATAGCCAATGAGGTCCATCACACATACAACACAACACACACACACATACACACATAAAATGGTAAGAGCCCCTACCATAGTTGATATCAAAGTCATTGAAATACTGAACAAATCCAAATCCCAAAAGGCTAGAACAATCATCCTAGGTGAAAAAATATAAATGTTAGTACTGCATAAGGTTCCACAAAGACAGGTAGTATGACTAGAGAAGAATTTGTATAAAAGGGTCAGGATTTTAGTGGTCTGGGGGCTTGGTGTGAGTCAACACTCTGACAGAGCAGACGGAAAAAAAAAATAACGCTGTCTTGGGCTGCATCAAGTAAGCTATCCAGAAGGATGGAAGTAATAGCCTTCCTATACCTTTGTTCTATTCCCTGGAGTTCTGTGTTCAGTTCTGAGCACCAGCCACATTTTACAAAAAGTTAGAGATCTGCAGATAGAAGTAACCTCAGAGGTCATTAAGTCATACATATTCATTTGACATTGAGGAAACTGAAGCCTATGGGGATTAAATGGTTTATCCAGGGTCACATGGATAGTAAATATATAAGGAAAATTGGAACCTAAGGCCTCTGACTTTAGAGGCAGTGCTCTTTCCATTGAGGCTAGAGGAACTTGTGAAATTGGCAACCAAGATGGTGAGACTGAAAGCTAGGCCATGTGATGAGTAGTTTTAAAAGATGGCTCAGAGTACATGATAACAATCTTCTTCTACTAAAGAGACTATCACGTAGAAGAGAGAGTAAACTTTGCCGCCCCCCAGAAAACAGAAATAGGAACAATAAATGGAGGCTTTGTAGAAATTTAGGCTTCATACAAAGAAAAAAATTCCTAAAAATCAGAGGTGTCCAAGGTACAATGACTTTCCTCAGGAGCTAGTAGCTTCCTCCTCACTGAAGGCCCTTGAGAAAAGGTTGAATGACCATTTTCTAGTAAGGTCATGGAGAAGATTCTTGTTTGGACACAAATATCTTCAAAGTTCTTTCCAACCATCAGATTCTGTTATTCTATGAATATATCCTTCCCCCAAACAGGCTGGTAAACAGAAGTTTAACAGCATTTTCCAATAGTAAGAAGCATGTTGCTGATATATTCTGGGTAAAAATCTGAAATAGCCGAGATGTTATTTTAAAATATGGGAACATCTTATTTGTTTTCCAATTAATTGAATTTGAAGAAGACACACTCCTGAAATACTGCAAGTTTATTTACTTTTCCTTGCCAGGTCTGTCTGTAGGCAATCACTTAAGGAATTCCTTAATGTGGAAATTGCAAAGCTGTGTTCACTTTTACACCTCTGTGTAACTCAGTGCCTCTATGACACAGGCCTTGGCCACTTTGGGGGGGAACTGATCTATGATTGTGGTAATAATGCTATTAACAATAACTGAAACTTAGGTAGCACTTTAGTGTCTGCAAAGTGCTTTACAGACATTACTTTTGAACCACATTATAACCCTGTTAAGAAGGAACACATGCGCAACATTTTGTCACAGTTTTGAATCGATTTGGTTTCAATAATATTCCTTCATAAAACAATTTGTGTTGAGCATCCACTATGTGCTTAGCACTTTCCTGGGGTCCTTTGGAAATAAAGGTAGATTAAACATATTCACTACTTTCTAGGTACTTTCAATCTAGCTGAGATTAAACATATCCAAATAAGTAAATGAGTAGTGTGGTTTTGCAGAAAGAGTGCTACATTTAGAGTCAAAAGACATTGGTTCAGAAAGATGAATAAAAAGAGAGAGAAAACTATAGACCAATCCTTGAATGTATAATGGTGTAAAAATTTTAAATAAAACACTAACAAAGATATTACAGTAATACACCATATAGATCACACACAATGACAAGGTAGAATTTATACCAGGAATCAAAGGCTGGTTAAATATTAGAAAACTATAAGCATAATTGACCACATCAATAAAAAATCAACAAAAATCATGATTATCTCGATAGAGACAGAGAAAGCATATAACTATTCCTACTAAAATATAAGAAAGTGTCGAAATAAATGGAGCTTTCTTAAAATGATGTTACATATATCTAAAACTAAAAGCAAGCATCACACACATTATATGTATATGTGTATGAGTGTGTGTGTGTGTGTGTGTGTGTGTGTGTGTACATATAATCTCATGCAGGAAGAGATTAAAAGAGAAATTAAATTTAAAATAACTGCAGACAATATAGAATACCTGGGGGTCTACCTGCCAAGAGTAACCCAGGAAATATAGGAACACAATTACAAAGTACTTTGCACACAGATACATCTAAAAAAAGACATTGGTACAAATCCCATTGCAACATTTACTATTTATGTGACCTTTACCTTTCAGAACTTCAGTTTCCTTATCTGTAAATTCCTGTTATCTATATAACAGATGTGTTACGAGGAAAGTACTTTGAAAACTTCAAAGTGCTATAGGAATGTGAGCTACTATAAATATCCACAATACAAAAATCTATGTGTTAAATAATTTATGAATAATATAAATTTTTCAAAGGAGTTCAGAGAAATACTAGATCACCTCCATTTGCCATTAACAAGGAAAGTTTGGTGAAAAAAATGACATATAACCTGCATTTTGAAGAAGGGGGAAGTAGAGAGAAGTGCTGGGCAAAAATACAAAATGCCTAACATTTGAAAAGAATAGTATAAGTTCCTGAATCTCATGGAAGAGATCTAGTAGATTCCAAGTAAAAATCAGATTCTTTATAAGTAGAGGTTGTCCAGATGTTTTTTGCCTACAGATGACATTGTGTTGGCTTTATTAAAACTCAGAGCTTGGTAGTGTGTCTTGTATGAGAACCATAATCATTTAAAAATATTTGGTCTAACCATCCATAGAGGAAAAACAAGGTGGATGAATGATGAATTAGCTCTATAATGAAGTTAACTCTATAATAACCTATAGAGCTTGTCAATCTGTATGTATAAATTTACAAAATAGTCATACATGTCTATACTTTTGAATATGTAGATATGTATGCATGTATGTATCTTGGACAAATATTCAAAATAGACAAAAAACATAGCCCAGAGTTGAAAAGTAATGGGAGAGTGGTCTAGAATGCATTTGGGAAATTGGAAAGTTCCTTGGGTAGACTTGAGGTCTATTACCCAAACTTTTCATTGAAATAAAGTCCCATTTTTAAGTTCCATTGTCCTGGTGATGTTGTATGGATACATGCTATAGCCCATTGGTCTCTGAAATATTGAAGTCAAGGATGCAAAGTGAAAAGGAGAAGTACATTATATGTGAGCAGGCCACACTATATATTATAAGCAAGAACTACTGCAGAGAAGCAATGCAAAGGATTCCACCAGAGAGAAATATGAGAAAAAATAAAGATGAGATGTTCCTCAATGACATGAGTGAGGAAAGAAAATCAGACTGCATGATATTCATTTGGTATCTTCTTCATTTCTTTTCACGGAGAGGATGAGAAAACTCTCAGCATACTAAGTAAAGTCCCTGTTGCAGTGCAGTGGAGAATGTGGCCAAGAATCCTATAGGATGTGCAAGCATGATTGGATTGCAATCTTTATCACAGGAAATGTTACCTATATTGATGTAATCATAAGTGCATTGAAATTGTAGTTGGTGATTGATCTGACATGGCTGAAGTGGTAGAAAAGTGCAAAATCTAGCTGGGAAGATAGGTTGGGAAGAGTTGTCAAGAGCCATATTTCCCCATCCTATATGACCCCCATCCATTTTATCTCATAAGTTCATGACAGGGTTGTACCTGTCAAGCAAGGCCTGGGGGCCTTCCTTACATTATCTTTAGTTGGTGAGGGAAAGCTAGGTGCAGGTGCCAAGAGAATTCATCGATGTAATTTATGAAAGATGGGTACAAAATGAATCCTTTCTGAGACTATCTTATCATTTTATTTATTGACTATAAATCATGCTGAAGTTTCATAATGAAAATCCAAATAGGCATAAATTCAACTTAGAATCATGATCTTCTTTCTCTTGAGCATGCAGGCAATTTTTACTTTCAGGGAGATAAAACACTAAAAGTAATTTCAGTTGAAACCATGTGCGAATTGTGAGACCATTTAAACTCTAAAGCCAAAAACATCAACCTCAAAATAAGAAACCTAGACTGACCTCAGTAATGGAACCAAAACATTACTTGGCGCACTATGATTTAATTGGTAGTTCTGGTTGCAATGTTTTTTCAAGTGAGAGAGCTTTGTAATGAGCTGTAGTTTTCAGCTTATTTTCCTGGTTCACACAGAATAAGGGATATGAACTAGAAACTAGTTCCAGAATCAGTTTTGCATAAGGGTAACATAAGAGAAGGGTTTGGAGAGAGGCTTGTTGGTCTGCTTAAATAAAATATGTCAGAACATTTCTAGCTGATAAAGGCTATGCTAGAACAAGACATATCTCTGAAAGACTACTGATGAATGTGGAGGACTTGGAATCTGAGCCCTCCCCTTATATTGAAAGCATCCTAGGTGCTGGTATGGATTAGGACATGTTCACATTCTGGTTTTTTTTTTTTAATTTAGTCTTTCCATGAGAAACAACAGACTTTGAAATAGAGCTTCTCTAACTCCCAATTCTTCTACTTTCCTTTTTCGTATTCTGAAAAATATCTATACTCATATGTCAGGTTTTTTCCCCTAGACCATTTTCTCAGGGAGTGGGAATTTCTTTAGCAATTAAACATCAGTTAAATAAATGAACCTGGCATATTTTGACTTGCAATTAATTTTAGGGACTTTTCTTAAAGCCTTATAAACTATTTTAAAAGATCTCACAATTTGTACTTTACGGATGAGGCCACTACTGTATGAATCTGACGTAATTCTGTAGGCCTCGCAGACCAAGCACAACTGATTCCAGATTTACATAAGAAGGAATGGATGGATGGAGGAAGGGATGGAGGAAGGGATGGAGGGATGGATGAAAAATAATTTATTAAGTTTTTATTATGTGTCAAGCATTGTACTAAACACTGAGCAAAATAATAATTAATAATAATAATAATAAAAATAGAAAAGTAAGTCAGTCCTTGCTCTTAAGCAGGGAATACTTTAAATCGAGGAGACAAGTACAAAAGGTTTAATCTTCAAAGCTAATGAAAATGTCCAGAAGCCATAGAGTATCTTTACAAGGTAGAGCAAAGCCTGCAAGTTCTTTATCTTAAGTCCTTAAGATCTTTATAGGCATGTCAGATGGCAGTGCCCAGGGGATTAGAGGGCATATCAGAAGATGAGATGCTAAGGACAAAAGGTTTTTAGTATAAATTGGCCAGGCAGGTGATGAGGCCTGCCTGAGTATTCTCCATTTTACCAGTGTTTGGCAGGGAAACACTTAATAATTGTGGGGTTTCATTCATTCATTCATTCATTTGTTCATTCATTCATTCATTCTTTCTTTCTTTGACCTTCTTACTTATCCTCACACTCTACCTCTTGTCTCCATGACTTTGCAGACACCTCCAACTGTGATGCACTCCTTCCTAAATGCTACCTCTTAGAATACCTGATTTCCTTCAAAGCTCATCTCCAGTGCCTCCCCTGCTTAAGGCCTATTACCCCAAAATCATCTTGTATTTATTTTTTACATATTTCACAAATACATATATTTATACATTTTGTCTCTTCCTATGGAATGGAAGTTCCCTGCAGGAAGGGTCTGTCTTATTTTTGTCTTCGCATCCCCAGTGCCTTCCATATACTAAGTGCTTCACAAGTGTTTTTTTACTGATACTTTGAAAAAAAGGGGAGGGCATGAATGAAGATGAGCAAAGGAATAAGGGAGCAAATCAGATAAGTTGTCTCGATAAACACTAACCAACATTTACATCGGTAAAAAAATCCTTCTAGATTTCTAAGCCAGAACTATATGAATAGGCCAAAGACTAATTGTAAGTATGATTTCATTGTTAAGATTCCCTATTGCCAATTAAGAATATTTTCTAAATTCTCCCATCCATTTCTCATCAACTAGACTGAGTTTAAAATTCCAATTCAACCCAGTTAGCTATTCAGAACTAGCAAAAGGGACTGCTTAAGTATGTATTGAAATCAAGTTAGATGCTATTAATATTTTGATGTGTCTGTCAGAGTACCAAAGTGCTATGATAATAGACTTGATCAGAATGGATTATCCATTCACAGTCAGAAAAATAATCATAGGCTTCCTAACATGGAATCTTGGGTACGCAGTTCAGAAAATAAAGCATCCTTAACACCCACAGTTAGGACTAACACATGTAGTTCTAAAATTATGACATGCTATGTTGGTTAAAGTCTGCTTCATTTTCTATTTTGGACTATCTGAATCATTGAAACGTCTATTTTTTAGATACAAGTAGCTTTGCTCTCTTCTTTTTTAAGACATTGTGCTTTGAATTACTTCAAAGGATCAGTGATTCCATCATTATGGATACCTCCCTCATAGGATCATATGCCTAGAGCTGAAAGGGACCCCACAGGCCATTTAGGCCAACCACTTCATTGAATAGGTAAGAAAAATGGGGCTGAGGGAGAATGACTTGTCCGTAGTTTCACAGGCAGCATGGATGAGAAGCAGGATTTGAACCCAGGTTCTCCTTGTGTATCAGGACACAGTGTGCAGTCACTGTGCCATGTTGCCCCAATAAAGCATAATGCAGGTACGGGGGTTTGAAACTGGGCCTTCCACAATGTAATTGCAATCTTTTCACACATTGTAAAATAGGTATTTACAAGTTGCTAGGGTGAAAGAAATTTAGGAAGGACTGGATGAATATCTGATTATTAATTTCTCTAGTGTTTGCTGAGCTACTTTTTAGACAGTAGATAAGTACAACTATAGTAAGGACAATGGAAAAATATGGGAGTTGGAGCTAGAAGGACCTGAGTCGGAATCCTCTCTCAAACACTTCCTAACTATGTGAACCTGGACAAGTCATAGCCTCTCTCAGCCTCAGTTTACTCATCTGCAAAATGGGGACTAATAGCACCAACCTCAGAGTATTGTTGTTGTCAAAGGATATATTACATATAAAGTTCTTTGCAAAATTTAAAGTGTTAAAATAGCTAGGTATAAATGTTCACCATTATTATTAAGTGCTCCCAGAAACCGTGCTACCTAATAGTACAAAAATCGCTAATATTTTTCCTACATTTATCAATTTTTAAAAATATTCACTAAATATTTTGGTTCTTTCCAGAACCTCCAATTGAAGGAAGAGCCCCAGGCTGAAGATGTCTTCATCCCTCTCCAGGCTGCACTGCTGATTTGTCTCCACAGGACTTTCTCTACCATGCCTCTTCACTCTAGGAGCTCACCACCCCTGGACTACTCACAATTGGTCTCTGCTCCTGAGTTCCATTAGAACATAAGCTCCTTGAGGGCAGAGATGATCTTTCTGATTGTATTTGATATCCTAGAACTTAGCACAGAGCCTGGCACATAGTAAACTCTTAATAATATTTTGACTGAAGTAACCAATATACATGGATTGACTTGAAAGGTATCTAAGATCCCACTCTACAAGAAAACCATATGTTTCCAACATGGTATTTTTATGTAACATGGTTGTCCTCTATATTTTAATGAGAGGATTTTTTTAAAAGATCATACACATCATGCTAAGTAAGATGATGTGATGTGGATCTCTCCATTCTTTCTATGCTGATAGATATCAGATCCACAAACTCAGGCCTACTCTTTCTTCTGAGGAGAAGTCCTATCAACTACTGGCTTTTGCAGAGGTGTCAAACTTTAAGCTCCATCAGCTATACTGAGTCCTGCTTGCCCTCTCAGAAGTGAGGTGGTTCCTGCCATAGGGCAGAAGGTGGTCACGGGCCATTTGGCTCCATTACCTGTAATGGTGGCAATGCTACCTGTGAAGTAAATTGACTCTACTGCCTCCCAGTGGAGGCTGACCCAGCTCCTTCTCTATGTCCCTAAGAGTGGCAGTTTTGCTTCATCAGTCTCCTGGGCTTCTAGTTCTTCAGTTCTAGTTCTCCTATTGCCAGGCAGGAGGCAATAGAAAGTGACCAGTTCCTGTACTATTGAGATGACCTGGGTTCTGGGCATTCCCTGTCCCTCTAGGCACCCCTTGCACATGACCAGGAAGGTAGGTCACTGCGTAGGGCCTCTCAAAGTTTGTTTTGCAGAAATGGCTCCCTTGTGTGCCTCAGTTTCTTTTATGGGCCCAATAAAAATCCCCTCATAGTCTTAGCTTAGTTAGGCAGCAAACTTGGAGGAGGAAGAAGACACAAGCAATTTCCTTCTTGTCCTGCCTGTGCTTCTGACAGGGGCCTGAGGCAACTCCAGAGTCAAGTTACCAATTGCCATTTTTATAGTAGGACTTACTTTGACTGGGTGGCTCAGGATTTGAACCTCCCTTGCAGCTTCTTCCTTTAGAGGGCAGGGGAGGCTACTGAAGTCCTCTTAGAAGGTTAAGATTTTGCATCTGTGTATAATTTTATGTTTTTAAAGTGTTTTTACTTAAATAATCCTCAGCAATAGGTAATGAAAATATTATGATGTCTATTTAAAAGGAAGAAAATGGGCTCAGAGAGATCATGACTTGCCCAAGGTAACACAGTCACTGGAATCAAAACTGGAACTCAAGTCTCAGCTCAAGGCATTGTGCTGTTTCTCCAAAACCAGGCTACCTCCCAGATTTTTTTTTTCCTATAAGGTAAAAATTTGTCTTGATTTGGGATACAACCCTATTTTTTCCACCACTTTTTATTCTGTCCACCTCTAGCCCTTTTACAGTCACCAACATTGGAATACTGGAGTAACTCTAAAATAGTGTAAGGTTTTACTCCAGCAGAGAGCAGAAATACTCTCCCTAGTTACTGCTGCTGCTAGAGGCACCAAGGATTGACCTACTTTTTATCTCCAATGGCATTTTCTGGATCACAACACTTACCCTGGTGGAAGACTTGAAAGACTTTTAAGAGAAGTTCCATTCCCACTAAAGGTGATGGATGGGGGACACATGAAGAAATTTCTTTTTAACAACATCCATTCCTAGAAGTAGAATGATGCTATTCTTGACACCATGACACCAAAATGACACCATGCCAAGGCTGTCTCCATTACCTTCATCTCAGTTAAAGTTATGTGTGGACAAGTAGTTCTAGAAGAGGAGAGGGCTTTTAGATTGGAAGCAAATTTGCAAATTGTTTGGCTGTTACTTGCTCTGTACACCTAAAATATAGCTAGATAACTGGGTAATACAACCTATGAGAAGTGGAAAATATTCTTGGGGAACTCTGGGGGAGCTAATTTCTACTGAAGTGAGAGGTTCATTTAATTCTCACCAGCAAGTAGTTAAAACTCTTCTGACCAGTTAACCCAACTAGGGTTATTTAAATTTTGAGGGACCTCTTGCCTGGCCTTGATGAATAAGGTTAATATTTTTTTAGGTTAATGTCTCCATGGTCAGTCAGGCAGTTTTTGCTTCTCTAAAGCAAGTTACTGAAAGGCACCATATGTGCAAAAGTGATAATAAGAGAAAGAAATCTGGAGGGTGAAGTCAAGATGGTGGAGAAAAGGCAGGGACCCACCAGAGCTCTCCAAAATTCCCCTCCAAACAACTCTAAATAAAACCTCAAAATAAATTTTGGAATGGCAGAACCCACAAAAGGAAAAGGTAAAATAATTTTCCAGCCCAAGACAACTTAGGAGGTCAACAGAAAAGGTCTGTCACACCAGGGTGAAAGTGGAGCTTGATCCTGCACAAGCTGCTCCAGCACAAACTGAGCTAGCATGGGCCATGCCCCAGCAAATCAGCATCAACCCTTGGGGGCAGGGAGATTGAATAAGCAGTGGCAGCAAGGCTCCTGGAACACTCAAACCACAGATGGTAAAGGGGTCAGAAGGAGATTATAAGGGTCCCTTTGCTTACACTGGGTGCAGGAATCTATTGCATTGTCAGTACATGGATCTGGGTTGCAGTCCCTAGGTGAGGAGGAGCACTAGCACAGCAGAGCTTGAGGTCACAGGAAAGTAGGGATCCTGGTCACAGGTCCAGTATGGAAAAGAATGTTTGTGGTTGCTTATAGACCAGATCATAGACCAGGAAAATACTAAACATACTTTTCCTTATACCATATTCCTTTGGAAGAACCAGCTCAAAAAATGTAAAGCTTGGGACATTGCACCCTCTACCCTGGGATGAGAGCCCAACTTTAATATCAAGTTAAAAGTCAAGAAATAGCTTAGAAGAATGAGCAAACAACAGTAACAATAATAACAATAACAATAACCTGACCAGAGAAAGTCACTATGGTGACACGGAAGATCAAAATACAAACTCAGAAGACAACAAAGTCAAAACTGCTACATCTAAAGCATCAAAAAAAATGTGAATTGACCTCAGGCAAAAAGAATTCCTGGAAGAGCTCAAAAAAGATTGTAAAAATCAAGTAAGAGAGGAAGAGTTAAAGTTGGGAAAGGAAGTTATAATGATGCAAGAAAATCATGAAAAAAGTCAACAACTTGGTAAAGGAGCCACAAAACGTATTGAAGAAAATAACAACTTAAAAAATAGAATAAGCTAAATAGTAAAAGAGGCATGAAGAAACACTCAAGAGAAGAATGCCTCAAAAAAGTAGAATTGATGATATACTTGAAAAATCCCAAAGACTCAACTAAAGAGTTAGTTGAAACAATTAATAATCTTAGTAAAATAGCAGGATATAAAATAAATCCACATAAATCCATATAAAGTAAATCAGTATCCCTCTATATCACAAACAAAACCTTCAAGAAGAGATAGCATGAGATACCCCATTTAAAATAACACTAGACAGTATGAAATACCTGGGAATTCACTTGCCAAAACAAACCCAGAAACTACATAAAGAAAATAAGTAAAAAAAACTTTTTATACAAATAAGAACAGATTAAAATAATTGGAGAGATATTAATTATTCATGGACAGGCAGAGCCATTACAATGAAAATGATGGGGGCGGAGCCAAGATGGCAGCAGGAAAGCAGGGACTTGCTTAAGCTCCCCCCCCCCAAATCCCTCCAAAAACCTGTAAAAAATGGTTCTGAACAAATTCTAGAGCTTCAAAACCCACATAATAGCAGAGGGAAGCATATCTCCAGCCCAGGAGAGCCTGGATGGTCACTGGGAAGGGTCTAGAATATGGTGCTGAGAGTGGAAGGCAGCCCAGCATGGGTCACTCCAGGACAGACTAGACCCAGAGTCAGCCAGCCAGAAGAGGCCTTGGAGCCATGAAACAGTGAGCTGTGGCAGCAACCAGACTTCTCAACCCACAAATGCAAAAGAGAAGGTTAGGGGGAAACTGTGGGATCAAGTTCAGAGCAGTCCAGCCACCAGCTCTGGGGGTGGAGGAGGTCATGCAGCAGTGGCGGTAGCAGCAACAGGAAGCTCCTAAGGCTGCCTCCAGAGCACCAGCATCAGCGGCTTCCCAAGTCACTGGCTTACATGGTAGGAGGAATCTAGCAGCAGATCAGAGCGGGAATGCAAGAAACGCTTTGTGGGCACAAAGGCAGGTTCTCTTGCTGTGCCCTGCTTGGATCTGAATTGCGGTCCTGGTTGGAAGTTCTTGAGGGAGGAGGAGCACCACTGGGACATAGCCTGGGGTCACAGTGGAGTAAAAGTAGCTCTGAAAGCAGCAGCGCTTGGACCCTAAAGGTTGGGACAAAGTACTTTCTACTCTACAAGCAGTCATATCCTGACAAAACGCTCAAGGGTCAAGTAGTTGGCTGGGAACATGAACAGGCAGCGAAAACGAACTCAGACTCAAACTCAAACTCTAGGTTCCTTTTTTGGTGACAAAGAAGATCAAATCATACAGCCAGAAGAAGTCAACAAAGTCAAAGAGCCTACATCAAAAGCCTTCAAGAAAGATATGAATCGGTCTCAGGCCATGGAAAAGTTCAAAAAGCATTTGGAAAAGCAAGTAAGAGAAGTAGAGGAAAAATTGGGAAGAGAAATGAGAAGGATGTGAGAAAACCATGAAAAACAAGTCAATGACTTGCTAATGGAGACCCAAAAAATACTGAAGAAAATAACACCTTAAAGAATATACTAACCCAAATGGCAAAAGAGCTCCAAAAAGCCAGTGAGGAGAAAAATGCCTTCAAAGGCAGAATTAGCAAATGGAAAAGGAGGTCCAAAAGACCACTGAAGAAAATACCACCTTAAAAATTAGATTGGAGCAAGTGGAAGCTAGTGATTTTCTGAGAAATCAAGATATTATAAAACAGAACCAAAGGAATGAAAAAATGGAAGACAATGTGAAATATCTCATTGGAAAAACCACTGACCTGGAGAATAGATCCAGGATGAATTATTAGACTACCTGAAAGCCATGATCAAAAAAAGAGCCTAGACATCATGTTTCAAGAAATTATCAAGGAAAACTGCCATGATATTCTAGAACCAGAGGGTAAAATAGAAATTGAAAGAGTCCACCGGTCACCTCTTGAAAAAGATACCAAAAAGAAAACTCCTAGGAATATTGTCACCAAATTTCAGAGCTTCCAGGTCAAGGAGAAAACACTGCAAGCAGCCAGAAAGAAAGAATTTGAATATTATGGAAATACAATCAGAATAATGCAAGATCTAGCAGCTTCTACATTAAGGGATCGAAAGGCTTGCAATATGATATTCCGGAAGTCAAAGGAGCTAGGATTAAGACCAAAAATCACCCATCCAGCTAAACTGATTATAATGCTCCAAGGCAAAATATGGATTTTCAATAAAATAGAGAACTTCAAGCTATCTCAGTGAAAAGACCAGAGCTGAACAGAAAATTTGACTTTCAAATACAAGAATCAAGAGAAGCATGAAAAGGAAATCAAGAAAGAGAATTCATAAGGGACTTAGTAAAGTTGAATTGTTATGTTTACATTCCTACATGGAAAGATGATGTATATAATTCAGGAGGCCTTTCTGTGTATTAGGCGAGTTGAAGGGAATATAGACAGAGGGCACAAGATGAGTTGAATATGAAGGGATGATATCTAAAAAATGAAATAAATTTAAAGGGTGAGAGAGGAATATATTGAGAGAGGGAGAAAGGGAGAGATAGAATGGGGACAATTATCTCACATAAAAGTGACAAGAAAAAGGAGTTCTGTTGGAAGGGAAGAGAGGGCAGGTGAGGGGGAATGAGCAAATCTTACTCTCATTAGATTCAACTTGAGGCGGGAATAACATACACACTGAACTGGGTATCTTACTCCACAGGAAAGTAAAGGGAATGGGATCAAAATATCGGGGATGATAGAAGGGAGTGCAGATAGGGTGAGGAGGTAATCAAAAGCAAACACATTTGAAAAGGTACAGGGTCAAGGGAAAAAACTGAATAATGGGGGACAGGATAGGATGGAAGGAAATATAGTTAGCCTTTCACAACATGAGCATTGTGGAAGTGTTTTGCATAATGGTACATGTGCAATCTATGTTGAATTGCTTGCCTTCCTAGAGAGGGTAGGTGGGAAGGGAAGAGGGGAGAGAATTTAGAACTCAAAGTTTAAAAAGCAGATGCTTAAAAAATTATTTTTTTTGCACGCATCTGGGAAACAAGATATATAGGGGATGGGGCATAGAAATCCATCCTCCTCTACCAGAAAGCAAGTGGAAAGGGGATGGGGACGGGAATGGCGTGAAAGAGGTGAGGGATGACTGGGGAAAGAGGCAATCGGAATATATTCCACCTTGGAATGGGAGGGAGGGTAGAAATGGGAGAATATTTGTAACACAAAATCTTGTGGAAATCAATGTTGAAAACTAAACTATTAAATAAAATATATACAGGGAAAAATATAAAAAACAATAAAAATGAAAACTTAATCTAAACTGATTTATATATTCAATGCCATACCAATAAATTACCAAAAATTATTTTACTGAATTAGAAAAAATAATAATAACAGAATTCATCTGGAAGAACAAAAAGCCAGGCATATCAAAGGAAATAATGAAAAAATTTAAAAGAGGTTTAGCAGCACCAGATCTTAAACCATATTATAAGGAAGTAATTATCTAAACTATCTAGAACTGGCTAAGAAATAGAAAAGCAGGTCATAAGAACAGAGTAGATATAAAATTTACTGTAGCAAATAAATGTAGCAAACTTGTATTTGACAGATTTAAGGGCTTTGGGGATAAGAAATCATTGTTTCATAAAAATTATTGGGAAACTTGCAAAGGAGTCTAGCAGAAATCGGGCATAGACCAGTATCTTACACCATTTGTAAAGATAAGGTAAAAATCTATACATGACCTAGATATAAAGAGAGAGATTACAAAAGAATTTGAAGAAAATGGAACATATTACTTCTCAGATTTATAAATAAGCTGAACAAATTCACAAATAAACAAAAGACAGAGGGCAGAGTGACTTGTAAGATGGATAATTTCAATTACAGTAAATTAAAAATGTTTTATATAAACAATTGTAGCCAAGATCAGAAGGAAAGCTGAAAATTGGCAGAGGGTTGGGGGGGATTTTATAGAGAGTTTCCCAAATAAAGATCTCATATTTCAACTATATAAAGAACTTTTTAAAATCTATAAGAATTTTCCCCAATTGATAAGTGGTCAAAGGATATGAAGAGGTAGTTTTCTGATGAAGAAAGCAAAACAATTTATAATCATATGAAAAATGCTCTACATCATTATTGAATAGAAAAAATGCAAATTTAAACAACGTTGAGATATCATTTTACACCTATCAGATTGGCTAGAATGATTGAAGGTGAAAGTGACAAATGTTGGATAGGATGTGGGAAAATTATTATCAGTGGAACTGTGAACTGATCCAACCATTTTGGAGAGTAATATGGAATTCTGTCCAAAGAATTATTAAACTGCCTATACTTTTTGGCCCAGCAATACCACTATTAGGTCTATTTCTAAAGATGATTAGGCAAAAAGGAAAAGAACCTATATATCCTGAAATATTTATAGCAACTCTCTTTGTGGTGGCAAAGAATTAGAAATGGGGGAATGGCTGAACAAGTTGTAGTCCATGATTGTGATGGAATACTGTATTGTAATAAATGGTGAGCTTGATGATCTTAGAAAAATATGAATAGATTTGCACAAAATAATAAAGAGCAAAATTAGCAGAACCAAGAGAATGTTGTATACTGTAACAGCAATATTGTTTTAAGAACAACTTTGAGTGATTAAGTTGTTTTGATTATTATAAATACCCAAATCAACTACAAAGGACATATGAAGAAAGATGCTATCTGCACCCAAAGAAGTGAAAAATAGAAGTATGTATGGGATGATTTCAATATTACATATGTATGTATATGCACATATATACATACATATGTAAGTGTGTGTGTGTATGTCTAATGGTAGTCATGTCTAAGGAGTGGGTAGAAGAAAGGAAGGAAAAAGGAAAGAAAAGGATTTACATGATAACTTTATTGTAAATGTAAAAGCAATAGCAAGTTGTACATAATAGATTTGCAGTTTCATGCACAATCATTCTTTTTAATTATACTTTGTTTTGTTTGATAAATTAAAAATAAAACAAATCAAATTTTTAAAAAGTAGAATTGGCCAAATAGAAAAAAGGGGTATAAAATCTCACTGAAGGAAATAATTACTTAAAAATTAGAATTGGGCAAGTGGAAGCTAATGATTCCATGAGACATTAAGAAAGAAGGAAAAAAAAATAAAAGAGAATGTTAAATATCTCATTAGAAAAACAAGGAAGATGGAAAACAGATCCAGGAGATATGATTTAAGAATTATCATACTACCTGAAAGTCATGACCAAAAAAAGAACCTAGACCTCGTCTTTCAAGAAATTATCAAGGAAAACTGCCTTGATATTCTAGAACCAGAGAGTAAACAAGAAATTGAAAGAATCTACTGATCACCTGCTGAAAGAGACAGTTTGGAAGGTCTGCAGGAAAGATCTCTTGCACCAGGGTGAGAGAGGAGTGCAGTCCAGCATAGGCCCTGAAATGTCCTGGCCAGGGCAAACCAGGAGCAGAAATTGGGGTGACAATTAGTGGCAGCAGTGGTGGTTTCTAGACACCTCAGCCCACAGATGCCAAAGATAACTTAGAAGGTCAATAGGTAAGGTCTGTCCTACCTGGATGAGAGTTGAGTCCAACATAGGCCATGCCAGCATGGCCCCAGTACCAGCAAACTGAAAGCAGGCCTCAGGAGTCACTGAATCAGCTGTAGCAACAGCTGTTTCTAGAGCTCTCAGCCTACATATGGCAAAAGGGTTGAACAACTGGTCAGAAGGAAATTCCTGGGATCTTTTTGCTAGTACTGAGGCAGGACTCTGTTGCTTTGCCCATACTCAGATCCAAGTCACAGCCCTGGGTGGCAGTCCTAGGGCAATGAGGAGCACTAGCATACCAGAGCTTGTGGCCACAGTAGAACAGGGACCCTCCTCACAGTTCCAGGGCAGAAAAGAGTGCTTTTGGTCACTCAAAGACCAGAGAACAGGCCAGGGAGTAGTAAACACCTCCCCTTAGATCATACCATCTTGGAAGAACTGAAAACGTAGAGGTTCCTAGAAGTATCTCTGAAAACAGCTGCACAAAACCCCTGAAGCTTGGGACAGTGAATTCTCCACCCTGGAAGCAGAGACCCACTTTAACAAAGAGCTGAAAGTCAAGTAATAGGCTGGGAAAAACAGGAAGCAGAAAAAATTCTGACTATAGAAAGTTACTATGGTGACAAGGAAGATCACTCAGAAGAAGATAGTTAAGTCAAAGGTCCTAGACCAAAAGCCTTCAAGAAAAATATGAATTGGTCTCAGGCCATGGAAAAGCTCAGAAAGGATTTTGAAAATTAAGTAAGAGAACTAGAGGAAAAATTGGGAAGAGAAATGAAAGTGATGCAAGAAAATCATGAAAAACAAGTCGACAATTTGGTAAAGGAGACACACAAAAAATATTGAAGAAAATGACACCTTAGAGATCCAAAAAGCCAATGAGGAGGTGAATGCCTTAAAGAGTAGAATTGGCCAAATGGAAAAAGAAGCATAAAAATACACTGAAGAAAAAAAAACTCCTTAAAAAATAAAATTAGTCAAAAGGAAAAGGAGGTTCAAAAGCTCACTGAGTAAAATTACTTAAAAAATTAGAATGGAGCAAATGGAAGCTAATGACTTTATGAGGTATCAAAAAACAATCAACTAAAGCCAAAAGAATAAAAGTAGAAGACAATGTGAAATATCTCATTGGAAAAACAACTGACCTGGAAATTGATCCAGAAGATAATTTTAAAATTATTGGACTACCTGAAAGCCAGCTTCAAAAAAAAGGAGACAATCCAATCATCTTTCAAGAAATCATCAAGGAAAACTGTCCTGATCTTCGAGAACAGGGCTGTCCAAAATGTGCCCTGCGGGCTGCATGTGGCACACAGTGCAATTTGTGCGGCCTGCCTACAAGCATAGAATTTTACATAAATGCTTAAGTAAATGAAGCTGAGCCACTAAAATGGCAAATCAAAATTTGTTGTGTATTGTTTCAATTAAAAACCTAAGGTTGGACAGCCCTGTTCTAGAACCAGCGAATAAAATAGAAATTGAAAGAACCCACTGATCACCTCCTGAAAGAGATCCCAAAATGAAATTCCAGAGTTCCCAGATCAAGGAGAAAATATTGCAAGCAGCCAGAAAGAAACAATTTAAGTATTGTGGAGCCACAATCAGGGTAACATGAGATTTAACAACTTCTGCATTAAAGGGTTGGAGGACTTGAAATATGATATTCTGGAGAGCAAAGAAGCTAGAATTACAACCAAGAATCACCTATCCAGTAAAACTGAATATAATCCTTCAGGGGAAAAAAGTAGATATTCAATGAAACAGAGAACTTTCAAGCATTCTTAAGGAAAAGACTAGAGCTGAATAGAAAATATGACTTTCAAATACAAGACTCAAGAGAAGTATAAAAAGGTAAACAGGAAAGAGAAATCATAAGGGACTTAATAAGGTTAAACTGTTTGCATTCCTACATAGAAAGATGATACTTGTAACTCATAGAAACTTTCTCATTATTAGGGCAGATAGTAGTCTATATGGACAGAAAGAATATGTGTGAGTTGAATATAAAGTGATAATATCTACATTTAAAAAATAATAAAATTAGGAGGTGAGAGGAATGTATTGGGAGAAAGACAAAGGGAGAGGTAGAATGGGGTAAATTATCCAACATAAAAGAGGCAGGAAAAAGCTTTTACAGTAAAAGGGAGAAGCAGGGGAATAAGGGGAAATGAGCAAGCTTTAACTCTCATTCGAATTGGCTCAAAGAAGAAATAATATATACTCAATTGGGAATAGAAATCTATCTTACTGTATGAGAAAGTAGGAGGGGAAGGGGATAAGAGAAGGGGAGATCACAGAAGGGAGGAGAGATTGGGGAAGGGGTTAATCAGAAGCAAAACATTTTTGAGGAGAGAAAGGGTAAAAGGAGAGAGATAATAGCGTGAGGGGGATAGGATGGAGGGAAATACAGTCAGCCATAGTAACTATGAAAAAAATTGAAGTTTCTCTGATAAATGCTTCATTTCTGAAACACATAGAGAAATGAGTCAAATTTATAAAAATAAAAGCCATTCCCCAATTGATAAATGATCAAAAGATGTAGAGTTTTCAGATGAAGTAATCAAAGCTATCTACAGTCATATGGAAAAATATGCCCTAACCCACTATTGATTGGAGAAATGCAAATTAAAATAATTCTGAGTTACTACCTTATACATATTAGATTGGCTAATAGGACAGAAAAGGAAAATGACATATGGTGGAGGGAATGTAGGAAAAATGAGATGCTAATGCGCTGTTGGTGGAATTGTTAACTGATCCAACCATTTTGTAGAGGAATTTGAATTTATTCCCAAAGGGCTATAAAACCATGTACGCCCTTTGACCTAGCAATACCACTGCTAGGTCTGTATCCCAAAAGGGATTTAAAAAAGGAAAAGGATCTGTATGTTAAAAAAAATTTATAACAGTTCTTTTCTGGAGGCAAAGAATTGGAGATTGAGGGGGTGCCCATCAATTCAGGAATCGCTAAATAAATTATGAGATATGATTGTGATGGAATACTATTGTGCTATAAGAAATGATGGGCAGGATGCTCTCAGAAAAATCTGAAGAGACTTACATGAACAGATGCAAAGTGAAATGTACTATGTACAGAGTAACAGCAATATTGTAAGATGATCAGCTGGGAATGATTTAGCTATTTTCAGCAATA
Source organism: Trichosurus vulpecula (assembly GCF_011100635.1). Classification (NCBI taxonomy): domain Eukaryota; kingdom Metazoa; phylum Chordata; class Mammalia; order Diprotodontia; family Phalangeridae; genus Trichosurus; species Trichosurus vulpecula. The sequence continues at coordinate 159,459,150 of NC_050577.1, read as the reverse complement.
CAAAGATCTGAGACAACTCTGAAGAACTTATGGAAAATGCTGTCCATTCTCAGACAAAGAACTGATTGTGTCTGAATACAGATTGAAGTATACGTGTTTTATTTTTTCTTGATTTTTTTTCGTGGTCTATGTTTTCTTTCACAACATGAATATTATGGAAATGTTTTGCATGACTACACATGTATAACCTATATTGAATTGCCTGCCTCCTCAATGGGGGGGGTGCAAGGAGGGAGGGAGGAAGAGTATTTGGAAGTCACAGTTTTAAAAACAAATGTTAAAATTGTATTTACTTATAACTCTGGAAAAATAAAATTCTGAATAAATGAATAGATCAAAGGATGATAACAGTTCTTATATAAGATAAATGACATCAGACTAGCGTCTCTGTACATGAAAATTGTAATTAGGTTGCTTTGGGATCACAAGCCAGAATCTTTCTATTTCCTGCTCTGACATTGAGGAAAACAAAGCAACAAAATCCAACCATGGTGAACCCAGTAGGTTGAGCACTAAGACCACTCCCTTCTTCACTAAGGAACCCCCCCCCCAAATCTCTAACCAACCACAAGATTTAGAATCAGTATTATGGACTCTGATCTGTAATGAAAGTGGTTAAACTCCTTTTTATCATACTGTTTGATTCTTTACAATCTCACATTGGTGCTGCAGATAGAGCAATTATTAAAAAAACCAAGATTTGCTTATTAAACATTAACTCATATTAATCAGATATAGGACAAGTATTTATTTCTTATACGTTATAGAAATATTAAACAGAAAACCACTCATAACCACTAATTGACGTAAGATTTAAAGGAGGATTTATTAACAACTTATTTGTTGTTTTTTTTTTGTTCAGTTGTATCCAACTCTTTATGACTCCATGTGGGGTTTTCTTGACAAAGATATTAAAGTGATTTGCCATTTCCTTATCCAGTGGACTAGATAGAGGTTAAGTGACTTGCCCAGGGTCACACAGCTAGTGAGTGTGTGTCTCTCAGGTCTTCCTGAGTCCAGGTCCAGTTTTCAATCCACTGAACCATCTATCTGCCTCTTACTTGTGATTATTGGTACGCTATCTTAGGAAACTGATCATTAAACTTCATCAGAACATACAGCAGTTTGTGGGACTATGGAATAAGCAGTTCACACTTTATCTTGGCTCTGTGCTGTCCAAACAATCCCTGGTTCATATCTTTTGCGAATTCAGGCCATGGCTTAGGGCTCATCTTCCTATCAATGATTATTTTGTTTGACGGATAAATTCCCCCTGCTACCAGTCAACTCAATCTGATGGACCCAGGAACTCTGGATTCCTTGAACTCCAAGCCTGGAGACTCCCCACCTGAAAGAAATATTTGCTTAACTACTCAGGAAAGGAAACTAAGAGTCAAAATCAGCTAAGGACCCAGGTGCAAACTTCCCAGGTGTGAGTTCTGTTTTCTTGCTCTAGCTGCCTTGTAGCTGTAGTTAACTTGCAAACACTGTGGGGATTCTTCAGCCAAGAGGATAACAGCCAATGTAGCGTAAGTAATTCCATTTTCATTGTCCAGTGAATCATTGGTACTTCCTGTTCAATGGGCATGAGGGGTTTTACTTTATTGTCTCCAAGTACAATGCCTTTAATGCTGAGTTACTTCTAGTTAGAAGTAGAAAGGGGCTGTGGTAACTCCACACATTTTTTGTGTAACCCCTAATAAAGGGAGATATCTCTATCCCTATCTCTCAAATGATGGGTTTGTTCTCCACTGAGAGCATATGAAGGAGGAAATAGCAGGCTGGATACCTGCCAGGAGTGCTATTCCTAGTGAGGCAAGCAATTTGGAGATTGACAAACTGTTCTCCTAATAAGTAGGGCAGCCCTTTGCTCTCTGGTTAGCTGCCCATTCTATGCTTGTATAGAATTTTGTGCATCTTTCTGATTGGCTCTCCCGGCTCACAAAGCATTTCAAAAAGATTACTTCCTAAACTGTAGCAGGGAACAGAAGGGAATTGTACCTAATAAGTATCATTAAAAGGACCATCAACTGTTGCAGACCCAAATGTCCCTGAGGCCTGGAATATGGAATTCAGGAAATCATAATAGTTACTAAGGGACTTGGTGAATGATAGCAATAATAGAAAAAAATGTAATGTCCTGAATAGAACTCAAGTAGTTATGGTAATTACATTCAGTCTTATAGAAACTTACAGGTTCAGCTTATGGATTGGATTATATTTTTATTTTGCTTTACGGTGAAGCCCAAAATATCACAGGGAAATATCTTTCATCAATAGATTTTGCAGAACAACTTGTATTCTACCACAAACTATTTTAGGGATGTAGTCCCAAAAAACCTTAATTATTCATGCAGGATCATAGAGAAGGAAGAAATCTTAGAAGCTATCCTTCCAATTCCCTCATTTCACAGTTGTGGGGATTGATACCTGGAGAGATGAGGGGATTAATTTATGGTCACATGGGAAGTAAGAGGCACAAAGAGGACAGTGGGTGCAATTAGCTTACAAAATATTTCCAAGGAACAAGTGCTGAAAAGAAACAGCATTAAAAAATTCAGAGATATCCAAATCCAAAAAAATCCAAAGTCAAAGATGAAAGGCAATTGTCTGGTCGCATAGAGAGAGTGAGGGACAACAGATTAAAAAGCACATGTGATCCATTTACATCCACATGGTGTCAACAGATCTATGAGGAAGCCACCAGAACAGTGGGGATCCTTTTGTAGATGTTTTGTGAAATCACATAGCCAAACATCTCAAAGTATGATCAAGGTTGGGTTGGATTTGTATCATTAGAGAATTTGCATCTTTCCTGGGATGACAGACCAAGATCCATTGACCTGTAACATTTTAATAACAATTAACAAACATATGCATGTATATGCATATTTACTTTGATGTTTGCAAAGCACTTTATACAACTTTTCTCAGTGATTCTCACAACCCTTTGAGGTAGGTGCTATTGTTATCCCTGTTTTGTGGATATGGAAACTAAAAGTAAGAGACATTAAGTGATTTGTCCAGGTTCACACAGCTAGTAAGGGCCAACATCACTTAAAGTTCCAGGTAAAAATTCAATTTTTATAATTAATTGCAATATTAAGATATAATGAACAAGAATATCAAGGTGATATAAACACATTTATATTTTTCCCTTACCTTTTGACCTTGATGACAGTACTGAATTTGTGCAGCATCACTTAACAACACTTACTATTATATCTTCTTTATTAACAAATTGTTCATAAAATCTACTTTAGATAAACATAAAGCCAGAAAGGACTTAGACATCATCTAGTCTATTTCTTTCATTTTTTCATCTGGGGAAACCAGGATGCCAGAATTGATTGAATCATAGACTTATTATGATAAAAGGAATAAAAATTTTGAAAAGAATAAATATAGTGAAGCTTTCACCTTTCTTGATAAAAGAAATGAAAAAAATTAAAAGAAATGTTTTCTCAATATTTTGATGTAACTGCATGACATGATAAATTTGCTCTTGTCTAATATCTAAAGTTTATCACTATGTTTTTTCTAAAGATTATCCTTTCTAATTTAAAAAACAAAACAAAACAATGTAATGAAAAATGGAATCATGTTGCCCATAGCAACCAAATGCTAAATTATACTCATGCCTTTTAAAATCTTATCTATTTCTTGTTAAATTATATTTGGTTAGGTGAAAATCAGAAACACAATTAAGCTGATTTATTAATAGATAATGAGTAATTAAATCAGATTGGGTAATAAAACAATTTTTAGGAGAATGATCTGGATACCACAGGCAGTCATTGACTTGAAGACATCCTGTCATGAACATGCCTTATTTGAAGATATGCCCCTCATATCCAGGAAATTTTCCAGTGTTGGAAAGTGGCACATTCTCAAGTCAGAGCAGTGGATAAACCCAGTTTGTCACACCACTTACTTGTTAAATCCTCCAGATTTTTCTTTTCCTCCAATCCTTAATCTTATTGAGGATAAAAGGAATCATTCATATAATTTCTGGGAATATCCAAGACCTGTCATGCCACTAGAATGATCACCGGAGACCACTCTTCTAGCATCAACTGAAGTCTTGGTAATCCATTTAAGGAGGGAAGGAAGGACAGTGTTCACTCTAATAGCTAGTGCAGTATGACAGAGATAATAATAATGATAGAGTGCTTAAATTTGCAAAGCACTTTCCTGACAATAGCCTTTCAATATAGATAGAAGATGTATTCCTTGGAAACCAAGGTGGGATTTAAAATGAATTTTCCCATAAGAACAACCATAAAAATGATATTTAGGTTACATAGTGTTATTAGCATCATGGTTGAGTTGTAGGTGGGTTAAACTGCCATTTGTGAGTTATCTTGGTGACATGACTCATAATTTATAACAGTATTTCTACATGAAAATGTGTTTAAGTTCTTAACATCTGACTTACAAAGGAACTGAATTTTCTTAATACAGTCAGCTTGCCTATACTTTGTAGTATGATTATATTACAAACATAACTCTGACTACTCAGTGTTAGCCCTCTAAAAGAAATTCAGTCTGTCATATAGCTTTTATTCCAAATCTGAAAGCTTGGATTAATGTAAAACATAACATATATATATATATATATATTCAAAGTGTTTGTTTCATTTTTCACTTTTGAGTGGCACATAAGGTCAACTTTCTAAGTATTAGCCTGTGTAAGTACAAAGAGGCTCATTAGCTGAAGGCTAGACACGAGGTGATGAATTCTTTAGCTGTGGCAACCCACGAAGCAGAGAAAATTACAAAGATGCCCTGAGTCCTACGTAGCTCTCATTGGCTCGTTGTCAGAGCAGTCGTGGAGTAGTTCAAAATGGCAAAGAAGATGCTCAAAATTAGAGTTTTATATTTTCTATGAGCCTTGGTAACTGTGTTCCTGTCTGTAAAGACGCAGTTTAATTTAGGGGCTGGAGAACGTGATTTTTTTCCCTTTACCCTTTCCTAATGATGTTTATAACATAGATCCATCACTATAACAAGGAGAGTTAAGGAGCCTAAGAGCATACCTTATCGAGCAATTATTGTCATTTGCATTAAAATCTCTTCTCCCTTTCCTTTTTCTACCACCTGTGCTCTGCCACAAGGTCAGGGATTAGCTGTCCTTGAATTACCCTTACCATCTACTTCCTATGCTCCTCATACTATTAATAAAATAACTTAACATTCATGTAGTGCTTTGCAAAATGCTCCACAAATATTATTTCATTTTATTCTCATTGCAACCCTGGGAGATAGGTGCTATTTTTACCCCCATTTTACAGATGAAGAAACTGAGGCTGAGAGAGGTTAAATGATTTGCCTTGGGTTACACATTTAGTAAATATATGGGGCTATATTTCAGACTTCCTGACTCCAAGCCCAAGGCTTTATTCACTGCACCACCTATCTCTTACAGCTTCCTGGTAGAAGTCACAGCCATCTCTAGCCATCCTGATATGTATCTGGCCACTGAACACAGATGACTCCAGAAGAGAAAGTGATGCTGGTGACTCTGCACAGCCCTTCCTTACTTAATGTCATGGCATCACCTCCATGATGTCATTCATGGTCCTCTTTGAGGACAAAGGACAACCAACCACAGAACCATGTGGCCCAGGACCACTACAAATTTAAGTTAGCTAATCTTATTTAAGGGCAGTGTGGTTCTGAAGTCAGGCAGACTCATCTTCCTGAGTTCAAATCCAGCCTTAGACAATTTGCACCTATATGAGCCCAGGCAAGTCACTTAACCATGTTTGCCTCAGTTTCCTCATCTGTAAAATTATCTGGAGAAGGAAATGGCAAACCACTCCAGTATCTTTGCCAAGAAAACCCCAAATAGGGTCATGAGGAGTCAGATTTAACAATAATTTTAATTAAGGCAAGCAGTAACAAAGCAACCTTTTTACTCTTTCTCCAATTAACTCTATCACGTCCACCACTGAGACTTTTCCATACCTCTCTTCTTTCCTCAACCTTTCTACAATATTCCTTCCCCCCACCCTCCTAGCAGAGGACTTTTCTTCAAACTTTCTGAGAAAATGAAGACCATTGCAATCATCCTCTCTCTCTAATTTTCAATCTCTCCTTATTTGCTATTGGCTACAAATATGACCAGATGCCCCCCTTTCTTATGTAAGAGGGTATCCCCATGTAGATCATGGAACTTGAGTAAATGCAAGAGGTCAGACGTGGCTGAGTGCTGGACAAGGTTGAGTGCCAGCAGCATATGTATCAAAGGTACACAGGATGCAACCATATTAACCCCAACTCTGCCTTGCTCATTTCCCTGTTTCCTTGTTAAATGTCTCTCTGAGTTCTTGGTATTGAGCAAGATCAGATGGAAATCATCTAGTCCAATTCATTTACTTTGCAGCTACTAACATAGAAGTGTCTAGACCAACTGAGTGGAGATGCAAAACCAAAGCCTGAGCTCTTTTAGCTGTACCACATTCCCTTCTATTTTGATGACTGTTATCATAGTATTGAGAAATACTTTCTGTCAGTAAGTAAGCTATCTTTAATACAGTAATGACCCAAACATACATCATGCTTTGTGATTTGCAGACCTATTTTTTATCATAGCCCACCACCTCCCAAAGCAACCTAGTCTACTTTTGAATTCATTACCCTCCCTGCTCTGTTTCTCTATCACGTCTTCTACATCACATGTCAGCAGTGCCTAAGGCCTCCTAACTGTGGAACATCCTCCCACAAGCTGGCCTAGGCTGACCATCCTTCATCCCTCCCCTGGCTTGGTTTCTGACTTACTGGACTTCAATGGTGTGTCCCCAGGCAGGAATCTTCCTACTACCCATTCTTCAAATTTCCTTCTGTGTCTTGTCTTTCCTTTTACAGTTATGTTCCTCTTTTTTTAAATCACATTTGGGTCCCCAGTTCTTAACACATTGCCTGGATCATAGTAAGCATTTGATAAATGCTTATTGTCTTAAATAGTATAATTTGTAAGGAAGTAAAAAAAAGCCTTGTACACAGGAGCTTAATGAGTTGAGTTTAATTGGTTTTGTTGAATGGGGGGCATTAGAATTATGATATATTACTACCCCCTTCCGCCCAAAAATAATGTGATTGTACTTAATATCCTTGGACAATGCCAGCTCCAAGTCCACAATCCTCTGATCCTAAGGGAGATGGTGGATGTTGCAGAAAGAGAGAAAATAATACTTGGCAACTTATTGCCATGTGGAGGGCGAAGGAAACTCAAAGACAGCTCTGATGTTTAAAGTCCATGTAATTGGGAAGACAGTCTCACTATCAATAAGAAGGAGGAAATTGGGGGAAATACTTTTTTTTTGATTGGTTCTGCTTTAGACATGCTGAAATGTCAATAGAATCTCCATATTGAGATATCCAATAGAGAGTAGGAAATATGAAACTGTAACTCAAAGAGGAAATATGCTCTTTGCAGGCTGTTCCCTGAAATAGAGCATTATTTTCACTTTTTCACATAGATTATCATCAATGTGCATGGAGGAGGGTGTTTTTATGTTGAGACTGTTTGCATTTATTCCTCTTTTGCAACATTTATATATCATACGATTGCCAGGACTCTTCCTGTGCCTATAATTCTATGACTCAAAGAATGTGGGCAGCAGCTATTGTAACAAAAAAGTCATTCATAGCATGGGTATTTTTCTTTCTATTCCAAAAGACAGGAAGCTGTGGAAGGTAAGAATAAACAGCATGAATACATTGGTGTCATCACCCCATGTAATGGGTTATACAGTAATTAAGATGGAAACAACAATTTGCCATGACATGTCATTAACTGGTTGTGAAGTAGGGAAATTAGCAGAGAGGGTGCTCAGTGTTAGTGTGTCTTTAACAGACCAGTAGTCTTGTATTAAGTGTCCTGTTTTAAGTGTTGTAGAAATAGTGGTTGATATTCTACTCTTGCTGTTGTGTCCAATAGTCTGTAAGACAGCAAAAAGAAATCATTTCCCTTTTTTGATACCAAAAATATGCTGAAAAAGCAACTTAAGTGAAAGAACTTCCTTTAGAATTCAGAGACCAGGGGCAGCTGGGTGGCGCAGTGAGTAGAGCACCGGCCCTGGAGTCAGGAGGACCTGAATTCAAATACGACCTCAGACACTTGACACACTTACTAGCTGTGTGACCTTGAGCAAGTCACTTAACCCCAATTGTCCTGCCTTCCCCCATTCAAAAAATATATAGAATTTGGAGAACATTCAGAAGACAGTTGACTAAGTCATCCTCACACTTATTGGCCTTTCTGAAAGCAATTGTAGACATATACAAACATACTAAGGTATGCATAAATAGTATCATACTGTACCCAACTACCAAATCTTAGGCTATATGCTCCCCTGAATTAATGGAGATTCTTCTGTTATATAATTGTTCTCTTCTGTCCCAACTCTACCTCCCTTTGTTTTCCTGTTGGGTCCTAGTGGTATATTATTAATAAGCAAAATTATAGAAAATTAAATAAAACCCCAGGACCCAAACCTACATCCTACATAAATGAAATAACCCACTAGTTTGGGGAATAGAAACTAATAATATCTATTTATTCTCTCTTCTCACCTATGTTTTTTAAATCACATCTCTTCCCTCCCCTTCCCTTCCCTTGCCTTGCCTTGCCTTCCCCTGCCTTCCCTTCTCTCATTCTTGCTCTCTCTCACTCTTTTGCTCTCGCTCTTCCCCCCACCCCAACCTTCTTTCCCTTTTTCATCCTCTTCCTATTAGAGGAAGCTAGTAGCACACAGAATAAAGCACTGGGCCTGAAATCAAGAGGATTTGAGTTCAAATACTCTGTCAGACATTTACCAGCTACGTGACCCTGGGCAAGTCACTTATGCTCTGTTTGTCTCAGTTTCCCCATGTGTTAAATGAGAACAATGATAGCACCTGCCTTGAAGAGTTGTTCTGAGGGCCAACAAGACAATATTGGTAAAAATAAAATGAATTTTAAAAACACTTAGCAAAGTGCCTGGAACAGAGTAGCTGCTATAGAAACGTGTATTCTCCTTATTTTTCTCTTTTTCTCTCTCTCTTTGTTTTTTTCCCTCTCTTATTCCTACTTTGATGGTTACTTTTGCCTTCATCCTCTCACTAATTTTCAATCTCTCCTGATCTGCTACTGGGTACATATATGTTCAGATCTCCCCTTTTCTAATTTAAGAGAGTGTCTCCATGAAGATTACAGATCTTGGACGACAGTAGGAGGTCATATGGTGCCAGACAACGTTTAGTGCCAACAGCAGTTGCATCAAAGGTGCACAGGATGCAGTGATACTCACCCCAACTCTTCCTTGCTTACTGTCCTGATCCTTTTTAATCTCTCTCTGTTTCTCTTGTTAAATCTCTTCTCTATGTCTTATTAGGAATCTCTTACACTTTTAACGTAATTCATGGAGTTTTGATCTGTCACACAGCCATTAAAGCTAATTACAGTCAAAATGTGTGTGGAAGTTTAGAAGAAGGGACTTCATTCTTAGACATACAGATTGGGAATGATCAGTTAAGATTATTTACAACATCTTCAACTTTTTCCAGCTTTGCTTTCTCAAGTAGAAGGCTTCAGAGTAGTTGGATTTTGAGTAGATTGTGAAATAGAAATAGGGATAGCAGATAGGAATTGAATCTGTGGTTTTGTTGGAACTCCTGATTGTAGCAACTCCTACCAGTGCAGGTTGGCTTCTTCTTCACAACTTTGTCTTAGAGAGTCAATGTGAAGTTAAATGATTTGTGCAGTATGTGTCAGAGGGAAGGCTTAAACCTGGACCCTCCAGGTTCTGAGGCCTGTTCTCTATTCATTTAGGAAGCACTGCCTCTCTGAAATGACAGATTTTTTTTAAAATCCTTTTCATTTTCTGAACTCTAAAAGTTAACTAGGCTTATAAGCCAATGAATGAAATATAGTCAAGCTAGCTCTCAGGATAAATGAATGACAACTTATTTCCCAGGCTTTTTGTATTCTGTATCTAGAACTGCTTTCAAATGATAAATAGTTATTTTTTTCAAATGGCAAAGATTTCTTCAAAGGAAGGTTACACTGAAAAAAAAATCTAATAGCAGGTGGCATGGTATGGACCCATTATTCTCAAATATTGGCAATAAAGCTGAGTCTGAAATTTTCCCATCACTTCAATTTGAGTCAGAAGCTGAGTGAGCAACATTTCCAGCAATCCAGAATCTAGCCAGGACCAATATCCAAAATCACAAAAAGAAGAAAAAAGACCCAAAAATGTTGTATCTTTAATTTTCCTTACAGGACAGGCAAAAAAATCAAAAGTCATGAATGATTTCATATCAACATTTAGAAATACATTTTTTAGTTTTAAATTTAGTTTAAATATAGTTTTAAAATTTAACATTCTGAAAAGTTGCCATTTCTGATTGAACAAGTCAAAATACCACTGAAAATGGCACATTTTAGTAACCATGCCTAGTTTTATGAAGAATGATTCCAAAGAGTAGAATGGAGTTAGAGTTTTAAAGCTAGCATCAAGAGCTAAGGGAAATATTGATAGGTAAAGAGAAATATGTTTATGCACCAACTGGGGAAATGGCTGAAAGAACTGACCTTTTACTTAATCTTTTTCCTGCTCTTTTTATTTTGAAACATTCATGTTGGCTGATATATGTCAAAATCATTAAAATAATGCCATTTATCAAACCTATAATATACAAGGTATAATGAATATTATTATAGGATAAGAAATGGCAGATTTTAATTTAGTACTTCTTTAGGGTACTACTCTTATAACTTGCACTTGCAGTCTGGGTTCCTCAGAAGAAACCTATCACAAATTTAAGGCACTCTGTAGGTGAAGGCTCCTAAAACTATAGCTTTAAAGCTCCCATTGTGATTTTCTTTTTTTTTTTAATTATTTATTTATTTTTAGTTTTCAACATTCATTTCCACAAGATTTTGAGTTCCAAGTTTTCTCCCCATCTCTCCCCTATGCTCTACTCCCAAGATGGCATGCATTCTATTTACCCCTTCCTCCAATCTTCCCTCCCTTCTATTACCCCCTACCCCCTTCTCTTATCCCCTTCCCTTCTATTTTCCTGTAGGGAAAGATAGATTCCTATACCCTATTGCCTGTATATCTTATTTCCCAGTTACATGTAAAAACAATTTTTAACATTTGTTTTTAAAACTTTGAGTTCCAGATTCTCTCCTTTCTTCCCTCTCCACCCAACCTCATGGAGAAGGCAAGCAATTGAAACTAGGTAATACATGTATAGTTATGCAAAACATTTCCATAATAGTCATATTGTGAAAGACTAACTGTATTTGCCTCCATCCTATCCCACCCCTCATTTACCCTATTTTCTCCTTTGACCCTGTCCCTTTTCAAAAGTGTTTGCTTCTGACTACCCCCTGTCCCAATCTGCCCTTCTGTTTACCATCCCCCCTCATATCCCCTTCCCCCCACTTTCCTGTAGGGTAAGATACCCAATTGAGTGTGTATGTTATTCCCTCCTTAAGCCAAATCCCATGAGAGTAAGGTTGACTCATTCCCTTTCACCTCCTTCCTCTTCTCCTCCATTGTAAAAGCTTTTTTCTTGCCTCTTTTATGTGAGACAATTTACCCTATTCTATCTCTCTCTCCTTCCTCCAACATATTTCTCTCTCATCTCTTAATTTTACTTTTTAGATATAATCCCTTCTTATTCAACTCACCCTGTGCCCTCTGTCTATATTTATCTATATCTATCTATGTATATGTATATCTATCGATAGATAGATAGATAGATATAGATAGATAGATATTCCCTTCAACTACCATTGTGATTTTTTTTGATATCAAGTCAGCAAGATAACATAATGAGATAAAGGCAAAGGTGTTAACTGAAGTGGAATAGTATATACTATATTCATCACTTTAGAGTTAAAATGGCCTTTAAGACCTACTGAGGCCTAAAGCTGTTAAGTGACTTGCCTAACGTCATACAGGTATCATTGGAGGCAGTATTTGAAAACATTCATTAACCCCAAATATGATACACTTTGTACTGTACTATGGGAATTGGTTCTCCTTGAATATATAGAATTTCAGTTATAGGACCTTTCTATTCCTAAGAGAGAGACTTTCCCTGGAGGATTTAGATGAGAGAACTGATATGCAGAAGGTGAAACAACTTAGCCAAGGGAACATAGTTCAGAAGCAGTTTGGGGTAGGATACAAGCTGAAGTCTCCAGCACTTTCCCTTATTTGACACCTCCAGTCCTGTATGGTGGCACAAAGGGCTGAAGAGAAGAGGATGTGGACAATGTAGGGAATGAAACAGGCCATTCCACTTTGGCTTAGTGGTAGCCCCAAACTTTATAGCATTTCTGTTTCTTTCGAAAGACTCCTCAATTAAAACAGTTTGCCTCTTGTATTAAGGTTCACTTTATCATCCAGGAGGGCTCTACCACAATTCCAGACTTCTACATTACAATATAGATTAATTGATGATGATGGCTGTTGTAATTTATTTCTCATTAGACTTCTCCTGAAGTACACCCAGCTATTAAATTGTTCCCTTGCCAGAATGAGAAACAATGAGAAAAGTCATTCCAGGGCCTTTTATATGAATGTTGTACTAATGGTATCTCAGGAACGGTTATGGAAAACCTAGCAAAGTAAGGAACATGTGATAGGAGGAAGTGGGGTTTGAATCTTCCAGTAGAAGTTCCCAAATTAGGGAATAACCTGCAATCTTTCAGTGCAGGATTGTCCTGAGACATTCAAATACTTTCAGATATAGTTTAGAAAGCATTGATGTGAAGATTGAAAACAGGGCTAGAACAGAGGGAATCTTCTAAATTTATTATTCTTTTGCCAGGTGGGAGAATATCTGTCTTGTCTCCCAATAGGAAGCATCCCAAAAATATTGAAATGGACATCTTATGAGATGCCCTTGATTTGAATTGCATATAAATTAAGAGCCAGTTGTCCACAGGTTACCGAAGACATCTATGAAATAAATTGAATTGCAGTCCTTGTCTGAAATGTATTTTTTTCACAATTAATGTGTATGGTACTTATACACTTTCTTCTTTTCCCCTTTTATCATCATTGAGATCAACGAATTACCCCTGAGTTGTGAATACTAACTTAAGGAGATTTTCCTGGGTGTAAAACAGTAATTTTTGAGAAAAGATTTCATTCTCTTTCACAGATCGCATACTTTGGGGGACCTACCTTAGATAGTTAAGCATTTCTTTGCTTTTTCTATAATTCTGAGTACTAAGTAGGGGAAGAGATGAGAAATTGGTTGTTTTGTTTCATTAATATTAGGGAGAGATAATAACTATAGTGAATTCTGATTTCCATAGGCTTTTGTTTTTTGCTATATACCTTTACTATAGTTTCCCATGATATTCATTGCCTTCCATATAAAGGTAATAAAAATTTTTGTTCATATTTTCAAAATAAATTATTTTGAAGATATAAATTTTCAGTAGTTATTGATTCTACCTTATTTATTTTCAACTCTAGGAGTTGAACTATTAAATTTCATTTAGATTTAAAAATATTGATTTTCTGTCTTATTTATAGCTACCCTCTAGTATAAACACAAACTTTCAAAAGATGCTTTTGTTTTACATATTTTGTTTGAGGTGAGTTAAAATTAAAACATTACCAATATCATCATTATGACATCTTCATACTTCCTTATCCCAATTCCCATAGTATTTGTTAAGCCTAGTCCCCAGGGGCTGGTTGCCACTTGTTCTATCTAGAATTGATGGATAGTCCTGAAGGATCCTTCTTGAGAATCAATTAGTCAACCAGATAATTAGTTTTAAGAAAGGGATATTTACAAAGGTGGCACTGTAAGAATAGTTGACACAACCTTAGGAACACACCGTACCTTGGTCTATAGAGAAGGGACTCATTTAAAGTGGATGCTATGAATCATTCACCTTATTAAGTTTACTTCAGGTGTGGCAGAGCCAATGGATAGTTGCTATTTTTCTTACAGAAAAACAGCATTTTTGCCGCTGGGCCAATTCATTGTTGGGTTCAGCTTCTGTTTGGACTCCCATTGCATCTGAGTACCTCTGATCCTTCAACCTTTTAAGTTTACCAATGTCATCCTGTTTCCAATACCCCTTCACCTAATAGCAGGAAAGGCCAAGTGCAGAGACAAAGAAAAAGAGAAAAAGAAACAAAGAAACACGGTCATGGTGGTATGTTGGAATTGGTGGTAATGTAAGCAGTTTGCATCAATATGCTACTAAAGCCACTACTACTACGTCTTTGCCCACTTGGATGCCCAAAGCCATTTGACATCCACACTTAAACACAACCAAGGAGGAAAAATGAGATTACTTTGTCTGGTTAGTGTCTTTTTGAATAACCACTCAGTTATGAGTAGCCATTCAAATCAAATGGTCCCTTTTTGCCACTGAGTAACCACGTAGGAAACAGTCATAGAATAACTACACATGTTCTGAAGACCACATTGGATATTACATCAAGTAGACTATGCTACACATATTCATAAGAACTGGGCTCTCTTTGATCAATCTCTTTTTACCTACAGCCCCACTGAGATAAGTAGAGACTACCTGGGTTATATTATAAAACCAGGGCCAGTTAGGTAGCACAGTGGATACAGTGATGGACCTGGAGTAAGAAAGACTCATCTTCCTGAGTTCAAATCTAACTTCAGACACTTAACAAGTTGTGTTATTCTGGGTAAGTCATTTAACCCTGTTTGCCTCAGTTTCCTCATCTATAAAATGACTCAAATTCTGCATATGATATTTATTGTCCATGCAAGTCTGAGTACAGGGGAAAGACCACTGGTTTTAAATCTTGACTCTGCCTCATACTACCTGTATGATGTTATGTAAGCCACATAACTTCCAAGGGCCTCATTTTACTCACCTATAAATCAAGATAGAAAAGATGCCTTCTTAGTTCTCTTTCAATTCTAAATGTGATCCCATGAAACTCAATTTATCCCCAAGTAAACTCACAAGACATATCTACAAGGTGGCAGGTTGCAAGCTGCATTAGTGGAGGGTGTTCCCAAAGCTGGAGTTCCCAACCAAGAACTCACAGATTCTTCACACATTGTTTGAATGTGTATAATGCTTATCTGTTGTTATCTGATGAGATGTTCCTGATGAGATAGGTATCAGACATAGAACAAAGGAAGTTTTTAGAGGAAGGAAGTTTTTAATAGTGTTCTTCCCGTAAGGCACGTGTGAATGTTCAGTCATTTTCCTGTCATATCCAACTCTTTGTGACCTCATTTGGGGTTTTCCTGACACAGATATTGGAGTGGTTTGCTATTTCCTTTTTAGCTCATTTTGCAGATTAGGAAGCTGAGGCAAACAGGGTTAAGTTACTTGCTCAGGGTCATGCAGCTAGTAAGTATCTGAGGCCAGTTTTGAACCTAGGAAGATGAGACTTCCTGGCTCCAGGCCCAGTGCTCTATTGACTGTGCTATCTATGGACAAAACAAATATTACAGTTCTAGCAACTGTATTTTGTATTGCTTGTCAGTGTGATAGAAAATCACTCCTGGGGCAGCTAGGTGGCTCAGTGAGTAGAGCACCGTCCCTTGAGTCAGGAGGACCTGAGTTCAAATCTGATCTCAGACTCTTGACACACTTACTAGCTGTGTGACCTTGGGCAAGTCACTTAATCCCAATTGCCCTGCCTTCCCCCCTGCAAAAAAGAAAAAAAAAACAGTAAACCACTCTTGTGGTAGAAGTAACAATGACATTAGTCAATAATAAAAGTTCTAGAATAACCCATAGTAGAAAGAAAATGAAAGTCTCAAGGATAAATCAAATGTGCTATGATCAGACAAAAGAAAAAGAATATATCATAAAGTGTGTGAGGACCGCAAATGAAGGAATATAGGGAAATAAATGGACCATATGGTATATAATAGAGAGCAGGCAAAGACTACTCTTTCTTTGGTAAAGCTGTTATGCTATGCTATTCACCTAAGAGTTTTCCCGATCCCTAAAAGATGGTGAGTGAAAATCCAATATTTTCATAGACTGCCTGTGCCCGCTGTTGCAGAATTAGGGAGAAAGAACAAAATCAAAGATTAAGTAGTACTGTTTCCAAATCATAGACCTATAGGTTTATAACTGAAATAGTGGTTAGAAGCCATCTCATCTAAACCACTTGTTTTGCTGATGAGGAAATTGGGAGTCAAAAAGATTAAATGATTTATTTAAGATCACCCAGGAAGACAGTGACAAAACCATGACCTGAATGTATGTCCTCCAATCTGCAATCCAGCATTCTTTGCAACATGCTGTGAAAATTTTAAAATCCTTTGTTTAAAATACAAATAACTTGGAACTTCTGGAGATTTTGGTGAATAAATATTTCATGAATTGGTCCTAATATATTTTTGTAGTCTTTTTATATATAATTTCCTTACTATCCTCTATGGTCTAGTCATGGATTTATTGCTGTTGCTCTTTGTTCTTTTTCAAAGGCTATTTCTCCGTGTGTGGATTGCATGCCCTCTTTATTTCTGCTTCTTAGCAATTCCGGTTTCCTTCCAGCTTAGCTCATTGGAATAAGTTTCTTTTTTTAAAAAAATTTATTTATTTAATATATTTAATTTTCAGCATTGATTTTCACAAGAGTTTGAATTACAAATTTTCTCCCCATTTCTACCCTCCCCCCCACTGCAAGATGGTGTATATTCTGGTTGCCCTTTTCCCCACTCAGGCCTCCTTTCTGTCACCCCACTGCCCTCCCCTCCCCTTTTCCCTTCCTTTCTTGTAGGGCTAGATAAATTTCTATGCCCTGTTGCCTGTGTATCTTATTTTCTAGTTGCATGCAAAAACTTTTTTTGTTGTTTTTGAACATCTGTTTTTAAAACTTGGAATTCCAAATTCTCTCCCCTCTTCCTTTCCCACCCATCCTCCCTAATTGATTTTATTTCTTTTAGATATCTTCCCTTCATCTTCAACTCACCCTGTGTCTGCTCTCCCTCTCTCTCTCTCTCTATATATATATATACACATACATATATACATACATACACATTCACTTATATATATACATATATAAATAAACATATATATGTATATATACATAAAAATACATACATATATATATATATATATATATATATATATATATATATATATATATATATATATATATATATATATATATGCATATTCCGTTCAGCCACCCTAATACCAAGGTCTCATGAATCATACACATCATCTTTCCATGTAGGAATGTAAACAAAACAGTTCAACTTTAGTAAGTCCCTTGCAATTTCTTTTTCTTGTTCTTTTTCTTGATTACCTTTTCATGCTTCTCTTGATTCTTGTGTTTGAAAGTCAAATTTTCTATTCAGCTCTGGTCTTTTCACTGAGAAAGCTTGAAAGTCCTCTATTTTATTGAAAATCTATATTTTTCCTTGGAGCATGATACTCAGTTTTGCTAGGTAGGTGATTCTTGGTTTTAATCCTAGCTCCATTGACCTCCAGAATATCGTATTCCAAGCCCTTCGATCTCTTAATGTAGAAGCTGCCAGATCTTGGGTTATTCTGATTGGGTTTCCACAATACTCAAATTGTTTCTTTCTGGCTGCTTGCAGTATTTTCTCCTTGATCTGGGAGCTCTGGAGTTTGGTGACAACATTCCTAGGAGATTTCTTTTTGGGATCTATTTGAGGAGGCGATCGATGGATTCTTTCAATTTCTGTTTTGCCCTGTGGCTCTAGAATATCAGGGCAGTTCTCCTTGATAATTTCTTGAAAGATGATATCTAGGCTCTTTTTTTGATCATGGCTTTCAGGTAGTCCAATAATTTTTAAATTATCTCTCCTGGATCTATTTTCTAGATCATTGGTTTTTCCAATGAGATATTTGACATTGTCTTCCATTTTTTCATTCCTTTTGTTCTGTTTTATAATATCTTGATTTCTCATCAAGTCACTAGCTTCCACTTGCTCCAATCTAATTTTTAAGGTAGTGTTTTCTTCAGTGGTCTTTTGGACCTCCTTTTCCATTTGGCTAATTCTGCCTTTCAAGGCATTCTTCTCCTCATTGGCTTTTTGGAGCTCTTTTACCATTTGAGTTAGTCTATTTTTTAAGGTGCTGTTTTCTTCAGTATATTTTTAAGTATTTTTTGGGTCTCCTTTAGCAAGCCATTGACTTGTTTTTCATGGTTTTCTCGCATCCTTCTCATTTCTCTTCCCAATTTTTCCTCTACTTCTCTAAATTGCTTTTCCAAATCCTTTTTGAGCTCTTCCATGGCCTGGGACCAGTTCATGTTTTTCTTGGAGGCTTTTGGTGTAGGCTCTTTGACTTTGTTAACTTCTTCTGTCTGTGTGTTTTGGTCTTCTTTGTCACCAAAGAAAGAATCCAAAGTCTGAGACTGAATCCGGGTGCATTTTCACTGCCTAGCCATATTCCCAGCCAACTAACTTGACCCTTGAGTTTTTCAGCAGGGTATGACTGCTTGTGGAGTTAAGAGAACTATGTTCCACCAGCCAGCTCTGCCACACCAGCACTGCTCCTTCCCCAAGAGCCCCCAACCTGGTCTGCACTTAGATCTTCAGCAGGCTCTTCACTCCTGCTCTGATCTGCCACTTAATTCCTCCCACCAGGGGGGCCTGGGGCTGGAAGCAACTGCAGCTGTACTTCTGTAGCTGCCCCACCTCCGCTGCCCCCGGGGCAGTAGCCAAACCCTGAACTCCTTCCACTCCCACAGCTTTTCCCACTAACCTTCTCTGTTGTCTTTGGTGTTTGTGGGTTGAGAAGTCTGGGAACTGCTGTAGCTCACTGATTCAGGGTGCTGGGGTACACTCTGTCTGGCTCCTGGTCTGGTTGGTCCCTGCAGCTCATGCTGGGTTCTGCTCTGCTCCACTCTG
Organism: Trichosurus vulpecula; assembly: GCF_011100635.1. Classification (NCBI taxonomy): domain Eukaryota; kingdom Metazoa; phylum Chordata; class Mammalia; order Diprotodontia; family Phalangeridae; genus Trichosurus; species Trichosurus vulpecula. Next base: position 159,440,277 of record NC_050577.1, on the reverse strand, counting down.
CTCCCAGCTCCGTGTAGGATAGACCTCACCCAGAGACCATCCAGGCTGTCCTGGGCTGGAGCCCTGCTTCCCTCTGCTGTTTAGTGGGTTCTGCAGTTCTAGAATTGGTTCAGAGCCATTTTTTATAGTTTTTTGGAGGGACTTGGAGGGGAGCTCATGCTAGTCCCTGCTTTCCAGCAGCCATCTTGGCTCCGTCCCCCAAAATGTGAAATAAGTTTCTTAAGGGCAGAGATTCTTATACTTCACTCTAAAGGGTAAGGGGATGGAATAAGCATTTATTAATTACCTAATATATACCAGGCTCTGTGCAATCTCATTTGATCTTCACAACATCCCTGTGAGGTATGTGCTATCATTATTCTCATTTTGCAATTAAGGAAACTGAGATAAAGTGACTTGTTCAGGGTCACACAGTAAATCTCTAAGGCTGGATATGAACTCATGTTTTCCATATTCCAGGTCTAGTACTCTATCAACTTCCTTTGGCTAGCTGCCTATCCACAGTACCTGGCACATGGCAAGTGTTTAGTAAATGTTTATTGATTAGTTGATCACTTAAACTGGACAGTGATAGTATAAATTTTTAATTTTACTGATAAAGAAACTAAGACTCAGTTATCCTACCAATACAATTCATTCTGTGGATTTCATTGAAATCCTTAGTAGTTATTAGTTTTTATGTTAGAATAAGGCTCATCACTGAGGGTGAATAGAAAACAACTGTATTTTAAAAGTAGAATGGTGCTGTAATTCAAAAGATTTGTTAATATTTACCTATGTAAGGGGTTCTCGTAGGTTGAGGTATCATCTGTCACAAAGCTATGAAACAGAGAAATTCAGGAAGAGGTAATAATGCTGCCTAAGTAATCCAAGATCCTCATTTCAAAAGACGGAATCTGCATTCATATCATAGTTTTTATTTTTTGTCTTTCTAGCCTAAATGGAGCTTTTTAATTCAGAAAAACAGAATTTGTGCTTATCCTAGTATTTAACATAGTTTGCTTGTAAGCAGTTTCTTGCATGTAGCAGAAGAAAGAAAGAGTTGAGGGGGAAAAAGATGCATAGTGCCAGATAAACACATTATCTGTGCAGCTGTGTTTTAAACTTATATTTCTGTACCAGTTGCTGAAACCACTGAAGAAGTAATGATAATAGACAATCTGAACTAGACTTTGGAATTGATCCTGTCAGACTATCTTAATAGATGGTCTTAATATTTACATTTATTAAAAAAAAAACAGAAGAGATATCATGAATTTCTCTGTAAGATCAAGGAAGCTTCCAAGGTGGCTATTCAGAAATAAAGTTCGTAAGACTTTTCATCAAAGAATCTTTTAAAATAAAAGGTTTAATCAAAAATGTCTAATGAAAAACATACTTTCTTGTCCAATCCTTGCAAAGAGTATAAATACCCTTGCTTTTCCAACGACAGAGATTTTCTCAAAGTCTAGCAATACATATCGGACTGAAAGTTTTGCTCACAACCTATAGTTTTGTTAAAATAGGTTTGACAATGTCAACTGATGGGTTGGAATAGCTTGGAAGCTATCTGGTGTCTTGACCATTGCTAAGAAAAAAATGTCTTAAAAATAAATCCCTTGCATTTCAAGTTATTAAAAGAATGTGGTCTAAGGAAGACCTAAAAATTCCCGTTTGTACTATAAACACTATGTGTATGTATTGCCTTTTTGTTTGTTCCTTGTATTGTTGTAGCCAAAGAAACCAACACTTCCACTGTGCTGGTCTTCTTACAGCAGCTAAAATTCATCAACAGGAACATATCTGGTTCATTCATTCATTTTTTCTTTGATTCAATAAGGATTTTTATGTTTCTACTATGGTGAAGTTACTGTGCTAGGACAAAAACAACAACCACGGGGGTGGAGGCAAGATGTCAGCTGGAAAGCAGGGACTTGCTTAAGCTATCCCCCGGGTCCCTCCACACATCTGTAAAAAATGGCTCTGAACAAACTGTAGAACAAGCTGTAGAACCCACAAAATAGCAGAAGGAAGGAGGGCTCCAGCCCAGGAAAGCCCGGATGGTCACTGGGAAGGGTCTATGGCACGGAGCTGGGAGCAGAGCAGAGCACAGCCCAGCATGAGGCCACACCAGGACCAACCAGACTGGGAGCCAGGCAGAACAGACGGTAGGGCCCTGAATCATTGAGCTGTGGCAGTGATCAGACTTCTCAACCCACAAACGCCAAAGACAACAAGGAAGGTTAGTGGAAAAACTGGTAAATCAGAGTGAGAAGAGTGCATGATTGGCCCTAGCTCCAGGTTTGGTGGAGGTGGTGCAGCTCTGGGACTGCCTCTGGAGGTCCAGCTGCTGTAGCTTCCAGCCCCAGGCCCTCCTGGTGGGAGGACTTCAGCGGTGGATCAGAGCAGGAGTACAGAGCCTGCTTGGATCTGGGTTGCAGTCCAGGTTGTCAGTTCTTGGGGGAGGAGGAATGCTGGCATGATAGAGTTTGCTGTCTGGAAGTAGCTCTGAAAACAGCAGCACAGCCCCTAAAGCTTGGGACAAAGTACTCTCTACTCTAAAAGCAGTCATACATTGACAAAAAGCTCAAGGGTCAGTAGTTGGCTGGAGACATGAACAGGAAGCAAAAATGGTCTCAGATTCAGAATCAGACTTTGGAATCTGTTTTTGGTGACAAAGAAGAGCAAAACATGCAACCAGAAGTCAACAAAGTCAAAGAGCCTACATCAAAAGGCTCCAAGAGAAATATGAATTAGGCCATGGAAAAGCTCAAAAAGGATATGGAAAAGCAAGTAAGAGAAGTAGAAGAAAAATTGGGAAGAGAAATGAGAGTGATGCAGGAAAATCACAAAAAACAAGTCAATGACTTGCTAAAGGAGACCCCCCCAAAAATACTGAAGAAAGTAACACCTTAAAAATAGACTAATTCAAATGGCAAAAGAGCTCCAAAAAGCCAATCAGGAGAAGAATGCCTTGAAAGGCAGAATTAGCCAAGTGGAAAAGGAGGTCCAAAAGACCACTGAACAAAATACTACCTTAAAAACTAGATTGGAGCAAGTGGAAGCTAGTGACTTGATGAGAAATCAAGATATTATGAAACAGAACCAAAGGAATGAAAAAATGGAAGACAATATCAAATAGCTCACTGGAAAAATGACTGACCTGGGAAATAGATCCAGGAGAGATAATTTAAAAATTATTGGACTGCCTGAAAATCATGATCAAAACAAGAGCCTAGACATCATCTTTCAAGAAATTGCACTGATATTCTAGAGCCACAGGATAAAATAGAAGTTGAAAGAATCCACTGATCACCTCTTGAAAAAGATCCTAAAAAGAAAACTCCTAGGAATATTGTCACCAAATTCCAGAGCTCCCAGATCAAGGAGAAAATATTGCAAGCAGCCAGAAAGAAACAATTTGAGTGTTGTGGAAACACGATCAGGATAACACAAGATCTAGTAGCTTCCACATTAAGGGATTAAAGGGCTTGAAATATGATATTCTGGAGGTCAAAGGAGTTGCATTAAAACCAAGAATCACCTACCCAGCAGAACTGAGTATAATGCTCCAAGGAAAAATATGGATTTTCAATAAAATAGAGGACTTTCAAGCTTTCTCAGTGAAAAGAGCAGAGCTGAATAGAAGATATGACTTTCAAACACAAGAATCAAGAGAAGCATGAAAAGGTAAACAAGAAAGAGAAATCATAAGGGACTTACTAAAGTTGAACTGTTTTGCTTACATTCCTACATGGAAGGATGATGTGTGTAATTCATGAGACCTTCCTCATTATTAGGGCAGTTGAAAGGAATATACATATATATAGACAGAAGGCTCAGGGTGAGTTGAATATGAAGGGGTGATGTCTAAAAAATTAAGTTAAATTAAATGATGAGAGAGGAATATATTGAGAGTGGGAGAAAGGGAGAAATAGAATGGGGTAAATAATCCCGCATAAAAGTGGCAAGAAAAAGCAGTTCATTGAAAGAGAAGAGGGGGCAGTTGAGGGGGAATGAGTGAATCTCACTCTCATCGGATTTGACCTGAGGAGGGAATAACATACACACTCAATTGGGTATCTTACCCCACAAGAAAGTAGGGGGAAGGGGATAAGAAAGGGATGATGATAGAAGGGAGTGCAGATAGGGGGAAGAAGTAATCAAAAGCAAACACTTTTGAAAAGGGACAGTGTCAAGGGAGAAAATTGAATAAAGGGGGACAGGATAGGATGGATTAAATACAGTTAGTCTTTCACAAAATGTCTATTTATGGGAATGCTTTGCATAGTGATGCATATGTGGCCTGTGTTGAATTGCTTGAATTCTTAGGGAGAGTGAGTGGGGAGGGAAGAGGGAAGAGAATTTCAAACTCAAAGTTTTAAAAGCAGAGGCTCAAAAAATGTTTTTGCATGCAATTGGGAAATAAGATATACAGGCAATGGGGCATAGAAATCTATCTTACCCTACAAGAAGGTAAGGGGAAAAGGGATGGGGGGGGAGTGGGGTGACAGAAGGGAGGGCTGACTGGGGAATGAGGCAATCAGTATATATGCCATCTTGGAGTGGGGGGAGGGTAGAAATGGGGAGAAAATTTGTAACTCAAAATCTTGTGGAAATCAATGCTGAAAACTAAAAAAATATTAAATACTAAAGTATGGAATTCAAAATAAACAATAACCACTACAACATATCCTTCTATCACAAGGATTTTACTTCTTATGGGAGTATTTTAAGCCTTTCAGTACTGGTAAAAAAATAATGTTTCACACTATATCTTGTGAATTAGATGAGGAAATGACCTAGCATTAAAATTAAGTGGTTAAATGATTAATGACTCAAACTCAACATGGCTGGTCTCCAGTGGAATTCCTCAGGGAACTGTGTTTGGCTGTTTAATATTTGTATCGATGACTCAGGTAAAGAAAAGGATGGCATGTTTATTGTATTTGTAAATGACACAAAAGACATTTAGATGACAGAATCTAGGTCCAAAAGATCCTCACTAGCCAGGGCAGAGGTTCTTAAGTGTACATCCATGCAGTCTGGATGGATTTCAAGAGGGTTGTTAATTAAGATAAGAAAAAATACATCTTTATTTTTACTAACTTTTAACTGAAATCAAGCATTTCCTTTAATTATGAATGTAGACAACAAACTATTATTCTGACAAGGGGTCTTCATCATACTTCCAGAAAGCATAACCTGACACAAAAAGATTAAGAACTCCTGGGCCAGAGCATTTGGTCTACTCTAATAAGTTAAAATTCAATAGGGAAAATTATAAAGTATCATACTTGGTTACCAAGAGAAATCAGCTTCACAGGTAAAAACTGGGAAAGGAATAGTTAGACAACATGTTTTCTGTAAAAGATCTGAGCACCTTAATGAACTCAACATGATTGAGCAGGTAGAGCTTCTAGGAATTGTCAGATGGGAGCCCCACTGACTTCTGATCTCATGACACCTCATCTGAAACCTTGTGTTCAGGTCTGGAAGTCCTAGTTGAAGAAGGATATTGAAATAATGAAATACGTCCAGAGAAGGTGAAGCACCTCAAATATGTCATATAAGGATTGCTGAAGGAAATGAGATTCATGGGTGACATGGTAGCTGTTTCAAGTAATTGAAGAAATGTCAAGTAAAGTAGATATTAGATATATTCTGTTTTATCCCAGCAGACAAAATTGGGAGCACAGCTAAGATTACAATGAGGCAAATTACAATGAGGCTATATCTCAGAAAAAACTTCTTATCAATTAGATCTGCCCAAAAATGGAATGAACTGCCTTAAAATCATAGTTTAATTAGAGCAATAGATAAGGCTAGACATGGGGGAATCAGAAACAAAAGAACTCAGTTGATCAGTGTTTGACAAAGTAAAAAAATAAATTACCTAGAAAATGCATATTTGATTAAAAATTACTAGGAAAACTGGAAATCAGTCTAGCAGAAATTAGGTTTAGACTAACACTTATACCATATTTTGCAATGCATTCTAAATGGTTCCATGGATATAATAAGGATAACTATTAAAAAAACTAGAATAGAAGCAGATCATATATATCTCACAGCTGTGGGTAGGAGATAGATTCTTAATTAAACAAGAGATAGAGGGAATTATAAAAGACAAAATATATAACTTTGATTCCTTGCTACTGAAAACTTGAAAATTTCTGTAAGGGCAAAAGTAATGCACTTAGGATAAGAAAGGTGGTGGTTGAATGGGGAAAAAATCTTTGTATCATATTTCTCTGATAAGGGTTTGGTGTCAAATATATACATACATACATATATACACATATACACACATATACTATATACATACATAGACATGTAAGTTATATGTTATAGGCTTTCATATTCCCTATTGAGAAAGAACAATAGCCATTCTACAGTAGATAAGTGGTCAAAGAATACAAACTGTTTTTAAAAGAAGAATTGTAAGTATTCATACCCACATGAAAGAATGCTCGAAGTTACTAATAATAAGGGAAATTTAAAATGCACCAATCCTGCAGTTTCACCTTACACCCTGCAAATTGGCAGAAATGACCAAAAAATGTCAATATTTAATGTTGTGGGGGCTGTGGAATGTCGGGCAGATTAATACATTGTTGGTGGAACTGTGAATTAGTAAGTCCATTTTGGAAAGCAATTTGGAATTGTGCAAATAAAGTGAAAAATATACCAATTCTATCTGAATCAGAGATTCTATTGCTGGAGCTAATAACTTAAGTAAATTATAAATAAGAAAAGAGCCCTCATATACACCAAAATATTTATAGGAGCATTTTTTTTCTGATAGCAAAAATCTGGAAACAAAGCATCACAGTTGGGGATAGAAATTGTCTAAAGGCTAAACAAATTATGATATGTAAATGTAATATTACTATGCTGTAAGAAATAATGTATTTGATGAATACAAAGAAACGTGGCAAATGTAGACTGATGTAAGACTTGATGTAGACTGATATAAACAGAGTCAAGAAAACAATATACGCAATAACTATAAGAATGCAAATGGAAAGAACCATACAACAACAACAAAGTGAATGCAAATCATAATCATAAGGATCGAATATTATTCAAATGAAGGGATATGAGAAGACTGCCCCAATTCACCCCTTTGTGGAGGTGGGAGGTTGACAGGTGCTACATCACATGTTTTTAAACTTTTTCAATGTATCAATCGTGTTGATTTCCACCCCACCCCCCCACCTTTTAAAAAATGCCCTTTGTTATAAGGGAAGACTCTCTGGGAGGGCGAGTAAGAAGGATACTTAGGATTAGAATGATGATTGTGAAAAACCAAGACATCAATAAAAAACACTTATTTAAAAAAGTTATAATCTAATACATCATATCGACATGAAAATGAATGACTTCTCAAAGACTACGGCCAGGAACATATAAACTCTGGCAGTCCTACCAAGCTGGAAAAAGATCTAATGTATCTATTGACAGTTACTCTGTTTATCTAAAAGCTAAGCTAACTTAGTTCATGTAGCCACATAAATAGAAGATAATGATTTTTTTAATGAAAATTTATGAAGAACTAGCCCCTAAATCACAGATGGATTGTAACCTTGTGGTTGGAGGAAGTATCCATACTAATGGAATAATAGATCTTTCGAAGTCCTGAAGTAGGTTGTAGTTAGTGTTATGGTTGCTGAAAGCAATCTCTATGACATGTTACATTTTAAGGAAAGGGACATCTGTTTGGGGAAATATTGTGTTCGGCACAACTTTCCAGTGATAGCTCCCCAGCCAGATTTTATTGCCTATAACCTGTATAAATTGCTTTGGCAACCAGCTGGGGGAGTAGAGAGTTCTCTTTTACAATTAGGATTCATAACTTCTCCCCTTTCACTTTTGCAATGTCCTTCCCTATGAGGTAAAGGTACAGACGATGCAGTCAGTAGTTTTAAGACGCCAAAACTATTTCAAGTAAAGTAAAAATTGATTATAGGGTAGAAAGTATACAAAATAAATAAATGTATTCTCTGCTTAAATTGTCATAATAGTCAATTCCCAAAGATTTAACATGAGCATTTAGTGGTTAAACAGTTAGGTGGTACAGTGGATAGAGTGCCAGGTCTGCAGTCAGGAAAGAACCGAGTTCAAATGCGGCCTCAGACACTAGCTGTGTGACCCTGGGCAAGTCACCTAACCCTGTTTACCTAATCTGTTTCCTCATCTGTAAAATGAGCTAGAGAAGGAAATGGCAAAGCACTCCAATATCTTTGCCAAGAAAACCCCAAACGGGGTCACAAAAGTTGGAAATGGCTGAAATGATTGAACAATAAAATCAGTGGACAAGCACTGAAAATAACTGTAAATGGTCAAGTCATTTTCATCTTAAGAAGAGAATTTAATTAACCTTATGGAAAATGGATCGATTAATCTATTATCAGTATGAATCAACATAAAAAATTCCATTGTATTGTAGTTTCTGTTCTAACATCAAATGTTATGTATAATATGTCTTTGTACCATACTTGAGCCACTTTTCAAAGAAATACTATATTACAGTGCGTCCGAAAACTAATTCATGAAAGAAATGATACTCTAATTATCCTTGGAAAGATTACCAAAACTCCAGTCTCTAAATTTGCATAATTAAATTAAATCTAATTTTCTCAACATGAAACCTTATATGCAGCATGGTTCTAATGGATTTAGTCTTATTCAAATTTATTATCATTTGGGAAAAGCACAGCTAAAGGAAAACAGGCTCTTGATTTAGGAACATTTTGTATAAGGAAGGGGAAAAGGCAACAAAAGAATAAGAAGGCAGGTAATACAACACTTCCTGAACTAATTTCGCCATGGTATACTTTGGGGTTTGAAAAATATTGACAAGACTTGTAAACACCAGGCCAAGAGGCCTGGTCTAATGGCATTTCCACTGGGTGATAGAAAGTCAGTGACTCTTTAGAGCCAAACAAATTAAATTGACTATTTTCATATCTCTATTATCACTTAACTATTGTTTTGGATATCTCATTTTATTTCTCTTATTTTCTAGAGGAAATATTGTTAAATAGAAATTCTCACAGAACCCCAATCTTAATTTTGTATAACATCTTAGTTCCATAGAAAATACTTTGACAAACATTGGCCTTGTGGATCTTTCTAGAATGGGAGTCAGGTAAAGCTGTTATTCAGGGTAGCTTGGTGGTACAGTGGATAGAGCACTGGACCTGGAGTCAGGAAGACCTGGTCTTAAATCCAGCCTCAGACACTTACTAGCTATGTCACCCTGGAAAATACTTGACTTATGTTTATGTCTTTTCATAAATGCTCCATACAGGAGTGGGCACACCAAACATGCTGAAGGCCTCCTACTTATTCTTTTGATACTAGATGGATACTAGTGGAACATATGGGATGATCACTTTTTTCCCTGGCAGTTTCCCATGGCTGAAATGTTCTTCCATGCCATCTCCATCTATTGACTTCCCTGGCTCTCTTTAAGTCCTAACTAAAGTCTTATCTTCTACAGGAAATATTCCGCAAACTCTCTTAATTCTTGAACCTTCTTTTTTTTAAAAGTATGTCCTATTTATCCTGCATATAGCTGGTTTGTACTTATTTGTTTATTGTTATCTCCCCAATTAAGTTGTGAGCTTCTTCAGGGAAAGGAATGTCTTCTGCTTCTTTTAGTACTTCTAGCCCTTAGCACAGTACCTGGTACATAGTAGACACTGAATAAACATTTACTGAATGGCTGACCATCAGTTTTCTTTTGTGTTTTTTAATAGTATTTTTTCCCCAATTATAGGTCAGGACAATTTTTAGCATTCATTTTTACAAGATTTTGAGTTCCAATTTTTTCTCTCTACTTTGTTTCCCTTTCTTCTTCTGAAAAGGGTGGGTGATTTGATATAGGCTATACATGTGCTAGCATGTGAAACTTTTTTCCGTATTAGTCACAGTTGTGAAACAAACAGATGAAAAGGAAAAAAAAACGCAAAAAAGAATCAAGTGAAAAAATATTCTTTAATTTGCATTCAGAGTGCATCCATTCTTTATCTAGATATGGATACCATTTTCCTTTGTGGTTGCTTTGTACTTGTTTTGGATCTTTATGCTGCTGAAAAGAGCTGAGTCATTCATAGTGAATCGTGTTGCTGATAATGTGTACAATGTTTTCCTGGTTCTGCTCATTTCACTTTGCATCAGTTTATACAAATCTTTCCAGGTTTTTTTTTTCTGAAATCTGCCTGTTCATCATTTCTTATTGCACATTAGTACTACATTACATTTATATACCACAACTTGTTCAGCCATTCCCCAACTGATGGGTATTACCTCAGTTTCCAATATTTTGCCACCATAAAGAAGGCTGCTATAAAAATTTTTGCACATGTAAGTCCTTTTCAATTTTTTTATGATCTCTTTGGGATAGAGACCCAGTAGTGATTTTGCTGGATCAAAGGGTATGCACAGTTTGGTTGCCCTTTGGACATAATTCCAAATTGCTCCCTATAATGGTTGGATCAGTTCACAACTCTACCAACAGTGCATTAGTGTCCTGATTTTCCCACATCTTCTCCAACATTTATCATTTTCCTCTTTTGTCTTATTAGCCAATCTGATAGGTATGAGTTGTTACCTCTGAGTTGTTTTAATCTGCATTTCTCCAATCAAAAGTGATTTAGAGCACTTCTTCATATGCCTATAAATAGCTTTGATTTCTTCCTCTGTTCAAACTGCCTGTTCATATCCTTTGACCATTTATCAATTGGGGAATGACTTGTATTCTTACAAAGTTGACTTGGTTGTTTATATATTTTATAAATGTGAAGATTGTTTCCCAGCTTTCTGATTTACTTCTAATCTTGATTTCATTGGTTTTGTTTGTAAAAAAAACCTTTTAATATAATCAAAACTATCTATTTTACATTTTATAATGCTATCTCTTGTTTGTTCATGAATTCTTTCTCTCCCCATAGACTATTTCTTGCTCTTCTAATTTGCTTTATGTCTAAATCATGCTATATTTCTGTAATATCTAACTTTTCTAATATTCTATTTACCTCCTTAGTTTCTTTCTTGTTTATTTTTTTGTTGGGTTTCTCGAGTTCTGAGCTGGGGTGCAGTTGTGGTCCCCCGCTAGTACAGTTTTGCTGTCTATTTCTTCCTATAATTTGCTTAACTTCTCCTTTAGGAATCTGGATGCTATACCACATAGTGCATATATGTTTAGTATTGATATTGATTCCTTTGTATCCACTCTGCTATTTCCTTGCATTTTAAGGTAGAGTTCATCCCATTCACATTCACAGTTATGGTTACTACCTGTGTATTTCCCTCCAACCTAGTCTTCCTCCTGTTTGTCCTTTCTCTTCTCTCATCCTTTCCCTTCTCATTAGTGCTTTGCTCCTGTCTACCACCTCACCTGATCTGCCTTCCCTTCTGTCAGTTCCTCACCCTCACTCCTCTCCTCCCATTTCCCCATCAGGTAAGAGAGATATCTTTAGTTAACTTATTGTGAATGTGATTCCTTCTTTGAGCCAATACCAATGAGAGTAAGGTTCAAGCAATGCTCATTGCCCACCCTCTCATCTTCCCCTTCATTGCAATAGGTTTTTCATGCCTCTTCCTGTGAAATAATTTATCCCATTGTACCTCTCTCTTCCTTCTGCACCCATTATACTCCTCTTCTTTCTCATCCCTTAATCATTTTTATGTCATTCCTTCAAATTCACCAGTCAAAACTGCTATATCCAATGCTTAAAAAATGTGAATTGGTCTCAGGCCTAAAAAGAATTCCAGGAAGAGCTCAAAAAGAATTTTGAAAACCAAATAAGACAAAGAGAGAAAAAATAGGAAGAGGAATGACAATAATGCATGAAATTCATGATAAAGTCAACAACTTGGTTAAGAATGCACAAAAATACTGAAGAAAATAAACCTTAAAAAACAGAATAGGCAAATGGTAAAAGACGCACAAAAATCCAATGAGGAGAAGAATGCCTTAAAAAAATTGGCCAAATGGAAAATATGTACAAAAATTCACTGAAGAAAATAATTCCTTAAAAAGTGGAATTGGACAAATGGTAAAGGAAATACAAAAGCTGAATGAAGAAAATAATGTTTTTAAAATTAGAATTTGGCAAGTGGAAGCCAATGACTGTATGAGGCATCAAGAAGCAATAAAACAAAACCAAAGGAATGGAAAAAAGCAGGAGAAAATGTGAAATGTATCACTGCAAAAACAACTGACTTGGAAAATAGATACAGAAGAAATAATTTAAGTGTTATTGGACTCCCTGAAAAGAAAAGAGCTTAGATATCATCTTTCAAGAAATTATTAAGGAAAGTGACCCTGATATCCTAGAAGAAGTTAAAATAGAAATTAAAAGAATCCACTGATGACCTGCTGAATGAGATCCCAAAATGAAAATTCCCAGAAATATTCTAGCCAAAATGCAGAGCTCCCAAGTCAAGGAGAAAATGTTGCAAGCAGGCTAAATGAAATGATTCAAATATCATGGAGCCACAGGCAGGATATCATAAAATTTAGCTGCTTCTTCATTGAAGGATCAGAAGGCTTGGAAGATGATATTCTGGAAGGCAAAGGAGTTAGAATTACAACCAGAATAACTTACCCTTTAAAACTGAGTATAAATTTTTAGGGTGAAAAGGAATATTCACTGAAACAGAAGACTTTCAAGCATTCCTGATGAAAATAACAGAACTAAATAGAAAATTAGACTTTTAAATACAAGTCTCAAGAGAAGCATAAAAAGGTAAACAGGAAGGAAAATTGTAAGAAATTCAACAAAGTTAAACTGTTTACATTACTACATGGGAAGATGACACTTGTAACTCTTAAGTGCCTAATCGTTATTAGGGTCATTAGTTAGGGATATACATAGACAGAAGGTAAAAGTGTGTGTCGAATATGATGGGATGATATCTAAAAAAAATTAAATTAAGGGTGAGAAACAAAAATCCATTGGGAGAAGGAAAAAGAGAGAACTAGAATGGGGTAATTTATTAAGAGGTACAAAAGTTTTACAGTGAACAGGAAGATGGAGGAAGTAGGACAGAACATGTGAACCTTACTGTTATCAGAAGTGGCTCAGAGAGGGAATAACATACACAGTCAGCTGGGCATAGAAAACTTCCTAACCCTCCAGGAAAGTAGGAAGGGAAGGTCTCAAGGAAAGGGGGAGGGGCTGATAACAGGGAGGACAGATTGGGGTAAGTGGTAGTAAGAAGCAAAACACTTTTGTGGAAGGACAAGGTAAAAGCAAAGAAAGAGTAGGATAAATAGGGGAAAAACAGGATGGAGGGAAATACACAGTAAACACAACTGAAAAAAAATTTACAGCAAGTATCTCTGATAAAGGCCTCATTTCTCAAATATATAGAGAACTGAGTCAAATTTACTAAAAAATAAGAGCCGTTCTCCAATTGATAAATGTTCAAAGGATATGAATAGGCAGTTTCCAGACAAAGTTATCAAACCTATCTATAGTCATGTGAAAGAAAATGTTCTAAACCACTATTGATCAGAGAAATGCAAATTAAAATAAATTTAAAGTAACACCCCGCACCGATCAGTTGATTAATATGACAGAAAAGAAAAATCATAAATGTTGGAGGGGATGTGGGAAAGTTGAGGCACCAATTGGCAGAGCTATGAACTGATTCAACCATTCTGGAGAGCAATTTGGAGCTATGCCTAAAGGGCTATAAAACTATGCATACCTTTTGACCTTTGGGATACTACTAGGTATGTATCCCAAAGAGATAAAAAAGGAAAAGAACTTATATATACAAAAATATTTACAGTAGATCTCTCACTGGAGGCAAAAGATTGGAAATTGAGATGATGGCCATCAATTGGAGAATGGCTGAGCAAGCTATAATATGTGATTGTGATGAAATAATATTGTGTTATAAGAAATGATGAGCAGAGTGCTCTCAGAAAAAGCTGGAAAGACTTACATTAAGTGATGAAAATGGAATGATCAGAATGAGGAGAAGAGTATACACAGTAATAGCAACAGTAATAGTGTACAATGATCAGCTGTGGATGAATTAGCTATTCTCAGCAATACACTGATCCAATACAATTCCTAAGGACTTAAGATGAAAAATGCTGCTCATCTCCAGAAAAAATAATAATTAATAGAGTCTGAGTGGAGATCAAGGCATACTTTATTTTTAAAGTTTTACATTTTAAAAATTTTTTATTCATTTATCATTTCCATACCATAGTATAATAAAGATGATTGCCTATGAAACTGCAAACCTATTATGTACATCTTGCTATTCCTTTTAAATATATAGTAAAGTTATCATGTAAATTTCTTTTTTTCCTCTTTTCTCTCTCCTCCCCATCCTAGAAAAGGCTATCATTAGGCAAAAAATGTGTGTGTACATATGTGTGTATATGTATATACATATATATATATACACATATAATTTTATATATGTATGTATAAGTAAAATAATTTTATACATTCTTCTATTTATCAGTTCTTTTTCTGGATGCAGAGAACATCTTTCTTTATATGTTCTTTGTAGTTAATTTGACTATGTATAGTAGTCAAAATGACTTATTTGCTCAAAGTTGTTCTTAAGACAATATTGCTGTTACTGTATACAAATGTTCTCTCGGTTCTGCTCATTGCACTCATTATTTCATGCAAGTCTACCCAAGGTTTTCTAAGATCATTGAGTTCATCATTTCTTATAGCATAGTAGTATTCCATTGCAATCATATACCACAACTTGTTAAGCCATTCCCCAATTAATGGGCATCCCTGTAATTTCCAGTTCTTTTCCACCGCAAGGAAAGCTGCTATAAATAAAGGCATACTTGTTAAAATTTTCTTTATTTTTCTTGTTTATTTTAGGTCTGTGTTTTCTTTCATAACATGAATAATATGGAAATATGTTTCGCATGACTGCACATCTTTAACCTATGTCAAATTGTTCGCTTTCTCAATGAGGATGGAGTGGAGGGAAGGAGGGAGAGAATTTGGAACTCAAAGTTTTAAGAAATGAATGTTTAAAATTGTTTTTACAGGTAATTGGGGAAAAATAAAATATTAAAAATATTTTTGGTTGCCAGATACTTAGCTCCTCAAAATCACTAATAACTTAGGCCCCCTCAGAAAGATCACTAGAGGAGAGATTAATGAGTAGCAGGAGGAGATATACATCTTTGGGAAAAATAGAATGTTACATAGACTACAAGGAGGAATTATAAAAGTCATCTAGTCTAAGCCTCTCATCCTCCAAATGCGACTAGCGGCATAGTTTTGGTCCACCTTGAAGGATTCCAACTAAGGTAATCTTGTAGGAGATTGGACCAATTACAAAGATAATATGACAAGTTGAAAGAGTTTCTGAGATACTATTTTGGAGTAGAAAGAAGAATCCTAAGCAAAATCATTGGAGTTCAATAGGACTTGTTGCTCAAGTGAATCTGAAGAGTCATCTAAATACATGTATGCACTATGTGTGGCTTAACAAGAAGAAAAAATAGGCAGTCATATCTTGAAGATCCACCAGCAATCTAAACTTGGAAGTCATTAGCATAACTGCGCAGCCTGTGTACATGCAGGAAATCTCAATTGTAACCCTAATTATAATCTAAAGGAATTTGCCACAGCCCAAACACAGTAGCACTGATAAAGATGGGAAAAAATACAGATACACACTCAGGCAAAAATGTATGATGTACAAATATGCTTGAGATAAAGCTCAAGGAACACTAATAACTTGTTTTATTTAAAATTTTTCTTTGACATATCAAATTTCAATGGAATCTTAGAACTAGAAAATGCAAAATGGCATCTATTAGAATCACTCCATAAGCCCTCCAAGACAAGTGATCCCTAAGTATGAAGACTGCTTTGCCTTGAATTCTATTTGACTCTTCATTAACCTTCTCTTTTTTCTTATAAAACTTTGTACAAAGTTTTAATATTAATTTTCAGTAATCTATTTTTTTTCATTTTAAAATCCTTTTTTTATAATGCAAAGAATTTTGTTATCAACAAATATCTTAAATTTCAGTATCTCACATTCTCCTTTCCTTACCATGTTTTCTGGGCTAGTCCCCTGGTAGTTTGTTTGATATAGGAATGAATTGAGATATAATCATTCAACGGTTAATAAAAGGAGAGTTACTTAGCTACAACAGGAGAAGGATATGTGACAAGGGAATGGGGTGAGGATGTTCCAAGTTCATTAAATAAACAAAATGCACCATAGTTGACAACCACTTTCTCCCAGACAAACTCACAGGAGCTCCTTGTGGCTCCTTTGCACTCAGGAAAGCAGGAAGTGATGTCAGTAGACAGAGCTTTTACACCCCTAAACCAAAAAATTCTCAAGGTTGGTTTCAATGACTTTTTCAGAAAACAAACAACTAGCTTAACTCTCATGGGGGTAGGTGTTAGAATACTATTCATAATGAACCACATCACTAGCAGCATCATAGTAGTTTGTTAATAATAGTATTCGTGAACTGATAATTCATTTTTCAACCCCCCATGTCTTTTTATCTACTTTGCTCATTTATTTTACCCTTAATTTACATATTCTGCTACACTCTTAAGGAATGGACACTTATTGCCTTCACCT
The DNA here is from genome assembly GCF_011100635.1 of Trichosurus vulpecula. Taxonomy (NCBI): domain Eukaryota; kingdom Metazoa; phylum Chordata; class Mammalia; order Diprotodontia; family Phalangeridae; genus Trichosurus; species Trichosurus vulpecula. The sequence continues at coordinate 159,423,678 of NC_050577.1, read as the reverse complement.
ACTATAATTCTCTACTTTACTTTGTGTAGACTGAGACATGACTGTCTGTGTACATAAACTAGCATATTACAGAATCAAATTGCTAAGGGAAACTAAAGGGCTATCTTGTCATCCAAAGTTTACCTACATCATGAACTATCCTCTGTAACATCCTAAACAACTGGTCATCAAACTTTGATTTAAAAATCCCTGATGGAACAGTCACGATTTATCTAGGTTTACAGTTCTATGATCTGACAGCTCCAATTGTAATTCCTTGTATTTAAATGAAATTTGTTCTCTTCTAATTTTTATCCATCACTCCTAGCTTTAGCTTGTTCTGTCAAGTGGAACATCTCTAATCTCTTGTTCATGTAACCTTTGAGATATTTTAAGACTGCTATCACAACTCCTCTGAGTCTTTTCTTCTTCCTAATTTTCTCCAATTCCTTCAGGCAATTGGCATATGACATTATTTTGAGTAGCCCCCGCACCATGGAGTTGTGTTATGCATACTGTGTTAGATTTGGAATGAAGAATATCTGAGTTTATATCCTTCCTCTGACACATAGCATAAGTGTGACCCTTGTCACACTTAATATATCTGAGACTCAGTTTCTTCTTCTAGAAAGAAGGTGTTCCTTATCCCTGCTTCAACAAGAGCTTCACAGCCAAATTCATGTATCTAGCAATGGTTCTTTCACTTTGTTTCCTTTGTCATCTTGGGTAAGTAGCTTCACTTCTTTGGGCTTCCTTTTTCTCATTCATCAAACTAGAACACTGAAATAGCAGTGAAATAGTAGGCAATCTTTAATGAATCTTCAACTTCTAAATCTACAATTCAATGAGTTTATGAGTAAACATGCCAGAATAAAGATTTTGCTTTACCATAGCTCAATCGGGATGAGAACCATAATGTCACCTTTGAGGAGGCATATATCAAGATCCATTCCTGAAGATATGTTCTCACTTCTTGTCCCTGAAGTTATTATCATTTCTGAGACAGGAACTTGCAAGCTTCCTGAGCAGATTCCAGGTAAGGCAAACTAATCCCTGCTATACTTTCTGCCTCTGATAAAAAAGACGAATCCTATCCTGCTATCCTTTCCAGTTCTCATAAAGAAGATGAATACCCTCCACTCAAACACTCCTCACTTCTTCAACAACCAACAATTCACCCCATTTGTTTCCCAACTTAGGTCCCTTATTCTAATTAGCCAAGACTCATCTATATTCATTCCCAGTCTTCACTTAGTTTTGGGCTATGTCTTCAGCAGTTTTTAAGGTAAGAATGACCTCAGGTTGTTATCATTACCCTACATCAGCTTAGGATGAAGGGGGGAAAAATAAGGTTAACAGGACAAACTATATACTTATAGTTTGTCTCTGTGCCAGCCTCATTATCTGCATCAGAGATATTTTATACAATTCTTATTCTGGTCAGGTAGTCTGTAGGATAAAAAATCCCAGTAAAACATTTCTTTTTGTTTCTTCTTCCATTTAGAGTCACTCATATGCTTTCTCTTCTCCATCTTGTTTCTTCCCTTCTCCTTTTCTCTTCCTGCATCTTTTCATTTTGAAGGAAGATTTTGTTAAAATGAACTTTGATAGAATTTTAGCAGAGATATGTATGGTATCTTGTGGCTTCTCTTTTCCTTTTCTCTTCCTGAATCTTTTCATTTTAAAGGGAGATTTTGTTAACTTAAAAGAAATTTGGTAGAATTTACCAGAAATGGGTATGGCAGGGAGAATGGAGGTAGAGAATGAACAGCTTCCTGCCCTCCTTGAATTACGCCATACCCATACTGGGCTGTTTATTCAAGTGAGATTAGACTTATTCTTAAAGCTCTTGCTGTACCTGCCCTATTAACACAATCCAGTGTTCTTTCAGGCTGAAGTTGCTTCAAGCACTTGCTATAACATTACTGGTATAGCTTCCATTTTGGAAGGTCTATGATATTGCACTTTGATATTAACAACAAAAAATAATAACAACAAAAATGATGGTACTTATACAGTGTTTTAGGTTTGGAAAGTAATTTGTACATATTTTCTCATTTGATCACAACAACTCTGGGAAGTAGGTGTTGTTATCATCCTTGTTTAGTGTTTAGGAAACTGAGATAGACAGAGGCTTAGTGACTTCACCAGAGTCACAAGATAGTAACTGGTTAAGCCTGGATTTGAATTCAGGTCTTCCAGACTCCAAGTCCATCACTCATCCACTTATGGCACTTAGCTACTGTAAACCATGTTAGCTCTTGGCTCTAAGATCAAAAATGAAGCCAAAGTAACCCACTGATGTTGCGTCTTCACTGCTTTATAGACCCCCATCAGAATAGTTCTCTTCTCTGAGCATCTGAATAGTGCACTATTTTTACATGTTTAAATTAATTGAATAGGCAATGCATAAAAGTATTTCTTAAGATGTTACTTAGTATGCATATGAAATATTTTACACTTTTTTAAACTAAATTTGAATGCAAGTATAGTTTGTCTAAGTACAAATTAAATACGGCTGTCCAGATGTCTGAGTTATCAAAAAGACTTCATAAGTAAGCAGTTCTTTAGAAAAATGGGCCCTTTTGTTGAATTGCTATAGCATGCATAGCCTACATTTATCTCAAGTTGGAAAATTCCAGTGATGGGAATGAACATTCCACAGATAAAGCTAGGGCACAATTAAGTGGAAGTGTCATACACATGTATCAGTCCTTTGTCTATCTCAACAAACTAATTAGAGAACATTTCACTCAGAGGTTTGCATTTCTCTTCTTTTCCTTTTCTTGGAGTCAATGAGGCATATGGGGTAGGTGGTAGCGCAGTGAATAGAAAACTGGATCAGGAGTGAGGAAGAACTATGTTCACATGTGGACTTAGACACTTACTAACTATATGACCCCAGACAAGTCATTTCATCTCCATTTACCTCAGTTTCCTCAACTGTAAAGTGGGAATAATAATACCTTATTACAAGAATCAAATGAGATATTTGTAAAAAAGTGTGTCTAGTGAATACAGTAAGGGCCACATAAATAACCGGGTATCTAGATGGTGTGATGGATGGAGTGCTGGGCCTGGAGTCAGGAAGACATCTTCCTGAGTTCAAATCTGTCCTCAGGCACTTACTCACTGTGTGAACCTGGGCAAGCCACTTAACCCTGTTTGTCTCAGTTTCTTCATCTGTGAAATGAGCTAGAGAAGGAAGTGGTAAACCACCACAGTATCTCTGCCAAGAAAACCTCCATGGGGTCATGAAGAGTCAGATACAACTGAAACTACTGAACAACAACATATAAATCATTATTCCTTTCCCCTCAATGAGTCTATTTGTGCTTGCAACTTTCCCTTAGGAGTGTTTTAAGGGGAGCTTCCTTAAATTGTTTGGGTTGTAGTGGCACCTCTTTATACAGTTACATTTAAAGATTAAGGGATATCTGTTCCTGTTTCAGTACACAGTATGCTTCCTTATTCTGAACACAGAATTTAACTCACCAGAGGATAAAAGAAGATGGAAAAAAGCTACATTTGCCACGGTGCTACAGCAATCTCCATGTGGAACATATTGAAGAACACTCTACTCCTCCTTCAATCCTCTCTCTGTGGCTCAGTAGCAGTAACCCTTGACATGGAGCTACCTCCAGAAACCAAAGTTACCTAGTTTCTTTACTGTCAAAGCAATCTTGAGCCAAATAAACCAGCCTCATGTGCTGCTATTTCACATAGGAAATTCATTTTCTCCTACCCAAAAGAAAGCTATATGCTAATTTTAAGAGGAAGTATTGCCTATCCATAAAATTTGGTAGGTTTCTATCCAGTGTGAAAGTGTTTTCCTCAGCTGAGAAGACAGCCCAACAATAACAATTGATTTGGAGCCATCTGTTCACAGATATGCACATAAGACAAGCCTTTAGCTCCCCTACTGCAATGTGAATATCTATCTGGGGATAACTACATAAAACCTATGAAATCTGTTTTAAAATCATGTTCCTAATTAAATTGTAATGTGTTAGCTTACTGAAGGATAAGGCTATTTTGGTTACTCAGGTGCCATTGTTTGTATGGAATAACCCTGTAAAATAGATACTTAAAGCCAGTCTGTATTCTTATTACAAATTATTTTTGAAGACAGTTAAATGCTGAATAATTCCATCTTGGAAAAATCATTTTACCTTTGTCCTAAATTAAAGTTTGAATAAGGAAGGAGAGGGCATTGAGTCCCAAAGACAGTTAGAATAGAATACTCTGAAAAGGGTGGTGTCATAAATTGGTGATTCAAGATATTTTATGGAAAAAAAAAGGAGTGATATTAGCACCCAAATATCTTGTCATTTTTCTGCAGATAAATACTAAATTTTACTCACCTATCCTTATTTCCATGTGTTGGGGTGTGTGTGTGGGGAACCAGTCTTCAGTTTGAACTATGCAGAAACAGCTGTTTTTAAAATGCAGCTGTTTCAAATTTACCAGACGCAGTTTCTCCCTTTTGCCACAAGATGGTGCTGCACACAGGTCTAAATGTCACACAGGCTACAGAATAGAAATTGAGTCCAAACTGCCTCCTGAACACACATCTTTAGGATTTGTCTTGTGCTTTCAATTTTTCAGAAAGTGGAATAGAAATCATAGAAGGTGGGATACTGGTTTCTGTTAGAGTCATAATGTCTTACCACAAGAAAACTTTCCTCATTATTCAGACCTGACTGTGGTGGGCCTGCAGGAAGTTTAGAAGAAATGTACCTATTTGCCTAATTCAGGTACATTGGGATTAACTATCAACTCCTCTGAATGAGAGAATAGCAGGAAGGAGAAAAGAGGAGGGTGAAAGTGATGCTGTACAAAAAGTGGAAATGAGTGAGGGAAATTAAAGTTGTCAAAAGAACCGAATCCCCAATTCCTTACTCTTCATCCCAAATCAGCTCAACATAAAGCACAGATTGAGTCATCATTTTAAATTAAATTATCATAGAAAGTTAGGCCCAGGTGTCATTTGCTCATTGCCCCTTATTTGATAGAGGAAATTAAGGCCTAAAGAGGACGTGTCTTTCTCAGAGTCACATATCTATTTATTGTCAAAGCCAGGACTCATGCCTTTTTTCTTCATGGTTGTGATGTGATTAACAACAAATTTATTTCCACCACAGTGATAGGGGTTACTCTAATAATAATCCCTTTCATTTTCTCTGTCTTTTGAATTTGGATTCTTCTTAGGTCTATTTTTGAAAGCGCTGTAGGACTTTTTCATCATATAGCCTTTTTCTAGTTTATTCTAGAGAAGAAAAAATTTCTGAAATTGTGCCTAAGGCTAAGTCCTTGGCTAGCTGTGGAAAGGTGGAAGTAATAATGTTAATGGAGGAATAGATTTTTTTTCCTGATCTCACTTCTCCCCCCACTTTTTAGTTGCAAGATATGTGTACATGAGAAGAGAAATAAAATGGTGTATATTTCTTTTTATTATTTCTTGACTCAATTCCATTTACCTCAACAAATATGTGTACACCATGGTTCAGGAGCTGGGTATATAAAGCCAAAAATAAACAGTCCGTGCTCTTAAAGAGTTTACCTTCAATCAGAAGTGTAATGGTTATTTGCTGATTTCATTTATTAATCATTGGCAGATTATGCCAAAAATATGACCCTTGTTTTACTGGTGTCATAGCTGAGTCATGACTATATCTGAAAGAAGGATTATACCATGTGAAGACCAACTTTCCAAATCCATTCTTTCCAGTCATTAGGATTAGCTCTAAGAACAGTAAGTCACTGGCATAACAGAAACTAAAGATGGTAAAAGGCTCATCTGATCTAAAACATCTTCCCCCTCCCAGCCTGCCATAATGGCCTGAAATTCCCAGCATTTTAAATATCCTAACACAAATTAATTAATCACATTAGGTGCCTGGCTGGCTAATCTGTTAAAGGCATTTGTAGTAATTCTTTCAGGGAAGGTTCATAGCGAGTAACTGCAATGTGAGCAAAAGGAAAAAGAAAGATCCAAGGAAAGTGTCTTGCCTGCTTAAGGTATTACAGTGGGAATCTTTTAAGAGGAGGCCAGATAAACTTTGTTGTAACCATTTTTCCTATGACTGTTCCTGATTAAATATTAGATAATTTATCACTTAAATCACCAACACATCGATCAACAGATAGTGACGAGTTATCTACTATGTGTAAGATACCATAATAGACTGAGTTGGGACTTCAAACAGTTTATAATCTAGACAAGTCTGAACGTGAATCCTCTAGGTTAAGGAAGGAGGGACCATTTGGATTGATTCTAAAGTCCCTATCAGCCCACTTAAAAGCATATTACCATATTTTCACATAATAGGTACTTACTAAATATGTTTTGATTTAGAGTGAAGGTTTGAGATCGATTCTATACTCTATGAATCCATTTTATAATTCTAATTGACTGAATAAACACCATCATTAAATGCCTATCATGTTAAAAGCAACATAGTAGGGGGAGATATAAAGTTAAAACATAGTCCCTGCCTTCTTAGACCCTGCAATATACAGGGTAAAACATTAAAATGATTGTTTTAAAAAAACAGCATTAACCTCACTGCTTGGCATAGATTGTAACCCATCTACACTCTTTCCTTATGCGATGTGTAATTCTTGTCTGTGTCTTTTTGTAAATGCTCCATAAAGGATCTACTTGATGTACTAGGAAACTTACCTTAGTTTTTCCTGTTTTTTGATTACCAGTACAACATTGAAACTATTTATCTCTTAACCTTTATTCTTACGCTATGATGAGCCAACCTCATTTTCCCATCATAAAGGTTCTTGGCAATCTCTTTGGATGTCAGTGCTTTCTCAAAAGGCATCGTGAGCAACGTGTGCATCCCACTTATCACCATCATATATTCTTCCATTGCCCTTTGGGATACCTATGCCTGATCCTTCTGTGACCATGGAATTAATGATATCAGAATAAAACAACGATATCACTTGGTTATATAACCTTGGGAAATTCCAACCCAGGAAAAATGTGGGTTGATTTTAGTCCCAGCTGAAATCCAGTCAGCCATACGATTATGTGTGACAAATTCTTAACAAAGCACTGAGATGCTGTACAAAACAGATTAGGATGAGAAGGGAAAAGAAAGCACATTTACAGTTGAAAAGAACTGTAGGAAATTAGGTTAGGAAGGAAGCCATGGCAGCACAGGTCCAGGATTTCAGAATCCCCTAGTCATACTCTCTTAGACTTGATCATCTGGCTGGCTGTACTGCAGTGCCACTTTGTAGTGAGAGAGCAGTAGCAGCTTCCTAGCAACACCCTTACAAAATGAAGCATTTTCACAGTCACTCAGGCATCCAAGCAGGGCTGCCATTTCAGAGTTCTATCCTCGGTGTTGTTTACATGTGTTTAGTTAATAAAACAAATGAATTAATATAGCAATGGCACAATAAGGATAGTAATCCAATAAATCTTCCCCTTCATAGTAAACATATGAGAATACAGATTAACAGCTGAGATGTTTTAAAAAAGGAAACAGATTATAAAATCTTTAACCTGGTACCCAAAGCAGTAAATCACATAAAATCCATAGCCTCAAGTATGCAAAACATGAATCTGCGAAAGAGGATGTCTCTAGTCATACATAATGACACTAATCTGCAGTACAGTTTCCAAAGGAATTGGCTGTTGTGTATATATCCAGCACCAGCTTCACAGTGTCTGGATCATGATAATTTGGCATCCTTAGTTTAGGATTACTGAAGAGACTTTGCTTTTCCAGGAAAGGTTGCAATATTAAAGAGAAAAATGCCAGTCGCTTTATGTTCAATTTATGGAAGTAGGTCCAACTAGTAACTTAGCTCATCTCATGTCGATTCTGGTAGGACATCACCACAGTATGACCTGGCATCTGGTTGTTTAATAAAATAGTTACAATTCCTGAGGAACCATTAAATCAAAAAATCAGAGCTGTAATAAACCTTTGAAATCAAGTCTAGCTATCTAATTTCAGAGATGAGGGGACACAGACCCAAAGAGACTAAGTTATTTGCCCAGGATCATATAGTAGTAAATGGTCAAAGGCAGGATTTGAACCCAAGCCTTTCTAACTCTATCTTCTTATCTAATCAATATGTTGTAATCCCTATGGCCAAATCATGATTATATAGTTATATATAGTTAATCATGTTTATACTGTTATATAATTAAGAACCAATTGGCCACGTTCCATTTTAGTAAAATGGGCTTTTCCAATGATTCAAGAACAGAAAATGTAAGAATGAAGAGCAATGACTTTCTTTTGCTGGACCTATTAGTTGGAAGAATGTACATTATCTTTGTCATTGAGCTTCCCAATCATACGTTATCCTTCCAGGATTTTGAGTTGCAATTGAAGCATAGACTATCTTCCTCTGCTCAAATTGAAATCAAAGAAAGCAATACATTTCATAGGTCATAGACAAGAGCTGAAAGGGACTGTAGTGACCACAATCCAATCCTCTTGTTTTGTGGATGAGGAAAAAAAAATGATGCCAGAGAGGTAAACTGATTGACCAAAGGTCACACAGGCTGTAAATGATATATCTAGGAATTTTTGGGAATGATTTATGATGAAGAGCTTTTTCAGGGTGCCCAGTGTGCTAAGGACTTTGGATCAAAACAAACACTACACATAATGAGAGTTCACCTTCTCCATGTTGAATGCTAAATACCTACTTGTCAATGAGTGAGTGTAAAGGATAAGCCCATCCAAATGAAACTCATAGAATGTAAGCTATTTCCCTTGTGTTCTTCGAAGGGTGTCTTTGAAGGGTACAATGCGTTATGCTATTATCAACTTATAAAGCCCCGAAGGGCTGAGTTATTTAAGAAGCTGTACATCCTTATGAAATTTCATGACTATGACACTTCTAATCCAATTGCTTAAGTTCAAATTCTGGGGTTGTTTTTTTGCAGTGGCTATAACAACACTGGAATTAATTTCTTATTCTCTGGACATCACAGAGGCTTCAGTGAACAGTGTTAGTATTTGTTCAAATATATTAACCAATTTCCTCAGTGAGAAAATGTGTAGGTATTATTAGTATAATATTCTGTTATACTGTTCATTCTCTTAAAGGTTCAATTAATTATACAAAATAGAAATGAAAGAAACTGTTGCTGTTAAAATGGGCTAAGGATTTTTATTCCATGTTCCTGTTACTGTATTTGTGATCCTGTAAGCCAGTAGCTTTATCCATATGGCACTTTAAAATTAGGTCTCATTATATGGTCACACATTTCAAAAGTGGCCTCTGTAGATAATAAATGTCCAAGAAGAGTGGCATGTCACTGTGATCTTTAGGCAGTGCAAAAGTTAAGCAGGATTACAGAAATGTGTTTGATTTCTATCTAGTGTGGTAGGGAAAATAAAAGAGGAGGTGCAGAAAGATATTTTAGGGTAGGGAGTGTGGTTTTATTTGCAATTAGAGAGGCAGAACTGAATATATTATACATGTGTATGTGTATACACACATATATGTGTATGTGTATATATATGTATATGTATGTGTATATATATACACATATATATGTGTATACACACACACATATATATACACATATATATATATGTATATATATATATATACATATATATATATGTGTATATATATATATATATATGCATTTTTTTGTTTAAGAAACAATACTGTTTACCAGTTCTAGTTCTGCCTCAAGAGGAATAGGAAACATACTTTAAAAAGATGAAGGAGATGGAAAAGTCTTACTTCCTCATTTCGTGCCTACTCAAGCAAAATTTTGAAATAAGGAAAAGTCATCTTTAAACTTTTCTTTGCAGTATTGTTTCTACTCTCTGACCCCTTCTAGTCCTATGGGAACTTTAAGGGACAGAGGCATGATAGCTGTCTTCTCTTCAAGTATTTCAAGTATTCACTTCAAGTATTCAGTTCAAGTATCATTGAGATCACAGGATAATAGATTCAGAGCTGGAAGGAACCCAAGCATCTCTTCCAAAGCTCCTCATTTTATAGATAAGGAAACTCAGGCCCAGAGAGAGAGTTTATGTGCCTCATCTCTCCCTTCATCTTCCTCCTCCAATGATTAGTTTTGTCATGTTTTTTTTCCTTCCTTTGCAAACCTGTCTTCTGGAAAATTATCTACTAATGATAGGCAAAATATATAGTCACTAAATACAATATAATTTCAGAAAGGAGTACTAGCATCTAGGGAGCATCAGAAAAGCCTGCATGTAGGATGGAGGTAGTGTTCAAGCTGAGCTTTGAAGGAAGCTAGGGATTGATACTAAGAAACAGAGGTGAGAGGGCATAGTTTATTCCAGGTATGGTGGACAGGTTTTGCAAAAGTACTGAGACAATAGATAAAATTTCATTTGTGACTGAAGCAGCTACGAAAAGCTCAAAAGATTTATTTTTCTTTGTACTAAACTGTATCTTTTTTCAAAATTTACTTCTAATTTTCAACATTTAGTGCCACAAGCTTTCGAGTTTTAAATTTTCTCTGCCTCCCTTCTCTCCCCTGCCCAAGACAGCATGCAATCTGATACAGGCTCTACATATACCTTCATATTAAACATACTTAATGGTATTTAAAAAATTAATTTAACCAAGAAGACTTTTGAGGAAGGTACTTTTACCAATTGGAAGGCTTAGAAGGTCAAGTTTTGAAAATATTTAGATCACTTCCTAAGAGTATGTGTATGTGTTGTTGTTGTTCAGTCTCTTTGTGACCCCATGGACCATAGCATGTTAGGCCCTTCTATCCTCCACTACCTCTCAAAGTCTGTCCAAGTTCATAGTCATTGTTTCCATGACACTGTTTATCTATCTCATCCTCTGCCATCCCCTTTTCCTTTTACCTTCAATATTTCCCAACATCAGGGTCTTTTCAATGAGTCCTGCCTTCTCATTATTTGGCCAATCACTTTTCCCCAAAATTAGTCCTGGCCCCAAGTGTCTTCAGGATGGAACAGAACTGGCCTTAGCGGGGTGCTAGGCTGGTCAAATACTGCATAGCCACATGCATGTCCTCCCCACTTCCCCTCTATTCCTCCATTTCCTGTGCTGCTATACTGCTCTTGTGGCCAAACTAAATTGCTGTCATTTGGATCTCCATGGTAATGGGAGGAAGAGAGGGTCTCAGTAGAGAGTTGAGTTCTGTTGCAAGTGAGTGTATCAGCTTGTGTAGATCTTTTGAGAGTTGGGGAAGGGGGTGCTCAGTAATCATGCTGGGTTTACCTTTTTTGAGTTCTTGGTATCGTAGCCCATAGAGATAGCTGAAATTGCTTTATCTTACACTTAATTCTTATTTATTTAGTCAAGCTTCAGCTTCAGTATTTGATCTTCTAGTAAATAGGCCGAATTAACGTTTTTAAGTATTGACTGATTTGACCTCCTTTCTCTCCAAGGGACTTCGTAGCAAATGTGATACTACCTGGGTAATGCATCCTCGAAAATGGAGTTCTTATGATAGATAAGTGCAATTTAATTTTAATAATTTCCATGGTGATTACAGAGCCAGCCACATAGTCAGGAAGTCCTGTGTTCAACTCCTGCCTCTGACACATACTAACTGTATGACCATTGCCAAGTCACTTAACCCAGTGGTAGACAGGTGGTATAGTGGATAGTGCTCTGGGCTTGTCGAGAAAAGCTGAGTTCAAATTCTGTCTCTAGTGTTTATTAGCTATGTTACCCTGAGAAAGTTGCTTTTTCTTTCCTTTTTCTTTCCTTATCTGTAAAATGGAGGTAATAATAGTTCTTACTTAATAGTATTTTTGTGAGGACCAAATGAGGCAAGATATGGAAAATGTTTGGCAATTCTTGAAACATTATGTAAACAGTAGCAATTTTTATTATTGCACAACCTCCTAGTATACCAAGAAAACTAACTCTTCAAATTGCAGATGAGTTGCTAATACATTCCCTGTTATGCCAATGAAATCATAGATTTGGATCCTCCCCCACTCCCCAATATCAATACAACAATTTACTTCATAATATGGAAGGATACATACTTTAGTTTACTTGAAAATAGTAATGAAGTCTTAACATGAAGAAAATCAATTATATTTGATGTTAAAACAGAATTGCTCAGCCCCAGAGCTCCCTCTATCCTCTGACATTCCACAATGCTTATTTTATATCATTTACCACATTTTGCCTTTTTAAATTTTCCATTTACTTGGTAGCTATCACATTCCTCAAGAGAAGGGACCCTGATGAATGCACCTCTCTGTCAATTGGCATGTTTTTGGGGTTTTTTGACAATTGGCATATTTTGAAGAAATGAACAAAATGGCATAATAAAATTGCCCTATTCTTCAATTTCTGATTCTAGGTAGTTGCTATCTCACAATTCCTCGGCTTCTCCTCTCTTAAAATATTCACCATCTTATTATCCCATCCTCCTCCCAACCTTATTATAATCTAGAGGCTTCCAGTAAAATGTGCCAGCCCCAGTTCTTTGTGCCTCAGTTTCTCCACGATTAAGCCCATGACATAAGATGCCTTTCCTTTGCTTCAGATGGACAATATGGACAAATAAGATGCATGTTACTATAAAGTATTTTAGACATTGTATGGGAATGACAAACTTGAACTACCTTTATTTGAATTCTCCAACGGCTAGCTGCAACCCTCCCCAAATCACCTCTGTATATATTTTATAAGCACTACATGTTGTTTTCTTAGATATAATGTGAGCTCCTTAATGGAAGGGACTTTCATTTTTGTCTTTATATCTCCAGCACTTAACACAGTACCTGGTACATAGTAGGCACTTAATAGGCAATTATTGTTTGATTAATTGAGTAGTTTCGTATCAAGGAAGGCATCTTTCCAGTATCGACTTTTTCTTTTCTTCTCCATGGTCCATCAATGGTTATTCATGATGCACTTATGTCAAATAGTTCAGCCCTCTTCTATGTCCAGGACTTTCAGGCCTGTTATTATTGCCACAATCTATTTAAATATAATGGCAGTTAATATATCCATTTGGGTTTTTCAATTCCAGTCAGAATTTCCTTGCTGTGGTGAGAGAGTTTTAGTAAAAAAAATTGTGCATGTCTGCATTTTGCAATAGGCAGTATCTGCCTCCTTTCAAATCCTAAGGATCAATGCTAACAAAACAGACACTCATTATTTCAAGATCAAGCTGGATTTCCCAGCAACTCTGTTATCCTTATTTATGGCAGATGTCTGTGACAAACCCTTCCCAACTTTAGCAACAACTCTCTTGATGTCTCAAGACTTTTATTTGTTTCCATAAATAGTGCTGGAGCACAGTCATTTGATCTCACCTAAATGCTGTGCTTTTGCCATGTTAGCTTTAGAACTGAGGAAATAAGAGACTCTCCTCAATAGCTGGGCAAAGGCTAAGCACCTGCTGCTTTGAGTTATTTCTAAACAGGTCTGAGCCCGTAATGAATTTGTAGCACTTATTTTTTCCTCTGGAGGTGGATACGTGGCTCTGAATCCCATTTATGGAGGCCTCTTTAAAGGTTGCCTGACAGGCCAACTTGAAGACTTAAGATACTTTTGGAATTACACCCCAGTATTCTTTGATCTGGGATCTCATTTATGAGGATTTTCCTTCCAATAATGTAGATCACAGCCAACCCATGCCTCATCATCCTTTGCTGCCCTTATTCTTGTCCTCTCATAAATTCACCATAGGAGGGCCAGACAGTGGGCTGGGGATCTTTGATTTCTCATGACATTGTATGGAACTTGCAGGTAGTTAACCAGTTTTGCCTTGCTCTTGTTACATGTTTGGTGCTTTTCTTTTCTGAGTCTTAAATTTTTCTAATGGTATTTTTATACCACTTTTCAGTGAAATTCCTAGAATTGCACACAGATACGCAAATAATGAAAATATTACTAACCTATAACTATCCACATGTATCCATAGTATAGGACCCATTTCATGCAACATGATATAGCTATCACTAAATGTTCAGAATTCAAATCGATGTGTCTTTTTGCTTTAGGTAGTTTTAGCAAGTGAATGAAGTGCTGGCCTGAAAAAGTCACAAGGCCCAAGTTCAGTCAGTGCAGAGGCTACAACAATGGCCTCAGGGCCAGGAAGACCTGGCTTCAAGTCCTGTTCCTGATACTTATTAGCTCTGTTTCTTTCAAGCAACAAGCTGTGGGGTTTTGTTTTCTTATTCAATCTGTTAATTTTCCTTTGTTTTATTTTTTGGACTATTTAATCTATTCACACTTAAAATTATGAAAGTTGATTCATATTTTCCTCTCTCTCTCTCTCTCTCTCTCTCTCTCTCTCTCTCTTAAACAAATTAGGATTCCTTCTTCTTCTCTTTTTTTTGGAGGGGGGAGGGCAGGGCAATTGGGGTTAAGTGACTTGCCCAAGGTCCCCTTTTTCTCCTCTAAACAAAACACTGTGGCTCTTTATTTATTTTAGCTTCATTTATTTTAAAGTAACCTTACTCCTACAGGCTCTCTTCCCTCAACTGTCCCCCCAATATTTATTATTCTTTTCCCTAGTTTTGCTTATGAGTTCATTTTTTCTTGCTTATTTTATCTATTTATTTCCCTCTTTTTCTCCTTCTTGGTAGTCATCCCCCATCCTTTCTTGCCCTTCAACTTATCTTGATTGTTAGTTTCTTAAATTTAATTTTCTGCGTATTTTTTGTACAAAATGATTTTTCCTCATTTTCTTCATTAGAACTTTTTAGTCCTTTTCTAGTCTCTGTACTCTACATGGAGTTCATGATTCTAAGATATCTGTTTTGCGGTTCTTTCTAAACAGCTCGCATGTTATTATTTTACATATCTTTACCTATTCCCATGTTTTCTGTTATGCCTAAATTTATTAATTTATTTATTTATGCCTAAATTATATGCCAAGATTTATGCCTAAATCTTGGAAATATCTATTCATTCAAGTGATGGAGAGGATAATGGCCCATTATAAGAATTCTCCTATGTTCCTGACTGTGCAGTTCATTTTTGACATTTGTCTTCCTTTTGGTCATTTTACCCCCATTTGCTTCAAAATCTCCTTTCTCGGTCCATGCTTTTCCTTTAGATATAATTTGCCCTCAGAACTCTGATTTCCCTTTGTCTGAAGCAGGATATGAATTCTATGTAAGCATCAAATCCCTTCAGATTATACTCTTTGTAAGATTCCCATCTTCTTTTATAGAATGTTATTCTTCTTCCATAAATACATTTGTCACTGCCACTCCTCCCACCACTGAAAAAAGAGTCCCTTTTTTTCTTTCCCTGTGTTCAATTCCTTAATTCAATTCCTTCAATTCCTCCTTCAATTGCCTTCTCACCCATTTTCTTACAGGCTTTCCTCTTCCTGAGAGAGTACAGGACTTATTTACTCTTCATTGTTAGCCTTTGATTTGGGTACATCACATACTCCCGTCTATATTATTCCTTCCCTCCCCACTTTTATGGACACTCCCATTCTGCAATTTAGTCCCACAAAATCAATCAGCCAAGCAAACAATGACAACCATCACCATAACAAAAATTAAATTGCCTGTAGGCAAAGTGTTGTGAGGTTTTAGTCCATGGTGTTTCAGGCTTGTTTCTCCACCATCACTTCTATTCTGTTTTCACCATTATCTCTCTGTGTACATTTATTAAAAAATATATTTTAGTGATGTCTCTCTCATCATTTCTTTGATGTTGTTGTTGTCATCCATGGTCACTGTATTTGTTTACTCTTCTTATATTTCTAATGTCTGGTGTTCTTGAGAAGCAAATGATTCCTTCAGTCTAGTTTTATTTCTAGGAACATTTCAAATACACTTTTTTTTGAATTCATCTTTTTTTCCACTTGCAGTTAGGCTTAGATTTGTGGGGGGCTGGGGTCGCCTCAAACTTTATCTTGAGCTCCTTTGCTTTTTGAAACATATTATTCCATTCATTCCTGCATTTTCTATCTGGTGCAGAATAGTCTTATATTATTCAAATTTTCTTTTCTCTATATTTGAAGATCTCTCTCTTAGCTGCTTACAGAATGTGTTGTCAATGAAATTGTTAAAATAAATTTAAATCATTGTGTGTCTCAGAGTTTGCAGACTAGTTGTTCTTGTTGTTTCTAGCATATTGCTTTCTGTGTTCAGAAATTGTAGGTTGTTTTCTTGTATTATTTCTTGCATTATACTGTCCAGGTTTTTAAAAAATTTATGTTTTTTTTCTTGAAGTCCAAAGATTCTTAAGTTATCTCTATGCATCTTTTATTTGAGTTCAGTATATTTTGTTTTATAGAGACTATACTTTACAAAAAATATTGTTTTTTTGGTTCCATTCCTCCCGATTTTCCTTCACTTCTTCATATTTGCATTTCCAATCAGTTATTCTCTCATTTGCTTCTTTGAAGAGACTTGCCACCATGGATTTGAATTTTTCTATTCTGCAAATTATTTCTACTGTAGAAGCCACAAATTCAGCTTTCATGATTTTTATTTCTCATTTAAGACACTCAGGAATATCCATGCTCTTTTGGGTCTTCTGTCTCTTTGGGTTTTGCCTCACTTTACTTTGCCATGAAATATTTGTTTACAGATAACCTGAATTCTTTTATCTGATCTGGAAGCCACCGACATTCCCTTCTATTATTACTTTCTTCCCTGTTTGTATAAGTGCTTAAGTTCAAGGTCTTTAATTAAATTTTATTCCTCCTTATAACATTAATAATTTGTCTTTTATCCTGCTTTTCTTCTATTTTTCATTTTTTGTTTTCTTCCCTTCTGGTGGCAGTTCCCTGGATGAATGCATCCCAAAGCTGCCTCAGAGTCTTCCCAGGCTGTGCAATTCACTTTTCCCCAACATTAGTCCTTGCCCCAAGTGTCTTCTGGATGGAACAGAACTGGCCTTAGCAGGATGCTAGGTTGATCAAATACCGCATAGCCACATGCATGTCCTCCCCACTTTCCCTCTATTCCTCCATTTCCTGGCTGAGCTCTGTTGTGGCACAGAGTGCTGCTATACTGCTCTTCTGGCCCAACTAAATTGCTGTCATTTGGATCTCCATGGTAATGGGAGGAAGAGAGGGTCTCAGTAGAGAGTTGAGTTCTGTTGCAAGTGAGTGTATCAGCTTGTGTAGATCTTTTGAGAGTTGGGGAAGGGGGTGCTCAGTAATCATGCTGGGTGTCAAGGATTCTTCTCTTTTTTTTTTAAAGTTCATTGGATTTTTACCTTTTTTGAGTTCTTGGTATCGTAGCCCATAGAGATAGCTGAAATTGCTTTATATCTTACACTTAATTCTTATTTTAAGAAGTTTGAGAACTCATGAGGATTTGATAAAATGTCTAGTCCCCATCTTATTGGATATATGACCTGGCCAACAGCTTTTATTTGAAATGGAAGCAAGGCTATATTCCAAAGTAATGGAAGGAGATGGCATTCACTCTGGTAAGATTAAAACTAGAAATTCAAGGGCATAGTAGGCCAATACCCCTCAAAAAATCACTATGTAAAATGTGTTATAGCAGACTCTTTGCTATATTATAATTTATACCTGGTATAGCTGATACTTTCAGTAGGAATGAACAATTATTAATTAATGAATCAGAATTCTGTGATATTTTTATGAAGCATAATAATTCACTAAATTAAGTAAGAACTGTTTGCCTCAATAACAATTGTTACTACCTAAGAGTATGAACTTGGCCTGGTTCTCTTCTGTGAAATGAAAAGGTGAGCAAAATTCAAATATACTTGTGAAATTTTATTTTCTATTTAATCAGGATACTAACAGTTTCACAAAGAGAGATCATGTCCCTTTATTTTTATTAGTTTGATCACAAATGTGCATCTAGGCATGCAAGCAAAATTCTTATGAATTATGCTCAATTTTTGCTCAGCTCCGTTATTAAGTAGTCCAGTGGAGTTGTAGATTTTTAATCTAAGTTCTAGTTTGTGATTTTTCTCCAATCTTGCAAAAGCATGGAAGTATTACATTAGGCAAAATGGGAATAAATATCTAGCTTTGCCTTCCCCGGCTCAAAAATCATCAGTTACGTCTAGTGACTGGCTGAAGCAAATTCTACCCTTGGGCAGTTCACCTTTGGATCTTTGCTTTAATTCCACTTTGGCTTATCTTACCGGTTTATGATGTGTGTTTTTGCTTTATTATAGACTTCTGTGCCTTGGCTGCTCTGATTCAGTTTATTGCTTGTTTTATGACTTACGGCATTACTTTATTAGATGTACCTGTGCCTTGGTGTTACCAATATTACTTGTTTGCTTGGTTAGTGGCCCTAAATATGTATTTGTCAGTAGTACCATTTAGCTTAATTCTGAGGCTAGCTGCCATTCTGGAGGTACCCAGCTTCTGCTATCATGAGTTCACTATGACAAACCACCTGGTATTGCCACACATTAGCCATGTACTCTTAGGCAATCCATTTAAGATCTCTGTTCTCCAGTTTCATTATCTGATAAAGTAAGAGAATCAGATTTCCACTCCACACTAAAGAATGCTAAAGCTTTCAACTGGTACAATTATCTGGCAAAAATTTTGTAATTATGCTATGAAACTGACTAAAATAACCATACACATTGACTCAGAGATTCCACTGATTCCTCAAAGCAGCTATATCCCCATGGGCCTCCAAATATTCACAGCAATATGCCACTTATTTTAGTAGCAAACAACTAAAATCAAAGTAGATATCCATTGATTGAGGAACGGCAAAACAAATTATGGCACATGAATGTAAATGGACTATTTTTATATATATAAGAAAAAATATGAAGGATTCAGAGAAGCATGGGAAGGGATCAACTGATTCAGGGGAAATAAACAAAATCAATCCTCCCTCCCCCCCTCTACACACACACACACACACACACACACACACACACACACACACACACTACAACGATGTAAATGGAAAGAACAATAAAAAGATGAAAACGGAGTACTATGTAACTATATTTACCAAGCTTGAACCTGAAAAAAAGAAATGAGAAAATTCACCTTCCTCCTTTCTTTGTATTACTATCAGATTATTGAAGGAGAACATTAAATACTTTCAGCCATATTTAATGTATTACAGCACAGTTACTTTCATTGATCTAATTTATCTCCTCTTTCTTGTTAATTAATTATTGCAAGGGACAACTTTTAGGATATGGGAGGAATTAATGATGTATTTAAAAATGAATACATAAAATATATCAAAAATAGTATATCAATACTTTAAAGAGAGAAAACTTACACTAATTAAAATAAAGGGGATCAGATTTTTGCCTCAGAGAAGAGACAAGAAAATCGACCGTGCTCTTTTTATTGGAGAAGCTGGGATTTATCTCTGTGAGTAAACTGTACCCATGTGCTTAGTTTTGCTTATCCAAGTTTCTTTTGTACAAGGGACTAACTTTAAGATTTGTAGAATACTTTGTACACATTATCTAGTATCATTCTCTCAGAAATCCATCCTGCAAGGCAAGTGAGGTAAGGATAGAAATCAGGAAACAACTATGATATAAAAACAAAAGTCATCAAGACAAATGAGCTAAATTAAACTAAACTAAAATAAAGGGTCAGGGCTGATTTCAGCTTTTTTTTTGCTATATATGAGAGGCAAGGTGGCATAGTTAATAGAGGACCAGCCTCTGAATCAGGAAGACTTGGCTTCTTACACGTACAAGCTTTGTGATCATAACTGATCTCTCATAGAACCCTATGATCATAGCTGCAGAGAAATTGCTGACGTGTATTGGTTCAGAGTTTCCCATCCAATCAAATCCCAGCACCTGTCCCTATCCTTATATATCTCTTTCCACCTGAACTTAGACCCCTGTGTATTGCCCAACCTTTTTGTTTTCCTGTTACAAGGAGATGGTCTCAGGCTCTTGAAGTCTTTGCCAGCAGAGGACAAGCTCTGTTAGGTCCTTCCAAAGCTCCTTCTAGAACAGACAATACATCTTTCAACCAAAGACCAGCTTTGTTAGGTGTGGAGGGGCCCTTCACCAGGCTGACTGATTTTTGGTTACAGTAACTATTTTTAAAAAGCATATCGAATTATAGAGGGGTTACATTCTGTATATGAGTACCCAAAACAATGCAATCTTAGATCTCTGGAATATTAACATATTAAAGAAAAATTCCTTGAAAGATTTTATACTATGATCATTAAGAAAACAGAAGAGACAAGCAATGAAGCAACAAATAGATTTAAATGAAGAAATAGCCAGATGAAGAAGGGCAAAACAAAAAAGACAGAGAACATGAATAGAAAATCAAGATAATGGGTCAAGGTCCCCAAAACTGTGTTTCTTATATATTATACAAGGTATTTCATTACTCTGTGGAACATATCCAAGTCCAAAAATGTTATTTAAAAGTTTCAGACATATCTTCAAGTTAAAAATATATTCTACAGTATTTTAAATTGAGGGGTATTCTCATTTGTCAGTTAAATCCTGCTGAGATCCAAGTTTATAAAAAGTTATAGAGTATATCTTATTTCTTAAAAATATTTGTTGAATTTCAAAGTCAAAATATCATGCACATTTCTCAAACTTTTGAAGTGTCTTCAAAATGCAGGAACTGTTTTTGTTCCTCATTCATTAATCATTGAATTACTTTTTATACTGCTTTTTCAAAATAATAGTAAATTAATGAGTTTGGAGCTGTGTTCAACTTGGTTATCCTCTGAGCCTCTGATTTTTCCTCCAATTTTGGAGGCCATTATCTGTCTGTAATTTTGCTTTCAAGGTTTAATACTTCTTTTCCACCTCAGAAAATTTATTGATTTTCTTCTTCTTGTTTGAAATTGCTCCTTCTTAGGTCATTCAACTTCATGATGAAATAAGAGCTAGTAAAAACTTGTTGAACAGAACAGAACATCCTTATCAATCTTTTTTTTCAGTTTTGGTTCTTATTAAATTTAAAGGAGAGTCTACCAGCTTTGCTCAATACAATAATTTTATGCTTGGTCAGGTTACCTATTGAATAGTCATATTAATTCTAATAAGGTTCTTCCAGTTAATGTTGAAATATTTTTAATCAGAGCCATTTCAGCTTATATAATTTAACAGAACAGAAGAGAAATAATTCTTATTGCATAATTTCCTGGTTCACTTTTAAGATCTCATTTCCAATTGCTGGGTGTACATATTGAACAAAAGACATAATGTCATTCTCAACATAAAAAAAAATTCTTAGTCTTATTGCCTCAGTTATATTTCTCTAAGTTTGGACTTGGCATCCAGAAGTCTGAGTTCAAATTCCAAGCATCAAATCACTTTCCAAAACTTTGGTTTCCTCATTAGTAAAATGAGGATACTGCTATTTTTATTCATTCAAAAAAAATTTATCTACTTTATTCAAGATACAGCAGTAGATGTTCAAGGATACCAGGGTAAAAAATGAAAGAGTCCCTGCCCTCAGGCATCTTGCCTCTGGCTAATGGAGATAAGATAATGCAAAATATAAACCAAGTAAACAGAAAATAATTCATGGTGTAGGCAGGGCAGTAATGATTGGGGTTATAAGGAAACATTCTCTATAGGAGGTTTTACCTGAATCGAGCCTTGATTGGAGCTAGGGATTCTGTAGGGACACATACACTGCTTAAATCACAGAGAGATGTTGGAAGAAATGTGCATTGCAAAGCTTAACGTCATTTATACATGAGGTATTTTTATCACCACTTGTCGAATAAATCTGTGGGTGAAGTCAATTTAAGGGGGAAGACAAAAACCATACAATGAAAGCATATTTGTGGTGAGGAGCTCCATCTGTAGTCAGCTCCCAAAGAAGGGGATTGATGTACAATCAATCAAGTTGTTTTCCCCATATGGGTTGCCATATAACTTGATATACAGGTGGCTTCTCTCCTAAATTGCCCATCGATTCATAGAGAAGACATACTTTTATCTTTATCTTCACTGAAACAAGAAGGCTTTTTGTACCTATATTGGCATAAGGACATAATGGAAGAGAAACAGTACATGCATGTAAGCATATGTATTTATTTTCACATACGCAGCTATAACAATGCATTAATCAACTAGAATGGCTGCATCTGTGACTCTGTAACTTTACAATGATAATTATCTAATGAGAGGGTATGTTTTTTAATAGATACCTACTTGTGCTATGAAGAAGGATAATTACTGGTGGCTGTGTACCAAAACAGAATAAAGAACACATTATGAATTTTAAACTGTTAAAAATACAAACTAATGGTTATTGCTTCTGTGAATATATTGTAGTTATATTTTTAATTGGTAGTTTTCAGGAGAAGACCCATCAGCTTACCACAAATAAAGGTATTTGAATAATAATAGTATAATAGAAAGAGGACTACATCGGATCTCAGAAGATATGGATTCTTTTCTCAGTTCTGCTGTTAAATAGTTGTATGACTTTGGCTCAGTCTGTTCACCTCTCTAGGCCAAAGTTTCTTTATTTTAAAATTTAAAAACTAAAATAAGCTTCCCCTTGATGATTTTATACCAACCACTCTAATTTATTCCTTCTTTTTCCTGACAAATTCATGGAAAACCATATTTATACATATACGTGTATATTCCATTTTTCCCATAATCTCTTCAATCTCTTGCAATCTGGCTTACTTTCTTACCACTCTATTGAAAGTCCTTTCTCAAATATTACCATAGCCCTCTTAATCACCATGTCCCAGCATATTTCTTTTGACTTCATTCTCCTTGGTCTTTTTACAACATTTTACAATTTTGAATACCCCCATCTTCTTTTTTGTTAATTTTTTAATTTTAATTTTTATTTTACAACACAAGGTTCTACATAATTTTGAGTTCCAGATTTTCTCCCCTCCCCCCCTCCCCAAGACAGCATGGAATCTCATATAAGTACCACGTATAACTTCACATGGAATTAATTTATACACTAGTCAAGTTGTGGAGAAGAATTATGACCAATGGAATGAATCATGAGAAAGAAGAAACAGAACCAAAAAAACCCCACAAAAACAAAAACAAAAGAGAAGGAAAAAAAGGGGGAAAAATGGCGAGCATGAAGTGTGCCTCAATCTGCATTCAAACTTCATAGTTCTTTCTCTGGATGTAGATAGCATTTTCCATCATGAGTCCTTTGGAGTTGTCTTTGTACCTTGTGTTGCTGAGAAGAGCGAAGTCTGTCAGGGTTGGTCCTCACAGAATCCATATATCTGTGGTTGTGTATAATGTTCTTCTGGCTCTGCTCCGCTCACTCAGCATTATGTCATGTAGGTTTTTCCAGGTTGTTATGAAGTCTGTATCATCCCCATTTCTTCTGGCACAATAGTATTCCATTACCTTCATATACCACAGCTTGTTCAGCCATTCCCCAATTGATGGGCATCCCTTTGATTTCCAATTCTTGGCTACCACAAAGAGAGCTGCTATAAATATTATTGTACATATGGGTCCTTTTCCCGCTTGTGTGATTTCTTTGGGATACAACCCTAGAAGTGGTATTGCTGGGTCAAAGGGTATGAACATTTTTATGGCCCTTTGGGTGTAGTTCCAAATTACTCTCCAAAATTGCTGGATCATCTCACATCTTCTTTATGCTGCCTCCTCATTTGGCTTCAGAGATAGTACAATTGCAGCAATCTATTCTACATCTCTCTCCTTCAGTAACTCCTTATTCTTTTCCCAACCTTTTTAGGTAAGCTTCTCCCCAAGAGTGATGTCCTTGATTATTTTATATTCCATCTGTACACACTTGAACTTGGTGATCTCATTCACTCCAATGTCTTCTATTACAATTTATATGCAGACAACTCCTCTTAATATAGATATTTATAGTCTGCTGGAGTGAGTAGAACCAGGAGAACATTGTACACAGTAACAGCAATATCATATGATGAAGAATTGTGAATGACTTAGCTATTCTCAGCAATACAACTATCTGAGATAATCCAAAACAGCTAATGATGAAGCATACTATCCATCTCCAGAGAAAGAACTAATATTGTCTGAATACAGACTGAAGCATGCTATTTTTTACTTTCTTTTGTCCTTTTTTTATTTGAGCCTTTTGGTACCAAATGACCAATATGGAAATGTTTCACATGATTGCACATATATAACCTACATCTGATTGCTGACTGCCTCAAGGAGGGGCCAAGGCAAGAAGGGAGGGATAGAATTTGGAACTTGTAGTAGCAATTTAGATTTGAAGATCTTTACCACCCATTAACAGGTCATGTGACCTGCTTACATCACAGCCTAAGTCATATGTTTCCTAACAGGAAAAAGAAGTTATGTCACAGGAAATGCTGAGAGAGACCAGTTGTGGCTGCTAATGGCTGCTAATGGCCGCCCTCATGATGGTTAGAACTGAACAGGCTGGCTTAGCTATACTGTGAGTTTGTCTTTGGGAGGACCCCAGCAGGGCGTCAGAGACGTTTTGGGATGGCAAGGCTCCATGTTGTGATATCGTGTTTTAAGTTCCTTGCTGTTATAATGAAGTGGGTTAACTGGCTGTGGGAGCTGAACAGTTCATTATGGGATATGGTTCTCTGGTGTCTGAATAAATGTTATACTTCTACTGGCTTTGTGGATAGTCTCTCATACTTTGTGATACAGAACTACAAAGGCATATTCACGATTATCATTGATGTTGGGTTTATTGCCTTACTGATACATTATTTGGCAGTGAGAATGAGATAGCAAGGTGTAAGATCTCTATTTAGAGGTAGAAGGGCTTTAGAGGAAGAAATGATTGTCCTGAGATGGGAGGATGTAACTTATTGCTCCCTAGCAAGGGAATGTTCTAAAGGCACAGGTATCTGTGAAGATTGGAAGCAGAGGCTACACGGTAGAGGACCTAGAGATTTGGAGTGATGCCTCAGAGAAGTTACTGTTGAGCTGAGATCTCTCGATGAGGCTGGATTTTACTCACAACCTATCATATTGTATGTGAAAAGAGGGACAGACTATTACAAGAGAGAACTCAGACTCAGCCTATACCACAGCAAGATGGAGAAACTCAGGTGGTAGAACAACAGGAACCTAATAGCTTCGTTGTAAATTCAGCTAGAAGGCAGAGGGAGCCAAGGAGGTCAAGAGTGAACCTCAGTTCAGCCCAGGTCGAGTCTAGCAGTCAGTCTGGTTACCATGGTAACAGCGGAAGAGAAGCTAGACAGGAGGATACAATGTCAGAAGCTGAGGCATGGGATAATACTTTGTGGCATAATGCTACTTCTGAGCCACCATTGAGAATTACAGTATCACACCAGACTTCTCAAAGAGAAATGTGCCCCACACAGCAAAGGAGGAAAGAAACACAGGATCATAATACTGCGTGCAGGGAGATTTGGGAAGATTTTACACAGCAGGAAATCACAGATATCTTGAGTAGGTTCACTCAGAGAATGGGAGAATCATTGATATCTTTGATGGTGAGAATCAGTGATGAAGGTGCCACAGAAGTGTTTGTAGATTCTGTGGATTGTATGAGATTCATAAGTATTAGTCAGAATTCTTTTGTACAGCAAGTTTTTAGGGATTATAATTTGCAAGGAGATAACCAAACAACCAACTTGTTGGCTTGGGCTGTGACAGGCTGTGAAAGAGAATACCCTAATACTATGTGGCCTACTGCAGATAGACCCTGATATTCAACTAGGGACTGGATGAGAAAGTTAAAGGAAGAGGTAATGAAGACTGCTATTATGTTAGGGAATGCTGAAAGTTTATTATGAAACTCTCGGGAGTCCCTCACAGGAATTTGATAGTTAAGACGGCACCCCCATTTATAAACATGTAATTCTGACTCTCTTGATTGCAGAAGTAGGGAACCCTCTTTCAAAGGTGATAGATAATATGTCACAGTTAAGTGACTTAGGAGACTGGGGGAATAATAAATTTCCTTGGGAGACAAGGGTACAAAACCAACTGATTCAATGTCAGAATAGAATGACAAGAAGAAAAATTTTTAATGCTCTATTTAAAGCAGGAGTAGGTTTTAGAAGAATAGATGTTATTCCAACTGATAAGCTATACAAAATGTACCGAGATAAGGTGCTTAAATCCTACATATCTTGAGCCCTTATATCCAAGTGAGTTACACCTTCAAGGAGACTAAGGAATAGGCTGAGTCCCAGCTCAGATTGAAGAAACATACAGACAAGATTACAGACCCCATATTAATCTGACTACATATTGGAAGAATGGGTCAAAAACTGTAACTAGGGCATTCATAGACACTGGTTCAGAGGCCAGCTTGATTTACGGAAACCCTGACTAATTTAAGCATGGAACTCCTATTATCATCACAGGACTAGGAAGGACTGAAATACCAGCCAAATAAGTCAAACTGATGATGAAAATTGGACAATTGCTTAAGAAAGAATATACTGTGGTAATTGTACCCATTCCTGAATACATCATTGGAATAGATATATTGAAAGATATGACTCTGAATTTGCCTGAGGGGAGATATAAAGTTGCAGTAAGGAAGACAGGAGTTAATACAGTTTTAGTGGGAAAAGTAAAGATGGACCCAATTACTTTACCTAAACTTTCTAAAGTAATTACTTTGAAGCAGCATCATGAACCAGGTGGTCAAGATGAAATTGCCAATACTATAAAGGAATATGTTGAATCAGGAGTGTTAGTCCCTATAATCACTCGATGGAATAATACTGTATGGCCTGGATGAAAGTCAGATGCAATGTGGAGAATGACAGTGGATTATAGACAATTGAATAAAGTGACTCCACACTTCCATGCTGTTGTTCCAGATACTGTTACCTTAATAGAAAGGATCCAGAAATATCATGGGACTTGGTACATAGTTATTTATTTGGCCAATGCTTTCCTTATGATCCCAATAGACTCCAAACAATGGGAGCAGTTTGGTTCAGCAGGATATGATTTACCTTGTTTAGAAGACTTTTGGTTGGATAGAAAAGAGATGAGAAAAATCTCTACTTGGATATGTATGAGAATCATTAATTACCTAAACCAGGATGAGCAGCTCAGGGAATACATATATTGGCTGGAGTGATAGATACTAGTTATCAAGGAGAAATTATTGTAACACTCTAGAATTTGGGTGAAGAATCTATAAAGTTGTGTAAAAATTATAGAATAGTTCAACTGGTTATTATTCCTTGTGAAACAATACCCCTTGTGAAAACTGACCCTCCTCCAAAATAACTATCAGAGGAAAGGAAGGATTTGGTTCTACTGATAGAATAAAATTGGAAGCTGAAGTATGGGTAAAGCGGAAGCTGGATGATGTTCCAAAGGCTGAAGAAATTATAGCACATGGGAAAGATAATACTGTAACTGTGGTCTGCCCAGGAGAAAATAATTATGAAATTGTACCCTTGACTCATGTATTACATCGTGAATGAGGCTATGATAGTCTCTTTGTTTCTTTTTAGCTTTTGTCTATCAAATTTGTTTGTGAGATTTGTTTCCTATAGGCTTAGTGCCATCCACCTCCAGATGCCTAATCACTTAAGCCAGATGTCACCCTCTCATGTGTTCGGATGTCACCTCTGGACCTGTCCACTGCTGTGATTTGTCATCCCTGGACCTGGCGTCAATCGAGTTCCAGATGCCAGCTTGCTAAAGAACTGACCTTTCGAACAGGACTCTTAATCTCTTGGGGCAGGGACAGCTCCACATCCAATTTCAGCAGGAAGAAGCTTTGGAGGATGAGACCTTCACCCCTTACCCCAAGATTTTGAGCCCCATTTGTTTGAGGGGAGAATGATGGCATTGTTTTGTATGCTTATCTTGTGTTATCCCTGTTATATTCTTGTGCGATGTTCAGGTGACACCAGTTATTCAGAATTCCCATTGCCCTATGTAATGGATATGAAAGATCTTGGGGCTGAATATAGTAGCAATTTAGATTTGAAGATCTTTCCCACCCATTAATAGGCCATGTGACATGCTTATGTCACAGGAAGCCTAAGTCATATGTGGTGGGAGGAGCTTCCTGACAGGAAAAGGAAGTTATGTCACAGGATATGCTGAGAGAGAGAGAGAGAGAGAGCAGTTATGGCTGCTAATGGCCACCATCATGATAGTTAGAACTTGAACAGGCTGACTTAGCTGTACTGTGAGTTTGTCTTTGGGAAGACTGACCCAGCAGGAGAGGTTTTGGGATGGCAAGGCTCCATGTTATGATATTGTGTATGGGATGTTTTGCTGCTCTGATAGATTGGATGGCTTGTGGGATATGGTTCTCTGGTGTCTGAATAAATGGTTTACTTCTACCTTTTATGTGCAGAGTTTCATATACTTTGAGATATAGAACCACATAGGCATTTTGACAATTATCACCTACATTGTTATCATTGCCTTACTGATACAGAACTCAAAACTATAACAAATGTTAAACATGTAATTGGGGAAAATCAAATATTATATATCAATATGTGTATATGTATATACATATACATACATACATATACACACATATGTATGTATTTATATATGTATATAGTCTTGTCCTCTCTTCTGAATGCCAAACACATCACTGACTGTTTATCTGACATCTTCAATTGGATGTCCCACTGACACTTCAAGTTCAAATGTGCTCAAAAAGCTTAAAAATGTCCAAAACTAAGGTTATTTTTTTCTTTGTGATTTCACAATTTTCATACATATCATTACCATGTAAATATCCTCAGATGTTTGAAAACTTAGTGTTATCTAGTAGACAGGCAGACCTGATGTAGAGAAGACCTGAGCTTAAATCTAGCCTCAGGTGCTTATTAGTTGCATGATACAGGCCAAGTCACTTTATCTCCTCAGTCTCTTCAATACTAAAATGGGGATAATAATATCTTCTATCTCGTTGTCATAAGGATAAAAAGAAATATTTGCAAAGAACTTTGAAAACCTAAAAGTACTATATGTGCTAGCTATTACTATCCTTTCATCTCATATATCTCAGATTTAATAAGTTACCAAATCCTATTGACTCTCTGTTATACCTTTTACATCCCTTTAACATACTCTCTCATTACTAGCTACCAACTTAGATTATTTTAATAACTTTCTAGCAGGCCATTCTGACCCCATTCTTTTCCCCTGAAATCTATTCTTCATGTTTCTGTCAGATTAGTCTTCTTTTTGAATTTTACATGAGCTTGGACAGACTTTGGGAGACAGTGGAGGATCAAGCAGTCTGGTGTAATATGGTCCATGGGGTCACAAAGAGTCAGACACAACTGAATGAATGAATAACCACAGTAAATTAATTTTATTGACACACAGCAGTAAATATGTAAAGAAAAACATGATAATTAGACAAGGAAAAGAACACTAGTGACTAGGGATATAAGGAAAGACTTTCTGTAAGAAGTTGCTTGGTAAATGATTCTTGAATGAAGCCAAGGATTCTAAGAGTCAGAGGGAAGGAAGGTATTCCTTCTATGCATGGGAGGCCACTTGTGCAAAAGGGATGGCAAAAGGGGATAGAATGCTAATTCAAGGAATGGTAGGTAGGCCAACTACATTGCAATGCAGAATGTGTCAAGGGAGTAACATGAAATCAATCTAGAAAGTTGACCCAAAACCAGATTGCAAAAGTCAGTAAATGCTAAACTACAGAGTTTTTATTGTATTCCTGAAGGAACAGGATTCTATGGAAGACAGTTGAGCAAGGGAATCATATAACCAAACCTGTGCTTCAAAATTATTTTGACAGCTTTATGGGTTGGATAGGTTGAGGAGGAAGAAAGACTAGAAGCAGATAAACAGATGAGGAGACCATTGCCCAGGTGAGAGATGATAAAGACATGCATTAAGGTATGCAACTAAAAGGATGGTGATGTCTTCAACAATAGTAGGAAAGTCTGGAGAGAGTTCTTTAAATTTCATACCTCCCTGTTCCCTTAAGTCCAACTCAACTTTAACTTCCCAAGCTCTCCAATTAATAATTTCATTTCCACCCTAGATTTCCCATAGAAACTTTTTTTTTTTTGCATCTCTAATGCATGCAATTTTACTTGTGTCATCATTATCAATGGGTTTCTTCTAATGGAATGCAAGGTCCACTTAACCATATCTTCTCTAAATGTCTCTACCGAGTCCCTCAATATTGTTCTCCAAAATTTTACATGCTTTGTTGAATTTAATTAGGAGGTTGGACTAAGTAACTCCTATGGTCTTTTCTCAGCTATCAAATTCTTTAATATTATGAGTTTATTATCAGGGAATTTATAGCATACTGCTTAAGAACTGTGCTGAAAAGTGCTTTGGATTGGTTTGACATTTAACTTGTGAGGCTAATGGGAGCACACTATTGAGATGGAATAGGATACCTTACAGGTAGAAGGTCCAGGTTGTGGCCTAATTTTATGAAGGAACAAATGAAACATAATTTATTAAGCATTTGCTGTGTGCCAAACACTGTGCTAAGTGCTGAGAACGTGCATTTTAAAAGTCAGGCAGCCTCTATGCCCTTGAGAAGTTCTCACTCTAATAAAGGGATACAATTCATAAACTAGTTCAGCTTCTGTTCACATAGAAAGGCCTCAGATTCCTAATGGTACTGAAGCAGTGAAAACTGCAAGTTCCAGGCATCCTTAGAGTACCTCAATAAATGACAAAATCCAGCGGTCTAAAGTCCATGGGGGTTTGCAAGGCAAATGGTAAGATCCAGAGGAACTCAGGACTCAGTGAAAGGACAAGTGGTGATGTCCATCTCATTGAAAGAATATTAGTTGTTGACTCTCATCTCCTCCAAGTTGTGTAAACCGTCATGTTACTCTTGTTTGGGTTGGGTAGTGTACAATTTGGGAGATAGGAAAGAGAGCAGTCAATTTTCATGGTGAAACATAAAGCACAAAATAAAATATTACAAACTCAGGATTCCTTTATAATAGGGGAAGAGGAGTCAAAGAAACCTGGGAATAAGGCTTCAGAATCCTTATTTCTTATTGTGAATTATGTTGTCTGCTAAATTAATCTGTTGGCTTAGCCTCTCAACTATGTTTTTCTTTGAAGACACAGATAGCAAAGTGAGGACTTAAATACATTGTCACTGGCCAAGACTCACCCAAATCACAATTTTATTTTAAATTTGTTAATTTTGGCTTGCTTTCCTGTAATGACAATATTACTAGTAGCTGCTGTGGCTGTGTAAGGCCAATAACACCAGCACACAATAGGGCTGCTAGCACAGACTCTTTGCTCTGCTTTTCTAAGGGGGAAAAACCAGCACATTGAACTTCAGAGAGAACACAAGCAGAAACTATATAAACAGAGCAAATAACACAAACCAGTAGACAGGCTTCTAGCTGTCTGTCCAACATCTGGGTTTTCAAAGCCGGGGTGGGGGCTGTGGCTACCCAGACTCCCATAACCAACACTCTTCTAGTGAGTGAGCCCCCAAACAAAATGCTAAGCTCAGAGTATATATACACTTTTTCAGGGTAAGAGTGCTTCACACCTCTCGAGGGTTTCAGACCTCTTGAGGTTCTCACACCTCACATTACCTACCTAGCAAAAGGTTGTGGGCCTTCCTACAAAGGCAAGACTCAATCAAAGGCACTTGACTGCCTTAGTGCTGAGAAGCACTCCAAAACAAAAGACAATAAAAAGTCCCACTTTGCTTGCCATTACATTTCCTCAAAACAAACAAAAAAAATTTCCAATGATTTAAAGGTTAAAAACAAAATCTAAAAGTACAAGAAATAAAAACCAGCTCGAGTAAGCAAAAGCAGCAGGTGCTACCTCATACATGAAATAAATTAACACCTGCACTGAGAACTTGGCTTTAAGCTTTCCCAGAATCAAAACAAAGAGAGAAATAACAAGTGACATAGCTTTCCTTTTATTTGCCATAAGGCTGCACTCCTTTGGATTTCACCATCATGCTTCCACCTGTGGAACTTTCCTTCTATCCCCTTTTCAAAAATATTTTTGTGTGGTCTCTTCCCCTACTAGATTTTAAGCTCCTAAGAGCAAGCATATTCTTTCTCTCTTTTTTCCCCAACATTTAGTGAAGTACATGATACATGGTAGTCACTTTTAAATGTTTATTGACTTTCATTTTCCAACAAAAACAAATATATAAATTAATTTGCAGAGAAGCTATGTTTTACTCTAGAAATAAACTCCAGGGCAGAAATTATATAAAAATATGAATAAGAGTAGCCTACCTCAAGACAATATTAAATAGATTGATAAGTCTAAAGAGTTAAAGAAGATGTCAGTATTCTAGTTTGAAGGCTACAAGAATTGGTAGCTTTTAAGAAATTCCTATACATTTTGAATCCAAGGTGTTTAAAAACACCAAAACCAAAACCAAAAACATTGCCATTCATAAATTCTTGGTTTCTTATATTGTGTTGATAGAAATTTTATTGATAAATTATTCTCACATGTCTGATATTTCATTTAAAAATGGTAATGCAGTTCCTTGAGACATTCAGAGAACATTTTTTCCTCCCTGAAATCCGATTTTTAAAAAAGTTTAATGTTTTAGAGTTGCTGTTTTGATTTATTAAAGTTTTTTTCAAAATCCTTTAAAACACACACATACACACACATATACACACATGCACACGTACACACACAAATCACAAAACTGATGGTAAGCAGATAGAGTAGCAGGGCTGTGCTTTTCCAGCTGAAGATTTATAAAAATGTCCCTTAGTGGTTTCTGAAGTTTGTCTTCATTAATAATAATAAAAAATAAAATGTGGGTTGAGGGATTGTTCAAAAGGCACTCAAAATACAACCAACTGTTGTCTATGAACATGTCTATTATGGGGAAGAGGAATGGGGAGTAGGCATGTGCTCTAGACCTGTCCAACTATCCTTTTCTTTCCTTCCTACTTCCTAAAGCTTGGCCATTTTTCTTCAACCACCAGGTTTCCCTGTTGAATGTTTATACCGATATTCTCCCTTTTTCTCCATTGGGATTTTTGTTTATTTTTCCTGCAAACTGTTATCTTTTATTGCAGGGGAGAAAGAAAGTAGGCAAAAGAAAATGCCAGAATTCTTTTCTCTATTGCTACTTGCTCTCTCAGCCTCTCAGATGCTGCTGGAGCTGTAATAATATTAACTGTCTTTCTGTACTCCTCTTGGCACAATTGTGAAGTGAATGAGATGAGTTTTCAATACTCCATTCATCACACCTCCTTTCTTTCTCCCCAAGTACCTATCTAGTACCTTCATGCTTTCTTCTGCCTACCCTGGATCAATTATTATAGTGGTTTAGATACTGTTCCATATTGTGATCTATAATCTTTCACTCTCCCCACCCGCAAAGTATCTGATCTGTCTCTTATTCCCCATTGGGCTACTGGGTGACAAGTTGCTACCCCAGTAAACTGACTACCCCAGTAAACTAATGAGCACTAATGCGTTGTATCTCCTAAATAATTCACTTATTTTTTTAACACATTGGAAGTAAACCTTTGCTGTCCCTTCCTCAGACTCACTGTTACCTCCCCAAATCTCCATTTTAAGAAAAATTGCAGGCCAGCCTTTTCCCCATTCCTATCAAGGCTCCATTCTGGACTCTATCCTTTCACTCCCATCCCCCTCCCTTCTATTTTTTGCCTCTCTCTGCTTCCTAATTTTCTTTCTCATGTCATCTTCCATCACTAGAATGTAAGCTCCTTCAGGTCATTAACTGTCTTTCTTTTTGCTTGCATTTGTATTCCCAATGCTTGGTAAGTGCCTGACACATAGTAAGCATCTGATAGATGCTTATTGACTTGACTTTACCTTTGCATAGATTACAGGGAAAAAATGACAACCAAAAGGAATGCTTTTAATGACATCCATTTCTGCTGCTATAGTAGCAAAGTGAGAGAGAGGAGTATAACAACTTATGGTATCTTTCAAATCATAAAGGTCATATAGAGGCCTATTTCAATTATAGATAATTAGCTCATCTGGTTTGTCTCCTCGGCATGGTAACCCAGCTATTCATTCCCTGTCTACCTGCTATTACATTTTGCTCGGCAACTGATCCAAGCCTTTTCTCCTGTTCTTAAGCCTTCAATTCTCATTTGTGTTGCTTTCAGCAGATAACCTTACCTCCCACTTTTCTGTGATGAAGGTGACTTCCCCAACTTTTCTGCTTTCTACTTGAAAATCTCTCTGCAGATTGTGCCAAGATGGAGGCTTAGGACGTAGAAGTTCCCAGATTGCCTGAAAGTGCTCCACGAAGGCTTAGAAGTGCACCACTATTGATAAATTAAAAAAAAATCACCTCTAAACTTGCCCACCGAACTTAGAAATCCGCAAGGGCATTTCCAAGAGTCTTACAGAGGTGATCAGAGAGACAAGCTACCCAGGCGGGTCGGGCGTGGGGAATACAGGGTGGAGGAGCATTACATCTTTGGGGGGTGTTCTTGCATTCTCTGAGCTCTCCAGATCCCAAGTCTCCCCAAGCCCGGGCTACCGGAGAGCAATGCTTCTAAGTTCCGGCCCGAGCTTCCGATCATTCCATACGGCACTAGCAGCGGAAGCAGAGCGTGGGAAAAAAGGATTTGACAAAATCCAGGGTGAGAAATCCATGCACCCTGCGGTGGGAGCCCAGCAGAGGAGGAGCCCCTGGAGTCAGCAACACAGTGATAGAATCTGGTGGTGCCCCATCAGCAGCAGACTTGGAACCCTAGGGCAGAGTCCACCATTGAGACAGCTGTAGGCCGGGCCTCCTGTGACCTCGCATGCAGATGAGGTCCAGGTAGGCCCTGCCTACGCCATTCAGGGGTGTTGCTGGACTCCAGCACAGACCCTCCAGGCAACACTGAAGTCACAAATCCACTCTTCTCAGGACCTGAAAATCTTGAAAGAACAAAAGAAAATTTAAAATAACAGAGGTCTGTGCATGTTTTATTTTGTAGTAATGGTCTTACAAGAACATAAAAATAGGGGGAACAGAGAAATATACTGAAGAAGAAAAGAGGAAGAAGGGGAGAAAATTACTGTTGTATAACAGAAGTACTGAAGATGAAGACTAAATAGCCATAGAACAAGGGGTGGGCTTTTGGGTATCTCATTAAGCTCCTTCTCCTCTGAATCAGATAAAAGAAGATTGGGAAAAAATTAAATTGTTTTTATCTATTTAGTTAAATATTTCCCAATTAATGTAAAAGAAATTATCATTTAAAACTTTTTAAAGTTCCAAGTTCTTTTTCCTACTCCGCTCACCGCTCCTTGATAAGGCAAGCAATTTGGTATCAATTATACATGTGAATTCATGCGACATGGATATTTCATATTAGCTATGTTGCAAAAGAAAAAGCAGATATAAAGAGTTTAAGAAAAAAGAATGCTTCAGCCTGCACTGAGTTCATCAATTCTATCTCTAGAGGTGAATAGCATTTTTCGTCATGGGTCCTTTGAAATTGTCTTGGTTCTTTGTCTTAATCAGAGTAGCTAAGTCTTTCACAGTTGATCATGGTTACAATATTGCTTTTAATTTTATACTGTGTTCTCTGGGTTCTGCTCAGTTCACTTTGTATGAATGTATATGCCTTCCCAGGTTTTCATTTCTCATCATTTCTTATTACACAATAATATTCTATTACAACTGGACCAAAACTTGTTCAGTCATTCCTCAGTAGATGGGTAGCCTCTCAATTTCCATTTCTTTGCCAGCACAGAAAGAGCTTCTATAAATATTTTTGTCCAAATAGGTTCTTTTCACTTTCCTTTGATTTCTTTGCGATACAGTTACAATAGTGGTATTAATGGGTCAAAGGGCATGCAATTTTATAGCCCTTTGGGCACAGTTCCATATTGTTCTCCATAATGACTGGACTAGTTCACCATTCCACCAGTAGTGCATTAGTGTGCCAGTTTTTCCACATACCCTCAAGCATTTGTCATTGTCCTTTTTCTGTCATGTTAGCTTATCTGATAAGTGTGAGGTAGTTCCTCAGAGTTGTTTTAATTTGCATTTCTCTAATCAGTAGTCATTTAGAGTATTTTTTCATATGACTTCATAACTTTGATTAATTTTTTTGAAAACTACCCATTCATATCTTTTGACAATTTATCCACTGGGAAATGGCTCTTATTTCTATAAATTTGGCTCAGTTTTTAGTATATTTGAGATAGGAGGTCTTTATCAGAGACACGTGATATAAATTTTTTTCCCCAGGTTTCTAATGTTGGTTGCATCAGTTGATTTGTCCAACAGCTTTTTAATTTCATATAATCAAAGTTTTCCACTTTACATCTTATGATACTCTCTATCTCTTGCTTGCTAATAAACTCTCCCCTTACCCATGGATCTGAGAGGTACATTTTTCCATGATCCCCTAATTTATTTTTGATATCACTCTTTATGTCTAAATTATTTATCCATTTTGACCTCACCTTGGTATACAGTGTGAGATGCTGATTTATGCCTGGTTTCTGCCAAACTGCTCTCAGTTTTCCTAGCAATTTTGCCTAGACATTGAGTTTTTACCCCAGAAGCATGGATCTTTGGATTTATCAAACACTCAATAACTATGGTCATTTATGCTCCTGATCTATTTCACTGATCCACTGTTTAATTTCTTAGCCAGTACCAGATTATTTTGATGATTACCACTTTGTAACATAGTTTGAAACCTGGAACTGCTAGGCCACATTCCTTCACATTTTTTTTTTCATAGATTCCCTTCATAGGTTTGACCTATTATTCTTCCAGACAAATTTTAGTTCTATTTTTTTCTAGCTTCCTTGGTAGTTTGATTGGTATGAAACTGAATAAGCAAATTAACTTGGGTAGAAATGTCATTTTTATTATATTGGCTCAGCCTACCCATAAGTAACTAATATTTCCCCAATTGTTTAGATCTATATTTTTTGTGCAAAGTGTTTTTCAATTGTGTTCATTGTGTTGTGGCTTTGTGTTGGCAGTCAGTTCTCAAATATTTTATGTTGTCTGCAGTTATTGTAAATGGAATTTCTCCTTTTATCTCTTCTTACTAGATTTTATTGGTAGTATGCAGAAATGCTGATGATTTATTTATGAGAGTTTATCTTATATTGTACAACTTTGCTGAAGTTGTTAGTTATTTCAATTAGTTTTTTAATTGATTCTCTAGGATTCTCTTAGTATACCATTATATCATCTGCAAAGAGTGATAGTTTTATTTCTTTATTGTCTATTTTTATTTCTTCAATTTCTTTTTTTTTTCTTATTGCTATAGCTAGCATTTCTACTTTAATATTGAATACACATGGTGATAATGGACATTCTTGCTTCACTGCTGATCCTACTGGGAAGGCTTCAAGTTTATCCCCATTACAGATGTTGCTTCCTCTTGGTTTTAGATAGATACTACTTATCATTTTAGAAAGGCTCCACTAATTCCTCTGCTTTCTAGTGTTTTTAAAAGGAATGGGTGCTGTATTTTGTCAAAGGCTTTTTCTGTATCTGTTGGATATAATCACATGGTTTTTGTTGTCATTGTTATTTATATGGTCAATTATTCTGATAGTTTTCCCAATATTGAACTAGCCCTCCATTCCTG
Source organism: Trichosurus vulpecula (assembly GCF_011100635.1). Lineage (NCBI taxonomy): Eukaryota > Metazoa > Chordata > Mammalia > Diprotodontia > Phalangeridae > Trichosurus > Trichosurus vulpecula. The sequence continues at coordinate 159,386,278 of NC_050577.1, read as the reverse complement.
GTATAAATCCTACCTAGTCATATGATCTTTGGGATATATTGCTGTAATCTTGGTGCTAATATTTTATTTAAAATTTTCACATCAATATTCCTTAAGGAACTTGGTCTATACTTTTCTTTCTCTGCTTTTTGTCTCCCTGGTTTAGGCATTAAAAACCATATTTGTGTCATAAAAGGAATTTTGTAGGACTCCCTCCTTACCTATTTTTCAAAGTTTTCAGGATTAATTGTTCCTTAAATGTCTGGTAGAATTCACTTGCAAGTCCATCTGATCCTGTGGATTTTTTTTCTTAGGGGACACTTTGATTAATGCTTCAATTTCTTTTTCTAAGATAGGGTTATTTAAGTAATCTGTTTCCTCTTCTGTTAGTCTGGGAAGTTTATATTTTTGGAAATATTAATCTATTTCACTCAAATTGTCAGTTTCAATGGCATATAATTAAGTGAAATGACTCCTAATAAATATATTAATTTATTTTTTAATACAAATTTTTTAATTAATACTGAAATTAAAAAATCCACATCTGGATTATGCAAAATATACTTTAAACATTCACTTCAGAAATTGAAGGGTTCTCTAAATGTCATTTTACATGTTCTTTTTCATTCAGTTAAATATGTGACAACAAACTATAGAGTAGGGGCAGACACCAGCCAATTTCTTTACTTTGGTCTTGTTATGATACAATAATTTTTTTACTCATTTTAACTAAATATCATTACTTTCACAGGAGATTTTTACATAAGTCCCTACTAATTTTATTTCTAGAGATTTTTACTGCTAAAATCATTCATTTATTTTAAAAATTTTTGATTTTCCCTCTAAATGTCAAGAGCACTTTGATAGTTTATGCTTTCATTTTACAAAAATTTTCACCAAAATGAGATTGTGGTATTAGTGATTGCTCCTCTGATCCAAGTAAAATAATGAACCTAATTTAAAAAACGAAGCAATGAACTACATAGAACCCAACATTTTCTTCTATTTAAGGCTTATTTCATTTTTTGGCGAGATATGGACAAACCTGATTTACTGTCATTTCTATGAGTAAACACAAGAAATGGCCTTTGTTTTCCCCCACTTACTTTAAAATCAAGTCTATATTCCATTAGTATTTATGATGATCAGTGGAACACAGCAAATAAAACATACACAAGACTACAATAATTGAGTTAGCTTCCTGGACATCACTAAGGAACAGGTATTGTAGACTGCCTTTTGATAGGTGGCTGACTGGAAATAGGCTTATTGCAATCTGTCACACTCCAAGACACAGCAAGCAATTACCCTAGTCCAGGTGTGCGGTTACTGGAACCTTCTTTTTTTTTTTTAAATCATTATTTATTTATTTAATATTTTTAGTTTTCAGCATTAATTTTCACAAGAGTTTGAATTACAAATTTTCTCCCCATTTCTACCCTCCCCCCACTCCAAGATGGCACATATTCTGATTGTCCTGTTCCCCAGTCAGCCCTCCCTTCTGTCACCCCACTCCCCTCCCATCCCCTTATCCTTTACTTTCTTGTAGGGCAAGACTGATCTTTATGCCCTATTGCCTGCATATCTTCTTTCCTAGTTGCATGCAAAAAATCTTTTGAACATCTTCTTTTTAAACTTTGAGTTCCAAATTCTCTCCCCTCTTCCCTCCCCACCCACCCTCCCTAAGAATTCAAGAAATTCATGATAGGCCACATGTATATCATTATGCAAAACCCTTCCACAATACTCATGTTGTAAAAGATTAAATATATTTTGTTCCTTCCTATTCTAACCCCCTTTATGCAATTTTCTCCCTTAACCCTGTTCCTTCTCAAAAGTGTTTGCTTTTGATTACCTCCTCCCCCTATCTGCACTCCCTTCTATTCTTCCCCCTTTTTATCTCCTTCCTCCTTCTTTCCTGTGGGGTAAGATACCCAATTGAGTGTGTATGTTATTCCCTCCTCAGGTCAAATCCAATGACAGCAAGATTCACTCATTTCCCCTCGCCCCCTCTTCCCTCCCAACAGAACTGATATTTCTTGCCATTTTTATGCGAGATAATTTACCCCATTCTATCTCTCCCTTTCTCCTTCTCTGAATATATTCCTCTCTCATCCCTTAATTGTATTTTACTTTTTTAGATATCATCCCTGCATATTCCACTCACCCTGTGCCCTCTGTCTAGATTTCTATATGTGTGTGTGTGTATACATACACGTATATATATATATATATATATATGTATATATATATATATATCACACACATGTATATATATACGTGTGTGTGTGTGTGTGTGTGTGTGTGTGTGTGTATGTGTATATTCTCTTCAGCTACCCTAATACTGTGGTCTCATGAATTATACACATCATCTTTCTATGGAGGAATGTAAACAAAACAGTTCAACTTTAGTAAGTACCTTGTGATTTGTCTTTCTTGTTTACCTTTTCATGCTTCTCTTGAGTCTTCTGTTTGAAAGTCAAATTTTTTATTCAGCTCTGGTCTTTTTACTGAGATAGCTTGAAAGTCCTCTATTATATTGAAAATCCATATTTTGCCTTGGAGCATGATACTCAGTTTTGCTGGGTAGGTGATTCTAAGTTTTAATCCTAGCTCCATTGACCTCTGGGATATCATATTACAAGTCCTAAGATCCCTTAATGTAGAAGCTGCTAGATCTTGTGTTATTCTGATTTTGTTTCCACAATACTCAAATAGTTTCTTTCTGGCTGCTTGCAGTATTTTCTCCTTGATCTGGGAGCTCTGGAATTTGGCAACAATATTCCTAGGAGTTTTCTTTTTGGGATCTTTTTGAGGAGGTGATCAGTGGATTCTTTCAATTTCTATTTTACCCTCTGGCTCTAGAGTATCAGGGCAGTTCTCCTTGATAATTTCTTGAAAGATGATATCTAGGCTCTTTTTTTGTTCATGGCTTTCAGGTAGTCCAATAACTTTTAAATGATCTCTCCTGGATCTATTTTCCAGGTCAGTGGTTTTTCCAATGAGATATTTCACATTGTCTTCCACTTTTTCATTCCTTTGGTTCTATTTTACCATATCTTGATTTCTCATCAAGTTACTAGCTTCCACTTGCTCCAATCTAATTTTTAAGGTAGTATTTTGTTCAGTGGTCTTTTGGACCTCCTTTTCCATTTGGGTAATTCTGCCTTTCAAGGCATTCTTCTCCTAATTGGCTTTTTGGAGCTCTTTTGCCATTTGAGTTAGTCTATTTTATAGGTGTTGTTTTCTTCAGTATTTTTTTGGGTCTCCTTTAGCCAGTCACTGACTTGTTTTTCATGGTTTTCTTGCATCATTCTTATTTCTCTTCCCACTTTTCCTCTACTTTTCTGCCTTGCTTTTCCAAATCCTTTTTGAGCTCTTCCATAGCCTGAGACCAGTTTATGTTTTCTTGGAGGCTTTTGATGTAGGCTCTTTGACTTCGTTGACTTCTTCTGGCTGTATATTTTGGTCTTCTTTGTCACCAAAGAAAGATTCCAATGTCTGAGTCTGAATCTGAGTCTGCTTTCGCTGCCTGGCCATGTTTCCAGCCCACTACTTGACCCTTGAGTTTTTTGTAAGGGTATGACTGCTTGTAGAGTAGAGAGTACTTTGTACCAAGCTTGAGGGGATGCACTGTTGTTTTCAGAGCTATTTCTATACAGCATGCTCTGCCACACCAGTGCTCCTCCTCCCCCAAGAAGCTCCAACCCAGACTGCGACTCAGATCTTAAGCAGGCTCTGCACTCCTGCTCTGATCCACCACTTAATTCCTCCCACCAGGTGGGCCTGGAGCTGGAAGCAACTGCAGCTGTAGTTCTGTAGCTGCACCCCTCCTGCTGCACCTGGGGTGGTGGCCAAACTGCAAACTCCTTTCACTCTGTCCCCACAGCTTTTCCCACTAACCTTCTCTGTTGTCTTTGGTGTTTGTGGGTTGAGAATTCTGGTAACTGCCACAGCTCACTGATTCAGGGTGCTAGGGCCTGTTCCACCCGGCTCCCAGTCTGGTTGGTCCTGGTGCAGCCCAGGCTGGGCTCTGCTCCACTCCGCTCCCAGCTCCATGCATGATAGATCTCACCTAGTGACCATCCAGGCTGTCCTGGGCTGGAACCCTGCTTCCCTCTGCTCTTTTGCGGGTTCTGCAGTTCTAGAATTTGTTCAGAGCCATTTTTATTGGTGTTTGGGGGAGAGTCCTAGGCAAGTCCCTGCTTTCCAGCTGCCATCTTGGCTCCACCCCACCTGTAAATGTTTTAATTTCATCTTCATTGGTGGTGCAGCCACATTTTTCATTTTTGTTACACATAATTTGGTTTGCTCACTTTTTAAAAAATCAAATTATCCAATGATTTATCTTTTTTTTTTCATAAAATCAGCTCCTGGTTTTATCACTTTTTTTGCTTTCAAATTTAATAACTCCCCTTTGATTTTCAAGATTTCTATTTTGTTGTTTAATTGGGAATTCTAAATTTGTACTTTTCCCAGTTTTTTAGTTGCATGTCCAATTCATTGGTTTGCTTTTTCTCTCTTTTATTAACATAGACACTGAGATATAAATTTCCCTGTAAGTACTGCTTTGGCTGCATTCCAAAAATTTTGGAATTTTGTCTCATTGTTGTCATTCTCTTTAATGAAATTGTTTGTTTTTTTGATTTATCATTTGACCGATTCATTCTTTAGGATTACATTGTTGAATTTCCCATAAACATTTGGTCTATGCCTCCATGCTCTTTTATTTAATATGATTTTTATTGTGTTTTGGTCTGTAAAAGGTCTTCTAAATATTTTTGCTTTTATGTGTTTGGTTGTGAGGTGTTTATGCCATAGTACATGGGCAATTTTTTTTGTAGGTGCCATGTACAGCTCAGCAAAAGATATACTCTTTTCTATTCCCATCCATTTTTCTCCAGAGGCCTATTATATCTAACTTTTCTAAGATTCTATTCATCTCTTTGACTTATTTGTTATTTATTTTATAGTTAGATTTATTTGAATGCTCTGCCATTTGGTGCATATACATTTAGTATTGGTAGTACTTTATTGTCTGTGAGTCCTTCTAATAAGAGACAGTTTCCATGCTTATTCCTTTTAATAAGCCATATTTTGCTTTTGCTTTGTCTGAGATCATGATTGCTACCCCTGCCTTTTTAATTTCAGCTGATGCATAATAGACCCTGCTTCAGCCCCTTATTTTAACTCTGTTTATCTTTCTGTTTCAAGTATATTTCTTGAAAACAACAAATTTTTGGATTCTGTTTTCTAATTCATTTGCTATTTGCTTCCATTTTATGTGTGAGTGCATCCCATTCACATTCACAATTATGATTACTAACTGTGCAATTACCTCTATCCCATTTTCTTCTGTTTATCCTTTTTTCACTCTTTCTTTTTATTCAGTCCCTCCTTTCAAGTGTGTTTTGCTTCTGGCCATTGCCTTCTTTTATTTTCCCTCCCTTCCTCCCTTTTAATACTCCCCTTTCTATTGTAACCTTCCCCTCCTACTTCCCTTTAGGGTAAGATAGATTTCTATTACCAATTGAGAGCATACACACACAAACACACACATACACACACACACACACATTTCTCTCTTTGAAACAATTTAGATGTGAGGTACAAACATTACCCACCTTCCCCCACTATTTTCTTTTGTGCCTTTTTATGTGAGGTATTTTTCCTCATTCTTCCTTAGTCTTTCCCCTTCTGCCAGGGCATCTCTCTTTTTCACATATACATTTTTTACACTATCCCAGTGTTGTGGTTTCATGATGTGTTGTGGGGTTGTCTCAAAAGAATTCACAGATTCAAATTATTTCCCACTGAAGCAAAGGCATTTATTGAGAGTAACCCACCTCTCAGGAAGTGGGCTGAGTTCCAAGAAGGAGCCAGAAGCTTAACAGAGCAAGATTGGGATTTTTATAGGGTAAAAGATGTAATTATATCATTCCAGAATATTTGAATATTAAAATATAGGAGAAGTTTGTTAAGGGATTAGGCAATAGGGTAGGGGTCCCAGCCTTGGTGGAACTGCACATGTGATTACTAACAATGCATACAGAAAAACCCTTTATGGGGGAGCATGTATGTGCTATTATATTATAATGATGTATATATAGTATATATCATATTATATATATATTATAATGAGATATATATATATTATAATGATATATATATATATTTATATATATATATATATATACAATATTATAATAAGCCCTCTAAGTCATAAATTCACTTAAAGAACAACTTTTGCTATTACTGTGCAGTCATCTACTTAGGGAAAGTCCCTTCTATTGTTTTGGGGGTCTACAGCCTTCTGGGACATCCTGGTGGTAATGCTTTCTGATTGGCTGACTACTGTTGTCCTGTCTGAAATTAGATGGATGTGGTTATGGTGGCATGCATGGACACACCTGTTGTTTCTGTGAGAAATACGAAAATTGGGTCTAGGGGGCAGTGGCTAACTAGAGGTAGTGGCTAGGATTTGATCACATGGATACACTTGGTGTTCTAATGAGGCATATTTGGGATACTGGATCTGAGAGCCTGCGGTGTGGTTAAAGCCAGATTGCATGGTCAAATCAGCACATGCCTGCTGTACAGTAAGACCCATAACGAAGTTAGAATATTGGGGCTGGGGGCAGCTTTTTTAGGATTCCATCACCAACATCATTCATTCATTCTGCAACTTCTTTCTGTGTAGAATTTTTGTAACTACCCTAATAATGATCAAATTCTTAGAAGATACATCTATCATCTTTCTTTATAGAAAGGTAAACAACTTAACCTTATTGATTCTCTTACAATTTGTCTTTAATGTTTACTTTTTTGTGCTTCTCGTGAGTATTGTATTTGAAAGTCAGATTTTCTATTCATCTCTGGTCTTTTCATCAAGAATGCTTAAAGTCAACTATTTCATTAACTATCTATTTTTTCCCTTGAAGGATTATATTCAGTTTTGGTGGGTAGGTTATTTTTGGTTTTAACATTTCTTTTGCCTTCCAAAATATCATATCCCAAGCCTTCCTTTCCTTTCATGTGGTAGCTAGCTTCTAAATCTTGTGTGATCCTAACTGCGGCTTAATGGTATTTAAATGTTTTTTTTTACTTGCTGTTCAATGTATTTTCTCTTTGAACTAGGAGCTCTGGAATTTGGCTATAATATTCCAAGGAGTTTTCATTTTGGAATCTCTTTCAGATGGTGATGGGTAGATTGTTTCAATTTATATTTTACACTCTGGTTTGAGGAAATCAGGGCAGTTTTCCTTGACAATTTCTTGAAGTATGATGTCTAGGCTCTTTTGTTGATCATGCCTTTCAGGTAATAGGCTAATTTTTAAATTATTTCTTCTTGATCTATTTTCCAGGTCATTTATTTTTCCACTAAGATATTTCACATCATCTTTCTATTTTGACTTTGTTTTATTGTTTCTTATTGTTTCATGGAGTCACTTGCTTCCACTTGCTCAATTCTAATTTTTACGGAGTTATTTTCATCAGTGAATTTTTGTATCTCTTTTTTCCCATTTGTTCAAGTCTGTTTTAAGGTGTTATTTTCTTCAGTATTTTTTGCTCCTCTTTCCCCAGGCTGTTGTCTTTTCATAATTTTCTTCCTTGCTGTCATGTATTTGCTTAATTTTCCCCCATCCCTCTTATTTGATTTTGAAAATCATTTTTTAGCCCTTCCAAAACTTTTTATTGGGTTTGTGTCCAGTTCACATTTTTTTTCTTTGCAACTTTGCTTGTAGCTGTTTTGCCTTCAATGTCTTCTTCACAAGAATTTGTGTCTTGATCTTCCTATCTGCATAGTAGCTTTTAACGATCAGATTCTTTATTAGTTATTTGCTCATTTTTCATCCCATTTCATGATTTGGAATTTTATGTTAATATTGGGCTCCCCACCCAGTTGGGGGATGGGGAGGCAAGGGCTCTGTCTCATGCATCAGGTTTTTTCACATTGCTATTTTCAGATCTAGTTCTAGGGGTTTGGCAGTTTTCTGTGCTTACAAGGTAGTGTGATCTGGGGAGAGGTATGGTCATTGCTCTCCTGGTCTGCACTCTGGTCCTTGCCCAGGAAGGCTCCCTTATCCTTTGGAATTACAATTCATATTGCTCCTCAGGGCACTTGTTCCCTTGGGACTGGATACAATATGGTTCTTCAGCGTACCTGATTCCTTGGGGCTGAAAGTGATACTGTCCCTCAGGGTTCCCACTTCCTCTTGACTTAAAGTGCTCCTCTCTTTTTTTTGAATGATGACCAAGGGGTGGGTATGACCAAGTGGTGGGTATAGACAAGGGAATTGCTGAATAGTATCTGGTCCTGTGTTCTGTGCTAGTACAAGGTTCCCTGTAACCTCTTTCTGACTAATTATAGGTTTCTCTACCTCTTCTGGATTGAGAACCCTCAAAGTTGTTATTGCTTCTGTTGCTATCTAGTTCCATTACTCATGTTTCATCCATGTGGTCTCTAGGCCAGCCTCTTCCTCTGTGTCACAGATTTTTTTTTCCAACCTGCTATATAGTCTTAGGCTGGAAGAGTGTCACACTCTGACCTTTTGTTGGCTCTGCCATGCTGGAATTCAATTTGAGGTGTTATTTCAAAGTTGTTTGGAGAGGAATGTTGGGAGACTGAGTGCTTTCTTTACTCTGCCATCTTGGCTCTGAAGACAATTTATGGGCTCACTCCTGGCCCTCACACATTTATGTGCATATGTATGTGTGCGTGCATACACACACATACACACACAGAGTTCTCATCATAGAAATGCATTATACTCTAAAAGAAATAGTATGGCTTAAGACAAGAGCGGGCTAAAGAATGATTTAAGAAGGAATACATGGTATATAAGGAAATAACAATACTCAGAAATCTTAAATGTTAGGAGAAGAACGTGAAGGGAGAATTAAAAGGAGAGGAAGAAAGAGTAAAAACTTGGGATCAAGGGTGGGGTAAAAAGAGAAGTGCTGTTACAAAGATAAAGATATATATATATATATATATATATATATATATATATATATATATATATATGTATTGTATATATATGTGTGTGTGTGTGTGTGTGTGTGTGTGTGTGTGTGTGTATCTTATATATAGTTATTATTATTATAAGATCACCTCCCAGATTAATTCTATCTCTTCTACCTCATTTGCAAAGAAGAAATTGGGAATAATGATAGGAAAAAGCACAAAATGACAGGATAGGGGAAACTTTACAACTAAGAATTATAATTATGAGTATGAATGAGATTAACTCACACCCCCATATGGAACAGGATAGCAGAGGGAGTAGGAAGAGAATTTGTTATTGTTGTTTACAAGAAATACATTTAAAAATATTTCCATAGACTTAAAATGCAGGTCTGGTACAAAAATCTATTATGCTTTTTTGCTGTATTTAGTCATGTCCGACTCTTCATGACCCTATTTGGGATTTTCTTGACAAAGATACTGGAGGGGTTTACCATTTCCTTCTCCAGCTTATTTTACAGATGAGGAAACCAAGGCAAACAGAGATAAGTGACTTGCCCAGAGTCACACAGCTAATAAGTGTCTGAGGCCAGATTTGAACTCAGAAAGATAAGTCTTCCTGATTCCAAGCCCAGTGTTCTAGCCACTATCCCACTTAACTATCTAATTTTATGCTTTATTATGAGTTTTAAGTAATAATAATGATAAAGAGGGGGAGAAGGAGGAAGAGGGGGAGGGGGAATAGAGGGAGAATGAGGAGGAGGAGGAGGAGTTGGAGGAGGAGGAGGAGGAGGAGGAGGAAAAAGAGGGAGTGTCAGATATGGTGATGCACACCTGAAATCCTGGCTACTAGAGAGGCTGAGGATGGTGGATTCTTGAGCTCAGAAGTTCTGAGCCTTAGTAAGTCTCTTAAGGTGAATGTTTTAAGGCCAGGGTCCACATATGGAGGTTCTTGGCAGGGGAAAGCACCTGGTTGCCTCAAGAAAGGTAAACAAGACCAGGTTGGAAGTGAAGCAGTTAAAGCTTCTGTGCCAATCAGTAGCAGGATGAGTTTGATGAGTGGCTACTGCATTTATAGACTAGGTGAAACATGGAGTACCAGTATTATATATACAGATAAGTTTTATAGAAATAAAGAAAAGATAAAAAGATACAAGCATAGATGTTAATTACATTGTCCTCAAAGGCATCATCATAGATAATGAATAAACATTAAAACATAAATATACAGACTAATAACAAAATAGTTGATTAAAGGAAAATTTTACTGATTTAGAGGGAGAAGTATCAATTACTATCTCTCGATAAGAAATTACTATTTATTATTACATATTATTAGCATATATTAGTAGCTATCATTACTATCTATTGATTGTAAAACTACAATAGTGGGAGACCTCACTGTGCCTTTTTCTGATCCAGATAAATTTAGCCAAAAGATAAATAAGAAAGAAGTTAAAGTTTTGAATAGAAACTTTTAAAAGCTGGATATGATGCAACTCTGGTGATTATTAAATTGGAAGACAAAGTGATTTACATATTTCTTAGTTAAACATGGCACCTTAAAAAACTGATCATGAATTAGGGCATAAAGACCTCACCAAAAATGTAGAAAAGCATAATTATTAAACTCATCATTTATTGTTCATAATACTATCAACATTTTATTCAATAAAGGATCCTTAAAGGAAAATTCAAAAATTAAATTGAGACCAAATAACATAATTCCAGAGAACTGTTGAATTAAAGAACATATTTAGAAACAGAAAAAAATTATATCAAAGTAAATAGTGAAACAACATATCAAAACTTATGGCATTCAGCTAAAGCAGTTCTTGGAAGAAGTTTATATAGCTAAACACTTTAATAGCAAGAAAGAGTTAGAGAAAGAAAGTAAAAAAGGAGAAACAGAAAGCTGTCGAATTAACAAAATTGGAATGAAATTAAAAATAAAGCAACAAATAAAAAACCTCAAGCTAAATAAAAAATTAAATTATTTAAAGAAAAGGAGATAGTAATAAAATTGAAAGCAAAAAGAATATTGAACTGATAAATAAAAGTAGGAACTGGTTTGAAAAAGCTAATATAATAAAGTTTAATTAACCTGATTTGCAAATAGAGAGGAAAACAAATTGTATCAAAAATAAAAAAGGAAAAATAATAATTCGAGAAGAAACACAGGAAATTTTTAGAAATGATATGGCCAATTATGGGCTAACAAAACTAATGATAGAGAAAAGAGATAAATGTTTGCAAATACTCAGAGTAGCAAAAGAAAAAATAAATCAATATTAGAAAAAGAAATTGAAGAAGCCGTAAATGAACTCCTAAAGGGAAAACAAAACAAAAAAAATTCCACTACTATCAGATGGAGTCACGTGTGAATTCTGTCAAACTTTCAAAGGATAATCACTTCTAATACTACATAAAATGTTTGCAATAATAAGAAAATAAGGCACCCTTCCAATCACTTTCAGGATGTAAATATAGTAGTGATACCTCATCCATGGATAGACAAAGAAAAGAATAAACCTGCTGTCCAATATCCCTAATGAAAATATATGCAAAAATTTAAATAAATTGTTAACAAGTAGACTATGACACCATATTAGAAAGATAATACTCTGGCAAGGTTAGGTTTCTAGGAATGCAGTTTAGGTTCAACATAAGGAAGAATATAAATTTAATAAACATTCTTAATAGTATAAATAATATCATGTGCTAAAGATGTTAAAATGGCTTTTGAGAAAATCTGACATTCATCTCTATTAAAAACTCTAGAAGGCATAGGAATAAATGCACCATTCCTTTGTATACTGAAGAGCATTTATCTAAATAAAAAACAAATGTTATATTAAAGGAGAAAAATTAGAAGTATTTCCATAAAGATCAGGAATAAAGGAAGAATGTCCATTATCACCACTGCTATTTAACATAGTGCTAGAAGTGATAGCTATAGCAGTAAGATGAAAAAAAAAGAAGGGCCTGGCTCTGATCCATAGGGTCATGCAGAGGAAGACATGAATGAATGACTTAAAAATAAATATAGTCAAAGAGAAAACAAAATCATTTTGCGGATATGATTTTGTAGTCATAAAATAATAGTTAACTGAAAATTAATTGAAATAGTAAATAACTGCTACAAAGTTGCACGACATAAGATAAATCTATACAAATCATCAGTATTCCTATATATAATCAGTAAAACCCAAGCAGATTAACTAGAAAGAGAAATTCTATTCATAACATCTGTAGAGACTAGATAATACTTAGGAGCATATCTACCAAGATACACCTAGGGACCATATGAATTTATTTATAAAACACTTTTTAAGAAAAAAATTATATATTTTTTCAACATTTACCTTTACAGGATTTTGAGTTTAAAATTTTCTCTCCCTCCTTCCCCTCCCCTTTTCCCTAAGACAGCATGCAATCTAATATAAACTATAGATGTACAATCATATTAAACATTTCCACATTAGTCAAGTAAAACACTTTTTTGTAGAAATAAAGACATCTAAATAATTGGAAAAACATAAATTGCTTGTGGGTAGGTCAATAAATTTCTCATAGGTAGAGCTAGAAAACCTAATAGAAAATTGACATGGAGAAACAAAAGGCCAAAAATCTCAAGAGTATGATGAAAAAAAAGTGAGAAAGCAGGGGGGTGGATAGTACAAGATCTCAAACTGTACTACAAAGTAGTATTCGCTAAACCGATATATTGCTCGTTAAAAAATAGGTCAATTAATGGAACAAATTAGTGGAATAAATTAGGTATACAACCCACAGAAGCAAAAACACAATAGTATAGTGTTTTTCACTTCCCCCATTAACTGGAGGAAGGATTGAATAGTTTACAAAAACTGCTGGGAACACCGGAGAGTAGTCTGGCAGAAATTATGTTTAAACCAACATGTTACACCATATACTATGAGAAGTCCTAAAAGAATACATGATTTAGATATAAAAGTCATAGGACAAGTTGTGGTATTTGAATGTAATGGAATACTATTGTGCTATAAGAAATGGGGAAGATATGGACTTCATAATAACCTGGAAAAACCTACACGATATAATGCTGAGTGAGCAGAGCAGAACTAGGGGGATATTATACACAACCACAGATATATGGATTCTGTGATGACTAACCTTGATAGACCTCACTCTTCTCAGCAATACAAGGTTCAAGGAAAACTCCAAAGGACTCATGAGGGAGAGAGCTATCTACATCCAGAGAAAGAACTATGGAGACTGAATGCAGATTGAGGCAAACTGTTTGCTCTCCTTTTTTTCCTTTCTCTCTCTCTCTCTCTGTTTTGTTTCTTCTTTCTCATGATTCTTTCCAATGGTCATAATTCTTCTTTACCACTTGACTATTGTGTAAATAAGTTTGATGTGAAGTTATATGTAGAAGATATATCGGATTCGATGCCATCTTGGGGAGGGAGGGGGGGAAGGAGGGGGAAGAAAATCTGGAACTCAAAATCGTGTGGAACTGAGTGTTGTAAACTAAAAATTAAAAAATCTTAATTAAAAAGTCATGTTATATACCAAATAGAGGAACAAGGAAGAAATCATCTTTTGGATCTGTGGATAATTGAAAAGCTCCTGTAAACAAGTGACAAAGGAACACATATAATTACATTGATATTTTTGATTATATAAAATTAAAACTTTTGTACAATAAAATTTAGGATAATTAGCAAATGGGAAAAATAATTGCAGAAGCTTTAACTGCTAACGATTTGATTTTCAAGATATATAAACGACTCAAATTGATAAGACTGAAAGTCATTCCCCCAATAGATGAATGGTCAAGGATACAAACAGGGAGTTTTCAAAGGAAGAAATCTAAGGTATGAAAAAAATGTTCTAAATCACTAACAGAGAAGTGCAAATTAAACACATTTTAAAAATTTATTTTTAAATTAAACAAATTTAAGGTTGCACCTCACACCTGCCTGACTATATATACATATACATACATACATACATACACACACACACACACACATATATATATGTGTATATATATATATATATATATATATATATATATATATATGTATTTGAGAGTCAGTAGGAAAAAGTGCAAAGAGTGTGCTGTTGGTAGAGCTTTGCCATTCTGAAGCTCTTTGGAGCTATGCCCAGAAAGTTGCCAAATAAGCATACCTTTCACCTATACTGCTACTGGTTCTAAAGTAATCCCAAAGAAATCAAAGAAAGGCAAAAGGATCCATATGTACAGAAATATTTATCATATGTACAGTAATATTTATCATCTCTTTTCATAGTTTCCAAAAATTGGAAACTCAGGGCATATCCTCCCATTGGGGAATGATTAAGCAAATTATGGTAGATGAGTTTAATGGAATATTGCTGTTCCATAAGAAATGATGAAATGGACAATTTCCGAGGAAAAGGGGAAGACCTTTCTGAATTGATGCACAACTAAGTGAACAGAATTAGATGAACAATTTATACAATGTTAATATTATAGAGAAAAATAATTGTGACACACTTTAGAACTTTGATGAATGTAATATAAAAACATGAGTCCAAAAGAAGACAAAACATGAAACTCACCTCTTGACAGATAGGCCATAAGCATAAAATGAAGAGATACATTTTTTTACACCTGGCTAAAGTGGGGATTTGTTTTGTTTGACTATATGTTGACATATATTCAAGAAATTTGCTTTTTAATATGCTCACTGGTAGATGAATGGGACAGAATAATTAAAAGTATTTAATTTCAAAAGTAACAACTATAAATTATTTTTAAAAATTATGCACTGGTATACTTTTCTCTTCCTTTTCTCTACCTTAGAAGACTATCTTCTTGCCATTTGTCCTTGTACTCTTCCCTCTAGACTACTAGATCTCAAGAAACCATGCCTATGGGGACTTAATGAATTGAATGTTAGAACTATTACTGTTCTGGTACCCTCACTGCCTTGACTGATGAGTGCTTGAGTTCAAATTTACATTGCCCATTGTACCTACCAGAAGCCTACCATGCTTCATATCCCATTTGGTCATCTAGATCAAACATGCATGTGCTCTAGACCCCTCCTCCACATTTTCATATATTCCTTTGGGAATGATAATTAAAAACAAAACAAAACAACAACAACAACAAAAAACCACCGCCATTGCTACTGAAAATGGTATGTCAGTCAACCCTGTCTCTCCAATCACCATTTCTGTGACCTGTCAGACCAAAACACTCCACTTTGGCTACCATTTCCTTACATGTTTTATCTGCCACTATTAGAAAGTAAGCTTCAGAAAGGTACTGTCTCAGTATTATAATTGTATCCTCAGTGCTTGGGCAGCTAGATAGTGCAGTGGATAGAGTGCTGAGCCTGAAGTCAGGCTGACTCATCTTCCTGAGTTAAAATTTTGCCTCAGATACTTAGTAGTTGTGTGATCCTGGGCAAGTCACTTCACCCTGTTTGCCTCAGTTTCCTCATATGAAAAATTAACTGGAGAAGGAAATGACAAACCTCTCCAGTGTCTTTGCCAAGAAAATTCCAAATGGGTTCACAAAGAGTCAGACATGACTGAAACAACTGAACAACAACACCCTCAGTCCTTAGCACTTAAATGCTTATTCATCCATTGGTTCATTCATTCATTGGTATATATTCATTTGTCATTGTCAAGATTCACAACTCTGCTTATATCCTCAATTCTATCCTCTCCAAATTTCTCTTGGGATCTTGATCAATTAATTAATCTGTCTTTATCCAGTGCAGTTTCAGTTTTTCCCTCTCTACTGGCTCTTTCCCTTTCAACTACTCGGATCTTCCTTGATTAAAAAAATCTTCCCTTTATTGCCTTCTTGCTTTATTGTCTATTTCGCTCAGTGTGGTATAGCGGAAAGGATTCTGAACTTGGAGTTGGAAGATTTTAGTTTAAATTCTTGACCTGTTCGGAATTCTGTCAATTTTGCCACTTACTACTTATATGATCTTGGCTCGGATACTTAACTGTTGTGGGTTTTATTTCATTCATCAGTAAAATGAGAGATTTTTCCCCAAAATGAGGTTTATGGACATCTTATTTACAGCCAAAGAAGACTTTAGGAGGACAAGACATAGAGTGGTCTGAGAAATATTTTTAAAAAATAATTATACTTTAACATTCACTTTTTTAAAACTTCAGTTATCCATTCTCTCCTTCCCTTCTGCCACTCTCCCATCAATTGAGAAGGCAAATAATACATCAATTATACATGTGAGGTCATACAAACCATATTCCCTATTAAATAAGTTGCAAAAAAAAGCAAGAAAAAATATATTTAGTGAAAAAAAAGTGCTTCATTCAATCTTCACTGACAGTTTATCAGTAATCTCCTGGATGTAGATAGTATTTTTCTTTGTGAGTCTTTTGGAATTGTCTTGGATCGTTGTGTTGATTAGAGTAGATGTTGATAATTTTCCAGTTTGTATAGTACCTTAATATTATGCTCATTTTGGGGGGTGCAAAATTATAATTTCATTGGTTTAAGAGGGAAACTGCCTGTGTATAAACTCCTTCCACTTCTGCAGATTGGCAACTGGTCTGTAATTTATAGTGTTAGATTGTCCAACATTTTACACTTTAAAAAATTGTGGCTCAGTGAGCCTCATCCTCTTTCTCTTGGTCACACAAATAGTAAGTGATAAAGGCAATACTTGCCAGCTACAAGTTGACCTCTCCTTTCACCATAATATTTAGTTTAACATTCAAAATCTAACTCTGAACATTTTCTCTTGGCCTCTGTAATATCAATTAAGTTGGGACTTTTTCACTGTTTTAGAATAATAAATTAATTAAGTGTCTTTGATTGAGCCTTACTAGGTGCATAGTCCCAGGCCCAAACACCTATCTACTAGGTACTAAGCGTATGTGTCCTAAAGCCCCCAGGGTCCTAGGGGGAGTTGCTAAGACCAGAGCCAATAGTAGGAGCCTAAGTTCTGGTTGCTCAGATGATGTTTGATGATGGCTAAAGAGTGTATAAAAAGAGAGAACAGAGCTATTTTCTGGGAGGCTCTGAGCCACAGGAGGAGTGGCACATGACTCTGGGGCAGCTGTTGTTATGAGCTCCCCGGCTCCTGAACTCAGATGTTGATGGTTCCTTGGTAACTATGAATTGTATTTGGTCTGTTTATAATGTATGTTTGTAATTTGTTTGTATTTGATCTGAAGTTCAGGGTGCTGGCTTTTTCCCCTGAACTAAGTGAATGATATTTGTATGTTGGTTTGAAATTGTTAACCCCTTAATGTTACTCTCCTTAGTAAAGCAGATGAAAAGAACCTGTGCAGGCAGCATTCTTGTTGTTGGGCTTGTGTTGGTCTTTCACCCCCACAACAGCTGCTAGCCAAATTGTTGCAACAGCCTCTTAATATGAACCAATATATTCCCTGTGCTCTGCCCAAACTCAACTACTTCCCATTCCTTGAACACTTTCTTAGTTTGTGGTCTTTGTTTATGCCATTATGTGGCAGATATCACACTACAACTTTTCATATCAAAATCTTATCCTTCTTTCAAACCACAACTCAAAACCACTTCTTCTGTAAAGTCTTCACTTGTCAGGTTTTCTGGTTTTCTTCCAAAGTCACTATATCCTTTGCTTAATGCTTGGTACTCTTAATCTTATGTCTTCTACCTTAATTCACAGGGGCAGCCAAGAAAAATAGCAACTGTACTCCTTGTTCCCTATAAATATTTCCAACATATTAACAATCATGCATTCTAATTCATTAAGAATCCTACAATGGAATTCATCCAGACCTAGTTATTTGAACTCATCGAGGACATCTGGATAATTGGCTTAATGTCTCCACATTTACCTTGGGTGTCCCTTTTTTTCTAAACACTTGTATTGCTTAAACACCAGAGACAGTCCATAGGTGAGAAAAGAGAAGCAAAATAAAAGTTGGGTAGTTCAGGCCTATCATTTTTAATGATCATATTTGCATCATTCCTAAATAGTGGTTCTACCCCTAGCTGTTGGTAAGGTAAGAGAAGAATTAGGAAAGTATAGTGTCTTATTAGCCAAGGAATATGAGAAAAACCAGGACAAAGGATAGAACATCATCATAAACTGCAGAGATGGGCGGGTATGGTGTCATGTACATATAATCCCTGTTACTGGCGAGGCTGTCAGACTGGTGGATTACTTGAGCTAGAGTAGGGCTAAATCTGGGTGTCTGCATTAAATCTAATGACAATGTGGTGAGCTCCAAACAGTGGAGTTGGGGGGAGTGGAGACTAGCTTGCCTAAGGAAAAATGCACTAGCTAAAGTTGAAAACAGTGTAGGTCAAGGCTTCTTTGCCAATCAGCAATGAGATTAAGTTGATCAGTGACCTCATATTTTCCAAACTGAGTGAAATAGGGAGACTCAGTCTCAAAAAACAAAAACAAAACTTTAGAGAGGTCAAGAAGTTTGAGGGTTGAGAAAAGGCCATTGAATCTAGTAGTGAATAGATCATTGATAATATTGTATGTAAAGAGGATTTTGTTATCCTTTTAGAGTTCAGTTTCTCAGGATCCATGGCCATAGAAATGTCTAGTTTCCAGGTGTTAGATCCAGAATAGCCCGAAGGATCCTAGCTGGTAATTCCCAGAATCATAGTGATAGGAAGTCCTACTGAGACTGTGCTGTGAGATATAGGGATGACATAACTGATATTTATGATGTTTGCGCAGAATGACGATATTGCTAAAGTTAATTTGTGAGCTTAATGTTGACAAGATGTCTTTTTTGTCTTTTGCCCTATACAGCAAGTGGGCACTGGTCAGTGAGTGGAGAAAGCACAGGGAATCTGTGTTTGCCTCAGCTGACCACCATTGAGGCTTGAGGGGATTTAGGGGAGTGCACAAGCTGTGCCTGTCTCAATTGACCCCATCAAGACATAGGGGGTAGTTGCCCCCACCTTCTTGCCTGCCCCTTTGAGAAGGGTGATTAGGAAATGCTGTACAAGTTGAATTTCTCAGCAACCCTTGTGAGAAGGCTAGACTAGAATAAAGCTGATTATTAAACCCTCCAAAGCTATCTGCCTGTCTGACCAGATCAAGAGTGAACCTATTAGAGGCTGGAGTATGAAACCTTGTTGCCTCCTGTGTGTTATCTGTGAAACAAATGTTGTAGAGAAAAATTTCAGAAAAGAACTGAGACTAGAAACTAGATCTCAAGGGGGATGAGAAGTGAACACTCATTTGGCAGTGAAGACCTCAAGAGTAGATGGCTATTTCAAAGATCTTGGCAGTGAAATGACTTAATACAATAGCTCATAGTACAATAAAGTGTAGGTTGTTTTGTTGTTTGGTTTGGTTTGGTTTCTTAGGATAGTGAAGGTCTATTTTTTATAACACAGGATAAAAATAATGTTATATAGCAGCTTTAAGGTTGGCAAAGCACTTTACATATGATAACTCATTTGGAGAAGGCACTAAATAGATTAAATAAGAAAAAGAGAAGGGAATGATCAATGGGACTAGATCCTTAAAATGCCTGAATAGAATGGGATGAGGGATGCAAGTAGAGAAACTAGACTTGTAAGGATGAGGAGCACCTCTTCAAAGACCAAATATAAAAGAGGAATGAACAGATAAAGAGGAGGAGTTTTGAGCTGTGTACTAGGGAAGATACATGATGGTGGATGTCCTAAATTTCCTAAGTAATATAAAAGGTAAGGATAAATTAGAGGGCTTAATGAGAGATAAGAAGGTTTGGAACAGCTGCTATGGGGAGACTTGCCCTGTCTTTTCTTCTGATAGTGGGCTACATGGATTATTCAGTTTTATTTGATTCATAATTACTTACTTTTGGTCAAAGGCCCAATGCTAACAGAATCTGCTGTCAGCTATTGTCTGCAAGATTTTATGTTGTTTGTTCTTCATTTTAAAAAAAAAATTAATTCTTTATTATTTAATTTTTTTAGTTTTCAGCATTGGTTTCCACAAGATTTTGAGTTACAAAATTTCTCCCCATTTCTACCCACCCACCTACTTCAAGATGGCATATGTTCTGATTGCCCCCTTCTCCAATCAGCTGACCCTTCTGTCACCCCACTCCCCCCATCCCCTTTCCCCTTACTTTCTTGTAGGGCAAGATAGATTTCTATGCCCCATTGCCTATATATCTTATTTCCCAATAGCATGCAAAAACAACTTTTTTGAGCATCTGCTTTTAAAACTTTGAGTTCCAAATTCTCTCCCCTCTTCCCTTCCAACCCACCCTTAATAAGGAGGCAAGCAGTTCAACACAAGCCACACATGTATCATTATGCAAAACACTTCCATAAGAGTCAGGTTGAGAAAGACTAATTATATTTCCTTCCATTCTATTCTGTCCCCCTTTATTCAGTTTTCTCCCTTGACACTGTCCGTTTTCAAAAGTGTTTGTTTTTGATTACCTCCTCCCCCATCTGTCCTCCCTTCTATTATCCCCCCTTTTTTATCTCCTTCCCCCTACTTTCCAGTGGGGTAAGATACCCAGTTGGGTGTGTGTTATTCCCTCCTCAAGACAAATATGACGAGAAGAAGATTCACTCATTCCCCCCACCTGCTCCCTCTCCCCTTCCAACAGAACTGCTTTTTCTTGCCACTTTTATGTGAGATAATTTACCCCATTCTATCTGTCCATTTCTCCATCTCTCAATATATTCCTCTCCCACCTTTAATTTAATTTAATTTTTTAGATATCATTCCTTCATATTCAACTCACCCTGTGCCTTCTGTCTATATATATATATATGTATGTATAAAATACATACATATATATATATATACACATATACATGTGTGTGTATGTATGTATGTATATTCCCTTCAGCTACCCTAATGCTGAGAAGGGCCTAATGAATTACACACATCATCTTTCCATGTAGGAATGTTAACAAAACAGTTCAATTTTAGTAAGTCCCTTATGATTTTTCTTTCTTGTTTACCTTTTCATGCTTCTCGTGATTCTTGTATCTGAAAGCCTAAGTTTCTATTCAGCTCTGGTCTTGTCTTTGAGAAAGCTTTAAAGTTCTCTATTTTATTGAAAATCCGTATTTTGCCTTGGAGCATGATACTCAGTTTTGCTGGGTAGGTGATTCTTGGTTTTAATCCTAGCTCCTTTGACCTACAGAATATCATATTGCAAGCCCTTCAATCCCTTAATATAGAAGCTACTAGATCTTGTATTATCCTGATTGTGTTTCCACAATACTCAAATTGTTTCTTTCTGGCTGCTTACAGTATTTTCTCCTTGAATTGGGAGCTCTGGAATTTGGTGACAATATTCCTAGGAGTTTTCTTTTTGGGATCTTTTTGAGGAGGCAATGTGTGGATTCTTTCAATTTCTATTTTACCCTCTGGCTCTAGAATATCAGTGCAGTTTTCCTTGATAATTTCTTGAAAGATAATGTCTAGGCTCTTTTTTTGATCATGACTTTCAGGTAGTCCAATAATTTTTTAATGATCTCTCCTGGATCTATTTTCCAGGTCAGTGGTTTTTCCAATGAGGTATTTCACATTATCTTCCATTTTTTCATTCCTTTGGTTCTGTTTTATAATATCTTGAATTCTCATAAATTCACAAGCTTCCACTTGCTCCAATCTAATTTTTAACATGGCATATTCTTCAGTGGTCTTTTGGACCTTCTTTTCCATTTGACTAATTCTGCCTTTCAAGTCATTCTTCTCCTCTTCGGCTTTTTGGAGCTCTTTTGCCATTTGAGTTAGTCTATTTTTAAGGTGTTGTTTTCTTCAGTATTTTTTTGGGTCTCCTTTAGCCCATGATTGACTTATTTTTCATGGTTTTCTTGCATAACTCTTGTGTCTCCTCCCAATTTTTCCTCTACTTCTCTTAGATGCTTTTCCAAATCCTTTTTGAGCTCTTCCATGGCCTGAGACCAGTTCATGTTTTTCTTGGAGGCTTTTGATGTAGGCTCTTTGACTTTTTTGACTTCTTCTGGCTGTATGTTTTGATCTTCTTTGTCACCAAACAAAGATTTTAGAGTCTGAGTCTGAGTCTGCATCCTTTTTCACTGCCTGGCCATGTTCCCAGCCAACTACTTTACCTTTGAGCTTTTTGTCTGGGTATGACTGCTTGTGGAGTAGAGAGTACTTTGTCCCAAGCTTTAGGGTCCAAGCACTGCTGTTTTCAGAGCTACTTCTACACAGCAAGCTCTGCCATGCCAGTGCTCCTCTTCCCCCAAGAACCAGCAACCAGCGGTGAGACCCAGATCCAAGCAGGCTCTGCACTCCCACTCTGACCCGCAGCTTAATTCCTCCCACAGGGTGGGCCTGGGGCCAGAAGCAACAGCAGCTGAAGCTCTGGAAGCAGCCACAGCACTGTACCACTTCTCCTTCCCCCCAGGTCCCACCTGGGACCTGCTGCACACTCCTCTTACCCCACTCTAGCAGTTTTTCCACTAACCTTCTCTGTTGTCTTTGGTGTTTGTGAGTTGAGAAGCCTGGTAACTGCCACAGCTCAGTGACCCAGGGCCCTACGGCCCACTCTACCTGGCTCCCGGTCTGGTTGGTCCTGGTGTCCTATGCCGGGCAGCTCTCTGCTTCACTCCCAGCTCCATGTGAGACACCCTTTCCAGCGACAATCCAGGCGTTCCTGGGCTAGAGCCTTGCTTCCCTCTGCTATTTTCTGGGTTCTGCAGCTCTAGAATTTGTTCAGAGTCATTTTTACAGGTTTTTGGAGGAACCTGTGGGAGAACTTAACTCCCTCCTTTCCAGCCACCGTCTTGACTCCTGTTCTTCATTTTTCAAGAGGACCAGTGATATCATGGGATGAGCTCTTAACTCATGTGTGAATTGGATTAAATAAGGCAGAGGGGCTCACAGTTGTCAGCCCCACTGTCTTCCAGAGACAAAAAGAACAGCAACCAAAGCAACAATTACTTCAATTAGCCTAAAGCTAATTGAAGCTGCCCTCAGTTGTTGAATGCAAGATTTTATGCAAAAATTCACTTATCCATCACTTTCCACTTTTTCTTTGTCTTTTTCTTTCTCTCTCCGTTGATCAGATTTCAGATACCACTGAATCACAGAATCTCAGAAGTGGAAAGGATGTTTAAGGTCACATCAGCCAACCTCTATATGAACAAGAATCCTCTCTACAAAATCCCCCAACAAGTGGTGATCCAGGCTTAGCTTGAAGGCCTCCAAAGAGGGGAAACCAGCTACCTCTCAAGGAAGGCCATTCTATTTTTCTCTACCTCTAATCATTAGGAAGTATTTATACCTCCTTCCAATATCCAGGAAGTTTCTACCTTCTGAAAAAACCCCACCATTTCTTCCCTTTCCTGTTTTTTTTTTACATTCTCAGAATCATTTCATCAATCAAAAATATTTATTAATCTCTTATTATGTGTTAGTTACTATACCTAGCACTGAGTATTCAAAGGAAGTCAAATCCATGTTCTGTAATGTAGAAGCTTGTATTCTAATTGGAGAGAAAACTTAGAAGTATGGGTACAATAAATACAGAACAGCTGGAATGTAACCTTAGACAGAAAGGTTTTAGGAACTGAGGAGTGGGGTGGGGAGGGGATGACTGGAAAAGGCCTGTGATCCATAATATCAAACAAAACTCCTTAACTTCATATCTAATGCTATCTATATTCTATTACCAGTCTAACTTTTCAGGCTTGTTTGACTTGATATTGTGGTCCTGCCATTAGCTGTTTGGCGTCTGATTTTGCCCTCTCTTACATCTATGCATTTTTTAGCTGTTCTTTTGGCTTAGAGTACACCCTTCTATCCACCTTCCATTGAATTCAATTAAAGAAACCTTTAATAAGTGCCTTTTTTGTATAGAGCTTTGCTATGGGTTCTGGGAAAGGTACAAATAATAGATAAGCCGTCGTATGGTTGGCTTATATATAAAGGAAAATAATGTATCATAAATTCGTTAAAGAGGTAAAAAGTCAATGCTGTGTGAGATCAATGAAGGGGAAGGTTGTTATTGATTGGAGGGAATCAAGGAATGCTTAATGGAAGAAGAAGCATTGTAAAGATCTTTAAAGGATGAGTGTAGAAGGGTGAGATAAACATTCAACCAGGGAAGGGGAAGATGTTTGTACTGAGGTGAAAATACGCATTGTTCCCAATAGAAAGAGCATAGCTCTGGGATGTAGGTGGCATAGCAGGGGGCAGCAAGGCTCTTAAAAGATAAGTTATCATCAGATTTTTGAGAGCCTTGAATGCTAGAGAAAAGATTTTGGATTTTATTTGGTAGGCATTAAGGAACCATTTAAAAACTTTTGACCAAAGGAGTTCTCAGGAAAGTGGGCCATTACAGAGCAGTGAGGGAGGTGCAGGTAATTTCTTTTACATGAGGAAATTTCCTTCATGTCCTGTGCATTATGAAAATTGCTGGGAAGGGAAGTGATGGGATTCAAATCCCTAACTGATATTTAGGGACATTAGGAAGTAGGCATATTTCCAGTAAATGGCATCTGGTCTTTGCTGTGGAGAGTCAGTGGTGTGGTGAGCTCTGCAGATTGTCCTGAGAACAATGAGTAAATATGGAGGCACTGGAAAAGGCTGGGGACCACATCTATGCTACAACATCTGCCTTGAATCTTCCTGTGGTAATGGGGTGGGGGAGTTATTTTCAATAGACTTTGACTAGATTAGGGATTTGAAGCTTATGCTCTTCTGTTAAAATGTAAGCACCTCAAGAGTAAGACTTGTTTCTTTTTGTGTGCTTATATCCCCAGTACTTAGCAGAAGGCCACGCACATAGCAGGTGCTTAGCAAATTTTGATTGCTTGCTTCATTTGATAGTCTCTCTCTTTGTATCTCTTATATATGCATACGCGCACACACACACACTCTCTCTCTCTCTCTCTCTCTCTCTCTCTCTTCTCAGCAAATACTAGTACAGTTTAAGCAACAATAAGTTTTCAATTTGTATAATTTCTTTGAAAGGTATCATGTTACAGTGGGAAGAGCACTGGTTCTAGAGGCAAAGGATCTGGGTTCAAAATCCACTTCTGATATTGTGTGACTTTGAGAAACTCATTTAATATCCCTAGTCCTCGATTTCCTTGTTAGTAAAACCATCCAGTTCTGAATCTCTGCTCCTGTCAATTATATCAGACAGCTAGGCTGGCTTCTGATTCTTAGTCCCGACAGTGGTGAGGGTGGCAGTGGGGTCAATCTGTGGGAATGGTAGGAACAGATTATATGCTCGTAAGACTAAAACGGACACCTTAGATGTCAACTCATCCGATCCTCTCATTTTACAGAAGAAACTGAAGCCAGAGAGGTTAAATAATGTATTTAAGGTTATATAGATAATAAGTCTAGCAGCAGTGTGATGAATGAATTAGAAAGGGGAGAGCAGAAAAGACATGAAAGAATAACATTATTTGAAAATTCAAAGTCCATTGCAGCCATTTGGTCCAACTCATACATAAAAAGAAGTCATCCAGCTCTGTTTGAGGACCTCTAAGGAGGGGGAAATCATATTTTACATTTGCCTATTTTACATGAAACCAGCTTAATTTAGTAGGTAATAATAGGTAGTAATAATTTAGTAGGGCTATGAGAAGAATGCGTACTAAAATGAAGCAGTCCCTGGGAAGGATGGACTGAAGGATGATGAGATGCCCCAAAACTTTGGGGCTCCAGAAGGGGAGGGAGCTGTGGTACAGATACATAATGTATCAATAGCCAGGCCGTTGCAAGTGAAAGAATTCACTAACCAGTGCTGAATATAGTCTTGAGCAGTAGGAGCCTTTTCTGGCTCATTGACTCACTTAAGATACAGTCTACCAGGACACACTGTTTAGCAGCCACTGGGACATGGTGAATTTATACCCTCTGCTTTCTCCCCTACCCTGCTTCATTGTGCCTGTCTAACTGGCCTTACATAACTTTACATCATTTTTTTGCTGTCTCTAGTTTTGTAATGGCTTTTATCTCTAAGTCAAAGTCAAAAGACTCTTATTACATTCTGGGTGAGTGTTTGCTCTAAATGAGTGGAGCACACTATAAATAGAACAAATAAGAATCTCTAGACACATAACTCTAGGCTTAACCAAAAGCCTGGATTGAAGCTTCTCTCTCCCTGGTGACACAAAGGGGGACTTCAGGTAGGTGGAAGGGGTGTAATAAATCTCAACTAATATGAAGGCTAGCTTATTTTGTAGTGGCTTACTGACTTGGCAGAGCTGTTGCATTCATTTCAAATGAGATAGAGATGTTTTTATCTTTATACTAAGTCCTCTTCCATCTCTTTTCCTGAAACATTAAATGTTGAGAAAGTCTGGAAAATTGGGAACAAAATATTTCAACTCTGCCAAATAGAGGCCATCATGCATAAATTAAAATCATAACAATAACAATAAGTAACATTTACATTCATTGTTCAGTTATGTCCAATTCTTCACGACCCCATTTGGGATTTTCTTGGCAAAAGTATTGGAGTAGTTTGCCATTGCCTTCTCCAGCTTATTTTATAGATGAGGAACTGAGGCAAACAGGGTTAAGTGATTTGCATAGGGGTCATACAGGTAGTAAGCGTCAGAGGCCAGATTTGAATTCAGGAAGATGAGTCTTCATTAATCCAGGCCTTGCACTCCACTATGCCACCTAGCTGCTGTTACATAGCCTTTCAGTAATTTACAAACTGCTTTATGTGTTTTATCTAATTTGAAATCTATGACTGTATGATCCTATTTCAGTGATTAGGTACTTGATGAGGGGATGAAAGGGAAGAAGAGATTGTGAATCATTACATATCTTATATGACTTCTCTAGTAAATGTCTTTTGATGTTGATGACAATAACTATAAAGGTGAATAAATTCATAGGTTTTTTAAGTTCAGGAAGCATTAATATGTCTAATCTCACCTCAGTTTCATGTTGGTAGACAGATAACAAAATAATTATTCATGTTGTTTAATTTCTTGCTCTGTTGGAGTTAGAATAACTTTTTTGTTTTATTTTATATGATTTTCCATACCACTGTCCTCAATTACAGAATATAGTTAATGAATAAATGTATTCTGTGCAATTGTAAAAAGAATATAACAAAGTATCATATAATTCCTACAATCAAAATCTAGTTTCCTGTCCAAAACGGAGGCCTACAATGGGGGGAAAACCTAAAAACATTGATATTCATTAAAAGATCATTGCTAAATATTGTATATGGAGATCTGTAATAAAATTGAATCTAATTAAGTAAAACTGATACCATAAAACTCTAGTAAATTATCAGTTTTTCAATTGTCTCTAAGCAAGTGTTTGCTGCTGGAAAGCTTATTGCTTTTTCATCTTATATACAATTTACACTTTTGTAAATGTATTTACATGCTCAATTACTAGCTTAGGTTGGATTTTGAGGGGATAAAATAAATCATGCATTTTTAAAAATTGGAAGGACATTTTTTAAGGCAGTTAGGGAAACTCACATTGATTTGCTTGACAGAGTAGAAAGTAAATTTATCTGCTGAGCTTAAAGGGAATGAATTTGGGAGCTCAAGAAGAATAGGAAAGGTTTAGGAGAGTTATTTACATTATCACTTATATAAAACTAGAAGATTTGCATTAAAATGAAAACGAGCTGAGTTAAAGTTCAGATTCTATCCTAAACTAACTGTATGACCGCTGGCTAGTAACCTTGTTCTTTTTTTATAAATATTTTTATTTATTTAATATTTTATGTTTTCAGCAATGATTTTCACAAGAGTTTGAGTTACAAATTTTCCCCCCATTTCTACCCTCCCCCCACTCCAAGATGGCATATATTCTGATTGCCCCATTCCCCAGTCAGCACTCCCTTCTGTCACCCCACTCCACCACAACCCCTTTCTCTTTACTTTCTTGTATGGCAAGATAGATTTCTATGCCCCATTGCCTGTATATCTTATTTCCTAATTGCATGCAAAAACTTTTTTTGGAAAATCTGCTTTTAAAACTTTGAGCTCCAAATTTTCTCCCCTCTTCCCTCCCCACCCACCCTCCCTGAGAAGGCAAGCAATTCAACATAGGCCACATGTGAATTATTATGCAAAACCCTTCCACAATACTCATGTTGTGAAAGACTAACTATATTTTGCGCCTTCATATCCTATCCCCCTTTATTCAATTTTCTCCCTTGACCCTGTCCCTTTTCAAAAGGGTGTGCTTTTGATTACCTCTTCCCCCTATCTGCCCTCCCTTCTATCATCCCCCCTTTTTATCTCCTTCCTCCTTCTTTCCTGTGGGGTAAGATACCCAATTGAGTGTGTGTGTTATTCCCTCCTCAGCTCAAATCCAATGATAGCAAGATTCACTCATTCCCCCTCACCTGCCCCCTCTTTCCTCCCAACAGAACTGCTTTTTCTTGCCACTTTTACATGACATAATTTACCCCATTGTATCTTTCCCTTTCCCCTCTCTCAATATATTCCTCTCTCATCCCTTAATTTGATTTTTTTTTTAGAAATCATCCCTTCATTTTCAACTCACCCTGTGCCCTCTGTGTGTGTGTGTGTGTGTGTGTGTGTGTGTGTGTGTGTGTGTGTATTCCCATAAGACCTTGAGGTCTCATGAATTATACACATCATCTTTCCATGTAGGAATGTAAACAAAACAGTTCAACTTTAGTAAGTCCCTTATGATTTCTCTTTCTTTTTTACCTTTTTATGCTTCAGTTGATTCTTGTGTTTGAAAGACAAATTTTCTATTCAGCTCTGGTCTTTTCACTGAGAAAGCTTAAAAGTCCTCTATTTTATTGAAAATCCGTATTTTGCCTTGGAGCATGATACTCAGTTTTGCTGGGTAGGTGATTCTTGGTTTTAATCCTAGCTCCTTTGACCTACAGATATCATATTCCAAGCCCTTCAATCCCTTAATGTAGAAGCTGCTAAATCTTGTACTATCCTGATTGTGTTTCCACAATATTCAAATTGTTTCTTTCTGGCTGCTTGCAGTATTTTCTCCTTGACCTGGGAGCTCTGGAATTTGGAGACAATAATCCTAGGAGTTTTATTTTTGGGATCTCTTTCAGGAGGCGATCAGTGGATTCTTTCCATTTCTATTTTACCCTCTGGTTCTAGAATATCAGGGCAGTTTTCCTTCATAATTTCTTGAAAGATGATGTCTAGGCTCTTTTTTTGATCATGACTTTCAGGTAGTCCAATAATTTTTTAATGATCTTTCCTGGATCTATTTTCCAGGTCAGTGGTTTTTCCAATGAGATATTTCACATCGTCTTCCATTTTTTCATTCCTTTGGTTCTGTTTTATAATATCTTGATTTCTCATAATCTTACTACTTACTAGTTTCCACTTGCTCCAATCTCAATTTTTTTGATTTTTAAATTTTATTTATCTAACTTATTTAATATTTTTAGTTTTCAGCATTGATTTTCACAAGAGTTTGAATCACAAATTTTCTCCCCATTTCTACACTCCAAGATTGCATATATTCTGGTTGCCCTGTTCCCCAGTCAGCCCTCCTTTCTGTCACCCCACTCCCCACCCCCATCCCCTTTCCACTTACTTTCTTCTGTTTTCCAGTTCAGTGGCTTTTTCAATGAGATATCTCACATTGCCTTCCATTTTTTCATTCCTTTGGTTCTGTTTTATAATATCTTGATTTCTCATAAAGTCACTAGCTTCCATTTTCTCCAGTATAATTTTTAAGGTAGTATTTTCTTCAGTGTCCTTTTGGACCTTCTTTTCCATTTTTCTAATTCTGCCTTTCAAGGCATTCTTCTCCTCATTGGCTTTTTCGAGCTCTTTTGCCATTTGAGTTAGTCTATTTTTTAAGGTGTTTTTCCTTCAGTATTTTTTGGGTCTCCTTTAGTAAGTCATTGACTTATTTTTCATGGTTTTCTTGCATCACTCTTGTGTCTCCTCCCAATTTTTCTTCTACTTCTCTCAGATGCTTTTCCAAATCCTTTTTGAGCTCTCCCATGGCCTGAGACCAGTTCATGTTTTTCTTGGAGGCTTTTGATGTAGGCTCTTTGACTTTGTTGACTTCTTCTGGCTGTATGTTTTGGTCTATTTGTCACCAAAGAAAGATTCCAAAGTCTGAGTCTGAATCTGAGTCTGCTTTTGCTGCCTGGCCATGTTCCCAGCCAACTTACATGACCTAACCTAGTGACCATCCAGGCTCTCCTGGGCTGGAGCCCTCCTTCCCTCTGCTATTCCGTGGGTTCTACAGTTCTAGAATTTGTTCAGATCCATTTTTATTGGTTTTTGGAGGGTCCTGGAGGAGAGCCCTAGGCAAGTCCCTGCTTTCCAGCCACCATCTTGGCTCTGCCCCCCACCCCCAGCTAGTAACTTCTTAATGACCTGGGTCAGTGTTGTCCAAACTGGGGACCATAGGAACGCACCCTTGAAAGTTCATGGCATGACTCCAAGGGGATGTGATTAACAAATTGGAGGCTGGGAAGATTTGGGCATATCTCAGTCTCTCTCCAGTAGCCAATCTTACAGTTTGTCTTTAACACAACTATATATACCCTTACTCTACTATAGCCCAAGATCCCTTACCCACACCCATTGCCCAGTGCTTTGCAAGCTTCTAGCCTTTCACTTTTGTGAGATGTGTTAGCCTCTTAAGGGTAGTATAGACAAATACATGCACTCAAACTAGCAGCTGTGCAGGTGCCTTGGGAAAATCTACATATGCCTTCTCAGCATAAAAAAATTAAAGGTGATCAATAAAAAACACTTCAAGACTCCTTGTTGTAGGCAAATCTCAAAACTCTATGTTCCTCAGTTTGCATGAGGGGTGGGTAGTTTCTTTACCAGAATTTCTTTATACTAACAAAATTGCCAATCTAAATTAAAGCATTAAATATGTAAAATAACTGTACTCACAGAAAGTTAATAAATAGAACTCTGCACAGTTACTTTGTGAACAATAACGGAACTTGACCCACAAGTTACTTTCTGCTTTATTCCATTTTTAACATAAGAAAGTTATTTCAAGTGATGAGGAAGCAGCTTCTTGCATTGGTCATAATTTTTGTAGACAAGGACCACTGAATGACTAATTTAATGTGAACAATTCATACCCAAGTACCCATTCAATCACTTTACATAATGGCTATTAGATGGGAACAGATTTTGATCACTACCATTCTGGGAAAAATTCAAGCATCTAGCTTGAAGCTAGTTACTCTGCTATGACTCAACCATTTTGTTCCCTGGCTATTGTGATTTATTCCAACAGAAATGAAGGATTATTTCATCAAATCATTTTAGTTGCTATACTGTTTAAATTGCATGCTATATTTTTATACATCACTGTTACTGAGTTGTAATCTGGGCTTCAAAAATATCACACAGACACACAGACACATACAGACACACACACACACACACACACACACACACACACACACACACACTGACCAAATTGACTCCACCCTACCATTTTTTCTGAGGCACATCAATTAAGTGCCTTATTGCTCAACACACTTTCCTTGTGATTTTTTAGCCCAAAACTCCTCTACTTGGCTACCACTCTCCTATATGTATTTTCTTTTCTAAAAGCATACAAGTTTCTTAAGAGCAAGTTTTGCTTTGCTTTTGTGTTCATATCCATAGCAAATAGCACAGTTCCTGGAAACATTTAATAAATGCTTTTTCATTGATTCATTCATGCAAACACATTACAGTTAAGACCACATGATAATTTCTTCTTTGGTTCCCTAATTGACATATCACCTCACTAATGAGAGTACACTTTCTTATGGTCAAAATTACCAGCCACACACCCTTTCTTATTCTGTAATATTTTTGTCCATTCCCTCCCATAAATTCTCTAGTGAGGTTCTACTGATCATGCAAGAGGACTTCAAGTTCTTCTGATAATTTGTGAGTACCAGTGCAGCACTCATCCTATCCATCTGTTTCCCTTATTCTTGCTTCATGGACGGACCACCTCCTCTTCAAATCACAGTTTATATGGCATCTTTACTTCCACCTTTAAAAATGGCATTGTAATATGTTGTACCCTATCTGTGACCACCATTCATCTTGTTAAAGCTGTTTAGGTCAATTGGAATTTGATTCTTTCATCTGGTCGAATGACATATTCTAAACGAAGTGTATTCATCAATTTGTTTTGCTTTGCTTTACATTTGGATTGATTTTGAGTAGATTCCTTTTGAGCAATTATAAATATTTCTTTGTAGTTGCCAAGAATTCCCCTGGGTCTTGACTAAACTAACACAATAACATACACAAATAGTTATCTGCAGGGTTTACCATATATAAGAATGCCTCTAACTGTTGCCCCATTCATATAAAATTATTCATGACAGAGTTCTTGTCACCTTTGTCATAGAATATGTCTATTTATCCTTTAAAACATATTTTGGCACAAAGCCTATACTTTTCTTCATGTGCCAAACAATTTCAAATGCAACATATTAAAAATAACTCATTTTCTTTTCCTCTAAATTCACTTATTTTCCAAACTCTCTGTTTCTGTTGAAGATTCCACCATTTTTCCAGTTACCTAGGTTTGCAATTCTCATGTCATCTTTGAGTCCTTGCTCTCACTCAGTCTACATCAATCGCCATATGCTGTCATTTCTGTCTCCTCTCAATTCACAGAAACACCACCCTACTTTGGGTCTTTATTCCCTCTCACCTGGACATTGTTCTTCCTATTTCCTAATTATCCTGCCTGCCTCAAATAATTTGATATATCCGCCATATTGTTACAAAGGTATTTTTCATAAAAAGGAAGGTTTGACAATCTAGTCATAATGGTCTCCTTCCTATTCCTCTAAAATATCATTTCATCTCTCGTTGCTACTGTATTTGTCCCACATGCCTGAAATGCTTTTCCACCTCATATATGCTTCTTAGAATCCCTGATTTCCTTAAAGACTTGGCTCAAGTCAAGTCAAGAAAACTGTCTATGACAGTTTTCCCAAAACCACCTATAATTATCATCTTCCCCCTTAAAGTTACATTTTATCTGATATGCATGTGTTTTGTATATATTTACTATTTGTCATTTCTCCCATTTGAAAGTAAGCTTTTGGAGAGGATGGACTTTCACTTTTCTTTTTGTATACTCATAGATGCTCAGTAAATATTTGTTGGTTAATCGGTAGTGTTTTTTATGCTATGATCATTATAAGCTAGATGGCATGGTACATAGACTGCTGGACCTGAAGCTGGGAAGACTCATCTTCCTGAGTTCAAATATGGCATCAAACAGTTATTATCTGTGTGACCCTAGACAAATTACTTAACACTGTTTGCCTCAGTTCCTCATCTGTAGAATGCACTGGAGAAGAAAATGGCAAACTATTCCACCCCCTTTGCCAAGAAAACCCCAAATGGCATCACAAAGAGTCAGACACCCCTGAAACAACTGAACAACAACATCATAAACACTAATGGAGAAATGTTCAAGGGTACCAAGAAATTATGTTTTTCATTGTTTTATAGTTTCTCGATTTATAGCAACTCATTTTAACTTCTAACACCTTAACATCTTTTCATTTAGTTGCATCTTCCATGTCTTATGGTTTCATCAAGAGCAAGTACATCCAAACTGATGTAGCTCTTTCATTAATACATTTACTAACTCATTTGACAGTGATCAGTAATTTGACTATAATTTTACAATTATAATTTTTTTAATTTCTTTATTTATTTTTAGTTTACCACACACGGTTCTACATGGTTTTGAGTTCCAGGTTTTCTCCCCTCCCTCCCCCCTCCCTCCCCAAGACGGCATGGAATCTCATATAACTGTCATGTATAACTTTGCATTGAATTAATTTATGCACTAGTCAAGTCATGGAGAAGAATTTTGACCGATGGAATGAATCATGAGAAAGAAGAGACAGAACAAAAAAAAAAACCCAAAAACAAAAACAAGAAAAGAAGCAAAAAAGGCGAGCATGTAGTGCGCCTTGATCTGTATTCAAACTTCGCAGTTCTTTCTCTGGATGAAGATATCATTCTCCATCGTGAGTCCCCTGGAGTTGTCCTTGCCCCTTAGGTTGCTGAGAAAAGCGCAGTATGTCAGGGTTGGCCCTCACGGAATCCATATATCTGTGGCTGTGCACAACGTTCTCCTGGCTCTGCTCCGCTCACTCAGCGTTATGTCGTGTAGGTTTTTCCAGGTTATTACGAAGTCTGCATCATCCCCATTTCTTATGGCACAATAGTATTCCATCACCTTCATATACCACAGCTTGTTCAGCCATTCCCCAATTGATGGGCATCCCTTTGATTTCCAATTCTTAGCTAACACAAAAAGAGCTGCTATAAATATTTTTGTACATATGGGTCCTTTTCCCGCTTGTGTGATTTCTTTTGGATACAACCCTAGAAGTGGTATTGCTGGGTCAAAGGGTATGAACATTTCTATAGCCCTTTGGGCATAGTTCCACACTGCTCTCCAAAATGGCTGGATCAGCTCACAACTCCACCAGCAATGCAACAATGTTCCAATTTCCCCACATCCTTTCCAGCATTTATCATTCTCCTGATTTGTTATTTTAGCCAATCTGACAGGAGAGATGTGGTATCTAAGAGTTGTTTTGATTTGCATTTCTCTAATCAGCAGCAATCCAGAGCATTTTTCCATATGCCTGTAGATAGCTTTAATTTCTTCCTCTGAAAACTGCCTGTTCATATCCTTTGACCATTTCTCAATTGGGGAATGGCTTGTATTCCTATATATTTGGCTCAGCTCCCTGTATATTTTAGAGATGAGGCCTTTATCAGAGATACTAGTTGCAAAGATTTTCTCCCAATTTTCTGCTTCCCTCCTAATTCTTGTTGCATTGGCTTTTTTTGTACAAAAACATTTCAATTTGACATAATCAAAATTATCCATTTTGCATTTTGTAATGCTCTCCATCTCTTGTTGGGTCATGAATTCTTTACTTTTCCACAAATCTGATAAGTAAACTATTCCTTGCTTTCCCAAATTACTTAGAGTATCAACTTTTACTCCTAAATCATGAACCCATTTTGACTTTATTTTGGTATATGGTGTAAGATATTGGTCTATGCCCAGTTTTTGCCCTACCATTTTCCAATTTTCCCAACAGTTTTTGTGAAATAGTGAATTATTAGCCCAGAAGCTGGCCTCTTTGGGTTTATCAAAGAGTAGATTGGTAAACTTGTTGATTTCATCTACTTGTGTACCTATCCTATTCCACTGATCCACACCCCTGTTTCTTAACCAGTACCAGGCAGTTTTGATGACTGCTGCTGTGTAGTACAGTTTAATATCTGGTGTGGCTAAACCACCATCTCTAGCATGTCTTTTCATTAATACCCTAGATACTCTAGACCTCTTGTTTTTCCAAATGAATTTTGTTATTATTTTGTCCAGCTCAGTAAAAAAAATTTTTGGTAGTTCGATTGGTATGGCACTGAATAGATAGATTAATTTAGGTAAAATTGTCATTTTTATTATATTAGCTCGGCCTAACCATGAGCAAGTGATATTTCTCCATTTATTTAGATCTGATTTTATTCGCGTGAAAAGTGTTTCATAGTTATGTTCATATAGGCCCTGGGTTTGTCTTGGCAAATAGACTCCCAAATATTTTATATTGCCTTCAGTAACTTTGAATGGAATTTCTCTTTCTATCTCTTGCTGTTGGGCTTTGTCAGTAATGTATAGGAATGCTGAGGATTTATGTGGGTTTATTTTATATCCTGCAACTTTGCTAAAGTTGTTTATTATTTCAAGAAGTTTTTTACTTGATTCTCTAGGATTCTCTAGATAAATCATCATATCATCTGCAAAAAGTGATAATTTAGTTTCTTCTTTTCCTATTCTAATTCCTTCAATTTCTTTTTCTTCTCTTATTGCTACAGCTAATGTTTCTAGTACCAAATTGAATAATAGGGGTGATCATGGACATCCTTGTTTCACCCCTGATCTTATTGGGAATGCATCTAGTTTATCCCCATTACAAATAATGCTTGTCAATGGTTTTAGGTAGATGCTATTTATAATTTTGAGGAAGGTTCCTCTTATTCCTATGCTTTCTAGTGTTTTTAATAGGAATGGGTGTTGTACTTTGTCAAAGGCTTTTTCTGCGTCTATTGAGATGATCATATGGTTTCTGCTAGTTTTGTTGTTGATATGGTCAATTATGCTAATAGTTTTCCTAATATTGAACCAGCCTTGCATTCCTGGAATAAATCCTACCTGGTCATAGTGTATTATTCTCATAATGAGTTGCTGCAATCTTTTCGCTAATATTTTATTTAAAATTTTTGCATCAATATTCATTAGAGAAATTGGTCTATAATTTTCTTTCTCTGTTTTGACTCTACCTGGTTTGGGTATTAGTACCATATTTGTGTCATAAAAAGAATTTGGTAGGACTCCTTCTTCACCTATTTTCCCAAATAGTCTACAAAGTATTGGAATTAGTTGTTCTTTAAATGTTTGATAGAATTCACATGTAAAGCCATCTGGCCCTGGAGATTTTTTCCTAGGGAGTTCGTTGATGGCCTGCTCAATTTCTTTTTCTGATATGGGGTCATTAAGAAATTTCACTTCCTTCTCTGTTAGCCTGGGCAGTTTATGTTTTTGTAGATATTCATCCATATCTCTAAGGTTGTCAAATTTATGGGCATACAGTTGGGCAAAATAATTCCTAATTATTGTTTTGATTTCCTCTTCATTAGAGGTGACCTCACCCTTTTCATTTTTGATACTAGTAATTTGATTTTCTTCTTTCTTTTTTTTTAATCAAATTGGCCAAAGGTTTATCAATTTTATTGGTTTTTTCATAAAACCAGCTCTTTGTTTTATTTATTAATTCAATAGTTTTCTTGGTTTCAATTTTATTAATCTCTCCTTTGATTTTCAGTATTTCTAATTTGGTATTTAATTGGGGGTTTTCAATTTGCACTTTTTCTAGCTTTTTCAGCTGTATGCCCAGATCATTGATCTCCTCTTTCCCTATTTTATTCATGTAGGCATTTAGAGATATAAAACTTCCCCTAAGAACTGCTTTTGCTGCATCCCATAAGTTTTGGTATGTGGTTTCATTATTGTCATTCTCTTGAATGAAATTATTAATTGTTTATCTGATTTGTTCTTTGGCCCACTCACTCTTTAGAATTAAATTATTTAGTTTCCAATTAGTTTTTAGCTTATTTTTCCATGGTACTTTATTAAAAATGATTCTTATTGCATCATGATCTGAAAAGGATGAATTGACTACTTCTGCTTTTCTGCACTGGATTGTGAGGTTTTCATGCCCTAGTACATGGTCAATTTTTGAGTATGTGCCATGTACTTTTGAGAAGAAAGTATATTCCTTTTTATCCCCATTCAGTTTTCTCCAGAGGTCTATCATATGTGCCTTTTCTAAAATTCTGTTTACCTCCTTAACTTTTTTCTTATTTATTTTGAGGTTAGATTTATCAAGTTCAGAAAGGGGGAGGTTGAGGTCTCCCAATATTATAGTTTTGCTGTCTATTTCTTCCTGTAACTCCCTTAACCTCTCCTCTAAGAATTTGTATGCCTCACCACTTGGTGCATATATGTTAAGCAATGATATTGCTTCATTGTTTATGGTGCCTTTTAGCAAGATATAATGTCCTTCCTTATCTCTTTTAATTAGATCTATCTTTACTTTTGCTTTGTCTGAGATTAGGATTGCTACACCTGCTTTTTTTACTTTAGCTGAGGCACAATATATTTTACTCCAGCCTTTTACTTTAACCCTATGTGTATCCCCCTGTTTCAGATGCGTTTCTTGTAAACAGCATATTGTAGGATTATGGTTTTTAATCCATTCTGCTATCTGCTTCTGTTTTGTGAGAATGTTCATCCCCTGCACGTTCAGGGTTATGATTTCTATCTGTGTCTTTTTCTCCATCCTAATTCCCCCTATTTATGCTTTTATTTCTCCCTTTCCCCTTCTCCTCCTCAACAAAGTTTTGCTTTTGACCACCGCTTTCCTCAGTTAACCCTCCCTCTTTATTCCCCTCCCTTGTCTTACCGTTACCCACTTGCTACTTCTCCTCTCCCTTCTGCCCACCCCCTCCCTTTTTCCCCCCTTATCCTCCCACTTCCCGTAGGACAAGTTAGATTTCTAAACTTATCAGAGTATGTTATTCCCTTCTTGAACTAGATCAGATGACAGTAAAGCTCAAATACTGCTCTTCTCCCTCCCTTCTTTCCCTCTACTATAATATGTTTTTGTGCCACTTCTTTTGGTGTAATTTACCCTTTTCTACTACCCCCTTACCACTTCCCTCATAGCCCTCCCTTTATATCTCTTATTTATATTTTATATCTTTACATCAGTTAATTTATACAGGCATTCACAACTTATGTATATCCCTTTCATTTGTCATAATAGTTATACCATTCACAAGAATGACTTATATATGTATATGTATATACACACACACACACACACACATATATATATATATACATATATATATATATATATACACACATATACATATACATAAAACACATACATAATATGATATAATCCCACATAAAGATGTAAACAACCTGCCCTTATTGGTTAATAAGGTTTGTGGGGTTTTTCCCCCTGGTTACCTTTTTATGTCTCTCTTGAGTTTTGTATTTGGAGATCAAATTTTCCATTGAGTTCTGGCCTTTTCATCAGGAAGGTCTGGAATTCCCTTATTTCATTGAATGTCCATCACCTTGCCTGGAAAATTATGCTTAGTTTTGCTGGATAGTTGATCCTTGGTTGTAGTCCCAGCTCCTTTGCCCTTCGGAATATCATATTCCAATTTCTCCTGTCTTTTAATGTGGAAGCTGAGAGATCCTGCGTGATCCTGACTGTAGTTCCACGATATTTGAATTGCTTCTTTTTGGCTGTTTGCAGTATTTTCTCCTTGAGTTTATAGCTCTGAAATTTGGCTATAATATTTCTTGGTGTTTTCAGTTTGGGATCTCTTTCAGGGGATGATCGGTGAATTCTTTCAATGACTATTTTGCCCTCTGGTTCAAGGACCTCTGGGCAGTTGTCTTTGATAATTTCTTCGAAGATACTGTCAAGGCTCCTTTTTTCATCGTGGATTTCCGGTAGACCAATAACTCTCAAATTGTCTCTCCTGGATCTATTTTCCAGGTCAGTTGTTTTGCCAATCAGATATTTCACATTTTTTTTCTATTTTTTCATTCTTTACGTTTTGTTTTATTACTTCTTGATGCCTCATAGATTCATTAGCTTCCACTTGCTCAAGTCTAATTTTTAATGAGTTAGTGTTTACATTTTGCTTTTGAGTCTCCTTTTCCAATTGGTTGATTTTGCCTCTTAGGGTGTGATTTTCTCTCTCTAGGTTCTGAATCTCCATAGCCATTTCGCCAATCTTTTTTTCCATATTTTCTTTTAGCTCCCTAATTTGGTTTTTAAAATCCTCCTTTAGCTCTTCCAGCAGTGCTTTTTGGGCTGGAGACCAGTTCATATTAGCTTTTGAGGTATCTGATGTATCTACCATGTCATTGCTATCCTCTTCTATGTTGATATTTTGATCCTGCCTGTCTCCATAAAAAGAATCTATTGTCCTCGGTTTTTTTTGTGTTCTTCTTCATGTTGGTTTGCCTTTTGCTGGCTTTCCAACGAATTTCTTTCTGTGGGTCTCAGGGCTTTCTGTCCCAGCTTTCTTATTCTGGGGGTTGTGAGTCTAGAATTATAACCTTCAGTTTCCTGAGGTGTGGGGGAGGGGTATGGCTCCCCGGTGTCTCACTCCCTGTGGGTGCTCTCCAGCACTTGCTTTTCAGCAATGGTCTCAGCTGTTTGTTGTTTGAGCTGATGACTGGCGCTTCCCCTGGGGGAGCAAGGTTATGTCTGGGTTCCCGGTGTTGACCCCTGCCGACTCTGCCCCTCTGGGACTAATGAGCTTCTAGTATTTGTCCTGTGAAGCCCCACTACTTTCTCCTCTGTTTCAGTTCTCTTTTTTTTTTTCCCCCGAGGAATTCTCTGGGTGAGGGGGGGAGGGATTAGAGCCTTTTACCTGGCCATTGAGTCTTCCGGAAGTTCAAGAAGCTGAGTTCCTGGGTTTTGCAAGCGTCAGGACTGGGTGTTTTCACGGCCAGTGGCATTGCGCTGCCTCTCGTGGCTCCCAGATACTGCCGTCCTGTGTTGGGAGTCCTGGGGATCTCCGCTGGTTTCCGACGCCCAGCTTTCTCCCAGCCCGTCTCCCACGTGGATTTCCTGGCCAGCCGCTTCCGCCTTGGTCTGGAGCAGCTCCGCACCCAGCACTCTCCGAGCCTGCAGGTTCGTTCTTCCGGCCTTTCAGACTCTCTGGGCTCGGAAATTTGCCCCACGCAGACTGCTCGCGGTTTCTGACTCTCTCAGATCTGCTCAAGTTCACTTTTTTATGGGAATCTGACAGACCTTGTGAGAGAGCTCTGGTAAGATGCTGCCTTCACGTGGCCATCTTGGCTCCGCCCCCACAATTATAATTTTTAAACAACAAAATGAATAGAAAATTTAAAATCTATGTCTTCCCCACCCCCAGGAATCTTCCTCTTTTTATAGTTCTGTCATTATCTCTGTAAAAGCAGAATGAGTTTGCCAATGACTAAGAACCATTTTGTACACTTCTTATTTCATACATTGCCATGGCCAACTGCCCCCTCTCCAATAATTTAGTCAATAAATCAGTCCGTGAATGTCTATTAAGCATTTATTGTGTGCCAAACACTATACTAAACATTTAGGGATTTTTAGGGATACAGACAAAGGCAAAAACATGGTCTCTGTCCTCAGAGTGCTCATATTCTAATAGCGGAGAAAAAATTGTACATGCAAAATATATAAACAATGTAATACAAAGCCTGGAGTCAGGAAGCTCAGGAAACCCTGTGATCAAATTCAGCATCAGACAATCACTAGCTGTGTGACCTTTGACCAATCAGTTAACTTCTGCCTGCCTTAATTTCTTCAACTGTAAAACAGGAAGAGTATTAGTAACTATCTCTCAGTGTTTTTGTGAGGGTTGAATGATATGATATTTATAAAGCACTTACCACAGCACCTTCACATAAGATGGTCTACATAAAAATGTTAGCTCTTATCATTACTATCATTATCACCATCATTATCATCATTATTAGGCAGGTTATCTTAGAGGAGGGCTAGCAGCGGTGGCATGTGAGGCAAGTAAGCAAAGTCCTACTGAAAGTGGGATTCGAGCTGAGTCTTGAATGGAACAGTGGAATCCAGGAGGTGGAAGTGAGGGGAAAGAGCAGTCTAGACCTAAGGGCCAGTCAATGAAAAGGCGCAATGTGAGTAGATGAATTGTCTTGTGCTAAGAACAATAAGAAGGCCAATGTCAGTGAATAGTAGAGTTCATGGAAAGGAGTAAAGGGAGAAGACTGGAAAGGTAGAAAGGAGCCAAGTTGTGAAGGATTTTAAAAGTCAAACAGAGGACTTTATACTTGCTCCTGGAGGGTAACAAGGAGCTGGTGGAGTTTATGGAAATGTTGGTGGGGATGATATTATCAGCCTTGTACTTTTGGAAATTCACTTGAGCATTCAAGTAGAGATTGGAGTGGGGAGAGAATTGTGGTATTGAAATCAATTACAAGGCCGTTGCAAATAGTATAGATGTGAGGTGATGAGGGTCTACTCTGCGAAGGTGACTGTGTGAACAGAGAAAAGGGGACAGATATAAGAGATACTGTGAAGATAGGAACTGACAAGTCTTAACCACAGACTGGATATGTGGAGTGAGTGTGAGTGAAGAGCAGACTGAGTCTTTATTTAGGGCCATTCATGAAGCCTTTTCAATTTGTTAGAACCCATCAGGACTTTCACTTCACTAAGAACTCATGTTTACCTTCATGATACAATCTGACATTGGTGAAAAACTTTTGTGGAGGCTTTCTGGTAAAATAAACAAACACACAAAGTCTCCTTGGATGGAATCCCAAATGGTTGGTATTATACTGAATTTCACTCAATAGCGGATGGTGTGATGGTGAGATATCAGTGTGTCTCACACGTGCATGCAGGTTCCACTCGTTAGAATACAGTTACATGAGTATCCCAAAGGATATGAATGGCTACAGAAGAACTCCATTAAGGTTAGTAATTTCAGTACTGTTGAAGCTTCCTCCCATGGCTAAAAATGTCTGTCAGGAACAAGTATACCACAGCATAAAAGATAGTGGAATCTAGAGCATAGAAATATAATAGGTAGGTTCTTGAAAGCTATCCTAGGATGGCACTAAGATTTCTTATCTTATGAAATAATTTTAGATTTTACTGCAACATGATCATTATTTTAACCCC
Source organism: Trichosurus vulpecula (assembly GCF_011100635.1). Taxonomy (NCBI): domain Eukaryota; kingdom Metazoa; phylum Chordata; class Mammalia; order Diprotodontia; family Phalangeridae; genus Trichosurus; species Trichosurus vulpecula. The sequence continues at coordinate 159,344,070 of NC_050577.1, read as the reverse complement.
AAAGTAATTTGGACAGCATTTGGTAAAGCTTTACCTGTTACCTGCTGTATAAGGAAAATCATAATTTCATGTCCTTACACCCAATTCAACCCTATGTTTGCTTGCAAAGAAATCTAAATCATTGAGCAACAACTCCAACCATGCCCATCCTCTCCTCTAATCATATCCTGGCCCTCAGAACATGTTATCTTTTTTGTACCTACCTAGTTAACCACTAGCATATTTATACAAATGCCTTTAGTGGCAGGTCCTAAAACTCACTCCCCTACCTTATAGGACTTACACAGTAACCTCATCTCTTCTCCCTCTTATGTCATCTTCCCCACTGAGTGTTGGTCACAACCAGTTTTCCTTAAGCTCAATTTTTTTTTTGCCAAAGTTAATTTTCAGACAAATATGGAACACTATATTTTCTTTAAGATTAAACTTCTATAAAATTCCATTCCTAGATAATAATTAATATCACTTTTGAGTATCTATTGCCATTGACATGTTTTGTTTTGAAAAACGTTGCTTCCTTCTATACTTAAGTAGGCTTGAGAAACCTAGTGTTTCTATAGTAGTAGTAGTAGTAATAATAACAATAAATCACTTATATATTACTTTATTTATGCTTTACACATATTACTTTAAGATGCACAAAGTGGTTTTACACACATTAACTCATTTAATCCTCATATCAACTCTGTGAGGTACATATTATTCCCATTTTACTCATGAGTTAATTGAGTCTGGTGGTGCCAATTGTGAAATAACTTGTCCAGGGTCACATAGCTAGTAAGTGTCTGTAGCAAGATTTTAATTCATATCTTTTTGACTCTAAGTGCAGTGTTCTGTCTAGGAGCTGTTTCTTCAAAAGGAAACCGAAAACAAGTTAGCAAACAACAACAAAGAACATGTTACCCTAAAGTTTTTATCTTATTCTAACAGATAGCAACAGCACAAGCTTATGAATATGCCATAATTTTCTCCAATCTAGATGTCCTAGTGAAACTATAAATAATATATCACATTCCTTGGTCACACTGAATTTTACTTATGTATTTGCTTAAGGAATGAGGAGGAGGAAGAATTGTTTGCTTTGGGCAATCAGGAATAACGGTAACTTTTGAAAAGAGAAATCTGAAACATGAAAATAACTCAAAGGTGAAAGAAATGAAGAAGAAATAAAAGAGGTTTTCATAGACTTAGATCTTTAAGGCAATTTTGAGATCATCTAGTCCAACCTCTCTTTTCGCAGGTAAGGAAATTCTGGCCTTAATGAGGTTAAGTGACTTTCTCTAAATCATATAGGTAAAATGAGTGGGGATCTGATTTGAACTCCAGCCTTCTGATGTCAAATCCAGTGCTCTTCCTATTTTCCTATCCTGCCTGCTTTTTATGTGTGTATAATTAGAGAGGCAGCATGACAGTAGATTATTGTACTTGGTGTCAGGAAGACCTGGGTTCAGTTCCTACCTTGGATACCTATTAGTTCTGTGATCCTGAATAATTCACTGAACTTGGCCTCATATCTTCATTTGTGAAATGAAAGAGTTGAGCTAGATGGTGTCCAAGATCCCTTCCAGCTCTAGAGCTATGGTACTACTGTGCTTTGATGTGTGAAAAGTCAGTTGACCTCAGTGATGCTGTGCTGCTAAACTCTCTCTCCATCTGAGTTTTCTGCTGTACTTGTTCCAGACTTTCAACTCCCCAAGGATGTACTGGTAAATGTGCTGGTTTAACAACTAGGTCTCAGGAAAGAAAAGTATGCCCAACATACTTTTAAGTTTAAATCTTCATTATTATCATATTCTTTTTCACTTTCATAAGCCCATACAATAAAAAAAGTAATTCAAGCTCTGATTTGTAGTAGTGATTATGAGGCATAAATATTCAAACTGAAAATTTATTAACTGGCTGTGTCAAGGTAGTTTAATTGGCTCTACCACATTCCTACCCCTCCCCCAGTTCTCTTCTATTATTTCCTTGAGGATGATGTTTTGTGGTTCTAGTCCCTGCTCAAAACCCTTGAGTCTCCAGCCTTCTTCTTTATATCCATTCTCATTGACTCCACTCCTTATTTTCTTACTCAGCTTCAGTTATGTCATCCAGTCTATCCACTTCAAGTTTCCATATTTACTTGAAGACGTATGTATGTTTGATCATTCCACAAGCAGTCAGTCATAAAGCATTTATTAAGTACCTCCTATGTGCCAGATGCTATTCTAGATGGTAGGTATACAAAGACAAAGTGAACATTCCCTGTCTTTGAGGAGCTTATGTTTTTTTTTGTTTCCTTGGGAGGCAATATTTACATGAACAAATATGTAGAGAATATATTCAAAATACATGGAAGGTAATTTTCAGAGGTAGAGTAGCAGCAGCTGGGGAGATCAGAAAAGGCTTTATGTAAAAAAATAATGCTTGGGTTGAGTCACAACATAGACACATTTGTACTAGTCATGATTGTGCATTTCTCAGACAGACATATGGCAATAGTAAAATAGATTATTTTGCAGGTTGCTGCTTTTATCATTGACATTATTTTAGTACAGATAAAGTCCTATTTTAATCAACCTATTGAAACACCATTTGTTTTTTAAAATGAGTCTCATTTAAACGGAATATGATTTTGATTGCCTACTATGTTCTCAGCTTGGGGGTGGGGTGGAGGAGGAGATTGACAGGAGTATAATGCCTGATCCCTGGTCTCAGCAAGCTTTCAGTGTCATCAGAAAGAGAAAATTAACAAACATGAAACAACCAATAGCATGGCAGTATATCATGAAGTGGTGAATGGGGTGATAGACACTCTTAAGTCCTGTAGGTATTTAGTGCAAAGGAGATCAGTGAGACCAGGATTCATTAGGAAAGGTTTCATGAAGGATGAGGTAGGACTTCAGCTGGATCTTAAAGTCTAGGTACTATCTGAATAAGTTTAAGGGAAGGAGGAAAGTCTCAAAGAGGTTAAACAATATAGGCATAAGCACAAAGGCAAAAATGAGCATGGGGTAAGTGCTTGTGTGTGTGTGTGTGTTTATTAAATAATGGGGAGACTGGTTTGGCTAGAACAGAGGGTAGGGGTAATAGTGAGAAATAAGGTGACCTATGTTGGGTAATATCGAATTGTGGAAGACCTTGAAAGGTGAGCAAAAGATTTGATGCTGAGCGAAAGAAAACCATTGAGGACATTTGAGCAAGAGGATGACTTAATGGTAATGAGGTCATTCTTCTGCTCAGATGTCTTCAGTGGCTTCTTATTTTCCATAGAATCATGATGAAGTCAGTAAGTCCATATTAAAAGGAGATCTGTCAGTTAGACAACTGTATGTGGAATATTGGAAATGAATTTTCTGGACCTTGGGCCAGGAAGGAGGTCACTGCAGTAGAGTCCTGGAGGTAGGGTTGGAGTACTGGGAGTATAGTGAAATGAATGAATATGGAGATATTTCAAAGGAAGATTTTACACAACTGGCTAACTTGATATACAGGTTAGTTGAATTAGATTTAGAGATGGGAGAGATCTCAAAAATGATCTAGTTCAACTCTCATGTTATAAATGGGGAAACTGAGGCCTAGTAAGACCTATTGACTTGATGAAGGTCACATAGGGAGCAGGTATAAGAGGCAGAATGTATTCCTCTAACTCCAGATCCAGATTTAGAGCTAGAAATAATCTTAGAGTTGTCAGAGATGACTCTAAGATCTCAGTTGTGGACAATGGAGAAGTTAGAATGGGTAACATTTTAGGGGAAAAATAATGGGGGAATTTGGGTTTGGGTTTTTTTTTTATAAAGGAACTGGAGCTAGGATGAGAGGACTGTACTGAAGATATAGATTAAGCATGTATTAGGCACTCATCAATATAGAATTAATGTGCTGGGCAGTAAGAAGAAATAGATTCTAGAAGAGAGAAAGGGAGGCCAAGGATTCAAGCCTAATTGTGTTGTTGGGCAGGAGAAAGTAAATGATTCAGAAGGAAATAGACTGGTCAAAGAAATAATGTAAAAATAAGGTAAATTAATAGTCACAAGTTGAGGCAAGAGTTTCAAAGCCTACGGCTACTCAGTGTACAAGTATTTATTAGGTGTTTACTGTGCTAAGTACTTTGGAGACAAAGAAAGGCAAAAATATGATCCCTTCTCTCAAAGAGTTCATATTTTAATGGAATCACTGTCAAAAGCCTCAGTTATGGGGCAGTAGAAAGTCACTAAATTTGGCAAGAAGGAGAACTTTCAAGGGACTAGTTTCAAAAGAGTGGTGTGAGCACGTCATATTACTGGGGTTAAAGAAGCGAAGGAAATGAAAGCTGTGGAAAGCCATTGCTTTAGTGCACAGAGAGTAGTTTATGTTTTGGCATAAATAAAGGATTTCTTCCTCATCCCCCTGCTTCCATCTGTCTGGCTATGCTAACTGCCCTTTCTGCTTATCACTCCTCTCTGCATTCCCACTGAGACCCCAGCACACAAATGCATTTACAACCAGAGGCATACACATTAAGCCAAAACAACAGCACTTTTCTTACACAGATTAACTATTACATGGACAAGGACTCTGGAACACATCTGTTCTTAAGGATTTTTTGTTTAATTGAATTCATTAGACCAACAAAGCACGATTACAGTGGGCCAGCCTCAGAGGCACAGAAAGACCTTTTACTCAATAGAATTTCTGTATTGAGATGCCATTAGTTAAATCTAAGTGTTGTCTAAGTAAATAATTAATGTTTGCCTGAAATGATGCTAATTTATTCAATAATCATTATTTTTAAAAATAATTTTGAGGGTTTATGGAAGGGATTGTTAACTTGGGGTCTGTGAACTTGTTTTATCTTATAATATTTTGATAACTTTATTGAAAACCAACATAATTGATTTCCCTTGTAGAACTCGGCATTTTTGTTTATGCATTTGAAAACATTATTCTGAGAAGGGGTCCTTTGGCTTAATCTGACTCTCAAAGTACTCCATGACACTAAAATGGTCAAGAACCCCTGCTTTAGTGTTAGACTAAGGTAGAAATAAAGATTGCATATAAGCATGTTTACAAAATAAAGTCCTGTATGTAAAAGCAAACAGATTCATTTTCATCTTTAAACTGGGAACCTAAAAGATTGATAAGCAGTAACAGTGCCAGGCAAAGGCATTGCACCAGCAATCTAACTGTCTCATAGGGACATATTTGGCCATTAAGTCTTGGCCTTATGTTTGGTTCTGTTTGGCATATAGATGACTATTTGCCCAGCCATGGCTCTTGAGAAACCTCCTGGCAACAGTTACATCTGTCTACAAAATTCAACCTCACTGTACTTTGAGTTGGTATTAAAGTAACTAGCACAACCTTTTAAATCTTCTAATTCACTTAGATCTCCCAAACAAGTGCAACATTTGACTTTTCTCTGCCAACTAATATATTCTGTACAGCTGAGCTTTCAGAAGAGGGTTCAGAAGGTGCCAAGGATTCTAGACAGAAGCATAAATCAATATGGCTCTATAATTTAACTAAACTACAGCTACAGAATTTTGCTCCATCCTTTTGTCAGTGTCTTGACAGGGTGCAGTACAACAAATTCAGTCTCCAGGGAAGTAATTGGCATGGATTTTCCATGCTTTTTAATACATGTGCTTTCCAAACATTAATTACTAATTTGAAACCTATTAAACAGAGTTGGGATTTTAAGATTATTGCATGTGTTAAAAATTATTATATAATTATGTTGGATCATTGTATCTCACACCCCATGACATATATTTTCTTGTAATAGTCATTGGGTTATGAGTTGTATTGTGTTATATTTTAGTTGTAAAGGGTAGGTATAAGGAATGTAATTTCTTTAATGCCTGTACATATAGTGTTCAGCTGAGTGTATCAGGACTTGCCAGACTCGATCCAAGGTATGATCAGAGATAATAGAAATGAACTATTCTAGATGCAAAATCAGGCATGCCAAAGAGTATGAGCACTAGCAATATGGGCAAGGGTTTGGCTCCTTTATTAAAGTAGCTTGGGATTCCATAAACCAGAGCCATTAGGCAGTTTTTAGATTTCATTGTCCATTAATGTTCTCTCTCATAAATGTATAAACACACAAAAAGAAGTAACTTCAAAGTCCAGAAGGCACTAAGTATATATCACTTGAGTGGATCTGGAAGAACAACTTCCGTTCAATTGGAACAACTTCTAATTTCTGTTCTCAGCTGGAACTGGCCCCACAGTTCCAAATCTTACCCTGACTACTTTTGGTAGGGCCAAGAAAACTTTAACTGCTGCAACACTTTTCATGATGTCCGTTTTTTTGCAGTTCTGTAATCCTTATGATATGCTTTAAGGATATGGTTTTGTGCCTTAAAATTTTGCAACTGAAAGTGCTATCATTCTTCACTTTGAGAAATGTAAATGAATCAAGGTTGTTTGCTTCAAAGTACATACATACATACATACATACATACATAGCATATATATACACATACACACATATGCACGTAATTTAACAAGCAAGGCTTTGTTAGGATCTTTGTGTATTGGAAGTTTATTATATATACTGTAACCATTTCACAGGTATTTTTCCATGTAAAACCAAACCAAACTGTGAAAACCAAAATCAACTAACATAAGTGCCTGTATAAGTCTTTGATTCCTTACTTGAGAAAATATTCCAAGGCCATTCTTCTAGTATTTGTCACATCATTCAAGAGACAGAACTGTTTGGAAAGATTCTTGACCATATCACTTGGCATGTATCTTATAAGTGTTATTTTCCTTCCCTTTTTTTGCTTTTATCTAAACCATGAATTCTCCCTCTCTTTTCCTAGGTAACCTTATAGTTAAGATTCCACCTGGGCTCAAATGGCCCATAGTATCTAACATCATGGATAAAACCCTCTGTATGTGCCTTGTTAGCTAACCTTGAGTGAATTGGTGAAACATTCTAGTACCACAATCTCACCCCTGCCAACCAAGTCTTATGCTCAAAGATTCCAAACAATAAATCTAAAAGTGGAGAGGGCTAATAATGCTTTACTATTTACCAACCAACATTAATGACTGCTCCTCCCCCTTTGGCTCCCCCCCCCCCCCGCCACATATCACTGCCACTATTTTCTGTAATGTATCAGAGCTGGAACATTTTTACTACAAAAAGAGAAATTTGGGGAGCTATCACTGGAGCTGCCATACCAACACCCCAATTTAGGAAACTATTACCTCTATCAGGATTCAGAGTTAAACATTCAGATCATCTTAATACTATCTCTGGTGAATTGTAAAGAATATCTTTGAATAAATATCTTTGGACAAGGTATTGTATGTGGGCTTCCATTTCCTTCTTCTACTCTAGAAGTAGGGTTATTGACTAATCACTCGTTTGGAGAGGCATTTTCCTTCAAATGAAGGAACTGAAGTGGGTTGGAGAAGCTGGTCTAATGTCCTTTTCATTTTTAAATGCTGGGAAACTATCTTTGGAGTTTCTATGCCAACACAAGTTTTCAAATCCAAGGGACTTTCATTTCAAATTCTATAGTGAGTGAGCTTAATTTGCCACCATACTTTTACATTATTAGGACTTACGTTTTAAGTGAATTTATTAATTAGCATAAATTTGACCCAACATAAATTTTCTCTGCCCAAGGATATTGTGGTCTTATAAGGGTCCTAGTGTCACTGACAAGTGAGAAAAAGATACTTAACATAAATGACATTTTTATTCATCATTTATCTTGAAGTTCATGAACTCAATAAGTCACCTAATTTATCCATACAATGAGATATCACTTCTATGAGTTAAAAAATGATGGGTATCATAATTATTCTCTAGAAGAGATCAAGTCACGTGTTAAGATATATATGAGATCACACAATAATCCATTAGCAAAGTTAGGTCAAGACCTACATCTTGCTTTATTCATTAGACTGGCATATCAACTGTTGGCATCAACAATGAGAATTTTTCATGGAAAGAAATAAAAAGAACAGTGGTTGCTTTCATACTATAATAGTCTAATTCATGTGAATGTAGAATTCCTTCCAATGATATACCTCATAATCCATCCATGCCTATGCATCTTGTACTAATTTCCTCCATATATTCCAATAAATTTACCACAAGGATTCTACCCAACATGCTAGGGACCTTTCTTGCCTTTTTTTTCTGGCTCTGTGGGGATACAGATGGAACATGTGGACTGTGGACTGTACATGCGTACAGTAAAAAAGAGAACAAAAATTTTTCAACATATATTGTACTCTTTTAAAAATATTATTATCACTTCCTAGTGAGTTCCCACATCCACCTCTTGTAAGCAATCAGCATAGTCAAGCAAAACAAATCAATACTCTGGCTACATATGGAAATGTTATTTCAGTCCTTACCTGTAGTTTACCACCTCTCTACTGAGAGGTGGGAAATATTTGTTTCATCAACAATCCTCTGAAGTCACAACTGGTACCACACCAACCAGTTATGAAGTCTTTCAGTGTTGTTTTCCTTTATATTATAATGGTTATTGTTATCATGTTAATTAGTCTTCTGGTTCTGCTTATTTCATTTTGCATTAAAATAGTCTTACCAACTTTTTCTGAATTCTTTATATTTTGTGCTTTTTCATGGTCAGAGTGATTTTCAAAGTGGGTGTTGAAAATGTTTTCTCTTAAGATGCTTCTTAATTTTATGTTAAACCATTAAGCGTAAAAACAGAGAATATCTCAAAATAATAATCTGTGATTTGGGCTTAATGTGAACATTTCTGGAAGAGCTTCAAGAATCTGATAATTTTTAATTAACCTGTTCACATAATAGGATGCTGGCTTAATGCGTTTTTGGTTGTTGGGGTTTTTTTTTTTTTTGGTTTGTCATCATTTTCCCCAGCACATGCAGTTCCCTTCTCAATCTAGCAATTCAGTCTCCCTGGAACATTGGCTTCTTCAACAAAACATTTATCTTGAATCCTTACTGAGTATTTCTCATCACTGCAATTAAGCATCTTTTCCACTGTAATTTATTCCAACAATTACAGTGAAAATTCTTCTCATAGTTATTTTAAAAGAAAAAAAAAACTACTTAAAATGAAATCTGTCATTTTTTCTTGCTATTTTCCATGGAATGTTATTTCATAATTCAATGCTAAATATCATAATGTTTTCCTAATATTTATCTTTAGTTTCCTTTTCAGCATTTCAGTCTATTCCTAGCAATGTCCTTACATTTTTCTAGAACTCACTTTTCTTCAGCCTTGATAAATGAAGTACTTTCTTTTTGTTTGTTTATTTCTTCTCCTAGACTTTCTTGGGCCCTATACTCATCCTATATAAGCAATTTATGAAAATTTATAAAACAGAGTTATCATACATATATGATGACAATATGAAATACTTTAGTACTTCAAAGAACTATGATTGGGGTGGGTCCTCTCTCTTCCAGTAAAGACCACAACTCTTCTTCAACTCTGAAGGTGGTTGCGTTCTAAATAATCATCACCAAGTTGATTATAGGCTTCTTTGGGGTAGGTTGATCCCTGTACACAGAACACATGCGGCCAATAATAAGGACCATATTCAAAGCCTTTCCAGTCTGGGACCTGCCAAAATTCTGAACCACTGGCCTAACCTTTGAGAATCTAAGGCATAGCTGCACAACCTGTGGCCTGTGGGCCACTTGTGGAATGCCAAAAGATTTCATGCAGCTCACAAAAAATGTAGAGGATGTTTTCCTCTATATTTTTCATGGGCTACCTGAAATCCTTTGGCGGGCAGCAAATTGTAGAGGCCTGATCTAAGGCCACATCTTCATTGTAAGACATCAGAATAGGATTTAGGGGGAAATTTAAATTTCATAAAAATGGATAGTTGCTGTTTAAAAAAATAACAACCACAATAATAATAAGCACCAGGTGATATTTTGGCTCCTTTCCTAGATGCTATGAAGTCTCCCACTGAACCTGATAGTTACATTCTACAAAAGATAAAAGAAAATTCTGCAGTGAAGTGCTCAGTTCTCTATGGTTCTCCGAGAGTGGACATGCACTAATTTTCAGATCTGCCTGCCTTTAGGCATCAGCACTCTAACTGTAACTCTGATTGGTGCAATCAGTGCAGATCTATCTAATCAGAATATGCAAAATAGTTTTTGAGCCCTAACCCACCAGGGAAACTCTGTCTGCCTTCACAGATATATTACATCACAATGTACCTTTATCAAAATGTATAGTAAAATGGAATCATCCACATGCAAGCATATATAATATATACAGAACTTTAAAGTTTGTATGATGGTAAATTAAGAGCAGGAAAAGACTTTTGAGATCAGCTAGGTGGTCCAGCGGATACAGAACTGGTCCTGGAGTCAGGAAGACCTTTTAAATCTGACCTCAGACACTTGTTAGCTGTGTGACCCTGGGCAAGTCACTTAACCCTGTTTGCCTCAGTTTCTCATCTGTAAATTAGCTGAAGAAGGAAAGGCAAACAATTCTAGTATTTTTGCAAAGAAAACCCCAAATGAGGTCATGAAGAGTTTGACACAATTGAAACCACTCAACAACAAAAAGACCTTTGAAGTCTTACAGTCCTGCTTCCTCATTTTACCAGTAATGGAACTGAGGCCCAGTGAGATTTTTAATTTGCCTGTCACAGAGAATAAGTGTCAAAGGCAGAATTTTTAACCTAGCTCCTCTGACTCCAAATCTATTACCTATCTCTAACCATCAAACATTTTTTGCCTGGCCAGTCACGGTGAGTCCTGTTTTGATTTATACAGCACACACATGCACATGAGAAAGAAATGAGACCATAGGAGAAGGAAGGAGCGAGATCAAAGAAAATATAACCATGATTTGAGAATAACCAAATTGACAAGTTATTGGAATCTCTTCTAATTTCCCTATAAAAGTGTTTGGACTATACGCATTCCAAGGTGCAGTGGAAAGAGTTCAGAATTTGGAGTCACCGGACCTGAGTTCTAATTCCGGCTATGCCAATTATTATCGGTGTGATCTTCAGCAAGTTTCTTAACTTCCCTGGGCCTCAGTTTCCTCATCCTTAAAATAAGGGGATTGAACTAAATAACCTACGATTTTTTTTAGCTCTAAATCTATGATTCAATTAACTATGAGAGCATCTAAAAGTTAAACTGATATTAGTTCATTCAACATCATCGAATTAAATGTGATGTTGTTGAGATTCAGTCTCTGCCAACCTAGGGCGAAAAACTGTTGTGGTTTCATGGTGTGTTGTGGTGGAACCATCTCAAAGAATTTGGAGTCAGAACACCTCTAATCCAAGTATAGGCATTTATTGACACTGACACCTCTAGTGAAGCAGGCTAGATTCCAAGAGTAACCAGCAACTTCAGAGAAAGCAAGATGGATTTTTATAGGGTAAAGATGCTGATTACACAATCAAAATTTACATAGGATATAGGAATATGATTAATATTAAAAAGGTGAGAGGAGTTTAAAGGATTAAGTAACAGAGGAGAGTCCCATCTATGGTTCGCTGGTTAAACATTCTGGACATGCTTCCCTCCAATTGGCTAGCTATTGTGGGCCTGTCTGGTCAAGATGGATAGTTAGGTATTGTGGTAGTGAATTGGGCTAGACCGATGACATGATTGTGCTTGAATACAAGAACACACCTGTTTAAATATGTGGGAATGGGTCTGGGGCAGTAGCTAGGTAGAGGCAGTGGCTGGGTTTCCATCATATGGACATGAGTGCTGTTTCTGTGGGAATTAAGAGTTCAGAGACATACCTGTTGTTCTAGTGAGCAGTGAGGCATAAGTTAGGACATTGGCAGGGGGTGGGGGTGGGAGGGGCTGGGTAGGTACAGTGGGCTATAATGAAGTTAGAATATTGGGGGTGGGAGCGGCTCTATTAGCACTCCATCAATGGCATCCTCCTCCTTGAGAATGAAGGACAAACAGCAATATCTGTGAGTAGAAATAGCAACAAGAGAGCTCCTTTCTTCCTTCCTTCCAAGCCTTTTTTTCTTAAGGACCGAGCCTTAAATCCAATTCATTTTGGCCCGCATTGATTGGACAACAAACAATAAGTTCCAGGCCAACCTCCACTTGGTCCTTGTTTGGGCCCTGACTGGCTTACAGTGATATAAATAGGACTTGTTTCTATTTTCCTCTAGAAACCCCAGGGGTCTTCCCCTCTCAGATTGATTTTTGTTTTTGACTAGATAAGGAGGCCATTCTTCTTAGAGCTGCAACAGTGGCCCAGCTTCAGACTGCCTGTAGCAGTCTATACATACTTTCCAAACCTGAGAGTTTAAGGAAAGACAAAATTTTTAGTTCTTTAGGCAACTAGATGGTATAAGGGAAGGAGTGCTAGTCAGGAAGCCCTCTGACAGAACTACTAGCTGTGTGACCCTGAGGAAAATTCCTCTCTCAGCCTGTCTTTTCTTCCCCATAAAATGATAATAATAATAATAATAAATATCTGCATCACAATGTTATGAGGATCAAATGAGATAATTTTTGTAAAGTGATTTGAAAACTTTAATGCACTCTATAAATGCAATTTTTGATGATGATAATGATGATACCTTGATAATCCCATTGGGAGCAGCAACATTTGCTATCATGAGAGTTAGTCAACTTCTCCAAAGCTTTCCAGTTTATGGCCTAACCACTAATTCCCTTCCCTCATTAGTTTTCCTACTTATAAACTCTGAGGGAATTTTACTTAAAATTGATAATGGGATAAGTATAAGTGAGAAATGGTTTTCAATGGCACTGATATTCTTCAGGCACTAACCAATAAATCTCAATAAGGAAAGTAATGTTATTATCCTAATTTTACAGACTGGAAAACTGAAGCTGAGAGAGGTAAATTTACATATTTCTATTAAATGGTAAAGCTAGTATGTAAATTTCAGTCTTATAACAAATTTAATGCTCTTAAGAGTAGGGCATCCCGTTGACAAAAGACACCAAATATCAGAACTTAATAATGGAGTGACCAATAGTTTCCTTGCTCAATAAGAGTAACATGATGCTAAATTGCTTTTCCCAAATCTCAGATAGATACTCAAGAGTCAAAGATTATTCTCCAGAAATTAAGGGAACTGCCACATTCAGCAACTTGACCAAGCTTAATAGAAAGGATATTTTCAATAGTAAGAAAGGGTCCAAAAACCCAGCACGGTTTCTTGTCCTTTCTGTGCTTAGTCCTGTATTTCTCCTCAAGCTTTTGGAGATAACTGGTGTACATACACTTGAAAATAACTTTTTTCATCTAGACTGTCATAGACATAGGAATATCATAGAAAGAAAGAGTCAAGACAAATCCCTCCCCTTCCATTTTAGAGATAAGTTTTGAAACTAAGGCCCCTACAAATTAAATAACTTGCCCATAGTCACACAGATAGAAAGTGATTCAGGAGGGCTGGGAATCCTGGTCTTTCCAACTACTACCCTATCTACCACACCTTGCTTTCTTTTTAAATAAAACACTCTTTTGTGGTACTGGAGAATAATTCCCAAGTAGTTTGACTTTTTTGCTCAAGTTCACTCTCATTCTTCTCTCCCCAACTGAGAAATGTACCCAAATTTCTCCAGTTGTTTAAAAGGAGCTATGCTTTTTCTCCCTCCCCAGGTTTGAGGGAGTTCCTTAAAGGAGACACTCAATTATTACCTGAAAATTCACATAATCTTTTTAATAATATTAATAAAATGGTCATAAGTAGTTACACACCAAACATCAACATGAACCCTTCTTTTGTCCATTGTTATTTCATCATAATTATAAAATATTATAATGATTGGATAACAAACAGACTACAATAAACCTCTGCACAATATTTACACAGTTTCCTCCACTTGATTCTTGTGCAATTTGGAGAATTCTTAACAACGTACTTGTTTTGTAATAGTATAACTTGTGCATACTCCCATTTTTCAAAGTCATTAGCATGAACTCAATACCTTTTACACAAGTTTATGCTGAAACCAAGTCATTCATACTCCTCAAGTTTGAGCATATGTATCTTTGAAATTGGCAAATGCTACAAGTCAGGGCTTAATTTATTGTTTTGTCAATTTTCTAGGCTTAAGAAAGTGAGTAATATAATATTAATAATGTGTACTGTCCATTCAGTTTTTGGAGGCTAATATTTACCAGTGCTATATATAATCACTGCTACTCCGTATGCTCCCTATCTGAACTCCCAGAATATATCTTCCTGTGGGGTAAGAAATAAATGTGGACTTTGTGAAACAGTCTCACTTCTAGAACATCAGATATTTCCATGAGTATAGGATTGAAAAATCAAAACAATGTGGTTGTATTTGGTGGTTATTTTGTGGTGGAGAGGTTTGTACATAATTGTCAGAGCACAAATCCAGAATTTCTGCCAAGTGCTCTCTAAACTTATTTCCAAAAATAACTTATCTTAGAGGTCTGTTTTCCAAGAGCTGAGTTAGAAAATGAAGTGTGAATCAGCTTGTTAAGTTCTGTCTATTGATTCTCTGACTTAGTGTGTATGTGCATGTGTATGTATATATGTGTGTGTGCATGTGTATTTACAACACTGCAGCAATTTAGGGTCTCATTCAACGTCACATTTCCAAATGAGCCACCAGTTACATGCATCTTTTGGAAAATAGACTGAAAAAAGAAAACCTAAGCCAAAGTTATTCTTCATTTTCATGAATAAACAAAGCATTACTAGTTATGGATTTGAGGTCAAGTTCTAATATGTTCTTTTGTTACATATATCTTAAGAAAATTCCATCAAAGAAAAACCATATATGTATTCAAAAATCTCCCCAAAAGTATAAGTAATATGTTAAAATGTTTTTGAATAGTATTAAAAGACCAGTAAACACAAACTAAAAGTATATATGTGTATTCACACATGCATATATGATTTTAGATATGCATATATAGTTGAATATATACATTCTACATTTCATATCTACTGATGAATAATATCAGCTATTATACATTTCTCAATTCACATACTTTATGAACAGAAGCTGTTCTTTTCATATAGTAATTGATTGCCACCATCAATAAGATATCTTTGAAAGCTACTCCTTTAAAAAGATAAAACAAAATTAAATACTTTATTATTCTAATCTGATTTCATGGTAGTTATTGAGGGAGATAAATCAACAACTGTTTTGACTTTCTGACATTTTCTCATGTGTGTATGCAGCAAATACAGAAATAGGAGTGTCTCTCTCTAAAGGCATGGGAAATATTTCCCGATAGCACTAGAGTTTGAGGAGTGAAAAGTGAAAGATAGTAAACTGTTCTAAAGCTCACAATAGTTACAGGTATAAGATGATAACAACAACTTTGGATTTGTTTAGAAATTTAGACTATTGATTAAATGACTAATTAAAGTTTTAGTTAATCATGGGAATTAATCTCTGTGTTTCAGATTTGGATTCATTTGTATGAGTCTCAGCAGTAGAGTTTGTAAGAGTTTAGGTTCCCTCATTTTAAACTGGTACAAACTGGCCCTGTCTCATGAGGAAGGTAAGGAAGATGAGTCAGTCTGATCAGGAGATATTTTGCCTTGCAGTGAGTCTCTCTCTTATTAAGTGGGATCTAGTGTAGGATTTTCCAGAGGATGTTGTTCAACTCCATATTTTTCCCATTACAATGGATTCTGGAGATTACTTTTTGCAAGCTATTGAGAGTAAACAAAATGTGTAGCTCACCTTTCACTTTTCTGAATAGACCACTCAGTCAGTCTAGTTTGAATCACTAGACCTTATGTAACAATGAAATTGAATAAAAAGCTGCTCTGATTGAGAGGTGTATCTCTGGTCCCTGAAGTCCCATTTACCTCTATTATACACAACTGGTAATCTTACTAATAAGTAGATTATCCTCAGAACTTTGTGCCTCAGATTATTTCTAGCAGTTTTTTTGCCACAACAAATCTAAAGCTAAAGAATGAATGGATAGAAGAACAAATCATAAAAACAATCAATATTTTTCATTAATAGGAATGACAATGAGAAAAAATACCAAAATTTGTGGAATATAGCCAAAGCAGTAATTAGGGGAAAATTTATGTCTCCAAATATTTATATCAGTAAAATAGAGAAAGAGCAAATCAAGGAATTGGGCATGCAACTAAAAAACAAAACAAAACAAAACAAGAAAAAAGACAAATTAAATATCCATAATTAAACATCCAAACTAGAAATGCTGAAAATCAAAGGAGACATTAATAAAAGCAAATGTGGGAAAACCATTGAACTAATTAATAAAACTAGGAGGTGATTTTATGGAAAATAATATATAAGCCACTGGTTAATTTGATGTTAAAAAAGAGGAAAAACAAATTACCAATATCAAGCATGAAAAAGGTGAATTCACCATCAATGAGGAGGAAAATAAAACAATTAATCAGTGTTTTTTGTCCAATTACATGCTAGTAAATGAATGTTTGCAAAAATTCAAATTGTTTAGATTAACAGAAGAGAAAATAGAATACTTAAATAAACCTATTTTAGAAAAAGAAATTGAACAAGCCATAAAGAGCTCCCTAAGAAAAAAATGCCCAGGAATAGATGGATTCACAAGTGAATTCTGCCAGTCATTTAAAAAATAATCTATTCCAATACTGTACAAACTATTTGGAAAAAAAGTAAAGAAAGAGTTTTACCCAATTCTTTTAATGAAAAAAAATAAGGCACTGATACCTAAACCAGGAAAAACTAAAAACACAGAAAGAAAACTAAATGAATTTTCCTTATGAATAATGATGCAAAAATGTTAAAATAAAGTACTTGCAAGGAGATTACAGCAATATATTACAAAGATTACACATTATGACCAGGTAGGTTTCTACAGGGAATACAGGACTAGTACAATATTAGGAAAACTGTAAGCATATTTGACTATATCAATAACAAAAACAAAAATCATTATTATCCCAATAGATGTAGAAATTTTGGGGGGCAAAATATGGCCCTCATTACTATTAAAAGCACTGGAAAGCAAAGTAATAAATGGAGTTTTCCTTAAAATGATAAGTAGTGTCTCTCTGAAACCATCACCAAACATTTTCTGTAATAGGGATAAGCTAGAAGTCTTCCCAGTAAGATCAAGGGTGAAGCAAGAATGTCCATTACCACTGCTATTATTTAGTATTATACTAGAAATGCTAGCTATAACAACTAAAGAAGAAAAAGAAATTGAAAGAAGTAGAAGAGACAATGTCCTTATTTATAATAGTATAAAATATATGTAAAAACATAAATAATCATAAATAATAGTAAGACTATTACTCTTTGCAGATAATATGATATTATACTTAGAGAATCCTAGAGAATCAACTAAAAACTAGTCAAAATAATTAACTTCAGCAAGGTTTCAGCTTATAACATAAATCCACAGAAATCATCAGAATTTCAGTATATTACAACAAGGTCTACCAAGAAGAGATAGCAAGAAAAAAATCAATTTAAAATAATTGTAGACAATATAAAATTCTTGGGGATTGATCTTCCAAGACAAACCCAGGAACTGTATGAACACAATTACAAAACACTTTTTGCACAAATAAAGACAGATCCAGTCAATTAGAGAAATGTTTAATTGCTCATCAGTATGTCAAGCCAATATAATAAAAATGAAAATTCTACCTAAATTAATTTACTTATTCAGTGCCATACCAATCAAACTATCAAATAATTATTTTATAGAGCTTGAAAATGACAAAATTCACCTGGAAGAACAAAATGTAAAGAATATCAAAGGGATTAATTTTTTTAAATGTAAAGGAAGGTGGCTTAGCTGTGCCACATCTGTATTACAAACAGTATTACAAACTGGTACTCATTAAAAACAATAAGGTGCTGGCTTAGAAATAAAATTATGGATTAGTGGAATAGTTTAGGTGCACGATATTCAGTGATAGATGACTACAATAATATAGTGTTTGATAAACCCAAGATCCAAGGTTTGGGACAGCAACCACTATATGACCAAAAGAAACTAGGCATAGACCAACATCTCACATGTATTTCATGTGTATTCTTACAACTAAATTGTGTTGTAAGGAATAAGGAAATATGTGATCTCTGAAAAGACGCAGAAAGATTTTTACAAGCTGAATCAGAATAAATTAAACAGAACCAGAAAGACATTTTATACTGTAACATCAGTCTTAAGAAGATGAAGATTTTTTGAAGACTTATGAATAATGGAATGAACAGAGAACTAGGAGAAGGATTTATACAATAAGAACTACACTGTAGCAAGTCAGTCAGTAAACACTTATTAAGCACCTACTCTGTGCCGGGAATTATGGTAAGTGCTGGGATTACAAAGAAAGGCAAAAGATAGTTTCTTCCTTTGAAGAGTGCACAATCTAATGGGGAATGACAACACATGAAAGGAAGTACAAAAGGAACAGGGTACCCAGTGCAGGAATATGATGAAGTTTAGAGGAGTGCAGGTGGTAAATGCTAGTAATATAAAATATAAAAACAACTTCAAAAACTGTAACAACTATGATCACTGCAGTGACCATTTATGATTCCTGAGGACCAATGAAACATGCTTCCAATTGCGGAGATATTACAGATTTAGGTTGCAGAATGAGATATGTCTACACAAATGCATATACACATATGTACACACATACTTATACACATTTATATGTATATGTAATATATGTATATATACATGTACATGTATATTATGACTGTTGAGAAAATTTGTTTCACTTTGAATATTTTTCTAAGAAATATATATTTTTTTCTTTTTACAATGGGGAAGTTTGGTTTTTTTAAATAGAGAAGTTGGAGAATGCTACAGATGTGAAATGTTGCATGTACTTCACACGAGGTCACTGTATTATTAGCTGTATTAAACTCTTTGGTTTTGTTACAAGAAACCTTTCCCAGATTGAGGGTAGTCTGTAAGTGTTTGTAATGTGAAAACAAAATACATCCATAAAAATTTAAAAATAGATTACATATTATTATGCCCTCCAAGGCCTGGGACATGTGCTTCTTAGCCGTCCTTCCTCCTCCCCTGCCCCATCTTTTTCTGTGTGGGGATTATTTCATAAATTTGTGTTTTGCCTATAACAGTTGCTCAGTTTTAAATAACAAGAATACTAATTTTTATTCATATCTTCATTAGGAAATGATAATATTATTATCATCATTCTACAGGTGAAAAGAAACTGAGATTCATGGCATTGAAATGGCATACAGTAAAATGGCTATTAAGTGATAGAATCAGGGTTTGAACGCAGGCCTTTGAGTCAAAACCAAGTTCTTCTATATATGCCATCACGTTGTTTCCTAATGAAAAATTTGTATGTAAATAAGTAAAGAAGCACAGAGATAATTTGATGAATAAGAAGTGAAAGAAAGGCTTTCAACCCCACCCCCAAATGAGAGAGGCTCATTTTACAGGCTGTCAGAAATAAAGCTTTCATATAGGTATCAGTTTTATCTACAGAATGTCAACCATACAATTATACAATGTCACCTCTAGCAGAGATCATCTAGCACAACTTCCTAAGGTCCAAAGAAGTTATGACTCAATCAAGGTCACATCAATGAGATAATAATTCAGATCTGCAGACATGCAGTACAATGTTCTTCTCACTATACATTTTGTTTTACAGTTTTCCTATATTCATACCTGAATGTATATACCCATCTATAAACTTCATCTATTTTATTTTTAGGTAAGCTATATTAGCTTAAATCTTCACAAAGTGTAAATTTCTGATTAGACACTATTAATAGTCATTGGTAGGTGGCTCAATTCATGTGAAAATGCCTCCAAATACATTTTCACACTTCTAAAAATACAGCAGTATGTAACAAGTATTATAATAGCTTCCAAACTGATATCTTTGCCTTTAGTCTCTCCCCTTTCTAGAACATCTTCACTTAACTGACAAGCCAGTCTTCCTAATGCACATTCCTGACCTTGCCACTCTGCTGCTCAGAAACCTTCTATGGCTCCTTCAGGCCTGTCGTATAAAATGCAAACCCAGCCTGGCAATTGAAGCCTTCCACAGTCTAGTCCAAATCTATATTTTCAGTTTTTTTTCACATTGATCTCTTTTTTGCACCTTAAGTTCTAGTCAACAAGATTATTAGCTGTTTTTTGATATCATCTTGTTAACCTGTTTCCATGCAGTTGTATAGATCATCACCTTTGCCTGGAATGCATAACCAGCTCTTCTTTGCCCATTAAAATCCTTCTCTTCTTTCAAAACCAACTCAAGTGCCATCTCCATTAGAAAGATTTTTATGATCCCCTAATCTGAAAGTGACATTTCCCTCCTCAAACCTTCCTAGTATATCTTTCCTCGCCCTGTCTTTTGCCCTTACTTTCTATCATACTTATTTGTGCATTTCAATATCTTCCCTATTACCCTATAAACTCTTCAAGGAAAGGAATTATATTATTTATCATCTTTGTGTCATCTATGCTTATTCCAGTTCCTTATCCAGTAGTTACTTAGTAAGAGTTTCTTCATTGATATAAATGGAAATAAATGGAATTGAACTTACTACTTGTAGGCTGTAGAAGATATAGAGAAATATGTTACAGTCTTTCTTGGAATTTATATTCTAGATATGGAGGCAAGATAGGTTCATAATCCCCAAACAAAACAGTGAATTATTATTTAATGAAGTACCCAAATAACAAGTTTTATAGGGCATACAGGGAAAGAAGAAGTCATTTCACCTAAGGTGATAGAGGTATAGATTGAGTTAATTGATGATGTAATTCCAGTAGGTAGAACTGGCAGAATCCAGGGGAAGCAAGCAGTATGGTATGAGAAATTATGTGGACTCAAGAAAACATAAGATATATTTGGGGGATGACAAGTTGATAGGCCTTTAACCCTGGATAGAGTGGTTGTAATCAGAAGTAAGTACATACTAGTTCCCCAATTGGGGGAGCTTGAAAGTCAAGCCAAAGAATTATGACCTTTTTCGTAGGCAGTGGACAACCTATAAAAGTTTACATAATAAAGAGATAGATTTAAAGATTATTCTGGCATAAGTGTATAGGAAAGAGAAAATAGCAGAATTGCAAAGACCAATTAGTTATCCTAAGATGTATAATCTTCTGATCCTGGCAAGGAACAATAAAGAGAACAAAATGATGGCTTAAAAAAGCAACCAAACCTACTTTGATAAAAACAGGTGGCTCAAAGAAGCAACGGAATTCTTGCTCAAGTCATCTTTGGGTGCATTAAGTGGACACTGTGTTCAGAATTATGGAGATGATAGCTCCAATTTAATCTTCCTTTGCCAGAAACATATGGAATATTGTTTTCATTTTTGGGTACCAAATTTTAGGAAGGATGTATGCATCCAGGAAAGAGCAATCACAATTGTGAAGAACCTCAAGTTCATGCCCTATGAGGATGGATTGCAGTAAATTGCTATTTTTAACCTGGGCAAGAAAAGACTCGAGGTCATAATAGCTCATCAAGCATTTGATGCTGTGGGTAAGAAGAATTAATTATTTCATAGGGTCCCCTGGGGCAGAATTAGGAGAAATGTGTAGAAATTTCAAGGCATATCCAGATACAGTATAAGAAAAAACAACTTCCCAACATTTCCAGCTATCCAAAACTGGAAGAGGTTTTTCTTACGAGGGAGGGGTTTCCATCAATTGAAGTGTAAAGGCACTGCTGAGTGTGTTTTAAAACTTCTCCAAACAACCAGACTTATCCATGATCTTCCATAAGCCCTAACGACTGGCAGTATCAGAGACCTTGGTGAGGTCCACAAACATTGTGTACAGACTTCTATTCACCTTCTGTCATTTCTCCTGGAGTTGGCTGGCAGCAAACACCATGTCAAACTTTCCTCAGCCCTTCTTGAAGCCACATTGGCTCTCAGGTAGATGACCATCTTCCAGGTGAAGGATCAGCCAATTAAGGAGGATTCTGGCAAAAATCTTGCCAGCAGTGCCCAAGAGAGAGACCCCACTTTGATTGCGACAGGACAGCCTATTTCCTTTTCCTTTATAGAGTTGGACAGTGAGACATCCTTGATCTCCTGGCATAACCTCTTGCCATATTACTTAGATGATTTCAGTCAGCGTCTGTATTGTACATCAGTTTTTCTATGGCATGCTTGCATGGGTTCTGGCTGAAGGATGATGCTCTCACACTTTCCTAGTCACCAATGTAGTGAAGCAGGATCACATGCTTGTTCCCATGCTTTTTAGTATATTTTCTTCGATGTTGTCAAAGGCCTTCAATGAGGATGAAAATGGCATCAAGGTTAGCTGCTGAACTGATGGGAAACTATTTAACTTTAAACGCCTACAAGCCAAGACTACAGGGGAGAGAGAGTTGGTGCACAATTTTTTGTTTGCATATTATTGTGCACTCAATGAAGCCTCTGATGCTAAGATGCAACAGAATATAGATTGATTTTTGACCATTTGTACTAATTTTGGCTTGAAAATCAACATTAAGATAAAAGAGGCTTTCCACCAGCCAGCACCACATCATCTATTGCTTATAGCAAATAGGAAAATTTTGAATGCTGTCCATATCACTTACCTTGGCAGTGTACTTTCCAGGGATGTACACATAGATGATGAGGTTGACACCAGCATTGCCAGAGTTAGCTCAGCATTGGGAAGCTCCAAAAGAAATTATGGGAGAGAAGAGGTGTTAGGCTGCCTAAAAGACTGAAGCTCTACAGAGCCTTTGTGCTATCTTCATTGTTGTATGCCTGTGAAAGCTGGACAGTTTACCAGGACCGTGTGAAGAAACTGAATCACTTCCATTTGAATTCCCATAGGAAGATTCTGAAGATCACCTGGTGTGATAAGGTACCAGACATGAAGGGCCTTTCCTGAGCTGAACTGCCAAACATTCAATCTCTACTGCAGAGAATGCAATCCCAGTGGGCTGGCCATGTGGTTTGAAAGCCAAACATGTTTGCCTAAAGACTATTTTACTGAGAAATCACACAAGGAAAGTGCTCACATGGAGGTCAGAAGAAGTGACACAAGGACACTCTCAAGGTCTCTCTGAAGAACTTTGAAATCATTTGTGATACATGGGAGGCCGTGGCATTGGACTGCCCAGTGTGGTGTATTGGCATCAAAGAAGGTGCTGTGCTCTATGAGCAAAGCAAAATTGTAGAAGCATTGTAAAGGCCAGATTTGAATTCAGGAAGAGGAGTCTTCCTGACTCCAGGCTTCTACTTTATCCACTGATCCACCTAGCTGCCAATCTAGGGATGTATTTATGTATAAACATAATACATATACATACATATATACATTCATTTATAGGAATAACAACTGAACTTGATCTCCTTGGTATTGGGTGCTTCCAAGTGAGGAGACTCTCTCTAACTATGCAAGTAAGTACCTTCTCTACAATTTAGAGTCTTAGAGAGTTTCTTAGAATGCTGAAAGTTTAAATGACTTGCCCACAGTCACTCCAATAGAATGAAAGATGCAAGACTTGAATCCCGCTTCTCATCTACTTTATGAAGTTGCCTTAGAAGTATATGCATGCACATATGTAAGCCTGTGTATAAACTCGCACAATAGAATGCTTAAATTAGAATCAGAAGATCTGAATTTAAATCTAGCTATATGACTATTGGCAAGTCACCTAACATGTCTGTGCCAAAGTTTCTTCACCTACACAATGGGGAGGAGAATAATAACTTGTGGTATGTGCCATCAATAATTGTTCCGGAAACTCATATGAGATAAAATCTTTTGCAAACCTTAAAAGTGTTGTATAAGTTATCATCATCATCATCATCATTATTTCTTCATGTATGGAGTAAATAATAGAAGACCTCTAATTTTTTTTCTGACTCTAAGGTCTATGATTGTGGGTTCATATAATTCTTGTGTGGATGTGAGTCCATATGTGTCTATTTGTATCTAAAACTGAATTCATCCTCGCTCTTTCCCCCAAAGTGCAGCATCTTCTGAAGTATCCATTCTGATGATTATTTCTGGTAAGCCAAGGGGTTTACTCCTGAAATGTCTCTTCTGCTTCTAAGCATTTTAGTCCATTACCTTATGTAGTTGATCAGGATAATGCATCATCCTAAATGGCACCTTGACAGACTTACAAAGAGAAGATGGAATGTTATTCCTTTGATCTACAAGCTACTGAATTGACAGAATTTTCCTCATAAATATAGTTAACTATTTTCTAAGAGTAAATTGTTCAACTTCTCATAGCAAAGCTTCTCTCAGTTCATAATAAATAATATGGTCACATGTGAATCTGATCCAAAAAAAAAACCCAAACTTTTCACTTTGGCCTTAGTTTTCAGTGGACACGCATAGTTTGCCTATGAATTAGTGAACATATAGTGTTTATGGTGAGATCAAATTTATCTTTGTACATGAGGCAACTTCCTTCAGTGGAATAATGTATGTGATACAAGTCCCAAATATTAATAGATGTCTTAAATTTGATGAAACTAGCTGTAAAATGTTTCAGTATTGGGAGAGATAAATGTAGCTTATTGTGCCTCCAGAGCTGCCGTTCAAATAGTCTTTCAGCATCCATTTTCTCTTTGTCATCTTCTTATCCTTCTCCTTCTTCTTTTTCCTCTCTCCCTCTCTCCATCCCTCCCTTTCCTTCCTTCCTTCCTTCCTTCCTTCCTTCCTTCCTTCCTTCCTTCCTTCCTTCCTTCCTTCCTTCCTTCCTTCCTTCCTTCCTTCCTTCCTTCCTTTCTTCCTTCCTTCCTTTCTTCCTTCCTTCCTTCCTTCCTTCCTTCCTTCCTTCCTTCCTTCCTTCCTTCCTTCCTTCCTTCCTTCCTAAAGTGCTGCATTTTATAATCAAGCAAGCCTTTTTTGGGATACCAGGATACTAACTTTATCCCCTTCCCCATTTCTTAAATTCTTCTTATAAAGAAAATTATTTTATGCTGCAAATAGTGAGAAGCCTGGACATTTAATATTTCTGGAGAAGTGATCACATTTTATTAAATGCATTATTACTAAAGTACAAAGGTAATATTTCAGAAGAGGGAAGTACCAATAGAAGAAATCAAGAGGAAGAAACAGAAAATTGTATAGGAGAAAACCTATATCATATTTTGTCTGAGGCCCATTCTGGCTTTTAGTAAGTCCCACCAACCAATTTCCAACCTTGGGATTCATTGCAATAGAATGAAAACTCATTGAGGGTAATAATTATTTTATTTTTTCTTTGTATCCCCAGTACCTAATATAACATCTTGCAATATGAATCACTTAAAAACAGGCTTCTTTAACAGGGTAGGGGGAGGCAGGAATCATTATAAGCTCACAGGAGAAATCAGACTAAAAGCTCTAGAGTGCCTTAAAAAGAATATGACATGTCATAGATTTCTTCTGCATATATTTAAGTTTGGATAATCTTCAATTTGAGTACCATTGCTACTTCTTTATATAATACTAGGCAGTTAGTGGTGCAGTGGATAGAGCTCTGGACCTGGATTTGAGAAGACCTGAACTCAAATTTTGCCCTAGACATTTACTAGTTGTGTGACCCTGGGCAAATCACTTAACCTACATCTGCCTCAGATTTCTTACTGAACATAGGGATAACAATAATTCCTGTCTCTTGGGGCTGTTGTGAGGATAAAATAAAATAATATATTAAAGCTTTTTTCAAATCCTAAAGTACCATCTAAATGCTAGGTATTATTAATATATCTGGAAAAATAATGATAGGGTTCAAATGTGGTTCAAATAATAAAAATATTATTCTCATCAGTATTGTTGTCTTTTGTCTTTTTAATATACTTAACACTTAGCATATGCTTGATGCTTAATAAATCTTTATAGGAATGAAGAAATGAAACAGCAATGAGAAATGATAGATGATTTATAAAAATGCCAGAAAATCTATTCTGTTTCACATCTGTCTGTTGGCATCCTTCAGGTTTCATCTGCAAAATCTCTGAGGATAGTCTGACATAGCTAGCTTATGCACCACTCTTTTTGCAGAGTGATTTTTTTCTATCAATTTTTTTTTACTGTTTTGTAAAGAGGTACCTTTTAGAATCTTCCATCTTCCCCCTCTTCTGCAGTGTTTTACCTAAGATCTTGTACTCTAAACAGATGTTGCTATTGGCTTCTGTCTTTTCCCTCAGCACAGGAATTGTGTTTACTGGCTTGGGTATTTTCATGATTCTTTGAGCTTTCTCATTCTGGTGTCTTATAATCATTTCAACTTTCCTAGTTAGCACTAATAGAATCAATGTCAGTTTTATTTCTCCATCTCTCAGTTTTTAAAGTTGTTTTAACAGATTCAGTTTGGGCAGCTTTAATTGCAAACAATTTCTCCTTTTAATTTGTTGCCTCTCCTTTAACTAAGAAATTATTTTGTTGAATATACACATAGCAGATTCTGAAATAACTATGTCTGTAACCAGTGGCTTCCTGGTTGTGAATAAAGTCAATTATTTCTTTTCCTTCCTTCTACCATTCGTTGTTCCTCTCCCTCCCTTTCCTTCCTTCCTTCCATTTACCAAGTACCTACTATGTGAAAGACATTGAATTAAGTTCTTTGTGGAGTAAAAGAGGATTACATTACACTACTTACAACAAAGAATTTATAATTTAATAGGAGACATATAGCATACACATGTAAATTTCTATACATGAAAGTGATATGATATATGACATGCATGGGGATATATATGGTTATGCACAATACATATATGCATGTATCTACATGTATGCATATATGTGTATATACACATACACACAGGCACAGACACACACATATACACATACATAGACAATTTGGCTTCCTTTGAATTCTGAGTTATACGCATATAAAATTTTGCATTTGTACTTCCTGATAATTCTCTTTATTTCCTATCTATGGTGATTTCATCTTCTTCATTTTTTTATTTCAGCAATTTAATTTCCCTTTCTCTTTTTTGTCAGGTTAGCTAATGACCTTTTAAAATATTTTAAAAGATATTATCTCTTAGTTTCATTAGTTCTCTCATCTTCTTATTATCAGTTTACCATATATCTTCTTTAATTTTTAGGTTTCTTCTTTTGTATTTGTTTTAGGGTGGCTAATTTGTTGATATGCTAGTCTTTCTAATTGCATTTTCAGTTCTTTGAACCTTTCTTTTTCTGTTTTGTTAATGTCAGTTTTCAGAGATGTAGATTTTCCTCTGAGGACTGCTCAGAGGAAAATCCCACAAGTTTTGCTATGTTTCTTCATGATTATCATTATCTTTAATATAATTACTTAATTTTTCTGTAATTTGTTTCTCAATGCTCCTCCTTCCCCCAAGGAATTATGGTAGCAATTTAAAAGGTTTCAGAATATTGGGCAAATCTCTGATAAATGTCAGAGGAAGAATTTGAAACCAGATTCTCTGGTTGCAAAGCCAATTTTCTTTCCATTGTACTACACTTGTCACCTTTGATGGGATATCCAGGATATTCAGAAAGTCTAGCACCTCTGGTGTGAGGCCTGACCCACCTCTTTCAAGGCTGCTCATTCACCTTTTGTGTCTAACTGGCACTCAACTCTCACCTGTACCTCCCAAGAAGCTATAGCATGTGCAGCAGCCACGCCTCAGTAAAATGTCTCAGCAGAGGACCTAAACCAGGTTGAGGGTAAACAGAGGGCCTCAAACTTATTAGTGAGTTAGAAGGGTGTCTACACCAAGTATGTGAAGACTTTCCCCAGCAGAATGGATAGATAAGAAAAATTTGTTCCAGTGGCCACTAAGGAGCCAGAAACAGGGGCTGTGGAGTTCTTAGAGTTTGGCCAGGTGTTAAAGATGCCAAAGTCATGCCCTGCATCCTGGGCCATTGAGAGTCATATTGTCTTGACTTTTTCTCACCACCTAACTTAGATGACTTTGGAGGAGAATGAGGCTGATGACTTTGTGCACCTCTGCCTCACTTAAATGAAATTCACTGGCAAGCCAAGACATCATGATCCCTGTGATATCATTGGTTCTCCTCAGAAATAAAGGACAAACTACAACAATAAATTTTTGTTGGTTGATTTATGGGGAAACATGAATTATAATCATATAGTATGAATTGGTTGCCTGGTTCTTGTCCTTCATGGTCGAAGAGGACCAAAGTGG
The DNA here is from genome assembly GCF_011100635.1 of Trichosurus vulpecula. NCBI lineage: Eukaryota > Metazoa > Chordata > Mammalia > Diprotodontia > Phalangeridae > Trichosurus > Trichosurus vulpecula. The sequence continues at coordinate 159,316,025 of NC_050577.1, read as the reverse complement.
CATCACCATATTGGGGTTAAGGTATGGTGTGTCTGACTGTGTCTGATCAGAACAATGTGGGCTTAGAAGGCTCTACTACAGGTCAGGCACAAATAATCTATATAAACCTTTGAAGTGGAGATGTCTCTAAATATGTGCATTTCGCATTTCTTTTGAGCTACTGAAATTCTGTTTTGCTCATACAGAAGAGTGCTGTCTTTGATGCAAGCATGGCATGCTGGGCATTTCGGTGCCAGTGTCTCCCATGTCTCACAGTCTATTCCAAAGGTCTTCAGAGAGACCTTGAAAACATCCTTGCATGGCTTCTTCTGACCTTTGTATGAGCACTTGCCATGTGTAAGTTCTCCATAAAATGGTCTCTTAGACAAACATACATTTGGCATTCGAACTACAAGGCCAACCTATTGGAGTTGTATTATCTGATTGAAGAAGGCACATCAATGGATAGGTATCTAGATCAATGACATGCTTTAGATACTATACAACCAGTTATTAATATTAATATCATAAGAAATGTCACTTTTTCAGAAGGCAAAATTTTTGCAAGTGTTATTTACTGATCTCTTAAATGATTTATATATTTATGTGCTCTTGTCTACCATGCTTTATTCAGTCTTCTACATGATTTAATTATCATAAATAAGGAACAAAAAGATTGGAAAAAGTAAAAGGTATCACTTCTATATCACCAAAGAAGATATGGTCAAAGTCTGTTATGGGAAATCCTAATTCAAAAGATTTTTTTAAGTTAAATGATGACTATAAAGAGAATAAATTGGATGCCTTCATTTGTAAAAGCTAATTTCAGTGATTCATACTTTCTGGCACATAGTTTCCCAAGTTTGTCTAGCCTTATGAGGGGTGTATTTAAAATATAGTAAGCTAGTGCTGTTATAATAAGATTATTTTAAACAAAAGCTAGAGATAAAATGTGAGTCTAATGATTGACAAATGGCCAAAGCCATTGTGGCATATTGACGTTATTGAGAAATGAATAAGTGAAATATGAATAAGTGAAAATATGAAGAATTCATAGTTATAAAAACTTGTAGGACGTGAAGAAACTTGAAAAAAATGTAAACAATGACAACAGTAATGCAAATATATATTACAGGGGGAGGCGACAAATAAACAATGTCAGCACAATTAATAGCAAAATTAAAGAACATTCCCTTCCCTTCTGTTAATTAACTATAAAAGTATAAAGGGTCATGCAATAACCATCATTATTATCAATATTGTACATTTTTGCTATGTTGTTTGTGGGCAGAGTACTTTATAAGCGACTTTGGACTTTGCCGTTGCATCCAAGCAAACTGTGTAAGTAATTTTAATGAAAGCATTTTCATGTGAAAATTGGGAGTAGAAGTGGGCTTATATCTCTGAGTATTATTCTTTTATTAGAAGATCCATCATTGAACTTTCATTATATTTGTGTAGTGACACATCTATTATGTCTTCAGTAGTGGGTTTCCGGAAGATAATTAGTGATCTTAGTCTTTGTAGTATGTAGTAAACTACACATATATATTCATATTCATTTTATTATGTTATATGTGAAATATCATCATATATAGGAAAGAAAGTTACATTCTTCTAACAGTCACATGTTGCCTGATTGTGAAATGGGAATTTAGAACCAGTACATGTTTAGGAAGGACAGGGAAAGGGGAAAAAATGGGAAAATAGGAGTGAAAGAGGAAAGGGAAGGAAATATATTTTAGTGTTTTGTTGTTAGAGTTAATTACCTTTTAACTTAAATAAGTCTGCACAAGTTCTATATTTCTATGCCAGTTAAATAAAGCCTCCCATTTAATAGTGGAATTAATACTGCATTTGTAGTCTGGAGACTCAGGTCTAGTTGATGATTGACTATTACGAGATGTGTGACACTGGCCAAGTCATGTCCCTTCTCTAAACCTTGATTTTCTGATCTTGAAAATAGAATAAAAAAATTCATACTCCCTTCCTCACGATATTGTTTTTGGGGAAGTATATTGTAAATTTTAAAATATTTTTAAAATATGAGTCATTGTTATTATACTGAATTATATGGTCTCAGACAAGAGAGATCATGTCTCATCTATATTCTGTGTTTGCCCCAAGCATATCACAGTCTAATTCACACACTCGGTACTTAATAAATCTATTTAATGCAATTGAAATAATAAATCCTTATAGTCTGGAGCCATAAGCAAGGGATTATTGGTGGTGATAGGGAGGGGTGGGATTTGTAAAAATGAGAAAGGAAATTCTAATTGCATCTACCTCTCTATGTATCTCTCAGTATTAGTTTTTTCTTTCAATGTCTAATCTTAAATTCTGTATCTCATATATCATGTCTAACAGTTTCTCTTTTCAATTGCCTCTTTCTCTTTGCTGGTAGTAGCACTGTTGTTATTCAGTTGTATCTGACTTCATGATTCTATGGAGTGGTTTGCTGTTTCCTTTTCCAGCTCATTTCACAGATGAGGAAACTGAGGCAAATAGGCTTAAGTGACTTGGCCAGGGTCAAATAGCTAGTGTCTGAAGCCAAATTTGAACACAGGTCTTTCTGACTCCAGGCCCAGCACTCTATCGACTGTACCACCAGTAGTAGAGAAATCTGCTTGGGGTATTTTTGAGGCATTGACAGCCTCTTTCTTTTTCCTACTCCATATTTACACACACAAGATCATAGTCTAGGGTGAATCAGCTTTCTACAAAGACAGATTGAAAGGCAGCAATGTTTCTGCCATCCTAGCATATATCAGATTATACTGATCCTTTGCTTGTAGTGTCTGCCAACTTGGCAGCTCCATCAAGGTGTTCCTAAAGGGCCTATCTCTCCCCACCCCCAAACTCACCAATTTCTGTCCTCTGGGGAGAAATCTCTCATATGTTGCAATGCTTACTCTGTTCACTTTCTCTGTTGTGTCTGTGGCAAGGAAATAGAAAAGCTCTCTTGTGGAACACTACAGCAGTGAAAAAGTTTAGTATAACTTTAACCCACAAAGTTGGGTGAAAGCAAGGAAGGCCTCCAGGATATTGGGTGGACCCTTTGTTTTGAACTTTGAGGAGAACATAGAAGAAAGTCACAAAGGAAAGGCAGGGTTGGGGGTGGGGAAGGAGTATGTCATTGAATGAAATGCCTGAATCCATGAGAGCACAGACCCATTTGGGTATGTGAATACCTCTACCCACACACCCAGAGAGATGATTCTAAATTTGTTACTCCCCAATACATTTTGACCTATGATTATTTTGGACTGTGTGGCTGACAAACTGTCCTCTGTAAAGGAATATACATGAAGTTCTATTGAGTATACTAGCCACAGGTTGTTATGGAGACTTCAATTTTATGTTAAAAGGAGAATACATTACAAAAGGATTTATTGTGGTGAGAGTTCTCAACCAAGGACAATGAAAAATCTTGATAGACCTTAGCGGAGAAGCCTGTGAAGGTTGAAATATCTATTTAAATAACTTTGCGAAGATTTGATTTTTACCCCTGGAGAAAAAAACAGGGAGTCTTTTGTTAGATGTCTTACAGGTCAATGCTGACATTTTAGAAAAAACACTACATGAAAATATTGAACCTTTAAAAAGATACAATGACACAATACTCTTGGGTGTTATAATTCTTATAGGATATAATAGAGGAAAGAAGAGACATGATCCATGGTCGACAGATGATTCATATGCTGATGTTATACATATTTATAAGGACAAAGTTACAAAGTTTTTCCCAGTAAATTAAATAAATAAATACACATTCAAACATGAACACCTTTATTTCAAGTCTTAGAAAGGAGAATGAAGTAATACAAAGGGCAGGGTCTATCCTTTGTAAACTCAAATGCTATTAAGAAGGCAGTCCAATTTACTGGTATGTAAGAAACTGGGAATCTAGGTTCCAGTTAGGTATCTGCAACTGACTAGTTGGGTTGTTAATTGCAGTGGCCTTGTGTAAATCACTGATGCTCTCTAATCCTCAGTTTTCTGAGCTGCAAAATGAGAGTCGATTTCTAATTTCTAAGGTCCTTTTGTAGCTCTAAATCCTACAAGATCCTTTACATTCATATGCTGTGACTGAATGAATAATCAGTAACAGCATGTTGAGGAATTGATTTCATCCATCTTTTTAAGCAATCATGCATGTCAATCATGTGGTTAACTAATCTGGCTATTAAAGTACTGATCTGCTATGCCAGGATCCAGATAATTGCTTTTATAGAGGCATAGCATGTGCTTACATGGGAGCAGCTGGGTGGTGCAGTGGATAGAGTATTAGGCCTGAGTTAGGAAGACTTATCTTCCTGCATTAAATCTGGCCTCACACACTTCCTAGCTGTGTGAACCCAGGAAAATCACTACACCTTGTTTGCCTCAGTTTGCTCATCTGTAAAATGAGCTGGAGAAGGAAATGACAAACCACTCCGGTATCTTTGCCAAGAAAACCCCAAATTGAGTCATAGAGAGTTGGACATGACTGAAAAACAATTGAACATGAAGAAGCAATGTGCTAATATCATAATTCTAACATATCAGTTGCTGTCTTCCATTGAACAAGTCATGCTTTGACCCTACTTTCATATCATTAAAGGAGAATAAATAACCTAATGTCTATGGAAACAAACAAACACAAATTTCCCTGGCAGAGTGAAAAACAAATAGTGGTCTCAGAATAAGGAGAGTAGGCTGCTACTGCCAACTCTGCAATGATCAGCCTATGCTATGCCTGTTAATACAAGTACAGTTAAAAAGATGTGACTTCTGGCAGATATTTTTTTTCCTCTGGATTTTGCATTCCTGCTCTGTCCTTCTGGCCTCATTTTCCTTATATGTAAAATAAAGACATTGCATCTGTTGACCTTTGAGTTTTTCCTGAGTTCTAGAAGTCCTGCATTCCACTTAACCTTTTGAAGCAATACTTCTTAGTAATTCTACAAAGTAAAATAAATGAAATCATCATTTATTTAAATATTTGCCTGAATAATCTGATATTTAGGTGGGCAAGTACCTATATTTAATATTATTTATTTCCTCACTTTTAAAGGTGTTTCATGTGTTGTTATTAAATCAATATTTTCTGTGAAATTAGTTGGGGAAAATAAAAAACTTAGTCTTATATGAGAAATAATTTTGATATAATTTTATTTTGAAATAATCATGGTCATGTGTCTACTGACAGAAAGCCAACTTGGAAGTCAGATCTTGAATAGATCAAGTGAAATTGAGCTAGTTTCTCCAGAGTGGGGTGTGAGTGCTCTGCAATTGGAGTCAGAATGCAACTCAGACTTAATAGCTGTGTGATCTTGAGAAACTCACAACTTTTATTAGCTTCAGTTTTCTTACCTATAAAATGAGGGTAATGATAGCACCTACCTCTCAGTGTTGTGAGAATCAAATGAGGTAATATTTGTAAAGTGCTTCACAAACTTTAAATTGCTATTATTATTAGTCAACTAGAATTTTTAAGCATATACTGTGTACTAGGGACATTATATGCACCAGGGACTGGGCTAAGTTCTGAGGATACAAAGAAAGGTTACCAAAAAATCAATAAGATAGATAAAGTAAGGATGTTTTAAGGATAGAAGAGATATGAATATATTGCAGGTAGAGAACCTACCAGTAGGAAGGGAGAAATTAAAGATTAATGATAGAGTAGGGAGGATAGGGGGCAATCTGCTAGACAGAATGGGATTATTTATGAATATAGAAAAATTAGCTCTGGCAAGGTGAGGTGCCACCTTTACACATGAGATAGGAGTGAAGGAGGAAGTAGTACAGGAGGCATCTGAGAATATGAGATGAGGAAGAGAAGGATGAGAGGGAGCTCTCAGATAATACTTTCAGTTTTTTCAGGGAAATAAAAGGTAAGATTCTCATCTAAGAAGGTAAGGGAAAGGGAGGGCCATGGGAGTTTGAGCAAGGATGAAAAAGTTTGGAAAAACGACTACGGTGAGTAGGATAGTGTAACAATTAGAGAAGTATAAAAAGATTGCATGGTCACAGTTAGCGTCCAGTAGAGATAATATAACATAAATTTGTAGTGGTCCCACTCAACTGTTTTGTGATTTTCTTCTGTATCCCTAGGCAACAAATAGAGGATGGTGGACATTGTATAAGGGTGAAACTTGACAGCATAAAATCAGTGTTAGGACAAGGGGGTAAGGGACCTTAGAGAAGAAGAAAGTGAAGAGTCAAACTAGTTCAATAGGAAGTCAGGATGGGGATTACAGCAGATAACCAGTGCAAGAGTGATGGTCTGGGGAAGAACTGTTATTGGAGGTGAAGAATAGGTTTGGGGGGTTTCAAGGAAGAGGGAGAAGTGGGTTTACAATAGATTGTTATCATAAAGGAATTTCAGGGTTCATGAACAAGAAAATTATACATTTCTTGGTGATGGCAAGATCGGTAGGGTGGAATTCTAAGTCATGGGAAATGATTAAATTGAGAAAATGTAAGGTTAGGGCATTTGGGGGGAGTATCAATATGTATGTTAAAGTCTCCTAGCATGAGGGCAGGAGTTGAGGAGGAAGGAAAGACTATGAGTCAGGCACTGAACTCATTGAAAAGTGGAAGGAGAGTTTTCTGGAGACTAGTAGAGTTTTCTTGAAGACCCCATGATTATGATTTGGGTTGTAAATATGGATAGAAATATTCTTAGAGGAGAGATTACCAAGTCACAGGAGGTAGAGTTTTCCTCTACCTAGAAATAACAGTGAGGAGCAAGAACTATTCCAGCTCCCTCCCTGTGACTTGCAATCAGTGTTTGAAAGAGTGGTCAGGGAAACTATCATCAGGAGGGAAACAGGTTTTAGTGAGTGCAATATTACAAAAGGAGGAACAAGTCAAAGGTTTAAGATGAAAGCAAGATTGCTGGCATTCCAAAGAGCTTTACAATGGGATATTGGATGGGTTGGGAAGAAGAGATTGGGGCTAAGGGAGTCTATGACAATAGGGTTTGAATAATGACAGTAAGAGGTTCAGAATCACTGGAATATGGAGAGCATGATAGGGTATCATTGAGGAATGAATTCTGGTAGGATATAAACATCTCTAGGGGTTCAACCCAAGCATGGAGACCTCAAAGAGCATCAGGCAGTAGTATGTACCTAGAAAATTTTATTGCTGCTGTTCTTATTGTCATCATTATTATTATAGTTTAGTGCTGGATTTCATACACATACATGTTTCATTGCTCTCTTTTGTGGTGTCTTTAATTCTATGGTTCTTAAGAATGGATATCACTCTAAAACAAAATTAAAATGTTTTAACTTTTTAAAATCTTATTTAATATCTTAATTTTTCCAATTGACAAGTAGAATCAATTTTAACATTCTTTTTTTAAATTGTGATTTGCAAATTCTCTCCCTCCTTGAGAAGGCAAGCAATTTGACATAGGTTATACAAGTATAGTCATGCAAAACACATTTCCATGTAAATCATTCTGTGAAAGAAATGACATAGAAAAAACCCAAGAAAAATAAAGAAAGTAAAGAAAAAGTATCTTTGATTAGCATTTAGGCTCTACCAGTTCTTTCTCTGGAAATGGACAGCACCTTTCATCAGAAGTCCTACAGAATTTTCTTGGATCATTCTATTGTTGAAAATAGCTAAGTTATTCACAGCAAACCATCATGCAATATTGCTGTTATTATGTACGATATTTTCCTGGTTCTGCTCATTTCACTTAGCATCAGTTCATGTAAGTCTTTCCATGTTTTTCTGAGAGCATCTTGCTCATTATTTCTTAAAGCACAGTAGTATTCCATCACAAGCATATTCAACAACTTTTTCAGCCATTCCCCAATTGATGAACATCCCCTCAATTTCCAATTCTTTGCCACCACTAAAAGGGCAGTTGTAAACATTTTTGTACACATAGGTCCTTTTTTTGTTTTTTTTATAACTCTTTGGGATACAGACCTAATAATGGTATTGCTCGATCAAAGGGTGTTATAGTCCTGTGGGCCTAGTTCCAAATTGCTCTCAAGAATGGTTGAATCAGTATACAACTTCACCAATAGTACATTAGTGTTTTAATTTTCCCACATCTCCTCCAACATTTGTCATTTTCCTTTTATGTCATGTTAAAATGTTGCAACTCTCAAAAAACAAACACTTATCTGAGATACTGTTAACAGCTGTTAGTATAGATGATTCAAGCATTCCAAACATCATTTATACCCATATTAAAATTGGATCAGTTATACCAAAGCACAATTGAAAATATTGTTGAAGATGAAAAACAAATGTAAGAACTGACAAATTATTGCTGCAACACAATCTAGTTAGTCCTCAGAAAGCAATTAAAGACCTCTAGAGCAAAGGAGGACCTGGTACCTGGAAGGGTTGTTAGTCATTCTTCTGCAGTTT